>NC_140585.1:469468386-470789370 GCF_964204655.1 Triturus cristatus | reverse complement strand
AGCGGCCGGTCGGATCACGCCCAAACTGGCAGATTCTATCAGAGCAATGCCACCACCAAAACTGAAAAAGGGTATGCAAATGTATTAGTACAATGCAACTACATCTGGAAGTAGATCTTTGACTACAGCACACTCGTTGCCCCCCTACTCGAGGCTATAGAAAATGCGAAAGTTGGCCACGAGGAGCAGGCATGGACACCTGAGATGCACAATGCCTTCAGCAACCTCAAAACAGAAATAACGCACACCCCAGTGAGAGGAACACCAGACTACAGAAATAATTTTTTGTTTTTCAGCCACAGAGATGGTCGAGGCATGTCAGCAGTTCTGACTCAGAAGTATCCCCTGGGGCACACACCTCTTGTGTACTACAGCAGGCTCTTGTAATCAGACATGCAGAGTCATTTCCCATGCGAGCAGGCGCTAGCAGCAGCTTTTGCTGTTGACAAAAGCACCTCCATTGTGATAGGGGGGCTGCTGACACTGTATGCAGAACACTCAGTGTTTGCGATTATACAAAAGAGCAAGAGCATGCTGTCTACACAGCGTGTTTCAGGTTGCAAATTGATGCTCTCCAGGCCACTATTAAAATAATATGGTGCCATCAAGTAAACCCAGCCACCTTGCTAGCTCACGAGGTTCAAGGGGGGAGGAGGTCCATGACTGTGCCACATACACCGAGGGGCTCAGCCAGGCAGAGGAGGATCCCATCCTTGATAGTGAAGCATTTCTCATTGACAGTTCCTCCAAGATAGACCAAAAGACCGGGGTAAGACACAAGGAGGCAGCAGTAGTGATGGCCTGTACCAACGCACCTTTCAGCACAGGCAGCAGAGCTGACAGCATTGTTCGAAGCCCTTAACCAAAGCATGGAGAAAACAATAATGATCTACTCAGATTCAGCCTATATCACCACCATGGTGCCCTCCAGCATAGGAAGGTGAAAAGGCAAGGCTTCCTGAAATCAGATGGCACACCCACACAGTGACCTCCTAGAATTAATAATCGACGCACAACCATTACCTAAACATGTAGCTGTGGTAAAGTACGCCTGTGATTTTGCAGTAGTAGTCTGTACACCATGGTTATTTTTAATTTAGTTCTCTGATGTTTGCCAACATCCCTCACACTCTCATAGTGGTTCCATGGGCCCTTGAGGGACACCAGGTATTTATTTCCAATATTTCATATTTTCTCACAGGTATTCTGCCATATAGATTGAGCCCCTTGGGTACTATTACTCTGAATTAATTTAATTGATTTTTAACAGACTATCTGTAGTCCCATGTGTGATTTTTACAATGTTGTATATAAAAACTGCACAGTGTACCAACACAGTTAGTTTACACAGTTTGCAGCAGACAGATGAATCGTGGGAAGCAAGGTGAACATCAGACCCAAATTAGTGCATCTCAAATACCAACATCCAACCCTTTGAAAGCTGCACCTAAAACGATGATTACCTGTACTGTATACTCATTCCAAGTAGCAACTTCAGTTTGACAGTTGCATAAGACTAATGTCATGGTCCCCATAAAGCATCAGAGCAACCTATCTCCTCCACAGAAGTCACCTGAGCTGCGATCACCCATAAGAACAAGCCCACTATTCACTATCAGCTATCAAGGCTATGTTCTGCAAGGTTACACAGAGCCAGCATACCCATAAACTTGTCCATTTACACAAAACGAAAAATTGGCCAAAATGTTTGGGTTTGAACTCCCTCTTTTACTTTGATGGAAGGAGAGGTCTTTCTGGAATTTATGAAGACCTTTTATTCAAAATGGAAGCTGCTTCAAATTTTTCTATGCCATAACTGCGCCATGATGTGCTGGAGTTGGTTACTGATGCAATGAAGGAGAGCGCTATGCAGTTCATCCATCTCACCACAGACCAGGTGTCCAGTTGTCAAACTTCAGAATACATGGTCATCTCTGCCCACTGGATCCCGTTCAAGGGGGTTAAGCAAAGTCTAGCCACTTTTGTCCCCATCGCTGATTCTCTACAAAACATTCATTGGCATGCAAGAGTTGCAACTTTCTCCATGGAGAATACAAACACAGCTTTCAACATCCTCAACAAATTTAATACCAAAGTCTACGAATGGCTCCAACCCAGACATCCCAGCACTGGAGTCATGGCCACTGAATATTTTCAAAGCCATGGCAGATGGTGATAATTTGAAGTGCTATGTTTAGTTTAATGCAACAACCCAATTAAGCAGGATTTTTTGTAACATATTTTTATTGACATTTGCTTTTACAGTGACATTGTGCATCAAATTATGATTCGTCAGATCACGTTTTCTTTTAGTTATATCATAATGTATTACTATTCTCACAGTTATTAGTCAAGTTTCCTGTCACTAGTGAGGACTTTCGACATAGAATTTCTAAATATAACTGGGTTGTAAAACTGAGGGGGTGTTCATGGAGTGCTGGGTACAGGTGTCGAATGAGGTCTTAGGGCGGCATATGCACCGGTTAATGGTGGTTCCGCGTGTTTCCAGGGTCGAGGGGGGGAGCTGTGGTCGGTCTAGCTCCTGGATCCGGCCTTCAAGTGAGGCGTATTACATGGCCCTAATGACCAACAAGTTTATGTGTGCGCTGTGGGAGGGAATCTGGTGCCCGTGTTCTCGGTCTGTACCTGCGATTGTGTGTTTCGTGGTGTGTGGGGGTCTCCCTCTGGGGCGTCATGGGGTAGTGGTTGTCCAGTGATATGGGGTGTTTGCGCATCCCTTTCAACTCTTCCTCTCGTAATGTTTCTTCCTCTGCCATTGCCCATTTGTGTACTGCCCCCACCCATGCTGCGATCGGAAGGCCTGTGGGGGACTGCCAGTGTATGGCTATGTTTCGTTTGGCTAGTAAAATGGCCAGCGAGGGAAATCTGAGGGGCACTTTTTGTTGTTTCCTTTTCCAGTGCGCAGGCTTCCCATGTATTCAGATATGTGAGCCCAGTAAGTTCCCTGAGTGCCTTATGAATATGTTGCCAGTAGGGGTGTAGTGTGGGGCAGCTCCAGAACATATGATAAAAATCTGCTGCTTGTAAGTGGCATCTAGGGCATAGAAACTGGGTGTTGGGGTAAAATAGTTAGAGGCGCGCTGGTGTCAAATACGCTCTATGCAGGATGTAGAATTGTATGTTTGTGAAACACGCGTTTCGAGACACCTTCATGGGGTGTTCGAGAGCCCTCTCCCATTCTTTGTCATGTAGCGAGCAGCCAAGTTCATCTTCCCAGGTGACCCTTAGGGTCTCTAGTGGTTTGTTCATGAGTTCCCTGATGGCTTTATAGAGCCATGTGACCAAGTGTCGTCCCACTCCCATATGTAAAATTGTGTGTATGACTGGGTGTGTAGTTGGTTTCCCTGTCGAGAGGTCATGGTACTGTCGATAGTTTGTGAGGAGTTAACGGCGGAGTAAAAACTGGCCAGCGGGGAGATCATGGTCGTCCATCAGTCGTTGGAAGGGCCTGAGTTGTCTATCTTCAAACAGTGACTCCACCTCCGTGATGCCGCAGTCTGTCCAGGTCTGTTGCATGTTAGATGTGTAGTAGTGTTCATGTTTGGGCCATCCGACCAGTGGAAAAAGGGGGGGAGTATGGGGGCCTCCCCGACGACATACGGTGTACCCTTTGCATGCACTTGCGTGCAACTGTTACTTGTAGGGGATATGTACTAGGGGTGGGCGGAAGTTGCGAAATCCACTTTCGCAAATGATCGCGAAAATGTTAAAAATTATCGCAAACACGCAGAAATATCGCGAAGATGCGGAAGTTTTTTTCCCGCATGCTCGCGAGATTTTCTGCATGGTTGCGGCTCGCCAACTTACCCATGCGGTTGCTCGCATGCGCGGCCATCTTGTTTTCAGTTGTCTCGTGGTGCATGATCGCGAGAAGAAAGACGTGATCACGCGACGCATGACGTCACTGCGGGCGCGAACTGTCGCGAGACAGCGCAAAATGCTAAAAACAATACAACATCTCATGGAGAACGCGTCCGGATCAAGAAAACTTGTCGGCGAACGCAGGGATTCAGGTAAGGCGATCGCGCACACGCGAGAATGTATTATTTTACAGCGCGAGCAAGAACCAAATTATCGCAAAGCTGCGGAAATTTTGACATTTTCGCGCTTTCCGCTTTCCGCGGAACGCGAAAATGTCAAATTTTAGCCCAGGCCTAATATGTATGTCTTGGTTTGGTGTCAGGTAATAGTAGTCAACGGAGTTCTGGAATGGGCACTGGACAAGTCGTGGTGTATGTCTCCCCTATGTGTCTGCCTGCCTTCCAGTAGGAAAGCCACTGCAATTGTGCGGCTAGGAAATAGGATTCGAAGAATGGGGTGGCCTCCTTATGTGGTGGGCAGTTGTAGCTTCGCTAGTGCTATCCTATGTCTGCTTGTTCCCCATATCAGTGAGCTGAGGAGTGCGTCTAAGTCTCGAAAGAAGGTTCTGGGTGGGATTATTGGTAGATTCGTGAAGTAGTATGGTAACCGCGGAACTATTATCATTTTGGCGATGGCCACCCGGCCGATCGGGGCTAACGGGAGGTTTTTCCAGAATCCTACCGAGGATCTGATGCCACCAATGCCTTACGGTGGTTGCCTTCATAGATGTCGGTCGGGGTGTGATAGACACGAACCCCGAGGTATCGGGGGACCTCTGCGCTCCAGGCGATGTTCTGATCGCCTAGTCTGACTACCCTGGGGGTAAGGCTCGGGTGTAATGGGTACACTGTAGATTTCTCCCAATTTACTAGGCCTGGGCTAAATTTCCGTTCCGCTCGCGGAAATTGCGATAATTTGACATTTTCGTGTTCGACGGAGAGCGCGAAAATGTCAAAATTTCCGCATTCCGCAGCTTAGCGATAATTTGTTTCTTGCTCGCGCTGTAAAATAATACATTCTCGCGCACGCGCGATCGCCTTACCTGAATCCCCGCGTTCGCCGACAAGTTTTTCCGATCCGGTCGCGTTCTCCACGAGATGTTGGATTGTTTGTAGCCATTTGCGCCGTCTCGCGACAGTTCGCGCCCGCAGTAACGTCATGCGTCGCGTGATCACGTCTTTCTTCTCGCGATCATGCACCGCGAGAAGAGTGAAAACAAGTTGGCCACGCCTGCGAGCAACCGCATGGGTAAGTTGGCGAGCCGCGACCATGCAGAAAATACCGCGAACGGGCGGGAAGAAAACTTCCGCATCTTCGCGATATTTCCGCGTGTTTGCGGAGATTTTTAACATTTTCGCGATAATTTGCGAAAGTCGCTTTCGCAAATTCCGCCCACCCATAAGCGTAACCCAGATGGGTGTTAAATCCTCAGTGATGTCTCTAATATATTTCAGAAGGTCATCAGCATACATAGATACACTGAGCACGGCATCTGCTATGGGAATGCCCCATTGGCCAGTGGTTCTACCGCGAGGGCAAAAAGCAGAGGCGATAGCGGGTAGCCCTGCCTTGTGCCTCTCTGCACCACAAATTCCGGTGAGATGTATCGCCCTATACGAAAGCGCAAGGTGAGTTTGGTGTATAAGAGCCGTGTATATGCCAAGAGGGTGGGGCCGAGTCCTACTCGTTGTAGGACCAAAAATAGATACTGCCATGTGAGAGTGTCAAAGGCCTTTTCAAGGTCTAGGATAAGGCAGGCCGCTCGGGGTAAGTGTCGCCCACTTGATCTTTGACATGGAATAGTCGACATATTTTCTGGGATGTGTTTCTGCCCGGGACGAAGCCATATATATCGAGATGTACCAGGGGCGTATAATTTGTGTGTATCTATCTGCTAATATCTTCCCCAAGATCTTGCAACTAGTGGAGAGGAGCGTGATGGGGCGATAGGATGCCATCAGTTGTGGGCCGCAGTTGGGTTTCAGGAAGGTCACGATAACTGATTCCCGGAGGGATTTTGGTAACTCCCCTGTATCTAATGCTGTGGTGAACATCGCCGCCAATCGAGGGATCAGTAAGGGGGAGAAGGTCATATAGTATTCTAAGAGGAATCCGTCTAGCTCCGGTGCTTTGTTGCGAGCTAAGGTTTGTAAGGCATGGGTAAAGTCCACAGGTTGTATCCTCGCCTCTAATGACGTACTATCCTCTTTTGTAATCTTAGGGATCGTTAGGGGATCGAGAAAATTATTTATTATGTCCTGCTCGATCGGGATGTGGTACCAGTAAACTTCGGAGTAGTGTTGATGGAATGCCAAAAGGATCTGATCTTGGGACCGTACTAAGTTGCCGTGGGGGTCTATTACCTGAGTTATGGGTTTCATGTCGCTGTCTTGCTTGGCTAACCGTGCTAGTAAGGTGCCAGTTTTATGCGTTCCTTGTGCATTCGGGTTGCATACATCCTGAAATTGTAGCGTCGGAGGTCGACGCAAGCCGTCATATATTCCGTCCTGGCCTTGGCGATCTGTGTCGCTGCCTCTTCCGATAAGTCATCCTGTTTAGTAACAGTGACAAGGTGCTTTTCGGCCTTGGTAAGTGCTTGCTCTAGGGTCCGTTTTACTCCCACTATTTGCTTAATACATTTTCCCCGGGCTACCACTTTAAATGTGACCCACTCTATCAATGTGGATGATGCTGTCCCTACGTTGTTAGTGAAGTAGTCCTGTATACTTTGCCCCTGGTCATGTTTGAAGACTGGATCTGCTAGGCAGTCCCGTGGGAGGCGCCATGTGGTGACTGAGGGGTGCGGGGGTCTCCAATTTAATTGCAAAATGTGAGTGTCATGGTCAGAAATGATCCTACCCATGTAGTCTGTGTGTTGCACTTTGGGCAGAACCGCCGCTGAGCATAAGAATCTGTCTAATTGGACTCTGAGGTTATGTGGGATGAAGTGGAACGAATATAGCTTAGTCTGCGGGTGTTGCATTCTCCATGCGTCAGTGAGCGCCCATTGTGTGACCCAGGCTCTGAATCATTCTGTTTGTTTCTGGGTGGCTGAGTCTGTGGGCGGTGGGAACGGTCCAGAGTGAGGTCCAGTGTTCAATTGTAGTCGCCCCCTTAAATCCATGATATGGAGGCAAATTGGGCGAGTACCCCAGTGAGGCGTTCCCAGAACTTGTCCTGTTCTACATTCGGGGCGTATATACTTCCCAGTAGCACCGAGTGTCCATCGAGGAGGCCCTCTAATAGGGCATATCTACCTTCTTTGTCTACCACTCGTCTAAGTACTTGAAAGGGGGTCCCGGGTCAGACCCAGATCAGCTTTTCCTGTGCGTAAGTGGAGTATGATGTGGCACATATGGCACCGCACCATTTGGACTGGAGCTTGCTTATCTCGGTGTTAGTAAGATGCATCTCTTGTAGAAACGCGATCCGAGCGTTTTGACGTTTCGTGTATGAAAATACCTCGTATCGCTTGCGTGATGTATGAAGGCCACGGGCGTTAAGCATTAGGATGCTGATGTCAGCCTTCTGTGTCTTTATAGCCATGTGATATTGTCAGTGCTCGTTTGGATGGGTTGTACCTGCCGGAGCCTAGTGACCGATGAGTCCCCTGTGGTTTGAGGGGCACATACACTACCATCTGCCGCCTATAGACAGGTCTCGGTATCCTGTTGTGAGTGGTTCCATGGGGGGTGGGGTGATTTTGAACAAGGGTAGGAAACTGCAAAAACTGGGGTCGGGAAGCTTTTCCAATGCTGAGGACCCATTGCTGTCAGCGATATGTCCAAACCTACTCTCTCTAAACAGGAGAGTGCAGCGATAAACAATGGGGGTGGCAGTACGTGTAAGCGAGACATTTTGCCAATCGGGCCTTAGAAGGATCACAGAGCCTTGTCTGGGACATGCTAAATCATGTCTATGTCAGATATGTTCGAGAAGTAAGTGCATGTTGTGTGGGTCTTTTAGGGTTGACGGTGAGATCATTTCATGCCAGGAGGGAGTTCATTTGTCCATCCATCATGGTATCAGCTGTCAGGGGGGTCACCATGGGAGGTGTAACTGAGTCCACTCCGGAAACTCCTTCCATCGCTATCGTCCTCCCCTTCTGAAGAGAAGAGGTGTGGGGCTCGATCAATGTCCTCCGCATGTGAGGAGGCCTGTAGGTCAATCACCGCTTGTAAGATCTCTCGTCTCTCTTTCATGATTTGTTCTAGGTCCGGGGAGTCTTGGGAGCCGGTCCCGGTCATTGTCTTTACCCCGCTGTGTTGCTGCTTTGGGGTGCGTCTCCTGGCACGTGGTGACTTGAAGGTCGGGCCTAGTGTGGATTCTGTTCTGGATTGTTGCGCGCAATGGTGGTCCACCCATTCGTGTACTTCTACACTCGTGAAAAAGGTAGCTGAGCCATTATAGAGTATTTTGAGACGGACTGGGAAAAGGAGGGAGTACTGTATTATGTTCGCACGCAGTTGACGTTTTACTTCCAGGAACGATGATCTGTGCTGTTGCACCGCTTGTGTGTAGTCCAGGAATATCATTATCTGTTTGTTTTCCACATGCAGGGGGCCTGTTTGTCTGGCTGCTCGGAGCACTGCATCCCGGTTTTGAAAATGTAAGAATTTCACTAACATCGGTCTGGGGGGTGCTCCTGGTGGGGGTTTACGCGCTGCTATTCTTTGCGCACGTTCAATGGAGAAGAACGCCGTTCTGTCCATTGCGGCGGTGAATGATTTCACCCATGTTTCCATGTATCCCAATGCGTCCGTGCCTTCAACTCCTTCCGGAAGACCCAGCACACGAATGTTGCAGCGTCGCGAACACCCTTCCAAGTCATCCGTATGTTCCTTTATGGTGGACAGTCGGCTCAGGACATCTTTCAGTGTCTTTTGGTGTACCTTAATGGTGGGTTGCAGCTCGGCCAGTTCGTTCTCCACCTCCTTCACTTTGTCGGCGAGTTTGCAGCGATCGTCCAGTATAAGGCTGATATCCGTCGCGAGGGTGCCCAGGTGCTGTTCCATGGAGATCCTGGAGTGTTCGAAGACTGTCAATACTTGATCCAGCTTGTCCGAGATTGATGGGTCAGGCTGTGGTGCAGTAGATGCGGGCCACGTCCTGGCATTGGGCATGTTTTCGGGGGCTGTCTCGGAGACCGTGGTTTGCTGGGATGCTCTGGGTTTCCCCATTGTGGCGACGATGTAGGTCTCTTGTATCGCAAGCGTCGTTAAGCAAAGTGGGGCATGTGGCCTGCAGTTAAAATGTTTCGTTGTTGGACGGGGGTCCGGTCGAAGGCTTGTACCCATCTGGCCAGGTACTGGATAATGATCGGTCAATGGCCCTTCGAGAGGGGGGAAGTCCCCGCTCCGGTTGTCTCCGTGTCCAGTTCGCCTCCCTACAGGTTTTGAGTGGACGTATAGTACTGCGCGTGCTGATGTCGGTGGGTAGGGCTTTGCGGGGGACCTTGGCGAGCTGACAGCCTGTTCATGTGTCACACTCTTGGTGGACTATGGTAGCAGATGCAATAGGGATTATAGCACCGCCATGTTAGAGTCATACAGCGTCCATGTTAGGTGTGTCCGGGTCTCACTACATTAAGAGAGGGGGGGGCTTTGCTGTAGCAGTTTCACCCGTGACATGGATTCCACTGGCTCACCTCAGGTTTGTTTATGTGGAATGTCCATGCTCCCGAGTTGCAGTCTTAACAGCACCGCTTGTTGTGGGTCTCAGGCGCCCTTTAGGTCCAGGCATCCCCATGGAGAGAGCAGTCCCGCAATTTGTGGGGCTGAGGATGATTGTTGGCTTCATTTCCAACTGTTACAGGGGAGTCCAGTTGCTCACCGCCGACCCGTTGGTGTAGGGTGTCTGTGAAAGTCCCCTGGGTCACGGTCTCAGTGGCGCAAATTGTTTCGGGACCTAGGCGCCATCTTTGGTCCAGGCATCATTGATAAGAGGGGCTCCCTTGATCGTGGTTGGGTCACCATGACAGCAGGTTATACCTTACGCCGTGAGTCCGTGTTGTGGTGGACCAGCGGCAGGAATGGTTTTGGTGGCGTGCTGATTCTTGTCGCTGCTGGCGATGTTCGTCATAGGCTCCGTCACTCAGGGCCTGCAGTTAGGAGCAGGCTGACGCCATCTTGCCGCCATCAGCCCGAGTTCCGTTTTCTTCTGTTTTCCCTCGATAATGCCCTCAGTTATTGGGACTTGGGAGAACCGTCAGGTGCAGCTCGCCTTCCGATGCTTGCCTGGCGTTTTAGCAGTCCAGAACGGCACTGAGAAACGGGCGATATGCCGGCACGAACGTGGAGCCTCAGCCGAGCACGTCTGTCTTCATAGCCGGCTTGGCCATGCCCCCCTTCCTCAAAAGTAGTCATAATATATGATCACCTATCTCAGGTCTCCATCCAGCCATGTTTTCTGCAGGGTTCAGACCTCAGTGGACAGCTTGGACTTCTTCGGACAATGAGTCATTTTGCTTTTTGTGTCCCAAAAAAAAAATACCAAACAATTCAATCTTGGAGAGCAGTTCCAGCCCCTGGAAGTCGGCAACAATTAGGAGTCATGCAATTGTTGTTGTGACTCCTATTCTTCCAGCAAAAGTCAGGAGTGCAAAAGTCTACCCCCAGCAGGTCCTTCTAGTAATTGAGAAATTCTACCATCCAATCCTAACTATTTTCTCACAGTCTCGGTACCTCCTGTTGCAGCACTTGCTTTTTTCATTACTGTAAAATTGACCAGGAGTCTTCAGCTCATAGACCACTGCCCTAATCTGATAAGTAATTCAACCATCTGAGATAGTTGAAAATGATGTTCCCTCATACTGCGACTGGATCAGGTTGTCTGGAAGAGTCCTAAGGAGAAATAGGAGAAGCCTACCTTGGCATTAAGACAAAACAGGTAGCGCTATAGCTGTCCTTTGTCTTGTCAACTGTTCTTATCCAGTCCCAGATAGGTAATCCCTGCTAACTGGTCAGTGTTAATACCCCTAGGCCCTTCCTGTCCTTTAAGGCAGGCCAATGTTCTCTGATCCAGGATCATTTACTATCCCAGCCAAGGATGTGTCCTCGAGCTTTGGAGGTGTGATGAGTGGCACAACAGGATTTAAGACAGCTCTGACAGTCTAAAGAACTTTTTTATAATGATACTTGCGGCTGAACGTATCAAAATCTGATTTCACTTTTTAAAAATCAAGAAGGTAGGGGGCGCGGCCAGCGGCGTCAAGATGGCGGTCACACTTTAGAAGTGCTCCGGACCCCTCCGTCATCCGCTCCTTAATCCGCCACCATCGGAGAGTGCTCGACCTGTTATCCTGCTACCGAAGCTACCACTAGCTCAGGACCTGTGCTGGGGTGCGGAATCAGCGGTATTAGGGCCCCGAATCCAGACCATGCTGCAAGACTCCGGGCCGACCTGGGCCCAAGATGGCAGCCCCCGCTGGTGAAGGCTCCCAACTCCTCACCACGGTGCGGTGATGTCTGGTCACTCCATCTGCTGCATGGAGCGAGGGGGCCCTGCAGAGCTGCCTGAGTCGTCCTGCGCCCAGAATAGAGGACTACCTGTATGTCCACGGCTGATCCCGGCACAGAGGTGAGAGGCGCCAGGGACGCCCGAGGTGGGCCCGTCAGCCACGCTCGGATGCGGGTTGCAGAGCGGGCAGGCGGATTTGAGGAGGAGTCCGGGTGTCATTTCAGATGGCGAGGAGACTGGGGTCTCTCTCCCTTCCCCCTTCTTCTGGTTGTCTGAACATCAACATTGCCCAAGGGTGCTGCACCCTAAGCCCTGATTAAGGATCGGGCCCTGTGCTTTGGGCCTGCCCCCAGTGCATACTACGAGTCCCACACGCTTCATTCCCGGACCTGGTGAGAATCGGCGGTGAGGCATTGGGGGGGTCTCAGCTGTCATCCCAGGCAGCGGGGGTCGATGGACTGTGGTTTCTTCCCCCTCCCCACTCTGTCATAACCCTGTCTGCCGCTCTCGGCTTCAGGCGCCCTGAACCCTTACATCGCACGTCGGTGTGGCGTACTACACCTTAACTGATAACTGGGCCTTGTGCTCTGTGCTCTATGCCAGTACCCACGGTGAAGCAAGGCCTGCACGTTCTAGCCCTGGACCTGGTGAGAGTGTGCTGAAGGAGTGCTGGGGGTGTATCGGCTGACATCCCGGTCAGTGGGGGTCTGCGGGTCTGCTTCCCCCCACTCTGTTGTGGGCCCAGAGATGTTTCTAGACTGAGGGGGCCCTTCCCCCATGCCTGACTATGGCCCGCTTAACCTGGAACCCTGAGACTGTGGAGAGGTGGCGCAGGGGACCGACTGTCGCTCCAGGCAGCAGAAGAGCGGCTTGCCCGGTAACCGTCCTCCTACCCCATCTGTCCTGCATGAACACCCAGACACCGGACAATACTCACTCCTAGGGGGCTGCAGACCGGCTCTCCGGTCTTTCTCGTTGGGCTTCCTGATAGCATGAGGTGCATAATAAAACAGCGCTGCAGCGGTGTGACTGATCTGGTGCGTGCCCCCTTAGCTAGCTAGGTCGCAACAGAGCAGATCGGCTGTCTTTTCGGACAGTAGGGGGTCCTTGCTGGGGCCCCCCTACTCCCACCCTGCAGCTTGGGACTGAGAGCCTGATGAGAGGTGCACTCCCACCCACCTCCTGGGCTGCCCACTGGGTCTCACTGGTGCCTACTGAGCTGGTGGCAGCCACACTGAGGGGCCACCTGCCTTTCTGATCAGTGGAGATCTTTCCCCCTCACCTGCTCCTTAGATCTGGTGCCCATGGAGCACACCCTGATACTGTTTCTGCCACGGAAACTCCCTTGATCCTTGGTACTCTCATGGTTCGGTGGTGATGAGTAACAATACAAGCCTGGGTGCTGGCCGACTGGTCCCCCCGCTCGACCTGCATCCTCTTAACTCACTCATCTGCAGGTGCCTGGGCAATTGACCACTGAACCACGCGGTGACCTGGCTTGGTAGGACCTATCAGAGCTGTCCCTGAGCTGCAGGACTGGAGCATCTACCCGTGGCCCCATGTACCCTGCCTACCACCTGGAGCTGTGAAGGGGAGGCCTCGTGGCTGCTGACCCGATCACTCCCCCCTTCCTCCCTTGCCTCATCGGACGTGCTTGGAGTCCCAGATCCATTTGTTGACCGGTGACCATGGGGAGAGACCGGGGACCGAAACCTCCCACCACACAGACCAAAATGGATCAATATATGACCACAGAGTCTGGGGCAATGGGCGTGCCCACGGAGAAAGACACCCCCGCTGCTACAGACCTCACCACCATCCTCCAAGCCACTAGCACCTCCCAATCCTCGAAGATTACAGAAGTCCGGGTGGACATGACTCTCATCCATCAAGACCTTCCCAATGCCATGGCCTGGTTAAAAGGAACGGAGTCTCGCATCTCCACAGTGGAAGACGATGTCCATCAGCTCAAGAACAAGGTCGCCCGCCTCCAGACTCAAACTCAAGAATTGCACAGGCATGCTGAGGACACTGAGAACAGGTCGAGACAGAACAACCTCCGCCTGGTTGGGTTCCGGGAGGGCTCTGAACAGGGCCAAACAACCGACTTCATTGAAAGCTGGCTGCGTTCATGGGTGCCTGAGGGTTCTCTTTCCCCATGGTTTGCAATTGAGCGTGCCCACTGCTCTCTCGCCCCAAAGCCATCACCGGGAGCACCTCACCTGCCAATAATAGTATGGATCCTTAACTTCAGAGACCGGGACTCCATCCTGGCTGAAGCACGCAAGCAACAACATCTCAAGTATCAAGGACAGGCGATCATGATTTTTCCCGACTACACACAGGAAGTTCAGGGCCAAAGACACAACTTCGGAGAAGTCAAACAGAAGCTTTGTGCCCTGAACATCCAGTATAGGCTTCTCTTTCCGGCCTGCCTTCGTGTGGTGTTTCAAAACAGAACCCTCTTCTTTGACTCCCCTGAAGAGGCCTGGATGTGGCTGACAGAGGAGTGCCCCTTGAGAATCAGCACCTGGAGCCAGATCCCCAAGAGCCGCACCGAGGGAGCCCAGGGGGGTTTACCCGAACCATGCCCTAAACGCACCCATTCATGCAGGAGGTGGAGCCCGAGATGAGCCAGATCAGAGTCACCGCTGGGTCCCGGACTGCGTCCAGCATCCGGAGAGCCCCCGAGCAACCTCCTAACTCTACGACGCACTGGCTCATCAAACCACTTGGATCCAGGAGGAACTCCGCCCCATCCATCCCTACTTGAGCTGACAGACACAGATCTCTCCCAGAGTCCAGCCCTCCTCAAGGTGCTACCCTGACCTCACAATAGACTGCTGGCCATAATGAACGCGGTGGCCCAAGATACAGCAATCATACTTGCAGCCATTTATCTCTCTCGATGGACATTGTCACAGACCATCCTGCTATGAGGAGGGGTCCTCCACGAATCCTCATTCCCAAGCGTTTCAGTTTGGTTGTTCTTTCAGCTTTTCACCTGTTAGGGTCAACAGATGCTTCAGTTCCCGAAGTATAGGGAGGGGGGAGGGTGTAGGGTAGGGGAAGGGGACCATTGTCCCAGTTTTCTGTTAACACACCTTGTTCACCACACCAGCATCTTTAATCAGCAGCACGGCAAGCGCATACACAACCCGCATTACAGTGTGGCACCCACCACTCCATGCAGACGGACAACTCTACCCACGTTTGCCACCCGTTCAACAAATCTCATCCCACACTTATACCCTCCATGATGGACAATCATAGTGGTAGAGGGATGCTTCACATAGTATCATGGAATGTTTATGGACTGTTGGACAGAGTCAAGTGAACTGCGGTCCTATGGTATGCACAACGCCTCGCAGCCGACATCCTGCTGCTCCAAGAAACTCACCTTGTAGGCAATAACTGCCCCTTCCTGGTGAGGTACAGCTATGACAGGGTCTGGAACTCCGGCCTTAATCGAGGGTCAAGAGGCATGGCTGTTCTTGTGCGACCTACTCTTCCATTCTTGTTGCGCAAAGTTACTAATGATCCTCTGGGTAGCTTAATAGCCTGTGAAGGGACCATAGGGGACCGAGTCCTTAACCTACTGTCCATCTACTCCCCCCATCACTGCTGGCCTCCACCCTGAAGCGAACTGCGGAACTGGTTGCTGCTTTGCCCCCTGGGATGACAATCATTGAGGAGGACTTTAATGCAGTCATGAATCCAGCCCTTGACACCGCCAGTGCCCCCTCAACTACCAGAACCACCCATGCTAATCTTTTGACGAATTGGGCGAACACCCTGGGGATCTGTGATGCCTGGAGAATTTGGCATCCACTGACCCAACAATACACACACACCTCGGCGTGACAACACATGCATGTGCGGCTAGACTACATTTTTATGTCGGCCATGGACTGTTGGGCAATTAAAGATATTGCCATCCTCCCCAGAGGTATATCCAACCACGCACCCATAGTGATGGAAGTGGATGACCTCCCAGACTTTCTTCGTCTGTTCTGGAGACTGAACGCCTCATTTCTCCAGGACAATTACTTTAAGAAATCGGTAGATAACGAGCTCCAACACTACTTCACCACCAATCGAGACTCTTTCTCCTCCCTTGGTGCCCTGTGGAAACCTGGTAAAGTCACTATTCGTGGTTTCGCTAAGGGCAAGCTCAAGCTCAAACAACTTGTGCAAGACTCCCGGATTACACTCCTGAAAGCTCAAGCCATCCTCATCGAAAGTTAATCGTCAGAGGAGAGATCCGTCTCCCAAGACAGAAGATTGGCATTTCTGAGAGAGAAGATTAAGCAGACTTCCTTGGAGGCCACCAAGCTGTTGTTGAGGTCCTCTGTAGCCAGAGTATACAGCTGGGGAGACAAAAATGGGAAGCTCCTTTATCTACTGGCCACATACCCAATGGCCAATCGCATAATCCCCGAAGTGATAGCCCCAGACTGCGCGGCCCAGCGCTCATCGGTGGCAGTGACCCAATGTTTCGCCACTTACTACGCTGCACGCTATCGGGAGCAGATCTCTCTTCCGTGGCTAAGTGAGCCTGAAGCGGCGGGTCTGGACCTCCCTATTACTTTAAATTAGGTCAATGATGCTATATCTCTCATGGTCTCTGGCAAGACCCCGGGTCCAGATGGATTCACGCAGGAGTTTGACACGACCTACCGAGACACACTAGTTCCCCACCTTCTGGTGATCCCTAAGTCTCAGCCCCCCTCGACACACTGCTCTGACTACCGCCTCATCTCTCTCATTAACTCAGAGGACAAGGTGTTTGCCTCTGTCTTAGCCAACCGCCTGCGACTGCATTTGACCAAGCTGGTCCATCCTGCACAGTGCGGCTTCATGCCCTCTCGGGGTACCAGACATTGCATCAGGTGCCTCCACCTCGCTCTAGTGAACTGCCAGTTGTTGACCCCATACTTGGCACTCCTTCTCGTTGACTTCGAGAAAGCCTTTGATTCTATAGACTGGCGGTACCTTGAGGAGGTGTTGGCGGAACTGGGATTTGGAAAACACTTCTGTAAACTTGTGAAGATTTTATACAGTAGGCCGCGGGCCTGAGTACTGGTCAATGGAGCACTGTCGTGGCCCTTCCCCATCAGGAGAGGTACGAGGCAGGGATGCCCCCACTCGCCCTTCCTCTTCACCTTAGCGATGGAGCCCTTTCGCTTGCCTCATATGATCGGACGCACAAATTCTGGGGTGGAAATGGCCTGGGCGAGGGCAAAATCGCTCTCTACACAGACGATGTTCTGGTCTTTCTGGCCGAGCCAGCGTAGTCGGGACCCTGGTGTCTTCGAACGTTGACTGAACTCTACCTAATCCGTCCTGGTCCCCCTTCTTACCCCCCTTCTTATCTCGAGAGACTGCTTTGACTGGCAGACCACGATACCCCTCCAGAGACAGTCCTTTAAATACCTTGGGATCTGGGTTGCCCTGCTCCTTGACCTTGCCTGGTCACTCAATGTGACTCTGCTAGTGAAGAGGGTCCATGCTGACCTCGTCAGATGGCAGGGGCTGCCGCTGAACCCCAAGGGCAGAATAGCCTTATTCAAAATGATGATTTTGCCCAGGTTCTTGTATGTACTTCAGAATACACCCTTACTCCTCTCGCGGACATGGTTCGGGGATATGGAAAGCGTAGTCACTGAGTTCCTTTGGGGGGTGGTCAGAACCCCCGTTTGGCCCTCTCCCACTGCTGAATCCCACCCTTTGATGGAGGTTTGAGAATGACAAACTTGTATCTATATTATTTAGCAACCCGGCTTCTCACTATACACGACTGGTTCAACGGCGGTTGGTCGGGCCCAGCATACAGAGTTGAACTACATGCCCTGGGCCTAGCTAACATCCAAGGGATGCTGTATGGGAGTGCCATTCCCAGAACTAAGGGTGGGTGGAATTTGGTAAGTCGCGCTACGCAAAGCTCCGCAATACGGTAAAAAATCTCCGCGAGCTCGCAGAGTTCCACGAACACGCGGAATTGCTTTTTCCACCCGTACGCGATGCTTTTTTCCTGTTCGCGAATGCTGTTTGCGTGCTCGGGGGAAAATATCTCGCAAACAAGCATTTTGAAAGCGGGAACAAGCAAAATATTCAGTGAAGCCGCAGATCGTGGAATTTTTGGCAATTCCGCGTCCTCCGCGGAAAGCGAAATTACCCAAATTCCGCAAATTCTGCAAGCGGAACAGAATTTACTGCCCAGGCCTACCTTGAACCCTGCCCGCAGTAATGCAGGGAGTGCTCCTGAGCTGGTGGGCCTCTCTGCACCACACCCAATAGTCAGGCAAACTGACTCAATACACCCCACTTAGCAGGGCATCTGGCTCCAGGAGGTCGCCAACCTATCTGGCTTTAGAGCGTGGGATCTCATTGGTGTCTTGCAGCTGGGGGATATATGGGGAGGTGACCGTCTACGTACCTTTAAGGACCTACAAACCTGGTATTCATTACACCCCTCACAGTTTTATCAATACATGCAAGTGTGTCAAGCCCTCTGCTCCCACATCTCAGAAGGTACCTCCTTACCCACCCAAAGATCAAATCATGACTGGCAACCTGGGGAAGGGGGGGATTTCCCGCATCTATCGTTCCCTGATGAACAATACTCCCACCACACTACACCGGCTTAGAGACCGGTGGGAGGGATGGTTCGGAACCCTGGAGGATGAAGATTGGAGAGACGCACTAATGACACCCAAAACAATCACAGCCTCCGTGACACTCTGTTTAGTCCAAATATACTAACTCCACGCTGCCTACCTTACACCGCTGGGCCTCCATCGTGCTAGGCTCAGATCTGACGCGTCATGCCCCTGTTGTAGCCAACAATAATCTGATTTTTTCCACATGGTATGGCTTTGCCTCGTGGTCACACGCTTTTGGGATTCCGTGGTGGGGAAACTCACTGAGGTCCTGGGCTAGGAGGTTCCACATAACCCATTGAATGTGCTCCTGGAGGTTACCGAGGGGTTGAATGGATCTAGAGTGGAAAAACTCTTCCTGAACACAGCAATGATGGTGGCCAAGATGGACATTGTAGCTAACTGGTTGAACCCGGTTGCGCCCACCATGACACGATGGTGCAGGGGGATGAATTGGTGCACAGAGCAGGAAATGCCATTGTACGAAGCCTGGGGATGCCCAGCGAAGTATCGCAAAGTGTGTGGCAAATGGGTGGGGGTGATAGACGATTGAAATTCATCCTGGGCCCCTGTGGGCCCACAGTACTCTGCTCTCTTTCATGTTCTATACCTATCATATCAAGGATGTATTCAATGCTATAATGGCGCCATGTTTCTGCTGTGCACTGATGTCTTTCTTTGCTGCTGGTCTTCTGTTTACCTTTTGTTTGTTTTTTCACCAAAATCAATAAAATTGGTTATCCCAAAAAATCAAGAATGTTATAAATGTGAAACATTTTTCTAGCCTTTTTTTAAGCGGAGACAGGGAATTAAGATTTTTATAGAATATAAGCCCAGCACGGCCTATCCATCACACTTAGACAGAGTATCCTGTCTGCCAAACTCTAAATAATACTAACTCCTCCAGCTGGGTAAGTTAAAGGTTGCCTAAGACAAAGTCCTCTCAAAGTCATTTACCCATTGGCTGACGACCTGCTGAAGCTGTTTTGGCAGGGAAATCTCAGAGTAGGAAAATTCAAATTTTTTACGAACTGAAGTTCTCTCATTGGCTTAATAAGTTTTGCACCATGGCCCAATGTAGATTTCTTATCTGGCTACTGTGTCATGCCCTATTATAAATGCAATAGGATTTATTTAACTTGACATAAACCTTTTGTGATATTTGTAATGGAGTAATCCATCTACCAAACCCTAAATCAGACCATTAATATTTTTCGCAGTGTTAAATCCTCCAGTGAGACAGGCTTGGAAGCTGTATCTAAAAAGATAGCATCAAAGCAAGCTACCTTAACTGCAAGGGTCGGCTGAAACCTTCTTTCGGGCTGCAAAATCTTCTGAGTGAGATTTCCCTGATTTTCTATCCTGCTGAGATTAAATGTTTTAAACAGTCTTTGGTAGTTAGTCCAGGTCCTCTGGAGGTCTAAAAGTTAAGGTCACAACTTTTTTATCTTTTTGCAGAGGTTTGTCTTGGTCAATTCTAAGACTCCCAGGACCTCAGAGACAGCACTTAGGGGCATATTTACAAGGGCCATATCTCCCCTTTTTTGGCTTTTAAAGCCAAAAAAGCGGAGATAAAAATATGACCCTATTTACAAGAGGGTGAGAACATGCATTAGCGCATGTTAGCACCCTTTTACCCGACGCCTCCCTTTGCATCTCTAATGAGATGCAAAGTGGACATCACTGGGCAGTACAACCTTGTAAATATCGCTGATGTACACATCGCGATATTTACAAGGCTGCCCACGCATTTTAGCAGACGTTAGTTTTTGGAGAAAACAGCTGGTTTCTCCAAAAACTAATGTCTGCTAAAATGCAGACGCAGCTATACTTACCATTGGGGGTGGATTATGCTGATACGACCACAGAGTCGTATAATGTAAATGTAAATGTGGTTGTATTTGTAAAGCGCACTGCTACCCAATTAGGGTCTCCTGGCGCTGTAACTCATACCGCTGTGGAACCCTTCCTGGCTTTTCCCTGTGAAATGTCCACTCCTGGGCACCCCCAAGGTGAAGCCAGGCATCCCAGCGCTGTTGGGGCCGTTGTGGAGATTAAACAAGCTATTGCCCAGAGTTGCAGAGTGGGACCTATGATTAGAATAGGCACCGAGGCGAGAATTAACAGGTCCGAGGAATTGAGCCCAAGACCCGCCGAGGTGGGAATTGAACCCTGGTCCCGGGCCAGACCTCTGCATCAGGGTCTGCCGCTCTAACCATTGAGCCACACTTCTCCACAAATCCGTATCAGCAAGGTTATCGCCGTTTTCCATGGAACATCGCTGGAAAACCAGCGATGTTCCATGGAAAACATCGCTATAGCTGGGAAATTATCGCTATTGCGCTATGCGTTGTTAATACAACGCTAGCATGAGCATGGCGATAATTTCCTGCGATAGCTGGCGATAAAAAAAATCTCGCTAAGAGCGGCCAGTGATAATTATCACTGCCCCTTGTTAATATGCCCCTTAGACTCTAGGATTTACTCTAGCAGAGATCACCAGAAGAGGCGAGTCATGGACCACTTGCCACTGATCAACTGGCCACTCAAGGAAAAGACCTCTTGAAAATGTTTATGCCACTGTAGCCAAACAGGAGATCAGCCAAGTGACCTTGGAGTCCCCTTCTCAGTTCTGGGTACAAGTGGGAGCCACTCTAGAGCTCCATGTTTCCACACAGGTCACATACACCAGGCTTCTTCCTCTTCTAGTCTTCTGCAGGTCCATATGTGTTCTGAGGAGCTGGAGATAAGGTGCTACTTTTGTACAATTCAGTAACTAGTAGGTGGGTATGATTCCTGGACACTCCCTAACCAATGGTGACATAATTCCCAGGAACAACCGCTCCCTCTTTTGCAGAACATCCTGTGTGTCTTACTTTAAGCTATCCCACAGTGCATCATGGCTACTATGTGCCTTGGGATCAAAATGCCCTTCTTCCCAGGTCTCATTTTACACTTTAATGAGAAGGCCTCAGCCTGGTCCCTTTCAAGTTAAAGTGAAGGTCGTGAATACCCTCCAACGGCCCATCCAGAGAGAGGATGATGTATAAACCTCTCACCAATGTCTTCCTACCATAAAGTCCAAGCCATTTTGTCCAATTTGGGAACAGTTTCCATACCTCATCAAATGGAAAGCACTGTCAAGGAGGGCAGATGTAGACATGATAATGCTAATTAGCCTACTGGAGCTTCAGGCAGGTAAAGGATAACTCTATAAAAACTATTTTTCCAGTAGATAGATCACATATCCACCATTGAACTTAATTTGAAATACATTTTAACAACTGTGGTTCAATAGACAAAAATAGCATTTTAATTGTACCTTAGTTTTTCCTCATAGAGACTACTATATCCCTATACAGTAAAAATAGTGTCACTGTAGGAACATACAAACCTCACATTCTTACATGTTTCCCTTTTAAATACTAGGCATCCTACAGTGTGGGTAACAAGGCCTACATATGGGTGACTTAATATTTAAAAGTAGGTTTCTTACATGATTATTTTGATGCATCTCCTAGCAAGTTTAAAAGCTGCAGCAACCAGGCTTCACATGCAGGATAGAAGTCATGTTTTCCTTGTCAGCAGAGTGGGTGGCTCAATATGTTCTTCAGTCCATTGTTAAAATGTAACTTTGCCTACTCTAAATATCAATCAATCAATCAATCAATCACATAATTTGTAAAGCGCACTACATACCCGGAGGGTTTCAAAGCGCTGGGTGGGGGGTGGGGTGGGGGAAGTGCTGTTACTGGTCGAAGAGCCAGGTCTTGAGTTGTCTCCTGAAAGACAGCAGGTCTTCGGTTTGTCGCAGGTCGAGGGGGAGGGTGTTCCAGGTTTTGGCGGCACGATGGGAGAAGGACCTGCCTCCGGAAGAGGTTCTCCGGATGCGTGGGACCGTGGCCAGGGCGTGGTCAGCGGAGCTGAGGTTCCTGTTGGGTACGTAGAAGGAGAGTCGACTGTTGAGGTAGGCAGGGCCGGTTTTGTGGAGTGCTTTGTGTGCGTGGAGCAGGAGTTTGAAGGAGATTCTTTTGTCAACGGGGAGCCAATGCAGGTTCCTCAGGTGGGGGGTGATGTGGTCGCGGCGCGGGACGTGGAGGATCAGGCGTGCGGAGGCATTCTGGATTCTCTGCAGTCTGCTGATGAGCTTGGACGGGGCTCCGGCGTAGAGGGCATTTCCGTAGTCGAGTCTGCTGCTGACTAGGGCCTGGGTGACTGTTTTCCTCGTTTTGGTCGGAATCCATCTGTAGATCTTGCGGAGCATGCGGAGGGTGTTGAAACAGGTGGAGGAAACTGCGTTGACTTGTTTGGTCATGGAGAGTTTCGAGTCGAGGACGACTCCCAGGTTGCGTGCGTGGTCGGTGGGGGCCGGGGGAGACCCCAGTGAAGTGGGCCGCCAAGAGTCATCCCAAGCGGAGGGGTTGGATCCGAGGATGAGGATTTCCGTCTTGTCCATGTTCAGTTTGAGGCGGCTGTCCTCCATCCAGTCGGCGACGGAATACTGTGACCTCACTAGAAAGTTAAATATGACAATTGGGGATTGTTCAAATTTATCGTGTATTAGGGGTCAGAGCACATGCACTGTTGACTTGACAACAGTGCCAAGTGTGCCTCTATCATGATTCACAAATATTGGGGGTGCCCACATACAAAGAAAGACTTTCTCACACATGTGCCTCCTTGAAACCCTCCTTACATTCCCTGTGCCCTCTCCCTTTTTGTATAAATTCTTTCCCAATGTCCACCACTCACCTTTTCACTCCCACATTTACTACTATAAATGAGACTGTCAGATGTGGAGATATATGGTCTTGTGATAGATGTCTCCCCATTGAATAAATAGGAAATGTGGAGGTGGAAATATCTGGACAGGGGTTTGCATCTGGCATTTATGAGTAAATGTGGTAGCACTAATGGAAAACTGCTTTACATACTAGTAAATGGATTTTGTTAACAGAACCCTTACAGTACATGTGACATGTATCAATCTCAAATCTGGACAAACAAGATACCATGTTGCTTGGTAACTGATAATCATGTTGCCGGTCGGTCGGACGGGCACCGGATCGGCTTTGAGTTTGCTGAATCCGATTCGGAGCCTTTGTTTCTGAATAATTCGGACACACTTCAGAACAACCAAGTACAATGCCTGGTAACCGTTAAAGCTGACTGACTCGGTTCCCAAAGGCATTCAGACAGGTCGAGCCATTTCAGAGCCAGCTCGTACAGCTCTATAGACTCGGTTTCCGAGCAAGCAAGTACGATGATCGATTCAGACAGCCTTTCTTATTCACTTTTCCCCTAACAAAACAGCTGTTGGAATCAGTCTTTGGGGGCCCTTAGCAGCCCCCCCTCCACTGGGGGCCCTCCAAATCGGGCCTTGGGGGTACCCATGGGTCCCCTCTTCCCAACCATGCACAGTGTGGCAGGCACCATGGGGTGCCTGCCACAGGGTACACAATTTTCCCCAGCCACTCTTTTCTTCAGTGGGAGCCCGTGTTCAAGTTCGGAACACAGGCTCCCATTGAAGTCAGTGGGAGTCTGACCAAATCTTATCCGGATGCAAACGGATGCATCGTACTCGGTCGGTCAGATTACCCCGATCCGATTCGCAAGTAAAGCATTCCGGAAACAATTTGGTTGATGTGCTTTCCGAACAAGATCGGAATCGGGCCGTAAACTGTAAACCTAAGATCATTTGCATATTGCAGAATTTCACCCTGCGGTTCCTCAATACTTGGGGGTTTGTCCTCATCGTCTTCATAAGCATAAGGAAAATCAATCATGTGCTGGTGAAGATGAAGACAGACGTTTTCTGTTCCAACCTTCGTAGGAAGTCCTTGATCTCTATCCATAAATAAATGCTCCTAAGTATTAAATTAGAATACAACTATTATTTTACTTTCATTGACCCCACAGAATCAAATCTGGCTACATAATCTACAAGTGCCAGCCACATGCAGAGTCTTACACCATTCTGTAGCAATAAAAGTTATGGTGCCATCAGTAGCAGAGCAATTTTTATTCAATTTAACTTATCATATGAAAAAATATGCTTGGCAAATATTTCATCCACTGAGCCTGATGTGGCTATAAGTGTGACATTCTGAGTTACTTTTCTATCCGTGTTTGTATTCAAAGACAGACACATATTAATATGCCCAGATGCAGCCACCTTGCCCATTACAAAACACTCTTGAGATAATGGTGTGAAAATATTAGCTAAAATTAAGTGCATTGTTTGAGGAAGGGGATTGGACCCATCCCCCTATGCTTTACCTTTTCTCTTACCTTTTATTACCTACATCACATTGTCCAGAAATCAGAAGTAAGCACATACTAACTCATGCTCACTCATTTCCCTCTCTTAAAGACCATCCCGCACAGGGTTAGCAGTCTTTCCAACTGACAGAGTGCATTTTGTGAGTCATTCCATTCCTTATTGCGAATCTCAGTGACGAGTATCATTTGTTTTGTGGCCACAACTGCAGCCTCAACAGTGACAGGCTGCTGAAAGCGGGCATGGTCCCAGCTGGTTGTGAAGAAGATGGATGGGCGATGTTGTTCTATCTGACTAATAATTATGAACAGTTTGTTCTTCTCATCAAACTCAACCGTTCTCATTCTACCACTACCTGCTCAAGATAAACGCCCAACGTGCCCACGTGCAATTACAGAATAAAATGATGCATAATCTGTAAAATGTACCAAAGCAGCAGAATTGATATTAGCAGTAACAGGGCACCATGCATTGGCTTCATGCTGTAATATGATGAGCAGAGAGGTTTGGAGGCGCCTGGCTCATAAAAATCGAGGCCTTGTCTTGTCTTCATGCTCATCAGTGATAGAATAGAATGATGAACAAAAATGTTTCTCCGCAATGAACGAGGTTACACCAATCACCGGTATTTATTTTTGAAGGCGCCATGTACACTCTGAGCTCAGCTGGCAATGAGCAGTCTCCTTGCCATCTTCACAGATGTCCAGTGGTGTACATTTGAACTGTGTAATGTGATCTTTCTTGTAAAAGTTGCCAACTCTTTCCCTCTTCCGTTCTGAGTCCTCCTGCGTTTTTAAATGAAGAGCCATCCATCCTGAAATACCGACTACACCCTACGGGATCCACTGAACTTCACAGATTCATGGGCACATTTCATCTGTGACCTTTCCCATCTTCCAACCATTTCAAGATACTCCATGAATGAATTACCCTGTCTAGTATATCAAATATCTTTTCTTGTCTATCTATCGAGTTTTGGATGGCACAAGCACGCAGCTACTGTACACCCTGGGGGAATACCATCTAAAAGGAGATGCCTCTGCCCCCAACTAAAGGCAATGTTCCCCCAAATGAAGAACAAATCAAACCACTCAACAAACAAAACAACGAACAAAGGCCCGAAACTACCTGCGATCTATGATTACACCTTTGTTGTGTCCTACTTTAATGTCGGGTTGTCAATTAGAATGGGTGTACCTTTAAGGTGAGTGTGTGCGTGCATGGAATGTCACTAGGTGAGTGACATTCGGATTCTGGGCAGTAGCGATTTGTCTTGGGGATGAAGTGGAGGTGTACCCTGGCGCTCACCTGTTCATGCTTATATTATCTTTAAATAAAGAACTTGTGAACCACAACAAGGCGGTCTTTGCTTCACTACAACCTTACACACCTTCACTGAATGTAAGATCTGTAGGGGCTCACTTGGTGAAGGTGCCAAGAGAGCAGAGGGCCACGATGGGAGCCCGGTCTTTCAGTTATCTTGCAGCCAAAAGGTGAAATATCTTGCCACTCAATCTGAATCAAGAACCTACGAAAGGATTTTCCGAAAGGGATCAAAAACCTTGCTTTTCTGTGCTCAAATAGGAACTGTTAAGCCTACCACTTTTTAGTGTTCTGCTCTTCGTAGCTTTAGACTTAGTTTCTTCCCCCCCCCCTTTCTCATCCTTCCTTCGCTGGGGGTTAGAATCCTAGCGTGGGGACACACTGGTGGGTGTAACCAGGTGCTTTATCAATTGGTAAATAAATAAAATAAATAAATATTAACCCCGAACTCAAGCACCGATGATTATCCCTGGAGAAGGAGTCTATGGCTTCACAAATGTCATAGCTCACTCAGCAGGTACTACGGGAGCCCAAACTACATTCAAGTAAAGATTCATTTATTTGATCCTGTAACATTTGGCAAAATGTAATAATCATCCAAAGGCTATGATATGAATGGGTCACAGGTGATGCACCATAAGAAGTAGAAATGTGCAGCTGCAGCTGCCGTCAAACATGATGGCCATGAAGGGGTATGTATGCAGTAAATGCACAAATAACAGCCGAAACGTTGTGACAGACTGAACTGTAACAGACTGAACTGTTACTAAACACTACAGTCTCAATGAAATAGGACATATCGGTTGGTTCCAGGGAAAGATTACCATAAATGATGTAGAGTCCAAATAACATTTAATATTCTTTGTGAGAGGAGGGATTTTGGTGACAATGCATTTGAGCGGTACTGATGCATGTGGCAACTACTAAAACATATGTAAATTTGTTTATAAAGACTTAATTTAGCCGCAAAGTATTTATGCAGCACATAACCAGTAATAAATTAAAAGCACAGCACAAGAAAAATCCCACACCAATTTATAAAAATAGAGTAAAATGTAATAAATTATTTGATACCAAAGATGACACAAATCCAATCAGTCGAACCAGATGTTGGACCTGTCAGCCTTAGGGCAGTCTTCTCCCAAACTTTTAGCCTGCTTTGCTTCCCTTTTTGATGAAAAGTTTTGTTGGCCTTCGGACTCTGGGCACTTTACCACTGCTAACCAGTGTAAGCGCTGGAAGGCCCGGTCAGGTATATATGCGCAATATAAAAACAGCTGAACTGAATTGAAGTACATCTGCTCACTCCACTAAAACATGGTAACATTGGTGTATCCACAATTGGCATATTTAATTTACTTATAAGTCCCTAGTAAAGTGTTCTATATGTGCCCAGGGCCTGTAAAGTAAATGCTAATAGTGAGCCTGCAACACTGATTGTGCCACTTACTTGCATTGCCCTTCAAACATTTTTCAGGCCTGCCACTGCACAGTTGTATGAGCAGTTTGACTGCCATGTGGGCTAGGCATTTAAAACCCATTGCCAAGTCACTCCCCTTCTATTACATATAGGTCACTCCAAAGGTAGGACCTAGGTAGCCCATATGCCAGGGTGTTGTGAAAGTAAAAGGAAGGACATATATCTGCAGTGTCCCGTTGCGAGGCCAGGGTCCGCATACCAAAGCATTTGGTGCCCAACTATGTAATGGGAGATGATATTGACAAATGGTTCTCAGCTTACGAGGTGACTCTAAAGGTACACGGGGTTCCTAAGGGGGTAGCTTGTGGAGGTACATGCCCACAGTGGTGAGGGATACACTCCTAACTAGGCCTGGGCGAAGCACTACGCTACGCTCGCGTAGTTTGCGAAGTTCGCGCTACTTGGCACTACGCGAACTGCACGTAGCACAGTGCGAACACGCGTAGCGTAGTTTTGCGTAGTGCTGCGGTCATTTTTTGCTTGCTCGCGGTCCTCAACGTCAAGTTGGCGACCGCGAGCAAGCAAAATGACATCCCGGCGAGACTTTTTCCTTGTTCGCGATCAGCAACATCAAGTTGGCGATCGCGAGCATGTAAAATAAACCTCCCGGCGAGATTCCCAACGCGAGGTTTCTCATTGCGAGGGGTCGCGTAGGTTCGCGACCGCTCGCGATGAGAAACTACCAGTTCGCGTTGAGAAAGCTGCTGCTCGAGTAAAAATCTACTCGAGCAGCAGAAAACTACAGCTCGCACTGTGCAAGATGCCATTTTCAATGATTGCACAGTGCCGGTTGCTTGTCCGCACTGTGCAATCATTGAAAACAACATCTTGCACAGTGCGAACATGTTACTACGCAGTTCGCGAAGTGCTACGCGTAGCTCGCGTAGTGCGAACTTCACTTTGCGTAGCTTCGCGAAGTGCTACTTCGCGAACTACGCCCACCCTTACTCCTAACACTAAGAGGCCGATTATGATGCCATAGTAAACTATCGGAGCTTTTCCTATGGCACAGTAATCAGCTGTTCGGATTCATTTCTGACTGACCCATTTGGATGGAGTTGATCGGAAAGGAATGCAAACTGGATTTCTTAATGACTTCTGATGGGCTCAGAGAGCCTGTTTGCCATTCGAAAAGCCTCCAGTAATCCCAAAGTTGGCTCCTTCTGCCCGAGGGATTACAATATTGGATTCCAACAGCCCTTCTGTGCTGGCCTTTCTGGTACAGAAAGGCTGTCAGAAGTCGACTTTGGGGGACCCCCAGCAGGACCCTCATGGGTGCACCTGTGGTGCCCCCCCCCCCCCCTGTTAATCCCTGCACCCTTTGGCAGGCACCTCAAGATGCCTGCCACGGGGTGCAGGGATGAACTGCACCTCTTCTATTTACAAAGAGAGCATGTATTCTGGTTGGAATGCATGCTCCCATTGTAAAGAATAGGAGTGCAACCTAACAGTGTTTGATCGCATCCTATTGCAGGAGGTCGGTCGGTCCTAGTACCAAATTGATGTCGGACAGACTCAGGTCCGTCTGACACCGAAATCGGGCTCAAGAAGTGGAAGATCAAATACAGGTCACCCTCATGAAGGCCATTTTAGTCAGGAGATTTGGGTTAATTCCTGAAAGGTACAGGCAATAGTTCAGAAATAGCCAAAAACTCCCTACACAGACCTGGGTGGATTTCTTGTACTACTCCAGCAAGGCACTGAAGGTTTGGGTGCGAGGCAGCAAGCTAGATAATTTCACTAGATTATAGAATCTCATTTTGAGGGAGCACATGTTGGAAATATGTTGTTCCAGAGCTGCACCAGCACCTAGTGGACAGCAAACTGACTGACCCCAGGAAGCATGCTGAAGAGGCAGACCTCTGTGTTAGCACCATAGTGTCCAGTAATCAGTTATCTGGGGTGGACTCCCAAAAGGGTGGTCAAGGCTCCCACCAGAAAATGAGGGGGTGATAAAAAGAAGGTGATCTTTTAACGCCCCAAAACAGTTCTCAGGGGAAACGGTCCCATATCCAATCTGTCCACCAGAAATAGAGCTTCCCTGACAAGAGGGAGAATAAACCCCCCAAGTGCTATGAGTGTTTTGAGTATGTGCATGTAAAGTGGGATCCCAAATGCACTAAGAGAGTACAGCCTTTAACTGGAAGTAAGAGACCAGGGTTAGCTAGTGTAGGGCTTGGTGAGGAGTGTATCCCAGTCAGTGGGAGGAGGACTAGAGGGGTGACATTAGTGTCCCTAAGTGACTGGGAGATGGTCCGAAAGACCCATGTGCCATCCAATACTACCAAGTATAGCCAGTGGGTTATCTTCAATGGGCAAGATGTGGAGGCTCTGAGGGACACTGGCGTACTATAACTATGACAAGGAGTCATCTAGTGCCCTCAGAGCAGATTTTACCCAATGTATTCAACCAGGTTGTAGTAGCAGACAACAGTGAGGGTCATTACCCAGTGGTTTTGGAGAGGTGTGGCTCACTAGTTAGAGGCGGCAGACCCGTAAGCAGAGAATCGGCCAGGGACCAGGGTTCAATTCCCGACGCGGCAGGGTTGTGGACCAGGGTCAAAACGGACTCGATAATTCTCGCCTTGGTACCTACTCTAATCAGGAACACACTCGGCAACTCTGGGCATTAAGCTTGCCTCATCTCTACAACGGCCCCCCACAGACGCCAGGGATGCCTGGTTTCACCTTGGAGATACCCAGAAAGGGTCCATCTCACAGGGATAGCCAGGACGGGTTCCCCAGTGGTCTACAGCGCCGGGACGCCCCGTTGCTGGGGTAGCTGTGCGCTTTACAAGTCTACAACATTTACATTTACATTTACATTTACATTTTGATTTCATTTGAGTGGGATGGGGTCTCGGGTCTTCTTAAAGTAGCTGTCAAGCCCCATTATGAGAGGTCTCAGGTCACCATGCTGTTGGTAATGAATGGAGGGGAGGAAGAGGAGGAAGAGGAGCGTGAACCTCTCCCTGACATCGTAGCCTCCAAAGAGAAGGATGGGTCAGTGGAAGGTATAAACCTTTCCCCTGACTTTGGAGTAGCAGTGGCTGGGACAGTTTGTCTCTCCGTTTTCCCTCACTCCTGGGGTTAAACACTTGTATACCGACGACTTAGACACAATAGACAGTCCCCCTGTCAAAAACAAAATCTACTGGCTGTCACACAAAGTGGGGGCCAGCATGAAGGAAGAAGTTTCCAAAAGGCTGGAGTTGGGGGTGGCTGAACCTTCAAGTATTCTTTGGCCAACCCTGTGGTGCTGAGACCAAAAGCTGCCCCCAAGGGCACTACACCAGAACTCAGGTTCTATGTAAACTATAGGGAGTTCAATTAAGTCACCAAAACTGATACTCTTCCAATCCCATTGGTGGATGAGCTGATTGACAGATCATAGGATGCCCAGTTCCTGAGTACTTTTGACTTCACATCAGGACACTGGCAGATCACCCTAACTGAAGGAGTAAAGGAGAGGTCATCCTTCTCCACCCAAGAGGGCCACAACCATATCAGGGTAATGCCCCTTGGGATCAAAAGTAGGCCTGGGCAGTGAACTCTGCTCCGTTCGCTGAGTTTGCGGAGTTTTCAGTTTTTCCCCGCTCGCTTGCGAGTAGTAAGTTTGCGAGCCCAATCTGCCGCTCGGGTAGAATTTCTACCCAAGCAGCAGAAAGACCGGAATGGCACTTCGCACTGCACTCCGCCACTTGCAGAACTCTGTCGAGTTTTTTTGTCACTTCGCAGAGTTCTGCGTAGCGAAACTCCGCAAACTACACCCAGGCCTGCTCAAAAGTACCCATGCCACCTTCCAGAGTTTAGTAATCCAAATCCTGGCTGGGACAGGGGGCGTCAGCGGTGCAAACCTGGAAGACATAGCAGAAGCTGGAAGTACTTCAACCTCCAAATCCAAGAAGTGCTTCATGCCATGGAAGATAAAGGTCTGACTATCAAGGCAAGCAAGACCCAGATAGGGCAGGGGACGGTTCTGTACTTGGGATACCTGGTGGGCGGGCATAAGGTGCAACCCCTCCAGGCCAAAATAGAAGCAATCATGGCCTAGGAGCCCCTAAAAATCCAGAAAGAGGTGAGCACTCTTTTAGGCCTCACCTGTTACTACAGAAGGTTTGCCAAAGGGTATGGCACCATTGTGGCCCCCTTGACAGTACTGACATCCCAGAAACAACCCAGAAATGGGATCTAGACAGAGGAATGTCAGAAAAGCATTTGAATCCCTGAAACAAGCCATGTGCACAACCCCTGTGCTCAGGACCACAGGCTTTTCTAAGGAGTTCATAGTTCAAACCAATGCCTCAGAACATGGCGTAGGGGCAGTCCTGTCACAGATGCTTAATAAGGAGGGCCTGGACCAACCTATAGCCTTAATCTCCAGGAGGTTACAACTGTAGGAACAGAGGTGGAGTGCCATTGAGTGGAAAGCCTTTGCTGTGGTGTCGCATGGCTTGAACCTCCCTCAGTAAAACTGTGCATTTGTTGGACACCATGAATATGAGGATTGTGCTATACTAATTTCATGCACACCCTCAAAATAATTTGCCCGATCTCCCTGCTAGCCCACAGTGCACCATCTTGACCCCTAAAATCACAGTCATCACATGTGTGTCCAACTTGGGAACATGACAATCCTGATCCCACAAAGAAACAGTGGTAACAGGTATATAACCGTTTCGGTTTGACCCTCATTCATACCAAAACAAATACACAAGAAATGCTTTTCAATATTTATTGAAGCATGATGATTCTTGCATAAAATATGTGCTCTGTGGAAATTAGTAGAATGAAACAGAATAGCATGATTAACATCACAAGAACAGTGAAAAGGTTGAACATTTCCACCAATGTGCAAAGACAGTACATTTATGCAGGCATAAAATGACTGTGTATAGTTGTACTCCTACCTAGCGCTCCCTAACCTGGTCTTGCCTATGGTGTGTGATCTGCCAAATTCCTGCCCAGGTGCTCTAACTCCCCATTACCTGTGGGTAAGTGTCATCAGGCTTGGTGTAGAGGTGGACATCCCTCATGTCCGTATGCAGGAATCAGCTGAGCTGGAATTCTGACATGAAGTGACCTCGCAGTGTCAACTAAGTGCTACTCCCCAAACAAGGAAGTAGTTGTGTATTTATAACAATAGGACTAATGTAGCCATGTCAAAATCCCTGTCAGGTCGCAATTGTTCATTATAACTGGATAGCGTTGTCACCTTTCGGACAATAACATAAATAACATTTGGCAGTGAACTTTATCCCTTGGACTGAATGTTCAAGGTATTGTGACAGTGTTCCTATAAAGTGGAAGTGTAAGCAATGCAGATTCAGGGAATGTCATACTCCATGGTCATGCATGCAAATGTATGTCAAAATTCATTGTGTGTAAAAGGGAAGGCAATTTAAGAAACATGAGAGTGTAAAATGGCAACATTTCTAACCAGGTCTACCCTGACCATGTGACTTTGTTAAGATGGTGCATCTCCCTACAGGGAATGGACTTTACGGTGGAACACAGACCTGGGTCAGACCATGCCAATGCTGATGGTCTCTCTAGGTTCTTCCACCTTAGGGAAGAGATCTCCTAGGAGGTTGGATAGCTCTCCCCACTTTTAGCTGGACTAAAGGTACTTTACCCCTAATAGCCAGTGCTAAAGTGTATGTGCTCACTCCCCTAAAATGTATAGCATTGGTGTATTCACAATTGGCATATTTAATCTACTTATAAGTCCCTAGAAAAGTACACTATATTTGCCAAGGGTCTGTAAATTAAATTGTTCTAGTGGTCCTGCAACACTGATTATGCCATCCTCTTAAGTAGCCCTTCAAACATGTATCAGGTCTACCACCGTAGAGCCTGTATGTGCAATTTGACTGTCATGTTTACTTGACATTTAGCACTCCTTGGCAAGCCTTAAACTCATCTTCTATTACAGATAAGTCACTCCTAAGGTAGGCCCTAGGCAGCCTACAGGGCAGGGTGCTGTGTAAGTAAAAGGCAGAACATACACTTTTTAGTTTTACATGTTCTGGTAGTGAAAAACTCCATAATTTGTTTTTCCCTACTGTGAGGCCTACCCCTCTCATTGGTTAACATTGGGGATTAATTAATGGAGCTGTTAAGTATAATTCCTTATTAAGAAGGAGTAGAATAGTTGTGCTTGATACCTATGACTGGCAATGGTAAATCCTCTTTAATGGTAAAGCTGGATTTATGATTACGACTTTGAAAATGCCTCTTTAAGAAAGCTTGCATTTTTGTACCACTAAGCCCTGTGTGCCTCTGCTTGCCTCCAGTACACATCTGGGTTGGGTGATAGCTGGGCTTTGTGCATTCTTGCTAGACAGTCACACACGAAAAGAGCTGAGGTGTGTCACTCACATCCTAATGACCCATCTCCAGGCTGATGGGCCTTCCAGAGGCTGATGGGTGGGTGGAGCAGACACTTGCACCTGAGTAGGCCTGTGCCTGTCCCCTCACAAAGAGATGCATACCCCCTGTAGTGTGGTGGGAGCCTTGGCAGGAAAAGGTCAACCTGTGTACATATCAAAGTCCCTCTGAAGTTTTCCCTACTTAAAAGGCACCACTGGGTGGAGAACTAGGCCTCTAACCCCACCAAATCAGCACACTTCTGGGCCTGTGAATTCTCTGCCAGGAAGAAGGTCTCCTGTGCTGCTGAAGGACTGCTACTCTGTGGGACTGCTGCTCTAGAAGAACTGCTTTTCTGCTGTGCTGCCCTTCCTTCTGCCTGCTGCTCTCTCTGTCTGAGTGAGAAGGACTGGTCTTTCACAATTTGAACCCAGAGTGACTCAAAGGGCTCCATTGCCACCTGTGAGTATCACTATGCCAAGTGGTGCCAATCCAGTTCGGGGCCCTTGGAAGTGGGTTTCCATGTGCACTTCTGATAAAACCCATGCAGGCCTGACTTTGTGCTGCTCGGAACTGACACATTTGCCTTCGACATAGACGCAGCGCCTTCATCGCCAAAGCTTGATGACGACGCAGGACTATCCAGCGCAACTCACCGACGATGCATTTCCTTCACAGCCAAAGTTCAACGATAATGCAGGGGCCCTACTATGCCACTCGGCTGCCGACTCATTGTCTACGGTCATCCAGATTGATGACGATGCATAGCCTCTTCTGGTCCTCGAAATTGAAGCTTGTTCTCCAAGAAGATACTGTTTCAGCTGGGCATGCGTGGCTTCTGTATCCGACCTCTGCACCATTGCAGTCGGCTTGACTTTTTAGATGTGACCCGGTCCAGTGTGACCTCATGTAACTTCTAATTGCTATTGTCTTATATACACTAGATTTCAAAATATTCCTTAAAAATACGTAAGTCTAGTTCTATTTATTGGATTTTGATCGTTTAGGTCTTGTTCAAAAAATCAAGCTCTATTTTTCTAACCAGGTGTGGATTATTTTTGGATGGTGGTTTCACTGTTTTACTGCATAAAGTGCTGCATAAATACTTTACATATTGCCTCTTAAGGAAAGCCTGCCTGCTCTGTGCCAAGCGACCAGAGGATGAGCACAGGTTAATTTACAGATAGTACTTGACCTACCCTAAATAGAGTGGTGGTCCCTACTTGGACAAGGTGCATATATCTGCCAACTTGAGACCCCATTTCTAACACCGGAGATACACAATTTTAAAGATATCAAGTAAGTATAGTACCTAAAAGCACAAAACACCATTCTGCTTTTGTGAAACTGGGTGAAAGTCATACATTCAGGCAAATCGCAATGAAGCTCAAGCCGAATGCAGAGACCAGTTTACTCTTGCTGAAAAAGTTACCTTCTAAAGTCTAGTGGGAAGAGTTCTGTTCATGGTGGAGAAGGCCTCAGGGAGCAGGGTGAGCATTGCAGATGGCCATTGGTTGAGGACGGTCATTGCTGGAGATTTGCATTGGTGGTCACCGAGGTCTATTGATGCTGTAGTACAAAGTGCAGATCTTGTGTTGCCAGTTGTTGGTGATCACTGTAGCAGGATCACTATAGGTTTGCAGGACTTCTTCTCTTTTTTACAAGGAGGAGCTTTTAGCTTAACTGATGCCACACTATGGGTCCAGGACCTGGGAGGCACCTCTTGGGTGAGCTCTCTGAACAGATGCCAGCTTGGCTCAGGCAGGTCCAGTTGCAGATTCAGGCAGGTTTAGTTGCAACAGGTCAGCTAGAGCTTGTTGTGTCTCTGTAGCTCAGAACAGAAGGGAGATCAGCTGACCCTTGGAGCCATTTCAACTGGGGTTGAAGGTTCCTTTTCTGGTCTTTCTTCGCAGACAGAAGGGCAGGCATCAGGCAGCAGAGTAGTCCTCTGGAAGCAGGGCACTCATTTTCTGTAATATGTACAGGTCCAGGAGTGTACTGAAAAGTGGGCCTGAGGATTCAATTTTTACACCTGATGCCTCATTTGAAGTGGATGAAGATTCTGGAGTTTTCCCACACAGTCTGCCTGTGTGAAGTCCTTTGTGTGTGAACTGGGCCAGTTCCTTTGTAGTGCAAGTGTGGTAGGTGAAAGCCCCACCCTCACCAAGCCAGGAAAGGCAATCCTGCCAACACTCAGGTCTTCTATTGTGATGCTTTTGGGATGAATATACAAAGGCCAACTGTTAACTACACCTAGCCATGTGATCCAGGAAATAGGCCGCAAGCACCAAATGGTTAGGACAAGACAGAGCCAACTTTCTAACAGTGGCATTCTCCAAATTGTGACTTAAAATCGAACTTTACCACTAAAGGTCTTAAATTTCAATTCCTCAGACACCAAACATGACATTCCGACCTGCCCCCAAGTAAACTTATCACTTATTGAATGTAATAAGGTAATCCAGTGTTTTCTTATGGGAGAAGTAGGACTTGAAATAGTGAAAGCTGAACTTGAGAGTTTTACCTACCAGGACATGTAAAATTTAAAAGCACATGTACAACTTTTTCAATACAACGCACCTTACTCGCTGGAGCTGTGTAGGGCATACACTAGGGGTAACTTATATGTATTAAAAAGGAAGGTTTCGGTCTGGCAAAAGATTTATTGTTTAACCACAAAAGAGCTGCTCCTAAAGTGATAACCACTATAAGGTTTGAGTTATATTGAGAGTGGGGACATCTCACAAAAAGTAACGGACTGGTCTCACACACCACCTGGTGTCATGCTTCATCACTGACCGGTCCTCGCCCTCTAAAACCTTGGTTTGATAGAGGGCAGGCATACACCTGACGACAGGGATGCACTTCTAAACTAAGTAGGGGCCCGTGTATGAGTGAGTGAGATTAAAATTCATTATAGTTATCCTCATTTTGTTTTTTAATGTGAAAGGTAACTAGATGATGTTTAAAAGCAGGTGACGGTATGTGAGGGAATTAGTGTCCCCTAACCGTTGTGTTTAGAGGTCGACATGTTTCTGCCGTCTTGGCCCAGGAGGGTCCAGGGCATTCATCAGGACCTAAATATGTAAATGGGGGCTCCGTTCTTACCAAAAGTGGCAAGAGTTTACCACTGTGTGGGCGTGATCACTGTCACACTCCACAATTGGATGGCTCCTAGATTCAAGCCTGTAAAAGAAAATGTAGGGATAGAAAAAATATATAACAACAGACCGTAGTAGTGGCGAATAACTGAACTCAATACATGCACTGATCCAGTTTCTGTGTGAGTGACTACTCATGTGACATGTGCTACTCAATTTGTGTACATGATGGGGATGCAAAGGTGAGAGCACGTGTCTCACTGTTCTTACCCTACAAACCAAAGCTACTGGCCCCAGGGGAGGAGGGGAGGGTAATCCCCTGTTTGTCAGAACCTGTGGAAAAAACATATAGATCACAGCTGGCTTGAGAATTATGGTTTTTCAAGTACAAACAAACAGAACATTCATCCTCAATTGTGCTAATTGCCCCAAAGTACTTTCATTCAACCCAATCTCATTCACACCCTTACTGCCTCAAGGAAAGTTTCCTGCGTGGATCCTAGGCGACTGCTCCCGTTCCTCCCCGGTGTAGGACTGGGTGGAGAGCCGTTGTGCTTTTATAGTCTGCTCACTTAAGCAAATTGGTTTTAAGTGGTGCTAAGTGAAATCAGGTGCGTGGTTTCCTGTGTCCCTGGAGGGGAAGCCTGATTCATCCATGGCCACACTGTGCACATGCTCAGTGTGAATAAACCCAGAGCACTACTTCCTGTGTCCTGAAGCATGAGTGCCTGGTTTCAAAATGGTGGAGTTACGCACATGCTCAGATTAGAGAAGTGAAGCGCGTGACGGAAATCACTGAGGAAAAGTGTGCGGTGGTCCGTGCCCTATGCGACAGTGCCTAGTTTTAAATTGACAAAAGTACACGCATGCTCTTGTGTGCTATTGGTGCATGGCTGCCAAGGCACCCGATGTGGAAATGGGTGGGCGGCCAATTACTGTGATGCAAGGTGAAATTCTACCTAGATTTTTTAGCTGCCCAGAGGGGCGAGATTTTGCAGAAGGGGCAGAAGTACACGCATGCTCTGTGTCTGACTGGTGCGTGACTGCGAAGCACCCAGTGTGTGAACGGGTGAGCGGCTGATTGCCCAGAACAAAGGGGGGTATTCTACCCAGAGTCTAGAGCTGCCCAAATGGGCGATGTGGTGCGTGTACTAGCGGGCAATTTTCGGTTGGACTTGCTCTGATGCACTTGTGCAAACAGGTATTCCAAAGGAAGATCATAGTAAGGTTGATAAGGGTAAGGATGTCAAATGTTGGGTATTAGCGCTGAGTGTCTGCACTATCAATTCTATTCATGCGTTAAGCCTTGGTGAGAGACGGTTACAGCTGGGGGAGGATGACTTTGGAGGGCATGTGGCCTATTAGCCTCACGACTTCGGCTTAGTTTAAAAGCCAGCCAAGTGTGATAATTCCAGGTAGACTCAGCCCATTTTAAGTAAACTCATTTAAGACAGGGCACTGCATGTACCGATGGTTTCACAGTGTCGTGTGATGGTATACCAGGTACACTCCGTCTATGTGTTAGTGTGAATTAATCTACTGGTGGTTGTTAGAGGTTTCAACGCCCCATTTGGAGCCAAGGTATTTCATCGTTGAGCCCTTTGTCCCAGGTTCGTAAACGGAACACCCAGCGTTGTTCTCTTACATGTAGGGCTTTAGTAAGGTCAAACTTTCGTTTTTTCATTACTTCCAGAATGGTCCATTTCAGGTCTATGTCTTTATGGTTTTTTTCAGTGAAATGACGAGTCAGTTTGGTGTTGGTCTTTTTACACTGAATCGTGCTCCGATGTTCATTGATACGCACTTTGATTTTCCTGGTGGTCATGCCAACGTATTTGAGGTCGCATGGGCAGTTAAAGAGGTATACGACGTTCTCCGTGTTGCAATTACTGAATTCTTGCAGTTGCGAAGGGATCCCCGTTCCTATGTCTACCTCCTTGGTATTAGAAGTGAGTGCGCAGGATGTACAGTTCCCACAGGAGAAGTGGCCGACGGGCCGTGGTTGGCTCCATAGGGTTTGTTGTTTCTCTTCTCCGGTCGATGGTCTCTTTGCGTGTACTAGTTCGTCGCGCAGACTCCTGTTCCTTCTAAAGGCAAATAAAGGTGGCTGCCACTGGTTTCCAGCGCTATTGAGGATGTGCCAGTTTTTTCTCATGATTTTTTGTACTTTGAGATCGGAGTGTATGTCGTAACGCATACTGGTCTTTTGGTGTCTCCTTTTGTTATATCCTCTAGTAGTGACTCTCTTGGAATGTTTCTGGCACGTTTCCATGCTAGTCTCACCATTTTTCTTGGGTAGTGGCATTCTAGAAGTTTATTTTCCAGTTGTTCAGCCTGCTCCTCAAAGGTTGTTGTATTCGAGCAGTTCCGTCGGATTCGGAGGAACTGACCTACCGGGAGGTTTTGTCTCAGGGCCCTAGGATGGTAGCTCTCATAGAGAAGTAAACTGTTTTTATCTGTGGTTTTGTTATGAATCTTTGTTGTGAATCCTTCTTGGGTTATGGTTATGTCTAGATCCAGAAAAATTGCGTGGTTCACATCAATCATGTGTGTGAATCTGAGATGGGTGTACATGGAATTGACCCATTGGACAAATTCTGTTGCCTCTTCCTTGGTTCCGTGCCATAAAATCAGCACATCATCAATAAAGCATTTCCACACCTTAAGGTGTTTCAGGAATGGATTATTAGGATTATAAATGTGGTCTTCCTCAAATTGTTGGACATAGAGACATGCCATGCTTGGGGAAAAAGTGCTGCCCATCGAAGTACCGGTAATCTGGTGGTAGATGGTGTTTTCGAATTCGAAAAAATTCTCAGTTAGTGCTAATTCAGCACATTCCATCACAAAATGTTGGGGAGTGATGAAATTCCACTCCATGTTTAGGATAATTTGTTCCACCGCTTCCAAGGTTCGTCTCTGTGGTATGCTTGTGTATAAGGCCTCTATGTCCATTGTTATGAGAAGGTTTTCTGTGGGATCTATTTCCAGATCTCGGAGAAGGCAAAGGACATCCTTGGTGTCCCGAAGTTAGGAATGTGATTTTTTAACAATCGGTCTGAGGAACCAATCGCAAAACTGCGAAAGAGGTTCCAGAACTGATCCAATCCCGGATACGATGGGTCTTCCGGGTGGGGGGGGTCCGGTTCTTGTGGATCTTAGGCAGCGTGTAGAATCTAGGCATCCTAGGTTCCTCTTTAATAAGGAAACCTGTCTCCTGTCTAGTAATACAATCATTGGTGAGGGCCTCCTCTACCATATTTTTGATTCTCGTCATGAGGGATGTGGTTGGATCAATTCTGTGTATGGCGTAACTAACTGTGTCTGAGAGGAGTCTTTTACACTTTTCTTGGTACATCTTCTGGTCCATAATCACAATTGCTCCCCCTTTGTCTGCGGGTTTTATCACAAGATCATGGTTGTTCTTCAGACTTTGCAGTGCTGTGTGCTCATTTTTCATAAGGTTTTGGAAACCCTTGGTACTCTGGAAGTTGATCCCCTTGATTTCGTTGAGTACTGCTTCTTCAAAAACTAGTACTAGACATGAGGTGTTCTGGGCTGGTGGTTTGTATATTGACTTCTTTCTAAGTCCTGTTGTAGTTTTTTCTTCTTCAGTCTTGTCTTCATTATCACCAAAGTAATCACGTAGCTTAAGTTTTCGGAAGAACTATGCAAGTTCTGTGTGGAGTACAAAGGCGTCATTCTTTGGTGTAGGGACGGAACCCAGTCCTTTTGATGGGACTGTTTCCTCATCAGTAGTCAGAACATGCTTGCTTAGGTTAACAATGTTGGTTATTCCCTGCTTGTTGAGGGCATGTTCGCCCTCCCTTTGCACCTGGTCACCACCGTGGTGGGTGGTTGGTCCTCCCACTGCACCCTTGTGTTCCTTCTTTTTTGTCGGCCTCTGCCTCTGCCCCCGCCCCGGTATAAAAAAGGCTGGGGACCTTGTGGGAAGCCAAATCCTGGTGGAAAGTAAGGTTGTTGCCAAAAACCAAAGGGGGGTAGTGGTTGTGGTGCCATTGTTTGGCGGTAGCCCTGCTGTCTATTCTGCTGTTGTCCTGAGCTTTCATCACTGCTAGTGTCACTCCTTTCATCCCCTGAGCTGAAAGTCCAATTCAATGGAGTAGGTCTGAATCTTTGTTTTCTGCCTGTTTGCTGTTGTGCAGGTTTGTCATAGTGTTCGTCCGTTATGTATGGATACATTGTTTCTCTACTAAACTTCTGCACATCTTTTCTCAGTTTTGTTAACTTCGATTTTGTGAGGTAGTCTTTGTACTCGGAGTGGTCATTGTTAATTTCTTCAAGTTTCTTCTTGAAGACTGATAACTGTACCGTTGTTTTTAATCTGCATTCACTTTGTTGAATTTCAACAAGGAGGGCATCAGTCAGCTGCCTGGCGGTGTTGATGATTAAAATGAGCCAATCCTTGGTACACTTCCAGGCAATGCATGACCAATTAGTACGGAACTCTTTATTGTTAAGAAACAACCTTGGTTCGTTGGTGACTATGAGTCCTCTCGGGCGGTGTTTTTTCTGAGGTACTCTGTCATAAATGCCCCATGTAGGGCCGTGCGTATCTGATCTTTCTTCTTTGTTGATAGTGCTTCCCATTCGTCAGAGTTTTTAACTGTTTGAGCTACCACAGTTTCAGCTAGCAAAGATGGTGCACTGAGGATCTCAGCTAAGATCTCATCCCCAAATGAAAGTTCCGTGTCCATGGTTACAGTAGAGTGAGGTGAGATAGGGTAAGTTGATGGGCGGACTGGATCAAATTGTGATCCGTTCCTTTTTATCTGTGGGGAAGGGACTGGGGATTAACTGTATCCGTCAGATCCTATTAGTCTGATCCTTGGGTAATCAGTACTTTTTCCTATTATTAGGAATGTTTTTACCCCTGTTTATGTTCCCACAGCCATCAGCTGTACGAAATCAAAAACACATGAGCTCCACACTGTGTAGAGGGGGAACAAGAGGCACAGGGTTTTAGGAGCTAGCAGCCTCCAACTATGAATGTATGAAAGAGATGCTCCTAAAATGATACCCCCTATAAAGTTTGAGTTATTTTGTGAGTGGGGACATCTCACAAAAAATAATGGACTGGTCTCACACACCACCTGGTGTCATGCTTCATCATTGACCAGTCCTCGCCCTCTAAAACCTTGGTTTGATAGAGGGCGGGCATACACCTGACGACAGGGATGCACTTCTAAACTAAGTGGGGGCCCGTGTATGAGTGAGTGAGATTAAAAATCATTATAGTTTTCCTCGTGTTTTTTAATGTGAAAGGTAACTATATGATGTTTAAAAGCAGGTGACGGTATGTGGGGGAATTAGTGTCCCCTAACCGTTGTGTTTAGAGGTCGACATGTTTCTGCCGTCTTGGCCCAGGAGGGTCCAGGGCATTCATCAGGACCTAAATATGTAAATGGGGGCTCCGTTCTTACCAAAAGTGGCAAGAGTGTACCACTGTGTGGGCGTGATCACTGTCACACTCCACAATTGGTTGAAAAGATTTATTGTATCAGGTCAAAAGGGCAGTTTAAAACTGCACACCCAGGCTGCAATGGTAGGCCTGAGACAAGTTTTAAAGGGCCACTTAAGTTGGTGGCATTATAAGTGCTGCCGGCCCACTACTAGCATTAAATTAATATTACACTAGGGATGTACAAGTACATTAAACATGCCAATTGGTTGTAAGCCAATTGTATCATATTTACAGCAATGAGCACAAGCACTTTTGCAGTGGTTAGCAGTGGTAAAGTGTACAGAGTCCTAGAGCCAACAAAAACAAATTCAGCAAAACAAATGGAGTGAAGGCTAAAAGTTTGGGAGAAATCCATGACAAGGATATCAGATATAACAAGGCTGTCCATGGCAGAGGTCTTTCCTACCTCACCAAAGTGCTCCTTATCAATCAACCAGAAAACTGCAATTGGACACCCAAAACCACTTTGTCATTCACTTGGTAAGATACATGTTCTTGGTGGCAGATCATTGCTTGGCTAGTCTCTTTGGCTCTTGCTTTTTCTTCTCTGGGCACTGACGGCACACCTTTTCTGAAAGGCTTTTGGTCTGTTCACATCCTGTTGTAATCCTCCTGACTACTGGTTGCTCTTTATAGTTCAACTTGCTTAACAGCAAATGTCTCTGTGTCAGTCCCATACAACTCCAATAAATAGCGAAATATTTACACATAAATCTACATCACCGATCAAACAACACATGTACTTTGTCATCCTCTTGTATCTAAGTTCCACCTTTGACACAGTCTCCTATGATAAGCTATGGCCCAGATTGACAACAGTATGAATATCAGGATCAGCATTTCACTGGCTCTCCTCGGTTCTTAATCAAACAACCATTCAGGTGCATGAGAAGCCATTTTACTCTAATACCTTCCTGCTATAGTGTGGAGCCCCTCAGGGTTACTCACTTAGTCCCATGCTCTTTAATTTATATTTCTGTCCTTTAGCAACGTTTTTTCTATTCTTTGGTCTCTCTATTGTCTTTTATGCTGACAATGCACAGATTATCATCTTCCTTACCCAGGATAATCATTGTAACATGGATTGATTAGATCCCTATTTAGAGGAGGTTGCTGACTGGATGAATTGTGTCTTCTTGAAACTCAATGGTGAAAAAACTAAGGTGCAGATGATCTGTAACAATATGAACCAATAAACATCAGTTAGTTGGCAAGGATCCCTAGGTAGTTGACCCCAGACCAAACCAGCAATTAAAAATCTGGGCACCTGGATGGATGAAAAGCTCACTTTTGAGGCCCAGGGTTGTAAACTGGCCTCCACATGTTTTGTTATCATTAGAATGCTTATCTTAGACCTCTTCCCTCTTCCGTCTTCCCTCCCACAAGACTGTGGTGCAACTATGGAATGGTTTGCCTACTAGGTTGAGGATGACAGAGGAAGAAGGTTTGTTTAGGAAGCGACTAAACACTTGGGGGATATTTACAAGGCGGCGATATAAAGTTATCGCCGCTTTTGATGCCGTTTTCGGCCGAAAAGCGGGGATAATTTTATCGCCTAATTAGCAAGGTCACGCTAACGCGTGAAACCTTGCATTAGTGCACCTATTCTTAACGCCCAGCTTTGCATCTCTAATGAGATGCAAAGTGGGCGTTCCTGACCTGACAGGAGAAATGTCGCTAAGTGATATTTCTCCTATCATCAAGCCCCACGCTATGAAGCATAGCGGCAGGAAAAGTAGTGATAACCCCTGTTATCGCTATCTTCCTTACGCCTGCTTCAGGGCTGACTTAGCCATGATATCCTATGGAAGGTGGATATCATGGCTAAGTTTGTGAGTCCCTATCAACAAGCTAACGCCACATTTTGTGAGATTATCTCTGGGTTTCCAGCGATAATCTCACGTTAGGCAGTTAGCGCTAGGATTTTTATCGCTTTTGAGATAAGCGTTGCTAATAGCACGCTATCTCAGCGATAAAAATCCACGCTAGCCGGCGATAATTATCCTCACGCTAAGAGCGCTGAGCGATAATTTTTGCCGGCCCTTGATGATATGCCCCTTGGTTGTTTGTTGATTAAGACCTGATAGTAGGGGTGGGTGAAAAGTTCCGCTCTGTCAGTGAAGTTTGCAAAGTTTTGCTCACTTCGCATTCCGCTGGGAACATGGAGTTCCTGTAAAACTCCCCAACCACAGCGTGGCGGAATTGTTTTCTGTGTACAGCTCTGCAACACTAAGTTAGTGAGCCCAAGCAAGAATGTGCAGCCCCAAGCACAATTTCCAGGCGCTAGAACTCCTCCTGGCAAGATTTCTCAATGCAGGTGGTCGTGGCAGGTCCTGACCATTCGCGTTGAAAAAGCTAAAAAATTAGAGCAAGAGCAGTGTGACATGCCGAATTCCGTCCACTCAGTTTTATGTAACTCCAAGGTCTTCCCTAGAGTGAATCTCCATGAGTTTCGCCCATCCCTACCTAATAGTGCTCCGGTTATTTACAGCGCTGGGATGCCCCAGGTGGTAGCCATGTGCTATATAAGTAAGTAAGAATTGAACTGAATTTGAACAAAACATTTTGCAAGGCTGCTAGTTGTCCAAGTGAATTTAAAATAATTCACATGCCAAAATATTGGACAATTGCTGCGCAGAATACATGGTTTCAACAGACTATGGACTGATCAAGTTCTCCAGTGACTGCTTGGTGAGTTCGGCCGGATTTAGATCTTGGCAGATGGGATATCCGTCACAAACGTGACGGATATCCCATCTGCCATAGCACACGTGCATTATGTCTTATGACACTTATAATACAGCGGATGAGATATCCGTCACGTTTGTGATAGAGTATCCCATCTGCCAAAATATAAATCTGGCCCTTAGTCTGACTCTCATAAGTCTTTTATAGGCAAACTCCAAACAAAAGTGTGAATTCCATTGACAATCAAGTTATTTAACCGTTTAAAAACATAATTTTAATAAATTGGTCTGAACAGTCGAGTTGTGGAAAGTAGCCATTAAAAGCAAATTTGCATAATGTAATGACACCCCTAAATGTAAAGCAGTGAGTTTTTTGATGGGTGGAGTATAGTATCTCTGTGCATGAACATTTGCTTCTACTTCTCAGCCACCCATAAATCTGTTATATTTTTGAAGATGCTTTTCATATTCCTAATATATTTTCATTGTGTTGGATATAATTATTGTGTGTTCACGCTGTTGGTATTCGTTTCTCGTAGCTGATATCAAACGCTGTAGCTTTTGCAGCATCTTTCTACAGTTGTCATGCATTTTTATAACATATCGATTCCCAATATTTCCACTGACCTGTTGTTGTGTTGACCATTATATTAGAAAATGCTCATGCATCTAACTGTGAACAGTAAATAAACAATATCTAAAAAGTTGTCAGAAAAGAGAAATGAAGCATGCTGTTAGCTATTTGTTCGTAAGAGTGGATCTCTCCAGAGTCCACTACAGCACAAGCTTGAGTTTAAGCCAATGTATCTTGTAATATTTCCTACTATTCCGAAGTCCTTTTTTAAATAAACAAGATACGATTTTGAAATATCTGGCATAACACCATATTTTTTATTTTGTCAAACAGTAGAGTTCCAACGTATTTAAAAACATTTTCCAGGCCTTTCGCTTATAGCTGGTAACTAAACAGTTCTTTAAGTCAAAGAAGCCAAACATTTTTACAGAAAAGCAGCAAACAGACTTTAACTCACCATGAGTTCAAATCTGCTCAAATCTATTAGCCTGTGCATGATGAAAGAAGGCACTTACTATAAAATCAGCATTTACCATGTACAACACGGGGAGCAGAGGTCTACATTTTCGCTCTCTGAAAGAAAGCACAAAATAATGTATTGAACTTTACAAATACCCTTGATGTTTCATAAATACATGGGAGTCGAAAAATTCAGCAAGAAATACAACAGAAATGTACTCACATGAGTGTAATTTAGTTATTATCAATTCAAACTAAATTACGATGGAGACAGACGTTTCAATCAAAATTCCTTACCAAAGTTGGAATTGGAGGGGGTTGAAAAACTTCAGAAAAGCGAGGTCTAAATAAAACCTAACATAGATTCTGTCGATTATGGAAACTTCACTGCATGTCATCACCAACACTGTTTCTTTGACCTACAAATCACTGCTATCTGGTATGTTGTGAGGTTTGTAATTCCCCTTTCCCATAATGCACTTGTTATGTTATATTAGGTTAGCAATGTGTGGCTAAATAGATGCCTTTTGTATTTACATTATGTAACCCACTGAGTTATCCTTGCCGCATGTGAGCTTTAGTTAGCCAGTGTGACTCCATTTTATATTTCGCAATCACTAGAAGACTGCTTATGCTGTGTTCATATTAGGCCTTATTTTTTAACTCACTTGCCTCAGCAGAATGCTATACTTCATTATTATTTTTTTCTCCTGTTCAAGGCTGTAACTCGACTTGCTAATTCACTGTTATTCTGTTTGCACATTCTGATCTCTACATGTAGATCTGCTCCCACGTTAGGAGACGCTGAGACTCGGCACAGTGACCTTGAGTACTGATAGTGCACCCCTCTGGAAGGTCCTAGCTCATCTTTCTGTACCTCCTTTGTTCATGCCCGGCTCAAGCCGGTAACTTTCCATTGGAGGCGTGGCCAAAGTCTCCAGAGGGGCTTATTATGTATTGGCGTACCCTGGGGTGTCAGTCCTCTCGGCAGGCATTTTAGGGTAAAGGCCTGACTGGGCTCCTCTGCAGAGTATATATCGAATAAAGTAAGTTTGTACTCTCTACTGTCTGACAGACTCTTCATTTTGGGGAAGGCATAGCAGGGGGCTGTTAAAGACCCGCGTGTGGCCCCCTCACCGGTAATTGGGTCGCAGGGGCTGGTATTTTGTCTGGTCGGTCGGGAGGATCTGGGCCCCATATACACAAGACCAAGCTTGTTTCTCGCAGCTGACCCGCCCTTCCGATCGGGCGGATCCTCGGCTAGTGGTCACCGGCTGGGTACTGAGAAGGCGAAACCTTGGAGTTGACCATTTGGTCTGAAGAGTCAGCAGTGGAGAATAATTTGACTCGACCTGTGTGCATCAGGAGGGTGACTTGGTTTTTGGGAAAATGGCACCATTATTGGTCGGCATGTGCCTTTGGTCTGTGTCTTGATACAGTCTACGACTGTCTTGTCTGCAGTTTCTGAACTGCCTTGTTTGAACAACACAAGTCGATGGGCTGTGTCTTGGTACAGTTTTAATTCCAACTCGTTTTATACTTGGTGGGTCTGCGGACCCTTGTGAAGGACAGAAAGTGTTTGCGAGCAGTCCGACGGACCCATTGGTAAGTCGGCTTTCATTTTGAAAAGGTCTGGGGCTGTTCGCAAACAATCTGCCAGGCCGACTGGTAATTGGTGTACATTCGAAAAGGTCTGGGGCTACAGCCTGTCCTCTTGAACTTGGTACGGCCTTTAGACTGCCGTCTTGAGCGTGATGCAGCCTCTGGGCTGACTGGTGATGTGCTTGCACGTCTGGGTGTTGCGAGGTCTGTGGACTGATGCTGATGGTGATGCTGGTAGAATGCGTGTTTGAGTGAGGAACGACTGTGCTTTCCAGACAGTTGGTTTGGCTCTTGAGCAATTCTTGTTACTCCATCTTTTTGTATTACCGTTGTTGGTGTTGTTCTTTCATTAGGGATAGTGAATGGGTCTTATATCAAGATGCCCTGTTTATGTAAGTTAGGATGTTTTGGATGTCAATGTTGTTCTACTGATGCTCGGTTGGAAGAAAGCCAGCCTACAACATCGGAGCGTAACCCGAACTTTGACATTTATGAAAAGCATAGTATTGGCCCTATTATATTTAGCACATTGTTATAGAAGGGACAATGCTGAGCTGCAATGGCCACTGACTGGCTCATTTGATGAACAAAAAATAAATTTCCTGCTGGACAAATTGTTTGCTAAAAGGAGTAGGCAGTCCATGTTTGATTCTTTGAGAGTGTGGCAGAAAGAAGCAAAACAGCGACGCATGCGCACAGAGAAAGAGTTTCGAAGGAAGCAGACACAAATGATTTTTCAAAAGGCGGTAGCCTATGAAAGTGAGAAGACAGAGAAAGGCATAAAGTGTGAAGATAGGAAGTTTTGTCTACAGACTGACAAAAGTTATGTTGCTAGGGAGGAAGGAGATTTGAGGAGCTCTTAGACTGTCTTCCCCCACCTCCATATGCCCCACAGCGGATATATCCTACGGTCCCAATATCCCCGTCCTCGACCTCTGGGGCTGCTCCCTCTGATGCTTCTGGTACCGCTGCCTCGGCCCCAGCCCCACTTGCTTCCCTTGTATTCCCACCAGCCACAGGAGTGGACACTGTTACTTCCCCTGTCCTGTCTCTCCAGTCTCCTGCCCTTCCCTTGGCTCTGCCTCGTCCACTATGCTCCCTTTTACACCTACACCTCTGTCCCCCTACATGATGGTGCCTGTCTCTGCCCTTTACCCTGTGATTATGACACCGCAGACACCTTTGGATACTTAGACACCTGCACGTGGAATTCCTAGAGCCAATTAGGCAGCAGCGCAAGACTGCAATGAGAAAGTGTTGGTGCGCTCTGCTGTGGGTACTGAGGAGAAACAGATGGTGGCGCATTAGGCAGCTCAATGGGCCCGCACCTGATCTATAGTGTGGAGGATGTGTGGCGTGTGATGAAAGATTATGAGCCCTTTATACAGCAGCATGCTCTTAAGCACGTCAGTCACACTGATAGAATTGTGGGAACAGTGTTTCCACGGCACCGCACCGCAGATTATCTATGGCATACGAGACCGAGTGTATGTTACAGACATGACCCCGAATGAGGTTTTCAGTAATGTGACTTCGTTGGTGGGTTACCGAAGCAGGTTACTCCAGAAGGTCCCGATGCTAGGGACGCAGCACCCCATGAGGGAAGTCCATCCCATTTATCATCCTGAAATACCAGAATTGCGCAACTCTACGGGTACAGTCATCAGACCGCGAGTCGATGCTCGGTTTCAGGAGCAATGGATCTATACTCCTTGGAAAAGGAGTGACGTCCTTTCCCTAAAGAGCCAGTTGCCAGACCCGAGGAAAACCCCACTGCATTTTATAAAGAATTGACAGAGGCGGCCGCCTCCACAGTGATGACGTTTTCTGACATAGAGTTATTTTTTGACTAGTTGGTACCGGTAGATATATGGAGACAGGTCCACATGCAGGACCATGCTCTGGAGTTAGGTGGCACATGGGATGAGATTAGAGCATGGGATAAGGACCACAAGCCTGGTGAGAAGCCAAAGGCAGAGTTATTGGCTTTACGGGGGCGTATTATCGCCTACATGCACTTCCTTATCCCACCGAAGAGAGTGGATTGGGATAAGTTGACTGCGTGTTGTCAGAAGAAGGACAAGAGTGTGTCGGATTTCTTTACCAGATTTGAAGGGGTGTTCCTAGATTTTAGTGGCCAGGATTTGTCACAGGAGGGTGGTGTCCGTTTGTTTGTGAACAGATTTGTCACTAACTTACTCCCTGAGGTTGCCACTTAGTTGCAGGTTTTGGAAAGTACCTGGACCACCTCCTCTCCGTCAGTGCTATTGCGTATGGATAGGATAGAATAGCCATTTGTTAAGCGCAAACGAGTGCTGAAGCGTCTTGGCGCTGGTAAGTAGAGAGAATACAGCCCCATCTTAATACCTGGTCACATCAAAAAGCCGTGTTTTTAACAGTTTTCTGAAAATTTGATGACTGTCTGTTAGTTTCAGAGAGCCAGGAAGCTTATTCCAGAGACTAGCGGCATGAAACGGAAAGGCTCTGCCGCCCCACCTGGCTTTCCTGACACGGTTTAGCTTAAGAAGGCATCGAGAAGAGGACCTAAGTGCTCGACCCGGGGAGTAGGGAGTAAAAAGCTTCTGGACCTCCTTGGCTCCCCCCCAAACACAGCCTTGTGTACTAGGCATAGGGCCTTAAAATCTATGCGCTGCTGGACTGGAAGCCAGTGCAGTGCCTTGATTCCCTTGGCGACAGACTGATCTCTGGGAACGTCTAGCAAGAGTCTGGCTGCCGCATTCTGCAGAACCTGCAATCTCCTCATCAAGGTCTTGTTAATTCCTAATAGTAGTCAATTACAATAGTCCATTCTGGACAGGACTAGAGCCACCACCACATTCCTGCGCAGATCAGGTTTGATAAAAGGGAAGATCTTCCGCAACGTCCTGACTAGATAAGAGCAGGAGGAGGCAAGATTACTGACATGGGCAGAAAAGTTGAGCTGATAGTCAAACACCACTCCCAAGTTCTTGACCTTAGGTACGGGGCAGGGGCATTCGCCAGCCTCTGCCGGCCACAAGGAGTTATTCCACACGTGTCCCCGGCCAAACTCTATTAACTCCGTTTTCTCCGTATTAATTTTCAGACAATTTTCTCGCATCCATCTCATGATTTCTGAAATGCAACTATGAAACTTAATAGCCGTGTCCTTAGCTTCTTCACCAGCAGGCACAATGAGCTGGGAATCATCAGCATAGGAGATGATAGTGAAACCATGTGCCCTAGTGAGCTTGGCTAAAGGGGCTACATAGATATCGAAGAGCGTAGGAGATAAAGCAGAGCCCTGTGGCACTCCACATGGTAAGTGAAACGGATCGGACTGTAGACCATCCCATGACAAGCTCTGCTCCCTACCCTCCAAAAAAGAGGCTAGTAGGGCCAATGCAATTCCCTGGACACCAAACTCCTGGAGCCTTCGAATCAGCATCTTATGATTCACGGTGTCGAAGGCAGCCGAGGGATCCAACATCACCAGGACTGCCTGCCCTCCCCCATCCACTATGGTACGAACATTTTCCGCTGCCATCAAAAGTGCTGACTCTGTGGAGTGCTGGGCGCGGAAACCATGCTGCGAAGAGTCGAGTAGATCGTGGGACACCAAATATGCCGTCAAGGAGCGATTTAGCTCCTTCTCCAGAATCTTGGCCGCCATGGGCAAGGCGGCAATGGGCCGATAGTTTTTTAGGACAAGGGGGTCTAGTGTAGGTTTTTTTAACAGCGGCTTGATTATTGCCCTCTTCCAGCTTGCAGGATAGCAACCGGACTGCATTTCTATATTAATTAGCTGAGATAACTCCTCCGCAATCACGTCGGCAGCCAAATGAAAGACTGATGGCGGACAAGGATCTAGGGGTGATCCTGAATTGATTGAGAGGATCAGCCTACGAGTTTCCTCCACCGTAATCGGAGCAAACTCTCTGAGAACAGTAGAGCCCCTAGGGCCAAGTTCCTGGCTCTGCTCGCCCCACTCTGCGCTAGGGGACATACTACTGAACTCATTGAAGATAGTCTCTACCTTCTTCTGGAAATAAACCGCCAACTTTTGGCAGGTTTCCAGGTCAGGTCGGTAGGTGTTATCCTGTGGCGGTTTGGCAAGAGATGTTATAGTCTTGAAAAGCTCCTTGGCCGAATTGCCAGCCTTCCTAATTTTGGTTGCAAAATAGTCACTTTTGGCTGCCACTATTGCATGCCTGTAAGCTACAAGAGTGGAGCTATAATGTACTTTGCCCTCCACACTATAATCCCTTCTCCACAACCGCTCGGCTCTCCTACATGCCCCCTTCAAAATCTTAAGCTCATTGTTATACCATGGCGCGGATGGTTTGGTTCTCCTAGAGCCAAACAGCTTCTGAGGAGCTACTACCTCCACCGCAGCCGCCAACCAATCCTTAAAGAGCAGCAACGCCTTTGTAATATAGTGTAGGAGGGACGTGAGCCTCCCAGGATAGGGAGGAGCTTATCAGTGGTCACCTGTGACCACGGTCTGATCATATGTTTCTCTACCCTATGGTCTGGGGGAGTGACCGATATCCCGGTCATGACAGTAAAATTCACTGCCTTATGATCGGACCAGGGAAGCGACAAGGTATTGGCCACCTTCAAATCCATATTATTGATAAAAATGCCATCTAAGGTGTGTCCCAGACTATGAGTGGGACTCGTGACCATTTGAATAAAATCCATTGCTGCCAGATTGTCAATTAGCGAGCCACCTCAGACTGATCTTCGTGTTCTAGGTGATAATTAAAATCACCGAGGATCATAAAAGGATGGTAATCCATCCGGGATTCTAGAAAATGCATTATTACAGGGAAAGTGGATTTGGGACCTGGCGGACGATAAAGTAGAATTCCTTGGAATTTATACAAATTGGCTACATAAATGGTAAAAAACAAAGCTTCCGCGTGGAGGTCAAGGTGAGTTTCCACACGAATTTTGAGCCGTGTAGAATGAACAACTGCTATTCCCCCTCCCTTCTTGTCTAGTCTGTCCTGGGAGGAGACCACATACCCACTTGGTAGAGCAGTATTCCAGTCCGGACAGGATGTATTGTCCGTTCATGTTTCCGTCAAAAAGATTAAATCATACGCCCCTTTCTCAATCAAGTCATGAATTTGATAGCTGTGTTTATGAAGCGACCGAACGTTCACCAAAACACAACTGAGCGATCGAGACCTCATCCTCGGAAATTACCTTGCCCGAATCTTATTCACTGACTCTCCCCCATGCTGCCTATCCGGCATGGTCTGCCCACCCGTCTCCCTGCAATTCTTCCGGGACTGGACATTACACTCAAGACATGATCTTACCCCTGACGCCTCCCGACATAGATCCCAGTCATGAGGCCTGCATGGGGCGTTGTCCAGAGCCAACAGCTCACATCTGCTATATGAGTGCCGGTGCCGAGAGGCAGGGGTCCTGGCGCTGGGCGTGGATCGGGCGCGGACGGGCGCAGACGGGCTTGCATTTGGCGCACCTTCGGCGTGCCCGCTGCGCAGCCGTCTCAGCGCCATTTTTCAATTGAGTGAAGTCACGCCCCCCAGCTGACGCATCGAACCCAGGTGCAATGCGGGCCCGCCTAGAGCTGGGTCCGCTTGGGTCGACCGTCAGGAGCTACGCAGGGAGAGTGTGAGAAACGAGCCTTCCCCCAGTAAGCCTGAAACTGTGCAAACAGCACTGTGCAACATAGTGGTGGCAGTTAAGTTAAAATGAGGCAAAGTAGTTTTTTACAAAATTACAGATAGCAGCAATGAAACGATTAAAAGTTCCGCAGTGTCAGGAACAGCACAATCTGAATGAGGCTAAGTGAGCCTTGAGGCCAAAACAGAGATGCCTCTCTACCGACCGCTGTGCGGCCGTCTCAGCGCCATTTTTCAATTGAGTGTAGTCACGCCCCCCAGCTGACGCATCAAATCCAGGTGCAATGCGGGCCCGCCTAGAGCCGGGTCCGCTTGGGTCGACCGTCAGGAGCTACGCAGGGAGAGTGTGAGAAACGAGCCTTCCCCCAGTAAGCCTGAAACTGTGCAAACAGCAATGTGCAAAATAGTGGTGGCAGCTAAGTTAAAATGAGGCAAAGTAGTTTTTTATAAAATTACAGATAGCAGCAATGAAACGATTAAAAGTTCCGCAGTGTCAGGAACAGCACAATCTGAATGAGACTAAGCGAGCCTAGAGGCCAAAACAGAGATGCCTCTCTACCGACCGCATAGTATTATGAGGCATATAGAGAATGAGGACAAGGAAAAGGTAGAGAAGAAGTCAAAACATTTGAAGACGAGGGTGTTGATGCAGCAGGTTGTCAGAGGAAGAGGTAGAGGATGAGGTTCAGGTTCGGGTCCACGGCCACGCTGACCTAACTCGGGTGGTGCTTCAGGTGCCCCCATGGGAAAAAAACAATGTGTGTACTGTAAAAAGTAGGGACATTGGCGAAACGAGTGTTCGGAATTGTTGCAGAAAGGTGGGGCTCCGAGAGATCAGGGTTTTGGAGGGAGAGGACGAGGAGGTGGAGGCCTGAGGTGGGACACAGTCAGAGGACGCGTCTTACAACAGGCAGAGCGGGAATTATTTTGACGACCCTCAGAGCAAGACAGTACTACCACAACGACTATGATATGGATGAAGTGACGGGGTTGTCCCACAGCTAGGACAGCCAGGGGCAGGGCAAGGGACCAGTTCTGGTGCTTGTAGATCAGTGCGGACCGTACGTTACTGCAGATTTACAAGGTACCTTCGAGAAATTTCTAGGTAATACAGGGGCTATGAACAGCTCTGTTTTCCGTTCACTGGTGCCGACTTTTTGAGTGAGCGGTTCTGCGATTACATTACGATCTCCTTGATTATTCGGGAAGGGCAGAGTGGATGCAGTGTTTTCTTTGTTTTAAAATACCCACGCATCCAGACATTCGGGGTTCCCTTGGTGGCTCATGCTTTAGGTATTGCGAGACCATTCTCTACATGACCCCGATTCCAGGTCAGTCGTGAAATACTCTACCTGGTGAAACAATAAGAATTATCATGTACAACACTTTTGGTCGATATCTATCTGATCTAGTTGGACTGCTGAAGTCTTATTGCACATACTTCACAGGGTTAATCATTTTATTAACAGTCCTGAAGATGGTCCAGTGGACGAAAGCCTTAATTAGACCAAAACATCAACAGTCACATCTTTTTCTGCTTTTTATTGTTTAACCCTTTAAGAAAAGGTGTTCACAATTGTTACTAGGAAGAGTATTGATTTATATGTAGGTAGAACTTCCAGTTTCAATGTGTAATGTCATTTTTTTAACTCTCTATATATACAAAAATATCCTTTTTTACAACAATATAAAACTATTTTGAATATATACACCGTGTCTCAAGTATATTCTATGTTTGTACAAGATTGATACATGTTGAAATAACTGTTAAATGTTTTTGTGATATAATCATTCAGTGACAGGCAAATCAAGATAACTATCTAGACTAAGGATAACAAGCGACACAGAATTTGTGTTAAATAAATTCCTCAACCTTAAACTGCTCAACAAAATAAAACCCTTCTTCCCTCCCAGTAATCTCAAACAAGCCACCCAATCTCTGGTGTTGTCCAGACTGGACTATGGGAATGCAACCCTCACAGGAACAGCAAAATCCCGATTAGCTCCCCTTAGATCAACTCTCAATGCAGCAGCCAGAATGGTCACCGGAGGGAAGAAATTTGAACACATTTTGCCTGCACTCAGAGAACTGAAATGGCTCTCAATTTCAGAACTGTCTGTCTCATGCACAAAGCTCTACACACTGGGAAACCCACTTACCTGGCCGCCAAACTCAAGAAAGCCAGCCAGACAAGGAACCTCAGGAGCACCAACACTCCACTCCTCATCGCCCTGAAAACTCTCAAACAAAAATCCTCATCTCGATCCCTCTCTGGAATTGAACCAAAAATCTGGAACTCCATCCCAGTCCATATCAGGACTAACCCCTCCTTTGTAAAATTCAAAAGGCAGCTCAAAGCCTCTTCCTCAACCGCGCCCTTCCAAATGGATAGCTTCTGCCCGAATGCAGACTCTTGTCTATTGAAGCACTCAGCCACCTTAATATTAAGACTTCTACCTCACCCCCATTCTGACTCGTTCATATGCCTCCCTCCTGGGATGGTCTCCCCTCGAGTCTAGGTATATATCACCCTAAGACTCCGTGATCTCCTGTTATTCAATGTGTATTTCGATCTGAGTCGCTTGACTCGCAACAAGTCTACATTTATACTACTGTTTTTTTGCAATGATCTCCTGCTATGCAATGTTTATGCTGATCCGAGAATTTCGACTCGCAACGCGTCAACATGTATACTACTGTTATTTCTTGTGTGATTTCCCTTCCACCTATGCTGCAAAGCGCTCTGGTACCTTCGGGTCTGGCTAGCGCTATATAAAACTCCTGAAGAAATACAATAAATAAATAAATTAATTAATTAATAAATATAGTCAGGCTTTGAAAACACAATTGGATTCTTTGGAGCTTCCCTCTGGTAATGTGTTGCTGCAATATGTCGACGATCTCCTGGTGGCCTCAGACACTGAAACAGGCTGTAAAGACGCCATGGTTAAATTACTGCTACATTTGGCACACCACGGATACAAGGTGTCCCTTTCAAAATTTCAATATTTTTGACAGGCGGTCACCTACTTAGGTCACCTACTGTCAAAGGAGGGTCGCAGACTGACACCTGAATGCATAGCTGCTATCACTAACATGCCTGTTCCTAAGACCCAACGCGAGGTATGTGCATTCCTGGGGATAATTTTGTATTTTCACCACTGGATCCCGAATTTTTCCTTACTAACAAAACCCCTTCTTTGCCTCACCACCAAAGACATACATGAGCCTTTGCCTTGGACACCTGCATGCCAGCAACCTTTTGAACAATTAAAGACTGCACTTTGCTCTGCTCCTGTGCTTGGAACTCCTGACTAACAGAAGACTTTTGTGATCTATGTACATGAGGCGGACAGTTGAGCGCTTTCTGTCCTAACATAGGGTTTCGGTGGTAAGCAGAGACCCTGCGCTTACTTCTCTGCCATTTTTGATAATGTTGCCAGAGCGCTCCGGAGCTGTCTGAGGGCTGCCGCAGCAGCAGGGCTATCTATTAGACAATCGGCAGGACTTGTTCTTGATACTGACATCACAGTTATGCTACCTCATGCTGTGGACATGCTTTTGAACAAGACAAAGACACAGCACCTCACCAGTGCGCGTCTCACTGGATATGAGCTAACAATATTTGCTCCGCACATTAACATTAAAAGATGCTCTACTTTAAACCCAGCCATGTTACTACCCCTCCCTTCGGGAGAAAAGGACAATGATGCCCATGATTGTTTAATTCGGACTGAGAAGGAAACAAAGGGATGGGTAGACCTGACTGATATTCCCTTATCTGATCCCCAAGGGGAACTATATGTCAATGGCTCTTGTTTCAAATTGCCGGATGGCACTACCACTGCAGTTCATGCGATCACCACGTTGCACACTGTTGTTGAGACAGCTCGCATTCCATACCAGTCGGCCCAAGCAGCAGAGTTAGTTGACCTCCTGAGGGCCTGTGAATTGAGTGAGGGGCTGGCTATTAATGTCTACACTGACAGCCAGTATGCCTTCGGGGTGGTCCATAGTTTTGTGCACCTCTGGGCAGAGAGAGGGTTCCTGACCTCACATGGGCAAAGGATACAGCATGGTCCACTAATACTTAGATTGTTATCAGCATTGACACTTCCTGATAAGTTGGCTATAATAAAATGCAGCACCCATAGAGCTTTTACAGATAATGTTGGGAGAGGTAAACCCTTTGCAGACCAAACAGCTAAGGAGACAGCTAGATCAAAGATGAATAAGATGTTTGTGGCAGGTCCTGCTAGATGGGTTCCAGATAACGGGATGTTTGAGAATACAGTGGAAAGTGTGAAGGAAATACAGAGAGAGGTGACTGTAGATGAACTAGAAATGTGGGAGTAGAGGACAGGACGCTTGGACGAGGATGGGTGCTGGACTGATTTGTCAGGGAAGCAGAGGTGGTTGTTGCCCAATGCTTTCATCCTCCCTGTAGTCACCATTGCTCATGGCCCGGCGCACATTAGTGCCAAATGAATATGCAAACTACTAGATCCAGTAAGGCAGAATGATAATATCCCTAAGGTTGCTGCACATTTGGTGAGGCACTGTATCATTTGTCTAAAACACAATCCTGGGAAGGGCACTCCTACACCCGCTGGTAATTTTGCACCGTCTTCCTTCCCTTTCGAGGTTCTCCAGATGGATTTTATCGAAATGGAACGAGTGAATAACTTGAAATATGTACTAGTGGTAGTTTGTGCATTCAGTAAATGTATTGAGGCGTACCCCACTAAGGAGAATACGGTCATGGAAACGGCGAAGGTGCTTTTAAAAGAGTACTTCCCGCGCTACGGATTGCCACACGTGATCTGGAGTGACAATGGGAGCCATTTAAATGCCAAAGTCATTGATCTGATGTTTAAGGGCTTACAAATCACGCAGAAATTTCATGCAGCGAACCACCCCCAGTCAGCAGGCCTTGTTGAGAAGTACAATGGTACTCTCAAGCTAAAGCTTGGGAAAATTCATAAAAGTAAAGGATTTCAATGGCCAGATAAGTTGCCTTTAGCATTGTTGTCTACGAGAGTGACAGCGCATTCTAGGACAGGCTGTTACCCTATGAAGTCATCTTCTGGCACCCCGCTAATGTCTGGGGCGTCCCGAGACCCAAACGTTTCTCCGAGATAGAGTACCCTCTTTTGGTAGACTATTTGTACCAATTGTCTAAAGATGTTCGTTCTGTTCACCAACAGATACACACCACTCTGCAACCAGTACCAGAGGGGCCTGGGCATCAGGTACAGCCCGGAGATTATGTTATGATTTGCCATTTCCAGTGCAAAACCTGTCTGGAGCCGAGGTGGAAAGGACCTGCACTGGTGCTCTTGGCCACCCATACGGCTGTCAAGCTCGGAGGCATAAAACACTGGGTGCAAGCCTCGCACGTAAAACGGGTGCCCCTACCGCTCCCCTATGACGCCTTTGTTCGAGATGAGATCGCCAACCAGGAAGGCAAACTGGTTCCCCGCTTTGTCCCTTTTTCTGATGCCCAGCTGAGAGGGGCAGAGACAGACCAGGAGAGTGACGAGGCCTTATTCGAGTCGATTCCCCCGGAGATAAGGGCCACCCTGGATGCTCCGGCTCCTGGAGTACAACAACCTGAGTCCCGATCCCCAGCTGAATCTGAGTTCCTACCTCTGTTTGTGAATGAAGAGGAGCCTGGGAGTACCAAGTACAATCTGCGGCCCCAAGGATAGGACAGTGCACCAGCATGGCAGTCCAGGAGTTAGGGAAGGACTTGAATTTAGGGAGTAGGCACTGTGTCTCTGGTGCCTGCTTTAGATTAGAGTGAAGAACACTGGTGCCTAGACAATGGACAAGATCGCTGAGGGTATTTGCCCCAGAGGGAGGTTGCCCTATACTGAAAGAAGAAGGATTTGTTTCTCATTAAGGGGGGCAATTGTTTTCTAGCCAGGGCTGCGATCATGCAGCTCCTCCATGGGAATGCTTGATGAACGATAGGAGCCTGCCTGTGAGGCTCATAACAGACAGAGGAAAGAAGAATACCGCTCTGTTCGGTTGTATTGTGGTTCCAATTCCTAAAAACATTTCCTGAAATGTATCCCTTTGGTCGTCCTATTACAGATGAGGATCAGCCCTTTGCCGCTCTGCGCCCCGCTCTACATGGTCCTGTTTGGTCCTCTTGGTCCCCCAAGATTAAAATAGTGTTTGTGGTAATAATTTAGCTTTCTCTGATATTTGTATTTGGGGTGCTGTTCTTCCTGGAGGAGAAATATCCTGTGCATGCTTGGATAAGTACTACGCCGACACCTCCTGAGCATATTATTGGTGCCTTAGCACCTCACAAAGAAGAACACCGGAAGTCCTATAAAGATAATGTTTTTATTCTGACGTTGCAGCAAACACATGCTATTTATAACACAACAAAATGTTGGGTGTGTGGGTTGTTACCTTCTGACACACATAAAAGTGAGAAATTGCTGCCTATGCCCTGTCTGACATTAATAGCTGTGAGAGTTGGTTCACCTTACTAAGGGGTCTATTAGGATGGTGGTTGGAAAACTACCCCGACCGCCATGGTAGCGGAAATCAACCATCTGCTGGTACCGCGGCAAAAACGGCGGTCCCATTAGGTTCAAGAGCCAAAAGATTCAGACCGCCGCGGAACGACACCACAAAAGACTGCTGGTAGCGGGCGGAGCAGGTGAAAATCTGATTTGCGTCGGAAACACACAAAACTGCCACGAGGCCAGCGGAGTGACTGCACGGGTAATTAGGATTCCATTGAGGTGACAGCGGGACGATCCACTGTTTCCGACTGCCGCGAACGTTAAGAGTGATGAATGGGAGAGCCGGCGTAAAGGGTGTTGCACAGCCACGGAAGCTCCGTGACAAATATGGCAGTTGACAAAAAAACACACAACAAGGCCACTAAGTGCACACATCAAACTAGCTCTGCCCCCAAAAACACCTAACACACCCCAATGACACACCCCCATGGCAACTTCAAAAATACAAATCCCAGGACAACCCACACAACACACCTGACAGCAAGACTCCATTTTGACACACTCACATACGTGAGTATAAAACCAGCCCCTTCCCTGACCAGAATCCTTTGCACTACTCCAGCACTGAAGGAAACTAAACCTGCAGCACATTGGATAGGCAAAACACCACACATCTCACCAGCACAACAACACACACACACACACCATCCCCACCACCCTCACAACTGCACCTCAAACCATTTGCAGATCACACACCATGGCACAAAAGAAAATGCCCAAATTCACTGACATTGAGTTATCAGTCATGGTAGATTAGATAATTAGAGTAGAACCACAATTGTTTGGTATCCTGGTCCGACAGACACCATTAGCCACAAGAGCACAAATGTGGGAAAGGATAGTCAACAAGGTCAATGCAGTAGGGACCACCCTGCGCAGCAAGAAGGAGATTGTGAGGCGGTGGCATGACCTCAAAAGCAAGGTGAAAGAGAGGAACAACAAGAACCATCAGCTGGCTCAGATGAATGGCTGTGCCCCTCCCATTCGACCGAGAACATTCACTGCATTGGAGGAGAAGGTGCTTGCCATACTGCAGTCAGAGAGACTCACAGGAATAGCCACGGGAGTGCAGGCTGGTAAGTACTAACAAATGTATACCATTACATTGCCATGTACTGTCTTGAAAAACATTCAAAGCTTCACCTCTTAGGCCAAATCCCATTCATCTGCACCACAATACCCAACACAGGTCTCACAGATGTAACATTCACCCCATCTGATTCCCCCCAAAGGTAGCCGGCTACATTCCCAGGGTTGTAGGTGTACAGGCAGCCAGCACTACAACTCACCCCAGGCCCCATTGTCCCACAGCTCAGCAAGATGGAGCACTTCCCCCACCCAGAAGCATGTAGCAACCATTGCATTGTTCACCTACACCTAACAAGTAGGTAGTCATCTTCACCGGTAGGGCTGTTTGGGGGTGGGAGGCCTGCACTACAACTCACAACAGGACCCCTTGTCCCACAGCTCAGCAAGATGACCACTCCTCCCACCCAGAAGCATGTGGCAGCCATTGCATTCTTCACCTTCAACTAACAGGTAGGTAGCCATCTTTACAGGGAGGGGAGTTTTGGGGTGGGAGGGCTGCAGAACAAATCCCACCAGGCACCTCTGTCCCACCCCTGAGCAGGATGATGCACTCCACCCCACCAGAAGCATGCTGCAGCCATTGTAGTACACCAACTAAACTTACAGGTAGATAGCCATCTTCACAGGGAGGGCTGTTTGGGGGTGGGAGGCCTGCACTACTGCTTCCACCAGGCACCCCTGTCCCACCCCTGAGCAGGATAGAGCACTCCAACCAGCCAGAAGCATGTGGCAGCCATTGTAGTACACCAACCAAACTTACAGGTAGGTAGCCATCTTCACAGGAAGGGCTGTTTGGGGGTGGGAGGCCTGCACCACAACTCACACCAGGCATCCCTGTCCTATCCCTGAGCAGGATTGATCACACCCCCCACCCAGAAGCATGTGGCAGCCATTGTATTACAACAACCAAACTTACAGGTAGGTAGGCATCTTCCCAGGGAGGAGTGTTTGGTGGAGGGAGGCCTGCACTACAACCCCCACCAGGCACCCCTGTCCCACCCTTGAGCAGGATGTGGCACTCCCCCCACCTAGAAACATGTGGAAGCCATTGTATTGTTCACCTTCACATAACAGGTAGGTAGCCATCTTCCCAGGGAAGGCTGTTTGGGGCCTGCACTACAACTCACACCAGGCACCCCTGTCCTATCCCTGAGAAGGATTGAGCACTCCCCCCACCCAGAAGCATGTGGCAACCATTGTAGTACACCAATCAAACTTACAGGTAGGTAGCCATCTTCACAGGGAGGGCTGTTTGGGGGTGGGAGGCCTGCACTACAACTCCCATCAGGTACCCCTGCCTCACCCCTCAGCAGGATGGAGCACTCCACCATACCCAGAAAGATGTGTCAGAAAGTCCACCTCAATGTTTCAACAGAACAGGTAAGTAGACAGTGCAGGCACCCCACCATTCCTCTAGAAAAGCATGGAGACACAAGCCCTCACATCCCACAAAAATATCAAATTACAGTGTGCAGACAGCTAAGCGTATGTAACTGTCACAGAAACAAAAGTGCACAAATATGCACAGCACTGAATGCCATCTGTAAGTTCCATGGGAGCAGAGCTTAAAGGACCATATGAAAACAAAGCAAGCATGGTTTGTAGAACAAATAAATCAAAGCACAGGACATGACAAAGGTATGCATGAGATAACAATGTCTAGTTCATGCTTAGATGTAACACCTGCCAGGAAGAGTAGTCAGCAAAGATACTTCACATCAAGTCGTAGTGCCGCTAGTTGTTAGATGACAACATGTCCTCGTAATCACAAAATCTGCCCATGGGGCATGGTATTCATTGACATGTCAGACCTTGGACAATTAATGTATGTACCTCCACATCATGTCATGCTGCACAGTACTGTGCAGACATACAATGTGAGAACTAGGAAACTGTGTGTTGCATAACCTGCAAATAAGATACATCGAACACCAAGCTTGAGGGGTGCACGTCAATGACCATTTCCCCTCTGTCCCACAGGTGACCAAGAACTGACTGCAGGGGATGACAACACTAACCTGCAGAGGCAGTCTCCACCCCTGGAACATGGACTCTCTGATGATGACTCCCTCGATTTTGAGGATGCAGAGCTTGAAACCAGCCCATCTGGCATACCAGGGTGCAACAGGTCCTAGGACCCCACTGTCCCCTCCCCGCAACCACATCAGCAACAACAACTATGCTGACCCCTGCTGGAATGGCCTGTGCAGCCTCGGCCTCCACCACCACCACCACCAGTGCTGCCTGCAACACCCTCCCTCCCACAGAGGTTGACCACCCCAACCCACCGACTGAGGAGGGCAGGGAGAGTAGGCGGGTGCATACAGTGGTGAGGCAACAGGTCGGTGACAGCAGGGCAGGTGGGAGGGCAAGGGGGAGTCAAAGCCAACAGGACACTGGGACTGAAGCCCTGGACATCATCACCAGAGTCTTTGGGGCCTATGAACAGGCCCAGGGACAAACAGGCCAGGCTCAGGAAGATTCACGTGAGTTCCGCCTGCTGCTGAGGTCCATCGACACCCGCATGGGCCAAATCGTGGACCTCTTGGGCCAGCTAGTGGCAGTTCTGAGGGACAGGCCTGCGGCACAAACACCTCCACCTCCCTCTGGTAGCCCGCAGGATGACAGTTCCAAATCCTCCCCTGTGGCCACAGAGAGGGGGATTCCGCAGACCCCACTGGCCCCCAGCAGAGTCCCCCCTGCCAAAAGACCAAGGTGCCATCCAGAGAAATCCAAGGGAGGATCCCGTGGCAAAGCACCTGCCAAACGCCAGTCAAGGAGCCAGCTATGATGGCACCCCTCTTCCCCTTGCCCTTGACTATGTTGGCTGTCCTTCCCCACACTGCCATGTTAATGGCATCTGACTGTTGGACTGGGTCACAACATCAATGTTGTGACTACTCAATTGTCTCATCTTCCATCACTGACAAATCATTGCTTCACTATTCACCTTTTTGTAAATATTCACTCCCCTGCCACATGTACCCATTGTAAATAAACACTCCTTACACACCTATGTTGTTGTGTCTGCTCCGTGTTTATCACAGGATGTGCAATTTTCACCATGATTACAATGCACCAGGGGCACGTATTGTTTGCAGGCAAGGAGAGGCTGAAGGGACCTAGGAAACACAAAAGAACAATATTCACTAGTCAGGCGTGGCATCACAGCCAACACACAACACTTGTCATCAATGTACTCCAATCTGCACACATTAAAAATAAAAATCAGCAACAGTACCGACATAGACATCCTGTATCTGTGCTAAACTACCCTGTCCCCAAAACATTAGCAGCTAGCACAGAGTCAACAACAGGCAGCAGTCACAAAGCTCAGCTACACCTTTTCCCCAACAACGACATCAGCAGACAATGGCCCAGTTGTACGTTTACACTCACTTTCAAGGTAAGTAGCATTTGATGAGCTATTGACGCAGGTCGACACCTTCCTCCTCTCCATTATCCTCATCACTGGACATGGGTTGGTTTGCAGGCGGGGCCTTGACTGCTCATCAGCGTCCTGGAGCAGGGGGGTCTCCTTGCGCAAGGCCAGGTTGGGGAGCATGCAGCATGCAACTACAATCGGACACACCTTTTTAGGCGAGTACAACAGTGCACCTCCGGTCTTGTCCAGGCAGCAAAATCGTGACTACAGGAGACGAAAAGTACGCTCCACCACACGACGTGTCCTCCCATATGCATCATTGTAGCGGACTACACTGATCTGTGTACATGCCCAGAAAGATCACAAGTGACATATGAGAGAGTACATGCCAATGTTTGCAATCATATACACCAACATGGCAGGTGTAGGCAGCAGTGGGTTACATGTTACATTGGCATTGTGTGCACTATCTTGTGTCTACTCTACACTGTTGAGAACTGGCCATTGCTATTGACACAGTATGATGTGTCCATAGGTGCTGTCAACGTGCTTCGCCACCCAAATTACGGTCACTGGCTCCAATGGATAGCAGGCATATCGCAGTAGCGACTGCCTAGCCCCTGCGTTGTGTCACCACCAATGCCCATCGCACTCATGGTAGTGATGTACACATTGGGGAAGGGCGGTTGGCATGCTCCGCCACCCAAATCGCGGTCATTGTCAGCAATGTACAGCAGCCATATTGCAGTAGCGACTGCCTGGCCCCTGCGGTGTGTTACTGCCAATGCCAAAGCCACACTCATGGTAGTGATACATATATGTTTATAAACAAATGGCGGTTGGCATGCCCCGCCACCCAAATCACAGTTACTGGCTCCAATGGATAGCAGCCATATCGCGAAGGAGACTGCCTGGCCCCTGCGGTGGGTCACCGCCAATGCCCATCACACTCACGGTCGGTAGTAATGTACACATTGGGAAATGGCGGTTGGCATGCACCGCCACCCAAATCACGGTCATTGTCAGCAATGTATAGCAGCCATATCGCGGTAGCGACCGCCTGGCCCCTGCGCTGTGTCACCGCCAATGTGAAAGCCACACTTGCGGTAGTGATACATATTCGTTTATAGTCAAATGGCGGTTGGCATGCTCCGCCACCCAAATCACAGTCACTGGCTCCAATGGATAGCAGCCATATCGCGGTAGCAACCACCTCCTGGCCCCTGCGGTGTGCCACCGCCAATGCCCATCACACTCATGGTAGTGATGTACACATTGGGAGATGGTGGTTGGCATACTCCACCACCCAAATCACAGTCATTGTCAGCAACGAATAGCAGCCATAACGCAGTAGCGACCGCCTGGCCCCTGCAGAGTGCCACCGCCAATGACCAAGCCTTCTGCTGTGATATCATGAATCATGTTTGAGAGAAAACAATTTTCTCATGCTTTTCCCACAGAGGTTTGGAAGGTGATCTGTAAGCTAAACTGAGAGTATATTTTCTGTAAATTCACATTATCTTTCTCAGTCATGTGAGAATTAAGTCTGACATTCTCAGTAAAACATGTACATCCAACAAGGGCAGAGACTGTCAGTTGATTCCTTTGTGTTCTTCTGCAGCTTCCCAGAGTGTTCCAAAGAACAACTAGAGCGATAACAGTCCTACTTCTGATAAACGTATGGCACACCTGAAGCCATCTTGGTTGGAATAAAGTAGTAACTCTTAAAACATTTAATTTAAAAAGGAACAAAATGAGGGTGTTCATTTTGCCATAGAACGTATGATTAGTGCTGCAGAAAGAAAAAGTAGGGCACATTTTGAGTGACTTCTCAAATCCTCTTCTATTTCATTAAAAAATTCTGGCATGCAGACTGAAACATGCACTTTCAATACCAGCAGCAGACTTCCCTGGTGAGCAGTACCTTTACTACAGTTGTGAGATACCATTTTTATAGAGAGACTTAGGATAATTCAGATTTGTGAAGCAACTGTTATTACCTATTGACTTTCGATGCATTTCTGCCTTCCAAATGAAAGACTTTTTGTAAAAAAGAAGTCATTTTGAAAATTGACCGATAATTCTCAAGCTAGTATGAGTATTGCCAATTTCGAAAATGTGCAAATATCTACTGTTTCTAAACTCTATAATTTGTTCCCATTTCAGAAATACATAGGTGTCTTTCATACCGATTTTTCCATGTATACATTTTCCCACAATAATTGCTATATACCCGGTACATAATAAAAAGCCATTGCAAATTGCTGCTCAGTTTTTGACTCTGGGTTCATCGGGTTCTTGCTGGACCTACAAGTCCTATATATCCCCACAACCAGGAAGGTCCAATGGATGTAACCGTATATTGCTTTCAGAGAGCTGTTATAATTAGAAGAAGTTACAGGTGAAAACGTTGACACAAAAGGTTGTTTTTTTCAACTAATTTTCAATTTTTCCTTTATTTAACTGTTAGTTTCTATAAAGAAACCTTGATGGATCTACACAAATGTACCTGCACGGCATGGAGTACAGTAGTCCATGCCATGCAGGTACTGCCTTTGACGTTCCCATTGTGGTGCCTAATTCTTAGGCCTCGCCCTGGGAACGCCAAAGAACTGCCCGTCAGACAAGGAGAAAATTCCTGATCTGGTAGGCTGTTCCTACACAGGTTTGGTGCGGGAGCGGGCGGTCCCACTCCTGCACCACCAAACTCATAATAAGGCCGTTAACATGCACAAAATAGAATATTCTGATAAATTGAATTTTTAGAGAATTGTAAAAACTGAAGGTATTCAGAAAAAATATTTAAAAAAATATCCTGTAAAATAAATATTGTGTTAAAAATATTGTGAGGCATAAATATTGTTGTCAAAAATCTCCTTTTTGGTGTTGTATTTAGTTTTGATGTAGCTAATATTGATGTAAATAATATTAATGTAAATAATATTGTTATTTAATTGAAATAGTGTGTAATATAATGTTATTTTGTGTGTATGAATTTGTATTTATGGTAATTGTTTTTAAATGCTTTTGGCAATTGCTTTATTAATTTTCTTTCTTTATAAATTTAATTAGTTAAATGACATATTTGTAGGGGTTGGATGTTGGGTTTATAAGGGATAAGGGTGGGAAGTGTTTTATAAATGTATTATTATTGTTTATTTTTATTATATTTATAAAAGAATAATATAAAAATGTAGAAAAACTTAAAAATATTGAGAAGGATTTTGAGTTGATAGGGAAAAAGGGTGGTGAGTACTCTAAAATGTGTTATTTTGCATATTTCTTTTTAAATTAATTAAAACAATTATTAGAAATGTAGAAAAAAAACAAATTAGGAGTGAAATGTTTGGTTTATTGGGGAAAATGGTGGGGAATAGTACAAAATATGATTTGTTAAGGTGTATTTGTTGTTGTAAATGCTGAATGTTTGTTGTATAGGGTAAAGAGGAATAGATAGTGGTTTTTAAAAAAAATGTATACATTTTTAGGAGAACTATTTATAATTTGTACTGGATAAGGGTTGGTATTATTGTAAATAAAAATATGTATTATTGTTTATTTTTGGCTTTACTTATGATTAAAAAAATTGTATTTTAAGTGAAATTCTGACTTGTGTTGTACAATTTAGATCGTATTTGGGATTTGATATATTTTTCATTTTTTCAAGTAGAAAAATATTTAAAATGTTAAATCTTTTTTAGGGAATTTATTGGAATATTTGTAAAAATTTAAATCAAGTAATTGATTTTTTTTTATATTTTAGAAATGTTTTAAAGTTATTAAAAATATATTAAAAAAATTGTAGTATATATTGATAACATTTTATTAATATTTATTGAATTCTTTTACCAATTATAATTTTTTTAATAACAATTTAACATTTCAAAATATATTTATGATAATATGTTCAGTAAATATTGTAATATGTGTAAAATGTAAATTAATTTGTATTAGGGATATTAAATAATACCTTTTAACTGTCTACGATTTACGATATGGTGCAGTCGGAATTTTAAGTATTGGGAATTTGACTGTCCGTCATTTTTGCATGTTATGTGATTTTGTAGTATGAATGTAAATGTTGTTCTATTACTATACAGGTACTTTTTTGTCTTTTGTTAATATATAGTGGGAATACTAAATGTTGCTCTTTTTGCTATCAAAACTCTTCCTCGAGATAAGTTTTATTGCAGTGAGAATGGACAATGTTGCGTTTTTTACTTTCTAGCATCTTCCTTTGACTTAAGTGATAATGTAGTGGCAATACTGAATTTTGAACCTTTATTATCTACTGACTTCCCTGACTTAAGTGACATTGGAGTAGGAATAATAAGTCTTGTCTGTTTGAATGGGAAAGCCTTCACTGAAATATGATTTATTGTAGTGTGAATGGCTAATATAAGTAATTTAGGCCCTAATTAGGATGTTGGTTGGTAAGTCTCTGACCGCGCATTGGAGGCTTACCGACTGACATCTCTGGTTTGAATTCCGACCGCTGTATTATGATTACAGTGGTTGGAATACAAACCAGCCAGTCAAGGACCCCATCTGCCAGTTGTCACCGCCAACATAATCCCATACAGATGGCGTTTCCGCCGTCGGGATTATGATGACGGTTTCAGCCAGGCTATCCATGTCAGGCGTCCAGACATAGAACACCTGTCGGAAAGAGATTTTGGGGGCCCCTGGCAGGGCCCCCTTCTTCTGTGTCCTCTGGTTGGAGGCCGAGGGGGCACCTATGGTGCCCCCCTGTAAATCCCTGCGCCGTGTGGCAGGCACTATGAGTTGCGTGCCACATGGTGCAAAGTTTTTGGAGTGACTCCCATTTCTCTATGGGAGCCTGCTGGTTTCTGACTGCCTCACAAATGGGAGTCTGTGGCCACACCAGATGATGTCGCGTTGTAATTGCGGTTTCAGAAACTCCAACCAACATCCAAACTAGGCCCTTAGTGTAAAGCACCTTCCCTGAGATAAGTCAATTTGGAGTGGGGATAGATGATATTCTCACTTTAGTGTGCAGCACCTTCCCTGAGTTGTTATATTGGAGTGGTGATAGTACATGTTGCCCTTTTAGTGTGGATAACCTTCACTGATTTAAGATTAATTGTAGTGGGACTGGCAAATTTTAATTTATTACAGTCCAGAATCTATTCTGAGGTAAGGGAAATGAGTGTGGGAATAGTAAATGTTGTCTTTTTAGTTCCCTGCTGCCCCAGCGGCGGCGCATTCTCTACACGCCGTGCCAGCGCCAGGAGGCGCATATAACAAACGCTGAGGCCGGCGGAGCTGGGAGGATAGAACTTACCTTATTGCGAACCACGCCGCCATCGCCAGGAGTCACAGAGAGCCATTGAGTGCTGCCTGCAGCATCGCCACCCCGGGACTTCAGATCCCGGCTGCCCCAGCAGCGGCGCATTCTTTACACGCCGCGCCAGCGCCAGGAGGCGCATATAACAAACGCTGAGGCCCGTTTTAGCCCGTTCTAGACCGGACAAGGCCGGGACGGACTTGGTCTCTTACATGCACTATCTACAGTAAAGGTCAGTCCGTGGAATCCTCATATCAAAACTTTGTCTATACAAATTGTTGACGCTAGGTTAAGTACTGTATGCATATATAATGTCTGCTTCTCCACCATCCTGTAGAGATAATGCCAAAGACATTAGAAGGCCAACAGGAGGAGCGTTAATGGGCACTCTGGATAATTTTTTAGTTAGAGTGTCCTCTGCCCTTGCCAAGGATATTGAGCTTACAGAAAAAAGACTATCACTTGACATCGCCTATGAAAAAAGATCTTCTATGGGCAGGATAGATGAAGCTCGATCTCCGGATTCACGTTGGAGTAATACCCAAGATTCATTGGCGTTAATGACTTCCGTAGAGGAGGGGGGGTGCAGAGGCCAACAGAGCTACCAGAACTAGTAAGACCCATGACCATTGAGCCTCCCGGTATCACCAGTATATCAGATAAGAGCATAGATAGAGTTACCCCTGCTGTGACAGGAGGCATATGCTATGATAAAATTAAATCTCGGTCTACTACTAGTTCTAAGGCCGTGCCGTCCAAAGGTGAACAGGGTCTCTCTTCAAAACGGAGCCATAACAGCAATAAAGTACAGACTCCCGGAAAGAATAAAAAACCTAGCAAAGTTCACTCTGCGAACAAGCCCGTAATTCAACCTGGATGTACTTGCATTGCTAGTGAAGATATAACCAACGTTCCCTCTGATGAACAGAATAGCACAAACGAGATGGGTCCATCCTTCTGGATAAAAATGGAACATTTGATTAAGAAGTCATGGGCCCCATTAAGTGAACGTTTGGACTCAATTGACTCTAGATTAATATGCCTTGAACTATTGCTAGCCTCATCCCGGGGTAGGGAAGGGAAACAAGCCACTGAGTCAGTCAGTAACCATGTTGGGAGAGGGGGAGAGGGGTCTATTATAACCTGTGGTGCAGAGATACCCCCCTCTGTCCCCAGGGGGCTTACAGCTCCCAGTAAAATGGCTGCAAATGGAAACTCGGTAGTACCCCGGGGAAATCCCCCTGAACCAGTCTCAAACAACTTATTAAGGGTAGCGCATTCCGGTGATAGGGGAATGCTGTTGCGAAGAGAGTCTGGTATGGCTGTAACACATAAAGTAGCATTGCATAAAAACATAAGGGACTATAGCGAAGCTCCATTACCAAACATCCAGCTTCCTCTGGAGTCTGCACCCTATGTAGTGGTTCATTATGTCAGGGTAAGAGGGAATCACACCAGGAGTTAAAGAATAAGTGTATCCATTGGCTCAACAAGAATCGCCCACTTCCAATACATGTCTCTGCTGAAATTCTCCACGCTAGAAGAGTGGGCTGGGTGGGGTACAAACCAAAGTCAGTGGGGGGGACTGCATAGTTGTTAATTTCAGGGACTGGAGGACGGTGGAGTACATTTGTGATTGGTACCACAACGATTCGGTATCAGCTATTCACCCTCTTCCTCTGTCTTATTTCTATGCAGCTGCGTATCCAGAAAGGGGTAGTAACCAGCATTATGGAGGACAAAAGGAGTGGAGGACGGGGGAGAATATAGCGCTGTCTAATAGGTTTGATGTGCTATCTGGCTTGGAAGATTGCGACTGACTTCAAGGGGATAATTTAGGTCAGGGGGAGGATAATACAGCCCCCAATGAGGCAGAGGTGGTCGATGTACAAAGGGTAACTGCTATAGATAGCCCAGTGGTTAATACCGATCCCCAAACTTCAACCTGCAAAATCTTGAGTTGGAATATTGCTGGGATGAGAAGTAAGTGTAAGGATAAGTCCTGGCTGGAAGAGATAAAGTCCTATGACATCATGGCATTTCAGGAAACATGGGACACAAACCACAATTTTTACATAGATGGGTATACACATTTTTTTATCCCCGCTAAACAGGCCCACTATGGTAGAGCACAGGGAGGGTTAGTAATGTTTTTTTCCCTGAATTTGAATGGCTTATTAAAACAGATCGATGCGAGCTGCCATAATTGTTTGGCAGTGGAGCTATCTCGGCCACATTTTGGGAAATTATTACTGGTTAATTTTTAGAATTCTCCCAATAGCGAGTGTATAAATCAATTTTTAATACGTCTAGAGGACTTTTTAATAGCATATCAAGCAAAAAACCCGTGGGCTGAGGTTATTGTTATGGGCGACTTTAACATTCACCCATGTGGACAAAACTGCGTCTTTGACAATTCAGATGGTCCCCCATATTCTGCTCCTGTACATTTCGAAGAGACTGTGCAAGGGGAGACCATCGAGAAACTTTTGGCTACCACAAATCTTTATGAATCGGGATGTATTACGGGAGGCCCTAGGGTAGCTATCTTTAAGGGTACGGACACAGGTACAATCATAGACTATATTTTTATGACTGCCCCAGTCCTAGGCAGTGTTGTTTCTTATAAGGTGGGGTCTTCTGTTTTTAGTGAACATAACCCTGTAATTTTAGAAATGGCCCAGGGGGCCCAAATAAGTTTTACAGTATCCGAGAATATGGCTATCAGTCGAGAGGTGATACCAACGGATCGAGGCAGGAGATTGAAATGGTCGAAAGTAATTCCTGAAATTTTTGTGGAGGAGGTTTTGTCCAATACAGAGAAGGAAGTTAGTATCTGTTTGGATATTGATGCACCAAATATACTGATTATAGAGGCTTTTGAAATTATTTGTAAACATATCAGTAGTAAGCTGACGAAGCAAATGCACCCCGCAACTACCATTAGAGGGAAAAGATGGTTTGACAAAGACTGTACTAGGGCACATTCTGATCTCCTTAAAGCATTAAAACATTGCCCCAGAAATAGGGAGCTAATTAGGGGGTTAAGGAAGTCTTATAAACAGGCCATCCGGTTTCGGAAAAATCAGATCAAAGATGAGGCATGGGACAAACTCTTGTCCCAGGAGGTCTTGAGGGACAGTGGGAAATTTTGGCAAACTATCAATGACCCTTTTTTTTCCAGTGAACATAACTCATGACTTGATTGCAACATCCAAGATGAGCAATGGATTGCCCGCTTTGAGAAAATGTATGGTAGTCAGGGGGTTGAGAGCCCACAAGAATATATTTTTAATTCAGAATTAGCGTCAGTAGTGGTCTTCCAGGAGAGTGAAGTATTTAAAGCAATAACGGAGACTAGGATAAACAAGGCGCCAGGCCCGGATGGGGTCCCTGCGGACCTCTATAAAAGTCACCCTAGATTCTGGGCATGGATATTGACTAATATCTTTAACGCATTCGGCTCAAATATAATGCCCATCTCCTGGTCAAAATCCATTATTATTACGGTCTTCAAAAAAGGGCAAAGAGATGACCCATCCTGTTATAGGCCTATCTCCCTGATAGACTCTGCTGTGAAGATACTAGGCAGAGTTATATTAGCCAGGTTGACAGATTATTTTGAGGGAAGGGGGTTCTTATCTAACGCTCAATATGGATTCAGAGCCAAAAGGAGCACATTAAGTCAATGTCTTAATCTACAGCTCCTCATTCGTAAGTACACTGTTGCTAAAAAGGGTTCCCTCTACCTGGGATTTATGGACCTATCAACAGCCTTTGACCTAGTAAATAGGTCGAAGCTGTGGCAAATTTTAATTAATATGGGCATCGACAGTGCATTAGTTAAATTTCTTGCCGACCTCCACTGTGGCTTGATTGCTTCTATACGAGTCACCCAAGACGGGAGATGCACAAGGCATTTTAAATCAGAAAGAGGGGTTAGGCAGGAGTGCATTTTGGCACCCCTGCTTTTTACACTATATATTAATGCATTAGAACTTGCCCTGAAGGGAGCCTCGTTAGATGTTCCGAGAGCAGGAGATACAACCATACCAGTTCTCCTTTCTGCTGACGATGCGGTTTTACTGGCCCGCACTGGAGTCGGTCTAAATAAATTGTTAATGAAGTTTGACAAATTTATGGAATGACTTGATTTAAAAATAAACGCAAACAAATCTCATGTAATGATAGTAGGGGAACAAAGAAAAAAGAAAAATATAATGAAATTTTTTGGTGGTAAAGACGAGGTTAGTAGGGTCCCTGTTTTTACATATCTAGGTCTCTTATTTGATGAAAAGGGGTCCTGGGTTCTGCAAATGAAACTTAAAAGAAATATATTTGCAAGATCCACATCAGCCCTTATGGGTTTCTCAAAACGTTTAGGAGCCAGACCCATGGAAGCTATTTTAAAGGTTTACAAGGCAAAATGCCTGGCAATAGCTACTTATGGTTCTGAGATCTGGGGGTATGTCTCACAAGACCATCAGATTCAAGTGGTGGAAAATACATTTCTAAGAACCTTATTATCTGTGCCACAGTCAACCCCTACTTTTTCGATACATGTGGAGATGGGGCTGGATTATGTATTAGATAAAGTGAAAATGGCCCCGATATTATGCTGGCTCAAGTCTTGGCTCAATGAAGAGATATCTTTGAACCACATGATCCTGAAAGATTGTCTGGCTCTAGGTATGGCCAGTAGGATCCCGTGGTTAGCATACATTGAATCGACTTTTAAAAAACTCGGCCAGCCGGAGCTTTTTTCGGCTCCGGATACCATTAAGAAAGCAGACTTGGGGAGGAGCCAAGATGGCGACCGGGACGGCAGCGTAGACTCCCGGCTCCGTGAACCTCCGCATCCCGCACGGATATCCTGCACGAGATCCTCAACCTGTGCTACGCGGTCATGTTTCTGAAGGAGAGTGGCACCCGACTGTGTGACTCCGAGGTTTCTGGCTGCGGTATCGCCGGAGAAACGAGCATTTGAACTTTGCGGCCTGTGCGGCCCTGGAGCCGGGACCTCAAGTGGACGCCGTGGCCGGGTGGCAGTTCAACAACAGCGGCCTGTTGTGACTGGGCGGAGGCGGTCCACCGGAGCGGTGCCAAACTCGGCCTACATTTCGTCGTGGTCGTTTCTACTGTCAAGTGTAGCGGTCCGAGTGCATGCCCGTGGGTGCAATTCTCAGATCCTCCGGTGGCTGCCCCTGCCTTTGATGGTGAGCTGCCCAGCTGCCGCCCGTATCCTGCCCTGATCATTGCGGGCCGCCCCCGGCTTTTCACGGGAGCGGGTCCGTAGTGGGGACGACTGTTGCCCGTGACCACGCAACGGATAACTTTTCGCCTGCCCCCGGAACCCGGTCACCAGCGACGTGGCCATCGAGACGCTTGTCCCAGGGTCCCGGCCCCGGTGAGGGTCGGGCATACTTGGCGGCCATCTTGTTGCGATGAAGCCTACCATCCTGTCCGCTGGGTCGCAGCGGGCTTGTGAGAGTGCGACTTTTGGGAGTGTGGCGGCGCGATCGCAGAGAGCTGTGCTGGGGTACGGCGACCTCCTCGAGGCCCTTGGTGCTCTTCACTCCTCCTTGATTCATGGTGTCGGGGTCTTGGGGAGTAAGCTCGACGGTGTGGCGTCGGCGTTGGGGCAATGGCGGCCCGCCTGTCCGCACGTACATAGGGACTGCCCACACTGCGCACAGGAGGACACTTTGGCGGCCACCCCTGAGGTTAGTGCACGGCTGGACACTCAGGCCAGTATGCTACAGTGTGTTCGTCCAGCTGAGGGCCCGACCTGTCCCGGAGGCATTGGACCTGAGTGGGGTGTGGTAGCCTCGTCCCGTACGTGCCCTCCTGCGACCCAGGGACAACTCCAGCAACTATTGTCTGCTTTGGCTGCTTCTGCCTTCCTGGACCTTGAGTGCAGTGCATATCCTGGGGCAGCACTGGGAAGCCTGTTTCTCCACGCTGCGGACTGTGTTGATGCTCAGAGACTTCCACCCCACCTGTGTGCGTCGCTTCTCGGACGTTTTTGGACAATCCTCTACCTTGGAACGTCGGATATGGTGCTGGGTCGAGGGGTAGGCATGGGCAGAATTCCAAAGAGTGGTCAGGGATAAGGCGGATCCTTCAGGGGTGGTCATCTAGTGGACGGGCGGGCTCAGGGGTTGCGTGCTCTCCTGGCATAGCTAACAGCATAATAGGTGCATAGTGCTCCCCATCTTTCTTGAAAAGATCGCTTTTGTGCTGTTTATTGTTCACTTTGGGGGAAACTTACCGTGCGGGAGGGAGAAGCCGGGGGTATGTTTTGAAGGCCCTCCTCCAGTTTATTAATACTTTCTCCACCCCCCCGTCTGGTGGGGTTCTTTTCCTACTTCTTTTTCCCTCTTCTCCTATATTTCGGGTCTGGTTCCAGGGCGACAGGCACACTGCTGGGGGGGGGCCGTACTCATCTGCAGAGTTGCAGGGTGGGGGGTTGGGGGAGGGGCTTCTTTCGTCTTTTATCTCTTTTTCCATGGCCTCCTTTTTCTTCTCTGATTCTTTTTGTTTTTCTTTTTCTGGGATCAGTGTGATACACCTCCTTTGCTATGACCCGTTGCCGCTCCATGTGTACCACAATTTCCGGGGTGCTCTCCGGGAGTTCTGGCGGGGGACTGCAGGCGCTACTGCTTATGATACTCTTCCTCATCCTGATGTTCTTGTGTTTGCGCCATTGACCTAATAGATTGCTGTAAATCGTTTACGTCTATTACTCTGCATACCTGTAATTGCTGTTTGAAAATAGTCTGGCACCTGATCCTTCTGCCTTGTTTCATTATAAAACGAAAACCTTTTTCTCCTGGTGCCCTACCTACGCTGTTCACAGTATTAGCATCACGATTCTGCTCCCCGATGTGCTGCCTGTGTTTATACTTGCCTGTTTTTGCTCTGATTGCTTAGCGGCCGGCCCCGGGGGGTTGTAGGCCCATACTTGTTCTCTATTGAACTGTCAATAAAGGTTTTCAAAAAAAAAAAAAAAAAAAAAAAAGAAAGCAGACTTGGACTTGATAAAAACTGCCATGGTAAACTTTCAACTAGCAGAAAGGGAGGAATTAGAGCTGAAAAAACCTCTAGTCAGACTACACTTTGGGTTAGTGAGTCTACCAGGTTTGGAACTCTACCTGAAGCTACTAACACGCCCCTTCCATCGTTTTCTGTTAATTAGATTTCGATTTAATTTAATTCATTTTTCCCTGGGAGATTTCCCCAAATGGGGTGTACCGGATAATGCTGAGCCCTGCAAGTGTGACAATTTGTCTTCACAAGATACTTTGCACTTTGTCATGCTTTGCAAGCATTACTCAGACATTAGGAAAAGGTATCTATTACCGGTGCTAAAGGAAATAGGGTTTGCTCAGGTTAGACCGGCACTCATACATTTACAATTATTGAGTAGTGTCCGGACTATTTTCCATGTCGCTAATTTCTTAGTTATTGGACAAAAACAATGGCTCGTATGGCTTAATAACCAAATATGTAATACATAAAGCCCAATGGCAATAACAACAAAGGGTTAACGTGACGTCAGAAAGGAAAAATCACCACACACATTAGAACCTTGGTAAAAAACATAGTTCTTTATATTTACAATGAAAAAGTCTTAACTAAAAACAATTTCACGGTATACATTCCAAACAAAATGACAGTTTCTTTAGACAATTCTAAGAAGTGTCCCAGTGAAAAAACAGTGACAAACCTAAACAACAAAATTTAAACAACACAGTGCAACATGAAAAGGTTTCAATTATTCATTATAAGGGCGACCAAAAAGTAAATTAATGAGATGCAGTTCAACAACACTTATTTATCATAAGTGTTGGATAGTGGTTCGCCTCATAAATCTCGTCAATGACGTTTCGACCCTATTTGCAATTGAGGGTCTCTTCAGGACAATTTAGTGTAGGGACACCTAGGAATAAAATGAAGATACCGTCAATATGCAATATTATTTAGAGAAGGAGATGTTATATCAAATTGGTATGGTTGGGCCTTTCTACCTGAATGATAACGATAATAACCAACATGTCAAAAGAGTGTCACCGTGCTGAGAGTGAAACAAAATAACTCACAAAGTACCCGGCCGGGTGCTGTGGATGTAAAATATAGAAGGATTAATGTTCGCAGAACAACGGGTAAATGCACAAGTGTACTGGTGCATAACGTTGTCACTTACCCATGTGAGGGTTAAAGCAGGAGGAAAAAATTCCACAATCGGTATTTCTCTCTCATATGCCCAATTCATACATTTAAGCGCAAGCGAAGAGGTGTAATAACGATGAGGCTGAAAGATATGGCCGTAATGTTTTCACCGCGAGTTCAATGTCGCTGGTGTCGGGAATTACTAAAATCAGAATAGAAGAAAAATAGAGACCTTAAAATAAGGTTTATCTATTCACCACCTCATTCAATACGTAAGTGTAGATATAGTTCTCTTACCTGTCACGAAAACGATCTTTCGTCTGGCGCTACTACGGGCAAACAGCAAACAGTCCGCTTGGTACAATCACCCAGAGTGGTGAACTCCGATCGAACTTTAAACGTGGTTGGCTGTGTGCAAACCAATCATGTCCTTCCTTTCACGTGGGGGAGGTTGCTAGGTAACTCGTTACACACACAGTGTTGTTCCAACAACCAATGGCCAATAAATATATATAACAAAAGTTTCGCAAAGCTAATATATTGCAATACTTATAATATTATTTTCACAAGCTGAAAGTCCACTATTATAGAGTGAAAAATTATAGAGTGAAAAATTATAATGCAGGCATGCATGAACCTATGGAAACCAATCACGGCACTTCTAACATGTTACAACGGTTGCTACGCCACTAAGCGCGGCTCATTTCGAAGCCACCTCGATAATATGTTAGTCAATGGTGTACAATAAAGTTGTACGATGGAATTAACGTGATTTAGACTTTCTGTGTAGTAGCGATATTCTGATAGCATGCATGTTGTAATACGAAACCTATTACTACAGCAGAAATAAACTCTTGATTCCGTGTAGTACAATCACATTAGGTGGTGAATGAGAGAATGCATGAACCTGTGGAGACCAATCACGGCACTTCCAACACGTTACAACGGTTGCTACGCAAATAAGCACGTCTCATATCTAAGCCACCACGGTAATATGTCAGTCAATGGTGTACAATAAAGTTGTACGGTGGAATTAACGTGATTAAAACTTTCTATGCAACAGCGATATTCTGATAGCATGCATATAACAATACGAAGCCTAATACTACAGCACAGATAAGCTCTTGATTCCGTTGAAGTGCATTCACATTGAGTAGTGAATGAGAGAATGAACCCATTACAGATATGGTCCATATGATAAATCAGGCCTCTCTCATAGAGGATACAACACAAAACCGTCTTCAATTACTAGGTAACTGTCATCATTCATACATTGGGTAAAGGAATATATATAAGAGAAGGAATATTGCATTTGTAAGTACATACAAAAACTTATATTTGGGTTATACCATAATCTCGTATCACGATATATGGACCAAATCGATGTTGGTCAGATGTGAGACTAATACAACGTATGAGCTAATCGGATGAACATTGTTCAATCTCCCTGTGGCATCAAATTCCGCAATGTTTGTTTGTCGTATATTATAATACTAAGTAGAGAGGCATGGAATCCTTTATGTAGAACAAACAATGAAAGGCTTCTGTAGGTGCAGCCTTAAGAAAAATTTCCTTTGTTTTGGGAAACATGTACTTTTTCAGCAAACGCCTGCATTTTTCAATTCCGATCTATGAATAGACAAAACAGAGGCTTTTTTACATGTTAGAGTGGTACGAAGAGTGTCCGGAACCAAAGAATATTGTCCAATCAAAATGTGGCGTCGAAATACCACACTGTTTTCTTTTTGTATCTTGTACAGTGACCTTAGTTTGAGCGGTTCAGAGTTAGCTGTGCCGACAATCAACGCCCTCAATGGGTGCAACCCTGAGCGAGATTTCCCTTATTTGTTGAGCATGTAATTATTTCAGCAATGGCCTGCATCTTTAAACCCAGATCATTTTAGCCAAAGTTTCTTCAAAATGGCCCCTTACTATTTGGACAGCCACTCATTACTTAGCCTAAATCAATACACATAGTGGCAAACTGAACACATGCAACATTGTCATAAATACAGTTGTGTGATCTTTCATATCGGCATAGCTGAAAAATTCTCCTTGGCCTATATGAAACAATCAGGGTGTTACATAGAAGCACCGGTCATAACAAAAATGCCTGATGATCGACAATGTTAATTGTATAAAGCCATAGTAATCAACAAATCCATTTAGGCAAGGGTGGTGACAAACCCACGCCATTCTTCTGCTGAGTTCGAGTTCGTGCGTTCGATCCGGCGGCACTCTAGTCTCTGAAGTGCCTGTGATAGATCTCCACCTCTGCTAGAGGCAACTACTTTGTCTATCACTTGCCAGCGAATATCATTTGCTGTATGCCCCTTCTCCATGATGTGATTAACTAGGGGGGCATTCGGGACCAAATTTCTAATCCTACTTCGATGTTGTCCAATCCGTGCCTTAATGGTTTGTTGAGTTTGGCCAATGTAGGGTAGTCCACAGGGACACAATATACAATACACTACATTTTTGGTGTTGCAATTTGCAAAAAAGTTTAGTTGTTGTTCAACCTTATCATGCACAACTTTTTTTGTGTTGACCGTGAATTCACACGCAACGCAGTTGCCACATTAATACTGTCCTTTTATATCTGGCAACCCCCATGCTGACTGCAGCGATCTTGTAGATTGTAGTGGTTTTTCCATTGATGATCTGATAAGATGATCTTTTATATTTTTGCCCCTTTTGAAGGCAAACATCGGGACATCAATGCTGAAATAAAAAAAAAGCTAATTTCTTAGTGGCAGCTGTTCGAATCAACAATGCGAAGAAAAAAGTAGGTTCAGGGCATGCTGTACTTTGACCTGGTATGATGCTGTGGTTTTTATTTTGATTTTATTATATGGTTATGATCTTTTAACTAATTTTAAGTATAACATTTATTACCGATTATTAACTGTATGGAATTTTTATTGTATACCCTAGTATGAATATGAGGGGAGTGTGTCATAGGTCCCTGTTTTATGCCTTATATAAGGATAAGTAATAGAATTTATGGTGCTTTATCTGTTTCTACCCTTAAATTGTTTATTTATGTTATTTACTGTATTTGTGTCTTTTTGTGATATTAATTTTATCGAATAAAAGTATATGACTGACTGACTGACTAGTGTCCAGCACCTTCCCTGAGTTAAATTGGATTGGAGTGAGATTAGTAAATGGTGCCCCTTTTAGTGTCCAAAACCTTTTCTTAGATCAGTATTACTGCATTGTAAAGGTGAATGTTGCCTGTTTTGTGTTCGTCATCTTCCCTGGATTAAGTTAGATTGAAGAGGGAACAGTAAATGTTGCTCCTTTAGTAATCAAACCGTCCATGAATTATGTTATGTTGCAGTGGGAATAGTGTATTTAACCCTTTTAGTGTCCAAAACCTTCCCTGGGATAAGTTTTAGTGTATTAGGAATAGATAATGTTGCCTCTTTAGGGTTCAGCACTTTCCCAAAGTTAGGTTATATTGGAATGGGAAAAGTAAATGTTGCCCTTTTAGTGTCCATCACCTTCCGTGACTTATTTTATTTTAGTTTTAAAATACTTTCACTGAGATACGTTTTATTGCAATGAGAATGTTGCTTCTTTATTGTCCAGCTCCTTCCTTGACTTAAGGGGGGGTTTAAGGGGAATAGTAAATGTTGCCCCTTGGTGTCCAAAACCATCCCTCAGATAAGTTTTATTGCAGTGAGAAAATGTAATGTTGTGGGCCTTATTATGAGTACAGCGGTCCATAGGACCACTATAGGACCACTGCATGACCACTCTGCGGTGGTCATGCAGCGGTCAGGGAGCTGCAATGTGCCGGCTGTGCTGCTGCAGTACAGCCGAGCATATTACAAATTACCTGTCTGCCACCCCTTTCATGGCAATGACCTGCCATGAAATGGGTGGCAGAGATGCAACAATGGGGGACCAAGTAGGGCCCCCGGGCAACTCATGGACCTGGGGGTGCATGCAGGGGGGATATGTTGTGCCCCCCTGGTATACACCCCTCTTCCTGCATGGTGTGACATGCATGCCACACTGCAGGAATGTGCCGCAAAACACTCTCATGGTGGTGGAGTGCATATTAGGTTCTCCTATGAGCCAGGAGTCCTCAGAGAGTCCCGGTGAGTAGAGGGTCCTCGCTGTATGCAGGGAGCAGAGTCCCCGAGGATACCCAAGGAGCCTGCAGAGCCAGGTGAGTGGGGCTCAGTCTTCCAGGGATTAGGGTGTGTGTCGGGGCACATTGCCAATGTCTGCCCCCTGTGCCAGTGCTTATTTGTTTCTTCTCCAGCTGCCCCACCCGATAGCGGGCAGCTGCACCTATTGGGCCATTGTTGAATTCCAGAGTCCCCGAGTGGGACTCCAACATGCACCTTGTTGGTGCTTGCTTCTTTCCCAGCAGCCCTGCAAGAGCGCAGGCAGCTGCAATGTTTTGTGCAGATTGATCTAGAGTGCCTGAGTGGGGCGAGAGGGCACAGCCGTGCCAGGCCTTGTTTGCATCACAGCTGCCGAGCAAGTAGTGGGCAGCTGCCATGTTTAGGCCATCATTCCTTTGGGGGCACCTTTGAGAGAGATAGGAGTGAGATGCACTCCTCTGCCCCGTGCATTGCGCACTTTCTGCTTTCGCTGCATTGGCCGCAGCCCTGACATTCTGTACACAGGGCATTTGAGCCCCTTTGGGAAGGCCAGTTGGCCAGGGGGGTCCGTGAGTTATGTGATATTAGGAAATGTTATGCTCTACAATTATTCATGCCTCTAAATGCGTTTAGGGATGAGATTATGTGCGTAATGTGTTTATGCTAGTGAGATTATTTCCTACTGTGAGTATACCCCAAATGTGAGTGATGCTTAGGAGGTTAGGGTCTAAGATGTTAGACTGATGAGGTTGGCACAATGGATTTGGCGCCTATATGATACTGTGCATAATGCGGTTTATGTTACAGGATGATGCTGAGTGCAGTGGCTACCAGTGATCACTGGTTGTACGTTTATGATATGTCTTACTTTTACTAAGTTTGCTTTGTGATGGTTCTGACAGTGGTCCAGTGGGCCCTGCCAAGTGTAAATATTCCCTTGTAGATATGACCTAGTGCCAGGTGGCACAATGTATATTATGTGATGACTATTCTAATGTGTTATGAGAATACAAAGGCTATTTTTGATATAACCTTGTGTGGAGTTCCTTTTGTGGTGTGCCTGGGATGTTATTTCTGCGTGAGTGTACAAACGCTTTACACATGGCCTCTGGGATAAGCTTGACTGCTCGTGCCAAGCTACCAAGGGGATGAGCAGGGGTTATCTTTGGCATGTAACTCCCTTGCCCTGACTAAAGTGGTGGTCTCTGCCTGGCTTTGACGCAAGCCTTAGCCAACCAGAGATCCCATTTCTAACAGGGACCAACAACAAGTAGGTGTCCTCGAGAAGTGTAAGGATACACCAACACAATGCACAGTGAACAACCTGCAACTCCCACATGTGCACACAATCACAAGCACAGGGCTGACCATTCCAACTAACAGGCAGTCAAATCCAGGTTGACACATGTGTGCAGTTGCCATCGCAGGGGCACACACACATCAACACTACTGACAAAGTCACCCCCTTCACCCTGCACACTTCATGACCACCCAAGTGCACACATTGAAATCTACCCATGTGACTAGGATGACTCGCCATCACAAGATGAGCATACACTAACACTGCTGTTCACACATCAAGAAAGATCACACAGACATGATGGAACCTGGCCAACCTGCCTGCAATACTGTAGCTAGAATCCCACTCTGTGCTGGCAGTGCGTCCAAACTAAGGGTGGGCGTAATTGGCGGAGTAATACTACGTGGAATTCCACAAAGTTGAACAACAACTCCACGAATTACGCAACATCGCTCCATTCAATCAGACTCCCAATTAATAAAACAGAAACATCATATACTTTTGGCAAAATAACAAGCATCTATGTCTTTACATGCTTAAACGCATATATTCATTTCACAAAAGTGAAAATGAAAATTTAGCAAGCAGTGAGAGACGTGATGATTTTGGGATCCTCCCTAACCTAGGGAGAGAACCAAGCAGCTGCCTTGAAAACAAAGAGCACATCTTGCTGAATGATTCAGTGGTGGTCCCATCCTCTTAGGACCATCCCAAGCACAGTTATGGGCAAAAATACAATCCCAACCAAAGGCTCTGCAAAGCATTATGGGATGAGATTAGCAGTGGGCAGTGAATATTATAGTATCCAATATCAAAATATTTCTACAAAGTGCTGCAGTTCTACTAGTCCTTACTAGGTGTCCCTCAAGAGTCAAATGCAAAAGCATTGAAATTATTACATCATGCTGCAGTTCCGCTAGTCGTTACTAGGTGTCCCTCATGAGTCAAATGCAAAAGCATTTGACTTGAGGGACACCTAGCAACAACTAATGATCAACTAGAGTGCTAACATTCTGAATTAATGGCAAATGTGTGACACATCTGAATGCCTTCTTTATGGAATCAAATTAAAAAACTGAAAGTATTCCTACTGTAGTAAATGAGGAAATTAGGAAACTTCATAACAAATAAGTCTCGCAAGATAGCCACCCGAGACAAACGAGCTCAAATGTAGCACAAATATCACCCAGATGTAGCCCAAGTATAGCCCAATGACAGAATGTCCAAGAGTGTTCTAAAGAACTACTAGAGTGCTAACAGTCTTACTTATGACAAAAGTATGGCACACCTGAAGCCATCTTGATTGGAATAAAGTGGTAACACTTAAAACATTTAATTTGCAAAGGAACAAAATGAGGGGGTTCATTTTGCCATAGAAATTATGATTAGTGCTGCAGAAAGAAAAATTAGGGCACATTTTGACTTCTCAAATCCTCTTTTATTTCATTAAAGAATTCTGACATGCAGACTGAAACATGCACTTTGAATACCAGCATCAGACTTCCCTGGTGAGCAGTAGCTTTACTACAGTGATCTAATGAGCAAATAGAGTGCTACCATTCAGAATTTATGGCAAATGTGTGACACATTTGAATGCCTTCTTGATGGAACCAAAGTAAACAAGCACTGAAAATGCAATAGGTCTTGCCCTTGTTTAAGGTAAAGCAATTCTGTTAGTAATTAGGTGGCTTTTTAGCTTTGTTTTTATTAGTGTTTTTCAAACTTTCATGTACATAACATGCACATGCATGCATATATGTATATGCATATGTATATGTATGCATGCATTTATATTTGTATTTATATAGAAATGCAGATTATATATATGTTTATATATGTATGCATATATATACACATACATATATAAATGCATATGCATAAATATGCTTATATATGTGCATATGTGTGCGTGTAGAGAGAGGTAGAGAGAGGTAGCGAGGTAGAGGTGTAGAGGTAGAGAGGTAGAGTTAGAGAGGTAGAGGTAGAGAGGTAGAGAGTAGTAGAGAGAGAGGTAGAGAGAGGTAGAGAGGTAGAGAGTAGAGGATGAGTAATAGAGAGTAGAGAGTGAGTAGTAGAGAGTAGTAGAGAGTAGTAGAGAGAGTAGCAGATAGTGAGTAGTAGAGAGTAGTAGAGAGTGAGTAGTAGAGAGTAGTAGAGTGAGTAGTAGAGAGGGAGTAGTAGAGAGAGAGTAGTGGAGAGTAGTAGAGAGTGAGTAGTAGTGTAGTAGAGAGTGAGTGGTAGAGAGTAGTAGAGAGTAGTAGAGTGAGTAGTAGAGAGTAGTAGAGAGAGAGTAGTAGAGAGTGAGTAGTAGAGAGGAATAGTAGAGAGTAGTAGAAAGTAGTAGAGAGTGAGTAGTAGAGAGTAGTAGAAGAGAGTAGTAGAGAGTAGTAAAGAGTGAGTAGTAGAGAGTGAGTAGTAGAGAATAGTAGCGAGTGAGTAGTAGAGAGTGAGTAGCTTAATTTAAAAGGAACACAATGAGGGGGTTAATTTTGCCATAGAAATTATGATTAGAGCTGAAAAAAGAAAAATTAGGGCACTTTTTGAGTGACTTCTCAAATCCTCTTTTATTTCATTAAAAAATTCTGACATGCAGACTGAAACATGCACTTTCAAGACCAGCAGCAGACTTCCCTGGTGAGCATTAGTTTTACTACAGTGATCTAATAAGCAACTAGAGTGCTAACATTCCGAATTTATAGCAAATGTGTGGGTAGTAGAGAGTGAGTAGTAGAGAGTGAGTAGGAGAGAGTTGTAGAGAGTGAGTAGTAGAGAGTAGTAGAGAGTGAGTAGGAGAGAGTAGTGGAGTAGTAGAGAGTGAGTAGTAGAGAGTGAGTAGTAGAGAGTGAGTAGCAGAGAGAGTAGTAGAGAGTAGTAGAGAGTGAGTAGTAGAGTGAGTAGTAGGGAGTAGTAGAGAAAGAGTAGTAGAGAGTGAGTAGTAGAGAGGGAGTAGTCGAGAGGGAGTAGTAGAGTGAGTAGAAAAGAGAAGTAGAGATTAGTAGAGAGAGTAGTAGAGAGTGAGTAGTAGAGAGTAGTAGAGAGTGAGTAGTAGAGAGTGAGTAGTAGAGAGTGTGTAGTAGAGTGAGTAGTAGGGAGTAGTAGAAAGTGAGTAGTAGAGTGAGTAGTATAGAGTAGTAGCGAGCGAGTAGTAGTGAGCAAGTAGTAGAGAGTGTGTAGTAGAGAGTGAGTAGTAGAGAGTAGTAGGGAGTGAGTAGTAGAGAGAGTAGTAGAGTAGTAGAGAGTGAGTAGTAGAGTGAGTAGTAGAGAGTAGTAGAGAGCGAGTAGTAGATTGTAAGTAGTGGAGAGTGAGTAGTTGAGAGTAGTAGAGAGTGAGTACTAGAGAGTGAGTAGTAGAGAGTGAGTAGTAGAGAGTAGTAGAGAGTGAGTAGTAGAGAGAGAGTAGTAGAGAGTAGTAGAGAGTGAGTAGTCAGTAGTAGAGAGTGAGTGGTAGAGAGTAGTAGAGAGTAGTAGAGTGAGTAGTAGAGAGTAGTAGAGAGTGAGTAGTAGAGAGAGTAGTAGAGAGTAGTAGAGTAGTAGAGAGTGAGTAGTAGAGAGAAGTAGAGAGTGAGTCGTAGAGAGAGTAGTAGAGAATAGTAGAGTAGTAGAGTGTGAGTAGTAGAGAGTGAGTAGTAGAGAGTAGTAGAGAGCGAGTAGTAGAGAGTGAGTAGTGAAGAGTGAGTAGAAGAGAGTAGTAGAGAGCGAGTAGTAGAGAGTGAGTAGTAGAGAGTGAGTAGTAGAGAGAGAGTAGTAGAGAGAGTAGTAGAGAGTAGTCGAGTAGTAGATAGTGAGTAGTAGAGAGTGAGTAGTAGAGAGCGAGTAGTAGAGAGTGAGTAGTGGAGAGTGAGTAGAAGAGAGTAGTAGAGAGCGAGTTGTAGAGAGTGAATAGTAGAGAGTGAGTAGTAGAGAGAGAAGAAAGAAGAAAAAACACAAACTAAAAAAATGGTATTTAAACAGTCATGTGACTTCTAAGCGTCTCATGTGATCAAGGCTCTAGGGAGTTGAAACGCATTATGGCTGACTTACCTCAAGAAAATAAATTTGATTGAACGCACCGAGATGTAGTCCGTGCTCCTTTCTTCTACATATTGAAGTGCCAAGCAGCAGCGGAGTGTGTTTTGCTTTATATAGTTTGAGCTGGTGTGTGGGCGTTTTTTTTATCTGGCAGGGTTTTGGTTTTACTGAGTTTTATTGGGGGTTTCCCTCGATTTTATTGGGTATTACGGGGCACTTGCCGGCTTTTAAACGCTATAGCATCAGTTCTGTATATATACAACTGTTGGATATTGGTCCGCAGTTTTCTTTTTATCATGATATTTCGATATCATTAAAAATACGTTTTGCTGCTAAATGTAATACCAATGATTTGCCAAATACCGAAAAGTACACTTATTTTTTGTCTCAATAGATGCCATAAATAAAGTAAATTGGAATTTGGGACGTGTATGTATACAACTATTGAACAAGTCAAGAAATTTGAATATAAGAGACGTCTACTAGAAGCTGCTATGAATTTACCTGTATATATATGTTTTTATGTAATTAAGCACTTTAATGCTAGCACTTTTTGCACCATTTGCACAATTTTCAAAATACCATTTGGCGTTATTAACGGTTGTAAATTCGGAGTGCCAAGATTTTGTTGTCAAGAGACCTGTATCCAATACATATTTTAGTTAGTTCATCTAGAAAATTAGCATTATGCTAGTAATTGTATTTCGAGGCATTCTAAAAATCTGACTTTGCGTAATTGCTGTTTGGAAATTAAGAATTAAGGAGCACTAAGCTCTTATTGCTATATTGGTATTCAAACAACAAAAAAACGCGATAAGCATTATGCGGGAACTATTGTGATAGGTATGTCCGTATGTTGAACAAACAGTCCTGTTTCTATGTTTGCACTCCGTTTCAGGTTAATTTAAATGGTATCTTGTAACCTGTTGATTTGGCACTATATATACGCACTGATTTGTCCAGCGTGTCATGTGATCAAGACTGCCGTCGGGCAGTCGAAACGCGTCAGGCTGGGCACTTGCTTATAATGAAATATGCACTTGCACTTTTAAACCTGCAAAAATAAAAAAAGAAATTTTTCTCCACGCTGTGGTCCGTACCTGCTTTGGATCTAGACAAGGATCACTTCAGGATTGTGGCTACCGTGTGATTTTAACGAAGCACGACTGTCTTTGTTACTACGGAGCCTCCCTCCATGTTGTGGCTGGCAGGCATACAGTCGGTATCACGGAAGTGATGTGATGTTTAACCCGGAACGGGTATTCGCCGAGGCTAGCCCCCTGCAGTTCCACGTTGAGAGTCGGAGCTTAGCTCTGCCGGGAGGATTCAGCGCAAGGACCCGAGGAGTCGGAGGACGCTGAAGGTACCGGAATCGCTGATCCGTAAGGTAAGCAGCTCGTCAGGCTGATAACTCTGACATTGCAGGTGGTAGGGATAACGGAGTTAATTGGATATACCAAACAGAAAAAGTGTTTGGAAGCACTATAATTGAATGCAGATTATTTGAATAAAAATGTTATCGACAGCAGACGCGCTCAAGGACCGTGAAGCAGCAGCAGACGCCTTGTTCTCCAATGTATTGGAAGTTGAGGATACACGTGTCAATCAAATTAGTAACCCAAGTAGCAATAATGATGCCAAAACCCTGCTCAAGAAACTAGAAAAGCTCCATCGAACTGAAATGACCTAATGGTGGGAAAAGAAGTCGCTAGAAAAATACAAAGAGGCTGGGAGAGTCCCGTGGGGACTGAGGGTAATGATTGAGCCCTCATTCGAAAATCCGAACCCCATGATGTTAAAAGAGTGGGCCACAAACAATTTAGATGCCTCAATAAACATGGTGTCAATTTTGATCAAGTATGCTGAGATCGACCGGGTCGGAATATTAAAAGAAATAGAAGATATCAATGCTTTGCTGGAAACCAATGAACACAAAGAACAAATAAAGAAAGGACGTGAGGAAATAGAGACTAGGTTGAAAAAACATGAGGAAATTATAAAAGAAAGAAAGATTTATAAATTCGCAAGGGACAAACGCGACTATGAGACAGGACGCGTGTTCACATTTTCAAAGAATTTCGATAATATGAAATGGCGCGCATTAGCGAATGATGGTAGCAATAAAAATAATGCATCAACATCTACCACACAAGCGGATGATAATCTTTCTTCTGTTGAAACAAGTGGTGTGGACAGCACCATTGAATCTGATGATAACATGGGACGCAAAACACCCCAAATACCCACCAATTTTGCACCAGGAGAAGAGCTTACTTTTTTAATAGAAGACCGCCGGCAAACTCTAAGACCGCGCAATCAAGCGCAGAAACAAGGAGCAGAAAGAACCAACAGAGAAAACAGAGGCGGAAGCTCAAATTACAGAGGGAGAGGCAAGAAAAATTTCAACAACAAGAAATAAATGAGGTATCAAAGGATGTTGCTGACAATACTGTGATTAACCTATCTGAAATACCTCTATCGACTGCAGAAAAACAATTGTTAGCTCTGGGTTTATTGTATGTCCCACCAATTGTTTTAAATGCACACAAACGAGAGTGGATGTCTTTAAATCTATTCGCAAAATGACATTGAGAATGCGTTTTCAGTTAAAAAATGCAGCGAGTATTGCATTGCAAACTAGACCTACTCAAGGACTTTGTTCAAATCTCCAAGCTGCAGATGTAGGCACTATGTTGACAGCACATTCTTTGGCAAATGACAATGACCTAGTAGGAAGCTCTACACTAGGCCTGGGTGTTGCGTAGTGCTGCGGTCATTTTTTGCTTGCTCGCGGTCCTCAACGTCAAGTTGGCGACCGCGAGCAAGCAAAATGACATCCCGGCGAGACTTTTTCCTTGTTCACGATCAGCAACATCAAGTTGGCGATCGCGAGCATGGAAAATAAACCTCCCGGCGAGATTCCCAACGCGAGGAGGTCAGGTTTCTCATTGCGAGGGGTCGCGTATGCTCGCGACCGCTCACGATGAGAAACTACCAGTTCGCGTTGAGAAAGCTGCCGCTCGAGTAAAAATCTACTCGAGCAGCAGAAAACTACAGCTCGCACTGTGCAAGATGTCATTTTCAATGATTGCACACTGCCGGTTGCTTGTCCGCACTGTGCAATCATTGAAAACAACATCTTGCACAGTGCGAACATGTTACTACGCAGTTCGCGAAGTGCTACGCGTAGCTCGCGTAGTGCGAACTTCACTTTGCGTAGCTTCGCGAAGTGCTACTTCGCGAACTACGCCCACCCTTACTCTACACAAGAAGACCTACATGATTATGTATATGTATACATTAATCCGCAGTTTTGAATGTTATTATGGATTTTATCCTTAGACACAAAAAATATTGAAAGTCTGTTGTTTATGTTCATAATTTTTGGGAGGAGCCATCATCCAATATGACAGTATTTATTCACGTGGGTGGTCAGAGCATGTCATGTGATCAAGACCGGGTTTCCCAGTCGAAACGCGTCATGCCAGCTGATTTTTTCGGAATAAAGCACTTGAAACTTTAAATTACCTGCTGTTGTGGTGGTCCGTTCCTGGTCGTGCTTTTTTAAGAAGGAGAAAGGACGCCGTCGTACCAGGATTGTGCTCAATATATTAATTTGGCGATTTCTGTTACAATCGCTATATACGGATCCCTCTTCGACAGTGGCTGGCTTATCGTAACAGATACCGCGTTCACGGTTTGTGGAAAACTCGGAAGGAGTACTAAAAGCCAGCCCCCCTGAAGTCATGTGGTAAAGAAGACAGCTGACTGTTGCGGCGTATCCACCGAGAGCAACGCAGAAGTATCATGGAGTCGGAGGACTAAGTGAAAAACCGGGACGCTCTGAGGTGAGCCGATAATATACAGCGACAGCGTCTTTATTTTATTGACTTGCAAGGTGAAGAGATTCACAACAACAAAAAATACATTTAACACGAGCCGAGCAAACATATTTTTCAGCATTGTAGTGAACAGTGCATATCTATTTTCCACATACAAAAGCTGTAATGGCGACAGCGGCAGACATGCTCCGTGACCGCGAGGCAGCGGCGGACGCTTTGTATTTGAATTTGCCGGAGAGCATCAACACTGACAAAGACAAGGGTACTAATATTGGGGAAAAACAAAATGATGTCAACTAGAAACTAGAAACTAGAAAAACTGCAGCGCACAGAACTCACAAAATGGTGGGAAGGAAAATCCCTACAAAAATATAAGGAAGCAGGGAGAGTTCCAAGGGGGTTGCGGGTTCTAATTGCACCATCATTTGAGAACCCCAACCCCCTAATGCTACAGGAATGGGCCACCAATAATCTCGATGCCTCAATGAACATGGTGTGTATCCTGATAAAATATCCTGAAATTGACAGGGTAGAAAAAGTGAAACAAATAGATAAAATAAGTCAGGAACTAGACACCATGGATCAACAAGAAACAATCAAAAAGGGCAAGGAGGATATCAAAAAACGTTTGGACAAACACAAAAATATTATCAAGGAAGATAAAATCTTTAAATTTGCCAGGGACAAAAGAGACTATGAGATGGGCAAAATTTTCACATTCTCAAAAAAGTTTGAATCTGTAAAAAAACAAGCCCTGGGTCCAAAAGACCCACCAATACAGATACAAAATGAGGACAATCTTACTTTATCTGATACAGATGCAAGTTCTTTAATAAGCAGTGTTGATTCAGATGATGGTGGTCTTCTTAATGAAGGAATAATAAAACCCACTAGTTTTAATCCATCAGAGGAATTGGGGTTTATCATAGAGGACCGAAAAAAACCCTAAGACCCAGAATTCAACAGAAACCAAAAGGATCAAAGAAATAAACGCCACAAGGAAACATGCAGGCGGAAACGGCAATTGGAGAGGGAGAAGAGGAAGGGGGAAACCTCTCCAGGATCAATAGAAGAGGGTGATCAGACACCTAACAACACTGTAATTAACCTGACAGACTTAAACCTTGATAAGGCAGAACTTCAACTTCTGGCCTTAGGACTTTCATTCTGCCCCAAATCAGGATTCAAATATGTACAATCGCGGATTGATGTTTTTAAGTTTATACGAAAATTGAAACTTATAAAATTTCATAAATTTAATGAAGCTAATAGTACGGCTACAGTGATAGACACTGAAAATCGACCGAGTATTCAATTCCAGGTATCAGATGTGCCAACCTTAAAAGATGTTTACTCATTAGCAGGTCATACAGGTGAAACAATGGGGAATACACAGGAAGAACTTCGAGAAATGGGGATTATAAGTAGGCCTGGGTGGTAAATTCCGTTCCGCTCGTGGAATTTGCGGAATTTCGTGCTCCGCGGAGAACGCGAAATTGCCCAAAAGTCTGCTTTCTGCGACTTCGCGAAATTTTTTCTTGTTCGCGTTCTCAAAATGCGTGTTCGCAAGATATTTCTCCCCGAGCACGCAAACAGCAACTGTGAACAGGAAAAGAGCATCGCGAACAAGCAATTCCGCGTATTCGCGGAATTTCTGCATGTTCGCGGAGATTTTTACTGTTTCGCGGAGATTTGCGTAACGCGATTACGCAAATTCCGCCCACCCCTAATTATAAGCACTAGTCCTGCCATCAGTCCTTTCCATCCCCATCTACCTTTATTCCAGTGATGCCACGAGACGCTATAGACATTTTTAGTGACTGTGTTATTGATGAACTGAAAACATTGAATAGAAATGTAATGTATAAAAATAAACATAGGAGTTAGAGTGAACAACGATACTCAAAATTGATAAAGAAAATTTAATGAGTACAACAACATAATTGTGAAAAACGCGGATAAAGGGGGCAATATTGTGCTTTTGCCGCGTGATGCTTAAATAAAAGAGGCCAATCGACATCTTGGGGATCCATTATATTATAGGAAGGCAACATATACAGAATTAAGAACTGTAAAAGATCTGGTATTTAAGGAACTAGCACAGTGGAAGAGGGTAGGTCTTATCAGTAATGAAGAATATCATTTTCTAAAAACTGATCATCTAGGCCTGGGCCAAAATTCAGTTCTGTACGCGGAAATTGCGATAATTTGGCATTTTCGCGTTACGCGGAAAGCGCGAAAATGTCAAAATTTCCGCATTCCGCAGCTTAGCGATAATTTGTTTCTTGCTCGCGCAGTAAAAAAAATACATTCTCGCGTGCGCGCAATCGCCTTACCTGGATCTCCGCGTTCGCTGACAAGTTTTCCCGACCCGGTCGCGTTCTCCACAAGATGTTGGATGTTGATAGCCATTTTGCGCTGTCTCGCGACAGTTCGCACCCGCATTAACGTCATTTGTTGCGCGAACACGTCATTTGTCACGCAATCACGTCTTCCTTCTCGCGATCATGCACCGCGAGAGAATGAGAAGATTGAGATCTCGAACACGTCATTCTCCACCGCAAGCCAGAGAGTGAGGACGCGGGCACGTTTAATCGAACGCAAAAAGGAGAAAGAGACCCCGAACACGTCATATCCAACACGACAGGGAGCGAGAGCACGCGATCAAGTAATTTTCGACACGCAATTGACATCCGGCGGAAGTAATGTGAAGCTCGAGAACGCGAACATGTGAAATTTTCAATTTGGAGAAGAATATCAGCTCTAGCAGCATGAAACCATCTGCAAAAGATGATTTTGGATGAAAACAACTCCTCAGATTGACATTTGGCTGTCCTTTTTTGTGCAAGGAGCCCTTTTTTTAAAAAGGTGGGGAGAGGGAGGAAGTGACACAGAATCTCCAACTTCCTGTTCCTGTCCAGCAGGCTCCTCCCAGTGCTTTGTCCATCTCCTGCTCATTCTGCCTTTGGATTTTGAGCTGGAAAGATCACTCTTTTTGTCTGCTGCATCATTGCAATTGGATTTGAGGATTTTTTGATTTGGATATTTTACAAGTAAGTGGTTGTTGTGTCTGTTTGATTGTGGGCATTGCAGTTCTTGTAACCACAATTTATTTTTGGTAACTATCATTATTCCTTTTTTTTAAATGTTGTAGGTAGTACTAGTCAGTAGTAGGCCCGAGCAGCATGGGCATGGCCTATGGGTGTGTGTATGATGAAGCAACTGTTCCTTTAGTGTTTTTTGAATTTATTTTATTTTCAAGCATCATCTAAGTGCATGGATGGCATTGGATTGAGTTGGGGAAGTGTGTTTTTTGGGGGTGGCCTTTGTGATGTTGTTGGGCCTGGCCATGTGGCCATTTTAAAGCCTAGGCCTGCAAGCTTGCCTGTCCTTGTCTGCCAACAGGCCTGCTTTTTCATCCACTAGGATCAGAGCAGGTAGCCACAGCTTTATTAATCAAGTGTTTTCTGTGTGGTCTGTTGAATTTAGACATCATTTAGGGCATGGATGGCATTGGATTGAGTTGGGGAAGTGTGTTTTTTGGGGGTGGCCTTTGTGATGTTGTTGGGCCTGGCCATGTGGCTGGTGGCCATTTTGAAGGCTAGGCCTGCAAGCTTGCCTGGCCTTGTCTGCCAACAGGCCTGCTTTTTCATCCACTAGGATCAGAGCAGGTAGCCACAGCTTTATTAATCAAGTGTTTTCTGTGTGGTCTGTTGAATTTAGACATCATTTAGGGCATGGACGGCATTGGATTGAGTTAGGGAAGTGTGTTTTTTGGGGGTGGCCTTTGTGATGTTGTTGGGCCTGGCCATGTGGCTGGTGGCCATTTTGAAGGTTAGGCCTGCAAGCTTGCCTGGCCTTGTCTGCCAACAGGCCTGCTTTTTCATCCACTAGGATCAGAGCAGGTAGCCACAGCTTTATTAATCAAGTGTTTTCTGTGTGGTCTGTTGAATTTAGACATCATTTAGGGCATGGATGGCATTGGATTGAGTTGGGGAAGTGTGTTTTTTGGGGGTGGCCTTTGTGATTAGGGGTGGGCGGAATTTGCGAAATCCACTTTCGCAAATTATCGCGAACATTTTAAAAATTATCGTAAACACGCGGAAATATCGCAAAAATGCGGAAGTTTTTTTCCCGCTTGTTCGCGAGATTTTCTGCATGGTTGCGGCTCGCCAACTTACCCATGTGGTTGCTCAAGGGCGTGGCCATCTTGTTTTCAGTTGTCTCACGGTGCATGATCGCGAGAAGAAAGATGTGATCGCGCGACGCATGACGTCACTGCAGGCGCGAACTGTCGCGAGACAGCTCAAATGGCTAAAAACAATACAACATCTCATGGAGAACGCGACCGGATCAAGAAAACTTGTCGGCGAACGCAGGGATTCAGGTAAGGCGATCGCGCGCGCGCGAGAATGTATTATTTTACAGCGCGAGCAAGAAACAAATTTTCGCCAAGCTGCGGAATGCGGAAATTTTGACATTTTCGCGCTCTCCGCGGAACGCGAAAATGTCAAATTATCGCAATTTCCGCGAATGGAACGAAATTTTCGCCCAGGCCTATTTGTGATGTTGTTGGGCCTGGCCATGTGGCTGGGGGCCACTTTGAAGGCTAGGCCTGCAAGCTTGCCTGGCCTTGTCTGCCAACAGGCCTGCTTTTTCATCCACTAGGATCAGAGCAGGTAGCCACAGCTTTATTAATCAAGTGTTTTCTGTGTGGTCGGTTGAATTTAGACATCATTTAGGGCTTGGATGGCATTGGATTGAGTTGGGGAAGTGTGTTTTTTGGGGGTGGCCTTTGTGATGTTGTTGGGCCTGGCCATGTGGCTGGTGGCCATTTTGAAGCCTAGGCCTGCAAGCTTGCCTGGCCTTGTCTGCCAACAGGCCTGCTTTTTCATCCACTAGGATCAGAGCAGGTAGCCACAGCTTTATTAATCAAGTGTTTTCTGTGTGGTCTGTTGAATTTAGACATCATTTAGGGCATGGATGGCATTGGATTGAGTTAGGGAAGTGTGTTTTTTGGGGGTGGCCTTTGTGATGTTGTTGGGCCTGGCCATGTGGCTGGTGGCCATTTTGAAGGTTAGGCCTGCAAGCTTGCCTGGCCTTGTCTGCCAACAGGCCTGCTTTTTCATCCACTAGGATCAGAGCAGGTAGCCACAGCTTTATTAATCAAGTGTTTTCTGTGTGGTCTGTTGAATTTAGACATCATTTAGGGCATGGATGGCATTGGATTGAGTTGGGGAAGTGTGTTGTTTGTGGGTGGCCTTTGTGATGTTGTTGGGCCTGGCCATGTGGCTGGTGGCCATTTTGAAGGCTAGGCTTGCAAGCTTGCCCTGGCCTTATCTGCCAACAGGCCTGCTTTTTCATCCACTAGGATCAGAGCAGGTAGCCACAGCTTTCTTTATTAATCAAGTGTTTTCTGTGTGGTCTGTTGAATTTAGACATAATTTAGGGCTTGGATGGCATTGGATTGAGTTGGGGAAGTGTGTTTTTTGGGGGTGGCCTTTGTGATGTTGTTGGGCCTGGCCATGTGGCTGGTGGCCATTTTGAAGGCTAGGCTTGCAAGCTTGCCTGGCCTTATCTGCCAACAGGCCTGCTTTTTCATCCACTAGGATCAGAGCAGGTAGCCACAGCTTTCTTTATTAATCAAGTGTTTTCTGTGTGGTCTGTTGAATTTAGACATCATTTAGGGCTTGGATGGCATTGGATTGAGTTGGGGAAGTGTGTTTTTTGGGGGTGGCCTTTGTGATGTTGTTGGGCCTGGCCATGTGGCTGGTGGCCATTTTGAAGGCTAGACCTGCAAGCTTGCCTGGCCTTGTCTGCCAACAGGTCTGCTTTTTCATCCACTAGGATCAGAGCAGGTAGCCACAGCTTTATTAATCAAGTGTTTTTGTGTGGTCTGTTGAATTTAGACATCATTTAGGGCATGGATGGCATTGGATTGAGTTGGGGAAGTGTGTTTTTTGGGGGTGGCCTTTGTGATGTTGCTGGGCCTGGCCATGTGGCTGGTGGCCATTTTGAAGGCTAGGCCTGCAAGCTTGCCTGGCCTTGTCTGCCAACAGGCCTGCTTTTTCATCCACTAGAATCAGAGCAGGTAGCCACAGCTTTATTAATCAAGTGTTTTCTGTGTGGTCTGTTGAATTTAGACATCCTTTAGGGCATGGATGGCATTGGATTGAGTTGGGGAAGTGTGTTTTTTGGGTGTGGCCTTTCTGATGTTGGTTGTCTTAAAGACATGCTTTTGTTGTATGTGTCTGGTGTGTTGGTGTGCAATGCATGCACCCTGCAGACCTTTTTGGGGCCTGTGAATGTTCGTATTTTCATTTTGCATTAAAAAGGCAGAGCAGTGTGCTTTAGCATGCAGCCTTTACCTGGCTTTTATAGGCCTTTTGTCAGCTCCTGGTGTTTCCCAGGCCCCCTGCTTGTTTGTGTTTTGTGAGTGTCCATGTGGCTGGTGGCCTTATTTTGTGTTTGGACTGGGAGTTATTATTGTCCTGCTTTTGCCATAGGCCTGCATGGTTTTCCTATTGGCTATTTGGCTTATTGCTTCCATCCATCCACTCCCTTTGCCGGCAGCAGCTCCATGGATGCCGAGATGCTCAAAAAATGTAATGGCAAATAGGGTCCACCCCACTTCCATTACATTTTTATTTTGGTGGTTATTATTAACTTTCCTATCCTTCCTGAGAGTGTAGTGTGTGACTGTACACAGTAGTATAACATAGCACTTGTTAAAAATAAAATCATAAATGGCTAGACTATATTTTTTTGTTTGCACTAGTACAGTACTAAGTAACTGAATCACAACAACAAATGCAACATTTCACTGATGTTCTTCTCCTGGCTTATTTGGTTTCAGGTGCACAAAAGACAGAGGAGGCAGTGTCATCAGCATCACCTGGCTACCCGTTGTACAGCTATTCCGCAGATGAGGAGTCCAACAGCTCTAGACGCAACTCTAATACGAGTAGCGACTCCAGCAATGGTGGTTACTCTAATAATCGGAACAGACAAGGGCAACAAAACTACCCTACCTATCCACTGGTTCCCTTTCAGGGACAGTATCAACCAACCCCACCTTTCTGGCATTTTCCCAATTTTCAACCAGGTCCCCCAGCCCACCTCCTCCTTTTTACCAACCAGGCCCCCCTTTTTTAGGCAGAGGTTGGGGCAGAGGAAGAGGGCGGAGAAGAGGAGACGACAAGAGAGTACACTGGCAGGACCAACCCTCAACATCAATGGAGACCAGGAGCCAAACCAAGAACAAGAGACGTTGATTGTTAATCTCTCTCACCGCACACTAATTGAAGCAGAGAGGCGAGTACTCCAAAAAGGCTTGGGCTTCGTACCAACACCTAGGATTGACTCTTTCAAAGAAATGTGTGAAATACAGGCCTTTTTTCGCAAAATACGTCTTAAGGCGTACTTTCATGACGAACCAGGGGAACCTTGCGAAGATTCTGGCCTCCATAAACCGTCCACATTTACACCACAGAGTGGGATGGTCCCCAATGAGGTTTTGACCTTCGAGCAGGCAGTTCTAAAGGATTGGAAACATATTAGACCTGCCACTGTCTTTCACAATATCACCAATGAGGAAGAAGTAGCATTACGGTCACTTAATGATGACCCTCTCATCACTATTAAGCAAGCAGACAAGGGGGGCTCAACGGTAATTATGTCTACTACTGATTATCGCTTTGAATGCGAGCGCCAACTCAGTGAAAGGAAGTACTATACTCCTATAAAAGAAGATCCCACCACTCGGCTTAGTACATTGATTACTACTATGGTTTTTCACGCAGAGACCCAGGGTAGGATCACGACTTTTTAGTCACCAGTGAACCAAGAACCCCGTACTTTTACTGTCTTCCGAAAATACATAAGGGTACCAATCCGGTCCCAGGGAGACCTATTGTTTCCGGGATTGGATCCCTTCTTGAACCCCTCTCTAAGTTCATTGATCACTTCCTGAAACCGTTGGTCCAGAGGACTCCCTCATTTCTGAGAGACACCACTGATGTCCTCAGGCTTTTAGAGGGTACTCAGCACCAGGGAGAAGTTGATTTTCTCATCACCCTGGATGTTGAGGCCCTCTATACTAATATTCCACAAAGGGCAACCCTAGATGTTATAGAGGATGTATTGAGTGGACTAGATTGGGTATCGGCCACCCCTTGTCCTTTTATCCTCGAGTGTGCATCTCTAGCTTTGACAGAGAATTTCTTTGAATTCGAGGGCCAATTATATCATCAAATACAGGGCACCTCGATGGGGAGCACCTTCGCCCCGAGTGTGGCCTGTATCTACATGGCAGCCTTTGAAGAAAGAGCCATCCAGAACAAGGCTAATCCTTACAGAGCTAATATCCTACTTTGGAAGAGATTCATTGATGATATTCTGATACTTTGGAAGGGTGACCGGGCCCTCTGTGACGAGTTTTTCAGTGGATAAACACCCTGAACCCCTACTTAAGGTTCACCAGCACCATCTCTGATCAACAACTCCCCTTTTTGGACCTCTTGATCCTTCTAAACGATCATAAAATGAGTACCACACTTTACCGTAAATCCACCGACAGGAACAGTCTGTTACATTTCCAAAGCTACCACCCCCTGGCCCTTAAGCAAAATCTTCCTTTTGGACAATTCCTCCGGATTAGGAGGAACTGTAGTTCTTTGTCTGACTTCATAAAGGAATCCAGGGTCCTCACTACGAACCTTCTTCAGAGGGGCTACCAGAGTCTAGATGTCAGAAAATCATATAAACGTGCCCGCAACAATAACAGGGAAGGGTTACTGGAACCAAGCGAGCACAAAACTGACAACTGCCTCACATGTGTGTCCACTTACACTCCTAACTCGCTCCAACTGAAGAGAATTATTAAAAAACATTGGGGCATCCTTCAGACCGGGGGGCTTTCAATAACGACCCTGTGATTTGCCTTCAAACGTACCACCAATTTGAAGGAGAGACTCATACACACGAGACCCAAACAATCTAAGGGTACTACACAGCCCACCTTATGGAACCTTCCCCCTGTAACGGGCCACTACCCCTGTGGCTCTTGTGTGGTCTGCCGACTAACCAAAGCTACAAAGAACATCAAATTTTCTAATGGGTTCACCTGGGAATGCAGAACACACACCAACTGCAACACCCCAAATTGTATCTATCTAATATCTTGCCCATGCAATCTCTCTTACATAGGGATGACGACTAGACCAGTTAAAACAAGAATTATTGAACATCGGAGTAATTTTCGATGCAATAAAGTGAATACTAAAATGACATCAAATTTTTTCGAGAAACATCACTCTCCTGACTCTTTACACTGGACAATTCTCCAATCCTTTAAAAACATTAGTAAAGCCAAATTGTTTACGTTGGAACAGAGGTGGGTAATGAGATTATCCTCTCACAGGGAAGGGTTGAACGAAGACATTCCCTGGAGTAGCCTGTTGAATTTCTGAAAAACAGGGTTGTATAACGATCAGTTGATATGAACAGTAGTTTACCTTCAATGGGTGATCGTGGGTAGGGCTCTGCTCACTATTCCTGGAAGGTAACGTTTTGCAGTAACCCTGAACCATTCGTTGCATAGCTATTTTTTACCCATGAGGGTACAAGCGACTCTTTGGCTCGAATAACCTTATCTTTCAACGTTAACTCCACCTGTTACGTCATTTTGTCTGCATGTGGACAATGCCGGAAGAGGGGTTCGCACGGATTCCATCTACCTAAAAAGTTAGTTCACGCGCTAGCTTCTTTTACATATGTCGACACCAATTGATGTGTGGCCCCCCCTTTTTTTTTTTTAACCAATACGTCTCTATGTGTACGACTCTCGGTCGTGTCACCGGAAGTGCACTTCGCGCACCACTCCTCCACCCGAGGAGATGATTGATTCCCGTCGATGATTGGCTCCTTGTCCCGATTTATTCTACCCGCCTGATTCTGATTGTGTCTCCCGAGCTGGCGTGGACACAGGGTAGGATTCGAGGCGTCCCAGATTGAGGACAGATGTAAGTTATCCCCCACTCTTTCGGTGAGCCTGTTTTTTGATCACATTAATATCCCCTTGCATTAACAGGATTAAGACTTATACTTACTTTGGCAACCTACTTTTGGCAGCCGCTACATTATAATACCTGATGATCCTTTACCAGTTTGCATATTTATTCACGAGACCTATGTTAGTGAATTTTCCTCCCCCTCTTTCTCCACAACAGGACACTGCACTATTCCGTGTCGGAATCCAGCGCTTACTCGTTGGAACATGAAACATTGCACTTCAGAGTGAGTTGAAGAGTGAGTTGAGCTGACGGAAATAATTTTTCAGTTTTTATGAGTCACGGTGTTCCACCAATATTAAGACACGTGTGGTTTCCGAAGCAGTGTTTATTGTACTGTGGGATTGAATTCTCTTCTTTTTTTAGCCACTAATAAGTTTGTTTGACACACGTATGGCATACGATTGAATACCACCACGTTATGAGTACTGCATGACACCAATTCCTTGCAGCAGATAAGGCTGTTTTACTAAGATTGTATTAGTAATATGATTTTGATTTGTATGTTTGTCCCTTTGTATCTCTTTTACAGGCGTTTTTTACCTTATCCTCATAAGTAACCACCTATTAGGGTGCTGTATCAGTGGTAAGTGCTTTAACAGTTGGTACCACTACCAATAAGTGTGTGAACTTTTTGGTCCTGAAGAATTGTGGTTAAATCAACCTATGCAAGAAACATGTTGACCATAGACCACTAGAGCGTAAAACAGACACCTTTACTGTAGGATTACGCACGTTGTTGTTTTTAATTAAGAGTGGGACCTCTCTTATTAAACTTAGCTACTTAGGATCTCCACTACTTATTTTAAGCACACCTTTTCCAACACGCACTTCACTTTAGGGCCCTCACCTGCACTACACCAACCGGCAGTTAAAGGAAAATAGATCTCCATTAAAAGGCGCCACAAAGGTCGCCGATCGGGGATTGCAGCGCCGCCCCGATTCGGAGCAGACCTGATGATGAAACATGACATCTAGGCCATATGCTGACGAAACATGACAGCTAGTCTGCTGGATGTGTGAGGGTCTTTTTCCTAAAGGAGGACATTCCTCCTGATTTTGCAGACTCATACATCTCAAATATCATTATAAACCTTTTCTACATCACTCTTTAAGCAACAGCATACCTCTGTATTTCTAGATTTGTGACTGGGCTACGTATGCTGGACCTGCCCAAAATAGCCCTTTGTTCCTTCCTGTTTTGTAATATACCCGTTGTACTGCCAGCCAGACAGAAGTCCTGCTGCGCATCACTTCCACGTGTGACCAGAGCTTGTTGTGCATCTGCATCCTGCCTGACATCTGAAGAAAATGGTCCCAAAGAAAGTTACCAGGTCCAGTACCAAGAAAGTTGCCGGTGAGAAGAAGGAACAGAAAAAGGAATTTGCCATTAACCAGGACTGGTGGTGTGCCGGCCAATGTTTTTTTTGGCACCAAAAAAGTTACGCCTGCAGCAGCGTTGTCCGGCAACCAAGCTGGGAGCAGCACCGCGGTCCAACCACACCAACCTAGGCCCAAGGGCTTTAGTGTCGCAGAGGTAGCCAGTCTACTAACGAGCAGCGATGTTGAAGAAATGTCATTACCGCAAAGTAGTACACAATCAAGTTCAATGCAGGCACAAACTCAGCAGATAAGTGTGCAGCCGCAACAAGAACAGCAGCAGCCGCAACAAGAACAGCAGCAGCTGCAACAAGAACAGCAGCAGCCGCAACAAGAATAGCAGCAGCCGCAACAAGAACAGCAGCGGACGCATCAAGAACAGCAGCTGCCGCAACAAGAGCAGCAGCGGCCGCAACAAGAACAGCAGCGCCCGCAACAGCCCACCATAGTAGTTGTTGCTCCTGACGTAGGGGCATTTCAGGAACTCGAGCTTCCTTCAGACAAAGTGGAGGAAAGTCAAACCACTGTTTCAGAAGATCTATTGTCTTCCAGACCACCAGCAAGGAAAAGGAGGCTTAGTCCATCATCTTCTTCTTCAAGCCCCGCTTCTGATGTTCGTGATGACACTTGGGTCCCACCAGCTCGGTCTGAGAGTGATATATGCCACAAGACAATGCTTCTGAAAAGGAAGGTCCCAGAAAAACTTAGAGTTATGGAGGTAGATGTAGAAGAGGGGGGTGATGATGATATTGATGAAGACGAGCCAGTCATCACGCACATTACTTCCACCCCAAAGGGATTGGAGACCAACATTCTCACCCTATCCAGAAAGGCTGCTACTGAGCGGGATGTAGCACGGATATCACCAACGCAGCTTACACCACCACTACCTCCAGCTGCCATATTTTCCAAGGCCCGGCAGGGACCTACATCCAGCTCAACCATCTCAGTAGGAAGTGGTAGTAAAAGTCACAGTGTAGGTGGACAGGGTCACATTTCAAGCACACCATCCAGTTCATCTGGTATTAAAAGTGGCACATCCAGCAGTGCCAGAAAGTTCTCCTCCCCAGTTTGGGACTTTTTTTCCATTAGCACCAAGGAGGAGAACATTGCTATATGCTCAATTTGTCGGCAAGGTGTTCGGCGTGGTAAGATTGGTACAAACTATGGTACCGGAGGACAAGCAAGTCATCTCAGAATACACCACACTATCATGTGAGAGAATCACCTACTTCAGTTAAAAGAAAGTAGAAAAACTCAACCCATTGAAGTTGGTCAGGAAGAATCAGGGAGCGATATTATTGCGGTGGAATGTGAAGAAGAGGGAGGCATTTCTAGCCCTGTCCCCAGTAGTGCAGTGACACCGCCCACATCCTCCTCAGTAACATCAGAGTGGCACCGCACTGAGTCAGGCTGAGACACCAAGGCGACCGAGTATCGCAATGAGACAATCTGTGTCGTTGAGCCTAAGTGGGTTAGCACCACAAAGGAAAGTAATTCATGATGGTGGTAGGTCACTCTAGAAGTAGATCCAAAATTAAGACCTTTTTCTGTGAAGGGGAGCTAGTCTCCAGAGTTGCTGTTTTTCCCTACCTGGGCGTCCTTTTTGACGATAAGGGATCCTGGGGCCCCCAAATTAAAGTGAAGAGCATATCTATGGCTCGCTCTTCATCAGCCCTTATGGGCTTGTCAAGGAGACTTGGGTCTAGGCCTATGGAGGCCCTTCTGAAAATATACAACACTAAGTGCATAGCGATCGCCTCTTATGGTTCACCCTTGTGGGGTTACGCACCTGTGGAAAAAATCCAAAGAGTGGAGAATGGCTTCATCAGACATCTCCTCTCTCTCCCTAAATCCTCCCCAACCTTCGCTATACATTCGGAGGTGGGTTTGGATTATCTTACAGATAGGTTGAAACTGGCCCCGTTGATTTTTGGGCTAAAAACCTGGCTCAATTCAGAGCTAACATTGAACCATGCTATCATGTCTGATGTCAGGGGATTGGACCGAGCCCATAAAATTCCATGGATGGCTTATCTGGAAAAAAGTTGTTATCAGCTGGGCCGTTTAGACCTTTTCCAGGTGCCTGCTTCCATTAGGAAGGAGGACGTTAGTTGGATCAAAACTAAATTTATGGAGAGGGCCAGATTGGACCGGGAGGAAAAGGAACCTGAGAAACCTGCTGTCAGGGCGCATTTTATGTTAACCTTTTCTCCCGCACTTGAGCCCTACCTCAAAATTGTCACTAAACCATTACACAGGTTTTTATTGACTAAATTTAGGTTTAATTTGATCCACCAGATTTTAGGCAGTTATCCATTCTGGATAAAACCTGAACTAGGTCCTCCCTGTAATTGTGACCAATTCTCGCAACAAGACACCTTGCATTTTATTATGTTTTGCGAGACCTTTAGGGATATAAGGAAAAGACACTTGTTACCACTATTGAAAGAGGCTGGCTTCATACAGGTTAGGCCGGCACTTATCTATCTCCAGCACCTGGGGTCTACTCGTATCATGTTTTATGTGGCTAGCTTTTTAGTGGCAGCCACTAGGATTAAAAAGCAAGCCCCCCCTCAATGAAATTTAAGTCTTAAGTAGATTTTAGTAACAATTAATTTGTTTTGTATTGTCTAGGGTTTGCCATGATCCATGTAAAATTGAAATTGTGTGTTTTTTTATGATGTATGTTGTGACTATGTACTGTCTTTTAATGTCTTTTATGTTTTTAAGGAATCGAATAAAGAGTATTTGACTGACTGACTGACTGGAAAGTAATTCAGCCTACCATTGAGAGCATGTTTAGGTTGGAGTGGCAGTTCCAACTAGGGGTGGGCGGAATTTGCGTAATCGCGTTACGCAAATCTCCGCGAAATGGTAAAAAATCTCCGCGAACACGCAGAAATTCCGCAAACACGCGGAATTGCTTGTTCACGATGCTTTTTTCCTGTTCACAATTGCTGTTTGCGTGCTCGGGGAGAAATATCTCGCGAACACGCATTTTGAGAACTCAAACAAGCAAAACATTTCGCGAAGTCGCGGAACGCAGACTTTTGGGCAATTTCGCGTTCTCCGCGCAACGCGAAATTACCCAAATTCCGCAAATTTCGCGAGCGGAACGGAATTTGCTGCCCAGGCCTAGTTCCAACGCAACCACCCAACGGCACGGTTGTACAATGCGAAGCTGGCTAAAATGTTAGCCCTGGACCTTCTTCCTTTTTCATTTGTGGAAGGGGTGGGTTTCCTTGAATTGGTGTCTGCCATCTGCCCTAAATGGAAGGTTCCCAGACGGTCATATTTCGCAAGAATTGCTGTTCCGGCACTACATCATGATGTGCTGGAATTGGTTGGACAAGCTTTGCAGCAGAGTGCTGTTCACAATATCCACCTGACAACAGACATGTGTACCAGTTGCCAAGCCACAGATTACATGTGCATCACTGCACACTGGATCTCTTTTGTGGGGGTTAGAGATATGCTATCTGCACGAGGTGCTGTTGACACAGCTGCGATTTTTGAGGGTACTCGGAAACATGCAACTGTAGCCATGTTCGCCATGGAGAAATCTCATACGACTGAAAACATTTTACACGAGTTTCAAAGCAAGGTTTTGGAATGGCTGCGGCCAAGAGAGCTTGGTATTGGTTTTGTTGTCACAGACAATGGTAGTAATGTACTCAAGGCCATGGAAAATGGTTGCTATTTGAGGGTTCCGTGTTTGGTGCACTGCATAAACATTATAGTTCAAGACTTTCTGAAAACAGAACCCATAGTCAGCAATTTACTGGCCATCTTCCGAAGAATATGCACTCATTTCAGCCATTCTTTTAAAGCTCGGAAGCAGCTGCAGATCATCCAACGTGAACATAGGATGCCAGTCAAGGCACTCATCCAGGAGGTGGCAACACGCTGGAACTCAACGTATTACATGCTTGATCGTCTGTATGAGCAGTACAGGTCACTCCATGAATATGTCTGGAAAAGAAAAGGGGATGTTACTGTTAAAGGCCTGAACCTTGACATTGAGCAATGGAGCCTAATTAAATGCCTGACTGAGATGCTTTGTCCTTTTGAGGTCTTCACACGTGAAGTCAGCAAGGAGGACTGTACAATAGGCCAAGCTATCCCATTATTGCAAATGCTAGAGCATCAGCTGAATAATGTGTCTGAATCATACAAAGGTGTAGAGGACAAAAGGGAAGCTCATGACTTGGTGGAGAGCTTATCCCGTCGCTTAGCTGAAAATGTAAGGATACAAAATAAAATTTTGTCACAAGAACATTACATTTGTGCTACAATTCTGGATCCACGTGCAAATTTTGGACTGAAGACATTCTTTGCTTTCTCCGAGATTGATGTTGCCCGCTACAAAACTTGCATAGCTGAAGCAGCCAGTAAGTTGGAAAACGAACGCCTGCTAATTAAAAGCCCGAAAGATCAACCCATAAGAAGTACTGCAGCAGGCCATGCAGGGTCAAGTGCAACTTCGTCGGCTGAGGGCAGTGCGTTTGGATCACAAGACTCACCATCACTATCGACCACAGCAACAATAACTGGATCAGTAGGCGGAGTACAATCATTACACGATTGGTATGTAAAGTTAGGCATTAATAAGCACAGTGCTGATGCACAGAGAAAAGAGCCCAAAACCTTACCAGCAGCAACCCTGAACATTGAGTGGATGGTCCAGGCCTATTTGGACGACCCAACAGAGGTGTACATTGATCAAAACCCATTGCAGTATTGTTACAGGAAAAGGTCTGAATGGCCACAGCTCCGCAGGCTGGCGATAAGCTATCTGGCTTGCCCTGTCGCAAGTGTCTCTTCCGAATGTGTTTTCAGTGCTGCTGGTTCCATTGTAACATTGAGAAGGAGCAGTCTCTCGCCCAAAAACGTGGAGAGGTTAACAATGATCAAAATAAATCAGCACTTCATACCACCGAATTACACAATACGTGAAGCAATGGAGGAAGATGTGGACAGCGGCTCAGGTGATGGAAGTATTGTGTCACATGATTACCTACTACTGGCTGAACCCCCAGAGTTTGAGGACGAGCTATACTTCCCTGACAATTAGGCTTGCACTTACTGTCTTCCTCCTTTTTTTCCCCCTTTGTTTGTGTGTCTGTTGTTCCGGTTACAAACTTGTGAATCACAACAAATCCATTTCCACCGTCTTCTACTCTTCTAATTTAATATACAAGTTTCAGGTGTCTGCAATTTGACAGTACAGTACTCCGAATCCAGCTCCTCCGCTCCATCATACTGAATCTCCCGCCCAAATACATTGCCCTCATGAATGATGATTGGATAATGGTAAAAATAGTAGAAGAACAAATTCAAACTTTCCTAGTCCTGCTAAAAGAAGTGGAGCATGAATCAGATGACTACTATAGCTATCCTCCTTTCAGAGCCGAGAGAGACTGCCCATTAACTGAAAATAAGATGCATTGGACGCAGAGTCGCAGACTGAATGATTTTGTTGTGTTTGTTGTGCATGAAGTTATGTAATTGCGCACTGCCACTAATCATCTTTCTACAGAACACACTAAACTTAACTCAAGGTAAATTAAATGTTCCCCTTCTTGCAAATATTAAATTTGTACTTCTCCTCCAGCTAGGTGATACATTGCTTTTAATTCAATACAGGAAGGGTACTCACTCAATCTGCGCAATGAGTATGATTGACACAACAGCACCGTCCATCATGATGATGACGAAATAGACGGCCTGTTAACTTAAGATGAGAAGGAACAGGTAATGACAATTAATGGCATGCATTGGACACCTGACTCTGAGCGATTGGTCTTTGTGTTTTCGTTGTTTGTTTGTTATGCACAAAGTGAAGTCAAAGTGTACTAGTAATCTATCTTTCTGTACACACTAAAGAATGACTCAAGTCAGTAATATTTCTACTCTTGTTGTGTAATACAAATTTTACTTATACTGCAGGCCGATATTCACAGTCAGTCAGTAAAAGTATCGGAGATGATGATGAAGTCAGGAGGATGTTTCTTAAGTGGCTAAAACGTAAAAGCCTAAAGGTAAACACGTCAACAACAACCACAGCAGACTCAAATGTCTGTGTAGAAGTGGAATAGAGTGTAGCGGTGGGATGACTGCGGTGCATTGATTTTACTAACTTAAACTGTAAAATGCTATGTTTGGAATGGATAATGTGCTTTGCCTTTGTCCAACTCTTTAAAAAAAAAAAAGTACTCTAAAGTCTTAACGTAGGATGTGCTACTGCTAAGCACTGTGGGCCTGCTCTCTCCTGTTATTGTTGAAGGTCAATGCTGAAAACAGACTAGAGTAGACTGAGATGATGCATACATGCCACCTCGGAAAGTGTTCTTGTTGCACTACACCATAAGGTGTGCATTTGTTTCAACTTTGTTTCTCAATATCCCCTTTGGTTTTCCATCTACAATTACAGGCCGGGCCTTGCCCTATACTTTGGAAAACATTACAATGCACACTTACCTTACCAATAAATCAACATTTTTTTTCCAGCCGGGCAGTGGCGAGTGGCGACTCGAGGCGACACACCCAAGATTGATGGACGAGAGGAGCAAGAGGAATGCCGATATGGAAATCCAGTCCACATTTTTTACCAGGATAACACACTTACATCTTCTTTTAAATAATTTGATTAATATTTTGTATGCAATCTTTACAACAGTGTGTTCTTGGAGATGTTGTTATCATCATTAGGTTTGCTCTGTGTTTACGATTCTTCCCTATCAATATTTAAAATTTCTATTTGCTATCTGTAAAAGTATTAATGCCGGAACAACAGAACAAGAACTAGAAGTGTATGTAATCCGGGTCTCTCATCATCATGCATGCATTTCCTTTTTCTCCCTTAACATATGGATATGGTAGTCTTCAATGATTGTCGTTTGTTTGTCCATGCATACTGTTTTTCTATGTCAAACCTTTCCCAAAAACCCCCTTCCCATCCATTCAACAAACCCTAACCCTCTTCCCCCGGGCTGTGTGTCTTATTGTCGAGGTGTGACTAAATTAAATGTACACCAATACTTAATCACACACTTGCTGGGGCGGATGTGGCGAAAGCAACAGTACTTCAATTTCAAGGCAGAGCGATGATCTTCTTCTGCTTGCCCACCCATGAGTAGAATATTTCAGAGGTTATTTTATTTAACAAAGGAACATATACCTCAGCATGAATTGCCGGCATTGATTGGATTTGTTTGTTGTCATTCCTCATATACAGCACTAACTGTTAGGCTGTAGGCCTAGTCAAGTGACTCGACACAACTATAGTTTGTAACTCTGTCTAGTAGGCTATCCCAACCACCATTATGTTTTGTTGTCAAATATTTGAGCCTATTGTTGTTGCTCGGTAAGTTCTGTACTGTACTTCATTCTACTACTCCTCTAACAGTCTCTCAAAGGCGATTGACTGTCTCCTTTTTTTTTTGCAAATGCTGCCGCCCTGCCAGTGTCTACTACTACTACTATGCTACCACCACCACCACCCCAATCATGGCATGTATGAAAAAGGAAACCATCTTCACCATGCAGCCAGTGCTGTGCCACAGTTGGACATAAACATCAACCACCGGTAAGAGAGAAGTTTGGTGCAGGCAGAATTAATAATGGACATGTTGTCAATGATTTCATTTTCACACACCAGTCCAAAGAATGCATAGACTAGAGGACAGACTGAAAGTACTAGAAGGACAAGTCAATGAGTGAGGTGTGTCGCATCTATCTGTTTGTGTCTTATACAGTCAGCCAATTATTTAAATCAAACACAGGCTATAGGCGGCCATGCACCAGCAAGGAAACAGTGTGATGTAAAACAGTTACCCCACCTACAAAACATTAACAACATTGCATGTAACATAGAAAAATATATTTAATTTACCCTAACAAACTAAACCCACAAAGGCTGACCCACCCCCTCCCTAACCCCAACCAATGTCCATAGGAGAAAAAAGTCAGTAATGCCCAAACAAGTTCCCACACACCCATCCAAACAAGAATTAAAAAAGGGGCAGAACAAGAAGACAGGGACTAAGTGGTGGGGCGGGACTCAAGGTGGACACGCATCTGGCCCTGTAAACGGGCGACGCGGCGTCTAAGGGCGCAGCAGTTGCAGCCACAGTGGTGGGGGCACCGGAGATGGTACTACGGTGGCGGCGGGCAGCCGCCAGACGGTGGTGCCATACCGCTGGAGGGGGGTGGCTGGGGCCCGGGGCACTGGAGGAGGCTTGAACAATTGCTGCCGCAGTCTCCTCCTCCTCCTCGGCTAAGACCACCAGCCGCCGGTATTCCCGCTGGATTGCCTCCAGCTTCCGGCACCGTGCCTTGGCGGCCAACTCCTCACGATTTTGTTTCAGAGTAGCTGTGTATCAAAAAGAAAAAAACAAGACAATTGTAAAATATACTCTTAGAAAAACAGTAAGACAAGTTAATTATTTATACACATAGTGGCATGGTAGAGTAGCACTATAAAGCACAGTAGTACATAACATTTTAAATATCGCCCGTCCTTCTTCCTTCCACCCGTCTTTCACTTTTTAGTTGAACAGTGCACCAGGTGCTCTTCTCCATAAAACTTTCAAAGCGGAGTTGAAATCAGATAGATGAGGCCATTGGTTACTGAATACTCCCGCTCCTATGCCAATTAAAGGGAATTCTAGTCTTCTAGTTCACTCTTCAAACGTCCCCAACAACTCCTACTTACTTACGACATCGGATAGCGGGCGGACTTTGTCCGCCCGCCATCCTCACGCTAAAAAGGGTGGGTGTCCCGTGGGGACAATTAATTAGGATGATGCACCCGGCACAGTGGCGGGCGCATCCTGTTTTTTTTACATTCTGGTTGGCGTTGCCGAAAGCAATGATAAAAATACATGTTGTGCTGCTTTTCCAAGCACAACATGACGGGCCCCGCATGGAGCCTGTCACGTTTTGCTTTGAAAGGCGGGGGGGTACCATAGCATAGGTAGGTACCCTCCATGGGGGCCCCCAAGCATACTCTGCAATGTCTGCATGCCTTTCCGTGGCGGACGGCAATGCCGCCACACAAAGGCATTCCAAAATGCAGATTATATGGCTGGCGGTGTGTTCAGAGAGACACCACCGCCATATTGAACCCTTTTTCGCCTGGTCGACATGTGGGGGGTCTGAATATTTTCTACAGGGATGACGGGAGGTTTGCCCCTGCGGTGTCGGCAGTGAATACCGCCGGCCCGGCGGGGGCAATACGCCAGTCACAACTGTACAGTATACATATACATACAGTACACCCTTGCAGTGAGTGTAGTGTCAAGTTCAACAATAGTTAAGGATTATGAATCTAACTTACCACCGCCCGCCACTGTTGCTGCCACTCCCCCTACCGCTCCGTTGCTATCTGCAGCAACTGCCGCATCCTCGCCCTCCGCGTCGCTTTCGCTAGCCCCGGCAATGGTGGTCGGTAGTGCGCCTAGAAAACATTACACATTTATTAGGCGTCATATACACCTCCCCCCTATTGATCAGTAGCAAGGTTGAAAAATGAGTTAATACTAACATACATCACTAGTATAAATCAGGTAGTAGTAGAGTAGACACTAATAGTTATATATGATCATTGTAGCCTTTGCTTAATTAGCCCTAGCCATGCTACCATTTTACCTTTGTGTCTTTTATTTTTGCACATGTGACGTTAACTTGTAGCTTCTTGTATAAGACACCTTTGAGCCCACATGACCTGCCTCACACTGCTACTGTCTAGTCTACGCGCTGCGTACAAGCGGTCAACAAAAACATTAATAAGCCACTTTTTTAGGAAGTACTGGTGTACTGTTAGTCCATATTGCTTATCCATAAATGCTACACTTTTTGGCACGAATGAGAAATGCTTGCAAGTTGCAATATACTAACGCACACCATTTCATTTTTCGCATTACAGACGGAAGATTCCCTTCTACGAACCAAAGCTTCTGAATGATGCAACAACTACCAGTACTAGGTTCTTCTGAGGTGAGGGGTCCCTTCACTCACATCTTCATTTATACATTTATATAAACTAAATTCCTAGGGGATGGTGGTGCTGCCTTCCACCACTGTTCAGTTATCATGATTTAATTCCCAACTGTATAAGTGTAACAATGTATATTGTTTTAATGTTTTTGATTTTCCGGTTGGTGCTGCATTTTATAATAAAACAATGTACAGAGCTTCTCAATTTGAAATAAACATTTTGAACTTACATAGACTTGGTGGTATTTGGAGTGGACTAACTTACACGAGTGAGCAAATTAAAGTAAGGGTGTGCATGTGCTTTGCCTCCACGACTGAGAGGTTGGGTGTGTTATGTTCTGGGTTGTCTACTTGTTGGGTATCTTGGAGGGAGGGTTCGGAGACCTAATAGTTATGACAAGACAGTACTATAGTCAAGCAGTGGAATTGTGGTGGGTGCGTGTCGTACTTTAGAATTTGGGACCGCGTAGGAGGCAGGGCCCTACCCCTGTCTATCCCGGTAGTAGTGAACCGCGAATGGTTAATGCGGTATGTACAAGTGCTTTTTGTAACGTTTTAGCTATGAATGCACTGTGTATACGCTATTTTACATCACTGCGTGGGTTCCATTTTGTATCGGTGGCCATCTTATGGTTGCCCTCACATAGGCTATGTAGTGTGAAGCGAATACGGGCCTTTTAAAGCACATGTGGCTTTCTTTGACTTTTCTGTGACCTGGGCAGCTTGGCTCCGCTGCCCCAGGTCAAACTGGTCTCACGAGTTCCCCGTCCTCTAGCCACCTGTGATTAGCATCAGGGCTTGACACACCATAAAGTCTTTTCATCCTACACAAGCCTCCAGCTAATCTCTTTCACACCTGACTGTTCCTGCTTTATGGCTTGTTTCCCAAAACAGGAGATGCTCATGTTTATTGGGGCCTATCGATATCTGATGTGGGATCTGAGCCTTGCTGGGTAAATAATTACGGGCTTGTTTAACTGGAATGTGGGATGGTCATCATGACTCTGCCTTTTCGTTTTGTAATGTATACTTTGAATGACCATACCATAAACATAAGAATGTATGCCTGAGGCAGGAAATTCTGTATTTAAGGAGAAGCCCGTTTCTGTGATTTTCAGCAGTCTCCTGAGAACATACACGCTGTTGTACTTCTAGGACGCCTGTAATTGGTCTGCAGCCAATAAACTGATCTTTGACTTCACCCAGAAGACTCTGTGTTTCTGTAGGTCTGAAACAGGAAGAACCCCGAAGTCATAGGGTGTGTTCCCCTGCACCGCTGGGCTTAAAATACCCAGTACTTCAATTGGCGCCCAACTCGGCGCGATTTCAGCGGTACCGGTCCAAGCCAGAGGTTCGTGAGGAGCTTCGTGTGGAAATTCTGGAGGAAGGCCGCCACTTCATCGACCCCTGCATGTCGACGTGGTCCGAAAGTCTTTTCTGCGAGGTTCTCCGCGTCCCGACGGATACGAAGGACTGCTGCCCTGATTAATCGCCCTGTTTTGGACCCTTGACGATTTTGGTAGAGCGAAACAATCGAGAGAGTCTTCTGGTGACGCCATTGATCATCAATATTCAGTTAAGTATAAGTGGAGCGTCTCCCAGTTTGAATTTGGTATCCTTCGGGATCATTTTGATTTGGTGCTTGCAAGTCCCAAAGCCAGAGGACTCGTGTATTCACGAGACTATCGTATTCGATAATCCTTTGACGTTTGAAACTAGACTAGTGAGCGAAGATGCCTGGTTCTAGTAGATTGTTTTGTTTGGGTTGTGGAAGGGATTTCCAGTTGGAGGATTCATGTCCGGTTCCTCCAATTGGAACTCCTACTTATGAGCTTTATGTAAAACATGGCGTGGGCCCCATTGCATATAATGAAATATGGATCCGATACACCAGAAAGGACGGTGTTCTAAAATGGCCCCAAAATGGTAGTTTCGATACAGATATCTTAGATAATTTGGAAGTTAAATTATTTAAAAAGAAAGCCCTGCCGGCGATGTTTGATTCTTTCCGCCTATGGCGAAAGGAAGCCAAACAGAAGGAAATTAAGCTAGCGAAAAGAGATAAGAGAGAGAGAGGTATGTCAATGATGCAAGCAGCTGTGCAATTTAAAGATAATGAGGAGGAACAAATGAAGGAACAGTTATATAGACAGCGCAAACTAGGGATTGATAAATGTTACCCTGTTTTGTCACCCCTCGTGCAAGATGAGACAAAAGAGAATGAGAAAGATTCCCTAATGTCCCATTTGTTGAGTTCGCCACCCCCATATGCGCAAAATGCCACCGCACCTCCACAGCTTGTGAATGCGCAGCCTCCAGTAAATATGCCGCAAGCCTTCCCTCAGGCGCCAGCTCCTCTTCAGCTGGCTCCTATCCCTGCAGTGCAGCCCTCTCAAGGGCCGCCAGTTTTGCTACCTGTTACCCCCGCGCTTTCTGCGACTTTGCCTAGTACGCCAGCGGTCTCCTCTGGCGCTCCTTCCTGCACTACCCCGGTACCTGTATCTGAATCCGTTTTTCTTCCCTCTGTCTATCCCCCCGTTTTTGCCTCAACTTCTCCTTCAGCACGACAACGATTAGCTAATGTAGTTACTAGTCTAATGTCGCCTCTCTTTGGGTCATCTAGTGCGACTCCTGCCTTACAGCGTAAGCAATTGCGTAGTCAGCTGCCTGGTTCTGACGAGAAAGAGGTGTTAGATCATCTGGCGCGTAGGTGGATTGGTTTCCCTTCACTCTATGATGTGGAATCAGTTGTTAACGTTTTTCACCAATGGGATGCCCCAAAACAGAGGTATGTCTTTGATAAAATGTGTGAATTCCTCTGTGAGGAATTGGAGGATAAGGGTGCAAACCCAAACCCACAGGAATTGTGTCAAGTGCGATTTGATTTTGAAACAGGTGTGATTGTGGGCCCCAAGGTAGATAAAGCAGTTGCGACTTTACTGTCCCTCAGAAATGGCGATTGTCAGCAATCATTGTTTGACCAAGATTTCCCTGTGGGGAGAAAGGGAAAAGCGCGACAATACCCTATGAGAGAAGTCCCTCCGGTATGGAAGGAAGCTGTTGCGGCTGATGCCGCTAATGGTATTGCTGCTATGCCAGCTCATTTTCAGCGTGTTTGGGTACATGTCCCATGGAAACGATCTGAAGTAATAGCGCTTAAACAGACATTGCCTGACCCCCGTAAAAACCCTGCAGGATATTATAAGGAGTTATCACAAACTGCAGGATCATGTATCATGAATTTAGCTGACATTGATATGTTGTTTGGAAATGTTGTTCCACAGCCTTTGTGGGGGTCAATTCGCAATGTAGATCACGATGCAGAACTAGGTGCTACATGGGCTAATATCATTGCCGCAGACGCTCGACAAGTTGGTGGTGCAAAACCTGAGCCTTTGGTAGCAGAGCTCCCTGGTCGAATTATTACCTACATGAAAACTATAATGCCTGCGATGCGCGTAAATTGGGACAAACTATCCGCATGTAAGCAGAAGAAAGATGAGACAGTGTCTGATTTCTTCACCAGGTTTGAAGAAACGTTTATCGACCACAGTGGTCAAGACATGAGCACCGAAGGTGGCCAACGGTTATTTGTTGATAAATTTGTGCAGAATCTACTTCCCGAGTTGTGTAAGAAATTAAAAGACTCAGAAAGTTCTTGGGCTGTTTCCTCTTCAGCGCAAATACTGGCTACTGCACAGTATTATGAAAATAGAGACAAAGATGAGAAGGATAGAACAGATAAGAAAACGAAAGAACTAAAGACAAAGGTCCTCTTGCAGCAGGCTTATCCGCCACGTGGAGGACAGAGTAATTATAGGCAAACACAAGGTATCTATCAGCAACCCCAACAATTTCAGAATAGTCAGCAAATGAATGGGTATTATCAACCACGAATCCCTGTAGGTCCCAACCAATGTTCATATTGCAAAGAGGAAGGTCATTTTAAATATAGTTGCCCTAAATTAATGCAGCGTAACAGTAATGCGTATGGCGCAAGAGGTAGAGGTGGTCAACAAGCTCCTAGGGGTAGAGGGCGTGCAAATATTCCCCAGAACGCGCGTCCTCTTCCGCCACAAAATACCATAAATAGCTTCGATCAGCAAGCCAATGCGACTGGAAATACAGCTCAGTACTACAATAATGATTATTATGCAGAAGACGACAATGTAGAAGATGATAATTACTAGGACAGCCATAGACAGAGAGAGGGAGTTGTTTCAGTGCCAGTGGATCAGAGCAGACCTTATGTTAAAGTAACTACAGCAAATGTAACGGAGCCCTTTCTGCTGGATACTGGTGCTGCAAAGAGTTCAATCATGCATTCAAAACTCCCTGGCGCGCCTTTGTCTGGCGAAATGAATGTTTCAGTAGGTTTTTCTGGCGCCCCAGTTAGGAACCCAATTTCTAGTCCTATGTCTCTTTCTGTTGGACCTTGCGAGCTAAAAGCACCCCTCATCTTAACGACAGGTTGTGGTGAGAATTTGCTAGGCTTAGATTTGCTAAAAAGATTGCATGCAACGCTGTATTGTTCTCCCTCAGGAGTACAACTTACATTAGGTAAGAAAGTGATTTCCCCAATGTATTTGTCTAAAAATGCAATGCCACCTGAATTGTCATCTCTTCCGGATGCCCTTTGGGCTACTGGTCCCAATGATGTGGGTCTTTTGGAAATTCCGCCATATGTGGTCACTTTAAAAGCCAATGTTAGATTACCACGCATTCCCCAGTATAAGATCTCTAATGAAGGTCAGAAAGCGTTGTTAAAAATTGTCAGCGATTTGATCAAGAAGGGTGTGATTGAAGAGACAAGAGGCAACGTTTGCAATAGTCCTGTTTTACCTGTCTTAAAACGAACGGACCCTTCACAGCCACCTGTTTACAGATTTGTGATTGATCTTAGAGAGGTTAATAAGATTGTTGTGCCACAGTTTCCAGTTGTCCCTGATATAACTGCCTTGTTAACCATGATTCCAGCCTCCGCTGCATGGTTCTCAGTAATCGATCTAAAGAATGCTTTCTTTAGCATCCCGATTGCAGAGGAGAGCAGAGACATTTTTGGCTTTAGTTTAGGAGGTCGAAGCTTCCGCTTTAAACGCGCTCCTCAGGGCTACTGTGAAAGCCCATCAATATATAGCCAAGCTTTGAAAGCGCAGCTTGATGCACTTGTTTTACCCAGTGGCGCTATCCTCATTCAGTATGTTGACGATTTACTGATCGCCGCGGATACTGAAAAGATTTGCAAAGAAGCTACCTTGTCATTGTTGCGTCATTTGTCTGCCTTCCATCACAAAGTGTCTCTCTCAAAGCTGCAATATTGTCGACAAGAAGTGACCTACCTAGGTCATCTCTTATCGAAGGAGGGAAGGAAACTGACCCCAGAAAGAATTCAAGCCATTGCACAGTTGAGTGTGCCAAGAACACAGAGAGAAGTGCGTGCTTTCTTGGGCATTACTTCATACTGTAGGCATTGGATTCCTAATTTTTCCTTGTTGGCAAAACCTTTGTTAGCATTGACATGCAAAGACACACCGAATCCTATTCCATGGTCTGAAGAGTGTCAGAAGAGTTTTTTGGAATTGCGCAATGCATTGTGTTCAGCTCCTGTGTTGGGTACCCCTGACTACAGCAAGCCTTTTACATTGTATGTTCATGAGAAAGATGGTTGTGCATTATCAGTGTTAACACAGCCTTTTGGCGACAGACCGCGTCCATGCGCGTATTTTTCGTCAACCTTGGACCCGGTAGCGAGGGCATTGCCAAGTTGTCTGAGAGCCACAGCTGCTGCAGCTATGTCTATTCGACAGTCTGCTGGCCTAGTAATGGATAACACATTGATTGTTATGGTTCCACATGCTGTGGACACATTGTTAAACAGGACCAAGACGCAACACTTAACTAGTGCGCGATTATCTGGTTATGAGCTGACACTGTTAGCAAATCACATACACATAAAGAGATGCAACACGTTGAATCCAGCTACATTATTGCCAATTCCAGCAGATCTAGATGAGATTGAGCAACATGATTGTCTGTTCAGAACAGAAGAAGAAACGAAAGGAAGAGTAGATCTCAAAGATCCCTGACTGAGTGTGATGGTACTTTATGGGTGGATGGTTCGTGTTTCAAGCTCCCGAATGGTGATACGACTGCTGCATATGCTATCACGACTTTGCACACGATTGTTGAAACTGCACGTGTGCCACAGAATTCGGCTCAAGCAGCAGAATTGATTGCCCTTACGAGAGCATGCGTGTTGTCTGAAGGAATGAGAGTGAACATTTATACTGACAGCCAGTACGCCTTTGGCGTGGCTCATCATTTTGGGCGATTGTGGAAAGAACGTGGGTTCCTGACTTCGCATGGAGCTAAGATTCAGAATGGCAAGTTGGTGAATGATCTTCTTGAGTCGCTGACCCTACCGTTACAAGTTGCGATTATGAAATGCAGTGCACACAAGAAAATCACCGATGATGTTGGTCGTGGTAATGCGTTTGCTGATGAAGTTGCAAAAGAAACAGCAAAAGATGTAAAGACTCGAATGTATGTTGCAGGCCCTGCAAGATGGGTTGGTGATGTTGGAATGTGTGAAAACACAATAGAAAGTGTAAAGTCCCTTCAAGCTGAAGCCACAGAGAAAGAGTTGAGCAAGTGGAGAGAAAGTATGGGTAAGTTGGATGAGAATGGTTGTTGGATTGATCTGTCAGAACATAGGCGATGGTTGTTACCTGATGCATATGTGCTTCCAGTGGTTACGATGGCACATGGAATGGCACACATCAGTACGAAAGGAATCTGTAAGTTGTTGGCTCCAGTATGGCAGAATGCTGGAATTCCTAAGTGTGCAGAGAATGTGGTCAAGAATTGTATGGTATGCTTGAAGTACAACCCTGGTAGGGGAACCCCAACTCCAGCTGGTCATTTTGCGCCTCCATCATATCCATTTGAAGTTTTGCAGCTAGATGTTATTCACATGGAAAGGTGCAACAACCTGAAATATGTATTGGTGGTTGTTTGCACTTTCTCAAAATGGGTAGAGGCCTATCCTCTAAAGGATAACACTGCTCTGTCCACAGCCAAAGCCCTTGTGAAAGAATTTTTCCCCAGGTTTGGAATGCCAAGAATGGTGTGGAGTGATAATGGAAGTGAGTTTGTGGGTAAAGTGATGAAGAATGTGTGTGAGGGACTAGGTATAAGGCAGAAATTCCACGCTACAAATCACCCCCAATCAGCTGGATTAGTAGAGCACTACAACGGCACTCTAAAACTTAAACTGGCCAAGATCCAAGTGAGCTCAGGTCTTAAATGGCCTGACGCTCTGCCTCTAGCACTCCTGTCCACTAGAATGACCGTGCACTCACGAGTGGGACTTAGTCCTTATGAGGTTGTTTTTGGCCGCCCGGCCAATGTATGGGGTGTGCCAAGACCGACGAAATTCAGTGAAATCGAGCATCCAGTACTGTTTGATTACTTGCATGAATTGACAGCTAAACTGTGTGTTTTACACCAACAGGTGCATGATACTCTCCCTCCGGCTTCTGAAGCTCCTGGACACCCTATCAAACCAGGCACGTGGATCCTTGTGAAAAACTTCCAGCGGAAAGCCAACGATGAACCCCGCTGGATTGGCCCTCACCTCGTACTCCTGTCTACAAGATCAGCTGTTCGAGTGAAGGGGAAGAAAAACTGGATCCACGGCGCCCACATCAAAAGGATCCCTTTGCCTCTGCCGTATGACCAGTGGGTCCAGGAGGGTATCGCAGACTCTGAAACAGACACTGTACCTCGTTTTGTGCCGTTCAGTGATGCACGCATAAAAGGCACAACTTCAGCGCAGGAAAGTGATGATATTTTGCAAGAAGCTGTGCCACCGTCAATTCGATTGGACACTACCGAGCCTGAACTCTTGTTCCAAGATCAAACAGTACCTGGCCGTCTCCATTACAATCTAAGGCCAAGGCCCATGGACAAATAAATATTCTTTTCCTTTTTACCTTTTTATTTTTTGATAACCAGAGCTCTCCCATCTGAAGGACTTTCTTGATTTTTTGTTTTTCGAACCACCATCCGGGTTCAGCTGCAGGCTCGCGGTGCCAAGACTTTGGGGTACAGGCCGAAGACGTTAGGTCGACGGTTCTGGTTGGTCTAGGGCGTTCCCTGGACTGACAGGCGTACTCCCTAGCAGAAGAAACTCACCCGCCGCGAGCGGCACGATTAGAGGATGGAGTTTTGTAAGATGGAGAGACTCACTGAGGAAATGAACTTTAAAGCGAGAATATGTAAAATAACGAAAAGCAAACGTTTTGTGTTTTTATGCCTGTTTGTATTATGTAGTATGATAATGTTTACTGTAGGATTTGTATTCTTCTCCTCTCAAGAGCCCATTGCCCCCACTGTACAGCCTATACCTCCTCCTACTATCTCCTCACACTCTTTTCACCCTCTGCCTGAACATGAACAAGTTAGACGGTCTGAATTTGTGAATAACTCGTTTATTCAGCTCCTGCACCAGCACCAACTAGTCATGAATACAACAAATTGTTGGGTGTGTGGTTTAATGCCACATACCATTAATAAGGGTATTCCCTATCTGGTGCTGCCGTATAGTTACAATGGATCGTCATGGGCATTCCAGACCATGTTTCTCTATGCTCTAGATGCGTACTCCCCGCGACAACCACGTTCCATCAGACCTAGCACCAATAATAAAGCTTTAATGAAAGGAGTTGCCGATATGAGTAGAGATATCGATGCATACTCATCCATTCCCAAAGAAGAGCTGAGAGCTTATGTAGGGTGGAACGCGACGGGGTATAGTATTAGTCTAGGTGAAAGACAACGAAAAATCTCATCCCCAATCTGGGTCGTACCCCACATAGGTCGGTTCTGTTTGCAAGGTAATGGTCAGAATCCTAGAGCTCAACTGGGAAGAAGTGACTGTACTGAAACGTACACTTTTCCGTCACAGTTTTCCCCTGCGTTTTTGGCTACCAAGGGTACATATTTTATCTGCAATGACCGAGCATATACATGGTTGCCCCCCGATTTCTCGGGCACATGTTATATTGCAAATCTGCTACCGCCAACATTTACTGCCGCCTCCGACTATCACAAGACCAGAGTTGTGAGAGGCGTGATTAGTAAGGAGGATACTGCCGGTCAGGAAGCGGGAGATTTCTTTTTGGGTTTCCGGCCGTTTTGGGGACCTATGGTTAATAGTAGGAACCTGAGACAACTGACTCGTGTGGTTGAATCCACTGTTAATGTTACGGCTGGTGCCCTTGGTAATTTGACAGCTGAGCTCCAGGCGGATCGCCTCATGACTTTGCAGAACCGCATGGTTCTAGACGTCATACTTGCAGACCGTGGTGGGGTATGTAAGGTTATCCAATCCAGTTGTTGCATTTTCATACCAGACAACGCTCCAACAGTTTATCAAGCCATCTCCAAACTGCATAAAATATCTGAGTCCATACACGTGGATAAAGGAGATTGGTCACTGGTGGGGTGGTTCTGGGAACTGATATCTGCCTGGGGTTGGAAAGTTCTGATGGTCATTGGAATGATCTTAGCCATCCTTTTCCTGTTCTGTCTGTGCATACAGTGTGCTCCTGCGATATGTGGCCTCTGTGCTACATTATGTGTAAGGAAACCTGTATCGAGGGACGAGCTGAGTAATAGGATGATGCTACAGCAACATCTCCATGACTTCGTGAATATTGACCTAGACTCGGATTGAAATGAGTATAGTTATTGCCTATGTAAGGGAAAAAGGAGGGTCTGTCGTACTTTAGAATTTGGGACCGCGTAGGAGGCAGGGCCCTACCCCTGTCTATCCCGGTAGTAGTGAACCGCGAATGGTTAATGCGGTATGTACAAGTGCTTTTTGTAACGTTTTAGCTATGAATGCACTGTGTATACGCTATTTTACATCACTGCGTGGGTTCCATTTTGTATCGGTGGCCATCTTATGGTTGCCCTCACATAGGCTATGTAGTGTGAAGCGAATACGGGCCTTTTAAAGCACATGTGGCTTTCTTTGACTTTTCTGTGACCTGGGCAGCTTGGCTCCGCTGCCCCAGGTCAAACTGGTCTCACGAGTTCCCCGTCCTCTGGCCACCTGTGATTAGCATCAGGGCTTGACACACCATAAAGTCTTTTCATCCTACACAAGCCTCCAGCTAATCTCTTTCACACCTGACTGTTCCTGCTTTATGGCTTGTTTCCCAAAACAGGAGATGCTCATGTTTATTGGGGCCTATCGATATCTGATGTGGGATCTGAGCCTTGCTGGGTAAATAATTACGGGCTTGTTTAACTGGAACGTGGGATGGTCATCATGACTCTGCCTTTTCGTTTTGTAATGTATACTTTGAATGACCATACCATAAACTTAAGAATGTATGCCTGAGGCAGGAAATTCTGTATTTAAGGAGAAGCCCGTTTCTGTGATTTTCAGCAGTCTCCTGAGAACATACACGCTGTTGTACTTCTAGGACGCCTGTAATTGGTCTGCAGCCAATAAACTGATCTTTGACTTCACCCAGAAGACTCTGTGTTTCTGTGGGTCTGAAACAGGAAGAACCCCGAAGTCATAGGGTGTGTTCCCCTGCACCGCTGGGCTTAAAATACCCAGTACTTCATGCGGAATTTCTGATTGAGGTGTGTGAGGAAGGTCCAACCTACCATCACCAACATCCTATTTTCTGGTGCAAATGTCTGTGTATGTGCAAGATCCCTACTACAGTAGTAGTATGTCCTATAGGCTATCATATCAAAATAGTAATAAATCTGGTTGTGCTGTTGTGTGTGAATTTTCAAAGCCTCAAGATTAACAAAGACTCAAGATCAATAAGAGTAAAAGTAGTACAAGACGACGACCCAAAGGATTGGACTCAATGGCTCGAGCTACTGGTGAATATGAGTTTTATATTACAACCTTTGACATAAAGAGTGGCACTGGCCAACTGGGCAAGACTAGCTACTACAGTACAGACAGACTGATAGTATGTAGTAGTAGTAGTAGTACTGAGAGTCATCATAGCGGAGGCAGGGATAAGATTTTTGAAACCGTACAGATCGAAGGATAATTGGTGGTAAAAAAATAGCATTTGGAAACAAACAATAGATCGTGAAAAATATGGGGCAGTAAAATTTATGGAATAAGAAATATTATTAAAAACAAGAAGACTTACTGGGGCTAGCAGAGGAGCCCTCATTGGTGTCCTCCTGGTGGTGTTCTGACTGTCCCGCCGACTGCCCACTCCTGTCTGTCTGCCCCTGGGTGCTGATGAACAGGAAAGATATAAGAAAGAGACAAACATTGATGGATGGTGTCAAACAAATACAATATTTTTCAACAACGGTCAAAAAACACTTATGTAAACAACAATTGCAATAACTAAATTGACCGAACTCATCTGGTCAACAAGTAAGATCGGGGGATTCGCAGTTCGACTACTTAGGTTACTATTTATCAACAGTTATCCAGTCTTCCATTCTTATTCCAGAATACTAAGTTACAACTAAGCCTAAGTACGACGTACCACCCAACCTAGCCCACCTATTCCAGGCATGCCAATTGTACTTTAAGTATGTATTTCCTCTATATTCCTCAAGAATGCATATGGTCTAATCATGGAGGACACATGACTACATTTTTTGTATACACCAAATTTTGGTTTGATTGATTGATGCTGATCTGCTAGTGCTAAGCCTCCCATCACTCATTGAACAAACTAGAAAAGGTTCTAATAAAGACTGCCGTACTAGCAGCACGTCACGTAACTGAGTGAGGGGGCATCACGCATACCACTAACAAATTAGAAGCTCATACAAAGTATCTAAACCTAAGTATCAATCCGCCCCTATCTATTAGTGACAGGACAAAGTAAGGAGTGGACTAGAGTCACTGTAGCATTACGTAACTTAATTTCTCTAAAATAAACTCGTAAAGAATCACGCTAAGCAAGCGCAAACGCAAAGCTGCAAACAAGTAAGATTAGTAGTAGCGCAGAAGAGCACCTGTGTCATAATCAAAGAAGACTTTTAAACGTAACTAACCTGGAATGTATTGTAACCAGCAACATTCTAGCTGGTTGGAAGGAAAAAAAGATATTCGCAATATATAACACAGAGCAGAAGAACAGACACAAAGTTGTAATAATTAAATAGGTACTCACCAAGCCCCGGGACCTCCACTCCTAGCAGGTCCAGCAGGTCCTGCTCATGGTCCAGGATGTCGGACCACTGGTGCGTCAGCTGCGCCTGGGTGCGCCGGACCCCAGAGAAGCGCGACACTGCCCGGCGCACCTTCCCCCACTGCTGCCGACGCTCCCGGAGGCCGTACCCGGACCGAGGCCTGCCACCTGCTGCCAGGGTTGAGGGGAGGTGGCGCTGCACAACGAAAATTAGTGCAGCCAACTCCACCTCCCCAAATAAGGCCCGTGCCTGCACCACTTGCGGGCACCGCCTTCCGCAAGGAAGGCGGTCGCGGCTCTCGCTGCGACGGCAAACAGCCCTACCCTTAGACATGGTTCTGGGGACGGGGCGGGAAAGAAAAGGTAAAAAAAATAAAGGAGTAAAGGAAATAAATAGCAGGCAATAGAAAGAGAGAAAAAGTAGCTAAAAAACAAAAAAAAGTAGACAAAAACCAAAAATATAGAAGCAGGAAAATAGTTAGAGAAATAATAAGTAAGAAAGATCAAAAAAAGTGGCTATAAACAAAGGATTGAAAAGATTTTGGGATGATTCAAAATCAGGCCCCAGAACCATGCAATAGAGTGAAAAACAAGATGGCCGCGCCCATTGCGACCACATGCGCAAGTTCGCGCGATATTTTCTCCCCGAGCAAGCAAAAAGCAACGCGATCAAGTCAAAGCGGTCGTGAACAGGAAATAACTAACGCGAACGGGCGCGAACATGCATTGCGCGACCCGGAACAGGAAGTAAGCATCGCGAGAGGGCGGGACAAGTGAAAACAAGATGGCCGCGCCCGTGAGCAACCGCATGGGTAAGTTTGCGACCCGCGATCACGCAAAAAATACCACGAACAGGCGGGAAAAAAACTTCTGCGTCTTCGCGATATTTCCGGCGTGTTTGCGGAGATTTTTAGCATTTTCGCGATAATTTGCGAAAGTTAATTTCGCAAATTACGCCCACCCTACTGATCACCCATATACACCAACCTTATACTTTATACCTAAAGTACATAAACAAATGAATCCTGTGCCTGGACGTCCTATAATATCTGCACAACATGGATTACTGGAATCCATGTCCAAATATGTGGACTTTTTTCTTTGAGATTTTGTAGGAAGCCTTCCTTCATACATAAAAGACACTGTCCACTTTTTAAATAAACTTAGGGAGATTACATGGGACAGTGAATACTATTTCATTGTAATGGATATATGCTCCCTATACAAAAGCATCAAACATGAGGATGGCCTTGAAGCCATAAAACAATATCTCAGTAGTAGGGATGTGAAATTTAATGAACACAACAAAATGTTGTTAACTATGATACATATATGCTTAACCAACAATTATTTTCTGTTCAACAAAGAAGTTTATCAACAACTCGGGGGTGTGGCGATGGGGGCTTGCTTCTCCCCCAGCTATGCATGTCTTCATGTAGGTTGGTGGGAAGAGCATGTTCTGGGCCACACCTCAGGAGATTGGTACATGTCTAACATAGTAAGATGGTGGCGTTTTATCGACAATGTCTGTATAATATGGCATGGCACCATCGAATCTGCACAAAAATTTGTCGATACTATCAATGTCAACAATTTGAACCTGGAATTTACAGCAAACATCAACAAAGAGAGGGTCGAGTTCCTAGACGTTGAAATATATATAGAAAATAACATCAGGGGGCCGATTCCAATCCTGGAAAAAGGCTGTACGAATCGTTGTATGGAGCTTTTCTCCGTACGACTCGTACCCGGTAAACTTTCCGTACAACCTAGGAAGTACGATTCGTACAGAAAGCCTATTTCCGTACGTTTCGTACAAAAGACCGTACGGGTCCAAAAAAAACAACGATTCTGATCCGGAACAGCTTGTACGTGACGTCCGGACGTATTCAAGCAGCTGTTTACGGCCCAGCAAGTACGATTTGTCCCTACGTCAGTTCGTACGGCTCTTTTTTTACGGGAGCCAAACACAGCCGGAAAAGCAGAGTCCTACGCGAACCGCTACGCAACGGAGCCCCAGTACGCGACGTACACGCCATGAGCCCCATCGTACGTGTCATCCCGGTCCTCCTAGCCTACGACCTGGTGCACCGGACCCGATGCACATGCCGCAGAAGGTGAGAACAACACCAAGGGGCAAGGGTGGGGGTGAGGGGCAGGAAACATACCCCATACCCAAATCCAAACCTATAATATGGAAGCAATACATTACCACCAGAGTCTGGTCACTTGGGGGGCCGTGTCCAGCAACCCCTGCGTACCGCAACTACGGAAGTGGACGTGTACAGTGCGTTGCACACGTACCCCTACGGCACCAGTAGAATAGTGATACAGACCATACACACGCAACGAATGCTTGGGTACGGTGCTTTTCACACGTACCCATACGGCACCAGTAGAATAGTGATATGGACCGTACACACGCAATGAATGCGTGAGCGCGGTGCGTTTCACACGTACCCCTACGGCACCAGTAGAATAGTGATACGGACCGTACCCACGCAATGAATGCGTGGGTACGGTGCGTTTCACACGTACCCCTACGGCACCAGGAGAACAGTGATACGGGCCGTACACACACAATGAATGCGTGGGTACGGTGCGTTTCACACGTACCCATACGGCACGAGTAGAACAGTGATACGGACCGTACACATGCAATGAATGCGTGGGTACGGTGCGTTTCACACGTACCCCTATGGACACCAGTACAATAGTGATATGATGCATACACACGCAATGAATGCGGGGGTACGGTGCGTTTCACCCGTACCCCTATGGCACCAGTACATTTGGGATACGAGGCGTACACACACCACGAATGTGGGGTTACGGTCTGGCCCTGCATGTTACCTTCATATTGGTGTGTGTGTAGGTCCAGGCCAGCAGTGTACTGCTCCAAGGGGGTGGGTGGGTGTGTGCAGAGGATTAACAGCAGTGGACAGCCATATGGGGGTGGCTGCAGATCAATACCAGCAGTTTACAGACATGTAGGGGTGGCTGTAGAGGACTCCCTACAGTGGTCAGCCATATAGGGGTTGCTGTAGATGAATACCTGCAGTGTCCAGCCATATGGGGTGGCTGCAGATGAATACCAGCAGTGGACAAACATATAGGTGTGGGTGCAGATGAATACCAGCAGTGTCCAGACATATGGGGGTGGGTGCACAGGACTCCCAGCAGTGGACAGAGACATGGGGGTGGGTGCAGAGGACTCCCAGAAGTGGACAGAGACATGGGGGTGGGTGCATATGACTACCAGCAGTGGCATGCAATATGAGGGGTGGGTGCAGAGGACTCCCAGCAGTGGACAGAGACATGGGGGTGGGTGCATATGACTACCAGCAGTGGCCTGCAATATGAGGGGTGGGTGCAGAGGACTCCCAGCAGTGGACAGAGACATGGGGGTGGGTGCAGAGGACCCCAGCAGTGGACAGGGACATGGGGGTGGGTGCAGAGGACTCCCAGCAGTGGTCAGCCATATAGGGGTGGCTGTAGATGAATACCTGCAGTGTCCAGCCATATGGGGGTGGCTGCAGATGAATACCAGCAGTGGACAAACATATAGGGGTGGGTGCAGATGAATACCAGCAGTGTCCAGACATGTGGGGGATGCACAGGACTCCCAGCAGTGGACAGAGACATGGGGGTGGGTGCAGAGGACTCTCAGCAGTGGACAGAGACATGGGGGTGGGGGCATTTGACTACCAGCAGTGGCCTGCAATATGAGGGGTGGGTGCAGAGGACTCCCAGCATTGGACAGAGACATGGGGGTAGGTGAAGAGGACTCCCAGCAGTGGACAGAGACATGGGGGTGGGTGCATATGACTACCAGCAGTGGCCTGCAATATGAGGGGTGGGTGCAGAGGACTCCCAGCAGTGGACAGAGACATGGGTGTGGGTGCAGAGGACTCCCAGCAGTGGACAGAGAAATGGGGGGGTGTACATCATTATCAGATGACCACAACTACATGGTGGTATGTACGCATCCCTAACTTTGGACTATGATGACAGTGCTATAACAACACATCACTGACAGCAGTGTCCCACTCCCAGGAGGATGGAGGTCTTTCACTCACTGCATGACACACCACATGTGGGTGTGAGGACAAATAACACATGCATACCCACCCATGGCGGATGCAGCACAATACACACCCTGATATCATGCCACAAGACTGTATAGCCTACAAAACTAAGATAGCCAAAGGGAACACACACTGTCATGCACATCCCAGGACTGATAGGAATGTCCAGGTGCTGGTCCAGCCACCAAGATGTTGTCTCTAATGGAAGGAATAGGGTGGAAGCCCCCTAGATACAATGCCTACAATTGTGAATCAGGTGCCCAAATACCCTGCATAACAAATACCATTGATGTGGTAGGCTGTGATTACACACATGCATAGTGCTGAAAAGGGTGAATTTGTCCCTGAAGGCATTTCGACATACTCAAAACACAAGTACAGTGACTAGCAAGGATGGCACAGATGATTAAGCAGGAGACATCGGTGAGCAGGGATGGCCATTGTTGAAGGGATCCGTCACCAACAAAGGAGATGTTGACACAGGTCAGCACAACAATAGTGCAACTGTTTGCAGGGAAGATGTCAGGTGCCACAGAGGAAGGAACACTCCTTGGGACAATGTCTCAAAACAAAATGAACACACACTACCAATGATTCTTTGCAGAGACATTGTGATGGCACACAGATACCATGGTCCACCTCATGACCATCATACAAAAACATTTCTCAGAACCCTAACACATTACCAAAACACCAACTCCAGGAGCCTCATCACCAACATCAAGTACCTGAAATGCAATAGTGTTGAAAGTAAAATTAAAGGCTTTATTCAGCACAAAAAAAATATAAAAAAAAGACTATTTACAGAGGCCAATGGCATGTCCATACGTAAAGTCCAAGGGGGGATGTAGGGGACCGCGTCTACCCCTAGCTTGCCTGCACAAATGAACCTCCAGGTTCGTTGGACTTGGATGGGGCATCATCTGTGGCAGTACCAGGCACCACAGGGACAGGAGGGGAAGGGTAGGTGTGGTGGGTGCAGGGGTGGATGTCTCCACCACAGGGGGTGGGGCAGCGGTGAAGGTGGAGGTGAGCTTGGCGCTGCACACCGCTGCCAGTACGTCCATCCGAACCCCTGCACCTGAGGATTCCCCAGGGTCAAGGGAGGGTGTGGTGGGCGGGGAATGGGGTGCAGCGCTCCTGTGGGAGGGGGTTTATGTAGTGGGGGACTCAACTCCTGTGCCCGGGGACTTTCTCAACCACTTGTGGGGTGGTGGCTCAGCGGGGGCGAGGTGCAGCCCACCCAGAAAGAGCTGCTTGGGTGAGCGTTTGGCAGGAGAGCCAAGGGGAGTGGTTTTGGAGGGACAGGGTTGTGAGGACTGCGGACTGCGACTGTGGCTGCGTGTATGTTGTCTGTCCACAGACCCTGTGGGTGTGCCTACATCCCCCTGAGTGTGCGTGCCAGGAGGTGTGCGCTTTGCCTTACTTGGGGGTGTGCTGCCTGTGTCTGGTGGGGTGTGTGATCGTGACTGTCTGGGTGTGCGAGGATAGGTATGAGAGAGGAAGTGTGGATGGGTCCGAGGTAGGGGGGGACAGAGCGCTGCAGGAGAGTAACTGCTGCTGTCAGGGAAGAGTCCATGGACCGCAAAATCTTGCGTTGGTCACACATCGTTGCTGACATGCCCTCCATGAACAACACAATCTGTGTGAGCAGTTTAGTGTGGCCATGGAGGACATTCAGCACTGATAGCTGCCCAACCTGCAACTGCTGCAGTATGTCCACAGACTCTTCACTGAGGGCAGCAGGGGTGACAGGGGTAGGGGGTGCGGTGCCTGGGCCGAAGGAGACATGGTGGGCCTCTGCATGGAAAGAAGGGACGGGAGCAACTGGGAGGGCGGAGATGGTAATGGAGGAGGCGGGGACAGATGTGGGGATGCTGCCAGGTGGTGTGGCAGCCTCCGGCTCCTCCAGGAAGTCAGCGTCGGACCCATCGGCGTCGTAGGTGGTATCACCTCCAGACAGGTCCTCGGATTGACTCTCCTCGCCCTTCGTGCCACTGGCTTCCTCGGACTCGCCAGCAATGGTGGCACTGTCGCTGGGTCCCTCCTTCAGGTCCATGCAAGTGTCTCCTTCTGTTGCGGATGATGATGCTGTGGGCAAGGAGAAGAAACAGAAATGCATCAGTCACCTGTATACATCTGACACATGAGCACAAAAACGATAGGTCACAGTGCATATCAGGCAATGCATCATGAGTAACAGCTAGATTACTCCGCACATATGAAAGCCCTGTACTGCCCCGTTGGTAGACCCACTATGCCACTTGGACACAAGGAAAAAAAGAACACACCGGGCCACAACTTGAATGAGAAATACACTGAGAAGCTAGTGTCTGTGAACAGGTGAGCCAAGCAATACAATGTAGTCATGCCACCTCTTGTTGACCCTGAAAGAAACAGTAGTGGTGCACCCAAGGTAAACTAACACACCTCACTACTCAAGGTGTCACCACACTCAGAGACCTGTAAGTACTTTGGAACACAAAACAAAAAAATGTTGTTACCTTGGGACTCACAATACTTTACACTATCAACATGTATTGAATGTGGCAATTCGCCATTTCGTGAAAAGAACACTCATGTGCCTGCATGAAAGATGTCTCCCAACGAGGTGCACACAAAACTACATTTACACTGTCATTGAAGAAGCTGGCACCTTTTTCAAAGAAGCCACTGTTAGAAATAAATGGTGTTGCAGAAAGTACATATACATGGGCCCACGGAGGTCTTGATGTCTTGACACATGTTAATTTGTATCACCAACAAAGGAGTTTCACAAAATCAAGACCACTGTGGAAACATGTATACGGAGAATCTGCAACACCATTTAATTCTAACAGTGGCTTCTTTGAAAAGGTGCCAGCGTGTTCCATGAAAGTGGAAATGTCGTTTGGTGTGCACTTCCTTGGGAGACATCTTTCATGCAGGCACATTAGTGTTCTTAACACAAATCATCAAATTACCACATTTAAAACATGAAGAACTGTCGACAAGTGCTGTGAGTGCCAAGGTACCAACATTTTTGACTAACAACTTGAATTATGTCAGTTGCCACATGGCCATCCATTACCTGATGACACAGTTGGCTACACATATGACCCACTGCCTGTCATGTAGAGTGGCACACATGTCCAAACCCAGGACAATGCATAAGCTAATGGGCCTGCAATTGTGTTGTAAAAAAACATAGCTGTACTGTGGAGACACCCTCATGGCAAGCCAGATTGTCCACACAGATGTCAGCACACAAAGACCAAACTGCGTTGCATCTGAACCACACACATGTGCAAAAAATGTATGAGCAATAATCATGTTTTTAAAAAAATGACACAGGCTGCAAAGCACGAACATTAAGCACTGGCCACCATCACAGGGGCACTGCACGGTGATTCTTTGTACAGCCAATTCTCACACACAGGTCAGACCTGGCAAGGAGAAATCAGGGGTGCCCATGTAGGCCTCTCCCGCACAACCCCCCCATACCTGAGTCAATGTGATTGATACAGATCAAGAAGTGACACCTCTTAATCAGGGTTTCAAAAACTGTGCAGCAACAATTGCTAAATTGAAACAACATCACCTCGTGGGGCTGGCAACACATATTTGTGACAAACAACCATCAACAGATTGTTGTGAATAGCCACACAGGCACTGCCCAGTGTGAGTATGCACAAGCCAAATGGTGTATCCCTGTCCAGTGGACACATGTAGCACACATTGGAAAAATACAAACTAAGCCAGGGAACAATGCCACAGAGGCAGACCTATGCTGAACCCACAGAGAATGTGCACAGTGTTGGATGACACACATGATTAGGAGGCCAGGGTGTCTCAGGGGATTGTAGTGGGCACACTGCTCCGTGTTCCTGGAATGAGCTGACTGTACCATGAGCAACCGTCTTGGCACTATGCATATCTCCCACTCATGCACATCATGTCTGAGGCCAAAACATTGGTCATGCATGGTACAAGTGTGTTCAGTTGAAACCTTACACTCCTATGTTGAGACTCATCATCAGTGCCAACAAATATGGACCCCCAACATAGTGAACAGGCCATGGCACAGGCAAGGTACCAACACATGTCACAGACCACCCTCCCACATGATGCGGAAAGCAATGTGCACTTTGATTTCCTGGCACCCTAGATGACCATGTGCAAATGTGATTACACACAGACCAGAGGACACATGTCAAGGAGGGGAAGGGATGAAAAAGAGCACCAGGTGACATTGGGGAACAGAAAATGCACTGCACATATAAACTCTGGGAGTGTATCCAGGCTACAGAGCACTTCCAAAAGCTGGTGACACATAACACAACAAACAGCCATGTACCTACCCCCTCCTTGCAGTCTCTCCTGTAACTGCCTATCGAGGTCAGGGAAGACCACTGCCAGGACATGGGTCATGTGGGAGGTCAGGCGTCGGCACCCGCCGTGGGGGCGAGGAGGGTCGAGCCCCAGCTGGACCCGGGCGATCCGCCGGGTCCAGCACTGGATGTCCTGCCACCGTTTTCGGACCTGTGGTAGGCGCCGACTTCGATCCCCCGCCGATCTCACGGCCCTGACGATGTCCTGCCAGATCACCATCTTCTCGTAGGCAGTTACCTGTCAGGATGACAAAGTGAGACAACATCACTACACCTGCTCCATGTCCCAGGGACACACATTTGAACATCTTTGATATGTCGAACAGGGCATAGGATGCTGACAGGAATTGCATCATTCTCAATGAGAAATTTGCCTGTGTGCAAGCTCAAATGCACTACATGGCATTGAAAGTCAACAGGTGGCATAAGGGGTGCGACACACTCACTGATCAGGGCACACACTGTGCAGCACATGCAACAGCAGGCTGATGGACAGCACGTGCCAAGCAGTCACATGTCCCACTCCACTGACGCACCCTCAGCAGACTAGACAGACACACCCAGGCACAGATCACTCGCCTGTCAGTGACAACAGCGGATACAACCCTCACTCTGCACATGTGCCACTTGCCTGTGGGGTGTCACAGGTGTCGTGCTAGCTCTGCAAGTCAGAAACACAGCACAGCTTACTTGTCACATCAGATGGGTAGAGCTGTTGCCTCTTCCATGCAGCTGTGGTGCAACACTTCACATAGACACTCACCCACATGACAAGGAACATTCACACACATCAATGTCCATGAGGTCGTACACATCATTTAGACACTCTCACCACAGGTCCACTCAACTCATAGACATCTGTGGGTACAGTCACCTGTCACACCGGGGGGACCACTGAATCACCTCAGGACAATAGGGAAAAAAGCCACCAAGGATTTGCCTGGCTAAATGTGTCATGCACTATGCAGTGAATGTCACAGTAAGCACAATGCAAGTGAGGAGTGCACACAGGAACTACCTCATGCTCTGCATGAGAGACATAAGCATGTCCCCCCCTGGGACCCACTCTAAACAACATTGCATGTCTGTCACACCTGGACACAATGCCAGAAGTGACAGTCACACAACAGGTGCATAGGCAAAGGTGGTGGAGTCAGCACTCACCTGCTCCCCTGGTCTCCCATACAGCTTGGGGTACTGTGGGAGGAGGCAGTCCAGCAACGCCTCATTCTCCTCTAGGGTGAATGGCTGGGCCCTCTACACAGTACGCAACATGGTCCAGAGGAAGCAGAGACAGCAGCAGTGTGGTCGACTGGAAAGTTGTGCAGGCAAGTGCCCTCGCATGGTTTCTGGGTGCCTTATATCTGTCTTGCTGAGGGGCATTCATTTAGAGGAGTACATAGTGATTGGTCAGACTCATTCACATCATACGTTTACTCCAATCCCTTTAAACATACACCAATGACACGCATTCACATCGTTCAAGTTTTGAGCATCATGTCAAGTCAACAACCACTTTGCAACATTATATTTTTTGGCCAACTGACTGTTCCAGGACACCTGATGGACACATTGCAAATGAAAACTCTGTATCAATGACAACCAGCATGCATTTTGGGCCTAATACTTGTCCCCTATGTGTCCCCTATGTAATTTTGAAATCCACATGTACGGTGCGTTTCACACGTACGGCACCAGTCGAATAGTGATACGGACCGTACACACGCAATTAATGCGTGGGTACGGTGCGTTTCCCACGTACCCGTACGGCACCAGTGGAATAGTGATACGGACCGTACACACGCAATGAATGTGAGGGTACGGTGTGTTTCACACGTACCCCTATGGACACCAGTAGAATAGTGATATGATGCGTACACACGTAATGAATGCGTGGGTACGGTGTGTTTCACACGTACCCGTACAGCACCAGTAGAATAGTGATACGGACCGTACACACGCAATGAATGCGTGGGTACAAAGCGTTTCACACGTACCCCTACGGACACAGTACAATAGTGATACGATGCGTACACACGCAATGAATGCGTGGGTGCGGTGTGTTTCACATGTACCCCTACGGACACCAGTACAATAGTGATACGATGCGTACACACGCGATGAATTCGTGGGTACGGTGCGTTTCACACGTGCCCCTACGGACACCAGTACAATAGTGATACGAGGTGTACACACGCCAGGAATGGATGGCTACGAGTCGCACAAGGATGTCCATCAAGTACTTGTCATTGCATACTTTCATGTGCAGGCCCTAGGTGTGTCAGCCAGTGATATTGCACAGGTCATCTCATCTAGTTGCACAATTGATGTGTGATGACCTGTGTACACATGTCATGTGTGATGGGGCACTATGTGGCACACATCACCTTGACACTTGCCACATGTGTGTCTGTAGTCCAACTGTGTCATGCACAGCAGCAGTGGGATGGCACAGTCATCACCACCCGCACCTGTCTCCTGATGCCAGGGACAGGGACACTCTATCAACTGACATGTCACGATCAGTGTGCCCCTATGTGACTATGTAAGGTGTGTGTCATGTGTTCCCATGAGCTTGCTGTTAGTGTTCCGTCAACTGCATCTGCTGTTGGTGCATCCAACATGGGTCTGTGTGGAGATGGGCATGGCACACATCTACGCACACCATGCCACATGTGGATTCCCACGTCTGTAGGGTCTGTGTGCATCGGACATCATATTTTCCCAGGCATACATGTCTGCATCGTCTCAGTGGCTGTGTTTATTTGTTGTCACGTGTACCCCTTCATCGCAATGTGTTTCATATGTACATTTGACATTCCATGTGACCTGTGCGTGTGCCTTGCAGTCAACTTTCTGGATGAGATGACATCCTTCCAATGCAGCTATGTGGATGTGTGTCACTCCAGTGATATCTCTGGCTGTTCACTCAGACTTGCCCCCAGCTCATTTCAGGGCATGTCATGTAGACTTGACAATCAACAGGTGTATCTGGATTTTCGTAGGAGTGCCAGAAAGCTGGCATATGTGTCCTGGATGTATTGCACACACCAGACTCCATAGTTACCTGATGTTTAGTAGCAGTTTAGCATGTGCTATGTTCATTGACATTGATGTTGGCAGACTCTCAATCTTCATTACTCCTAACAATGTCTTGCAGGGCACCACCTGTCCCAAGACCAATGCCAGACTTGGCTGCCATGAGGGAACGTGCCTGCATCCGACATTACAGATTCACTCGACAGTTGATTGAGGACTTGACCGACAAGTTGCTACTACACCTCCAACCGCGACACAGGTATCCTACTGCGCTGACCCCCAAGATGAAGGTGATGGCAGCCCTACATTTTTTTGCCACAGTTACGTTTCAATTGACCATAGCTGATGTTGGTGGCATGTCACAGACAATGTTCAGCCGTGTCCTGTGTGATGTTTTGGCAGCCATGTTGGAGCACCTTGATGAATTCAATAAATGTCCTACTCCTGAGGAGTTGACAGATGTCAAGGGTGATTTCTATGCCCTGGGAGGGATGCCCCATGTCATTGGGTCCATCCATTGATGGGACACATGTGGCTTTGGTACCACCACAGGCACAGGAGCAAGCCTATTGCAACCGTAAACATTACCACTCAATAAATGCCCTTGTGGTGTGTCTTGCTAACATGCTGATTTCCCATGTCTGTGCACGTTTTCCAGGATCAGCACACGATGCCTACATGATGAGGCGTAGCAGGGTTCCACAAATGATGCTGCGGCTGCACAACAAATGAGCATGTCTTGTTGGTGGGTATACTCTGTTTGTCCTGTGTGTTGCGGTATCTTTGGCTCTTACGGCATCTCCTGACCCACTTATTTACATGATGTTTCCATGTGGGGGACTCTGGATATCCCAACATGCCATGGCTAATGACACCTCTCCGCAACCCAAGAACAGCTGCAGATCACCGGTACAACAATGCACACGGGCAGACCAGGCGAGTGATTGAGAGGACGTTTGGCCTCCTGAAGAGCCGATTCCGGTGCCTTGACAAGACAGGCGGGTCCCTCCCATATGCACCGGAGCAGTTCTGCAAAATCTTCATTGTGTGCTACATGCTGCCCAACATGGCCGTTGAGAAGGCAGTGCCACTCATCCTTGATCCTGATGAGCAGCAACATCCACCCGTGGATGATCCAGGGCTTGGTCACAAGGAAAGTGATGAGGAGGAGGAGGATGATATCCGGAGTCAGCTCATACGCAACTTCTCATAATGGTGAGTCACTGGGTATGAGTGTGCAAGCTTGTAGCATTGAGTGGCATGTGTTGCAATGTGTGTGTCCAGCTGACTGAATGCAAAGTGACTTTGATGTGTGTACTGATGTGTCACTTGAGTGATGATGTTATGCCAAACAGTTTTGCGGAGAGAATTTCTTTGAAATTTGCATGTGTCCAACATTGTTCATGTTTCGTAACTGACCATGTGTGCAGCGAGATTTGTTTTAGGTGACTTCTTGTGTGTCTGTCATGCCCAGGTTTTTGCGCCTGTTGTCTGCTCGTGACATCTTTGTCCTCCTGCCATTCCTCATGAGGATTGCAACGTGTGCTGAATCAGCGTTCCATGCACGGACATGTGGAAATGTCAGTTTGGGTAAGGATTGCAGCAAGGCTTTTTGGTGGTGGTATGGGTTAGGAATATGTGGGGACTGCTTCTGTGCATGTTAAGGTACCATGCATACATGTCTTCTCACCATGGAGCATATAACATGTAGCATCACTCTCATGACATGATAGTCACCCTTCTTGACAGTCATCTGTATTGCAGTGTGGAGCCTGATGAAGGCATCAATGTGCGTAAACCTTGCCTCTGAAACATTGCGGATGCTACGGGGTGACATAGTGTGGGACATCACAACAACAGGCTCTATGGTGAATTGCAGCCTCTCTGTGTGCAGCAGGATGTGTTTGGCTCATCCCCTTAACTTGTGTGCCAGTTCATTGGGATTTACAACATCCGTGTTGTGAAGGGGGGGTCCAGCGTATGTCCCACATGTTCTGTCAACTGACCTGTGAGTCTGTTCATATGGATGCATTTCCCTTTGTGTGAGTTTGTGCAATAAAGGTGTTCAGCACAATCCAAAGTGCCTCATCTCTGTCACTGCAGATCTCTTGCCAGTTTGCATGTGTCATCTATGGCATAATTGTCAAAGATTGAGCGTATGAGTGTATGTGTACTTCGGCAACATGAATGCAGTTCTTCATGGCTAATAATCTCTATTGTGCATGAATACCTGGTTGTGTATGTATTTGTGCAGGTTGCTCCCCACAACGGGACGTCAACGCCTACTGACGGTGTGTCTCCTGTGCGCAGCTCCGCATTTTGTTGCCTGATCCTGTGGCCGTCATTTTTGTTGATTCTTCATACATTTTCTCGGAGTGACCCATGAGTAACCTGACACTCCTTCCTTTACATATACCTGTTGCACTGTGCCTTTCTGACCTCCTTGTCTTTGCGTGCTACTTTTTGCCTAGTTTCTCACCCCTTCTGCCTGCTGCAGCCTCACCTGCAGCACCGCCCCACCGAGTGCCCTGATTCTGCAACCCACACGCCTCCAAAATGCTCCTCCCTTCCCCCCTCCACCCATTCTTAATGCAGCCAGCAGCTTGTCTGTGCCACTGTTGCACCAACGCCGTGCCAAAGGCAGGACCCACTGTGCCTGCAACATGCACAGTGCACGACTCTCTGGTCCTTGCATGACCCACGTCACACAACAGGCTCATGCTGCAGCCACCCTCCAAGCAATGTCTACCAGACAAGCAACCGCCTGCTATCAGGCAACCCCTAAGCCCACACACAACACCTTTGCATGCTGAGTGTGCAACTCCAACTGCCTACACAGCGCTGCCCCGCCTACCAGACCCTGTCAGAACAACCAGGTCATGTGCCTCCTACTCCACACCCGCTCCGTCCACCAGCACGCCATTGGCCTCTGTTATCTCCTCAACACAACAGCCCCACACATCACCTTCATTACAGTAACCTGGATAAAAGCATCCTGAGCACACAACTTCTTCCTTGCCATCTCTGACGGATACAAGATCACCCGCAGGGACGGCACCAACAATCCCGGCGGATGACTTGCAATTTATTCACAAGTACACCCTCAGAGTCACAAATCCGGTTTCGCACCTACCCGCTGGCGACCCTCAGAGTAACACTCATCTACAGATCTCCAGGCCTACATCCACAAATCCGCAAAGCCATCAACACGTACATCTGCACGCACGCCCTCAACTCCACAGGCTACATGTGGCTGGGGGCCAGTAACTTCTTGCTGGAGGAGAACCACACCACCATCCATCATTGGTCCATCAACATTTGCATCCACGTCTCCGACAAGCAACACACTGCCCCACACCCCACTACCGATCCCCCAAAGATGCTTGATGTAAGTCACCACAGACAAGCTGTGTGGGACACTTGAACCAACACCCCTGCCACACCCTGCAACGTCACACACTGGATCAGCAACTGATCCAACAATCTTGCCACATTGACAGACTTTCCTGTGAAGCACAACAACAGTTAAGCCACCTGGGACAAGGCAGAACTACTGGACTCATACAGATCTAGCCGGACTCTTGTGCAAACCTTGCAACACAAAAAACCATCAGTTACCTTACAGCCCTGGAAAACGCCAGACACAGCCATCACCATATGATCAGCAAGGACAAGTGGAGATCCTTCAGATAGGGCAGAGGCACCAAAACACACAACATAAAGGAGCTCATCAGCATTGTGAGTGGACTGACAGCAGCTCTCCATCCAAAAGACACCCCACCCTTGCAAGGCAAATCAAATCCCTTGCAACTTTGTACCACTGCAAGCTCAGGGACATACACGACAGCCTTGGCACACAGAGGCAGACAGCACTATTATCCATGGGACAAACCCCCCTCAGGTTCTGGACTCCTGTCAGCAGCAAATACACCACCTGGCTCATGAGTACCATCCACTCTGGCTCTCCATCAGGCCCCTTCCCACAAAACTTCTCAACTACATCATTCCCCATCCTTGAAGCCCACGTCCAGCATGTCATGAATGTCTCCTTTGAGTTTGCCACATTCCATGGGAGCTGGAGGCATGCAGAGACCCAGGCCCTTCTTAAACAACAGACGGCAGTACTGCAGGAACTCCTGGAACATCACCCGGCTTCCCTACCCAGCAAATGTCATCAGGAAGACACTCAACGAGCAACTGACAAACTTCCTCCACGCAAACAGCTCCAGGCAACCAGCACCAGACCATCTTCCACAGTAATCACACCACTGCAACCATCATAATTGCCACCACCAACAACAACTTTGCCCTGCTCAACAATGGTGAGACCACCTCCCTTGACCTCTCAACGGCATTCTACACCATGTGCTACCACACTGTCAGCTCACATATCTCAAACACTGATGTCCAGAGGAGGGCCCAGGATTAAATCAACAAGTAGCTCACCAGCAAGGCCCAGGTAGTCGGCCTCCATCCTTCCGCATGTGGTACACTGGGGTCATCTGGCCCATGCACCAGGGCTCATCTCTCAGCGTGACGATCTTCAATGTCTCCATGACCCCCCCTCCACCATCACATGCGCACACGTCCTCATCATCATTTTGACACCCAGCTGCTCCTCAACCTCACCAAAGACCCAGCCATTGCCAGATCCAACCTTTAAGAAGGCATGAGATCCGTTGATGAATGGCTGAACATCAGCCACCTGAGGCTGGACTTGGACAGGACTGAGGTCATCATCTGAGGATTGTCCCCTTATGGCTGGGTCAACTCCTTGTGTCCCACCGGCCTGGGCACCGCACCAGCACCCAGTGGCCACGCACGCAAGCTGGTGTTCATCATGGACTCATCGCTCACAATTACCTTGCAACTCAAAACCATCTGTACCTCATGCTGCAACACCCTCTGCATGCCGCAAATGATCCACAGATAGATCCACTCCAAGGCAAGACAGACCATCCCCCAGGTCCACGACACCAGCCGGGTCAACTACAGCAACGTCCTCTATGGAGGGACAACAGCAAAACTGCAGGAGAACTGGTCCACATCCAGGGTGCATCCGCACACCTCATCCCCCGCCCCAGCCACATCACCGTCCACCTGAGATAGCTACAATGCCTCACTGTCTGCTGCAGGATCACCTTCAGACTCCTCACCCACACTCAGGAGGCAGTCCACAACCCTAGACCCAAAACCGACCTTGGACGTCTGTCATCCAACAACCCGTTGGCCCAACTCCGTACAGACAATCTTGCCCTGGCCACCATTCATCACATCCACAGAGCAACTGCATGCAGGAGATAGTTCTCCCACCTCACCAAACAGACCTGGGACTCCCTCCCCGGGGCACCTCCACATGACCCATGACCTCTACGCCTTCATGATACTCTTCCAAATTGGTCTGTCCGAGCAGTATTGCAAGCCCCCCTCAGCAGCTTGAGGCCATCACGTGTGAGTATTGGGCTCCATGTCTGTATTTGATGATACATTGTGACCCATGTGTGTCCTCGACTGGACTCAGATCCCAGTGTATGGATAGTTCCACACTCAGGCATACTTTGACATATCTCCACACTTATGTTGTGGACTCATGCGAAATGACTGTAACATCAAATTACATTTTTTCTTTTTATTATAGGTCTGGGGCGTGATTTGTACAAGAAAAGGGTGCAAAACAGGGACCATAGAATCCAAAGTTCCCAGGGGGAGATGGGATCCTTGGCATTTGAAAGCAGCAGAGTCCAGACCACAGTGTTTGGCATCATAGGAAAGACTGTGACCAGCAAGTCCATGTGGCAGAGAATGTCAGTCATTCAGGTGATGCTGTTGCACATGAAGGCCAGGTGTCAGGCCAGATGACCTAGGAGATGTGGATGGGCCGCTGCCTCTCACGGTCTTTTCCGTGGGCGACCCACCTTCCTCGGGGGACCCTCAGATGCAGGCTTTGACGATGCTTGGGACGCTCCGTCGGACAAATCCTCCTCCTCCTCCCTCCCTGTGGCTGGTGGCGGTCTTCGCCTGGTGGCACAGGGAGGGTTACCCATGTTGTCTGCGATCCGACAGAGTGAATGGCTTATGTCCCTTTGCACCGCCAGGAGCTCAGCCAGTCTTGCCTCCATCCGTCCTTGGTGTTCTTGTCGACTGGCATGTTGCTCGGCCTGCTGGTTCTTCATCTCTGTGATGGTCCCCTTTATCTCTGTGAGTGTCCCAACTACCTGGCTGATCTCCCTGGTGTCACGCCGGTATGCCTCCATGATGTTGTGTATGTGTGACGTACCGGTCTCTTCAGCTGGCTGGTCAGGTTCTCGCCTCCGCTTGCCTCCACTCCCACCACCCCTGCCCACACGAGCCTGGCCTGCCGTTGTGGGCACATCTGGTCTACGGGACCCCTGAGGGATGGCAGTGGTGGTGTTGTCTGCCTCCTCCTGGTTGCCCGGCGAACCTTGTCCCTCCTGGTCAGACTGGCTCAGTTATTCATTGCGGGCAGGGCTCCTCGGTATCTCCTGGGATGTGACAGGAATGGGGGTGGTGGTTGGCACAGATGTTCCTGAACCAGGTGCTGCATGGGCTTGGACACCAGAGGGTCCAGGTCGGTCGGGGACATCCGCGGAGTGTTGAGAGGCGTCGCTGCCGGTGGGATCAGGTTCCTCCCGAGCCTGGGACTGTGATTCTTCACCCCCATTGTTGGGGGGAGATTCCTCATGTTGCCCTGTGTGTGAGAGACAGACAATGTTAATGCTGTTTCATGCAACATCCATGTTTCATACACATTCTAGGTGGAACTGTTCCTCCAGGTAGTTGAATGTGCCTAGCATTCTCCTCAATGTTCACTTGTGGATGGGTATGTTGCGGCGGACAGATTGATATGTGTTCCTGAGTCTTTGACTTGTTGATTTTTGGCTTGGATGCTTCTTCGGCTATGTATTGGTCTGTTACATGTCCATTGTGACAGTGGGTAAATCCATTGCCTGTCCCGGGGGTGTCTGCTTGTGTAAGGGGTGTGTGTGACAGGGCCTGCTGGTGGGTGTAGTGTGATTTTGCACTGGGGCTCGCAGGTGATGTAGCTGTCCCCCCATGGAGCATGCTGCCATGACAGTGAGTGTGAGTTCCTGTCCTAGATATCTGACCTTGTTGTCTTGGTGTTTGTGTTTGCACTGCTCACAGGAGGGCCTTGTGCTGCCTACACCAGGGCCCAGTGTCAGCTATCTTGTTAGTACTTTCACAGTCCCTGTGCATTGAGCATGGTGCATTGGTATGTACCTGGGCCATATGGGATGAGGGCAATTGTGTCTGATTTGGAGTACAACAATGCGTTTTGTGACACCCACCCACCCAGCATACTGGACATCCATTCTTGGGTTAGTGCTTCGTGTAGCATGGGACATAGCATGGCCTTGCTTTCTCAATGGGGCATACACATGTTAGTGGCATTAGCATTGTTTTTGACTATGGTTCTGGCCAGTGAGTGTTTGGAGGTAGTTGCGTGCATTTTGTGTAGTTGGGGTGTAGATGCCATTACCCCCATGTTACATAAGTTGTTTGTGTACTCACCAGGCTCTGGAACACCTTGAAGTCCATGTACTCCCACCGGCGGAAGCAGGGCCATCACCTTCTCCTCCCAGGGATGGAAATGTACTGGTCTGCGGGGCCCACCACCTCCAGTGATGTTGCTCTGGGCATAGTCGTCATTCATTTTTCGCTTGACTGCCCTCCGCAGATCGTACCATCTGGCTTGGCATTCAGTCCTGGTCCTTCTTATGGGTGCAACAGCATTCACCCTATCGACAATCCTCTGCCACAGGCGTGATTTTTTGGCTATGCTGGTCTGTCTGACCAATGTTCCAAAGAGCTGTGGCTCGACTCTGATGACTTCGTTGACAAGGATGTCCACCTCCTCCCTTGTGAACTTTGGATTCTTGTCTGTGGGCATGGTGTGGATGGTTGTGGGTGTGTGGGTGTGAATGTGAAGGTGTGTGTGCTAATGTGGAGAGGGGGTATGTGTGAAGGAGTGTGTGTGAAGGTGTATATGTTAAGGTGTATGGGTGCAGTTGTTGGGGGTGCTCTGTAGCTGCTGTGAGTCTGTTGCAAAGGCTCATGGTTTGTGTGTGTGGGCCCTTTTTATTGGTCCATTTGAGGGTGGGCCTGAGTTTGAAATTTTGGTGGGTGTGTTATAAGAGGTGGTTGTGAGTTTGGGCCTCTGTTTTCCTGTTTGGATGTGCCAGGTCAGTCATTTTGATGTTTTTTGTACTGTAGACGTGTTTTGTGGTGTTGTGCGATTCGAATTGACCCTCCTTGTGCTGTTTTACAGTGTCCTGGTTCAGTACGAGTCGTTTTTGCGTATGTAAGGTGCGTCCATACGCAATGTTGGTGTACCGTGCTCGCATACGCAATGTTGTTGTAAGGTCAGAACATACGCGATGCTGGGGGACGGTGCTGGGGTACGGTGCATACAAGTACGGTGCTGGGGTACGGTGCGTCCAAGTACGGGGCTGGGGTACGGTGCTGGGGTACGGTGCATCCAAGTACGGGGCTGGGGTATGGTGCGTCCAAGTACGGGGCTGGGGTACGGTGCTTGGGTACTGTGCGTACAAGTACGGGGCTGGGGTACGGTACGTCTAAGTACGGGGCTGGGTATGGTGCGTCCAAGTACGGGGCTGGGGTACGGTGCTGGGGTATGGTGCATCCAAGTACAGGGCTGGGGTACGGTGCTGGGGTACGGTGCGTACAAGTACGGTGCGTCCAAGTACTGGGCTGGGGTACGGTGCATACAAGTACGGGGCTGGGGTACGGTGCTTCCAAGTACGGGGCTGGGGTACGGTGCTGGGGTACGGTGCTTCCAAGTACGGGGCTGGGGTACGGTGCATACAAGTACAGGGCTGGGGTACGGTGTGGACATGGGGGGGTATGGTGCTGACATACGGGGGGACGTCCGGACATACGCGGGGGGAGGGGGGACTGTACGACTCGTACCCCGGGCACAAGTTTACCCGGGATACGAGTGGTACAGAGTTCGCTCCGTACGGGACGCTTTACATACGCTTGTAAATTCGGAAGGGCGGGACTGATACGAATTGTACGTAAAAATGTACGGATACGAGTCGTACGGAATTTTTTTTACCCGATCGGAATCGGCACCTTAGTGTAGAACATGACGTCAGCATATGTTCTAAGTCCGCATGAGGCAGCGAACATCGCGGGCATAAGGTCTCCTTCCCAGTTCCCCATTTAGCAATCCTTTTCGGCGTAAAATAAAGTAAAAAGCAGGTTTTATAATACTGCGCCTGCAGACGTGCTGGTATTAAAAGCTTCTGTGCTAGTTCTGTGGAGTATAGAAACAGATCAGGTGAGACATCTATTTCTTCTTTCCACTTGCTAGCCCGATGTCCCATGTCATCTGTCATCAGGGAGTTAAGTTATATACCATCCCGATTGATTGACTATTCTGTCTTAATTTATCAATAATGGAGTTGTTTAAGAATCCTGTTTGGCCTCCTTCCTTCCTGCTTGAAAAATCACGTATTCGTAGATACTTAAAAAAATCTTTCCAATCTAGTCCATATTGTGCCTTAAGATTTTCAAAAGTGATTATATCTGTAAGAGAGTAAAAATCTCCAAGCTTGGATAAGCCGTTGTCTATCCATCTCCTGGTCGTAAGGTCTTTAAATACTCCAGGCAGATTAAAATTATTACTTATCGGAGTATAATAATTCAGACAGCCCAGTCCTAACATCTTCCGGATTGCCTTCATGGTTTTATATCCTGCAGCCAGCGTCTTATAATATACCTTGTTGTAGTGGGAATCATTTAGGAATTTCCAGGCCCATCCCCAGGCCTGATTACCCATTATTAGTTCTATAGGTGTGGGGAGGACATAGTTAGGCAACTTGTCTGGTAGTTTGTCGGAGAAAAGGGTATGATTATATAAGAGATTAGTTGCCCAATAATAAAGTTTAATGTTTGGGAGAGCCAAGCCGTCCCTATCCTTTGGTAGAGAGAGGAACCTATATGCCCTTCTAGGTTTCCCGTAATACCAAATGAACCGGAAGAACATATCTTCGATCTTTTTTATACATTTGGGATTGAATTCCAGTGGAATAGCTCTTATCAGCTATAGGATTTTAGGGAAAAAGAGCATTTCAATTATATTGCATCTTCCGATTATTAAAAGATGCAGATTGTGTAGTTGTCTCAATTCTGGTTCTATTTTATCAATCATTGGGTCGATTATTATTTTTTTTTTTATTATTTTGTTTATTAGCATTTAACATGACTTATCATGTCCAGAAACAGTATACAACTTATAGACAGTAGGACTACCACATCCTTCATCCCATACCTTACATATACATAGTGACATCTTCCAAATTTTTACTTACAATTTACAATGCAACTCACAGTCAATGATCTTGATTTTTTTGTAAATAATCTACCAGATATTTCCAATAGTCCCTAGGCTTGACTCCAGTGGGCAGCTCCTCTTCATACGTTTTCAGCGCATCCCGGCAGTAAGCCATATCTTCAAGCCAGCCTTTGATGGTGGGGGTTTTCTGACTACCCAAGCATAATGAAACTCTATGCTTAGCTAATAGTAAGGCTATGACACAATATTTACGCTTAGTAGCATGTACATCCTGGATTAGTCCCAACAAACACACACGAATCGTGCATTCTATGGGGCCAATTCACAGAACTAAATTAAGACAAAATCCTAAACTTACTACTTTTGATATTCACAGAAGTTAGGATTTTGTCTTAAGTTTGTCTTAAGACAAACTTAAGACAGACTTAAGACAGACTTAAGACAAACTTAAGACAAAATCCTAACTTAAGTCTGTCTTAAGTCTGTCTTAAGTATGTCTTAGGACAAACTTAAGACAAAATCCTAACTTCTGTGAATACCAAAAGTAGTAAGTTTAGGATTTTGTCTTAAGTTAGTTCTGTGAATCGGGCCCAATATTATTACCCACCATCCTACCGAGCATCTCCACCACTTGTACCCAATAGACATTGATCAGCCTGCAGTACCATGCCAGATGTATAAAAGTGGCCTCATCTTCCCCACAGCGTTGGCATCGGGCATCGGAATGCAGACCATATTTATACAGTCTGGCGGGAGTGTAATAGGTTTGATGCAAATATTTAAAGTGTAGTATGCGTAAATTACCATTCGGTGTGAGCATGCTTGTGAGTGCACAACATCTTGCCCAGTCCTCCCCCGTGAGATGATCCTCCAAGCTATTATTCCATCTTAATAAGGCCTGATGTGCGCTACCATCAATGTCCTCCTGCAATTTCGCGTACAGTTTCGACACCATATGTGCGCATCGCGTGTCAGCATTTGCAACGTTTTTAGCTGTGGTGGCTCAACGGGATAGGATGGATACAATTTTTTGATGGCGCCTTGCAATCTATAATACGTAAATTTAAAAAGTAATGTCTGGTTGCTAATAAATGTGAGGCTCTTGGGCTCGACAAAGTTTCCATCTATGTATAAATCACCCATTGTATCAATGCCCACTCGTTTGAGAAGTTGCATACCTTTGTCCTCCTGTGTAACCGACAGTTCCGGGTGTCTAACCAGTGGCATCGCAGGGGCGTACAGTGGCAACTTATTGGCTAACCTGCCCATCTTACGCCACGCTGCACACGTGGTGTCAATTGTATTAATATCTCTGGAGTGTAGCGGAGGATGTTTATAAGGCAAAATAGATGTCAGCAGAATAGGATGCGCATCACCCTCCTCTATTGCTACATGTGTTAGATATGGTGCCCTATGATACCAGTAATGTGCATACTGAGCTTGTACACATAAATAATAAAGAAAGAGATCTGGCACCTGAAGACCCCCTTTCGAATAAGGTAGAGTCAGGGACCGTAACTCAATTCGTGCCTGCCTGCCTGCCCATATCAGTCGCGTTACCATGGCGTTTATTCTGCTAAACACCGCCATCGGAGGTGTGATTGGTTTGTTATTAAACAGGTATAGTAATTTGGGTAATATAACCATCTTTACAATGGCCATGCGTTCTGCCAGTGTCAACGGGAGCTGTATCCAGCGTATAATTTTGTCCTCCAGTGCATCGATCACGCTTCTGTAATTAATACGGATTACAAACTCTGGGTCTCTGTGGTACCAAACGCCCACGTATTTAACTGGTTCAGTTTGCCATTCTAGGGGGAACTCCTTGAGTGCGGCTGTGTAGTGTCTGTTAGAAGTATAATTAGTGATTTGGCCCAGTTAATTTGAAGCCCGGAATGCCTGCCAAATTTAATATACTCTCTCAGCAATGGGGCTAGATTCACATCAGGATCCCGCACATATAGCACCATATCGTCAGCGTAGAGCGAGATATGTAACGGTCTTTGTGGGAACTGCAGCGCAGAGTAGTGATGACCTTGTCGTATTTTACACGCCAACCGTTCGAGTGCCAGCGCAAAAAGCAAAGGAGATAGCGGACACCCCTGCCTTGTGCCTCTCGCAATTGGAATTGCCCCCGACACATGCTGATTAACCCGGATACGTGCTGTGGGCGCTGTATAAAGTATTTGAATCCACCGAAGAAAGACTGGGGGAAACCCCATGCGCTGTAATACAGCATGAAGATATGGCCATTCAATGGAGTCAAAAGCTTTGGCTGCATCCAAAAGGACTGCAGCAGCCTTCGTGGATGGGATCAGATAGTGCAACAGCGCACATAGCGTTCTAGTGTTATGAGTTGTTGATCTACTGGGTATAAACCCGGACTGATCGGGGAGGACAAGCTTAGGCATGAGGGGTTGCAAACGCTTTGCAAGAAGCTTAGCTAGTATTTTAGTATCCACATGTATTAAGGACAAAGGCCTGTAGGAATCACATTGTTCCGGAACTTTATTCGGTTTCAGGAGAACGATAATCATTACTTCTCTCAATGTGGGGGGTAAGATAAGTTTATTGTGAGCGTCTCCATACATCTCAATGAGATGGGGTGCCAATTGATCTGCGAATGCCTTATAAAATTCAGAAGTAAAGCCATCCGGTCCAGGCGCTTTGCCATTGGGGAGCAGCTTAATTATTTCAATTACTTCCTCTACTGTTACTGGCAGAGAAAGATACTCTCTTTGTGTGTTGGAGAGCCATGCAATTGCAATATCTTCCAAATAGTCCCGAATTTCCGATGATGGAGCAGTATGTTGCGAAGCATAGAGTTCGCGGTATGACCCCATAAACGCCTGTAGTATATTCTGGGTATCGTAGTGGAGCTCACCTGTCTTATCAGCAACAGCCAGAATCGTGTGCGCCGCACGGCCAGTGCAAATTTTGTGCGCTAATATTTTCCCTGGCCTACCCCCCTCCCCGAATGAACGTGCATTTTGACGTTTCGCGATGTATTTAAGTTCGTCATCTGCAAACGATTGGTATTCCGTCTGGACCTTTCAAATATCCCCCAATATCTGCTCATTATGCGTGCGGGTATATTCCCGCTCTAATTCTGCCAGTGCGGCTTCCTGCTTGCTAATTTGATGACGTATATCTTTTAATATACCCGCATTCGTGCTAATACACATGCCTCTTATGGTAGCCTTAAAGGCTTCCCACAGCAAACCTGGGTCATCTGTGGATGGCTTGTTCAACAAAAAGAATTCCGTGATCGCCTTACTAAAAGTGTCCGTGTATGTAGTATCTAACAAGGCTTTCGTGTTAAATCGCCAGATATATGGTGGAGGTGTGTAGTGTGTCATATCAATAGTCAGGAGCACAGGAGCATGATCAGAAAGAGTTTTCGGCAAATGACGTATATGCCGCGTCCTTGACGCCACCCCCTCTGTGCCTAACCAATAGTCAATACGCGACCAGCTGTTATGTATGGCTGAGGTGTGCGTAGCCTCCCTACTGCCAGGATGTCGAGTTCTCCACAGATCAATCATACGAGTGTCAGACATAAGATCATGCATCATTTCTACAGCTCTTCTATGTGGCTCTTTGGATCCAATCAATCTATCCAATTCTTCATTTAAGGCTAAATTTAAGTTACCACCCCAAAGCAGCGCCATCTCGGGCAATGCATTGATTTTCCGCCAAATAGATTTAAAAAAATCAGGGTCATCTACGTTTGGCCCATACGTGTTTATTAATGCAATTCTCTGTCCCCTGAGCCTCCCTGTTATGATAACATATCGACCTAGGTCATCTATCTGACTGGTATCAATTGCAAACTGCGTCCCTTTCTTTACCAATATCATTACTCCCCTAGAGCAGGCAGAGTAGGTGAAGCTGTAGCTCGATTCTGCCCATTTGTTCCCAATGTTACTCTTGTGCATGGGTGAAAGGTGAGTTTCCTGGAGGAGTGCAATGTCTACATGTAGCCTGTCAAAATAAGCAAAAATCTGGCGCACCTTCTTGGGGTTGTGAAGCTCCCTAATATTCCATGTCATCATATTTATATGCGTTGGTTGCAATCTACCTGTATCAGACATGAGGGACTATCTTATAAAATGTATCCGTCGAACAGTCTCCATGTGTACAATCACTATGTGTTTTAGCATCATGATGTCAACAGCCGTAGTACAAGTAATTTGGATACCAGCAATGTGTCTCAAGTCCCACAGCCTGCAAAACAGTACCCACACCCACCCCACCCTGTTCCCTCCCACTTTGGCAACCCAACTACGCCAAAGCCATTCCCCAAACATATCAAACTTGTAATGGGGAGCACCCGCCTGGGGGGATCTGCCAAGTGCACACAACTTCATCCAGCACAGTGGATGCGGTCGGGGGGGTTACATTAATAGTGCAGTTAGCAATACCACCATATCCCCACAAATATCGCCGTGTACATCTCTGATCCCTTAAATGGAAGTTAAGTCTGAAGTAAATCAGTCTATTTTCCCCACATGCAATATGCAGCTGATTATTGTGCTCTGTAAAATAGGAAATTTCTCTTTTTGATACGCCAATCTACTATGACCCTTCCTAGCAACTGTAATTTTGGAACCCACAAAATTTCGTAACAGTACCTTTAGATACACCTTTTGTCAGCCTTTGGGTGGCCGGGCTAATTCAACCAAAAAAATGGCCTTATGTCCAGCTTTCAGCAGTTCTATCTGGAATGCGCCAGTACATTTACAGTTCATACATTACCGCCATTAGAAAGCAACGCGGTTCAGCATGTCCTCCGCTGATGTGCCATGTCTGCATCCGGCTTCCGCAGATGTGATTTAAAGGCGTCTCTCGGCTATCACCCAGTTCACATCTATAACACCCATGCCGCCAAGTGTCTCAATAAGCTGTTTGTGATATGTGGGGCAGCAATGGTCTCCCATATCCGACCAGTTTCTGTACTCAACTCCAAGTGCGCCCATGTTACCACAGCAGCATTTCTTCAATGATTGTTACATGGCATACAACAGTTTATTCGTCTTCTTGTTCCTGTCTTCTTGTTCCTGTGTAGCTCTCCTCTGCTCTTTGCACTTGTTAAGCACTTTTTTCAAAAAGTCCTGCACCGTCTTTGGAGTCTGAAGCACCGTTGACCGCTCATCTTGTGTCACCCTCAGCCGCACCGGATACAGCATTGCATATTCTATCCCCAACTCGCAAAGTTGTTTTTTTTACAGGGTTGAATTCCTTACGTGCGGTTTGCACATACATAGTAACATTAGGATAGAAGGCTATACTGTTTCCCTGATAATTTATTTGCTGCTTTTCCCTCGCCAAATGCAGGATTGCGCCCCTGTAGTTCAGGACCCTTGCAATGATGGGATGAGGTGGAGCACCCGGTGGCGGTCTCGGAGCCAAGGATCTATGGGCACGTTCTGTAAGCAGCATCGCAGAAAAGCTATCAGCCCCAAAAACAGCACGCAATAGTCCCTCCACGTAAGTTTCCATCTTCCCTGTAGCTGTGGACTCGGGCACACCGGCAATTCGTACGTTATTGCGTCGCGATCTCGCTTCTAAATCCTCCGCTTTATTTTTAAGCACCTCCAGTACCTTTTCCATTTCCGTACATTTGCGAGACGTGGTGTGTGATTCATCCTCCACCGCCGTTATACGGCCCTCGGCTGCATACAGCTGTTCCCCCTGCTTATCCAGCTTCGCAGAGATATTATCCACCCTGTGAGTGAGCGAGTCTAATTTGCCGTTTATGTCTTGCAGGCTTAGCTGAATGGCCTGTAGAACAGTTTCCATGCCCTTGCTCGACGCACCCTCAATCTCCTGCTCCATATCACATTGCATCGTCGCCCCCTTAGGAGTCCATTTAGCTTCAAAAGACAGTTTCGACTGCTGCCTATCAGGTTTACCTATCGCACTCCACAAGCGATGCCGCAGTTAGGTTCGGCAGATGACGCTGATACAGTACCACTACTACGGGGTCACGAGCCTGTCAGGCAAACACGGTGCAGTCCGGGCAAGTGGACTGAGTCACAATCAGTGCTCCCAGCCTCCAAATGCCACGCGGTGACAGCACACTAGGTCAATGCAGCAGCGGTCTATCTCCGGCAACGCCCACAGCGCGCAATGCCCCCCCGCACCTTCAGAGTCGGTATGATGTCATTCAGCCAGCTGGAGGAAGCTGCCGCCACACATGGACATTATACCCAGATACAGCAAGGTGAGTACCAGCTCCAATGCATCCCGCACCTCCTGTCGACAATCTGCACAAGCGCCCTCAGCGTGAAGTCTATATGCCAGCTGCCACTTGAGGGCACGCCCGAACTGCGTCTAGATCTTCGTTGGTTTGTGAAAAGCAATATATACAAGGCAGTTCAGGCCACACACCACCGCACCTCACCACTGTGTCTGGCCACTTATCCCCCCGGGGCAGGAGGTCAGCAAGCCAGGAGACACCATAATGATCTAGCACTGCCCCTCCACACCATGACTTAGAGGCACCGTCTCCACAGAAGGCAGCAACAGGGTAGAAACTCAGCACCAGGCTCTTATATCTTCCCAGCAGCAACATCACAGTGCAATTACTTCTCAAGGCACCCCTTGCGGCCACGCGGCTCCTCCATCACCATGCAGCTTCATCCCAGCACAGCATGCAACTGTCATCAGCGCCGCCCGCTCCACAAGCACCTGCCATTTTGTGTTTACAAACACGCCTGCCGAGTCTTGCCTCACAATTTTACCTGCCGATATCTCCCCGCATGCCGCCACCTCACCAGTTTCCTAGTGCCAGCAGAGGGAGCCGTCAGCTGGAGGGGCGTTTCTTTCGTCAGTAACCGCACTGCTCACCGCCGCTCCGCCCCGTAAGCTTCATGGGCGCCGCCATCTTTTGAATGCCGAGCCGGTGCCGCGCGCCCGCTTACAAGTACAAGTTAGTGCACATCAGGATGCTCATCAAGCAAGTTAATATAGCGCTTCCACTGCCGACGATTCCCCACGGCGTTCAGGTGGTTTTGGGCTTAGTAGAGCTTCCGCATCATGCTATTTTTTGCTGATTCCATGCCCGACCGGCAGAGCCGCCTTAAGAGGCAGCCATTCCGCAATGCGCCCTCTAGCGCCCCCAATCATTGGGTCGATATTTTGCTTCAACTAGCTTTTTGATATTGGCGGTAATGTCTACCCCCAGATAAGTGGCGTTTCTTACCTGTCTCACGTCATCGCCCATGTTGATGTTTTTACAAATAATCTGGGTTTAGGGTTGATTTAAGGAGTATCCGGCCAAGAGGCCGAATTTCGACGCTTCTCGCTCTACCTCTGCCATAGATTCTATCGGGTTGGATGTTACCAGTGCTATGTCGTCAGCATACGCCAATACTTTTGTTTCCCAGCCTTGACTGATTTTTGGCCTAACCCTCTGATTATACTCTAGGGTGTGTAAGAAGGGGTCAATATAAATGGCGAAAAGCAGCGGTGAGCTGGGACATCCCTGACGTGTGCCACAAGTTATTCTACAAGAATTAGTAAGTGAGCCATTTATAAATAGTTTGGCGGTTGGATGAAAATACAGCATCTTGAATGCCTGTATAAAATGTTGGCCGATCCCAACCCTCGACAGAGACTCCTAAAGAAATGGACAGGAGACTCTGTCAAAGGCTTTCTCGGCATCAAGTAAAATGAGTGCCATGGGATTTCCAGAGATTTGTGCTGCATCAAAAAGTGAGATGGTTCTTCTTATATGATCTGTGGTGCTGCGTCCCCCCATGTTGCCTTGGGGAGATTACTTTATGGATCGCCCCTGCTAATCTAGTCGATAATATTTTAGAATACATTTTGCTATCCGTATTTATTAATGTGATTGGCCCATAAGAAGCGGGCTCTAGTGCGGGTTTATGTTTTTTCAAGAAAACAATTATTTTTGCTTGAGACCATGATTCAGGTGGTCTTCCCCCCTTAAAAACATGTACAAACAGAGGAAAAATGGCTTCTCTTATTTCTGTCGAAAATTTCTTATAAAACTCCGGGATACTGTCTAGGCCTGTTGCCTTACCATTAGGGAGACTATTAATACACAGCAGAGCATCAACCCATTGGTGATGCTCCTCAAGTTGGCCTGGATAATTGTTCCGTTGAGATTTGATTAAGATAGGACATAATATGATCTGGTTGGGATTTAGTAGATTCTTGATATAAAATATCTTAGAAATTCATTACGTATCCCTTCTGGGTCTGTAATTGTGATCTGAGAGGTGTCATTCACTGCCGTAATAGTGTTTTTTGTGGCTTTTTTCTAGCCCTGACTGCAAGATGGTGTCTGACTTGTTCACTACATTCGTACGCTTCTTTTCTCCAAATCTCCAGTTTATCTGCTGCACTTTTGGCGATGACCTCCATAACTAAATATTTGGCTGCAAGTATTTTCGCCAGTACTTCTGTAGGATCCTCCCCATCTCTATATACCTTAATCTGGTTTTCTTCTGTGGCTGCCAGTTGTGCTTGCAGAAGATCCAATGATTGGCGTTTGCCCCTATTAAGAGCTATCAAAAGGCTCATTGTCTCTCCCCTTATTGCGGCCTTGAGTGCGTCCCAAACCACTTCTATCTTAGTACTGTCCAAATTCTCCTTAATAAATTGGGGGATCCATTGCCTCATGTGTTTGTAGTATTCGTCATTTGAAAGTAGAGAGCGATCGAACGACCAACTGATCATATCTTGGTTGACCCTTGTTTTCCCTCTTATTTCTAAAACCAAGGGATTGTGATCCGATATGATTCATGTGTGTTTTTCTATTGAACACTTGTGGAGAATAGTGTAAGATGCAAGAATGTAGTCTAATCTAACCTTTTTTGTGCGGAAAGGAATAAAAAGTGTAGCCCGGGTCAGTAGAATAGTATGATTGCCAGACATCGATTAATGCTTGTTCTTGGCTTAGGGTCTTCAAAGCTTTAAAAACCTTAGGTTTTCTCCCTATGTACTTCCAATTGGTGTCTGAGGAGATACTTTGACTAGGTGGTATGTTTATATTAAAATCGCCACAGATAATAATAGGCAACGACTACTCGGCCAATTCATTATTTAAATAATCAAAGATTGCAGGATCATCAACAATACTGCCATAGACCGTACATATCGTGATTATGTCTCCGTTTTCCCTTCGGCACTCGGTTATGACCCATCTCCCATTGTGATTTACTGATGTGCGTGGAAATTGAAGTGTACTTTTGGCGGATAATATTGCATCCCCCGTGTCCTAGTGCTCCTATTAATTTAAATCTTAGTGTACCTAAAAGATGAGTCTGTGTCCTGTCAATATGTGTCTCCTGTAGACATAAGATATCAGCTTTCAATAGTTTGAGGGCTACTGTGGTATTACGACGTTTCCTTGGATCATTCAAACCACAAATATTTATTGTGGATATGCGTAATTTACTCATTTCTTGGAGTTAGGTCCATTCTTGAAGACCCTAGTCAGGTCATGATGGTGCCTCCTACTCTCGCACCAGCATAAAGAAAAGGAGAGATTAAATAATCGAGAAGAATTTAAGAAAAAGCCATAAGTAACATCTGTTAGTGGCACATTAATAAAACAGATATTCTTAGGGTCAACCCATTGCCCCTTCCCCTCCCCTCCCCCCTTCCAGGAGAGCCCGCCCCCCCACCACCTACCACTGAGGCCTACCTGGTTCAGCTTGAACCAGGGTGTGAACATCTAAGATGGCAGTGTCCTGAACCATCCCTCCGGTCTGGCCCTATGTCCTGAGCTGCACATTTTATCAATATCAATACCTATAGTGTTGTCCCCAGTTCGAACCTTAAGTGACCCTAAACCTTAAATGTTGAGTCTATATCAGTTCAGCTTTTGGATCTATCTCTATTTGTCTTTGTAATTTCCTGCAGATAAGCTTGAGCTTGAATTTCCGACGTAAAGCTGCGAGTAACCCCGTTAAAGATGATTTTTAAGCATGCCGGATTCTGTATTTATACCGTAGCTCCAACTTGCTGAAATGGCTTGAATAGCTGCCTCAATCTCCATCGACGTTCAACGGTGACATGGGAGAAATCTGGCCTGGTAAAGAAGATGATGCCATTATGTGCCTTTTTGCTTGTTGGTCTAGCTACATCAAAAAGAGCTTGGCGCAAAAGAAAGTTTCCAAAGTACACTAGGATTGCGCTAGGGTATTGGTCTTGAGAAGTGGGTCATTTGGAAGGTGTCAAGGGGAATCGGTGTGTGCGTTGTACTTCCTTATCCCAGTCCCAGTATTTCATCTCCGGAAATGCGCCTTTAAAGAGTGTTATTATGTATTCCCTGGGGTCATTTCCTTCCGTTCCCTCCGGAATCCTGAGAATGCGCAGGTTTTTGCGTCGCATTCTATTCTCCTGTTCCTCGATTTTCCCCATTAGGTCTTTAACTATAGTATCATGCGCATTCCCCTTGTAGTGAAGGCAGTGATTTAGATACATTTTTTTTTTTAACAGCAGAGAGAGAGGGACCCCACGCCAAGAGAGAGGGGTGCCAAGCAAGACCGTAGTCAAAAAGGAAGATCTCTCTTGGATCTATGAATATCAACCGTCATTCAAACATACAGATTTGACATAAACAGGATGAGATGTGGCATCAACGAAGCAAACCAAATACTTGATAACAAATTTATTTCAAATCAATCAGCGAATATCACAAACTATAAAATATTGTACACATACATAAAAAGGATAAACAGTTTATCAAATATTAAAACAAGAATTAAAACTTTCTTGGAATTTATGCACAGATAATGAGATAAATCACCATCAATATACATACAAAGCACAAAATAGGGAAAAAAAGGGAATGAGAACAGGACAGATAGTCCTACTCAAAAAATAGGAAATCGTTAACTCAAAAATGAATCAGTTCTGACCACAATGCAATTCAACCACAATATATATGGCACAAAACCATCATTACAAATTTCATACGATTTCCTTATATTATAGTATCGACGCGTTTCGGTAGGCCACGGTATAAAGCCAACACCTTCCTCAGGATTAAATGCAGATCCCAATTTTTATATTAAAATCTGAAAAGAATATATAACAAAATAGTGTAAGCGACTCCCCAAGTACTTTTTCTCAAACAGTATTTGATATACTTCGATGACCCTAGCTCATCCCTTGTTCTTGCACATATAAAACACACACATACACTCTCATGCCATCACCTATAAATGCTCATGATATTTATCAGGGTAAGATTTAAAGAAATTCTCACAGTACCTAAACTTAAAACAGTTCATTAATGTTGCTGTGAGATAGGAACACTCTAGCAAACTATCCTCACTGAGCTTACGGTTACAGGCATTTATTATTTGCTAGACCGTACTAATTTTGGATATCAAACTTACAATTGTAAAAATATCAATGAACCACAGTTCCTCTTGAACGAGCAAAATCCGCTCCTCAACGTTTTAGCTTCTTCAAGGATCTATTTAGATAAAAAAAGAGGGAGGGCTAGTGTCTTCAAGTAGTTGTAACATTAGTTAATTATTTTATTTTATGGGCATTCTCTAAAATTTACCTCATATATTCTTTAAATCCGTTTATCGGAATAATTCACTCGTGCATTGTTCCAAATGTATCCTCATAGGAATAGGGATTGTGCGAGTGCGTTATCTAATGCGGATTACAAAAATAGGTTACTCATACTGCCTGGCGGGAGGCTAAGTATCCTGTTGGATTAGTCAAAGTACAAAAGACCTCATATTTACCAAATACTTATGTTTAATACAGGCGGATCATATATATTCTTTCCCAGCTGTGTGTATCTCAGATTAGAGAGTCATCATTTACTCTTCCAACTGGTCTCTAAAACAAAGCAAAATGCTTATGTCAACCATATTGAACCGAACTAATTGTGTCTTCTGTATTCAGCTTTTCATATCGTGGATACCTAAACATCTTGCAAGGATTCTTAAAGATATTACCCTAAGAACGCTGTCTCCAGTTAATCAACCCTACATTAAAAGGTATCCCACTCTGCATTTTAGCCAGACTGTTTGGACATGTGTGTGTAACACTATTCTCTAATTACGGAAATTACTCAGATAAAAGCGCTACTCGTAAGATATCCTCCAAGACTGTGCTACCTCATAATAAGTCAAATTCCTACTACACACAAAAAAAAACAATAGGTGTTAGTCCCAAAGGCTCCTATATCTGACATGGGAGACAACACACAAACTAGCTAATCTCCTCACCACGTATTTTAAGACAATATAAAGGAGTGACCATTTACCTTCAGCAAAGTTCCTTAATATGCTTGAAATCGGTAATGGTGAAACCGTCCCAAATCTGGGATCTAGTTACTCCCTGTAAAGGAAGAGAGCGCAGACATCAATGTAATGATGCATCTCGTTCGAATCGGCCAACCGATTTCTACCTGGGCTCCCATCCGACATACCTTACTCGGGTCCTGTACTCTCCGCAAAAATGGATTCCTTGAATTCTGACGAACAAGTAAACCACTGATCCCGTCGGTTTAAATACCGGCCCGCGTCATCCAGCCCGGAAGTGAGACAATACTTCCGGGTTAAGAAATTAACACTGGATACGGCTGCACTGACAAAACGAGCAAATAATCCGCCATCTTGGCGGTGTGTTAAAAGGAGTTTAAAGCACAAATCAAAACTCCTATTTACCAGTGATGTCTTAGTATCGAACTTCACCACCCTTTTATATATACATAACGGTGTTTTAGTGATGATTAAAACACATGTTATAATGTTCAAGTATCAATTCTCAATACTTTTCTTCATGTAGCCACAACAAATATATTTATTTTATACTGTCAGGCTGTGTAAATACAAGCAGTGTTATCTAAATACTTGTATCTCACTATCAAATACATACATTGCTATGTTAGCATAAGCGCGTTAGATGTTAGAAAAGCCATCTTGCCACTTTTGCTGCTTTTGCACACGACACTGCAGAGACATGTTATTATTTGAAAACTGCTTGGTTGCCTTTCCTTCACATGAGAACTGTCTGTTGTTCACATCCCTAGACGTGCACTGCGACCTTGGTCTGAACATTGTGTGCAAAACACTCTGAGCCGCCAGACAATGTAAGTTTTTGAGTTCAGGTTGATCCGCCCACTCTTTAGTCATAATACGCACACAGCTGCAAATACCTGAATGTCGAGAGCCTTTAATATTACTGTTTGTATGCGTTAGAAACACATTCTGGAGAAGAACATTTCCAGGCGCAGAGCAAAGCTGATCCTGTGATGTGATTCACCTAAGCTGATCTTTACAGTATGGGGTTCCCCATTCAAGCCTAGAGACCTTCTATTAGTATAATAATACTAGCCCACTAGCGAAGGGAAGGTGGCTGTATTCCACTGTCATTTCCAATATGATTTCTCCCTTCATTTTCTATGGTATTGTAACAATGCTGATGGTTTTAATTATAATCATTTGTCTGCTTATGTTAGCCAAAGTACTGCATCTTAGGACACGTAGTTCATAAAATAAAACTTGTAAACTTTACCGTGTCTCTGATTACTCTTTTTTTGGACTGATTTGAGAATAATAACGAAAAGGTATTTCTGATACCCACCATTCCTGAGAGTACTCTAAGTCGCTTGTTCTGGGTTGTCTATACATTGGGACATCCGAGAGAATACGGATAACGAATGGGACACTGATGCTGGTCGGATAGGGGTTCTGGGTACTGAGGTGAGTTTTTGGTACACCACAATTCACTGAGGCCCTGGTTTCCTGCGCATAGTTCTGTGCATGAGCAGAATCCCTGCAACACCCTGTTCTTTCAGTGTGGAGACGTCTTTCTCTAAATTCTCGGTTCGAATTTCCACAGATGACATCCTATCTGCAATTTCAGTGCATATTCGGCCCACTTTTCTGATAGCGCCTTGGAGTATTTGCGTAGCTTGTCAGCCTTTCCGATTGTCTTGTTTAACTTCTTCTTGGAAGCCCTTGATCGACTGCAAGACTTCAGCAAAGGTGGGTTATTCCACATTTCTAGCATTCCCACTCGGAGTTGTGGTTGAGGAAAGAATATGGCCTGATCGTACAGTGCAGTCTGACGGTGTCATGAATTTAGAGGATGAGTAATCCCATCTGAGCTCGGGGTTGCTATCCTGATCTGAGGATTCCCCGGTTTTATGATCACTATGTCTCTTTTTTCTTTTCTTTTCTAGCTTCTTTTTTTGGGCAACCTTTTGCCATAGGGTCCTGGAGTCGGTGCTGTCACTGATGAATACAGGCCCCAGCTAGGCCCGCAGGACACAAGGGTTCGCTCTCCTGTAATGGAATCTATAAGGAAGTTGGCACGGAAACTGCAAAGTACAAAGACAGCATTTATTAACCCTTAAGGGTGGTCCTACAATCCACACAACACTCTTCAGTATTGCATAGAGTAGCACAAAGAACTTACGTACATGGTCCCCTTTTATACACAATAGAGGGGCTCATAAGTGGGTGGATACAGCATGAGGCCGAAGAACATTACCATTTATGGTCATTTTCGATACTGAATCAATATGTGGGCGGAGCTAACACACTCCTTGAGCCCGCGAAAACATGGTCAAGCAGGGTTAAGTGATAACAGATGTGGTCAAGTCTGGGCATGCGCCAGATGGAGCTATTTATAGACTGTTACTAGGCAGATTACAAGAGCAACTAACACAGAGGTTGGACTCTTCTCGTGTGGAACACGTGGAAGCATGACAATACAAAATGGAGTCCGGACTTCGGTCAACATAACAGGGAAAACATAATCTAAGTAAGGGAATTAATGTCTTTAGTAAATGCTTAATCACATCGTTGTTTCAATTTACAACAGACGACCCTTTCAGCATTTACTGAAGACATCCGGTTTGTTAGGATAATCATCATATATATCAATTATCATCATTTCTTCTACTTCCTTAGCTAAACGTTTCTGATAAGTGACATTGGCAATAGCTTTCTTATCGGGGATACAAAATGATACACATACAGAACAGAGCAAGGGACCACACTGAACACAGAGACAGCATGAAAACAGAACTGCTACAATAATACAGAGACCAGTTAAAACCTTCCATCCCCAGGCAGTAATTAATGCCCAAAACCATCCAGAAAAGGACCAAGTGCCGTTTTCTGTATGGATTTCAGCTGCAATTTTATGTAGTTTATTGATGGCATTATAAACTGATGGCGTATGATCAGGGATAAACACACAACAGCTACTTCCAATAATTTTACATGCTCCTCCTCTGTCAGCTAGCATAACGTCTAATACCATACGATTCTGCAATGCAACAATTCTAGTAATTTGCAATTCCTCCGTAAGATTCCCAAGAGCAGCAGCAGTCTGATTTGTCACAGCCTCTACCACTCTTGTTAATCTTCGGATCTTTCTACTGTTCAGAGCAGCTCCAACAAAGAAAAACAGTCCTAAGTTAAAATCAATATACTGTTGCAGACTGGTATCAGTCTGATCTACATCATCAATTGATAAAGTACGTTTATACCTATTTACAGTCACATTATTCAATAATTTCAGATCCTTATGATAAGATGCGGGTGCTAGGAATACAGGAGGTAATAGAAATGATACATAGCATACCCCAGACCACCCAGCCGGCAGACGGTAATAACCTTTATTTCCACACACAAAGTACGTATTATGGGAGGCTAAAAAGGTACTATTGTTCAACCCATCAATGTTCAGAACAGTAATACAATCACTAACACCAACAGGAATAAAACCCACACTCTGGACACACAGGTCCGCTTGAGCTTGTGCTACTTGAATCACAAATTTGTCCTTTCCCACAGTGTCTCTTGTGTTCGTGAAGATGTAGGGAATGGATTCATTGTCTGGTCGGTACTCTTCCCACTCCCAAATTGTCCCATTCGCTTGCGGATACCCATTTTTATCTTGGTGGCATTCTTTATTGAGTCTGAAGAGCAATCGTCCCACTGTCGGTTTCCGAGTGGCGAAAAGCAAAGTATACCATGCTCTACAAGAGCCATTATGAGAGAAAGGAAGTGGTATAAATGGCGTTCCTCCTTTCTTCTGATGGGCTGGCATCATCCCACATATCCAACAGTTCGTAGCGTTCGTAGCAACGTGGGTATGATGCAGCATCTGGATGAAAGTGTTATTCAAGTAAGACTGTCGATGCTTCAACTCTTGATACGGTAATGTATAAAAGTAGTGCTCCTCAGGCACCGGAGTTGTCAACACAAGTATTTTCCGAGCGGGAGTTACATCCTCCACAAACCATGTGGTTATCCCAACAATGGCTACTGTCAACATGAACCCTAATGCACAAAGGATTTTCTTTTTCTCCATGTCAAAAATAAAAACCCAATATCTTCCTGAAACTAAAAGTCTGTCAGAACTCTTCCCCTTGGGCAGCGGTCGATTTCTTCACCAGCGGGCCAAGACGGGTGTCGCTACACTAATGCAGGGCTGATCCCCCCCCCTTGCCTCATCGGCTCTCCGTTTCACTAACCCAAGGGCCGTTCTGACAGTATGTCCCGGTACTGGAGAACTCACTTCCTTGGTCGAAGATGATATCGCCTTCCTCCAGGAGTCGCGTGGTCCGGAAAGAGCTCCTCAGTGGCGTTTGGCTCCGCAGCACGGCCTGTCTCTGCAGCCAAGATTTCTCGTTGATCGGTCAGCACGGCAGGTTCCACCAATCCGGGCGGCACCTTCCTACAGTGCAGGGAATGGATCCAATTCTTTCGGTTGGAGACTCGCACAGCCGTCCTCGTTGCGAGGAGGACCTGCTCAGGACCCACCCATCTCGGTTCCAAGCTGTTTGTTCTGTCAAAGATTTTCACCATCACGTGGTCACCAGGTCGGAGACCATGTCCTTCACCGGTGGACCGATCAGGGAGCGCCTCTCGGACCTGTTGATGAATAGAAACCAAGTTATCCGTTAACTGTGCCAGATAATCGTTCATCATTACACAAGGTACATCATACACAGCTTTAGGTTTTGGTGGACCCCAAATATTCATTGGGCGTCCAAAGACAATCTCGTACGGTGTAAGGCCAGTTCGAGAGTGTGGTACCGATCTAATTGACAATAACGCCAGTGGTAGAGCATCTGGCCAAGTCAAAGACGTCGAAGCTAGAATTTTAGCGATCTTGAGCTTCAGTGTACCATTATACTTCTCGACTAGTCCCGCAGACTGAGGGTGGAATACCGCGTGAAACTTCTGGGTGATACCTAGGCCCTTCAAGACATACTTTATAACATCCGCTACAAAGTGAGGCCCATTATCACTCCACAGAAGTCTACAGACGCCATATCGAGGGAAGAACTCTTTCAGCAGCAGCTTCGCAGTAGTCATTGCAGTATTGTCTTTCGTAGGGTACGCTTCAACCCATTTACTGAAGGCGCAAACCACTACTAGAACATACTTCAAATTGTTACAGCGCTCAAGCTGGATATAATCCATCTGCAAAACCTCGAAGGGTGCAGTGGGTGTCACGAATCCTCCTGCTGGAGTTCGAGTACCCTTTCCTGGGTTATACCTCAAGCAGATCATACAAGTCTGCACCACCCTCTTTGCCGTGCTAGCAATCTCTGGATGCTCCCAGACTTGGGTAAGCAATTTTACAATTGCGGAAGCTCCAACATGTGCTAGCCCATGTGCCATCTGAACCATAGGTTGTACAAAAGCCGTGGGTAATTTCCATCTATCCATCTGCTTATTTCTCCAGCAGCCCTCATCATCCAGCTCTCCCTCACTAGCCCATTGTTCCCGCTCTTTGTCAGAAGCGGTCCTTTGCATTTCCCGCACTTCCTCCTTCGCATCATGCCATCTTTCCACCTGTGACTTTACTACATACATGGCAGTAGCACCGGGCTGCATCGCAGTCTCCCGTGCTACTCGATCTGCTAACGCATTCCCTTCTCCAACTTTGTCAACTACTTTCCTATGGGCGCTACACTTAACGATGGCAATTTTCTTTGGGTATGTCAATGCAGTTAAAAGATTGTGAACTAACTCTCCATGCATTATCTGTACTCCATGCGACGTTAAAAACCCTCTCTCCTTCCAGAGTAGGCCGAAGTCATGCGCTACTCCGAAGGCATAGCGGCTATCTGTATAAACATTCACACATAATCCTGTACTGAGCTCACATGCTCGTGTTAATGCTATCAGTTCCGCTGCTTGAGCTGATTTCTGTGGTATGCGTGCAGTCTCCACTATGGTTTGCAACGTGGTAATTGCATACGCTGCTGAAGTCGTACCATCTGGTAGCTTCAGGCATGATCCGTCCACCCACAGTTCTCCATCTACATCTGGAAAGGGCGTATCCTGGAGATCAATACGACCCTTTGTTTGTTCCTCAGTCACGAGAATACAATCATGTGCTTTCCGCGCCTCAGGCTGGGTTTCGGGGTATGGCAACAATGTTGCCGGGTTTAACGTTACGCACCTTTTCAACGTAATATGAGGAGCCAAAAGCGTCAACTCATATCCCGTCAAGCGGGCACTGGTCAAATGCTGCGTCTTTGTTTGATTAAGCAGGGCATCGACAGCATGGGGGACTAATACCAACAGCTTATGAGATAACACAATTCCCTCACTTTGGCGTATTGACACAGCTGTCGCCGCAACCGAGCGAAAACACCCTGGTAATGCTCGGGCGACAGGATCAAGTACAGCCGAAAAATATGCACAAGGGCGCTGCTTGTCGCCGTGCATCTGCACTAAAACTGACAATGCACATCCATCTTTCTCATGCACATACAACGAAAAGGGTTTCGCATAATCAGGGGTCCCTAACACTGGTGCTGAACAAAGGGCCTGTCGTAGTTGCTGAAAAGCGGTATCACACTCATCTGACCAAGGGATTGGGATAGGCGTGTCCTTTGTCAAGAGGGCTAACAATGGCTTAGCTATATGTGAAAACCCCAATATCCACTGTCTACAAAAAGAAACAAGACCCAAAAATGCACGCACGTCCTTCTGCGTGGACGGTCTCGGTGTGTCCAAAATTACTTGGATACGATCCGGTGTGAGTGCACGTCCCTCCTTAGACAAAAGGTGACCCAAATAAGTCACCTTTGGTCTACAGAATTGCAACTTCTTCCTAGATACCTTATGATTGTGGGATGCTAAAAAGGAAAGTAAGGATAACGTACTTTTTTCACACAACTCCAGGGTGTCAGCCGCCAGCAAGATGTCATCGACATATTGAATGAGGGCAACCCCCTCGAGCAGAACAAAGGAATCCAATTGTCTTTTCAAAGCCTGACTGTAAATGCTAGGTCTTTCTGTGTAGCCCTGGGGGATCCTACAAAAACGATAAGATCTATTATTTAATGTAAACCCAAAAAGATATCGGCTATCAGGGTGAATGGGAATGGAAAAGAAGGCATTCTTCAAATCGATCACTGAGAACATAGTCGCCGTAGGCGGGACCAAAGTAAGCAACGTCGTGATATCGGAAACCACTGGGTACTGAGGTATCACGACCTTGTTTACTTCTCTCAAATCAATTATAAACCGATAAACTCTGGCATCCGTATCCTTTTTCAGTATGGGAAGAATCGGACTGTTACAGATGTTGTAGGGGACTTCCTCCACTACCCCTACCGCCATCAAATCCTGCACTATCTGTATGAGAGCCTCCTCGCCCTCCTGGGAAATACGGTACTGTGGGAGGCGTGGTAACACCGCCCCCTTCTGGACACTAATGTGGACCGGTGGAATCACCATCTGTCCCACATCAGTATCCGAAGTTGCCCACAAAGCACGAGGGAGGGTAGCTAACAGCGCATCCTCTGACATCGTACACATCCGTTCAGATCGGGGGTAATTGTCATTCAATATTACCCGCACACCAGCAGGGGAGCAGCGGATCGTAGCCCTAAAATGCTTTAACATATCAAGGCCCATAATGTTGTCCGGTGTGTACGGGGCAAGCAAAAACGGACAGGGTGTAGAAAAAGAATCAACCTTAAACATGAGGGGCTGCGAAAGAGGGCTTCGGGAGAGTGTACCGTCAAACCCTACCGATGTGACCATTAAGCCGGATGGGGGAGCCCCCGGAACAATTGCTTAGACAGCGCACTACGTGTCGCTCCTGTATCCACTAGGAACTGATCAGTAGAGCCCAAAACCTCAGCCGATACATAAGGACCCTTCTGATCGACCGGCACCTCAACTGATTCTAACCCCCATCCAACGCATTCCTATGCATGCTGAGAGTCATGGTACCCTGATCTGTCAATCCCCGACACTTGATACTGATGCTGGCGATCGAAAACATTTGATCTATCTCGGTGCTGCCCAGCAGAGTCAAAACGAGCCTGCTCGTTGGAATTCCCTCTAAAGTTCGAGAAACCCCCTCGACCTCGCGGGCCACCCTGAGTATGCCCCTGACGCGAAGCATGCAGCACCGGGCAGTCCCTAGCCCAATGACCCAATTGCTTACAATACGCACATTGGTTCTTATTCAAATCAGATCGGCCCGAGGGAGGACCATAAGATCCTCCCCTACCTCTATTACTACCCCGTCGGGGCGGGCCATACACTTGTGCCAACATCACCTTTGTTTTTAAATCTTTCGATTTCTTTTCCTCCTGGCCCTTTGCTTCTTGCTCCTGACGCTCATAATACTGAGCAATAGTCAGGAGGGCCGTCGGTGTTGCGGAAGACCAAGAACTTTCACTCGCTTTCAAACGGGCCGCAACTGCCGGCAGCAGATTAGCCACATATTTATCCGCAAAAAGGTGGCGACCCGTATCATCAGTAAGCGACTGGCCACTAAAATCATGAAACGTCTCCTCAAAACGCGTAAAGAAGTCCGCAACCGACTCGTCAACTTTCTGTTTACATGAAGCTAACATATTCCAATCAATCTTCTTAGGGGGGATAATTGTCTTCAACTTAGTCAGAATAGCAGCAGGGAGATCTAAAATACTCTGGGGTGGTTTCTGCGCGGGCTTCCGTTCCCTATCCTCATCCTCAAGGTCAGACCACCGAGCCTTAAAGGCAACTATATCATCTACCTTTCGGACAGATCGCCACATATCCGGTGGTAGAATAAGGCCAAAGAACAAGTCTATATCTGCTAAGGTCATAACGCAAGAATTCAAGGCCCCCTCGACTTCTTCGTAGAAGGCCGCTGGATTCTTGCGGGGATCAGGCAACGCATTCTTTAATGCCATGACGTCAGCCCTGTGCCAGGGAGTATAAACCCAATTATACACAAAATATCCCTTAGCATCGGCGGAGGTAATGTCCGAGCTAGTCCCCGCTCCTTTAGGAGGAACATACAAAGGCGCCGCCTCTCGCATTGGTTTAACATGCACTGTGCCATCCTTATCTGACTGGGAGGTGGATGAGTGGCCTTCTGCTGTACACGGATCCGACTGCTTCACCTCCCCTGCTTGTTGGCGCGCTTTTCCTTTAAGGGCCAGCACCGCGTCCCGCAAAGCGAACAGCCGCCGAGCCGTGTCAGGAGCCTTAGAGGGAGAGAAAACACCATTATGCAATGCTTTAGCATCCAATGTCACATCATCAGGCTCAAAAACACTGGAATATTTCCGGTAAGCAGCAGTCACTTCATCAGCAAAGTGACCCAAAAAATACAATTTCTCTCTCTCCTGCCACGGCCCCCAAGTATGGAATAATTCATCCATGGACACCTTGCCCTTAAGTGCACGGAAGGAAACTTGCCGAAGCTCAGCCATTTGCTCAGCCGACAGCATGGACCGCGTATCTACCTTACCCGGAACCGGGTCAGAATCTTGTGGCCTCGGAGCAGATGCGCCCACATAAGGGGGCGGAGAGCGATCTAGTAAATAAAAATCATCATCAAGATTATTAAGGACAGGATAAAGTGGCTGCCGAACAGCATATTGACCCGAGACTTGCAGCCTACGCTCTTTCTCTTGTCTCTCCGTTTGTTCTTTGTCCTCCCGACGCCTCGCTTCCTGTGCTCGCACATGATCATTCTTCCGTTGTTCTTTATCGAACAGCGCTTTCTCACGCTTCTCTCGCTCACGCACCTCCTTCACCCACAATCGCACACACTCAAACATATCCTGACGAGCACGCCGCTTACACATACACTGTTCCACATACTCAATCTTACGTATATCAAACGATCCATACAAAGGCCATCGCAACTCAGGATCTTTTTTAGTATATTTCCTCCATACTGTGCTGTACATTATGGAAGAAAGACCATGCTTCACATACATATCCCTATTGGGAGTCCCCTCTGGGGGAGCCGGAGCAGATTCCTCGAGGTTCAACCGGTTTCCAAAGCAGCAACACCACTTACGGAGTGCGCTAAAAGCAGGCATGCTCAGAAATAATGCAAAATATGCAATATTATAAAGAAAATGGCACTTAATCGTTGCGCCGTTCAAGGTTACACAGTTCCGGAGAAATCTCTCCACATTACCTGCCTATATGTGTTGCAACGCATATATTTTCACAAAGACAAATACAAAATATGACTAGTCATCGCAAATCAAACTCAAATAGCCAGACCAGGCTTCAAAAACTCGGAGCAAGTACCGTACAACGGTTCTTACCAATCAAGAGTCCAGATTCCAACTGCCAAGCTCCGAAATCGCCCAAACGGCTTTCACGGCAGGACCGACAGAAGAGGTCTCAGTCGAGAACCGGCGCCACCCAGACGGTCAGCTCGGAAGGGAAGGAAGAAAAACCCTCGGGATGCCAGGGCTAAGACGCCGCTGGCAGTGATCACATCCCTGGCCAAATTCCTCACCTTCGTCGCGACCAGTCCTTCGAGCATCCGAGTCGCCGATGAGCCCCACGTGACGGGCGCCAATTGATGAATACAGGCCCCAGCTAGGCCTGCAGGACACAAGGGTTCGCTCTCCTGTAATGGAATCTATAAGGAAGTTGGCACGGAAACTGCAAAGTACAAAGACAGCATTTATTAACCCTTAAGGGTGGTCCTACAATCCACACAACACTCTTCAGTATTGCATAGAGTAGCACAAAGAACTTACGTACATGGTCCCCTTTTATACACAATAGAGGGGCTCATAAGTGGGTGGATACAGCATGAGGCCGAAGAACATTACCATTTATGGTCATTTTCGATACTGAATCAATATGTGGGCGGAGCTAACACACTCCTTGAGCCCGCGAAAACATGGTCAAGCAGGGTTAAGTGATAACAGATGTGGTCAAGTCTGGGCATGCGCCAGATGGACAAAGGAGCTATTTATAGACTGTTACTAGGCAGATTACAAGAGCAACTAACACAGAGGTTGGACTCTTCTCGTGTGGAACACGTGGAAGCATGACAATACAAAATGGAGTCCGGACTTCGGTCAACATAACAGGGAAAACATAATCTAAGTAAGGGAATTAATGTCTTTAGTAAATGCTTAGTCACATCGTTGTTTCAATTTACAACATCACCCCATTCATTCTTTTCTCCATTGCTTTCCCCTTCGCTGGATGATGATATGCCAGTTTCGTACATTTCCGAGTCATCTGTGATTGGGCAAGGTCTATCCAGGATGTCGGGGGGCTCAGGACTATCAACGTTTCTTTGTTGATTATTTGTTGCATTTGTTGCACTTGTTGCATTTGTTGCATTCAGTTCTGGCCCTACGGCTCCTGAGACGGTGGATGGCGGTGCAATCGAGGGTTTTTCTTTCTGCTGAATGGTTTCAGTATTTCTTACTGGCTTGCTGATCATGCCTATACTTGTAGGTAGAATGGGGTGTACTGCTTGTGCGATAAGGGCCACTGGTGGTGGAGTGGTGGGGCTTAACGTTACCCCTCCGTCTGCTGAGAGTGGTACAGAAACTTCTGACTGGTCTGCGGCTGCATCCTCTTCTACAGACCTGTTGCCCTGCCTCCCCATCTCTACTGGGCTAAACATATTAGAGATTAGTGGTTGTGAATTATATGTTGTTTCCAAATGTTTTGCGGGGTTAGGTTGTGCCTTTCTATTTGGCTTTGCTGTATCATCTGCAATTGTTAGCCCATTCTGCTAATTTTGCCCTTTATTCCTCAGCCCTCGTGTCGCTGGGTGTCTTTGTAGGCTTTCAGGTTTATCAGGCTGTATAGACTTATTTGCAGGTGCCAATGCTTGATTACCCTTTGCTTTCATTCGTTTCCCGCCTCGCCCCGACATCCTTACTTGTTTTTCCCCTTTGAAGCTGCTGGTTGCCGGGAAACAAAGCATCCACTGTTGCGTCTTAGCAATGTGATTCCCTAGTTGTATTATGCTCAGCGTTGGCGTCAGAAGTCTCCAGATCCCCGATAGGAACAGCGTAGTGCGGCCCATTGTGGAGAGCGGCCGCAGGGCAACGTGGAACAAGGATGCTGGAGCCGCCTGAATCCCTGATCGAGATGCAGTCGTCAGCGGTCCGTTTGTCCGACATGATATCACCAGTATCTCAAGCCAATCCCGGCACTGCCTCGAGGCCGGAATGGTGATCATGCGTCAGGAGCAGAGACCGTCATGCAGGTAAAATTGTCTCCGATTTCCCTTTCTTTGGATGATTACAGCATTGCGGTGCAGTTGAGGTTGCTTGAGGTTGTTTTGCAGTTTGCGAGGACCGGACCGGTGGAGCTGTGCCGGACGCCATCTTGACTCCCCAAATATCAACCAAGTTTGTGAATATCAAAAAAATATTTAACTTGTGCAAAAGTGTATGTTTACCTTTGTGAATCAGGCCCTAGATGTTCAACCAATATTTTTCCCTCCCGGACAATAAGCCCTTGCAGAAGTGGGACTAATGGGTGATAACAAGACTGAGGAAACTAAGAGGCAGATTTACAACTTCTGGTGCATCTCTGCAAATCAGAAGGGATGCGCCAGAACAGATGCTTCACGTAATCCCCCCTTGCACCACCACGAATGCGTTGCATTTACAATGTGGCGCACCATGGTGCAAGGAGGGAAAGATGCGTGACGCATCTTGTGGCATACGGGTGGCGCATTGCAGGAGTCGTGTTGCAACCGCGACGCAACTCCTGCAATGCACAGGGGCCGCCCATACTTAATGTGGTGCGTCACTCGTTACACCTGCTTCAAGCAGGCGTAAGGATTTGACGCAGCAGCGTCGTAAACTGACTCAGTGAAATCTTGCAGATTTCACTGCGTCAGTTTTACGGGGCTTTCCTGCGAGGGAACGCCCACCCTGCAACAGAATGCCCACATGAAACCTGACGCAGGTTTCATGTGGCGCAGGGCTTTGCAATGTGATGCCTCTGTCTAGATGTGTCACATAGTAAATAAGTCGCAACATGGTGCATGGATTACGCCGCCGCTGCGTCACACAAGTGACGCAACGGTGGCGTAAAAGTGTTGCAAGGGGCATGTAAATCTGCCCCTAATTGCCTACGATTTGATGTCAGGGGTATTGGTCAATGGTATTGGTCAATACAAATACAAGAGAGATGGGTAGGTGTGGTTTAAGGCTAAACAGTGAGTTCCAGGGGACTTCAAAGGCTAGCTATGATGAGTTGGCTATCTCTTCAGTAGACTCACTTGTCGTCATTAATCAAGGGTAAGTTCTAAGGACAGGCAGTTTTCAGTTTAAATATTATTACTTGTGTTCATATTATTAATATTATTCATTATCATTATTATTATTTGTGGTAGTATTAGTAGCAGTAATTAGTAGCAGTAGTAGTATTAATAGTAAAGCAGTAGTAAAGCAGGCCCATTATTATTGTTTTATCCCCTTTTGTGGAGATGTCATCCACTGGCTGACACCTATAATACTTCCCTAGTGTAGCCTTCGGCCGTTATATAGAATATGGTCAGTCCCCATTATGGGCATGTGTTTCCTTTTGATATCCCTGAAACTTCACTATGAGTGATGGCATACTGAATTTTCACAAGGACCAAAGTAAGACTCTTCAGTTCCAGGAACTACTTCCTATGTGTGTTCCTTTTTAGATCAATGCCAGATTTTTACTTTGAGGCAATTGTTTTTATACTGGCAATGGCCCACCAGCTCCCTCAACAATAAAGTTTTGCCAAAGCCATGACTACGAAAGCATTGAGAAGCCCAAAATTATGGCAGTAAATGCCAGACCGATTGGTTTTGCAAATAATTGTTTAGCTATCTGATTTGCTGATAGGGGACACTTTTATTGTGGTGCTCAATCCTAGTTTTTGACACTGTCGGCCTCTGATATGGCTTTATTTAAAATATCCCCCACATGAAATTGTCTCTGCTGCATGTAAGTGCCACAATGAATGACCAGTGGCTGGAGTGGGCTCACTGAAGTATGCTGTGGTATTGGGCATGCAAATTGAAGTAATACTTTGTTCTTTTCTGTGTTATTAGCGTCTTTGAAGAAATGTTTCAATGGAGTTCTTTGAAATGCAGCATCCAGAAGCTAAGTGTTTTTTAGTTTTTCCACTTTGACATATTCAACTCATATACGCCCCACTGCAAAATTCTACATAGGACATAGTGTTACAGAAGGAAGGTTTTAGACAGGTTTTAGACAATCAACAGTGATGGTTTCTTGGTAGATTACTGCTGTCCTAATTCGACTAATGTAGGACAGCTCTGGAGCAGAATCAGATACTGAGAGAACATCTGAAGAAAAGGAAATTAAGCAGTCAGCATAGTCCCATCTCATGACTCTTCTTCCTGCAATTCTAAGCAACGTAGTCATGACAGTTCTGATGTCCCTTCATAAGCAGGATTTGTGCAGTCGATAAACAGTTGCATAGTAGCTCAATCCAGAGAGCAGGCAAGTGCAGCAGCAAGCACATATAGAGTGCTCTCTTGGTGTCCCCCCAATTTAGAGTAGCCCCTAATTCCCCGGCTCACTACAGACACTAGTTGTAAAGTCGATACTTCAAATATTTAGTCTATTGACTACGTTAATTCCTTTCTGGATGTTGACTTCTTTGAGGAAATTGTGTGCTGAACAATTTATGAGGGAGCATGGAGAAACTCTTGGGCCTCATTCTATGACACACCCATGGACTCCTACTTCACTTGGAGGGTTGAAGATATTTACGAATCTTACGCTCAAAATGCGGGTAATGCACAAACCAGACATACAGTCCTACTGGTCTCTTGAACTGGTCTGGGTAACACCCATCTTCGTACAGTACACGAAGAGAGATAGTTTTTGCTATTGCATTGTATGTTTTATTTCAATGACAATTCTGCTCCATTGCCACAAACCATACAGACCATGACAGGCTGCTCAAAATTGGCTTGTTGTGGAACATTTATCTGCCAGGTTTCAGAGAGTTATACTCCTGTAAAGAATATAGCCATTGATAAGTTCTTAATCCTGTATAAAGTAAGGCTTCTATTCAGGCAGTACATACCTAGAAAAAGAACATATTATGGCATCAAAATGTACATGCTGCGTGAGAGCTCTACTGTTTATGCATACTACCTGAGAGTGTATACAACAAAGGACCCTGGTCTAAAAATTGTAGGTAGTCCTTCCATGTTAGGAGTCACAGCAAAAAGTGTATGGGAGCTTGTCCAATCACGTCTTCATGAAGGTTATAACCTTTATGTGGACAGCTTTAATACGGTAGAAGAGATTTTCTGCAAGCTTTACAAAAGTGTCACTGTGGAAAGAAGTACAGTATATTGTCTCTGCAAATGATTCCCTAAGGAGTTTGTTTGTAATAAGCCCCAAATGTCACACCCCAATTCTCTGACAGGTGAGTTGTTTACGTGCTAACTACAGAGCATAACAAGTGTGATTCCCTGATCATGGTTTGGGGTCTGATGGCTGAAGTTAACCAGCTCACATTAATCCTTGATTACAGGGGCGGAGTGGATAACAAGGTCCAGGTACTTCAGCCATAAAATGGAAGTTGTAAAACTGACACTGGTAAAAGAAGTTGTTTAATCATCATCAATGTATCTTTATTTCGGTCGCCAGGACCATAAAAGAGTACAAATAATGCAACAATAATTATACAAAGTAAAGTAAGCAATAATGATTCAAAAACATAAACAATTGGACTAAAATCATCAGAATAATTCATTCGGTTGAGAGGACTTAAGACAGTGCATACGAATAAACCACATTGAAGTTAAAAATTTTGCAACCGCAAATACAATAGGAGCAGAAAGATCTGATTTCAATATTCGGAAAGCTGGGGCATGCTGTCTGAAACCCATGTTTCTTAGAAGGGGACGGAGCCAGTAATTCCTTGGTCTTTGATAGGCCGGACAGAAAAATATAACATGCAAGTCTGTTTCACAGGAATGCGCACAAGTGGGGCATTGGGCTGTGTGATTTGAATGTGCCCACAGAGCCGTATATGCCCTAAGGGGTAGTGTATTAAAGCGCCATTGCATGTAAAGTTTCCTAGTCAGTGATGGGCCCATGTCGTCGAATGTAAGCTCCAGGTGGTAAAAATCTTTAAAACCCAAGAAATGAGCTGTTTGGGAGCCCTCTCGAGAGCTCATGATGGCAACATTCAAATTGTGTTCGTAGTAAGCCTTTGAAATGAGCTTTCGGGAGACCCTGGGGCAAGCAGATGCCGGATCATACCACAATTCTGGTCTACCGACTGCCTCACAAATGCGCTTGATGTAGCTGAGCCATGGGATTTGAATACTTTTGCAGAGACGCAAAATTTCCAACAGCTCAGCTCTGTATTTCAGGAGATCCGGGGAAGACCATATTTTGCACCAGAAAGTTAAGGGTTTAAGACCCAGAACCTCTGAAATCGGTCTTAAACCCAGATCCAATCTGAGTGGCAAGAGTGGGGTGCTAGTTGGTAAAGCTGTCAGTTGCCTAAGGAAATTATTCTCCGTGGTCTGCAGCTTCTGCCCTGACGTATGGCCCCATATTTCAGCTCCATTGGTCACTGTTGCTCTAGCCTGAGTTTTGTAAATTTGCAAGCGGGACGCGAATGGCCTATAAATTAATCCTTTTGTCATCCTTGTAATACCCCCCCACAAACTGAGAGAGTTTCATATTTGCCTTGGTTTTGTGGGGGTCCCACGACATGGACTGATTGATTACTACCCCCAAATATTCAAACGTATAAACCCGCTCTAGTATTGAAGTCCCTATGAGGGGAGATACGCGGGTTTTGGGGGCGGGTTGAAGATCATATACTTAGTTTTTCCAGCATTGATCTCCAATCCGCGGTCCACACAAAAACACGTAAACCCATCCAAAACCCGCTGCAAGCCCATGGGGGATTTAGAAAGCAGCAGGGTGTCATCCGCAAACATGATTGCGGGGACCCTGCTGCCGTCAAGCTTAGGGGCGTCGATGTTACTCAACTAATTGGGATAACTTATAACCCCGTTGACAAAGAGGCAGAAAAGGGTGGGTGCAAGGACACAACCCTGCCTGACCCCCCTGTCAACGGGAAGGCATCCGAGAGAGAGCCCCCCCTGCCACATCTTACCCTGGCAAAGTTTCCCTGATGCAGTCTCCTCAGGATAGTTAGGATGTCCACGGGAACCTCAAGGTCCAGTAAGACAGCCCACAATTTGTCCCTGGGGACTAGGTCAAAGGCGGCACGTAAATCCACGAAAACCGTGTATAAACTGCCGCCCTCGAACAGCACCGTCTTCCAGTAGATGAGATTCAAATGGAAGATTTGATCAGTAGTCGAAATACCCCTTTGGAACCCTGCCTGGTATGGGCTCATGATCGCATTCACCTCGATCCAATCCTGGAGGCGATTTAACATAAGTCTGCCAAAGATCTTTTGTGGCACGTCAATAAGGCTAATAGGTCTGTAGTTGGCTGGGAGCAGAGGAGAACCCTTTTTAAAGATTCGGACAATCTCTGCGCCCAGCCAACTACCCGGTATAGCCATGCCTTCCAGTATAGCATTGAAAAGGATCGTGAAGTAGGGCGCCCAGACATCTGGTTCCTGCTTGAATAGATCACCAGGCCTGCCATCCAAGCCTGGTGCCTTTCCAGATGCCAGGCCAACTACAGCCGCTCGTACCTCACCCACCGTAAACAACTCCCCAGTCCCAACTGGACAGGACGTAAGAGTGGAGCTAGTCGGGTCATCCTGCGGTAATTTGTATAGAGACTGAAAGTGGTCTTGCCATACCTTAGGTGATATATTAGGTTGTATGGCAGAGGCCAGCTCCTCCGAGCCCGTGTTGACACAACACCAAAATTTGCGTGAGTCCCCTCTAGCCAGAAAGGTAGTAAGTCTTGCCCATTTGTTGTGCTCCCATTCACTTTTGGCATTAGTAGTCAAAGACTTATAGACAGCTCTTCTTGCCCTGACTTCCTCTTTGCCCTTTCCCTCTTTAATTGAGAGCAAAAGTTCAGTTTTTGCCTTCCGGCAAGCGTTATGATACCAGTGGGGACCGGCTATTTTTCTGTTAGACCTATTTATATTCTGGGTTAAACATTCAGAGAGGGATTTCACCAGATCACCATGAATCTGCCCCAATTGAGTGAATATGTCCTGGGAAGTTTCTTCTATCTTGAGTGCCTGGAGCTTTTCAAAAATGGGAATTACCTGCGCATATAGTTTGGGTATCTTCCCAGGGTGTGAAGCTAGTTGCTCCCATTTTACTCTACGCCTGTTGTTTGCAAGAGCCAGGCCGTCCTCAGGGAGCACCCTTTGTTTATCTCTGGCCTCAAGCCCAGGATGATCATAAGCTAATTCGAGGGCATTGTGGTCACTGTCATCCCTAACTATGACACAAAAATCTCTGATGTGTAGCCATGAAGTCAGGGGAACCAGGACGTAATCTAGACGTGATTCGCTGCCCACTCGATTAAAAGTGCATCTGGAGGGGATGTCCGATTGAAACCTTCCATTACAGGCCCGAAGGCCAAATTTCAGGGACAAGGAAGTGATGTGTAGGGCTAAGGGGGAACACGATCTTAGGACCGGAGCCTGTGAGGGCGGGATGGACCACAAAAGGTCCTCATCCGAGGACAGCCCTTCCAATATGCCTGGGAGGGGCTCATACTGGCAGTTTAAATCACCTCCGATTAAAAGAGGGGTACCCTCCGGAATTACATTAAGGACCGACACAAGCTTCGCAATTGTAAGCGATTCCTGTGTGATGTTAATTGGCCTTGAGTAAATATTTATCAGTAGGAGGCTTTGGGAATTAGGCCATTCCAGCAATACAGCTAGAATGTCTTCAGAATTTGTCGGGAAGATAGAAGCCCTACAGCCCAAATCGGTAGCCACCCATATTGCTAGGCCTCCTGAGGGACGCCCTTTTCCCCCCCAAATTGCGTGAGTAGAAAATGCTGCAAAACCCGTATGGGTGGTGTCTTCCCTTGCCAAGTCTCTTGGAGCAGACAAATATCTTTGTCCTCGATAAAAGAGCTCCAGGCCGGGTTATTCCATTTATTAGCTAGACCCGCAACATTCCAAGATAAAATCTTGAGGGGAGACGGAACGCCCGTCGCAGGATGTACAATTGAATCAAAAACCGGACCAGAATTCATCCCCATATATAGGTTAAGAGCAGAGTTGCATTCATGGGGACACCTGTCCATGGCCAATTTGGATGTAGGGCAAATAATCCCTAGACATCCTTCTGCGTGCGATTGGCTGTGTTCCAGGTACTCCTTCTCGATGGAAGTGTCTAGGTAAATGGGGGATGTGTAAGGCTTATTTTGGTTCAGATCACCACCACCCTCCAAGACAGACGGTCAATCCACCATATCTAAAGTGCTGAACCTATTATATGTGGGAAGGTAGTCAGATCGAGGGGGTCCCATGACAGGGTGTTCCCTTCTTATCCCTTGGCCGCCCCTATTCCCTCTCCTACCAACTAATACCCATTGTCGCTCCTCCTGATCGGACGTCATATGCGGGTAAAAGAATGAGAGTGGAAGGGATTGAATGGAGGACCCCTGGGTATTATAAGGCCAACTGCATATATGGGAAACTGTGCAGGGGTCCCTGAAGTTGATCAATACACAGTCTCCGTGGATGGTTTTTCTGGTATTTCCTAGCCAAGGAACTCTCCTCACCATAAGGACCTCACTATGAATACCCTGAGGGAGGGTGTCTATTTGAGGAGAGCCAGTGGATGACCTTGTTTTTTAGAGCCTCAACTGGTTCCTTGACAGATGGTTGGAGTTCAGGAATACCGGTTAGGATGACTGTATAGGGGACTGCCTCCGGAGGTAAGTTAATTGGCCTACATCTATTGCCATTACCTTGTATCACTGCTGTAGGTTCTGCTGTCGTTCCATAGGAACTAGAATTAGCGATACAAGGTGAAGTCAGAGATTTTAATGTATGAGGGGTGGATGGCCTGGGGTGATGTATTTGGGAGGGCTTAGGTAAAGGACAACCTTCCTTAACTGGGGGTGCTTGCGTAGGGTTCGTATGTTGGCTAGCTAATCTAGAAACATCCAAAAGTAAATCAATTCCCTTTTGGAGGTTCGCTAGGGATGTTTCTAGTTGTGCCAGACGATCTACTAGTGGGGTAAGTGATTTCTTTAAAAGAGAATTTACATCCGAGAGAGAGAGACCAGCCTCTCGTGGTGCAACATTGTAACTCTGGGGTGTGTGATCAGATATATCTAGTAGGTCAATCCCTGTATCAGTTACTCCTAATTGATTGTCTACACTCCTCGGATTAAGCTATGCAATCTTAGACTTTTGCCCCCTTATAATTTGTGCCCTTCTTTTCCTCTTCGGGATTGCACCTTCCCGCTCCCCCTGACTTGACGGTTTAATTAGATGCTTTCTGTACAAGGTGAGAACCTGGTCAGAGGTACTAGGTTTTAGGATAGCTTGAGCAGGGTGGGATCTAGGTGGTGGGAGGGATAAAATACTAAGCTCTGTTGGGGCTGAGATGTCACAATCTGCGACTGAAGTGATCAAAATGTTTGGCTCTGGGATGCCAGGTTCGACCCCGGCATTGAGGGCCATAAGTTCCAGCGCATGCACTGGGGAGGTGACCTGTGCAAGGGGTCCCAGGGAGGATCTCCTCACCCAATCAATTTCCTGGGAGATACACCTTTCTAAGGTAGTAATTTCATCGATCAACAAGGAACCTGCCTTGGAAAAATACATATCCAGGGTGCCAGTAGCTGCTCCAGCGGCCAGCGCTGATTTACTCCTGGTTTCTCTGGAAGACATGATCCGTGCGGCAAACCTCAAATAAATCCCTGGTGTACGATTGTTGGCCTAAGGGATGGGGCCTGGGCCTACCTCAACCGTACTCAAACGGCCTCAAACGACCCGCTCTTTGCCCGGTCTTCGCCCCGGGCTACGTCCCGCGCGCGTCCCGCTGGCGCGTGGAGGCGGGACTGTGTTATTAAAGGAGGGGGCCGGATGAGGAGGAGTCGGGAAGAGGAACCCGGTGAGATGACCACCAAGCAGCCTGGTCCTCGCAGTCCCGAATATGGTGTAGTCCAGGTGAAGGCAGCGTCCCCTTGCGAGCAGCGTAGCGTCCTCTGTTGCAATAAAACAGGAGAAAAGCCCAGGCGAGTAAGAACAGTGTCAGAGCCTGCGAGCGGCTCCCGCAAAGCGGGGGCTGCGAGGCGTCAAGTACCTGCTGGGGGAGGAGTCGGGAAGAGGAACCAGGTGAGATGACCACCAAGCAGCCTGGTCCTCGCAGTCCTGAATATGGTGTAGTCCAGGTGAAGGCAGCGTCCCCTTGCTAGCAGCGTAGCGTCCCCTGTTGCAATAAAACAGGAGAAAAGCCCAGGCGAGTAAGAACAGTGTCAGAGCCTGCGAGCGGCTCCCGCGAAGCGGGGGCCACGAGGCGTCAAGTACCTGCTGGGGGAGGAGTCGGGAAGAGGAACCAGGTGAGATGACCACCAAGCGGCCTGGTCCTCGCAGTCCCGAATATGGTGTAGTCCAGGTGAAGGCAGCGTCCCCTTGCTAGCAGCGTAGCGTCCCCTGTTGCAATAAAACAGGAGAAAAGCCCAGGCGAGTAAGAACAGTGTCAGAGCCTGCGAGCGGCTCCCGCGAAGCGGGGGCCGCGAGGAGTCAAGTACCTGCTGGGGGAGGAGTCGGGAAGAGGAACCAGGTGAGATGACCACCAAGCAGCCTGGTCCTCGCAGTCCCGAATATGGTGTAGTCCAGGTGAGGGCAGCATCCCCTTGCGAGCACCGTAGCGTCCTCTGTTGCGATATAACAGGAGAAAAGCCTAGGCGAGTAAGAACAGTGTCAGAGCCTGCGAGCGGCCCCCGCAAAGCGGGGGCCGCGAGGCGTCAAGTACCTGCTGGGGGAGGAGTCGGGAAGAGGAACCAGGTGAGATGACCACCAAGCAGCCTGGTCCTCGCAGTCCCGAATATGGTGTAGTCCAGGTGAAGGCAGCGTCCCCTTGCGAGCAGCGTAGCGTCCTCTGTTGCAATAAAACAGGAGAAAAGCCCAGGCGAGTAAGAACAGTGTCAGAGCCTGCGAGCGGCTCCCGCGAAGCGGGGGCCACGAGGAGTCAAGTACCTGCTGGGGGAGGAGTCGGGAAGAGGAACCAGGTGAGTTGACCACCAAGCAGCCTGGTCCTCGCAGTCCTGAATATGATGTAGTCCAGGTGAAGGCAGCATCCCCTTGCTAGCAGCGTAGCATCCCCTGTTGCAATAAAACACGAGAAAAGCCCAGGCGAGTAAGAACAGTGTCAGAGCCTGCGAGCGGCTCTCGCGAAGCGGGGGCCGCGAGGCGTCAAGTACCTGCTGGGGGAGGAGTCTGGAAGAGGAACCAGGTGAGATGACCACCAAGCAGCCTGGTCCTCGCAGTCCCGAATATGGTGTAGTCCAGGTGAAGGCAGCGTCCCCTTGCGAGCAGCGTAGCGTCCTCTGTTGCAATAAAACAGGAGAAAAGCCCAGGCGAGTAAGAACAGTGTCAGAGCCTGCGAGCGGCTCCCGCGAAGCGGGGGCCGCGAGGCGTCAAGTACCTGCTGGGGAGGAGTCGGGAAGAGGAACCAGGTGAGATGACCACCAAGCAGCCTGGTCCTCGCAGTCCCGAATATGGTGTAGTCCAGGTGAAGGCAGCGTCCCCTTGCGAGCAGAGTAGCGTCCTCTGTTGCAATAAAACAGGAGAAAAGCCCAGGCGAGTAAGAACAGTGTCAGAGCCTGCGAGCGGCCCCCGCGAAGCGGGGGCCGCGAGGCGTCAAGTACCTGCTGGGGGAGGAGTCGGGAAGAGGAACCAGGTGAGATGAGGTGAAGGCAGCGTCCCCTTACGAGCAGCGTAGCGTCCTCTGTTGCAATAAAACAGGAGAAAAGCCCAGGCGAGTAAGAACAGTGTCAGAGCCTGCGAGCGGCACTTAACCCTGTTGGCAGCATAGAATGCGTTTAATGTTTACCATCAATCAACCACAGGAAGACCAGTGTCTTTCATTGTCTTTCATTTGACTGTCTTTGTAAATTGTACTGCATTAGAAGCAGTAGCCTCAACTACATCTGCTGGGAAGGACATTGCAAGGCTGCAGGATTGGCATTTTGCCAGCCGGGTTTATGCAGCAGAGAGAAAGTCTCGACCATGGCACTTTTGTAGAGTCTGCCCTGAGCAGGAAAAGAGGCAGGAGAATTAGCATTACTGTCTCCAGTACACATCTTAGAAAGGCTTATGTTTTCTAACTTGCTTTAGATTGTACAACAGAAAGTGAAGTATTGGGGAATTGACTGAAGAGGACCTTCCCTTGTATATAGCTTTCAATGGCTGAGCATGGATACATACTTTCGATGGGCCACTGCTTCACAACGCACATTGCCTATTAACTTTTTTCCTCTAGTTGAGAAAATCTTGGTTTTGCATATGGCCTGATTGGCACCTTTATCCCCTGTCAGAATATGGTATGACAAGGGCATTATAGTCACTGCAATGCACATCACAGCACTGCACATCACAGTAGGTTGAACATAGACCATGTTGTCATTGCAAGTTAGATACTGTAGGATAGTCTTCCCCGGCATGTTTACTTTAATTTTAAAGGTATATATGCTCACTCAGTTATAGGAATCTAGGCAACAGGCATCCACCAACACCCCCAAATTACATTCACAAAATGGAAGGAGCTGGATTTAGCACAGCGAGTGCTCTAAAGGCACATCTTTCTGAGTATCAAGTGGCTGCCACAGAAGGCGTTAATAAAAGTTAACTTGGCAAGTATTCAGGAATAGTCAGGACTTTGAAGGAGACAGAGGCATGAAAAGATAGGAAAACCTTAGCTAGGTGTGATTTCTTAGGTATGACACCGTCTCGTGGTAGTTTTAGTGGTGGGACACTCTCTGGAGTAGCAACGCGCTTTATAAGTACGCAGTTACATTACATATAGAAGGCAGATAGTCATGGTAGGAGAGCTACACATGCTGTCACTTCATCATCACCAAAGGACTGTACACCTGACTCACCCCAATACTCAATGACGCTGTCAGAGGACACCAAACCATACAGAACGCAATAACCAGGCTCACTCTTAGCCTCCCACCCATCACATATATTACCCCACACCTCAAAGAACTTCACTGGCTCCCCATCCACAAGCAAACTCTCTATAATCTCCTCACTCACACATGCAAAGCCTTATACAAAACTGACCCATCATGCCTCAACTACTGCACCAGATTTCAGAAAACTCCCAACCAGCTGTATTTCAGCAGGATTCCTACTCGCACACATCCCATGCATATGAAGCACCAGAACCAGTGGTTCATCCTTCCCTTACCGTGCTCTAAAAGCCTGAAACTACCTACCCCTACACATCAGTGCCACCTCTTAAATTCTCGAATTCTGCAAGAAGCTGAACACTTGAATGTCCAACTAGTTGAGACTATGATTTGCCCAAGACTACTTTTGCTGTGGCTGGAGAATAACCTCGCAGGTGATAGCATGTTTTACAAGTACACATACCATTACACAGAACCCTGCCCCAACACTAAACAAATGGGTCATTTTTTTGCCCTGATTGCCATGTTCATCTGCCATCAGAATGTGATAGATGTTCTGTTTGCCATTTGGAAAGTGCATTACAGTCACAGCAGTGTACATAACAATGGATGTGACATATGCCATGCTGCCACAGAATACCCCCTGCATCAAAAAACAACATCCTAAGTAGTAGATGCTCTTTAGAGAATTTAGGATGATCTTCCACAGCTTGTTTGCCTTAGTTTAAACGGTATATATGCTCAGTCAATTGAAAGAATCCAGGCCCGATGCATCCTCTTTCACCCCCAAATTCACATCCACAAACTGGAAGGAGTTGGATTTAGCATAGTTTGTGGACTAAAGATGCATGAAAGACATGTATTCCTGAGCCTCACGTGGCTTCCATGGGAGTTGTTAGTGAAGGTTCAGTTGGCATGCATTCAAGTATTGCTCAAGAAATTATGGAAGACATACTGTTGACAGGTTTCTTCTCATTTAGTATGTTGGGATTTTGTGAAGATTGTTGAGGCACCAACTGACAACATGTCAGATCATATGTTTGTAAAGGTTTGCTTGTGGTTTGTTTGTATGCAAGCTGATTGATGACTGGGTAAGAGGTGTTGTGATTAGTAATTCAGTCCTGAATATGAGTGCGATGAGCCCTTGTATGGCAGTGGTTTGTTGATGTCATTGTTCTGCTGTGTTGGATTGGGCCTGTGGCTAGCAGTATGAAAGTTATTGCGTGTGGTGTGTGAATGGTGAATGGCCCATAAGGTTGTTGGCACCGTGCCATGGCTTTATGGCTCATCTCGAGTAGTCACACGTTTAATATTCTGATACTGTTGCTTGTATTTTCTCTTTGAAGCTAGTACTTCTAGTACTTCTGGTGGTACCAAAATCAATGGTTGTAAACCAGAAGTGGATGAACCCCGAAAGAACAATAACAAACCTTTACATTTTGAGAACTTGTGAGAAATTGGGTTGTTGACTGACTGGGGTGTGAGCCTTCGTCAAGCAGCAACCACAACCCTTGTCATGGTGTGGCATATGCCAACTCTATATCAACCTATGCTACACCCTCTGGTAGCTTGGCACACAGTAGTCAGGTTTAACTTAGAGACAAGGTGTAAACGATTTGTGCACCATTTCAAACAGTAATAAAGTGAAAACACCAAACAAAAATGATACACACTAGGTTAGAAAAATAGAACTTCCTTTAACAAATAATAAGACCAAAACAACTAAAATTCAATCAGTACAAACAGAGAAAGTCAGATTTAATGATTTTGGTGATAATAGCACCAAAAAGCACAAAGCAGCAACTAGGGATATCTGGTCGCCTTAGACTGGGTGGAATTCACACTTTCTGACTGACGGCTACCGTCACCAGGTTGGGCCCGCTGAACTTTACCTTCGTAAAGTGAAGTGGAAGGCTGTTGACATAGCATGAAGAGCAGGCTGGCATCATGGGGCTTGCAATGCTAGAGCTTTGCATTGGTGGTCGTCCGGCTTTGCGTTGAATCATGGTGTGAGCAGCGAGGTCTCTGTGTAAACAGGTCGTGAAGAGCCCAAAAGCTTGAATTCATCTCCATGAGCCATACCAACGGTTCAGGAACTGAAGGGCACCACTTGAAGGTCAGGAACTCACTGCACATGTGTTGGACTTGGCCCTTTTTGCAGGGTCATCCCTAAATTTTTGCCTTTCTCCTAGCCTTTTTTCTGACATGGTGTTGGTGGTTTTACGACTCTAGGCACTTTAGCACTGCTGTCCAGTGTTAAGTGCGTGTGCTCTCTGATAAACATGGTAAGATTGGTCTACAACTGTTTGGCCTATTTAATTTACCGGTCAGTCCCTTGTAAAGTGATATCTCATATATCTAGAGCTGGTAAATTAAATGCTACTGGTGGGCTTGCAGCACTGATTGCGCCACCCACCAAAGTACCCTTGCAAATCTTTCTAAGGCCTCTGCCATTTGCAGGGCCTATGCACGCAGTGTTACTGCTGCTGTAACGTGGCACCTTAAGTGTGTGCCATGTCTGTGACCCCCCTTTCACTGCATGCCAGTCACCCCTAAGGTAGGCCCTAGCTAGCCCTATGGGCAGGGGGCATTGTAGGTGAAAGGTAGGACATGTACCTTAAGTGTGTGACATGTAGTACTGGTAGTGACAAACAGCCATTTTGGTTTCTCACTACTGTGAGGCTGCCCTCCCATAAGAATGCATTGGGGATTCCCTGATAATTGTTTCAGTGGTAATCCCTGATATGAGAGGAGCAGCGTGGTCAAGTTTGGTACAGTTGGAATAATGATAATAAATGCTACGCAATGGTGTGCGCAGATTTATTATAACTATTTTAGAAATGCCACTCTTAGAAGTTCAAAAAACGAGGGAGCTGCCAATGCTGCCCATTATTTAACACATATTTTCATTCAAAGTGTAATCATTGAAAAATTAACACTGATGACTTCTTTTTCAGTCAGATTTAATCACTCTTAGAAGTTGGCATTTCTGGTGAAACGATCGTATTCCATCCTTTAAATGGGGGGTGTTGGACCTGGCCCTTTTTGCAGGATCAACCCTAAACTTTTTGCCTTCCTCTGGTATTTTTTCTGACCTGTTGTTGGCTGTTTTATGACTCTGGGCACCTTACCACTGCTGATCAGTGCTAAGGTGCATATGCTCTCCCTATGGTAAAATGTATTATGTGAATTGACTTCCATGTTTGGCTTATTTGGTTTACTATCAGTCCCTAGTAGAGTGCACCAGGGGTGCCAAGGGCTTGTATGTCCAAATGCTGCTAGTGGGCTTGCAGCACTGGTTGTGCCACCCACAGAAGCAGCCGGGTAAAATGTGTCTAAGGTCTGCCATTGCAGAACCTGCATGCAGTCTGGTACTGTCATGCTGACTGGGCAAGTGTCCCCACTTGCCAGTCCCTAAACCTTCCCTTACCTTCATGTTAGTCACCCCTATGGTAGGCCCTAGGGCAGGGTGCATTGTAAGGACAAGGTAGGACATGCCCTGAAGTGTGTGGCATGTCCTAGTAGTGAATTACAGCCATTTTCATTTTTCACTATTGTAAGGCTACCTGCTCTCCATAGGCCAGAATGGGCTGCTAGATTATAACAATCTATAATCCTAGCAGGCTCAAGAAGCATGGTAGAAATTCGTGTTTAGTATGCCTGAACTCAGAATAATAAAATACATCTTTTAGCAAAGGTTATTTTAATATCCTGGGTTTGCAAATGCTACTTTTAGAAAGTTAGCCTTTGCGTGCCTAACCATTTCAGTCCGCCTCTGCTGGGAGGGGTTATCTTCTTTGTGTGTAGCTTGAGTGACAGGGCTGGGATGTTCCAGGAGACAGGCTGGGGCTGCCAGGTGGTGAATAGAAAGATTACACCAGGATGGGTGGGAGGAGTGCACCTTGACTCTGAATAGGGCAGTGCTCTGCCACCACAATGCTGGCTCCACCCCCTGGGAAGCGTCTGATGTCTCTGCCCTGCCTGCTGAAAGAAGAAACCAGAGTCCCAACAAAAAAGTGCTCCTCACTGAAAAGAACTGGACTGGGATTATGCAAAGGCCCCCCTGGCCTGTAAAGACAAAAGAAACTTAGTATAAATGTAGGAGCCCTGCTCCTAAGAAATCAGATCCTGATTGAACCATGAAGGAACTCTGCCTGACTAGAAGGACCTGGAAGAAGCTGAAGGAGGAGTAACTTTCCCTGACTTGGGGGGATTGGCCTGCAGTGGGTGCCTTGCTGAGAAAGGAGAGGAAAAGACTGAAAGAGACTTTGCACTTTGTTTTTCAACTATCTCCAAGGGCTTGAAAGAAGAGTTTGCCCCCTGAACTGAGTCCCAGGACCATTGGACTCATCTGCCTTCCAAAATTGAGTTGCCTGGACGATTTGTGCTTGTTTCCCGCTGGATTTGGCCCCAGTACGTCTGGTACCCCATCCGCCGCGAAGCCGTGTCTTTGCCGCCCGGCACCGTGCGTCTACGCTGATCCAAAAGCGTTAGTACGCGCCGTATCCCTCCCGGCCGCATCGCACCTAACCTTCCCCGCCGATTCGAGACGTACACCACTGGCTGCCGAACCCTGTACGCCGGACCCAAGCTCCATCGACCCGCAGGTACGGTCCGTACGCTGCTAACGTACTGCACCGTGCCGTACTCAGAGCCGAGAAGCCGCAGAATGCTGATCCTCCCCGTACGCTGTACGGCACCAAGAAGTGTCGCCGCCTATCCGCACTGAAGGTACGGCTCGAACGCCGAACGCCACGGACTCTGCAAGCTGATCCGGACCATCCGCACCGTATCCCTGAAGGTCCCGTACCAATGCCGTGTCCCGACGCTGCGACCCGACCAGACCGAATACGCCGCCGAACTACGATCCGGACCCATCAACTTGTCCCGCACTGTCCTTCGCGGACCCCACGAACTTAAGGTACTTTGTTCTGTTTGCACCGCAGCGTGCGCGTCACGGATCCCGGAGTCCGCACCGATTGTTTGACTCGTACTTTCTTTGTTTTTAATGCAGACGAGTCGCACACCCAGGTACGAACCGTACAAAGCCTGAAAAGAAGCAGAATTGAGTAAAAGAAGCCTATTTTTGCATTTTAAGCCTTTTTACAAGGACATTGAACTTTAAAATAATACTGTGGTCATTTTATTCGTTATTCTGGTATTGTGCTATGCCTTACATAAAGAAACCTATTTTTGATATAACCTTGACTGGTGTCCATTTGTGGTGTGTCATTGTATTACTGTATGTGTTCACAAATGCTTAACCTATGACGCCCTGAGAATAGTCTTGACTGCTTGCGCCACACTACCTAAAGGGTGAGCAGGGGTTATTTGAAAGGGTGATCCCCTTACTCTGACTTAGAATTGAGAGTCCCTGCTTGTCGCAAGTGCATACCTGTGCCAACTAGAGATTCCCAATTCTAACATTGGTGGTCAGCGGTGAGGATTTGAATTTGCATTTGTGATTCATGTACAGTGATTAAGTGAACGCCACGTAGTGAGTTCAGACCGATAACGCAGCCACACAGTATTGATTTTTGTTTTGCTGAAGAATCTCCACTTTAAGAAACCATGCCTAGCTCAGTCAATGGTGGCAGACCGGCCTCTATATTCTCTGGGGTTGATGACATAGATTGGGAGGAGAGGGCACTGCTGAAGTGCACAAATAAAGTCTTGAAAGGATACCTCTGCAAGTGCAGAATTAACCAAACTGGATTGAAAAACAAGGAGCAGTATACAAAGGCGCTGAGGGCCTTGTACGAATCCAAGTTCCCAGAGAATGTGCTGGAGGTGACACCCCAGAAGTTGCTTCTAAGCCTGGCAGAGGCCTGTCGCCAGAGGAGATGGCCGGCAGGAGGGCTGCAAGAGCACATGAAGTGGAGATGGCAAAACTGAGAATGGAAATGGAAAGACAAAGGCTGGCCATGGAGCATGAAGTAAGAATGAAGGAGTTGGATTTCGAGGCCAAGAGTTTAGACAACTCTCCCTCTGGTGGCAGCAGTATTGAATTTTCTAGTGCTGAGAGAGTAGTACGCACACCCAGAGATGTGGCGCCTGACTTGAAGGAGGGGGTTAACATACACCAGGAGGTTCAAGGGCATGAGGTAGCTCCAGTAGTGCACAGTATCCCTGACGGGAATAGGGTAACTGGTGTAGGGGTTCATGGTCCTAGTGGTGGGAGGGACACTCTACTGACTCTAGCTGAGAGGACCAGGAAGAGAGGGGTTCCCCCAAAATTGAAGTCCTGGTGGGTGAGTGTGAAGACCGCCCAGAAGAGTGTGGGTTGTGTGACAGAGACAGTCAGATACTGTCTTGCTAGTCTCAGGAGAGTGGTGTGGAGTACGTGTGTGAGGCACTGGATGGTAAGGTGAAGGATAGTTTGGTTAACCCTGCTAGGGGGCTGTGTGATCCAATTGTGGGAGAGCATATTGTAAGTCCCTGTTTTCCAGAGCTATGCCAACACCTGTGTGAGGGTGATTTCTCTGACCACAGAGAGCTCACATTGGAGGCAGACCCTTTGGTGGATTCCAGAGGGTCTGGAGAGGCATTGGGGAGTGACCCCGTGGGGAGTGGCTCAGGTATCTTCCAACCCAGAGTGGTGGAAGTGGTGCAGAGTAGCCCAGCTAGGCCCCCTGGTAGTGGGAGGGGTGTAGGGGCTCACGTCCTGTCTCAGTGGAGAAGGAGTGAGTGTGGGGCTGCGTGCCCCCAGGTGCCCGAAACCCAGTCTCAGAGCCTGGATGGTTCTTTAAGGGAACACCAGGTGGGGAGCCTAGGCTGTCCTGATGGTCCGCCCGTTGAGGGGGATCCCCTAGTGTCTAGTGGACGGGGAGTGTCTGTAAGCTGGCCTCCCTCGGTTCTGGTGTCTGGCAGTACCGCTCCAGTTGGGAGGGTGCAGAAGTCCAGAGTGAGGGGTGAGAGGGGGAAAGAGTCCTCAGTGGAAGAACTAGTGGGTCAAGGGCCAGCCAGAAGGGCTGCGTCACCAGTGAATGACCATGGTGACACCACTTCTGTCCTGGGGGATCTTCAGGCACCGTCAGATGGACAGGGGTCGGGAGATCAGCGCCAGGCAGACTGTCACACGACACATGAGTTATGTGTCACCCTCAGGGGGGGCATGCGTGCTCCCTGGGAAGTCCTGGTGCGCCAGGCGAGCGTTCAACCGCATGGGTTGGACCCAGGGTTGGGAAGCTAGGTTCAGGTGTTGTCTGACCTGGAGGGTGGGACCACTGTAAGCAGTGTCCTGACCCATGTTGCTTCTAGGGGTACCACGCCAGTTGGGAGTGGGCAGTACTCTGGAAGGGGGTGCAGAGGGAGGGAGTCCTCGCCTCTGACCCCGGCTCAACTGAAGGGTTTAGACCCTAGGTTGGAGGGCCAGGTTCAGGGTGTCCCCCCTGACCTGGACGCCCAGTTGCAGGGTAGAACCCCTGAACTGGGGGGCGATTTGCGCAGGACACCTGCCCCAGGTGCCCTGGAAATTCTGGAAGGGGGTACCACTCCAGGTGGGAGGGTACAGAGCCCCAAGAGGGAGGACCGGGTGTGGGAGAGGCCACCCCAGTCTTTAGTCCAGCCGCCGGGTACAGTCCTGGGGCTGGTGGGTCAGTGCCAGGATGTCATACCTGACCTGACAAGGGGGAGAATGGACAAAGGGTGCCAAGCACCTGAGGCTACTGCCCCCCGCTCCCTGGCGCCACAGAGGTTTGAGAGCCCTGAGAGGCATACGGCCTGGGTCTCATCCCTGACTACTGTCAGTGGCCACTGTAGCATTTTGCTGTCTGTCTGTTGGGACACACCTGTGGGCCAGTTAAGGTTAGGTGCTGCACAGGTGGTGTCCACAGGTGAGGAGAAGGGTTCCCCAGGGATTGGCTTGGTGGGCCCTGAGAGTATGGACAGAGGGATTCCAATAGGTTCAGATTGGCATAGAACTGGCGTCTGCCCCTGCAGTTGCGGGCCAGGTCCTTGTTCTATCGCCCCAAGCAGGGAAGACCATCATGGTGGTGATTGGTCTGCCCTGCGTTTTGGCTGGAAAGGGGTTGTGTTGGACCTGGCCCTTTTTGCAGGGTCATCCCTAAACTTTTTGCCTTCCTCCGGTATTTTTTCTGACCTGTTGTTGGCTCTTTTATGACTCTGGGCACCTTACCACTGCTGATCAGTGCTAAGGTGCATATGCTCTCCCTATGGTAAAATGTATTATGTGAATTGACTTCCATGTTTGGCTTATTTGGTTTACTATCAGTCCCTAGTAGAGTGCACCAGGGGTGCCAAGAGCTTGTATGTACAAATGCTGCTAGTGGGCTTGCAGCACTGGTTGTGCCACCCACAGAAGCAGCCGGGTAAAATGTGTCTAAGGTCTGCCATTGCAGAACCTGCATGCAGTCTGGTACTGTCATGCTGACTGGGCAAGTGTCCCCACTTGCCAGTCCCTAAACCTTCCCTTACCTTCATGTTAGTCACCCCTATGGTAGGCCCTAGGGCAGGGTGCATTGTAAGGATAAGGTAGGACATGCCCTGAAGTGTGTGGCATGTCCTAGTAGTGAATTACAGCCATTTTCATTTTTCACTATTGTAAGGCTACCTGCTCTCCATAGGCCAGAATGGGCTGCTAGATTATAACACTCTATAATCCTAGCAGGCTCAGGAAGCATGGTAGAAATTCGTGTTTAGTATGCCTGAACTCAGAATAATAAAATACATGTTTTAGCAAAGGTTATTTTAATATCCTGGGTTTGCAAATGCTACTTTTAGAAAGTTAGCCTTTGTGTGCCTAACCATTTCAGTCCGCCTCTGCTGGGAGGGGTTATCTTCTTTGTGTTTAACTTGAGTGACAGGGCTGGGAAGTTTCAGGAGACAGGCTGGGGCTGCCAGGTGGTGAATAGAAAGATTACACCAGGATGGGTGGGAGGAGTGCACCTTGACTCTGAATAGGGCAGTGCTCTGCCACCACAATGCTGGCTCCACCCCCTGGGGAGCGTCTGATGTCTCTGCCCTGCCTGCTGAAAGAAGAAACCAGAGTCCCAACAACAAAGTGCTCCTCACTGAAAAGAACTGGACTGGGATTATGCAAAGGCCCCCCTGGCCTGTAAAGAGAAAAGAAACTTAGTATAAATGTAGGAGCCCTGCTCCTAAGAAATCAGATCCTGATTGAACCACGAAGGAATTCTGCCTGACTAGAAGGACCTGGAAGAAGCTGAAGGAGGAGTAACTTTCCCTGACCTGGGGGGATTGGCCTGCAGTGGTTGCCTTGCTGAGAAAGGAGAGGAAAAGACTGAAAGAGACTTTGCACTTTGTTTTTCAACTATCTCCAAGGGCTTGGAAGAAGAGCTTGCCCCCTGAACTGAGTCCCAGGACCATTAGACTCATCTGCCTTCCAAAATTGAGTTGCCTGGACGATTTGTGCTTGTTTCCCGCTGGATTTGGCCCCAGTACGTCTTGTACCCCATCCGCCGCGAAGCCGTGTCTTTGCCGCCCGGCACCGTGCGTCTACGCTGATCCAAAAGCGTTAGTACGCGCCATATCCCTCCCGGCCGCATCGCACCTAACCTTCTCCACCGATTCGAGACGTACAACACTGGCTGCCGAACCCTGTACGCCGGACCCAAGCTCCATCGACCCGCAGGTACGGTCCGTACGCTGCTAACGTACTGCACCGTGCCGTACTCAGAGCCGAGAAGCCGCAGTACGCTGATACTCCCCGTACGCTGTACGGCGCCGAGAAGTGTCGCCGCCTATCCGCACCGAAGGTACGGCTCAAACGCCGAACGCCACGGACTCTGCAAGCTGATCCAGACCATCCGCACCGTATTCCTGAAGGTCCCGTACCAACGCCGCGTCCGACCAGACCAAATACGCCGCCGAACTACGATCCGGACCCATCAACTTGTCCCGCACTGTCCGTCGCGGACCCCACGAACTTAAGGTACTTTGTTCTGTTCGCACCTGCACCGATTGTTTGACTCGTACTTTCTTTGTTTTTAATGCGGACGAGTCGCACACCGAGGTACGAACCGTACAAAGCCTGAAAAGAAGCAGAATTGAGTAAAAGAAGCCTATTTTTGCATTTTAAGCCTTTTTACAAGAACATTGAACTTTAAAATAATACTGTGGTCATTTTATTCTTTATTCTGGTCTTGTGCTAAGCCTTACATAAAAAAACCTATTTTTGATATAACCTTGACTGGTGTCCATTTGTGGTGTGTCATTGTATTACTGTATGTGTTCACAAATGCTTAACCTATGACGCCCTGAGAATAGTCTTGACTGCTTGCGCCACACTACCTAAAGGGTGAGCAGGGGTTATTTGAAAGGGTGATCCCCTTACTCTGACTTAGAATTGAGAGTCCCTGCTTGTCGCAAGTGCATACCTGTGCCAACTAGAGATTCCCAATTCTAACAGGGGGTCCGAATTTCTTCGGGGTCGCTGTTGACGCTCTTGTCGTAGCGCCCGGGACCCACCGCTGCCAGTATGTAGCGGTGGAATGGAATGATTGAGGGTATAAACGGACGCGCGCCTTCCGTGCTCTTTAACTCCATGTTTTCTGTTTCTCTTTTCCCGTAGTTTCCGGTCAGCACTAACTTCCAGCCATGCCTCGCAAAATCGAAGAGATCAAAGACTTCCTGCTGACAGCTAGCAGAAAAGACGCTAAATCTGTGAAAATTAAGAAAAACAAGGACAATGGGAAGTTCAAGGTGCGCTGCAGCAAGTACTTGTACACACTGGTCATAACAGACAAGGAAAAGGCAGAGAAGCTGCAGCAGTCCCTTCCTCCCGGTTTGGCAGTAAAAGAGTTAAAGTAATCAGGACATGTAAAGAAATCTAGTTGTTAAAATAAACCACAAAATCCCCACACAAAAAAAAGAAGTTGGCATTTCTGTGTGCTATGTGTCTGCTTGCCTGATGTGGATTGCATGTCTGGCTTTGGAGTGACAGGGGCTTGTGAGGTGTGTGTGGCTCCAAGAGGGGCAGGGTGAGTCAGCGCTAGGCTGAATAGGGCATCTGCATTTGGAGTAGTGGGAGGAGTAGCCCCATGACCCTGAATGGGCTTGTGCCTGCCTGGGTGAATGCTGACTCCGCCCTCCTGTGGTGTGTCTGATGACAGAGCCCCAACCTGACAAAAGATCCACACCCCCCAGAACCAGTTGCAACTGGTTTCCCCAGCCCTGTGCCAGGGCAGAACAAAGAAATGTTGATATAAATATTGGGGCTGTGACCCCATGAAAAGTTGTGCTGGTCCTGTGCTCACTTGGACGGACTGCTGCTGGGCCCCAGGAGGAACCGCTTGAGGGCCCTGTGTGCTGGCCTGCCTAGGCCCAGCTGTGTCCCCCTGGAACTTTGTGGGTGCTATCTATCTCTCCCAGAACGGAGAGAGTGCTGGGGCTTCGCAGCGCTGTGCTGCCCATCATGGAAGAGGGAATCCCCACTGTAGGGTTTATCCCGTGCTGCTAATGAGGCAGGAGCCCACCCCGCATCGTTGCCTCATTTAGCGGGCGCCTACCCCGCATTTATGCTTTTTAGAGGGTGCCCACCCCGCATTTTTGCTCTTTAGCGGGAGCCCACCCCACTGTTTTGTGTTGGAGGGGAAGCGGGAGCCCGCCCCGCATACTGGTGCCTTCATGTGTCCAGCGGGAGCTCAACCCGCATGGTAGTGCCAGAGTGGTACGGCAGGAGCATACCCCGCATTTATGCTTATTTAAAAGCGGGAGCCCACCCCGCATTTGCCCATAGAAGCGGAACGCCGAAAAACGGAAATCAGGCGTCTGGGCCTGACTGAGGGCGGGGCCTGCTGTTGGAGAGAGACGTGTAGCGTGCAGCCAATCCAGTGGAGAAGCCTCCGGAAGACAGGCAGAGTTGCTGCCAGGCTGTAGGCAGTGCTCGCTTGTGCCTGATGGGGACCGGAGTCTCGCAGGCTCCCTGCTAAACTCCGGCGCAGGTCCTAGGCGCACAGCAAAAGATGAGAAGCCCTGGGAGAGGGGGAGCTGCAGAGGCACTTTGTTGGTGCCTTCCCCCGTGCCCCAGGAGACCAGAGGGGGCAGAGGGCCACGACGGAGAGCTCCAGTGAGTGGGGCTCAGAGGGGGCCTTGTCCGTGTCTTCTTCCTGCCAGTGGGGGCTGAGTCTGGAGCGTTTTTCTTGTGCTCTTCAGGCACAGTTGGTGCCACAGCCCATTTTCTCAGCTGCACCACGAGAGTGCTGGCAGCTACACTGAGGGGCAAATTGGTTGCAGAGTCCCAATGGGGTACTCAGAAGGCACAGTGGTGCCAGGCCTAAATGCTCATCAGCTGCACCACCCGTTAGCGGCATCTGCAACACGGGGGCATTTTTGTCTTAATGAGGAAGGAGTGAGATATACTCCTTGGCCCCAGCGCATTGCGCTCTTTTGCTTTTGCTGCTGTTGCAGCCCTAGGGCTAATTGAGAAAGCCCTATCATCGCAGCCTGACTTTCTGGACATAGGGCATTTGAGCCCCAGTGATAGGCCAGTTGGCCTGGGCTCAACTTTATGGTTGGTAGGGCGCAAGGCCCTAATGTGATTTATGCCTCTGATGTTTATGCTTATGAGGTTTTATGCCTACATATATTGCTGTGAGGTTATTGCATAATGTGAGTATGGTAGTGATACCTAATGCGTAATGTGTTTATGCTTATGGGGGTTGTGCATAATGTGTTTATGCCTAATGTCATGCTATGATATTTTAGGATGGTGTCTAATGCTAACGTGATAATGCTGAGGTCATTATGGTACCAGTAGTTACTGGTAGTGTCTTATTTTTACTACTTGTGCTTTGTGATGGTTCTGACAGTGGCCCATATTGGCCCTGTCTTGTATATAATTCCCTGTGAATATTGCCTAGTGCCAATTGACACAGTGTAAATGTGTGATTATGTTTCTAATGTGTTTATGATACTACAACGGCTATTTTTTTATATAACCTTGTGTGGAGTTTCTTTTGTTGTGTGCCTAGTGTGTTGCTGCTGTGTGTGTGTGTTGCGCAAATGCTTTACACATTGCCTCTGGGATAAGCCTGACTGCTTGTGCCAAGCTACCAAGGGGATGAGCAGGGGTTATCTTCAGCATGTAACTCCCTTGCCCTGACTAGAGTGGTGGTTTCTTCCTGGCTTTGGCGCAAGCCTTAGCTATGCAGAAATCCCATTTCTAACAAGATGGGTTCGGGGGCTGAAGCAGGATGTTGAAGAGACTTTTTTGTCCCTGAGACTCAGATCAGGAGGCCAGCAGACTGTCTATTGAGGTGACTGTGGTGTCCTGGGTTCAAGGGTGAAGTTGCAGGTCCAGTTCTCTGTTTGCCAAGGCAAGAGAACAGTTGGCAGCAGGTCAGCACAGCCGGGCAGCGTTCCTTCAGAGCAGCAGTACGGCAGAGTGGCAGTCCTTTCAGCAGCACAGCAGTCCTTCTTCCTGGCAGAGTATCCACAGGTCCAGAAGGGTACAGAAGAGTTGGTGTCTGAGGTCCAGTATATATTGTCAGTTTTGCCTTTGAGGTGGGGATTAGCTTTTAGAGGCATGCCTTTGAAGTGCACATGTGCCCTAACTTTCTGGCCCTGGCTCCAGAGTAACTTCAGGGGGTATGCAGCCCTTTGTGTGGAGACAGGATATAGTATATTCAAGTGCAAGTGGTGTTGGGCAAAACTCCTCCCTCTGATCCTGCCAATGAGAGCAGTTTCAGTCACCCATAAGCTCCTGATTTGTGTGGCTGTCTAGGAGGAATACACAAAATCCAACTGTCACCGACACCCAGTCCTGTGACCCAGAGACAGGCTATAGGCACCAAGTGGCTAAGGTCCTTATTATGAGTTTGGCAGTGCAGTTTTCTCCTTACTGGCAGGCGGTTCTTTGTCATTTCCACGACAGTAGCAATGGGAATGTCAAAATCAGTTCCTGCATGCCATGGACTGCTGCAGTCCATGCTGTGCAGGTACTAGGGTGCATGCACACAGGGAGGTACAACATGTGCACCCCCACATGCACCCCCTGGTGCTGGGGCACAAGAGGGCCTGTAGAGCCCCCTTTGTGTCCTCACAGTCACACTTTTTATGGTGATTGTACCACCATGAAAAGTGTGACGGTGAGGAAACTCATAATATTCTTGGTGGGGCAGCCCCAAGACCGCCGCACCACTGTTAGGGATCTCTGATCCCTGGCAGTTGTGGTGGTCAGAGGGCAGCCCTGGTCATTATAGGGCAGTCAGAAAGCCACCACCATTGTGCTCCCACCAGTCTGGCGGCCCATGAGCCACCAGACTCATAATAAGCCCCGAAAGGCAAGAAAATGCCAGCTTTCTTAAAGTGGAATTTTCAGAATTGTAACTTAAAATACAACTTCACCATAAGTTAGAATTTTAAATTATGATTCCAGAGACACCAAACATGAAGGTATTACCGATTTCCATTTGGAAATTCCACATATAAGATGTAATTAGGTAACTCCAATGTTATTATATGGGAGAGGTAGGCCTTGCAGTAAGGAAAACTGCATTTACTGGGTTTTCAATTCCAGGACATGTAAAACTTAAAAGTACATGTCCTAACTTTTAAATATATTGCACCCTGCCTTCTGGGCTGTACAGAGCCTACACAAGGTGTGACCTATATGTATAAATAAGGATGGTTTGGACCTGCTAAAAGGTTTACTTTGCCAGGTTGAAATGGCAGTTCATACTGTGCACACACAGACTCCAATGGCAGCCCTGAGACACTTTTAAAGTGCTACTTAGGTGGGTGGCACAATCAGTGCTGCAGGCCCACTAGTAGCATCAGCCACATCTCGAGCCACCTGAGAGACCTGCACTGGCTCCCTGTCAACAAGAGGATCACGTTCAGACTCCTCATCCACGCACACAAATCCCTCCACGACCTGGGCCCAAGGTACCTCAACGACCGCCTGACCTTCTACACGCCCACCCGACAGCTACGATCCGCGAACCTCGCCCTCGCCGTCGTCCCTCGCATCCAGAGAGCCACCGCCGGAGGAAGATCCTTCTCCTACCTGGCGGCTAAGACATGGAACTCCCTGCCCGTCCACCTGCGGCTGACCCAGGACCACCTCGCCTTCAGGAAACAGCTCAAGACCTGGCTGTTCGAGCAGTAGCAGACCCCCTCCCCCAAGCGCCTTGAGACCCTTCCGGGTGAGTAGTGCGCGATACAAATTCCTTGATTGATTGATTGATTGATTGATTGAGGCCAACAAAAACCAAGTCAGCAGAAACAGGAGGTCTGAAGGCAAAGAGTTAAGGGGAAATCTCCACCAAGGATGCCCTAAGGTGTCCAGTTTGGTATAACTATTTGACCCCACTCACTTTCCAACAATGCCCTGCGAACAAAATGTTGACTATCCAGTGCTAACCCCTTGCTCCGACCTGATAAAAATGTTGTCACACTTGTGAGGCTGGGCCTAGTGCCCACAACAGGAAATATCAAAACAAAGTCAATGGGAGTTCCCACAAACGGCTGACACCAGCCCCAAATCCACTATTACCCACATTGCTAAAACTGGGTAGGCTTCTGTGGAACCATTTAATGTGTACATGTTGCGTTTTGAACTTTTTCCTATTGCAGGTGCTAAGCCCACCCACATTAGTGCAGTACCACTTTTATCTGGAGACTTGGGGTAAGGCTGGGAGTTGTGGTTCTCCTCAGAACTTTTCTGCATGGAAATGTACCACAAGTGTTTGTATGTAGCCAAAGTTTCATGTTTTCAGGGCTTTGTTGGTGAGTAAACATTGTGGGAGCCACGTGAGGCACACCAGTCTGAACTTCTCCATGTGTCTAGTTGTCAAAATGTACAGGATTGGTAGGTTTTCCTGGGTACCCACTGAGCTAGGGTCCAAGTTCTGCAGCCTCCAACACTGCAATAAAAGGGTTGGTTATTGTGTTGAAAATTTTGACCTGTCCATGTTGCTCTTTGAGCCCTTTCCTGTTGAGGTGCAGGGCCCACTCACACGAGGGAAAATAGTTTTTATTGCGAGACATGTTGAAGCACCTTGTTTTGTCACCGGTATTATGCCCACCCACACAAGTCATGTACTATTTTTAGCAGGAGACTTGGGGGAGTGCTGGGTGGAAGGAGACTTGTGGTACCCTGCAGATACTAGAATTTTCCATCACAGAAATATGGGGAAAATTTGTATTATTAAACAAAGTTTGAGATTTGCAAGGGCTTCAGGGTAAGAAAACCTCATGAGAGCTACCCAAATAATATGACACTGGACTTTCCTGGGTGTCTAGTTTTCAAGAATTTGTGAGTTTGATAGTTTTCCCTGGGTACCATCTAAGTAAGGGCCCAAAATCCACAGCTAGCCAAATTACAAAATAATGGTGTTTTTGAGTGGAAATATTTTATTTGTCCTGTTGCGGGCACAAGGTCCATTCAAACATGTGAGGTACCATTTTTATTAGGAGAGGTCGTGGAATACTGTGTGGTAAGAAGCTTGTGGACCCTCACATTTGACATAACCTTCCCTCACAGACACCATACAAGTCACACCTCCCTTGACACCCCTGGGTGTCTGGATTTCAGAAACACATGGGTATGGTAGCTTTTCCTAGGTGGGGACTGAGCTAGAGCCCAAAATCAACAGCTACCAAAGTTGTAAACAAAATGGCTTCTGCAGGATGAAATATGCTAATTCCAGGTCATGCTTTGGGGTGTTTTTTGTCAATGACGCTAGGCTCAGGATCACAAGTGGGATACCATGTTCATTGGGAAACATGTGGTAACACAAAATAGTAGAACATTCATTATTATCTATTACATTTCTCTCAATTTGTGCTTTTCAAATGTAAGCCAGTGTGAATGACATTTTGCAAAATGCCCTCTGAATCAGATGCTAAATACGGGTGCCCACCAAATTCGGAAACGCACAAACAACCACTGCTTCCAAATCTAGTATCTGGTGCACATTTCAGGAAAACATAGCTTTCCTTCATACCATTTTTTCACTATTTATACTTTACCATGTGAATTGCTCCAAACTCGTTACATAAGAAAAACACATTGTAAGGTGCAGCTCAGTTGTTGAGCCTGGGTACCTCAGATTCTTGGCAATTGTATATATTTCAACAGCTAAAAGGGTCTAGGCAGCCTAACCTTAAATTGCTTTTGTAAATCAGCCATTATAAAAAGAGTTTACAGATTAAAACATTGTTACAAATGAAAGTTTTTTTATTACTTGTCTTTAATATTTTTTATATGAACAGTTAGTTTATTTAGGGAAAACCTTGAGGGAGATACACAAATGACCCTTTCCAGAATTCAGAACATCATCTTCTTTGCAGGAATGTATAGGTTTTCAGTATCAACCAAGGGTTTCACTCAAGTTTCCCGCACAAACTAGAAATAGGTTGAAAGTACATAAATTAGTAAAAAGGGGCTACCTCTTAGAAAGATGCCAACATTGTGGCAAAATGTGTTTTTGAAACGTGTCTGCTTGTTTCTGAAAGCTGGGAAGATGGTGATTAAAGACACACAAAATATGATAGGAAGAATGCTTGCAATTTGTCTTACCACTGGTAATTGCTCAGGGTAGCATTCTAACTCATTGTTCTTTTTCCCACATTTCTCCTCAGTTTAGACCCAGCCATATGCACCTTAGTCTTGACCCTGTTTCAATAGGAACAGTCCTGCCGGAGCTGCCAGAACAGGCCTTCCATGAATTAGAACACAAGCAACACAAGATCAGTTGTGTCCCAAATTGTGGCTCTACAGTTGGGTGTAGCATGGTTCCAGTGGCACAGTGAGCATAGGACCCACATCTGGGCATAGCCTTGTCAGTTAGGGTGGTACATCAAAAACACAAAAGGCGAGAGGAGGCATGTTTGCAAATTGTCTAACCATTGGCAATCACTCGGGGTAGCATTCCAACCCATCGTTCTTCCGCCCACCATATCACCTCAGTTTGAACCCAACCATATGAAATCAGTCTTTACCCTGAATTTAGCACAACTAACCTTTTGGTGAAGCGATTTTTAGGAAAAAATGTTTGTGGAGTATCCCTTTATGGAATCAACAAACCATGGCTATCTTTAGGATTCCAATGATGGGGGGAAAACAGGATATAAAGTTGCTGTGTGTAGAAAAAAAAGAAATAGTGGCTTAAAGGAAAAGCACCCCAAACAGAGAAAAAAGGGTTCAGCACTGGGATAGAAAAGCCTCAGCAGTTAAGGGGATAATGTAGACAGCACTTCAGAACTCACTTTGCCATTTCATATTGTTGTAGATAGCTATTGCTGTTACCACAATTTGAATGGTGGTCACTTTTTAGAACAAGATAGGATGAATGGATAACTTGGCCATGCCAGGTTTCAAACCTGGGGCCTGTTGTCCATGGGAAAGCTCAGCGCTGGGTGTTCATTACACTATGCCAGCCAGCCAGATTTGCCATCAACATCTACATTCCATATTTTTATCACAGTTTTGTTGTATTACTACATTCACATCTCCTCTTTTCTGAAGGCAGACTAGCACAAATGGTGGCACTTTCCACAAAAAATGAATTATTTTCCCACAGCGTATAGTAGCTCAAAAGCTTGAATCTGCCAAGAAAGTGAATTAAAGAGATAACTAATGCAGCACCTATTGCCAGCACCAAAAGCCGTTTATTATTTTCAGTACTTTGGACGTAGTGCACAACTCATGGCATACCTGCTTCAGCAAGCACCATCATTGAAGAAATACAGAGAAAGGACCTATTGAGTCATCCTCAGGAAAACAAAAATCTGTATACTGGAAGTGTGGTGGAGGCAATCTTCAGTGGTGAGGGGAACCCATAAAATGTACTGCAAGAGGTACACGAAAAAGGTACTTCCACAGCAGCAGAAGATGAATTTAAGAGGAACGTGGTGGTATTAATAGTGAGGAATAGATATATATTCAAACTTCATCATGCTCTGATTGACCTACTCAACGTGGGTGGGTGGATCCAAATTAGCTGGTTAGAACATAAATGGTATGTTGGGGGGTCAGTCCCTGAGTCCTAAAAAAAAAATCAAAATCCACAAAAAGAGGCAAGATGTGCATACCATAGCCCCCTTTGGAACTCTCCCACCTTACGTAACAAATTAAAAATAATATATTGGGTACCAGTGTATGGTACTATGGTATCAAGCAAAGTAGTTACTGTTACAGTGGTAGCAGTGACTGAAGATAGTTCTACATCCTCAGAAACGATGTGGCAATATGGAGAAGCAGTATAAAAGAGACAGGTATTCATATCAACAAAAATGTGGTGCTAACCCCAAGTTGCGAACCCACTGCAATCAGCTGCTCAAAAAAGACTGGAACACTCATTGAAATGCATTTAGGAAGCTTTTAAACAAGTTAATAAAGAGTCTGTTGTTGGCTTGTAACTGAGTCCATTAGTCACATGTATTATTCCTCAAATGTGTCCCGATGTTACAGTTGTTAATGTGAAGTTATATATGAGGAAGATGAGCAGCCAGATGAGCATGAAACACATGTTTCGTCCTGCCCAGACTTTATCAAGGCTCAAAGGGCTGAGATGGTTGTGACCAATGGGAAAAACTGAAGCGTTGTATTAACAGGTATTTTCCGGCAGTGTAACTTTTTTTTGGGTTATTTGTCCTCATTGTACAAGGTAAAATGAGTACTAGTAAAGTTTTCACTTTAACTATGTTAAAAATTGTAAACTAACTCAGTCACTCTAATCTTCCAGATTTGTGGTGCTTAACTTTATGAGTGAAAAAAAACACAGGTAGACACTAATTGAGGTTGGGCACCTGTTAGAAATGGGGGTCTCTAGTTGGCAGAGGTAGGTACCTTTGTCCAAATAGGGACCCTTGCTTCTAGTCAAGGTAAGGGGGATACACTCCTAAAATAACCCCTGCTCACCCCCTTGGTAGCTTGGTACGAGCAGACAGGCTTATCTCAGAGGCAGTGCATAAAGGATTTGTGAACACATACAGTAATACAGTAAAAACACTACAAAAGTAGTACAAAGTAATCTTTATATAAAACAAAAACAAGAAAAATGGCAAAAATCCACAATACAGTATTAAAAATAAGGCTTTCAAATGGTAGAAATAGTTCAGTTCAATGCAAGTTGTAAATGCAAAGTACCTTGGATGTGTCATGCAAAACAAACAAACTGGCCACAGGGAAGGTGATGCGTCGGTTCCTTACATGCAGGGAAGGTGATGCATCGGTTCCTTACTTCAGGGGAGGTAATGCATTGGTTCCATACTGCAGGGGAAGTGATGCGTTGGTTCTTTACCAGAGAGGAGGTGATGCGTCGGTTTCTTACTGCGTGGGGAGGTGATGCGTTGGTTTATTACTGTGCCCTCCAACGATGCGACAGTCTTGGCGCCTCAATGCGATGTGTCAATCAGGTACGATGGGTGGTTTCGTGCAGCCGCACAGCAGGCTTGCATTGGAATCAGTGCGGCAACCTTGGACTTCGGAGATCGTTCAACCCGATGCATCGTTCGGGGATTTCTCATGCCGCGGCAGGCGCTGCGATGGTTTCTTCAGTGATGCGTTGGAAACAGGTGCGGATGGGACACATTTCTTAGATGTTGCATCGATTTTCCAGCTCCCAGCGACAAACAGTCTCTAGATGTCCTAAACAGCAGCAGGCACCTCTTTGCAGGTTGGACCTTCCAGCAAGGAAATTCAGGTGAGCTCGTGGTGAGGTCTTTATGTCCCTTAGACTTCAGAACAGGAGGAAAGCTCAGTTTCAAGCCCTTGGAGATCCTCTTGCAAGCAGGTGACAAAGCTAACAGCAAAGTAATTTTTCTCCTTTCCTTGGCAGAAAGAAGCCACTGCAGGCCAACCCCAGGGAGCAAACAGCACAGGGCCAGTATTCCTCCACAGCTTCTCCGGCTATCCTCCTTGGCAAAGGTTCCTCTTGATTCCCAGAAGTGATCTAAAAGTCTGGGCCCCTCTTTTTACACCCAAAAAGCCTTTGTTCTCTGAAGGCAGAGAGTTTCTCTACCCAGCCAAAACCAGTTCTGGGGGCACTTTTCAAGTGCACAACAACCTTTATTGTCAGTGTGAGCCCTGGCTCCAGACACACCACAGGAACCATTATTGTGGAAGGCAGGCACAGCCCTATTAAGTTGCAGGAGCTACTCCTCCCACCACTCCAAATGCAGACCAGGCCTATTCAGCCCAGCCCTGACTCATCAGCATCTCTGTAGCCACTGCTCCTCCCCAGCCCCTGACACTCCAAAGCCAGACATGCAATACACAAACCTAGCAGAGGCATACTGGATGGCTAAGCAAGAAAATACCTACTTTCTAAAAGTGGTATTTTCAAACACAGAATGTAAAAATCCCCCTCACTAAAAGGTGCATTATAACTAGGGGTGGGCGGAATTCGCGGAATCGCGTTACGCAAATCTCCGCGAAACGGTAAAAAATCTCCGCGAACACGCAGAAATTCCGCGAACACGCGGAATTGTGTGTTCGCGATGCTTTTTTCCTGTTCGCGATCGCTGTTTGCGTGCTCGGGGTGAAATATCTCGCGAACACGCATATTGAGAACGCGAACAAGCAAAAAATTTCGCGAAGTCGCGGAACGCAGATTTTTGGGCAATTTCGCGTTCTCCGCGGAACGCAAAATTACCCAAATTCCGCAAATTCCGCGAACGGAACGGAATTTGCCGCCCAGGCCTAATTATAACATTCTGAGTTCAGGCATTTCAAACTTTATTTTCCTGCCTTGTTCCCAGGGGTAGTTGTAAAATCAAGTAATAATGAGTAAAGGAAGATCCAGGTTTGAAATAAGTTTATTCCAAAGGTAAAGGGGTCCCATCCAGCCAGCAGGCTGGGTCAGCTCAACTGAACTTATTCACACAGAGAGCACCTGGTTCTATCACCATGGTGCTACTCAAAAGAATACACAGTATGTGATGCCTATGAAGATACAGGGAAAGGAAGTACAATACTACACACCTTCCCTCTTTATAATAAAAGTACAAACAGCAAAACAAGTAAAACTATAGAGAGTCAATAAAGAAGGGTTCTCATCTCCACGATTGCTCCATGACATAGTCTTTGAATCTAGAGGGTTGTCTTGCAATCCTTTTTTCTCTTTGCAGAATCACATCCTCACTATCCTTGCATGGAGCTGATATTGTTGCGCGCGATGAGGCAGAATCCAAGGTTTGACCATCATACTCACTTTGTGCCAATACATTGTTCTTAACACCAACAACTCTATTGAGATTCCAAATGCGTGAATCTTTGTTTTTTATGGAATTGGTTAATACTTTAATTATTTTATGTGGTCTCTGAAACAAATTAGATGACTTTCTGCCAAAAGGAGCTCTGATCACCAACACACACAGGGGTAATTTGTACAGATTTTCTAGAGTCAAAAGTTGACTTTCGTGCATCAATTCTTTCAGCCTCTTTAGACCTCCACTTACCATCAGCAACCCTCAGCCCCTTGTTTGATTCAGCCTTGTTGACCCAATGATGTGCAATTAACGTATTAGGAAGCCTACCATTGAACAACTCAAAAGGGGTTCTCCCAGTGATGGCATGAGGGGAAACCCTGTACATATCCATCTTTTTGTATACCTCCTCTTTCCAATCCAAATTACCCTGTTTGGCCGTGGCAAAGGTTTCCTTTAAGACTCGATTAAAGCATTCCACCATACCATTTGTCTCGGGATGATATAAGGAGCATCTTTTGTGTTTGATGGAGCAACTTTGTAGGAACTCTTCCATCTATTTGGAGACTAACTGGACTCCTTTATCAGTTAACAAAGTACCAGGCAGTCCTTCTCTTCCAAACACTTCTTTGAGAAACAAAACAACATGTCTTGTATCATTGACCCTGGCGAGTTTAAGTTCTGGCCACCTGGAGAACATATCAATGAGTACAAATAAGTAAATATCACAACCATTTCCTTGTATGGTGCCCAAAATATCAAGCGCTAGCTCTTCCCTTGGTCCTTTAGGACGTTCTCTGATGAACATGGGTTGTATTCTGGGCTTAGGACACTTCTCACTCATAGTGCAAGGTACGCATTCTCTCACCAGATGCTCAACTTGCAAATCCATTCTAGGTCACCAGTAGTTCAGCCTAAGCCTTTCCTTAGTCTTTGACATTCCTTGATGCCCATGATGGCCCAACTCCAATAACTCATGACAAAGCACCACAGGAGGGTCAAGCCTGGTTCGTTTAAATACGAGTCCCTCACACTCTGAAGGCTCATGCCTAGCATTCCAGTACTTCTTGCAATCACCTTTGACTTTGTTGTTCCAACCTTCCTTACGTTACAACGACAGCTCTTGTAATTCTTTGTCTGAGGCACACTCTTCACGCCATCTGCTTTCTTTTACACCGTCGGTCTCAACATTACACACCTATTTGCTAAATTTATCTTCTTCAAGACTCAAATTATGTTCATCTTGTCGTACTAATCTTGAAAGTGTGTCTGCTACCTGATTTTTGGCTCCAGGCAGGTATTTCACTTCAAAATCATACTCTTGAAGCACAACTACCCACTTGGAGATTCTGCCTGAAATCGCATAAATGCATTTCTTCTTAAAGACCTCACACAGGGGCTTATGGTCAGTACGTATGACGAACTTGGTCCCCCACAAGAGGTTTTTGAGTTTCTTCACGGCCCAATGTACTGCAAGGGCCTCCCTCTATATAACTGAGTAACGTAGCTCAGCCCCTCGGAGACTACGTGAGAGGAATAGTATGACATTATCACTATCACAATCTTCCTGTTGCAAAACAGCAACTAGCCCCTTCATACTAGCATTCGTGATAAGCACAGATTTCTTGGACGGGTCAAAACTCCTCAACTTAGGGGTTCTTTTTAGCATCTCTTTGATTTCCTTGAACTCAGTCTCACACTTGTCAGACCACACAAAGTCCACACCTTTACACAATAGCATTCTCATGTTGCCACACATGCCAGCAAAATCCTTAACGAATTATCTATAATATTTAGCCATCCCGAGGAACTTCATAAGCTCCTCCTTATTGGTTGGGGACGCTAATATTTGTATAGCATCGACTAAGTTACTTTTGGGTTCTACGCCCTCACCAGAAATGGTGTGACCTAAATAGTCAATATAGGGTTTCCTAAACTTGCACTTATCTAATATGACTGTGAGATTATGTTGATGAAACCTTTCTAGTACTGGTCTCAAGTCATGTTCTTGCTCATCTCTCCCGTTATTAGGACATCGTCTTTGTATATCTTCACACCCAACTGACCTCTGAGGACTTTTTCAATAGCCCTTTGAAATACTAAGTCCGCCGACACCAATCCAAAAGGTAGCCTTATGAATCAGTAGGTCCCAAATGGCATAATGAATGCTGTCAGATCTTTGGATTCTTAATCTTTATCCAAACATTATTTGGTGATACGCAGATTTAAGATCCACGGTGGAAAAGACCTTAGCCCCTTGCAATAGCATAAGCATGTCCGCGATTTTAAGAAGTGGATATTTATCAACTATGACCTGTTTATTAAGCTCTCTCCAGTCAATGCATAAGCGTGGGTTTCTATTAGCCTTCCTGGCGGCTACCACTGGAGGCAACCGGGTACCTTCTACCTCCTCAATGATCCCTTCTGCCTTGAGTTTTTCTAACTAAGATTTCATGTCATCTCTCACAGCAAGAGGCACACCACACACTTCCCCTGCTACAGGAACGGCTCCTGAAACCAGTGTTATTTTATATACATAGTCAAGTAGACATCTTAGTGTAATCTCTTTTTAAAGTTGACATGTAACTCTCATTATTGTCTTGATTGAGGGTAACTTCACTTATATGAAAATTTTCCATCAATATGATAGGGGTTCATTGTTAGGATCTACAATCACGCCTAAATCCCTCTGGTGTAACCAACTTAGGATACTATCACCTTTTTGCGAGACAAATCAACTTTCCCTGAAATATACCTTCCTTTGTACTCTATCAAACCCCAAAAATATCCTAAAAGCTTTATGGGTTCTCCACCATAGGCACTGGGTTTGATGTCAGCTCTCTGTATTTTTACCTTATCTTTCAAATTGTACATATAGAACTGTTTGGAGACAATGGTGATTTGGGCTTCTGAGTCAAATAGTACTTTGGTACTCCCTCCTTCAACAATTACTTCATCTAAAGGACCTTTCTTACTCTCATCAGTCACCTGTGACACAATTTGACCACCGTCAAACTCAGAACAGTCATCTCTATCACAGTCCCTCTCATGTGAAATAAGGTTAACTTTCCCTTTGTTCCTTTTAGCCTTACAAACTGCAGTAAAATGCCCAATTGTTTTTACAGTTCGAGCAAGTCGTTTTTAGTGCCGGACACTTCTTGTCATTGGCAAGAAGTCCTATGTTTCCACCTGTAGCACTTGGGTTGAAAAGTGTGAGGGTTTTTTGTCTCTGGTATGCAATAATACATTTTCTTAACATTTTTTTTCTGTGGGAGTACCCTTTACTAAGTGAACACAATTGGTTTTGGCCTCATTTTTAGTTAAAATTTCTACACTTTTGTGAGTGTTCTATTTGTTTAGCAATTGTAAGAACTTCATCCAATGAGGGCTCATGGTTTTGCCATAAGTTGTCTCTGACTTTCTCTACATTGCAATTCAACATGAACTGATCCCCAATTCTTTCTTCGAATCAGGTCCCAAATTTACATGATGAACCCAACTTTCGTAAGGCAGTAACATGGTTCTCCACAGACTCGCCATCATTCTGAGTTCTACGCCTAAAATGATATTGTTCCAAAATTGTGCTTACTTTGGTTAAGTAATGCCTATCGAGTTTTAACATGCAAATTTCAAATTCATTTAAGTTTGGGTCATCAATTTCAGGTAAGTGATCAAAGACTTCTTCTCCTTCTGATCCAAGACAATGCAAGAGAAGAACAGTTCTTCTCTCTGCACTGAGATGGTTCCACACACTTTAGCATATCTTTCAAACACTTTTTTCCATTTTTGTCATCTAATAGGTGGATGACCAGGGGATGTTAAAAAAAAAGGGGGTGTTGTAACTTTTTGCATGGTTACGCTAAAATTTTACAACCAAACAGTATGTGTCCAAAAGGTTTGCTGTGTAGAGCACACTGTAAGACAAAGGAATGCAGAGAATGATCACTTATGCTTATAAAAGTAAATTAAGTATGACCTAGAAAGAGTAGACAGTTAAAATATTATAGGTGCTAAAAGCAAGCATTGTAAGTTTAAATAAAAATGTTGACATACCTAGAAGTAAAAACGTTTTGTTAAAAGTGGAAAAGTACACATTAAATAAGTACATTACAAATTAAAACGTCTCAAAACTAATTGGAGGTAACTCAAATCCTGGAGAGAAATGCCAGTTGCGTTGAGGACAATGCGTGAACTTGAAAGAAAAGTCGAAATCCTCACACAAAGTTCAAGTTTTACAAAAATGGCTGCCACGTAGACGTAAAGTGTGGCATGGTGATGTCAGAATCAGCAAAGGATGAAGGCAGAGAAGTGCGCGCCGGAAGATTTGCTCACAACACTTCAGAATTCTTCGGGAAACAGATTCGAAAGATAACAAAGGCGAAGGAGTGCGCGCTGGAACACTCGCTTCCCACACCCACACAGTTGAGTCTCCTCGCGTCAGATGAAGGTAAGTTGTTATCTTTTAAAATGCAGGCATGAATTCAACGACATGTGTATTGTGCAGCGGCGCGTTTGGTGGCCTGGTTTCCTCCAATTAAGTCGATGACAGAGAACATCACATAAAATTCAGACAAAAATGTAGTGCCGAGGTTTCCACACTGTCAACAGCAATGTGAGACAAAAAAGCAAAACTTTGACAGCAGTTAGAATATGGGCAAAAGTTCGTACTGAGCTTTGACAATGCTACCAAAGCAACAACAATAAAAATGTCTAAGTTGCTAGCAGGTAGACTGTCTCAGGTGTGCATGAGCCCGCACCGAAACCTCCCAACCCAAGGTTCTCAACCAATTGTGAGACATGCGGCAAATGCTCCCCAACCACAACCAAACAAGGTTTGCCCAAATACATATGAAGTGCTAAAGAGAATGTGGATTATTCCGCACCGAAACCTCCCAACCTAACACGACTAAAAAGCGGGTGAGATGTACGGTGAACGCTCCCAATCCACAAAGTAGTTATAGTTTCCCCAAAAGAGAAGACCATAAGAGTAACTCACGTGGCAGTTTGAAATGAATAAAATGAAGAGGTTGCTCCTTAAGAGGTGTCTTGAAGATGTTGGGACTCACTATTTTTTTCCTTTGAATTATTAAATGTCTAAATCCTTGTAGATGCACAGGGGTTTGTCTCCTTCGCTCGTCGCCAGTGTAAAATCAAGTAATAATGAGTAAAGGAAGATCCAGGGTTGAACAAGAAATACGTTTATTCCAAAGGTAAAGGGGTCCCATCCATCCAGAAGACTGGGTCAGCTCAACTGAACTTATTCACACACAGATCTGAGAGCACCAGGTTCCATCACCATGGTGCTCCTCAAAATAATACACAGTATGTGATGCCTATGAGGATACAGGGAAATGAAGCACAATACTACAGTAGCTATGTTTATAACATATTATAAACAAACTCTCCATTCTATCCTATGGGTGCAGGTAGCCTTGCAATAGTGAAGAAAGAAATTGGCAGTATTTCACTATCAGGACATGCCACACACATCAGGGCATGTCCTACCTTTCACATACAATGCACACTGCACACAGGGTTACCTTGAGCCTACCATAGGGATGACTTACATGTAAGAAAAGGAAAGGTTAGGGACTGGCAAGTGTGTGCACTTGCCAAGGGGACATGGCAGCACCAGACTGCACACAGGCACTGCAATGGCAGGCCAGAGTTTGCATTTATAGGCTGCTTATGTGAGTGGCGCAAGCAGTGCTACAGTCCACTAGCAGCATTTGATTTACAGGCCCTGGGCACACACAGTGCACTGTACGAGGGTCTACTAGTAAATCAAATATGCCAATCATAGAATCACCAATCTATAACAACAAACTACAAAGGAGCACTTGCACTTTGGCACTGAACAGCAGTGGCAAAGTGCCCAAAGCATCTAGACCAGCAAAACAAAGTCCGACACACATTAAAAACACAGGAGGCGAAAGGCAAAAATACAGGAGAAACCCACGCCAATGGCGACATCTCTAACAGCACCTGTGAGATGTTGGGTGCAGGGCCTGGTCAGATGACTGGCATGAAAACCTGTGGAACGTGGCTGCGATGTATTGACCACCTACTGGAGTTTGGGCACCATTGGGGATTTGGGAGCAGAGCCTGGTCAGAGGCCTGTCTCTGCACCCAACACCCCAGCTGCACACAGCTGAAGTCCATGCACAGGATGAAGCCCGTGTGCAGCGGGCCATATTGGTGTCTGCAGAGGGTTGAGTGCAGGGCCTGGCCAGTTCATCCAATGCATGTGACAGTGTGCTATTGGTGTTTTGAACTGGAAGTAATTCAACAAGTAGTAATGGTCATAACAATTCATGACAAGAGGACACAAAGCATATATGTTAACACGCTCACGTTTAGTCGATGTTAGCCTCTTTTTTGCTGTAATTCAGTTGCCTAGGACACAAAATGGACCATAAACATTTGTAGGATCTGAAACGTATTACGCTTTGAATGCCCTATAAAAGTCTTTAATATTTATTAACCTTAATTGGATCAGCTTGTTAAACACCTCATCTGACCCACAATTTTAAGTTGAGAGCTGCACCTCCACGCATTAGATACTGATGAGGCTTGTTCAGCCAGCCACAAAGACAAACCACTGCAGTTTGTTAAATTACAGGTCCAGTTTTACATAGTCTTTTCATCAGGTTTGTTTTATGTTTTTTTAACTCAGACCCAATGCAAAAACCTGTTTGGGAATTACAAACAATGCAAATTGTGACTTGCGTTGATTTGTCACAAAAAGTAAAGATAGGCAGTGCAATGCGCTGCTTTGCATTACTCTGCATCAGGGAGGTGTTCCATGGGTGATGCATGAGCATTTCTGTGCAACCACCCATGGATTTTGATGCAGATCACTATCTACAAAGATTTGTAGACATTAATTCATGCCAAAATTACTGTGCTTTCCATAGACTGGGTTAAAAAGGACAAATATCCTTATTTCACCTCGTTTTTTCCACTTTATATGCGTGCTGCATTCTTCAGCACAGACACTTAAAGGAAATAGCCTTAAAGCTTTAACGCATTGTTCTTGTGCAGGAAGGGATCCCAAACACAAGGCCCTTTCGCGCATGAGTTACTGCATTGGTGCACCAGTGCAGGGAGAGGCCAGAACTGCCCCGTTTCTTTGTGTATATGGTGCAGTTCTGCTCTCTCCAGTTCATACAATGCAATGGAGCAACTTTGCTTACTGCACTGCATTATGTGAACTCTTAATAAAACTGAGCAACACTAGACACACTCCTGAAATTAGTAAAATTACATACATCCATACAATCATGCTTACATCATAATATCAATTGGTCAACCATACATTGTACATGCTTCAATAATGTTTATTGACTCGAAATATTTCGGAAAGTTCTGGAAATATATACCAACACCTTATAAGCCTCCAGTTTACAGAGAAATTGCCTACAGCACTCTATGTCAACTATTTAATGTATACACATTCCCAGACATCCACAGGTTGTTAATCTATTGTAAACAGAAGCATTAGCTTTTCTGACACATGTTGTTGTCCCAAGAGGCCTTGGATTTAAGCCACAATCTATACTAAACATGCCTCTGCAACTCACACTAGCTATGCCCAGTCTCTAGCTTACTAAACATGGAGGACTGCCTGCACTCAAAACTTCACTGATAGGTAAAGTGCACAGCATATCTCTTTTATTATAATGAACCTGACTTGTCTCCAGGGCTACTCTACTTCTACTCCATATACGCATACATGTTCAATCAGTAACTCTATATGCTGTATATTATTTTAGGCCCTTCACTACAAACTTTGTTTTCTAAAATGATCAAAAGGTTTAGTGATTAGATGCTGTCTTCAGGGATGACATCAATGATGCTATTTGAAATGCCATCAGTGATGTTATCAATGATGTAATTTAACATTCCAATCAATTAATGGTCCGACCAACCCCCGCAATAAGACCGGCGGTGCTGAGGAGGTCTGTGACCGCAGGTGGAGAGAAGCGGAGCGGGCGGACACGCCATCGAGAACTCCTGGAGCTGTGGTGGAGATAAGCAAGACTCGTCTGCCTCGAGTGGTGAGACTGTATTGTGAGGCCACAGACGAGTTGAGCGGTGCTGGGGGGGGAGTGATTGGATCACCGCTCCCGTATGTGCCCGAGTTGATGCATGCAGGTGCTGTGGACTGGTGAGCGGTGCCGGCGGTGAAGGCGACCTGCGATACCGAGGCGCAAAACGGGTGAAGACGCGGCCGCCATTTTCCCTCGATGCCGCACAGTGTGGTGAGAAGTGCAGACCACCCAGGAAGACATTGAAACGGCTATCTGGGGACGGAGGCAGGCACAAAAACGGGCGAGACATGCAGGGCGATGTTTATATACCAACTCCCCCAAACTCTGAGTCAAACTGGAATCGGCGCTGCCTGACTTCAAAATGGCGCCTGCGGAGGACATAATGCCTCGTGATAACTCCGTGCCATCTCAACAGTCAGTCCCTCTACATTAGCGGCAGGAGGCGTCCCCCATTCCCCAGTGGGCGTTTCATCCGAGCTTTGGGCGTTCCATCCGAGCTTTCAGCAGTCCAAAAGCCCTGTCGCACTACGGATAAACCGGGGCATAAAGCCTCACAGTTTCACACATCGGCAACTACTCATCCTTTGTGAATAATGCTGAAGCCTCTAATCCGAACACTCATAACCCCCTCCCCTACCTCTTTCCTCCCTCACTCTCTTTCTATCTCCCCTAGTCCTTTCCTCTCTCCCCTGAATTTCTCTCCCCTTGCCTGCTTTTTTCCTTATGCCTGAGCTATGCTTCTGTAACTCATAAATATATATATATATGTAAATATATAATTGTCCAAGCGTAATCACTGTTAAAATGTAATCCTGAGTGATTTTAATATTTGTATATTTAGAACTCTAATCGCTAGTATATGTAGTAGAACTTTGTACTTACTACCATTCCTATGTGATTTTAGAGTTTATCCGTTTGTATCTCTTCCTTGTGTGACTTTATTACAACTTGTACATTTGCAATTTTTTTTATTTTCTCTTCTGTTTGTATCTCTTCCTTGAGTGACTTTACAACTTGTACATTTGCAATTTTTTCTATTTGTATATCCTATGTAACACATGTAATCCAAAGTCCTTATGTAATGCAACTGGTTCTTTTCTAAGGCGCTCTGACACCTTTGGGAAATGTTTGCGCTATATAAAATTGCATTAAATAAATAAATAAATAAACATATTATAAGTGATGTAATAGGTGACGTCAACGCAATGCATGAAGGTGGTGCAAGTTAAAGTTGATTCAATAAAATATAACTGACAAATTTCACAGATTTTTTGGTTTTCAAACATTAGTTCGTGCGTGACTTTGTTGCCTAATTATGGCATCACTGTGCCCTTTTGTTTTTTTTCCAGTGAACTTCGACTTTTTTTACTTAAGTTATTTCTTGTTTCCATACCTAATTAAATGGCACTTAAATTGTCTTTTCAGTAAATTCTGGGGGGTTCCGTCATATTCTACATTTAGCAGGGTTTTTCAGATGGGCAGCCGCACTGCAGATAGCATATGACCATGCGCAGTTGGAGGTTGGGCAGATGGCCGAACCCTGTGAAACCATGTTACCTGAGACGCTTTATACACAACCTCTAGTTGTATGCAATCGAGACTGGATGCATGGTGTGCTGCTCTGTACACATTTTTTGGTTAAATTATTATGGAACTTTTCTTAATTATTTTACAGTTTTGAACTACAGTTTTTTTCACTTTTTTAATCCTTTTAAATTATTTGTTATTCCTTTTGTATCTCTTCAAGCGTATGTGTTAATTGTTAAGATGATCTTCCATAGCGGTAAAATGTGTCTTTTATTAGTTTTTCCCGAGGCCTCATCTTTCAGGCAATGCCTTCAATATGCTGTGGAATGCTACATCTTATCGTCATCTTTTTTGAGCTGCCGACACTGCATATCCTCGGGCGCAGTCTGTTGTCCTTCTGCTGCCTTACTCCTCTCCACTCTAGCACCAGCAATGCTGTTGGGATGCATAGCCTTACGTGCTTCCACATGCCACTCATTGCCATGGAAGGCATGGCTGCACAAAGTGCATCTATCCTGCTGAGCAGTTATGTTTTTTTTGGCCAGGTGGAAGTCAGATAAACAACCACACCACTGATTCTTTCTCAGTCCTCAGTTGTGCTCCTGCAGATTTTGGTGGAATGACAATAATGGTGTCATCCTGTGATGCTCTACCTGTGCATGATGGAGTGCAATTCTATTTACAATAAACCTCTCTAAAACACCAATCTGCTAATAGTGCTGAGGGAACTCATTTGAGGCTTTTACTAAAGGTTGTGTGTTTTTTAGGGTGGTGTTCCCTGAACGGCCAAGCAGATGGCTGCTTTCATTTGCATTTAATGCTTAGATGTTCCATAGGTACTGCAGGACTCCCCTGGGACACATGGAGCGAATGACAGTGCCACCTCATTTCCCTGAGACCTTTACTTCCTTTTTTTGCTCCCGCTGGAGTATCTTGGGGCCAGGGAATTTTTTAAAAAGTTGTCCTTTCTATGACGCAGTCATTTTAAGTTTGAGATTCTGAGTTTCCTCACAGGCACACATAACCAAGATTTATGATAGTTTTTTTATTAAAATATCTGTATTTGTAGATGTAACAGTACCTCAGTATATTTCTCTGAACCACAGTTGAACATTTTGGGATTGGATAGCATCACTGTCTTTATTTATTCCTGCCTCGTCACGCGCACTAGGAATCTGGACGTCAGTAAGTTCGCATCTAGTGAAGTCCGCTCTGATTCATTTTGCAAGTTTTCTAATTTTTGATGGGATTGATTACAATGAGAAATCTTTCTCTACGGCATGGGTACTCACAAACTTTCTCTCGGGGGCCAAATTTAGAGTGTGGTTTGTGGCAGAGGGCTGCACTGATGGGGCGGGGTCTGTGGGGGAGGGGGCGGGGCTAGAGCAAAAAAAACTGTGACCATGAGGTTCAACACAGGCCCCTGCAGCGGACGCCTTCGTCCACTGAGCCACCAGACCCGGCATACACACATCTGTCTCTCTATCTCTCTCTCTCTCTCTCTCTCTCTCTCCCTCCCTCTCTCTAGCTCTCCCTCCCTCTCTCTGTTTCTCTCCCTCTCCCTCTCTGTATGTCTCCCTCTCTCTCTCTCTCTCTCCCTCTCTCTGTCTCCCTCCCTCCCTCTCTCTCTCTCTCTCCCTCTCTCCCTCACTTTCTGTCTCCCTCTCTCTGTCTCCCCCCTCTCTCTCTCTGTCTCCCTCCCTCTCTCTCTGTCTCCCTCCCTCTCCCTCCCTCTGTCTGTCTCTGTCTGTCTCCCTTCCTCTGTCTCCCTCTATCTGTCTCCCTCCCACTTTCGCCCTCCTCCCTCTGTCTCCCTCTATCTGTCTCCCTCCCTTTGTCTGTCGCCCTCTGCCTCCACCCCTCTGTCTCCCTCTCTCTGTCTCCCTCCCTCTCCCTCCCTCTCTCCCTCTCGCTCTCTCTGTCTCCCTCTACCTCCCTCTTTCTCCCTCCCTGTGTCTCCCTCTCTCTCCTTTTCCCTCTGTCTCCCTCTCTCTGTGTCTCCCTCTCTCTCTGTCTCCCTCCCTCTGTCACCCTCTGTCTCCCTACCTCTCCCTCCCTTTTTCTCCCTCTGTCTCCCTCTCCCTCTGTCTCCCTCTGTCTCCCTCTTTCTCCCTCTCACACTCCCTCTCCATCTCCCTGTCTCTCTGTCTCTGTCTGTCTCTGCCTCTACCTGTCTGTCCCTGTTTCTGCCTCTATCTGTCTCTCCCTGTCTCTGTCTCCCTCTCCGTCTCTCTGTCTCTGTCTGTCTCTGTCTGTTTCTGTCTGTCTCTGCCTCTATCTGTCTGCCCCTGTCCTTGTCTCTGCCTCTATCTGTCTCTGTCTGTCCCTGTCTCTGTCTGTCTCTGTCTCTATCTCTGTCTGTCTCCGTCTCTATCTCTGTCTGTCTCTGCCTCTATCTGTCTCTGCCTCTATCTGTCCCTGCCTCTCTGTCTTTATCTCTGTCTCTCTATCGCTGTCTGTCTCTGTCTCTCTCTCTCTCTATCACTGTCTGCCTCTATCTGTCTATGCCTCTGTCAGTCTGTCCCTGTCTCTGCCTCTATCTGTCTCTGCGTCTATCTGTCTCTATCTGTCAGTCTGTCCCTGCCTCTATCTCTGTCTTTGTCTCTCTCTGTCTCTGTGCCTCGGGCAGTGCACACGTACTGAGTCTACACGTCCCCGTCACCAGCCCAGAGACAGCCCCCACTTCCCCCTCTCCCTGTGTAATTTAAAAGCCAGCTATGTTTTCTCTCAGAATTTGCTGCTTGCGGGGTTTGTGTCCCACCACTGGGCCTGGGGTCACATCTGTCGCTGGCTTTAATTCTGACTCTCACCCCCGAGCTGTTAGATCAAAGCCCCCCTTTGGCGCCAGTCACCCGTCCGTGCAGGTATGCATGCATCAATTATATGTAGCGCCAACCTGTCGGCGAGCATTTGTGTGCTGTGCTGCGAGAGCGGAGACCAGGCCTGAGCTCCTTGGCCTTGGCTCAACCCTCTGACTATAGGCTGGCGGTTAACATCATATCACAGGCTCTTAACGCACACCTCACCCGGCTCTCACTCCCTGCTGCCCTCTGTCACCTCACCCGGCTCTCAGTCCCTGCTGCCCTCTGTCACCTCACCCGGCTCTCAGTCCCTGCTGCCCTCTGTCACCTCACCCGGCTCTCAGTCCCTGCTGCCCTCTGCCACCTCACCCAGCTCTCACACCCTACTGCCCTCTGTCACCTCACCCGTCTCTCAGTCCCTACTGTCCTCTGTCACCCTCTGTCCCCTCACCCAGCTCTCAATCCCTGCTGCCCTCTGTCACCTCACCCTGCCCTCACTCCCTGCTGCCCTCTGCCATCTCACCCGGCTCTCACTCCCTGCTGCCCTCTGTCACCTCACTCTCACACCCTGCTGCCCTCTGTCACCTCACTCTCACACCCTGCTGTCCTCTGCCACCTCACCGCAGCGACACTTGGAATAGGGCCATGACACTCGCAGCATAAGGAATCCATAGCTCGCGGAAGAAACTGAGTTCGCGGGGGAACGTTGTCTCGCTACCTTTATAATTGAATTGTAGCCTAATCTTTCTATTAAGGCCTTTTATTACTGTACTGGATGGTGGGCTGTGGCACCCACGGAAAAATGCGTAGTCTGTTGGTGCAGGTGGTTCCTGTTGTGCTTATTTATTAATTACTTTATTCATTGCTCCTTACGTCATGAACATGTACATTACTGAGGAACGTAACTAAGAGATTTGGGAATTGCTAATTGTTTTGAATCCATATGGCCTGAGTGAAATGGGATTCACCTTGCTGGTGCCTCAGTCATAAGAATGCTGGGTGGTGGGGTTTGTTTTTTGTAGGACAAATCTGATGTTAGGCCATCAATAAATGTCTTCTACAAAGGTTCTAAATGTGAACATTTAATCTTTATCAACGGTACTAGAAATTGCATATGTTGCTTGAAAGAAGTAGAATTATTTCCAACCCTGCTGAGACAGCTTCCCGGGCACACACACAGCCACACCCGAGTATTTCACAGGTCTTTAAAAGACCATTTACTTGCTAACAAGCCTTTGTTGTATTTCTCTTCTTAGCGCCCCTGCAGTTCCACTCTTACTATCGCTGGAATCGCCCGGCCCCCTCTCGGAGTCCGCGCTGCTGCAACCGGAGGTGTTTGCTGACACTTAATAAAAAAAAGAACACAGGTACTAACTATGTCTTCAAGGTCCGCGGGCCGCCTAGGAAGGCTTGCCCCGCGGGCCGTACTATGAGTACCCATGCTCTACGGGATCAAAAGGAGACCAAATCGAACATCAAGTAATGACATTTGCATTAGGAGGCCGCGCAGGATGTTTAATGCTGACCCAGGCCCTTGAATCTTAGAATTTACTCATAGCCGGAACCCTTAATCCTCTCTGGATTCTGTGGCCTCATTTATGAGAAGTGACGCATCGCTGCGTGAAAGCAGCGATGCGTCACTTCTCAGTGTGCCCTCCTTGCGACATGATGGATGTGTCGGGGATTATTTATGAACCCTTGCGTCACTTTTGCGCTGCCGGTGCGACACTTTTTGTGACGAACCAGCAGGGTAAAAAATGCGCCATGTTGCGTCATATTTACAAAGTGTCGCATCTAGGTAGATTTGTCACTTTGTAAACTCCTGCGCCACATTATACCTGCACCAGGTATAATGTATACAGGGTGGGCGTTCTGACGCAAGTAAGCCTCGTAGAAGTGACGCAGTGAAATCTATAAGATTTCACTGCGTCACTTCTAGGACACAAATGCGTTAATATCTTACGCCTGCCTCACAGCAGGGGTAAGAGTGACGCAGGCACATTTGAAATGGGACTTGCCCATGTGCAATGACCAATTGCAAGAGTTGCGTCACTTTTGTGACACACTCCAGCAATGCGTCATTTTTGCGCCTACAGATACGTCAGAAATACTGAGGTGTCTGTGACTCCTTGAGGCATGATGCGTCATGCTGTAAATATGATGCATCATTGGTGTCACAAGGAGGGCACAATAAAAAGTGACGCATCTGTGTTTTCATGCAGAAATGCGTCACTTTTCATAAATGAGGCCCGTCATATTTACTACATGATGCATCATGTCGCAAGGAGTTACAGATACGTCAGTATTTCTGACATCTGTAGGCGCAAAAGTGACGCATTGCTGGAGTGGGTCACAAAAGTGACTCAACTCCAGCAATGTGTCCTTTCACATGGGGCAAGTCCCATGTGAAAGGGCCTGCGTCAGTCTTACGCGTGCTGTGAGACAGGCTTAAGATATTGACGCAGTAGAAGTAGCGCAGTGAAATCTAGTGGATTTCACTGCGTCACTTCTATGAGGCTTACTTACGTGGGAACGCCCACCCTGCATACATTATACCTGTCGCAGGTATAATGTAGCGCAGGGGTTTACAAAGTGACGCATCTGCTTAGATGCGTCACTTTGTAAATAGGGCGCAACAGGAAGCACGTTTTACGACACCGATGCGATACAAAAAGTGACGCAAGGGAAGCGCAAACCTGACGCAAAGCCTCATAAATAAGGCCCCGGGGCACTCGATCCCAAAACTGCCATGCTTCTTCAGTAATTCCTAAGTTTAATTGGAACATTATCAGGAGTGCAGATTAGCGTGTACTAAAGGACTTGATTATTGTTCAATAACCTGCAGAGCAGTTTGCAAGCAAATATAAAATTATGTATATGTGTTAAGTAACAATTGACGAGATAACCATCAATCTAAATATATATTGATTTTCTCCCAACCATAGTTCATGTTGATGCCTCCCTAACAAAATTAAAGAAATATCTAAAAGATTGCTCACAGATTAGCATATACAGTGGTAATCAATGAACAATCCTAAAGGTGTATAAAGTATAAAGGTGACCTAATCTACTTACTATGGGGCAGATTTACAAACCCCTTGCGCCACTTTTGCGTCACTTTTAACATAGGAAAAGTGACGCAAGGGGCTTGTAAATCTGCCCCTATGTGTTTTTAAACGCTTGGCTCTCATACCTGTGTGTAAATCTTGATTCTGTGGGCGGTAAATCGTGATGAAATATCATTTATAGATCAAATCCCTAGTAATGACCGTCTATTTTATAATATAAATCAAGCGCTCTGTAAACCTTAACTATGGGTTTGGTGCAAACCTATATAAAAACTAAATCATTTAAATCGTTTGGCCTTTCCAACTTTTTTTAAACTCAAAGCAAGGAAAGATGAACTATTTATTGCATCAGTTAATTAGAAAAAATCCTTCTGGGTGAGTTCTACATAAGGTACATTATTTTGCACTTTTTCCGGCTGCCACGCGTCACACTATTTGCAGCTGATATGCAGTTCCCACAAGGCAGCGAGCACGTGCAGTGGCAGCACGCGCCTAACAAGGAGCTGCTGCGTGAAGGTGTTTTCAAGAGAACTATCTTTGAACAGATTTCTTTCGTTTCACACTCAAAAAAGCACATGCCTCTTCCCCAAGTCATTAAGACAACTTTAAAATTCAATCACTCAACCCATTCCTCCATTTGGAAAAAGAGTTTGACTCAAATCAAGTCGCAGAAAATGAAATACAGTGGTTTGTAAATAAAAGCCGATTAGTTCACACTAACCTCAAAAAGTCCCAAAGTTGCCTCCTAATTGACCGGGTGAGGACCTTGCTGGGTCGCAGTGGACCTAACGGGTCCTTGCAGGTAATTGGCTCTTTAGCAGTGGCGGCGGGTTGTGTGAAGTGCTGCAGCGACACTGTCCTTCCATCCCAGTGGCTTTCTGTGCCTCACCGGATCCAATCAATGAGCCCGCACTCAGTGAGCTTCGCTCTAATTGAGCCCAGAGGACTCGACAGAATATCAAAGGCCGGCTGGGAAGTAGGAAGCTATCCCTAAAGATGGCGTTCATTTCAAAGAGGTTGTGCTTACTCAAGGACCTCAAAAGCCTCCACACTGGTTAGGATTTCACGGGACCCAGGAACGCTTTTTAATCACAAGTGCATGCTAACTATAGACATTTCGTTATAGAAGACACTTGCATCTAGTCTCTCAAATGATTTTAAAGAACCTAAATAAAAACTGCAAAGCCACATTCACCACAGTGATCGAGCCCCGGGGAGATTTCCAGAATGGCTCTGCAGTGACAAACAGGGTGTGTAGTAAACAGATACACAAGCAGACAATACTACCTATATGGTTGTTTGCAATGAAGGTGAATTACAGTTTTAAGAAACAGTCCGTCACTCCTAAGAACCTTCAAGGCTTCAGAGTGAGTAAACACGAGATCGAAACTCAGAACTTGTGAAGATAGAGTTTTGAGTGAGGGATTGCTGCACTGATGCCAGAGGTTGGATCATTTAAACATTACATATGAAATAGGAACGATGTCACACCTTGTCAAGAAACAATAAAAAGCGGGATACATACCCTCCCAACTTCACCCCCAGCGGTGTAATTGTGCCTTTCATTGTCTTCCGTCAAAGCAAAAGTCTGCATCTTTCTTCAATTTACAATGTCTACGATTTATCCAGACAGCTCCTGCATCTTTTTTTAATGTCTTTTTCAAAATCGCCTATTTTATAACTCTGCTGACCAGAGGAAAATCATACTCACTAATGTTTATAAAATAGCACATTAAAGTTAGACCTAGAATACGAATGCAGACGTTGCAGCTTCGAACAGATAGCTGCTTGATGAAATCTGTCTTCAGATTGCCCCTGTCTCGAATGTTTATCTTGTACATTTGGTAACAACAGAATACAAAATAGAACAAGATGATGAAATAGTTGTAATGACAAGGAATGAGAAATACAGACTGGCGGACAAGCGGATAGGCAGACAAACAGATACACAGTTTAGGAAAGAGAGAGACAGACAGACGTTCATTCAAACACATAGGTAGACAGAAAGGCGGATAGATCGACTGATTGACAGAAGGCAAATGAGCAGAAAAATAAATCCGTGGTATCCATGGTAAGCAGGCAGTCAGGAAGATAAACAAATCAACTGATGGGGAGACAGACACAGATATATAGACAGACAGACAGTCAGATAGCCAGACAGTCTAGATTGTTGGACAAAAAGGTTGTGTAAATGGGCTGTAACTGGACTGGAAGCAAGAAAGGGAAAGAGAAAGAGAGGAGAATAAGGAAAGCAAGGTATAATAGGCATAGATTCCCAGAGGATAAGCAAAATAGTATTCGTAGTTGTATACTGTCTACAAAAATAAAGAGGAAGTGGAGTGAAGGTGGAGAGATTTTGGTGGCTTGGCCAAAATAGGTCAAGAAACTATTAAGCTAAGTTAGTTGTACTTCCCCCTCCCATTCAAACCCAATCATTTAGTTATTTATTTATTTATTTATTTAAAGGTTTTATATAGCGCTGGCTGGACCCAAGAGTATCAGAGCACTTTACAGGATTAGGTAATACAGAATTGCAGTATAACTTCTATACACATAAATCAGAAAACAAGTCATACAATGGTTGGTTTAAATGAGGTCAAAGTTGACAGAGATGTCATAAATCTAACAACATCGAAGATAATAGGCGTGGAGGAAAGCAAAGGTTAGTTATTGGATGGGGGAAGGGAGAGAAAGAGTAGGGTTACTAAGGAGGGTGAGGGGTAAGGGGGATGGAGGCGCAAGGAAGTTATCTATGCTAAGAAAAGGGGGAGAGGTGGTCATAAATGAAAGAGTTAGGGCAGGGGTAAGCATATGTATCCAGTGACAATGTAATTAAGGACCCCAGTATTTGTTGAGAAGGAGCAGTTTGAGGTCTTTTTTGAAGCTGGGGTAGGAGGGGTTGCAGCGTAGTTCCTTAGGGAGAGAATTCCATACAGCAGGCGCATTTCCGAAAGAGCGAGATTGTGTAGATTTCTTTTTTAATAAGGGTGGGATTAGGATGAGAGCGTTAGTGCTCCTCATATTTCTGGTACAGCCTGACTTGTGGAGTTTATCAGAGAGGTAAGATGGGGTGTTTTGATGCAGGGCTTTGTGTGTGATGCAGGCAGTCTTGTAAGTGGATCTGCCTTCAATAGGAAGCCATTTAAGGTCTTTGAGGATGGGGGAGATGTGATCAAACCGCTTATAAACAGTAATAAGCCTGGCTGCAAGGTTGAGAACGGATTTGATAGGGGCAAGGTGGACTTTGGGAGTTCCAGAGAGAGTGACATTACCGTAGTCGAGTTTAGATAGGACCAATGATTATACCACTGATTTAAAGTAATCGGCAGGAATAAAGGGTTTAATTTTTTTAAGATGGTGGAGTGTGAAGAGAGCGCCTTTGGCCGAATTTTGTATATGGGGAGTAAGACTGAGGTTCTGGTCGATGCTAATACCGAGGGATTTGACTGAGCTGGAGATGGAGAGAGAGCAGTTCAGAGCTTTGATGTCATAGATCCAATGTAGAATAGGGAGAGAGTTGTTTTTAGGAGAGAATAGAATGATTTCTGTTTTTTAGGGTTAAGTTTTAGGTAGTTGTGATGGAACCAGGATTGGATCTTAGACAAGGCAATGTTAAGGTGCAAGATATCTGCATGGGATTTGATCTTATAGTAAAGTTGGGTGTCATCAGCATAAAGGTGGTAGCTGATTTTTGCTAGCTTAAGAATGAGTGTGAGGGGTTCCATGAAGAGGTTGAATAGAGTGGGGGAGAGTCGTCCTTATTCTCACTCCTGTTATTATTTAAGAAAGGTTGAAAAGAGATATGCTTAAGAGTGCTGTATGTTTGTAAATGTACAAAAGGGTGCATGATGGTGTGACTAAGCTATTGGAGTTGCAATTTACTACACTGAGAGCGTGGCAGTGTGAGTCTATGGTTGCTGGCATGTTCGCACATGAAGATAGATATGCAAGCGCATTATGCTGGATGTGTACCTTTACAATGATGGGTGTTTGTTTGTACGTCGGTATGTGTATGCATGTATGTATGGATGTATGGATAATGTCATATTTCTGTAGAACAAACCTAGATGAAAGGTAGCATAGTTCTGTGCTGGGTGTAAAAAGCATTAAATCAGTACGTGATAGGAGAAGTACTTTGTTTGTGGATGTTGATGCATTGTGATGTAGTGTTGTGTAAAAAGGGGCTCATTCAATTCTTTCATAAATTGGAGCAGCATTTGGATGGTCTTGACAGATATGGTGATGTTGTTCCTGAACCTGGGTTAATAGATGGGAAAAGCCTGCTGCATTGTCAATTCTTTTTGACACTTCTTAGTCTGCATTCTGATGGTATCCTGACTGCAGTTGTGCTAAGAACCACCTCAGACGGTGACCCTGGCTTAAGAATGTGTGACGTTACTACGCATACATTTACAACGGGGTACTTTACATCGCGTTTGTTACAACGCGAGTTGTTACAACAACTTGCGTTGGAGGGCGCTGGACTTAGGAATAGTATGATTTACTATTCCAACTCCAGTATACATACAGTCGGGAAGGTGTTGGAATAGTAAATCATACTATTCGTTAGGTTAGAGCGCCATCCAGCGCAAGTCGTTGTAATGACTTGTGTTGTAATGCACACGATGTAAAGGCATTGCGATTTAATGCCCGCTTTGTGAAGGATGATTCCCGTCTGAAAGGTAAGTTGGAGTGCTGGTCATGATGGCTTTATAAATTATTCAGCTGGTTTTGAAGATGCTGCTGACCACTAAGGGGAGCCAATGGAGTTTCATCATGATTGAAGTTATGTGATTGTATTTCTTCAGGCCCTACATGAGACGTGCTGCAGTGCTTAAGGTGCCCTTAAGATGTACCACTGTGAAGTCTGGGAGTCTGTAAAGTAGGGCATTACCTCCATGCTGATGTGAGAGTATGAGGGCTTCATCAGCAGTCCCTGAGTTGCTTTCTTCATGAAACGGTTTCACTTTATCCACAAGGGAAAGCTGTTACACGGCCATCTTTAAAAAAAAAATAATTGGGCATTGTGTTTCTTGAGAGTGAGGTTGGTGTCTAGTATGAATCCACATGACTTGGTATTCAGTGATACATGGGTTGTGAAGGTATCAAGGTTCATGCATTTGAGCCAGATTTGCACTGTTTCTTGCTTGTTGTACTTGGCAAATAATCAGATTTTTGTCTTGGTTGTATTCAGTTCCTGCGAGCATAGTACCAAGTCGCTTCATGCAAAGGTTGAAGATGGTCGGGGACGGTATGAAACTATGTAGGACTCCACAGGTGATAAGGATTTTCAGGGACCTGGAGGTGCCTATGTGAATAAACTGGTATGAGTTGGAAAGGAAGGAAGATAACCAGTGAAGGACATTACCATTGAATCCCATTCGAGACTGTATACCATGGTCCATATGGGAGTAGGATGGTCGACTGGGTTAAAGGCAGGAGTCATCTCCATCTGTGATCAGAAAGGCATTGTCAACAAATTGTAAGGTAACATTCTGCATTTTAAATCAATTGAAAATGATTAGTCTCCTAAGAAGAAAGTCCAAATTCAGGCCATTGGAATAGTCACTTTAGGAACCAATCACCTCATGAATAATGTGTATGATCCGTCAGGAATGGTAAAATCCTTTTGATGACATTCAGATAACAAAACTCAGTTACTTGAAGCTAAGACAAGATTTTATCATCAAACTGGACTCCCACATTTATACTGTCAGTGTTGGAGTATGCCAATGACCTTATGAATCAGGCCACCTGGATCTCACCAAGAATGATGGGGCATCACTGAAAGCAAGCGCTTGACTTTAATCCACATTAAATCTCAGAAAGTTATTTTTCATCCAAGTTAAAAATTCCAACAAGCAGCTACAAAACTTACTATACTTTAGATCTACATTGCCATCCAGCCTTAAAATAGTTTGGCAGTCATCAGCATAACTCTATAACCAATAGGTATCAGTAGAGGATTCCACTGATGCCGTAAGGGGTAAGAAGGATAGATGTATGGATACTTCCTCCTTAGTATATACTTTTCCACACTACTGTATCCAAACCAAAGATTGACTCTATCAGCCTCTAATTCTCCTATTTGTGATGTATTCCGCTGTCGCGGACAAGGAAAAGGATTTCCTTTTATTGTTTAACCCTCACACACCCTATTGGTGTCATGCTTCATCATCGGGTTCACCCGGACTCCTAAAGGTCCGGGTGGGCTCAACCGTCTTTCAGGGAGCTCTTAGGAGATAGATGGCCAGGTTTTTTTTTAGAAATATAAAATCCTATTGCTTCCTCAGGTATCCCTTTATTCACAGGGATGCAATGGATAGTATAATGAAAAATATTGGGTCTTTTTTGGAGTTTTTATGGTCCTAAGACCCTAAAGGTTAGCTAACATGTTTCTGCCCATTTGTAATGCCAAAAAACGGTCAGGGGCGTACGTCAGGGCTTGAAAAAAAGAGTGTTCCCTCACTGGTAAAAAGAGTTGACCTATAATTTAGATTCTTAGAAGGTACAGATAGCTGTTCCCTTCATGATCTTCAAAAGTCGAAATTTTCAGACAATAATCACAAAATCTTCTTTGTAATAGCTTCCATCACAGTCAGGGGAATATTTATACTCCTACCTTCCTTGTTTGTAAAAAATTTCACCTATTTGGAGAAAAGAGAAAAAAGGCAGAAAAAACAAGAGAAAAGAGACATAAAGACTGAACATTGAACTTCAGTTATAGTCATAGAGTGCAACTTCAATTCATGTTAGAGCGCACTTTCCAGAGTCATGCGTGGTCGATCTCAATTTTCAGCCCAAGTGAATCAAATTTATTCAAACCACCCGATTTGGGTATTGTGCACCTCCTCATATTATAGCAAGATTTAAGCAAGGAATTAAAATAAGTCATAACACCATCAACATTATTGCAGTGACCAGTGAATGATTCAAAAAATGTTGTACTCCCATTTTGTGCACATCGCATTCGACATTGTTGACCAGCACTTGCTCATACCGGTGTTGTTGTTTGCAATGTTCATACATGCATCATCAAACTATATTATTTCATTCGCAATTTATATCAGACATACGTTTCACACACATGCAAATAGGGTATTTTCTTACCCAACTTGGGCAAAATCCGCGTGTCTCAGGGGGAGGATAAGCGGTTATTCGGTAATGTACTAATGATAAGGCAGGACCAGAAAATATATGCATACATCGTAATGGTATTAGAATCTCAAAAGGAAAAATAGCTTCCATTCCCATATTCGTAGGCACGGTCTTTCCCACTTACTAATTTACACATCCTGATCTCGGGTATACCTATATACCAGCTCCGTTCCCCGGCTCTCGCGTCTAAGCCCTTTGAACTCGCGCCATAAATACTAGGGGATATCGGTAAACGCCCTGCAGTTAGACCGTGGACGCGTAACAGCTCGCGTCACTTCCGGTGCACCTGAGCAAAGGGTATTGGGATATGTAGTTCCAAGTCCCATTCTTGTGTCTGTTGAGCCCCGATTAAGTGTGTAGTTTATAATGAACTGATCTGTCAATTATGCCATATCTTATTTGGAAGTTTGAACAATTGGGAATATTTGTGAAAGATATTAGATTCACAATACAGGAAAAAAGGAAAAAAACAAGGAAAAAACACAGCGCACTCGGCGGACGACACGTTCAGTAATTTTTCGAAAAAACATATATGCTCCCCTTTAGTTTGTGACTATTTGGAGAAAAGAGAAAAAAGGAAGAAAAAACAAGAGAAAAGAGACATAAAGACTGAACATTGAACTTCAATTATAGTCATATAGTGCAACTTCAATTCATGTTAGAGCGCACTTTCCAGAGTCATGCGTGGTCGATCTCAATTTTCAGCCCATGTGAATCAAATTTGTTACTTACTAATTTACACATCCTGCTCTCGGGTATAGCTATATTTCAGCTCCGTTCCCCGGCTCTTGCGTCTAAGCCCTTTGAACTCGCGCCATAAATACTAGGGGATATCAGTAAACGCTCTGCAGTTAGACCGTGGACGCGTAACAGCTCGCGTCACTTCCGGTGCACCTGAGCAAAGGGTATTGGGATATGTAGTTCCAAGTACCATTCTTGTGTCTGTTGAGCCCCGATTACGTTTGTAGTTTATAATGAACTGATCTGTCAATTATGCCATATCTTATTTGGAAGTTTGAACAATTGGGAATATTTGTGAAAGATATTAGATTCACAATACAGGAAAAAAGGAAAAAACAAGGAAAAAACACAGCGCACTCGGCGGACGACACGTTCTGTAAGTTTTTCGAAAAAACATATATGCTCCCCTTTAGTTTGTGACTCAGTATGACTGTATATTCATTATTACATATCGTTGGGGGAAACATTATGTTGAATGCAAAACATATCGTGAAACCACATTTTTTGTTTGAATGTATAACGATACCAACATTTTTAGGAAAGCCAAAATCACATTATTCTTAAAGACACAGTGCCTTAACAGATTTTCTACTCAAATATAGTGTACTTCTCATTTTGACAGGCACATGGTACTTTGATGTTCTTAAATATTTAATGCAGGGAAAATATCATATTTGTTCTCATTCACTGCGTATGAATGAATGGAAACTTGTAATCGCGCTACTTAGCCCGAAGGCATCAAGGCGCCTAAACAAAACAGTTCGAAAAAGAGGCAGATCGTATCTAAGCGTAGGCCTTGGCAAAAAGCCAGGTCTTAAGGGCCTTTCTAAAAGCCAGAGCCGATGGAAGAGATCTTATTACCAGTTATACTTATCTGAAGGCATTCCAAGGTATTGAGTCGTTCAGACCCTGTCTGTCTGTGCCCATTCTGTAAACCCATCTCTGTTCTCGTTTGAATAATCTTTTTGTTATATTCGGACCGTCATTTACTTTCTCGATTATTGTCCATTCCAGATCTTTCTCAGAGTGTTTCAATGCCACATAATGTGCTGTTAGTTTTGTGGCCACTATTCCACGTCTGATTGTACTTCTGTGTTTTCTGATGCTGAGTTTTATCTTTCGTGAAGTCATCCCGATGTATTTCAACTTACACGGGCATGTAATTACATAAACAACATTGCTCAAATTACAATTAGTATGGTGTCTTTGTTCCCATTTCTCTTTTAAACCCAAGTCAATGTTCTTAGAATGTTTTGTAAAGGGGCATACCGCACAATTTCCACAGGGGAAATGTCCTTTCACCGGTGAACTACTCCACAGTGTCAATTGTGTGTCTGTGATTGGTTCACTGTTGTCTGTTTGGACTAAAGTATTTCTTATACTTCTGTTTTTTCTGAACGAGAAAATTGTTTTTTCAAAGTTCAAACTGTTTGAAGTCAGTATCTGCCAGTTATTCTGTATAATTCTCTTCACAGAGTTAGAGGATGAGTTATATGTAGTAACACAGATGATGGCTGTACTTGCTTCTTTGACATTAGTTTGTAACAGTACCTCACGGGGGTGTTCTGTGACCTTTTTCTTGCCTGCTCAACCACTTTTTTGGGGTAACCTTTATTTAGTAATTTAGTAGATAGAATCTCTGCCTCATTATTATAATCCTGTAGACTGGTATTCAGTGATACATGGGTTGTAAAGTTATCAAGGTTCATGCATTTGAGCCAGATTTGCACTGTTTCTTGCTTGTTTTACTTGGCAAATAATCAGATTTTTGTCTTGGTTGTATTCAGTTCCTGCGAGCATAGTACCAAGTGGCTCCATGCAAAGGTTGAAGATGGTCGGAGACGGTATGGAACCCTGTAGGACTCCACAGGTGATAAGGATTTTCAGGGACCTGCAGGTGCCCATGTGAATAAACTGGTATGAGTCGGAAAGGAAGGAAGATAACCAGTGAAGGACATTACCATTGAATCCCATTCGAGACTGTATACCATGGTCCATATGGGAGTAGGATGGTCAACTGGGTTAAAGGCAGGAGTCATCTCCAACTGTGATCAGAAAGGCATTGTCAACAAATTGTAAGGTAACATTCTGCATTTTAAATCAATTGAAAATGATTAGTCTCCTAAGAAGAAAGTCCAAATTCAGGCCATTGGAATAGTCACTTTAGGAACCAATCACCTCATGAATAATGTGTATGATCGGTCAGAAATGGTAAGATACTTTTGATGAAATTCAGATAACAAAACTCAGTTACTTGAAGCTTAGACAAGAGTTTATCATCAAACTGGACTCCCACATTTATACTGTCAGTGTTGGAGTATGCCAATGACCTTATGAATCAGGCCACCCGGATCTCACCAAGAATGATGGGGCATCACTGAAAGCAAGCGCTTGACTTTAATCCACATTAAATATCAGAAAGTTATTTTTCATCCAAGTTAAAAATTCCAACAAGCAGCTACAAAAGTTACTATACTTCAGATCTACATTGCCATCCAGCCTTAAAATAGTTTGGTAGTCATCAGCATAACACATTCATAACATGTGAAAGTAGGACAGTGAGCCTTGCCAGGGGCACATACATATTATACAAGGTAGTGCTCAAAAGGAGCCCTACTGCACCTCACAGAATGGGCGACCTGGCGGCGGAATGCCTAATTGGCCATGGTCTACAAGAGATGATACAATCTACTTTAAGTCCTCAAATACCAGCCCCATGCAGGTTAGTGATTAATGCTGCATGGGACATGGTGTTGAACGTGGCGGAAGAAGAATCCAAGTAACCACACACCCCTGATCCAAAATCATAGACTCCTCAATTTTCACAGGGAGCAAGTCTACTTCTATGCCCTGGTCAGGACAGTACCTCACCTAAGCATCATACTGCCACAAATTAGAGACTATGAAAGACGATATCTAAGAATATACCTCTCTTTACACAACATTAGCCACACAAAGGAGCAGAGAATTGCATCTATAATTGCTTAAGAGTGGAGCATATAAAGATGATTCCTCTAGTGGAGAGATCACGCAAGCCACTTTCCATTATACAGGAACCAAAGTTTCAATTGAGTGGACAAGATTGCAAAATACTGGTTCAACAAAAGATATCCCTGAGTGCAAGATGTGATCAGGATGGGGGTCATGCGGTGAAGCTAATTTGACCTCATTCATCAATGGTATAGCACGATCAAGCACCAGGGAAGAAAAATCCGGCAGTGTGTTTTTCTCATCAGTGATTATTGTAAAATCATCCAATACATTTTTGGGGGACCTTAAAGAGCTCCCTGAGTTCACAGAAAAGGAGTTATAAATGAGGTGAATTCTGATCACAAGCAAGGACGAGATAGCTTTAAAAAATGAGGAACAGAAAACATTCATTTGTAATTCACTATGTTAGTGAATTTCTCCACTACTTAAAAAAAGTCTTAGGAACGTATGTTAGCTTCTATTTAAGACCAGCCTTATAATCGTTTAAGGCCTTTTTTGGCTTCTGAGATAGTTGTGATGCCAAGCAAGTGACAGAAAGTTTCAAGGCTTTTAACAATCAGCATCTGCCAGGGGCCATGGCCGGACGGGCCACCATGGCGGACACTCTCTGAAATGCTCTTTGGCCAGGTTCTCCATCTAGATTCCATCTGAATTCTGGATTTTAGTGTCAGCTATGCCCCAGGAACCTCAAGCACCGAGGAGAGTGATGCAGCGCGGAATGCAAAATCCCTCTCTTCGTCACAGGTCATTGATCACAAACAATACTACATACGCTGGTGGGGCCCATAACACCAACATACACCCATCGAATAACCTGTTTCAAAGAGGTGATTGTTCCACTCGCTGTAATGGAAGTGAGTACGCACTTAACCCTATTCATAAAGATCTAAACTTCACCTTTAGTAATCCTCCCATGTATAGGCCATGGATCTACTAGCTGCAGATTGAAGTGATAACGAAATCTATAACATCATTTATATAAATATATTTTCTCAAATAATAACGACCCAACACAATTCTTGTAATGAATATTAAATTTTATCTAAATAATTGAATTCGATTCTCTGGGTTTTAATCAAGCAAATTAGATCATCATAGTTACCTATTCTGGCTAAGAAGTCGCCCTCTAAGTCAAAATCTCGGTCACCAGCTCATACTGTCAGAGTCTTTGGAAAACAGCTGTCCTGCAGTGTCACCATCCTCTCCGTCAGCATAACTTCAGGAAATCTGAAGGGTCTCGAACGAATCACCGATAATGAATGACAAAAGGCAAAAGCTAAGGCCCCTCTCTAATCTACCATTTGTATAGTAAATTTACATTCCAAAGTGTAACAAATCATATTTTGAACGAATCCCATTGGTCCGTTGGGAAAAGTTTGACTTCTTTCCCATACATATAATGTGTCTTTAGATATAGTTCCAATCCACGCAATAGTATCTTTTAATTGTTTCATGGTTATATTCTTATTAATAAAGCACAAATCACAGATACATCACGAAAACAACATATAATCATGCAATTTCTGAATATCTATTATTAATATGCATACAAATTTAGTTTACGTCATTAATTAAGCCATGCAAGTACAATTTCCCACGTGTATTTCTTATATTAGTAATGTTGATCAATTCACACAGCAAACCATTAGTATAAGTACCATTAATTAATTAATCTTATTAATCTAAACATGCATAATGGAGAGGGTATATGATTTTAAAGAAAAACCCACTCCAGCAATCCCCCCTTTGGTGATTTTATCACCACCACAACACTAAATTGATTCACCCTTTTACGGAAATTCGAAATGTATTCTTGCTCTTAATTATAGTTTAGTTTCTTCTTCGTCTCTTTTTGCCTTTTTATACAAACTTTCTTTCCACTCTTCTAAAGCTATTTCTGTTAAGTCTCCATCTGGATCCTTCTTTCTTTTTAGTTTTTCTCTTTTTATTGTATTCTTCGTTTTCTTGTTTTTACAACACATACATACTAATCTTAATATTAGTAAGACGAAAATCACACAAGTTAATGGGAATAAAATGTTACCTATAACTGTACTACCTATTTTCACTAAGAAATTTTTAATAGCAGCAATTTTCTTCCCAATCTTTTCCCAAACACCTTCAACCTCCAGTGGTACAATTTCGTCATGCAGTTCAGTAATATTTCTAATGTAAACTTTTAGATCTTTGCTTTCGTCTGGAATGTAAGTGCAACAATGTTGAACTTTCAGCATTCCACAGACTCCACCCTCTTTTGTCAATAAGATATCAAGGGCAAGTCGAGTTTGCATTACCATAGCACGCATGGCAACCATTTCAGTATTAACCAATAAAAATCCTCCAGCGGTGCTTGTTGACAGGCGATCCACTACTGTTGATAATCTTCTAATATAATGCTCCAAAAATGGCACCTACAATTTCTGCCCAAGATTCTCTTTTACTACTTGTTAATTCATTACCTAACCTATGTACAGCATCTTTATCTCTGTCCATGTGAAAGATTTTTGGAAAGACCAGGCCTACGTAACATGTGCCATACCAATGGTCTGGCAAACGATAATATGCCCTGTTCCCACAGATAAAATAAAGTCCAGGGAAAACTGGATCTCTTCCACCTTTAAATCCCCATCCACCCATGATTCGGTATGTATCATGGCACTCACTATTCCCTACAAAATAATTATCATACACGTTTGATTTCTTCTTATACACAGTTTCCCTTTCTGAGGCCAATCTAAAGCCAAAGTTGGATTAGACCCTCCTTTCATATGTTTTTCCATTTCTACATCCCAAACTGTTCTCTCCCCTTTTCCTTCAGATCCCTTTCTTTTCATTTTCAATCTCCTCTCCTCGACCATGTCTAGGAATGTCTTTTCTTCTGTGGACTTTTATCCTTACCCAGTCTCCTGGGCTCAGATCATGGGCTGGCTTCCTTTCAAGGGTGGTGGCATCCGCTCCAACCTGATGAAACACAGAATGAACTGGGTCAGCCAGGCCTTTACAGTATTCCAACACCATGTCATCAGTTATTGTCATCAGCTTGTTGACTGGAATATAAACATGCCTCATCGCTCGTCCCATGATTATTTCATGAGGACTTAACCCTGTGGTTCTGTCTGGTGTTGCTCTAATGGTCATTAAAACAAGAGGCAAGACATCAGGCCATTTCATACCAGTGGCCAAACACATTTTTCCAATTCTGTTTTTAATTGTAACATTCATCTGTTCAACCACACCAGAAGCCTCTGGCCGGTAGGCACAATGTAGTTTCTGTTGTACATTCAATGCTTCGCTAATCAATTTTACAATCTCGTTATGAAAATGTCCTCCTCTCTCTGATTCAAGAGTCACTGGGAACCCAAACCTAGGGATGAATTCTCTCAAAAGTAGCTTTGCCACTGTCAACCCATCATTTCTTCTTGTTGGGTATGCTTCCACCCACCTGGAAAACAGGCAAACTACAACCAGAACATACCTCAGTCTGTTACACGGAGGCATTTCAATGAAGTCAACCTGCATTCTAGTAAAAGGTCCATCTTCCCGGCCTATGGTCCCTAGACTCACCACTGTCTTTCTCCCAGGATTGTATTGCTGACATATCAGGCATCTCTGACACAGGCTTTCTGCTACAAGTCTGAATTTTGGATTGTACCATGTCTGCATAAAAGACCTTATCATGGCGTCTCTCCCTATGTGTCCCTGGCCATGATACATACGTGCCATTGTAGACATCATGCTATCAGGCATTACTGGTCTTCCATCTTGATAGACCCACACACGGTCCTTCTCTCTTGGTGCACACCCTGCTTTTATCCATTGTTTCATTTCCTCATCTCCTGACTCTTCCTGCAATTGTCTCACTTCCTCCCAGGTTCCTACTGCGTTAGTAAACATTACTGAGCAAGAAGACATTTCTCCCTCCTTAGCCCGATTGACTGAATTCTGGTTCCGTGCACAATACTGTGTCATATCATTAGCATACCTATTCCCAGTAGTGATGTAATCGCTTCCCTGACTATGGGCAGCACATTTTACCACAGCCAATTGTTTAGGCAGCTGTATCGCCTCAATCAACTTCCCAACCACTTCAGCATTCTTTATAGGGGTTCCACTTGAGGTCAGGAAACCTCTTTGCAGCCAAAGCTGGCCGAAATCATGGACGACCCCGAAGCCATACTGGCTGTCTGTTATCACAGTCACTCTCACACTTTTCCCAATTTTACATGCTTTGGTCAAAGCAACAAGTTCAGCTACTTGAGCTGACCTCACTCCTTTCAAATAAGATGCTTCCATCACTGCTGCAACCGTGCATACTGCATATGCTGCGCTTAGCACTCCTTCATCTGTTCTCAAACATGACCCATCAACAAACAACACAAAATCACTCTCAGGCAGTGGTACATCCTTTATATCTGGTCGTGGCTTTGTGCAATACTCAAGCACATCCAAACAGTCATGATCTGCTTCATTTCTCACTTCCACATTCTCAGCATCAGTTAACAACGTTGCAGGATTCACGTTCACACATCTCGCAAGGCTCACATTCGTTGCACCTAATATGACCTTCTCATACTTAGTCAGCCGACTATGCGTCATATACTGAGTACGACTCCTTGTTAAAAGAATCGCCACATCATGAGGAACAAACACTTTCAATGGATACCCCATCACAATACATTCACTCTGCTCCAAACTTCGACATGTTGCAGCCACTGCTTTCAGACACCCAGGTAAAGCGGCAGCCACTGGGTCAAGCATTGAGGAAAAATATGTGATTGGTCTCCTCAATCTTCCATGCTTCTGGATCAACACAGAGAGTGCACATCCATTTCTCTCACTGCAATACAACTCAAACTCTTTCTCATAGTCAGGCATGCCCAGTGCTGGTGCTTCACACAATCCCTCTTTTAATTTTTTGAATGCTGCCAATTCTTCCTTGTTCAATTCAAGGGGATCTTTTACATCACTCCTTGTTAACCGCACTAAGGGCTTTGCAATCAGGGAAAAGTTACTAATCCACTGACGGCAATACCCCACCATTCCCAGAAACATTCTCACTTCTCTTTGGGTCATGGGGGCTCTCATTCCTTTTATAATTCTGATTCTGTCTATTGTTATTTTTCTCAGTCCTTTCTCAATTTTATGTCCCAAATATTGCACTTCTTTCTGGCAATACGGTAATCTTGTTGGTGACACTTTCAAACCTCCGTCTGCCAAATGATTCAGTAGTGCTATTGTGTCTACCTCACAAGCTTCACGTGTTTTTGACGCCACCAAAAGGTCGTCAATATATTGCACTAGTACTGAACTCTCAGGCATTTGCAGACTTTCCAACGATTTCTTCAACAATTGATTGAATATTGAGGGGCTCTCTGTATACCCCTGTGGGATTCGGCACCATGCCAAAATCCGCTCTCCAAAATGAAATGCAAATATTGGCTGACTGTCGTGGCGCAAAGGGATAGAGAAGAATACATGACATAGATCAATTACTGTATACCATTCTGCATCATGAGGAATCTGGTACATAATTACTGATGGGTTTGGCACGATAGGACAGCATGATACCACAATTTTGTTTACCTTTCTCAAATCTTGCACTATCCTGAATTTCCCATTAGGCTTTTTCAATCCCATTATCAGTGAATTGCATGGACTACTCATAATCTCTCTCAAAATTCCCTGCTTGATCATTTTCTCAATTATTGGAGTAACCCCTTCAATTATCTCCGGTGTCAATCTGTACTGAGGGACATTTGGATAACTTTTTCCTTCCTTCACAGTTATCCTGACTGGATCTACATTTCTCATTAACCCTACATCTTCTCCAGTAAAATCCCACACTTCTGCCTTCACTGACTGTTTTAATTCTTTAGGTAATTCATCAGGGTTGAATATTGCATAAGTCTCAGTTACCTCATTTTCCCTGTTAGCTATAGTCATTTTATATAGCACATCCTCATCTGGGGTTTCAAAAGCTATTCCATCTGGAGTACATAATATAGTGCAATACATCTTGCACAACAGGTCCCTACCTAATAAATTCACTGGACTGGTGTCACACACAACAAAGCAGTGCATTTCTGTAAATTTCCCTATACTGACTTTCACTGGTTCTGTCAAAAATGTTTTTAACTGTCTGTTGGACACACCAACCACTTGGATTGTTTCATCCGAAAGAGGAAGATTCTTAACATCAGCTGATCTAACAGTTGATCGAGTAGCACCAGAATCCACTAGGAAAGTAATATTTTCATCATTAACCTTCCCATCTACAAATGGTCCTGTCTGGTCTACTTCTAGAGTTGTGCAAAGTACGCACTCTTCTTCCTCTTTTCGGCACCATCAATAGCTTTCCTCTGAGTCACTCTCATCGCGTTGCAGCCAATACTGTGAAACGGCGCGAGCGCGCGGCGGTTTATTTACCTGTTCTTCATTGTAGAATCACGATTCATTACTATACTTCTGAGTGTTTCTGCTCTGCGGGAATGGTGGTTTTGGCACCTGATTCTGTGAAGTAACCACCAGCTGCTGTTGCTGCAGTTGACCACTCACCTCATTCTGCACCTGCGGATTCAATGATGCATTTTCATTATTAGGATTTGGAGGGTATTTACACTCGGATTTCCAATGTCCTAACCTACCGCAATTATGGCATGGGAACTTCTTTTTAGCTTCTTCTATATTACCTTTCCCTTTTCCTGGGCCAAATCTCGGTTTAGTTCCTGGGTTATTTGCTTGTTCGACCAATTGAGCTTCCTGCCTTTCAGCTACCTTTACTTGTGCCCACATTGCCTTTTCTTTTCATTTTCGCTGTTTAGCCTCAATTTCGTCACTGAAATATTTAGCATGTCTCAGTACTTCATCTATTTTCTTATTCTGCCAATCAACTGTATGCTGCTTTATCATCTCACCAATTTCTGGGCGTAAACCATATCCAAATCTGTATACGAAATGACTCAAATCCTTATCACTCAGGTTCTCATCTCCACTGAACTGTTTAAAGGCTTGAATTAGTCTCTCATAGTATGCATGTACTGATTCCTTTGCTTCCTGATGCATTTGATCAATCTTTACCCAATCTGTCTCTTTAGGGGGCACTTTGTTTTTCAAAAATACCATAACCTGTTCATAATTTTTCATTGCTTCAGGGTCTGGGGCTCCGGTTTTAGGATCCCTAGGGCACTCCTGAGTTGGCCAGTTGATCATCAACTTGCACTCAGACCACAAATCTGCTGGTACTATTATGTCGAACAGACTATTTAAGTCTATCCACAGTACTTTTGATAATTTTACAAATCTGTCTACCTGTCTGTACCACTCGACGGGCTTTTCGCGTAGTCGAGGGAAATCATTTGTAAATGACAAAATGTCCTGTCTTGTCCATGGGACATGTACATATCCTCCTCCTGGGATCTCTCTCATGGGGTATTCAGCCGCTACCTTTTCTTTTTCTCTAACAGGGAATGCCGAAACTGTCCTGTCTGAGGCATCATTACATTTTCTATACCATTTACTTCTCCATTTATCCACATCTCCCCATTTTCTCAATACAATGATTATGTCCTTAATCTGACCTATCTGTCCTGTGGTGTTCAGATTTTCAATGTCTTTTTCAGTAAAATCAACTCGATAGGGTTTCTGTAAGGCTTTTACCTCATCAATATCTATACCCATTTAATTCACAACTTCTCCTAGTCTTTCATGCAGATTCCTCGCTCTCCATGTCACACTTTTGCACAGGAATAACAGCTCCTCATCCTGATAAAACTTTAATTTTTCTACCGGAATAGACCCTACAATCAATTCTTCCAATACCATCCGCAATTTTGCCACATCTATCGACTGAGAATCTTTATCTGGTCTCTGCAACCCTTTTAACCATTCACTCAGTTCTTCCACAGATGGTCCTACCGGGTTCTCTGCGCTATTCTGTTCTGGATTTCTCCGGTGTTTCTACTGTCATTCTACACCTTTCAGCATAATTCTGATTTATAAAGGGATTATTTGAAACATGTGGTTCAAACATATTTACTGTCGGTCCCCATGGATTCTCAATTTGACTCCATTCTGGATTCTCAATAACATTATTGTTCCGGTATGGTACCGTTAAACAATGTTCGCTATCCTTTTGCTTCTCAAAAATGGGCATTACTGGACCTATAGTCACTGGAACTGTTACAGCTTCTAGATTTTTAGTTAATTCTCTTATCTTCTCTGTTAATTCTAGAGTGGTTTTTGCCAATTCTGTTGAATTTTCGTTATCTATTTTATTCTCCAATCTCTTTTCTACCTCTCTGATGGAGCTTCTTTTTTCTAAATCTGGTGACATAGTCTCTGTCTTGATAATTCGTAATGTTTCTCTCATTGGGGCATTTGGTGTCAACATTTCTGGTTCTGGTCGGTATGGTGGTGGAGTTTTATAAAACACATCATCCAACACATCATCATCCGAATCATTTGCTCCGTAACCTCTTGATTCCACATTATTCCTTTTTTCCACACATTTTCTACCTTCATTCTCTCCTACCGCTCTTACAGGAAACAAACCCTCAGTCATACTTGCATTCCTCCATCTTTTCATCCGATCATCATGCGTTTCATGTCCATATGACCTGCCAAACATATATCTGTAACCTCTACCATTTCTCTGTTTTTCTCGCTCATGTGCTTCGTCTTCCCACTCTGTCAATGCCTCAAATTGCGTCGGTCTAGGTCTTGGTTCTAAGTACATCATTTTTTTGCGCAAGTTAATCAAAACAGCCAAATTAAAGGAACCATGTTCTGGAAATGCCAGGACTCCATCGTCCTTGGTATAATTTACCCAATTATCTACCCAAATACAAGTATGATATCCATACCTCGCAATCATTAGAGCTGCGGGGGTGTTCGGTGGAGGAATTAACTGTCCTTCCCTTGTTTTGACCTGTTTATCTTTTTTGAATCACCCTTTAATTTTACCAAACCAGGATTTCTTTTCTCTATCTGGTGGCTGGTAATACATTTTCTTAGTTTCTGTGTATCGCTAGTCTCTTACGACTGTACCGCTATTCTGTCCACTCACAGCGCGACTCCACGCTAACGCACCAATCAAAAGCGTCTACGTCACTTTCACAGTCCTCTAATCCCAACGCGACTTACACTAACGCACCAATGAAAAGCGTTTACGTCACCCTGTACTTCTCCAATCCCAGCGAGGCTTTACACTAATGCACCAATCCGGAGCGTTCTATACTACTGACCCACTGTCCAATCTCAGCACGGTCGTTTGACGTCAGCAGCCGCTGCGGCAGCTCTGCTCCTGTCTACCCCTCCTTTACAAGACCGCTCCGTGAACTCTTACTGCAACTTTTACAATTCTGTTAGTAACAACACTGAAACATCTCCATTGTCCGCTTCGCTAACTAAAGAATAGCAATAGACCTTTCTCACGAGAATTCCGTCTTTCCCGAGAGCAGTGCTTACCTCTGCCCTACTACGGAATCGTTACTTCCGTTGATAAAGTAGCACATCCCTCTACTTCACCCTTCTAGCAAGCATTAGCTAATTGTTTCTCTGGTATTTTAGAAATACACCTAGAGTTTTGCAATCAACCCGAATGCCTTTACATTCACACTCTTTCATACAAGAAAATGTAGTACATACGCACAGAATTATGACACACGTTAACAAATCAGCGCTTCTCTCTACTTTGTCCTTCTAACAAGCTCAGAGAACACCTGCTACCTTTTCAGTGATAAGCGTTATCGGTATGCCAATTGGTTTCCTGGTACTTAAAGACCAACATTTCACAGGTAACCTTTGCTTTCATACACACTTCTCTCACACCGAGAATATTTCTAATGGCAACACACGACGATGCCGCCGAATCGAACCTAGACAATGCGCTGTGCAACTTCACTTGTCACACGTTTCCCCTGTGTACCTACAGGGCAACAACAATTCCGTCTTTCCCGAGAGCAGCGCTTATCTCTGCTCTGCTACGGAACTGTTACAAACTTCCGACTTCCTACATCCCAGAAGCCGTGCTAACAACATATAACTCAACGCAACTCAACATATAGTGTTAGTACATAAATCAATACCAATTAATAATCAATAAGCTATTTACAAGCAATAATCACTAAACCAAAACAGTAGTAAACCATATCTCTGCTACCAAGAAAAACTGATGCAGCTTGGAATGCAAAATCCCTCTCTTCGTCACAGGTCATAGATCACAAACAATACTACATACTCTGGTGGGTCCCATAACACCAACATACACCCATCGAATAACCTGTTTCAAAGAGGTGATTGTTCCACTTGCTGTAATGGAAGTGAGTACGCACTTAACCCTATTCATAAAGATCTAAACTTCACCTATAGTACTCCTCCCATGTATAGGCCATGGATCTACTAGCTGCAGATTGAAGTGATAACGAAATCTATAACATCATTTATATAAATACATTTTCTCAAATAATAACGACCCAACACAGTTCTTGTAATGAATATTAAATTTTATCTAAATAATTGAATTCGATTCTCTGGGTTTTAATCAAGCAAATTAGATCATCATAGTTACCTATTCTGGCTAAGAAGTCGCCCTCTAAGTCAAAATCTTGGTCACCAGCTCATACTGTCAGAGTCTTTGGAAAACAGCTGTCCTGCAGTGTCACTGTCCTCTCCGTCAGCATAACTTCAGGAAATCTGAAGGGTCTCGAACGAATCACCGATAATGAATGACAAAAGGCAAAAGCTAAGGCCCCTCTCTAATCTACCATTTTTATAGTAAATTTACATTCCAAAGTGTAACAAATCATATTTTGAACGAATCCAATTGGTCCGTTGGGGAAAGTTCGACTTCTTTCCCATACATATAATGTGTCTTTAGATATAGTTCCAATCCACGCAATAGTATCTTTTCATTGTTTCTTTCAGAGCAGCTTGGCCGTAAGCCCGGCAAATAGCCTTGGTTGTCACAGTTGAGTCGGGGTCATGTAAAGTCTGCGGCAGCTGATGGCGACGCATGCGCACTTCACCCAGAGATGCTCATAATGGAGTTGTTCCCGTCTAACAGGGACATAAGCCATTTTGTGGCCACCAAATGGTCAACTTAAGCAAAGAAACACAAAAATTTAATTAATACATAGAAATGACTAATAATCTGTTATCCCCTTACTAATACCCATATGTGTATGAATTTATCTAGCAGAAGCAACACTTAATGCAGGTTATATTCTTATTAATAAAGCACAAATCACAGATACATCACGAAAACAACATATAATCATGCAATTTCTGAATATCTATTATTAACATGCATACAAATTTAGTTTACGTCATTAATTAAGTCATGCAAATGCAATTTCCCACGTGTATTTCTTATATTAGTAATGTTGATCAATTCACACAGCAAACCATTAGTATAAGTACCATTAATTAATTAATTTTATTAATCTAAACATGCATAATGGAGAGGGTATATGATTTTAAAGAAAAACCCACTCCAGCAAGAGCACCAACTTGCTGCCCTGCCCCCTGTGACTCTATCAGTGGGAAAAAGCAAGCGAGTACCTGCAGCAACGGCTTCTTAGGGAAGAGGTCGGGTGGCCGGGGCTGTGAGCCCTGGGATGATGCCTGTGGACCAAACGAGCTGTGAAGGGTGAGACTATCAATGATCAGACCTGTGAGCTGGGGTGGATTTGTGGCTGCCAGGACCCCATAGAGGCATCAGGACAGGTTGTGAAGTGGAGAGGCAGTCTGCTGGGCCTGGGGGCTACATCCCACATAGATAATACATCTTTCTTACTTGTGCCTGCCAGGAAGGCGTAGCCATGTCTTGGAACACCCTGAGACCCCGGTGCTCCAGTTAAGACCCACTAAGAGCTGCTAAAAGCTCTATGAAGATTAGTTCAGTTCAACTAATGCTGATTCAGAACTGGTGCTAGCCTCTTTATCTATAATCTTTTGCCTGGGCACCGTATCCTACTATATGTGGAGAGATCAGATCTTACACAGCTATGCTGATAGGGTATGTTTGTGCGACAGACTGCCAGGTTTGCAATGTGGGGAGTGTACTGGGGGTGCAGGGGATTAGCTTGGTTTCTTGAATTACATTTTCTTCTCTTTTAGATAACTGCTCACATGTCAAACACACTGCACACTTGCGATGCCACATAAACAGCCCTTCCAGGGCCAACGACTTCACAGGGATGTCACCTCGAATGATTCAAGGGAGCTCTCTCCTCCATGTCTGGAGTCCATACACCACCCCTATGACTCATACGGCTGAATTTGTGATACTGACCTGGAATGTAAACAGTCCAAAAGACCGCTTCAAAGTGGGAGCCGTCTTTCAGTTTGTAATACGCCACATGCCAATGTTAGTTCTCCTCCAGGGGACACAACTTCTTGGCACACACTGCCCAGTCCTGACTCCTTCAGAATATGACAGGATCTTCCATGCAGGCCACACCAGAGACTCATGAGGGACTGCCATTTTCCTTCACCATAGTTTTCCCCTCTCAGTCACCCACTCCGCCACAAATAACTCTGGTAGATTCACGTTTCTAGGGGGGTCTCCTAGAGGGTGTCCACTACAATATACTCTTGGTTTATGTACCACCACACTTGATGAGTGCAACTCTTGTGAATATACAAACGGTGATCTTCAGCTTACTCCTGGGTCATATAATTATAGGTGAAGACTGTAATGCAGTGCTCAATTCCCAAATGGAATCCATGAGGGCCAGGGCGACAGCCCAGCAGAGACCCTCCCTCCTAGCAGAATGGGCCAAAAGCCTTGGCCTTTGCATCATGTGGTAGATCTAGCACGCACATGATGTCACATAAAGACATATATCGGCAGCCCTCAGTTGCTTCTCCAGACCAGACTATCTCTTAACGCCCGCTACCGACATTGTGGCTACCACAGGGGCAACTATTCTCCTGAGAGGGATCTTGCACCATGCACCGGTCACAATGCACCTGGAAACATGGAGAAGAGTCTCAGACCTCTAATGTGTCTAAACACCTGGTACCTGATGTGCCCATAATTATCTCAACACCTACTGAGGGAACTGACTTCTTATTTCGAGTTCAATCAGGAATCCTTGGCAAACCCAAGAGACCCTTTTGGCTGCTGGAAAAGCGTTAATGAGAGGTAAGGCAAAGGCCTTCATATGCTGCAAATCTAAAGCCAGGCTCCAGAAGATAGAGGACCTGGAGGAGACCTACTCCACTAAGAAGGCTAACACCGGAAGCAGCCAGGCAAATGCACAAAACGCTGTCTTATGGCACACAAACATTTTCTGCACCAATTCTGCCCCACAAGGCCAGCAAGTGGCCTTACTGGCTAGAGTCTAAGAGTGTGGAAATACTGTAAAAAATTTCCACTGGCTGCCAACACAATACACAGCCGCTATATTGATCCCAAGGATCCCCGATCTGGGGGGTGGGCCACTTAATAAGTCTGCTGAGATGGCAGCTGCTTTTGCCTCCAACTATAATACCTTATAAGCTCAACATCAACATGACCATTGCAAAATTACCCAGTCACTCATTAACAATCTCCCCTCAGCACTCCCCAGCAACCGACAGAGCTATACTTGATCAACTGATTTCCTTAAACTAGGTTGAGGCAGCGAAAGCATATATGCCAAGAGGCAAGACACCTGGGCCTGATGGCTTCTTGGCCGAATGTTTTTTTAAATTCTAAACTCTGCTTGGACCTCGCCTCCTTAAACTCTGCTTTGAAGCTACTGAGTTTGGTCAGTTTCCCCCAGAAATAGACCTAGCCACCATTGTTGTCATTCACAAGACAGGGAAGCCCCCTGCAGACTGCATGTCCTAAGGCCTGGCCGCGTTAATTTACACAGAGCTGACGGTTTTCACTAAAATACTGGCCGACATGCTTCTCCTAGTGATCTCATGCTTATTCATCCAGATCAATGTGTCTTCAGACCTCGCCATAGTACCCAACACTTAATCCATCGAGCGCACACTGCACTGGCACATCATCACACACACCACGACCCTGTTGCACTTTTCCTTCTCGGTTTTGAAAAGGCCTCTGATTCCTTGGACTGGTCGTTCCTCTTTGCGGTTCTTGACAAGATGGGGTTAGGACCACACTACCTCTCATTTGTCAAATTTCTTTATGCCCCCTTTCACCTCTAGTTTTGCGTTAGCGTTTGAACCGCTCACGGCATGAATCAGCTGTGATGCACAATTCTGGGGTTTCAGCTGTCAAGCTGGCTATAAGGACTGCAAAGATCTGTATATTCCCTATGTACATAACCAATACCCTCAAAATAAAGATATAAAACTAACTTTGATTAGACAACAAACATTATCCAAACAAAAATGGGCAGTTACAATTGAAAAACTCTTGGCTACTAAGTACAGCAAATTATTTTTAATTCTTAACTGTTAAGGTTGAAGATAGCTGCTTGGATGCAGGTCGTATTCCTCCACTGCCACCAACGCAAGATTTTATAATATTTAATTGGGAGGAGGAATCCCACCAAATTAATAAATATTGTTCTAGTCCAAACCCATTTTCATTGACAAAACTTGGGCATAACTCTTGGTAACAATAGTGATGAGCAGTAGGTTTTTCCCAGAGAAATACGTGTTAGGTATATACGAAGCATCAAAAGTACATTAAAGGTAAAAAATATCGCAAGTGATTCCTGAACGAATGTATTAAAATTGATAGAAATGTTTATAAGATCAATGGCACAAAATCAGAATAAGAGAACCAAAGATATGTATTTTTTTATAGTACTTAAGTTAAAGCTTCTAAGAAACTGCACAGCATCTATGGATGGGGCTAGGCTCTCTTTGAAGCCGTATATTTATTTATATGTGTGTGTGTGTACATAACACACACATATATATATATATATACACAAACAGATACATAAACAAACACGGACATATATATGTATATATACAAATATTTATATAGATAGATAGATAGATAGATAGATAGATAGAGAGAGAGAGAGAGAGAGAGAGAGAGAGAGAGATAGATAGTGTTATCTACCCTTACCTCTTGATAATTATTTACTTTGAACATCTCAACATTACTGAAAAATATCCAATTCCGCACTCTATTCTTATTCTGTGTTTATATAAAGCAACATGTATGTGAAGCAGAAATAAATTAAGCCAAGGAGGTTGCCGAAAGGAAATATTTACTAAAAAATCAACTTTTGCAAATGAATTTATTGAGACCCTCAGGGGTTGCAGTCACCTGTCAGGGGTAACCGAATTAGAGGTCCATGGGTTATAAGATCACAGCCCCCTGGATATATCGAGCAGTATTTTACATATTTAACAGAATACATCGCTTATTTATTAATAGAGCCCCAGGTTTTCTTTAATCCCACTTCCCTAAAATGCATACACCTAGATATGAGAACCAGGAGGGGGTGATATGCCCCAGAACCATTCTCATGTAAGAGAATTTATTGCTAAGAGAAGAAAATGCAAATTTACCTTGCTGACTTTCAGCGCATTTAATGGCATATTTTGTGTTTGTGTGTTTATACACAGAAACAGAACACTAGCATCAAAGGCCTATTGATGAAGCCGAATCAAGGAATGAACGCATTTCAACAAAATTGTTCACTACTTAATAATGTCGTGGCCAGGTACAGAATCCTGCAAGCTTTCTCTAATGCTTTATTCAAGTCCACCTCTGAAAGAGGCCCCATTATTAAATGAATTGGAACAGCCATATATTTAATTTAATAAATTTAAAAGGTTTGCTTCCAGATAATTTACAATAAAGAAACAATGAGCTATTAAATGTGTAGTTTAGTCATAAGAGATGCAGCTTGTTGTTTTATAATAGACTTTTTGTTAGAGTGTTGTTACCATAACTGGAATAAAGAAGCCTGGATTTCAATAGGGACAGTGGTGGGGTCAGGTAATTGCATAGTTCTTTGTCTTTTCACAGCCGCTGGGACAGTGCCTGCTAGGCAAATCCAAATCCAAATACAATAAACATTTGTAGGGAACAATAGTTCAACGTATACAGTCTCTGGAATCCCATCAATAATATTCTGCACGTTTTTCCTTCGAAATTTGTATTACAGAAAATATGTATCTAAATCCTTTTCAGTAAAATTCGACTACAAAAATATGCAATTTCATAAACATTCGTTAATCTATCATAAAAGTCAGAAATTACTCTGTGATCTATTACAAATAACTTACTCCATATCCATCTTAACCAGTACAGCCACAGCCGCACATGCTTTGTGGTGATGAACTACTTCTTCGGGTCTAGTGCATGATATCCAGAATCCCCTTCTTAGAAAGTTCACACAGTGGACTTTTTCCAGAAAGTTTTAGGAACTGTACCATTATCTTCTTTTCTTTTCTTTCTTTCAAACCTCAGGGAATTTGACATAGTCCTCACCTTACAGCTCTGCTTAATGTCTTCTGTGTGGAGGATGTAGTGTTGGGCGTGTTTGGAGGACGTAACTATTACGTCATCTGCGCACATCCATGAAATCCCTCTGCTATTTACTGCAAAGTGATTTACTTTTTTACTTTTCAGCTTTGGGAGCAGGGGAAGAGCTTTCCCTGCCGCCCGCGGCATTTTCTTTTTTAGTGTAATGATGATCAGTGCCCATGGCGTGCTGATGTCATTGCACTGAAATGGGCTCCAGCCTGTAGCAGAGCCAAGGGCTCAGTACAGGGTCCATCGGGCACGGGGAGCCTTCCCCTGCTTGGCTGGGTTTAGAAGCTCTGGCCAGGGCCCCAGCAGGCCCTGGGGTGTGGGCCCCCCATCCTGGGATACATCCTCTGGTCTGCCATGGTACAGAGCATCTGGGATACGTTCTCACAGACTCTGGGAGGCCTCCACTGTGTAGCCGTGTCCAGGAGCTCTGACTGGGGTGAAGGGCCCAGTCAGGTTCTGAGGTGGGCACTGCTATCCCAGGGGGCTCTGTCCATCAGCCTGCCACATCACCAAGGGCCTGGACGGGTGGTAGCGTTTCTCTATATTATTAGGTATAGGATTCTCTGGACCCCTTGCAGTTCAGCAGTTCTAAGCCGAGTGCTGCCTGGGCCAGTCCACCCAGTCCCCCGGCATACCTGGCCTGTGCCTGCCTCCCAGCCCTGCCTGATGGGCTTTTCCTCCAAGCCTGCTTTCCCTGAGAACAGGCAGGGACACAAAGCTGACATTCCAACGCAGTGCAGCCTGCCATGGGAGGGTCTAGCTAGTGCTGTATACTTTGATCGATTGGGCTTGCTTGGTCCATTTTGGGACGGACTGCTTTGCTGGCCTCGGCTGTTGTTTCAAGCAAAGAGCTTCCACCCTGCCAGGGACCGTCCGACTCGAAGGCCTGCAGTTTGTGGAGACTCTACCCAGCAGAGCTAAGACCTGAGCAGCCTGGGCAGCTTCTTCCCCCCCAGTGCTCTGACCAGAGTGGAAGGGGGACCTCTGGTGCTAGTCCCGGATGCTGCCTGGTGGTCCAAGCCTGTGTGCTATGCCGTCGAACCCTCCTCCGCCTAGTGTGCTTCTGAAGCAGCTCGGAGTGACCTTTCAATGGGGTGACCTTAGCCACTCAGGCCAGGGACCCTGTGTCTCGCTCAGACTGCACTTCGACCCACCTCTCTCTTCTGTGGAGATGACTGGGACTGTTGTTCCCCGCATGACTACATCTGTCCCCCCAGAAATCCCCCCAGGTAGGAGGGATTTAACAGCAGGATCCCGAAGGATGTGAAGGTCAATCTGGGACTGGCACACTACTCCCAACAATGCTTCCAGCAGGTGAGGTTACCTGGTTGATCCTGCCAGTAGCATACCCTTGTCTCAAAGATTAAGCCTTGCACGTGTAAGTACAAACGACTGGTACAGTGAAACTGCAAATGGCTCACTAAATCAGTTCTAGTTCCTTTGATCGCTCCATTGTTTTTTTTTTTTTTTTGTAGTTTTATATAGTGTAAACTCGACCCAAAGGTATCAGAGCGCTTTACATGAGCACCAGATGGACACATTCATTTTTTGGGCATGGGGAGATTAAGTGATTTGTCCAAAATGAAAGGATGGTTGAGCCTTCCACCATTCTTGAATCTGGTTCCCCAGATTCAAAGTCGGCTGCCCTTGCCATTAAAGTACACCCTGTTACTTGGATATCTCTGGTAATTCTAGAGCTAATACATGATGACGAGCGGAAGAGTTTGTTTATCAGCCCAAGACCACGCCCAGCCACTTTGGTGACTCTAGATGACCTTCGCCGGTCACACATCCTCATGAAAGCAACGATAATTTCGGCTGTCTGCTCTATCAACATTCAATGGTACTTTCTGTGCCTACCATGGTGACGACTGTTAACGGGGAAAATCAGGTTTTGATTCTGGAGAGGTAGCCTGAGAAATGGCATCCAACGAAGGCAACAGGTGTGCAAATTACCAACTTCTGACTCAGGGAGGTAGTGTCGAAAAATAACAACACAAGACTCTTTCGTGGCCCTGTATTTGAAATGAGTACACTTTAAATCCTTTAACTAAGATTTATTGGAGGTCAATTCTGGTGTCAGCAGCCACATTAATTGCAGCTTATGTTAAAGTTGCTGCAGTTAAAAAGCTCATAGTTGGATCTTGGGATCAAGCTAGCGGTCTGCAATGAGGCAAGCTTCCGCCTGTCCCAGCCCCTGCCTCTTGGTGCCCCTTGATGCTCTAGACTGAGTGTCCTAGGGCTCCAAAGCATTTAATTTGAAAAGATTAGAGTGTTCAAAACTTGGACAATGGAATAGTTCTCTGGTTTTATTTTGTTGGCTTTCGGTCTGTGATGCCCTTAGATATGTGGGGCTGCACACACACTACACTGGACAGATCATTGTGTGTCTACCCTTCATTGACATGTGTGCGTACCTGCTGAACCCTATTCGTGATAGGGATTGGTGATTGGTGATCCTGTACTCGTGAGGCACAGCCGGGAGCTATGCTCGAAATTGAACTGTTTTTAAAACTTGTGTGTTTAATTGATTTTAATAATTGCGCACCTCTCCCTCACCTGCTAGTCTGGTTGGGGCACTTATCCAGAATCCCTAACACCCGTGCAGCCGATCTGAACGCTGCCACGGGGTAGGAAATCGCCATCACCGCCATCAGCGAGCGAGCCTGCTCACAGGCCACGCCCACTCCATCAGGCCACGCCCACTTCCCTGGGCCACACCCCCCTTGACTACTTAAAGCGCTGACGCTCAGCCTTCCCCAGATCCTGTACTCCTGAGGCACAGCCGGGAGCTCTGCTCGAAATTGAACTGTTTTTAAAACTTGTGTGTTAAATTGATTTTAATAATTGCGCACCTCTCCCTCACCTGCTAGTCTGGTTGGGGCACTTATCCAGAATCCCTAACACCCGTGCAGCCGATCTGAACGCTGCCACAGGGTAGGAAATCGCCATCACCGCCATCAGCGAGCGAGCCTGCTCAAGGCCACGCCCACTTCATCAGGCCACGCCCACTTCCCTGGGCCACACCCCCCTTGACTACTTAAAGCGCTGACGCTCAGCCTTCCCCAGATCCTGTACTCCTGAGGCACAGCCGGGAGCTCTGCTCGAAATTGAACTGTTTTTAAAACTTGTGTGTTAAATTGATTTTAATAATTGCGCACCTCTCCCTCACCTGTTAGTCTGGTTGGGGCACTTATCCAGAATCCCTAACACCCGTGCAGCCGATCTGAACGCTGCCACGGGGTAGGAAATCGCCATCACCGCCATCAGCGAGCGAGCCTGCTCACAGGCCACGCCCACTTCATCAGGCCACGCCCCCCACGCCCTCTCCTGGCATAAAATCATGTGCAGCACTCGGTGCCGAAGGCGCGCCAAAGGCAAGCCCGTCTGGGCCCGTCCGGGCCCGGACGGTCCCAGGCCCAGCCACTATGCCCATTTCTTCCAAGAAATGCCCTGTCTATACCCGAGATAGGCTTTTGGCCCTGAATACACTAAAACATCCCTCCTGCAATTACACCCTCATGGGCGATAATCCATTTACCGGCTGCAGTCTCTGTAATCCTCCCGGCGCAGATATTGAACGCGATGGCCTCCAGCTAGGCCTACTCAACTGCAGGTCGCTTGTTAAACACGCCCACGAAATAAACCTCCTGATCTCAAACCACGCCATGGACATTCTGTTTCTCACTGAGACATGGCTCACCCCCAACAACGGCCCTGACATTGTCAACGCGCTCCCTCCGGGCTATCAAATCTGTTCTCTGAATAGACCACGTGGTAGAGGAGGTGGCCTAGCCATAACATTCAAGGATTCCCTCACCTGCAGAATCTTAGATGGCAACATCAAAGACTGCGAAAGCTGCCACTTCACCATCCAAATTTCACCAGTAACATCCCTGTCGGGACTGCTTGTATATCGCCCCCCCGGCCTACTCGCCGAATTCCCCAGCAAGCTCATCGACCATGTCACTCTCGAGTCTACAACTACCTCTAGCTACCTCTTGATAGGGGATCTCAATCTTCACTTTCTGGACCCAGTCGACACTCAGGCAGCCAAATTTTTACTGGACATCTCCTCCTCTGGTCTCTGCTTAAAGAACCCACAGGCCACTCACGACAAAGGACAGCTACTTGACCCCATCTTCACAAACATTCAAGACCTTAATACCCGCGCTCACCTCCCTCTTCCCTGGACCGACCATTTCCTAGTCCCCTTCGAATGGCACATCAATATTCCTCCACCCCAACCGCCCAAAATCAGAACTCTTATCAGACACTGGCACAAACTGGTCCCAGAAGAATGGGCAGCCAAACTTAGGGAAGATATCCCCCCTCCCTCTCAAAACACCATTACAGCCGACACTGAATTCAATACATGGCTCACCCAATCACTGGATTGCCTTCTACCGAGATCCAGCACCCTTAAACTTACCAAGAGAGTTAACCCCTCTCCCTGGTACACCCCCGAATTGAACCTCTTATGGAAGGAATGCAAGAGAAATGAACGCATATGGAGGAAAGACAAGACAGCAGACAAGAAAGGTACGTTCCGTGCTTCCTTAAAAACTTACAAACGGGAGCTCCAAAAAACCAAGAGCGCATTCTACGAAGATAGAATTAACAACTCGCCCTGCTCTGCCCAAGAAACTTTCGCTATTCTTAAAGAACTTCTTCAGGCTCCAGATCCCCCTGCAAAACCCCTGGACCCCAAAGCCGCGGAAAGTAAATGTATTCAACTGGCCACTTTTTTCGACGAGAAAATTCAAGAAATTCTCTCATCCCTACCCCCCGCCGGCCATACGGACAGGGACCCTTCTAACTCTCCCCACTGCCACAGTCATTCCACCGATGCCCCCTCACCCCTTCTCGACACCTTTGGCCCAGTATCCACGGAAGAGGTCGCCGCGACGCTGGCCACAATTAAAAGTGGCTCCCCCAGCGACCCTGCTTCGCTTCGTTTCCTGAAAAAAGTGTCCAGCACCATTATCCCTCCTCTCACGTCCCTCATTAATGTCTCCCTCACTCAGGGAGTAGTCCCTCCCAGCTGGAAAGCGGCGGTGGTCAAAGGTCTTTTGAAAAAACCTTCACTGGACCCCCAGGACCTAGCCAACTACAGGCCAATCTCCCTCCTCCCCGGAAACAGTAAAATCACGGAGAAGCTAGTGAATAAAAAACTATCACTATTTCTTGAAAGTAACAACATACTCAGGAACTCCCAGACTGGTTTCCGCCCCGGCCAGGGCACTGACACCGCCCTCCTGGCGGCAGTGGAGAAGGCCAGAAGCATTCTGGACACAGGAGGATCAGTGGCAGTGATCCTCCTGGACCTCAGTGCGGCCTTCGACACTGTAAATCACCAGATTTTAATCCAGCGGCTGAGAGACACTGGAGTAAGGGGCACGGCCCTGAAGTGGCTCATGTCTTTTCTAGATGGTTGCTCTTTCCAAGTCTGGGAGAATGACAGCCACTCTCCCGCGATCCCCCTCCGCTGTGGAGTACCGCAGGGCTCATCTCTTAGCCCTACGTTATTCAACGTTTACATGTCTCCGTTGGAGGAATTGGTCACCCCGTTCGGCGTGACGATCATCAATTACGCCGACGATACCAGCTGGTGGTAACCCTTTCATACCCACACCAAGATCCTTCCGATCTCCACAGCTGTCTCACCGAAATCGACAGCTGGATGAACACCTCAGCGCTGAAACTGAATGGGTCCAAGACCGATATCCTGCTGCTCGGACATAAAGAGCCCTCCCTGCCGCCTAACATCTGGCAAGGCGGTATTGTGCTACAAAGCTGAGTGATTCATTGATTGTAATAGCGCCATAGCGTTTCAGCGTTTCAGAGTTGCGGTACTTTATATTTGCATAGCGAACAGATTTTAGAGCGTGTGAGCATTTAATTATTTATTTAAACAGCGCCAGGAATCATTATCATTTCCCACCGCCTGGTCACTGCTTCACCGGATGCTTGCTTGGTCGCTCCATTACTTTCCTGCATTGTGTAATTGACATCGTGTGCTATCGGCGCCCTGCTCTGCCCTCCCCTCCATTTTGGCTCTGTTACTGTTGTTGTTGTTCCCTTGAGCCCGCCACGCCTCCCAGCTGAGCCGCCCTCCCACTAACAATATAGAGCGCCCTCTGACCTTTGTGCTCCGTGATCCACTCCTTGCTCCTGCCTCGAGTGGTCGCTCCCCTGCCTGCTTGCTGCTGAAAGGCGGTATTGTGCTACAAAGCTGAGTGATTCATTGATTGTAATAGCGCCATAGCGTTTCAGCGTTTCAGAGTTGCGGTACTTTATATTTGCATAGCGAACAGATTTTAGAGCGTGTGAGCATTTAATTATTTATTTAAACAGCGCCAGGAATCATTATCATTTCCCACCGCCTGGTCACTGCTTCACCGGATGCTTGCTTGGTCGCTCCATTACTTTCCTGCATTGTGTAATTGACATCGTGTGCTATCGGCGCCCTGCTCTGCCCTCCCCTCCATTTTGGCTCTGTTACTGTTGTTGTTGTTCCCTTGAGCCCGCCACGCCTCCCAGCTGAGCCGCCCTCCCACTAACAATATAGAGCGCCCTCTGACCTTTGTGCTCCGTGATCCACTCCTTGCTCCTGCCTCGAGTGGTCGCTCCCCTGCCTGCTTGCTGCTGAAAGGCGGTATTGTGCTACAAAGCTGAGTGATTCATTGATTGTAATAGCGCCATAGCGTTTCAGCGTTTCAGAGTTGCGGTACTTTATATTTGCATAGCGAACAGATTTTAGAGCGTGTGAGCATTTAATTATTTATTTAAACAGCGCCAGGAATCATTATCATTTCCCACCGCCTGGTCACTGCTTCACCGGATGCTTGCTTGGTCGCTCCATTACTTTCCTGCATTGTGTAATTGACATCGTGTGCTATCGGCGCCCTGCTCTGCCCTCCCCTCCATTTTGGCTCTGTTACTGTTGTTGTTGTTCCCTTGAGCCCGCCACGCCTCCCAGCTGAGCCGCCCTCCCACTAACAATATAGAGCGCCCTCTGACCTTTGTGCTCCGTGATCCACTCCTTGCTCCTGCCTCGAGTGGTCGCTCCCCTGCCTGCTTGCTGCTGAAAGGCGGTATTGTGCTACAAAGCTGAGTGATTCATTGATTGTAATAGCGCCATAGCGTTTCAGCGTTTCAGAGTTGCGGTACTTTATATTTGCATAGCGAACAGATTTTAGAGCGTGTGAGCATTTAATTATTTATTTAAACAGCGCCAGGAATCATTATCATTTCCCACCGCCTGGTCACTGCTTCACCGGATGCTTGCTTGGTCGCTCCATTACTTTCCTGCATTGTGTAATTGACATCGTGTGCTATCGGCGCCCTGCTCTGCCCTCCCCTCCATTTTGGCTCTGTTACTGTTGTTGTTGTTCCCTTGAGCCCGCCACGCCTCCCAGCTGAGCCGCCCTCGCCCCTCCCCCTCCACTATCCATATATGACAGTTGTTCCCGCGCGCAGCGTTCACGCGCAGCGCCCGCGCCCAACCCGCGCCGAAGGTGCGCCAAAGGTAAGCCCGTCTACGCCCGTCCGCGCCTGGACCGCGCCCAGCGCCAGACCCCCTGCCCCTCGCACTGCCCAGCCCCCCCGCATTACCTACGATGCCGCCTCCCTCCTAGCCCTTAACCCCGGTCGCGCCCCCAACTGCGTCCAAGCCGCCCCTGGACAAACTCACGGTCCTTTCTCCTGCTTCTCCTGCAAATTCAGCGGCACCAACAACATCTCCACTACGACCACACCACAGATACCCGACCCCAACCACCTACAATGCATCTTGCTCAACACCCGATCGGTCCACAGGCACGCCATCGACCTATGGAATCTACTAGACACCACTTCTCCGGACATCGCCTTCCTTACGGAAACATGGATGAACGCTTCCTCCGCACCAGACATCACCATTGCCATCCCTGAAGACTATAAGATCACTCGCAAAGACCGTACCAGCCACACAGGAGGAGGAATCGCCATCGTCCATAAGAAATCCATCCGCATCTCAACCAGCTCCGACGCCAACCTCGCCAACTCCGAACACCTTCACTTCCAGATCCACACCGACCCCAAGACCACACTCAGAGGCACACTCCTCTACAGGCCACCAGGACCCCGCGCAAAATTCAGTGAAGACATCACGGACTTCATCACCCCACACGCGCTCCCCTCCAAAGAATACATCCTTCTGGGAGACCTAAACTTTCACCTCGAAAAGATCAACGACCACAACACCGCCACCCTCGTGGACAACCTCGCCAACCTCGGACTTAAACAACTGGTCACTTCCCCCACCCACATCGCAGGTCACACACTCGACCCCATCTTCACATCCAGCAATCATGTCTCCTTCAGCCACACTACGGATCTCATCTGGACTGACCACAGCTGCGTCCACTTCACCTACAACAAGCCCAAACCCACCAACCACCTCCAACCAACTCTGCAAAGAAACTGGAACAAAATCACCACGGACCAAATCTCCGCATTACTCCTTCAAAACACCCCAGCCCTCTCTTCTAACGTTAACGAAGCCGCCGCCAACCTCACCCTATGGCTATCCAACACCGCTGATACCTTAGCTCCACTGAAAAAACGTCAAAACAAACCCGGCAACAAGAAGGCCTCATGGTTCAACGATGAGCTTAAGAAATCCAAGAAACTCTGCCGCTCCCTCGAAAAGGCCTGGAAAAAAGACCCTACCACCAGCACCAAGGACGCCTTCAAAAACGCCACCCGTACTCACCACCAACTAATCCGAAAAGCCAAGAAAACAGCATTCAAGGATCGACTTGACAACAACGCCCACAACAGCAAGGAACTTTTCAACATCGTCAAGGAATTCTCCAATCCCTCGGCCAACTCCAACGACATCACCCCCTCTCAAACCCTCTGCGACTCCCTAGCCTCATTTTTCCACAACAAGATTGCAGACATCCACAACAGCTTTGACAACCAACCCGGAAACCAACCCACCCCACCATCTGCTGTACACCTTCCCCCCGTGAACACCCTTAACGCCTGGAACCCAATCTCCACTGAGGACACCATCCGCCTGATGAATTCCATCCACTCAGGATCCCCCACAGACCCATGCCCTCACCACGTCTTCAACAAAGCAGACTCCGTCATAGCACCGCACCTCCGAGACGTCATCAACTGCTCCTTCAACTCCGCTACCTTCCCAGAAGACTGGAAACACGCTGAACTCACTGCCCTTCTGAAAAAACCCACAGCAGACCTCACCGAACTCAAAAATTACCGCCCCATCTCGCTTCTTCCATTTCCGGCCAAAGTCATCGAGAAAGCTGTCAACAACCAGCTCGCCGCCTTCCTCGAAGCCAACAAATCCCTCGACCCCTCACAATCTGGCTTCCGAGCAAAACACAGCACTGAGACCGCCCTCATCGCAGCAACAGACGACATTCGAACTCTACTGGACAATGGAGACACAGTCGCCCTCATCCTCCTTGACCTCTCTGCAGCATTCGACACAGTCTGCCACAGCACCCTTTTACAGCGCCTCAGAAACATCGGGATCCAAGGAAAAGCACTTGATTGGATCACCTCGTTCCTCACCGGAAGAACCCAGAGTGTCCGCCTTCCACCATTCAAGTCCGAGGCCTATGAAGTCATCTGCGGCGTACCACAAGGATCCTCACTCAGTCCCACCCTCTTCAACGTATACATGAGCCCCCTCGCGGCCATCGCACGCCATCACAACCTCAACATCATCTCTTACGCGGATGACACCCAACTTATCCTTTCTCTCACCAATGACCCCAGCACCGCCAAAACTAACCTACACGAAGGAATGAAAGAAGTTGCCGAATGGATGAAACACAGCCGTCTGAAACTGAACTCAGACAAAACTGAAGTACTCATTCTAGGTACGTCCCCCTCTCCATGGGACGACTCCTGGTGGCCGGAAGCCCTCGGAAAAGCACCCATCCCGACGGACCACGCACGGAACCTAGGCGTCATCCTGGATTCCTCACTCTCAATGAACAGACAAGTCAGCGCCGTATCCTCTTCCTGCTTCAACATTCTTCGCATGCTCAGAAAAACATTTCGCTGGATCCCCACCGAAACAAGGAAAACTGTCACCCACGCTCTGGTCACGAGCCGACTGGACTACGGAAACACCCTCTACGCAGGTACTACCGCAAAACTCCAGAAGAAACTCCAACGAATCCAAAACGCCTCAGCCAGAATCATATTAGACATCCCACGCAACGAACACATCTCTGGTCACCTCAAAGACCTCCACTGGCTACCCGTCAATAAGAGGATCACTTTCAGACTGCTTACCCACGCACACAAATCACTCTACGACATCGGACCAGAATGCCTCAACTCACGTCTGTCCTTTTACACCCCCTCCCGCCAACTACGCTCTTCCAGCCAAGCCCTCGCCACTATCCCTCGCATCAACAAGACCACCATGGGAGGCAGATCCTTTTCTTACCTGGCTGCTAAAACATGGAACTCTCTCCCCGCATACCTTCGCCTCACCCAGAACCACCTAGCATTCAGAAAGCAACTTAAAACCTGGATATTTGAAAGGTAATCCTCCTCCCCTTCCTAAGCGCCTTGAAACCCTATGGGTATGTAGTGCGCTATATAAGTTTTGTGACTTGACTTTGTGACTTGACTGTTTAGGTGACCCCCCTGCCCCCAAGGAGGAGGTCAAGAGCCTGGGCGTATGGCTCGAAAAGGATCTGAGCTTCAGAAATCAGGCCAAAAAGACAGCAGGAATATGCTTTGGTCTCCTCAGGGCATGTAGGAAGGTCTTCCCTTTGCTTCCCGCCACTTCCCGGAAACTATTGATCCAGGGCCTCATCCTGGCAAGGTTAGATTACTGCAATGCAATCTACCTGGGTTCCCCGGAAGCTACTTTTAATACCCTGCAGAGAATCCAAAACGCCGCTGCCCGACTACTCACTCACACACCAGCCAGATCTTCGGCAAAGCCAGCTTTGAAGCTCCTTCACTGGCTCCCTGTCAGAGAGAGGGTTGCTTTCAAAGCCCTCTGTCTGGCCCACAAACTTCTCCATAACAAAGGCCCACCCATCCTCAATAATTTTATCATCCCCTACAAAGCGACAAGAGCTCTTCGATCAAACGGAGAGAATTTCATCACAGTTCCCAGAGTAAAAAAAGCTCGGTCTGGAGGACGCCGCTTCTCGGTCCACACTGCCAAACATTGGAACAGCCTCCCTCGGAGTCTAAGAACCGAACCAAATCTCCTTCAGTTCAGGAAGGCACTGAAAACTCTTCTCTTTCCCTGATTCCTCTTCCCTCCTGCTGCTGTTCCCCCCCCGAAGTCAGGTTCAAGCGCTAGGATGCTCAAGGGTTACTACGCGCTCTACAAAAACCTTAAATAAATAAAATAAATAAATTTCAATTATTTCCTAAGAATGAGAAATTCCAAATAAGTGCTGTTGTCAAGCTCGCATTGATTAAGTTCCTGCCCTTTCTACACACCTCCCGTTGCTACTACCAATTGGATGGTTTAGTGAGGTCCTCGGATCGGCCCCACTGGGCCGTGTGCTGAGAAGACAATCAAACTTGACTATCTATCAGAAGTAAAAGTCATAACAAGGTTTCCGTAGGTGAACCTGTGGGAAGATCATTAATGGTGGAGCGGCCCAAGCGACTGACGGTGAAACCCGATACCCTCAGCCTGCCTCCCAGATGGAACACACACCTGTAGGCACAGGGCCTGTCTCTGCCCTTGCATGGCCCTGGCTGGTAGAGCGGTCCACAGCTGCTGGGGCTCTTGGGCCATGACTTGTCCTCTGGTCCTGGCCAGGACTGGTGTATGGGGAGGTTGGTGGGCATCCCCGGGTGGGCCCCCACACCCCGGCCCTGGATGAAAAGCCCTCCCAAGAGGGAACCCATGCTCACTCAGCACGAAACCAAATCACAGTGCCTGCTCAGGCTGGGACCCCCTGTGAAGGCCTGGATGAGAAGGAGGCGAGGCCGTCAGGGAACCCTGGACGCTCTTGGCTGGGGCATGCGGAGGGGGAGCCTCCCAGCTCTTCCTTTCCAGCTCCATTGACCAGGGCAAGGGGTGGGACATCTCCAACCCACTGGCATGGCCCAGAGCCGCTGCCTAAGCAAAGGATAAGCCTCATGGTGGGTGGCTGATGTGCAGATGGGGTGAGCCTCCCTTTTTGCCAGCTACCCGGTTTGTCCTGGTCCTGTGTGGCTGTGCTAAAACTCTAAAACTTTGGTGTGTCTCCCGGTCATCCAAAAGAGGCCAGAGGCAGGGCTACCTGTGTCTGCTGATCTGGGAACCCTCCTCGACCATGGCTTACAGCCCGAGAGCCTTAATAACCCTCTTTGAATTGTGCTAAATCAGTCGTAGATGATTCTGGGTCAAGGTTTCTTGTACATAGCAGAACAGCTACCTTGCTGGGAACTTTTGAAAATCCCCCCTGAGCCAACCTTATGTCTCTGCCTGTGGGTGCCCACAGACCCCCACACCTGGGGGTGGCTCCCTTGTCTGCCAGGCCAGCAAGAGCGACAAGGAGAGGGAATGTGGACCTGTGGGAGGCCGCCTCCACCATGTGTCACCAGCATGGGGGCCATCTGGTCGTCATGCTGTGCAACCAGGTGACCCGGAGGGCTGAGCAACCAGATGGCTGGCCTGCCAGCCAGCTGAGCTAACTCCAACTTTTGTCCCCCCAAGGTTCTGTAAGTCCTCACTTCATTAGGACTTAATAGTCGAGGAAAATGGGCTTCCCAGGCAGGCCGGTGGGGAGACAGTGTGGGGTGGTCTGGGTTTAATCCTCCTTGGTTCCCCAGGCCCAAGCTCCAGGAAGGTGGAAGGCATCCACCCAAGCCAGCACCCTGAGTCCACGTTATGGTGGTGGCAATCATTGCCCAGGGCAAGTTGGCTGCAGACAGTCGAGGCCTCTGTTGCTCCACATCTGGGTTTGGGTCTAGAGGCTAGACCAACCCTACAGGAAGACCCAGCATGGCGCTGAGCTGGAACTTGAGCCCGGGACAGCTCTGACAACCCCTCTGCTTATGCCTGGACCCAGTATCAAATAGTCGTGATGGCCGATGACCCACGCCACTCAGGAGGTAATGTCGCCAGGCCGGCTGAAAGACTTACCATTCTCTGGAGACCAGGTGGGGCCTGGCAAAGGGGAAGCAGTAAGCCGAGGAAGGTCCTCTCCCCTCTTCTCCAGCTGGGCAGGTTGCCGTTGCCACATTCAGAACTCTGGCGGGGCCCGGTCTGCATGTTGTGGCCCCGGTTGCTGCAAAGCACACAGGAAAAGGCCCCAAGATCCCAAACAGGGTGGCCTGCTCGGAGACAGGTCGATTGGACACAGTTGAGGCCCATTTAGCCGCTCTGAACTGCTTGTTTGGAAACATCTGACCATGCTGCTGGCCATCGATTCTGCAGCACACAGAGCATGCAGGACAGGGCTGCTTATGGCTCAGAGAACCTGCAGACCCGGGGTTAAGGCCCACGAGGGCCTTGGGCTCCTTTCCCCAGCCTGGGCAGTGTCGTAAAGTGCCTAGGGAGGCTCCGCCTGTGTGGTAGGGTACAGAGGCTCTGAACGGAACCCCAAGGCCCCCCTGGGCCATAGGTGGGGTGGGTGCTCTGTCCTCTAGCCTGCCACCTGGAAAAGGGAAGGGGGGGTCCCATAGGCCAAGGGAGGCCTCCCCTGTGTGATCAGGTTCGTGAGTTCCGACCGGGCCCCGGCAGGCTTAGGGTTCGGAGTTCCCCACCCTGGGCTTCCTCCTCCTCAGGCCTAAAAAAATCGTAAATATTTTGCTAGGCCTGCAGGTCGATTAACTTGAATAAACTCCATATCTTGTACCGATTTCGGAAATACACAGGTTTCCATGATGCCTGATTTTCACTTTTTATACTTTACCAACTGAATTGTTATATTCCCGGTACACAATGAAAAACCATTGCAAGGTGCAGGTCAGTTATTGGACCTGGGCTCCTCGGGGTCTTGGAGAACCTGCAAGTCCTATATATCCTCACAACCAGAAGGATCCAGCAGATGTAACAGTATATCGCTTTTGGAAATATGCCATAGTTAGAAGACGTTACAGGTGAAAACGTAGACACAAATGGCTGTTTTTATTCAACTCAATTTCAATATATTTTTTTTTCCACAAACCCTGAGTACCTTTAAAATTCTAAGGATGCTGGAAAAAAGGATGCAAATTTGGCATGCATACCCTATGTGGACAAAAAATTCTGGGGTCCTAAGCGCTAACTACCCCAAATAGCCAAAAAACAGCTTAGTGGGGGAAAGGCCTAGCAGTGAAACGGTTACGTTGCAGATCAACCAATAACTGATACAGACAGCAAAAACTGTCACCTAACACCAGGTGGCATCATGTAACATATCCGACACTTTAAACATCCCCAGTACATTTTCATGAACATAAAGTCTCCATGTACCACAGCAAGCATTAAAATTGCTAGACATATAATGGGAACAATCACAAAATCCTATCGTATTCCATTTGTCAGAGAGTTCATTTAAATGTTCCTTGTTATAATATTTGCACCATAGTTAAATATGTAAAGCCCCTCCCTAAGGTGTTTATAGAGGCATTATGTAAAATCCTTCCTATTGTATTTGACTGAAGGGTTCAAAATGTATAGGACATTTTTATGGTGTTTGACAAGGTGTTCGCAAAGAAAAACCCTTCACTATCTAAAACCCCTCCCTAATGTAATCTTCCCAGATACTTGAAAACACCCAACTGTCCTCTCTTTATTGAGGAAGTCTTCTTTATACCCTTCAACACTCTCCAACTACAAGACACCTCGCCGAATATCTCCATGACCACAAACTCCTTGACACCACTGAGCAGTAGCAGCTCCTGGATGGAGTGCTGTGGCGCAGTGGGCGGGGTGGGGGAGGGACAGGGTGAGGGGTAGTAAACTCCGGCTCACCGCCGACCAGAGTAATGTAAATAAGTAAATAAATAGAACACATTTCATTGTGCGCGCTGAAATGCCAAATGACGTTTCTACAGATCTATATAAGTGTATGAGAGTTTCTCATTATTCAACAGAGAGCCCCATCATTTTCCTCCAGGCTACAGAGGAAGGTGTATCAGCAAAAAGCAAAGCTTCCACAAAAGTTATAGAACTCCTGCAATAGCATGTGAAGACCACTAGCTCCGTATAACAAACCAGAAAAATATATCAAATACACAGACTCAATGTACATATCAATTCTTTGCAACACACTAAAATTGCAAAACCAGAACATGCCCAGGATATCAGGATTTTAGGACATTTGTCCCTAATATCAGACGCCCGTCATCCATACGGCTCCACTCTTATTATCATCTGCGGCAATCCTTCACCAGGTTCACACGGGGATAAAAAAGGTAAATAAAAAAACAGCTATAATTCTCACAATGCCAGATCATCATAAGCACGCATTACTCCTAATGATATTTTTTGGATTTTTTGCTCCATAGTTTTGCTGCATACAGAATATATCTTGAACCCATGAATGAACACTCCGTTCATTCAGGTCCTTTTGATCGACATACGTGAAAGTCTATTCTAGCAGATAGAACAGGTATTTCTACCATATTAAATACAAAGCACATCCATATATCTTTAATAAGAAAAATTCTTCTTTTAGATTTTGTTAACACAGTTCCTTCTATACCGCTACAACAGCATGCTATTGTTTTTACAGGCTTCATGACCACCACCTGTAACACCCAGCAACGCTCTTTTCACTTTCTGTGTAATCCCAAGGCTAGAGGCTTTACATCAATTATCAGGTACTGGAAGTCTCCTCCTAGTGACACAGCTTTTAGTGGACATCATTACTGAGTTCCTTATATCCTGTCTCTTGGTCATTTCAGACCGTCAAACACTACCTCCAGATAAATCCTTCACCTGCTATCTACTCGCTAGACTACACCTTGAAGTAAGCATTGCTCTTTATCCATCCAGGGCTCATGAGCAGAGCTAGTATTTATGTTAAATGACGTTCATCTATATCTATCTAATTTGACATCTGTCATCACACTGTTACTTTATTAACCAGTTCCACATTCCCCCCCCTTTTTTTTCTGTTTTTTCTGTCCTTCCTCTTTTTCTTTCTTCTTTTTTCGTTTGTCTTCCTTCAATTGGACTTTTCTTTATTTCTTGTTTTTCCTTTCTTTTTCTTCTTCCTCCCTTTTCCTATTTTCTTCTTTCTTCCCTTTTGTTCTTTAACTTTCGTTCTCTCTTCTTCTAGCTTTCTTTCTTTCTGCTTGTCTCTTGTCTCCCTTTTCCCCCCCAAAACCCCCCCCCCCCTTTTTTTCCTTTTCCTTCGCCACACGTTCCATCATTTACATCTCAGAAAGATATTCATTATTATTCTTTACGTACAATTATCTTAAATTGTTAATATCATTGCTCTTTCTATCCTTGGGTGAGAATAACAGATTCTCGCTGTATGTGAAGTGTCCGTGTATAGTTTATAGCCAATTTTATGTAAAAGATATAAAAACAAAAAATTTGTCATGTAATATTTTTTTTAAATACATTCTTTCCAACCAACAGGAATTGTGGCATTTCCTGACGAAGGCGTACTTTTCGCCGAAACGCGCGTAGAAGATGATCATATGGCCACAGATTTGTCTCTACTTTTAATTGTTGTTGAATACATTGAATGTCTATACTATGTACAAATGCATTTTTGAATTGTGTTTTTTTAATTGATTTTGTTCGTGATTCTGTGAGAATCATATTAATAATAAACATTTATGTGATATTTTTTTAAAAATACTGTTTTTGGCTATACTACTTGGACACGTTTTAAATAGCAATTTACAAAACATATTAATTGCCTAGGAAGCTATATTTGCACTGTGTATCAGGATTTTGGAGACTGGCAAAAAGTCATGACACGTACTGGCATTCATGACTAAATCGCAGGTACCACAATGCAAGGTCATTTCAAATAACAAATGCCTCAAGGTCTTTAATATAAGAAGATAGCTGGTGAATGTTATCATTAATTATATTTCTGAGCAGAAGGAAGTAAAAAGGTGGCAAGATGAGGATCATCATACCTATCGTTTACAACATGTTTCACCAAAACATGATGAGCAACAGAATAAGCTATTGGTAAGTGGTATAAAGCTGACTGAGTGTATGCAGTCCATCAAGTACGGCTTCTGGGCCCAAGTGCAATTCCATAAGAAGTATATAAACACTACCCTCTGTGGTTGGCACTTTTTTTCCTTCAGCTCATCAGAGAGCTATTTGTCCAAGGCACCCATTAGTGTGTTTCTTACAAAACAGGAAACAGAAAGATCAGTTTGGTTATTAAACATGAACCTTAAGCTTGTTACTAAGGTGTTTTTTTAGTAGAATTAATCAGTTTCTTGAAACATTAGTCTCTCTTTTCCAGCAGTTTTAAAGCCGAGAGAGAAACTACCATCCACACAAACCTTGTCATATGTATGACACCAGGAAACAATAGCTAATATATTGTGTTAGATACCAAGAAACAGTTATTGTTTTTTTGTGTAAGTTATTGAGGTCTACGAACATAAGTTCGGTCTTTATTAAATACATCCAGTTTCAGTTGCAGCTCCTGCAATCTAGGGTATGTGTTAATGGTTGTGCACATAGTATTTGTTAGAGCTGCACTTGGTTCCTTGGTTTGTGTCTATCCTGGTACCATTAGTTCTGCACCACCACAGCCCATTGGGTCCTTTCATTCAAAAATACCTTTGAGGTCCGCTGTTTCACCTGCACAGGTACAGCAGCAATATCCAACAACTCTTGTTTACTAACATGTATTAGTGCATTTATTTTCCAGCCTCATCCTTAAGCCAATGAGCCAATTACCTAAACTTACAAATATTCTTCTTGAAAAGAGCTCATTACCCAGATAGTAATTCCGCATATATGGAATTTGAATTCCCTTAACTTTAGCTTATTATTGAAAAATAGGCTCCTGACTGCATTCTTCAGTTTCATTAACATGCATGATCTTCATCAATTGTATTTATTTTGGATTGAATTTATCCGCCTAGTTTTGCAATTGCTTTTGCTTATGCTTTGTAACACATATACAGTTAATAAATGTCATTTGTATAGCTCAAAAATATGATGGACAAGATAATACTGGAAATTCTATATTTCTTGCAATATGGAGGATGATGTCTACATCTGTGCAGGTATAGGGGGTCGGGTCCTGGGTTGGCTCGCAAGTTTTTTGGAAGGTCGCAACCTTCAAACTACTGTGCAATCCTATGTTTTGTCTATTCACCATCTGAAACATGGGGTGCCTCAAGACTCTGCCATGAGCCCGACCCATTTCAATCTGTATATGCGACCTCTGGCAGACCTGTTGAACAAACAAGGGGCGCAGATGGTGTCATACGCAGATGACGCTCAGCTGATTCTTACTTTGGCCCAGGGCAACGACAAAGCAGCAGAGGATTTCAAGCTCTGCCTGGAGGACATGGGAAACTGGATGAAACACAGTTGTCTCAGGCTTAATGCCAGCAAAACAAATATTCTGGTGGTAGGAAAACAACCCTCCATTTGGTCCTTGAGGTTGTGGCCCAGCTTGTTAGAATCTCCACCCTGTCTGAGTCAGAAAGTGAAAAATCTTGGAGTCTGGTTCAACTACACTATATCCTTCTCTGACCAGATCTCAGCTCTCACAGGTGCCTGTTTTCTGGATCTTAAAAATGCGGAAAAAAATCCTAGGACTCATCCCAATGGAAGAAAGACAGTGGTACAGGTGCTTGTGTAACATCTAGACTTCACTATTGCAATGTCCTGTATCTGGGGGCACCAAAGAGAAGCATTCATATGCTCCAACGGGTGCAAAAAGTGGCAGCTCAGATGCATTTAAACATCCGTAGACTCTCTCCAACAGGTAGCGCTTTGGTGATTCTCCACTGGCTCTCTGTTGAGGAGAGGATCTCAATCAAAATCTATGTCCACAGAATACTGCAGGGCAAGGGCCCAAAATATCTCTTCCCCATGATACACTCCTACAAACCCATGCGCAGCCTGAGATCTGTTGGAACTAATCTGATCTGCCTTCCCAAATTCAGTAGAAAACGTTTCGGAGGTAGATCTTTTAGGTACCTGGCAGCCATAGGTACAATTCTCTACTTATGTACCTTAGACAGGAGACATCGGAAGCATCTTTCAGGAAGCAACTTAAAACATGGCTTTTCAGAAAGAGTGTTACTGTTCACTTGTGGAAGATAACAGATAACAAACGCACTCAGATTTGTAAAAGATATATACTATTGTCCAGGTGGGTGGTGCTAGTGGGTTGATCCTCCTGAGAGCAAGAATGAGTACAAAATGATAATAGATCTATCCTCTGTAGAGGGGCGTCCCCCTTTAGCACTCCAAAATACCGTTTGTATTTTTAATCAATTTTCATGACAAATTTTGTGGCTTGAATATGAATAAAGTTTTATTTACTGTAAACTGTAGCTTGTTTTTTTCTTTTTTTCTTCAAAACAAATCAAGTTCATTTCACTGTAATCAATGCATGATTATATTATCCACACATTATTCTCATCTTCCATAACTTTTAGATATATTTCAATTAACCCTTGCATTGGGCTAAGGGTTAATTGAAATACATCCAAAAGTTATGGAAGATGAGAATAATGTGTGGATAATATAATCATGCATTGATTACAGTGAAACATAACATTAAACAGGTGAGAGACTATATATCTGGAAGTAGCTCCAAACGTGACTTCCTTAACCAAGAAAATTTGCTTCAATTCTACTCTGAAATGTTGTGCTGCAGATGAACAAGACCATTGCGTTTTCCAGAAAGGATGCTATTTATTCTATGCGACTATCTGCATGCTTTCCAGAACATTTATTTTCTTTGTGAGGTCAACTAATTGGGTCTTAAGAGTTGCTTCCATGCCTTGCAATGTAAAGCCTCTCACCTGTGCTTAAGACATCGCTAAATCACATGGAATGACATGACAAAGTGCTGCCTCTGAAGTAATAACTAGTTTAATCTGATCTTTGTCTCCACTAAACTGCCAAACTGGAATATCCTTCAGGAAAACTGATATGGTTTTGTTACAATGTGCACTTGGGGTAAATTGTGTGTGCTACTCCACTATGCACATGAGTATAGTTGACATCGCAAACGTTTTCCATCTTCACAGGCTGGATACTCTTGGATGTCTTGTCCTAATTTAGGTCAGTTTGCCCTATTTCCTCCCAGAAGCATTTAGAGGCCGGCTGCAGAGAAACAGCTTCTGTTTGGTCACTAGACTTCCCTAAAGAGGACTTATGAGGCTACATTAATCTAAGTTGTATAAGTTGATTTGTACAGCTACCTGAAACCCTGTATAAGTGGCGTCACTGGGCAGGGCCAGATGGGCCCGTGCCCAGTTGCATTTCTTTTAGTGCCACTGTAAATAAATTGGAGAATTAGTTACGGTGGGTGAGAACCCATCTCAAATTTTAATGACAATTCGCTAACCTGTGCTTATATCTCAAGTAATTTGGACCAAAAGTAGTCAGACTTAAATTAGAGGCAATGTATAAAGTATTTATGCAGCCCTCAAACAGTAATTAAGTGAAAACACAACATAAGAAAAATACCAAGCCAATTTAGAAAAATAGAGTACATTTTAATAAAATAAAATGACACTAAAACAATAAAAAAACAATCAATACAATCAGAGATAAGAGTTTTAAAATGTTTAGGTGAAAATAGCGCTGCAAAGCACAAAGGTCATCTGGCCATACTGGACGAGGGGAGAGTCACAAGCTTAGGCACAGGATCTTGGAGCATGGGTTGGATACAAGGATCAGGTTAATCCTACTGAATAGTTACATTCTCAAGTTTGCAAGAGGGCTGTTCGAGTTGACAGCAGCTGTGAAGAGGAGATTGTCAGCAAAAAGAGGAGGTCAGGTTTCACGGATGGTCACTGTTGCAGTGCAAAGATCGATTCATTGCTGGTGATTCACCGTGGCAGTTGGCAAGGGCTGTCACTATCAGCGGGAAGAGAAGGTTTCACTGGAGCTTTGTACTGGTGGTCATCACAGACAATCTCTGTTGCCATGAAGAGCAGGTCCTACTCGAGCTACCTGTTGGCGGTTGATTCTCAGAGCAAAGGGGTTATTTTGTGTTCACAAGTTGCTAAAAACATGTGTATCTTCACCTTTTCTTCAGGAGGAGTACACTCCGATGCCTGCCAAAGGTCCAGGACCTGGGAGGAAACTCTTTGGTATCATTATTCACTCCAGCAGAGGCCTGCAACAGGTGTCAGGCAGGTCCAGCAACAGCAGGGCAGCTTGGAAACTACAGAGCAGGCCTCTAGAAGCCTGTAGTGTCCTTGCAGCTCAAGCAGGAGGTCGCCCAACTGACCCTTGGAGTCACTTCTTGAGAGCATGGGTTCAAGACAAGCAAATCTAATCTTTCTACTTCAAACTACTAGGTAGAGCGTCTTCTGAATCTTTCCTAGGTCCAGTAGTGTTATAGGTCCAGTAGTGTTATGGTGAGCGGTTCTAAAGTTGCCACGTTTATCCTGAGTGCCATTCTGTGGGAGGGTGATGCGACCTTTGTCTAACCTTCTCCTTTCCTGGGTCTGGATCTGAACTGTCTAGTGTGACAAAACAAAGGGATCCACCCGCATGTATAATATATCAAGAGACTCCCGTTCATACCATGTGTGTCCCACGGTCGTGGAGAATACACATCAGTTGTTAAAATACCCCTCACACACCAAAAGGGCCCTTGGTGTCATGCTTCATCATAGGGGTCTTCCCGCCCCTCTACGGGACGGGGCGTGCTACGACCAGCGTATACGTGGGAGCACTGTTCTTGGTAGGACTACTATGTGTAGTGCAGGGGTGTGCAAGGAAGGGTCAGGAGTGAGTGGAGAGTGATTTTAAAAAATACCTGGCTCACTGGACTAGGAAAAAAATTTTATTCTGCCATCTAAGCTGGTATTAGTAAAAATGTGGGGGATGGAGGGTGTATGCCTCAATGAGCTTAACCTCCTGGTGTCGACATGTTTCGAAGCTTACCCCAAGCTTCTTCGTCAGGACCTAAGAAGATCCCTTCCAACGATGCACTGTGATGTGGTGAAAAATAGTGGGTGAAAAAATAATAAACATAGGAGGTAAATAGCCTCCAAAAGTTGGTACCGCCCCACTGGGTCTTACATACTCCTCGTAACTTGCTGCAAAGAGGATAATTTCCTCATGAGCTCTTTTACCGGGTGGTTGAAGTGCCAAATAGGCTACGCCTCCTAGGATCAGTGTCCCGCTCAAAAAACCACCCCGGTCGACGGAGCCGACCGGGGTGGTTTTTTGAGCGGGACACTGATCCTAGGAGGCGTAGCCTATTTGGCACTTCAACCACCCGGTAAAAGAGCTCATGAGGAAATTATCCTCTTTGCAGCAAGTTACGAGGAGTATGTAAGACCCAGTGGGGCGGTACCAACTTTTGGAGGCTATTTACCTCCTATGTTTATTATTTTTTCACCCACTATTTTTCACCACATCACAGTGCATCGTTGGAAGGGATCTTCTTAGGTCCTGACGAAGAAGCTTGGGGTAAGCTTCGAAACATGTCGACACCAGGAGGTTAAGCTCATTGAGGCATACACCCTCCATCCCCCACATTTTTACTAATACCAGCTTAGATGGCAGAATAAAATTTTTTTCCTAGTCCAGTGAGCCAGGTATTTTTTAAAATCACTCTCCACTCACTCCTGACCCTTCCTTGCACACCCCTGCACTACACATAGTAGTCCTACCAAGAACAGTGCTCCCACGTATACGCTGGTCGTAGCACGCCCCGTCCCGTAGAGGGGCGGGAAGACCCCTATGATGAAGCATGACACCAAGGGCCCTTTTGGTGTGTGAGGGGTATTTTAACAACTGATGTGTATTCTCCACGACCGTGGGACACACATGGTATGAACGGGAGTCTCTTGATATATTATACATGCGGGTGGATCCCTTTGTTTAAGTACGCTTTGTTGGGAGGAAGTATCCACCTCCACCACTCGTTGAGTGGAACCTCTCTACTCCCCCCCTTGTTTTTCTTTCTAGTGTGACAAAAGGCAGGCAGGTCTAAGTGGGTGTGAGCTGTATTTTCCAGTTGAGGACAGGCAGCCCTTGGAAGTCAGGAAGAAGTGGGCAAGCCCTGAGGTAATCATTTGAAGTGCAGGGTGGCAGATACAACCCCTCAGGACATTGCGAACAACACCATGCACCACAACCGAGGCTCTTTTGTTCCTTTATCTAGAAGGAATATGCAAAACACAACAGGAGAGCCATTTAAAGTCATGTGACCCTGAACACCTGCAAAAAGGTGCAGTTGGTTTAGGTAGAACAATGCCAACTTTCTAAAAGTGCCATTTTCAGATTAGTAACTAAAACTCTGACTTTATAATTAAAGAGGATTTTAAATAACAATTCAGTTGAGTGTCAACAGCATATGACTATCTGTTCCCAAACTGAAGGTTTCACTTGTCAAGTGTAATCAGATATTCTTACAACAGTGACAAATTATTCTAAGAGTTTTTCAGTGTCAGGACATGGAACACTCAAATACACATGACCTACATTTTCATATGAGCCTTTAGGGCCTACCTTAGGGGTGACTTATAAGTATTCAAAAGTAAGGTTTAAGCCTGAAAAAAGGTTTATTTTGTGACGCTGAAGTGGCAGTTTAAAACTGCACTAAATGCTGCAGTGACAGGCCTGAGATATGTTTTTAAAAGGCTATTGTCACAGCATCACAGCATGTTGCTCCACCTTTAAATGCTTTTAGAAAAATACTGTCAATTATTCCCACATGTGCTCGAAATGTAGTAGTCATGTTCATATCACTTCCAGGCTCAAGCAATTCCTAATTTACCATGCCACTGTCCCATTTGCTTACATCTCGGAAATCTCCTTTGGTTGCCAGTACCTGATAGAATTAGATTCAAAACTTTTATCCTAACATACCAAGCTTTCCATAAGTAAGACTCTATGTGCAGCAGCTCATTAAGCCTTACATTAATGTTCAGAGTGTCAGATACTTACATGATCTTCGCGTTCAGCCACCTAGATTTCAGCACTTTTGCAGGGAAGGCTTCTCGCTTGACACACTAGCGGCAAAGTACTGGAATGCACTCAATCAATCAATCAGTAATCTTATAAAGTGTGAATACTCCCCTGTGAGGGTCTTAAGTGCTTAGTGGGGAGGTTCTGCGGTCCAGTTGAATAGGTCCATCCTGAATTGTGGTAGCGATGGTGATTGCCTGAGGTGCAGAGGCAGGGAGTTCCAGGACATCGCAGTGAGGTAGGAGAAGGATCTTCCTCCAGCCGTGGTCTTGCAGATCTGTGGGGTGGTAACCAGAACCAATTGAGCAGAGTGGAAATGTTTGGTGGGAGTGTAGAATGAAAGGTTGTGTTTGAGATATGCAGGTTCGGTGTTATGGAGGGCTTTGTAGGCATGCATGGGGAGCTTGAAGGTGATTTGTTTGTTGATAGGTAGCCAGTGTAGGTCTCCCAGGTGGCCGGTGATATGGTTGCGGTGTGGGATGCTCAGGATGAGTCTGGTGGAGGCATTCTGGACATTCTGCAGTATTTTGTGGAGTTTCTGGTTGGTGCCGGTGTAGAGTGCGTCACCGTAGTCAAGTCTGCTGCTGATGAGCCCATGGGTGACAGTTTTTTTTGGACTCAGTGTGAATCCACTTGAAGAACTTATGAAGTAGGTGGGGGGTAAGTAAGCACAGCAGGCCAGCAGGAGTCATTCCAGGTGGACGGGGTGTAGCCCAGGATGAGGACTTCGGTCTTGTCTGAGTTAAGCTTGAAGCAGCTGTCCTACATCCACGTGGCGACTACCTTCATCCCACTGTGGAAGTTGATCTTGACGGCTGTGGGTCCATCTGTGAAGGGGAGAATCAGTTGGGTGTCGTCGGCATAGGCGATGACGTTGAGTCCATGGCTTCTGACAGTGGCTTCAAGCGTGGCCATGTAGATGTTGAAGACGGTGGGGCTCGGGGATGATCCCTGAGGCACTCCGCAGCTAATCCCTGTGGGTTCTAAGTTGAATAATGGAAGTCTGACTCTCTGCTAGTGCTTAATTTGACCCTGTGGTTTCCAGTGCTCAGCACCCACACTTAATCATCAACACAGGCGCTTGAGCACCAGTTAAGGACACATTCACTTTTGGTGGACACAGGAAGATAAAGTGATCGCCCAGATTCATAGGATGTTGAGCCAAAGCCAAGACTCGAACCTGGTTCCCCATCTCTGAGGTCGGCAGCTCTGGCCATTACACCACATCCCTGCCCCACTTGTAGGGTTTGTTGGTTCTGTGTTAAGCAGCCCTAACAGGAGAAATGTGCTGGTCAAAGCCACCTCCTGACGAGATCCCCGATACTTCATTATTTACAAATTAACCATTGCTCTTTGTGTTTGGCCAGTGAGGAAGGAGCTGATCCATTCTAGGGTTTTGTTGCAGATGCTGGCGTTGTGGAGTCTTGCATAGAGGGTGTGGTGGGAGATGGTCTCGAAGGCGGCTGAGAGGTCCAGTAGAAGTTATGGAAGCCCCCTCTACTGGACTCTTTAGGAAGATGCTAAAAACTTGGTTCATCACAAAATAATACTGTTATGTAGACAGCAGTCTATAAAGGAAAAACCTCTTATCTGACCTTTCTAATTTTTCAATAGTAGTCACTTAAATGTTAAAAATTCCCCAGAACAACATTACATTGACAGGTGAGAATGACAGTGTGATGTTTTTTTCTCTATGGGGGTTCTGTCTAATGTTTCTTTAAACTGTTTTTTCAAACTTAGATGTTGAGCAATTTTCGCAGTCTCTTAATTTTATAGATTGTTGCAATCCAACTTAATGTGGAAATATCTTCATGGAAATATCTAAATGATATATAAATCAAATGCCAAAAGAAATTACATGAATGTTTTGCTATAAAAAATAAAACAATAAAAAGATGAAAAAGTAATTTGTTCTTGCAATGTAATGTTGTTCTGGGGAATTTTTAACATTTAAGTGACTACTATTGAAAAATTAGAAAGGTCAGATAAGAGGTTTTTCCTTTATATGCTTTCTCTCCCCTCCTCTTGGACCTAAAAGCAATTAGGGGAACCCTTTCTTACACATACAGATGTAGACAGCTTTTATGGCCTTTTTTGGTTTAGCCTTCTGATGGCCTTTTATTGCATTTTTATATAGCGTGAACTCGACCCAACTTGACTCCTCGACAGGAGCACTTTAGACAAACACCAGTAGTCATTTATTCTGTCAAACACAAAAACAGAGTGGGACATGCAGTACACACTGGTAGCTTTAAAGCACCAGGAGCAACAACAGTGACAGCAATTACATAAGATTTAGGAGGTTAATAGACAGATAAATCTGGCAAAATCTGAGGAGTCCTAAGTCCTCTTGTGCCATCAACAGATAAGTACATTACTATTTTATTGTGAAAATAGTGTGCACAGAGAAAAAGCTGAATAATACTAGACTATTTATCTTGCTTTATGTATTAGAATTAGAGATCCATAATATTTTAGGACCCATGTTTAAAATTATACATTTACTCACTAAGTGAAGAAAGAACCATTAATTTACATGAAGGCCTCATAAAGGTGCCTTCCCTCCCTAAGCACACATTGTACATTTTCAATCTATCAACAGACAATGATATTGGCTTTCTGTATATCACAGAAACGTGTCTGATGGATAGCTCTAAACCAGATATTCTAATCACAATACCTTCAAGATAGGAAACACATAAGGTGAAAGGGTCTAAAGATTATCTTCCTTAGTCAATTCCAATGTTTTAATCTTAGTGTGGACAATCTTGAAGGAGAGGAAGTCTTGATTTCTGCCTTACGATCTCACAACACTGCTCATTCTCTGGGGCATTCATCTAGTGCACTGTGGGTTATAGCTCTAAGTTTATTAATTTATTGGGGGAAGCACTTACCTATCACTTCATACCGTTCTCTAATTTTACTATACTAGGAGAAATTAAAATATTCTAGTACAGTAGCAACAATAAGTCAGTGCAAACCTAAAAGGACAATTGTTCTATGCTTAACCTTCCATAATGGATTTCAGGCCCCACCCATACTGCCAGGCATACTATTGATTTGACCTTTACGAATGAACCATCAAGCCAAATAGATCAACCAGAATCTCAGGTGCGGTCCAATCACATGTTTATCTATTTTAGGCTGACTGAGGTCTGAAATAAGACCAAGTCAAGGCACAAAGGTAAGGGAACTAAGGAATTTTGTTAATGGGGAAAGATTTGGGATAAAATGTTGACAAAACTCCTGGCCAAACCCCTTCTCCTCTCTCACTCGGGACATGGGAAATTACATTTAAAAAATCAATAGTTGGCTGAAAGCTGCTGTGTATAAGCTGGCCCCACTCTGACCTTGTAAACCAAAAAAGCATGGCTTCTTTTCCCCACGGCTCTTTTCTGCCTTGGTCATGGAGAAAACTACTCTGAAAAAGCTTGAAAGGAAATGGAGAAGACACTATCTCTCTTAGGATAAACAACATTTAAATCTGCCATTAAATACAATCACAAAACATTAAAGGAAGCAATTTGAGTGCTAATACAATTGGGATGGCAAAGAATGATATGCGTGAGGATTGTATAATCACCAAGGAGTTTTTATATCCTACAGTAAGCAATATTGAAGTTTCACCCTCTCATGTTGTGCAACAACCTTTCAGGTTATTTCAAACATAAAATGAAGTCATTCAAGCAGACTTTGCCAACACTAATACTGAGGAATAAAAATGTGAACTTACTATCTCAATAGCTAGTAGTACCTGGCTGAATTTAAACCGATTACGTTAGAGCAATCCGAACAAGCAATTCTGAAATGCAAATCTGGTTCACCAGTAGATCCATGTCCCCCTCAATAGTAGCTAAAGCATTGAAGATCACCAACCCAATCATTAACACTCTGCTTAATTCCTCCCTTAAACAAGCCAATGTCCCTTAAATAAGGAAAGAGGCAAAGGTCAAACTCATACTAATAAAGCCTTCAGCTGACCTGAAGAGTTTAGCAACCTTTAGGCCTATCTCATGGTTGTGTACCCTCTCTAAAATACTGGAAAGCTACTAAATGCACAATTGTCAGAGTATTTGGACCAGTTTAGACTTCTTCACTCTACCTAATCAGGCTTTAGACTGCAGCACTATACAGAGACAACTCGAGTTGAAGTATCCGGATCCATCATAATAAACCAAAATAACCCTTCATGAAGACCAAAAAGTCATTCTCATTCTTCTGGATTTGCTGTTGGCATTCGATACAGTGTCACATGCCCTTCTGCCTCAGCACCTTGCTGATTTTGGAATATCTGGTTCAGCCTTTCCATGGTTTCAAAAATTCCTCGGTATTGGGAAACAAGCTGTAACAGCTTCCTCCTGCAGTTTAGCAGATACATCTTTCAAGTCTGCGGTCCCTCAAGGGTCATCTCTGAACCATACATTATTTAACATTTACATGAGCCCTTTAGCCTCTCTCATAGAATCCTATGGAATTCTAGTTATCTCCTGTGTGGATGATAACCAAATTATTCTATCCATTGGCAAAGACTTGGCTGGCGCAAAACAGGATTTTAAAGCCTTTTTAACCCAAATCATAGATTACATTAATTCTAACCACTTAAAATGTAACACTGACAAAACTGAGTTTACTTATGGAATCAATAATTACTTTATGGCTTTGGACTAGTGACCTGAAGGATTTTCTAAATCCCCTCCCTCAGCTCCAGTAGCAAGAAACCTAGGTGTAATATTTGACAAAGATTTGTTATTTCAATCACTGGTCCTTGCTGTGACAAGGACCTGCCACTCATGGATAAAGTCACTGAAGACGTTCCCTGACTTTCTTCTGTACGAGGTCCATAAGACAATGGTGCATATATTAATAACATCAAAGATTGACTATGGCAACAGTCTTAGGTTCATCTACATACTTAATTATTAGGCTGCAGATGGTTCAGAATGCAGCTTCAATATTGGTACTCAAGCTCTTGACCAAAGTCCTGTCTCAGAGTATCTGAATATGTTGCACTGGCCCCTGGAGCAAAAATATATTTTTTTCAGAGCCCTTGTTACAGTCTATAGAGGTCTCCATGGGATGGGTCCAAAATATCTCAATAAGATAGTTAGTCACCATGCTGCCCTACAAAATACTGAGTTCCACTAATGCAAAACTTCTTGAGATACCGAATTTTAGACTTGCTACAAGAGGGGCAGATCATTTTCAATCCTGGCCTCAAAAGCTTTGAATAAGCTTCCTCACCGTACAAAAGGAAAAGTGAGTTTATACGAAAAAACAGATGAAACTCAAAATAAATGCTAAATACAAAACTCCAATATTCTAATCAGAAATATATTTATTGGATATTAAACGATACATTGCTTGAGCCCAATGAAAATTAAAATCTAATTCTAAAAAATTACATCATGTTTTTAAGCAACTTTAAAAACCAAACATCTTAGAATTAAAGTTTGCTGAATTTTCTAAGGGTTGAGCAGCTTAGGGTAGAAGGGGAGAGAAAAGATATAAAAAATCATATTCAGCAACAGAAACATTAAGAAGCATCAACGACCAATAACCACAAAGCAATTTACATGTAATAAAAATTGTAGATTACTAATTGATTTATACCATACACAAAATTCCATCAGAATCTGTTGGGCATGGATAGGTGTATTTACAAGAAGGGAGGGAGAGGGTCCAAGGGAAAAATATTTTAAGACCTGCGAGGGTTAGCTCCTCAATCTTCAACCATAACACTACAAAGAACCTTCGGGTCTAAAATTATAACAAAAAAGAAGAGCAACAACATCTAAGATAAACCCCTGGGGATATTGCTTTATTAGGACGAAATCCCTCACCCGCCAAAGGTGGCATGCTTCATTATTGGGATTCTCCTCATAATGGGAAAACCTGGTACTGCCACGGGCTACAACCCCATCTCTGAGGAGGAGGAGCTCAAGGATGTTTTGTTCCTAGTCTTGGATGTACTAAATCCAACAATGCGAAACTAGGTGGGGTGAGGTGCGCAGCGCAAAAGAATCTAAGGTAGTGAGGAAGTGAGATAAGACTAGCTACCAGGTACATAACACAACTTTATTAGCTCGTCCTGGGGCCAGGATCAAAACAAAAAGCATTAGCAGGGGTAATGTATATCTGCGGGTTGGTGACGAGAAGAAAACTGACTGCGAGACGGGTGCCCCTTCCCTGAGCTGTATGCCAGGTTAAGGTGAGGCGATTCCCCGTAGTGTATGGATACCACCAGTGAATTCTCACAGAAAAAAAAAGATCACTGGTTTTGTATTCCATATCGCCCATTACTTAGAGATTTCTAAAAAAACAGTTTTCTCATTATTTCTACGTTTTTTTAACACTTTTCTTCATGATCTATATTAGTGTGAGAAAAGACTAATATATCAAGCAGCAGAACACCCTGGTCCTGAAGAAAGCCGCAACAGCTCTAAGGAGGTTCAATAGGCTGAAACATGTAGACCTTTTTCTTCTCGTCACTAACCTGCAGGAAGATTAATACATAAATAGTAGTCAAAGAAAGCTGAGTTAATACCATTTTAGTCTCAGATCACATGGTGTGCATCTCACATCTGGGTGATAGGTTCACTCTAATGTGCATCCATGCCAACCAGGCTAGTAAGTGTCCTGCTCTGCCAGCTTCAGAATGTTATATGAGTCATGTAAGACCTGAAGTCAAGCACATGCAGTCTCTTTACGAGGACTAAATATTTTCCTCTAAGAACCAAGAGATCAGGATTTCCAGAAGAAGAATGTGACACTGCTCATTACACATCATGATGCAAGGAGGAATACTAATCAAGAAGTTCACTAATCAGGGCCTTTCTCTCACCCACTATTGTGGCTTGCAGTGACCGACCCCTCACCACCATCATGAAGGCCTATCATTGCAGTACAGCATTGTAGGCTGTTCTGTAATTAAGTTTAAAATAAGGCTGAATACCCCCTTTAAGAGCCTCCATCAAGACTGGCTACTCCAAGCCACTTGGTGAAAGTTAATAGAGGGCTTTATGGAGAACTTTTAAGAATAGTTATATATTGCTCTGCAAACTGTGTAGCATAAGAAAAGCAACTATTGAGAGAATATTTGGTATGGCACATTGTAGTTATAAAAGAGATCAATCTCAACATGTACAATGTAGGAGGTGGTGGTTTTGCACCATGCAGTAGAAATGTTACTGTTCAAAGACAATCGCTGCAGACAGAGAGATTGAGAGATTATGATAAGAAGTCAATTATAAGTACCACATGGTGTTTTAAGTTGTGCAGGTTATGGTGTGAAGAGAATGAAGTAATCCATTTATAGTAGTTTGGCCAATGTTGCACAATACCAGATTGGCTCTGATTCTTGTGGCTGGAGATAGATCCATCCTTTGAAGTGCATTTTAAGAGGTGCTTCCCTCCATCCTTAGGGAAACCCTAATAACCCGTATTTCAGGCAGTTATAGGGAATAGATAGTGGTGACCCAGCGGAGTGGGAACAGTGCAAGGAGAAATTGTTGTCAGATGTCCTCATGGTACAATCTAATTTTGCATTTTTCATTATTGAATCCCCACCCACTTCAGACTTCCCAAATGAACTACCTGATCCAAAACGTACTGCTAATCTGAATCCTTTCAGAGAAATGTTGATAAAGCCCTCAGGAGCATGATAGGATGCTCACACAAGAACAAGAGGGTGGAGTCAGACAGAGGTAACCCCAGACATAGCTTTACTGGATCGGGATTGAATGTGTAAATAAATAAGGTGCATGGGCAAGGGATCCAAACAAGTGAGGAACCAGAATCAAGGGACCTTTTCCAAAGGTGGGAAGAGAGTAAAGTAGCAAAAGAAATAAAGGTTAATGCAAAGTTTAAATATCTAAAAAGTCAAGGAGGCAAACTGTAGTCTGACTGATCTAACAGGACAAATTAGAAGGTTATCTTTTGTAATGAGAAATGTTATTCAAACATTGCCCTTCTGTCAGTGTGCCATCTTATAAGCCTTTCCCGGATTGCAACTTGTTGTCAGACGCATTGGCTCGATGTGGTGAGAAGGGGGGTGGGGCTGCACCAGGGTATTCTGCACAATAAAGGAGCACCGTAGTTGCGGCAGCTAAGTTGCAGTTCTCCATATGCCATGCTACTGGATCCCATTTCTGTATGGAATACCATCCACACAATGGCACTATCTGCATGGTAATCATCCCTGCTCCTGAAGTCTCCCCCTGCCAAAACTTCCCTTGTGAGAAAACTGTGGGGGATGTTCTCAAAAACGTGTGATAACTACCGAAAAAGTAGCTAAATGTAACTCTTCACATTGCAGTCTATAGCGGGAAAATAACACTGTGTTAACGTGGTATTCCCGATACGGCGGCACCATGCGATAGACCCACCACAACACATCAAATGAACGCATTAAAATCAACGCGACGCCGCAAAAATGCGAAACACGAATGTGAAAATAGCGGCGATGACGCAAATCGCGATACAAAAATCAGTGATAACCAGCCACAGGCCTGCAATCTCCACGAGACATGCGAGAAAATGCACTATAAAAGTCGGGAGAAAAAAAAATACAAAAGCCAAACAACAGCAAAGCACAATGGAGTCAGCCAGAGCAAGTGCAGAGGACAACCAGAACCCCACAAGCCCCCCCGGAGGATCCCCCTGGAACCTCCAGATCAGGGAAGGGCAAGGACAAGAAGAGTAGGAAGAAGCAGTTCAGACAGCAGGAAAATAGGATCCTGATAACTGAATTGATAAAACACCACCAACTACTGTTCATCACCTCTATGTGTAATTGGCAACTAAAAATGGAATATGGCAGACCATGGTGGACAAGGTGAATGCAGTTGGAGTGCTGAAGAGGACAATGGAAGAGGTCAAGTGGCGCTGGAATGATGTCAAGCGCAAAACCAAGCAGAAACTTGTAAACAACTGGAAGGCAGCGATGCAGACTAGAGGTGGCAGTCCAGTGCCACAGGAGGAGCTGGACGAGATGGAGGAAATGGTGTCCACAGTCATCAGTGGGGGTAGGGTGGCAGGAGTTGGGGACAGGACACTGCTCAACATGACTGGACACAACAGCAACAGGTTGAGTAACGACCAGGGTCTGGGGGGAACAGGGGGAGATGGGCACAATGCACAAGTAAGCATAGCACAGCTGCGGACAAACCATGCCCCAAACCCCCAACTCCCTCCAAGAGACCATTGCACCCAAGTATGCAACAACTCAGCACTGTATAAGCATAGAAGCCAGAGGCACACCGCAGTAAGGGATAAGGGGCAGCTAAATCAGTGCTGCAGGTGCGACTCCCCAGAAATGCGGCACACACACATCACATGCAGAGCACATCAACATTGACAACGATATGGCACAATCCACAACACGTCCACAACAGAGCAGAGGACACAACTGGTGCCGTCTGTGTGCAGAAATTGGCCAATCACATATGGCATTACAGGGAAATGTGAGTTGACAATGTACAAGTACAAATACACATCCAGGATGTAGTCAAAATGTCCACTGTCCCGCATCATATAGGCAGCTCCCCACAAATAGTCACAAAGTACACTGCCATTCAGTCTGAATGTGAACATGTACAATGCATCAACACACGTCAACACAATGTTAAACTGCTTCTCCCCTTCACATTGCAGAGGGAAATTCAACACCTCCTGCAGAGCAGTCCCAACGTCTCTTCTCTGATGATGAGGAGGACCACCACACCTTCGACTCCGATGTCCTCTAACAGCTTGTGGAGAGCCTCCGCAACCCATTTCCCGGAGCAGGGCAGCCTAGCTGATACAAGGAGAACCCATCCCCTACACAGAACACACGGCAGGCAGCACCCACCACCAAGGCTGGCTCCCAGGACCCCCACAACAAACACATGGCCTTCCAACGCCGTGTGTTGGGGTGCCAGGAGAAGCTGGCTGAACAGGTGCAGGTGGGGTACGACCGCATGGTAGACAAACTAGATGCCATACGTGGGTGTTTAAGTCCCATCAGGGACCATTCACAGTCCCTTAGAGACACCGACAGTCTGTTCCATGCCCTCCAATGAACCATGGCTTAAATCTCCAGGGTCCTGACTCTGCGACAAGTACGACTGTCTAGTTCGAGTGCCTCCAGCGAGCTCGCACGGGAGTCGGGACTCATGTGGAGGCTCATGGAGAACATGGAGCAGATGCATGCGGAAAGAGCATCTGCGACGGCTGCACACCAGCGAGAGGTAGCTGGGTCCCTCAATGCCATAAAGACCCTCCTCATGGGATTGCTTCCACAAGGCCTGGTGCTGATGCATGCTGCTGCTACCACTCCATCCACATCTCCGGCCCCTGAGGTGTCAGTGCCACACAGTGCGATGGACATTCCACCTCCGGCTTCTGAGGTGCCACTGCCACACAGTGCTGGAGACAGAACACCACCACCCACATGTGAGGCCCCTGAGACAGCAGAGGACAAAGATGCAGATTAATCTGCCCTCGTGGTCAGAAGGAAGCGGTAGCATTCATGTACACCATATGGCCTGTTTCTACTTCATTCTGCCCCTGCATCATCCCCTTCCACTGTCCCCCGATGCACTCTGCGACACTCACCTTGGACCTCGACATGGACTGCTATATTCTGTTTGGTCACCAATGACACAGATATCAGACTGCAGACTGAACTCCTCCTCTACTGATGTACTTGTCATTCCCTGAAGGACTCTAGCTCGCCCTCCACGGGCCCACACTGCAAGGTGGGGTTTGCATGGCCCTGTACTGCTCCAGCTACAACACTCCATTGAATATGCATTAAACATTCATTTTCACAACGATGTGTCATGTCTGTGATCTTGCAGATCTGAAGGTATGGATGCATGTAGGGTCAATGATTTCACCTTACGTCCACGTTGCTCATGTCGTGGGACATGGGGGTCCACGTTGCTCATGTTTTGGGACATGGGTCACAGGGTGACACATTGCCGACTGCGTGATGGGTGGCGATGACACTAGAATGGAGACACACACACTAGTTACTTCCCTGTCCAGCCATGGATGGGAGCACGCCCAGAGCCCCTGGGTCATTGTTCACACCCCTATGCTGGACTGGCATATGCCAGCCGAGCCCACTCCGCTTACGCTCACAGGGGGGGACAACGCTACATATCCCAGGTTTTCCCTGTAGGGATCTGCTGCTCACAGGTCTAGTTGTCAGCATACCACAGCCACTCCCTCACGGCTGGTTCACACCCACACCACACCCATTCAGCATCGGCATAACGGGACACGTGACCCTGCCAATAAAAAGGGCCTGGCGCAAGTGCTGGATGCCATTTCCATTCTGTAACTGGGTGTCTCCGTGTTGGTATCATTTATGCATGAGGGCCTATTTCCCTGCCACCTCACATTGCCCAGTGCCGGGGTGACATGATGGCGTCCGCACCACGGGACTCAATAATAAAGGGTCCATGGCTAGCGGTGCACAGATGGTGGTGGCATCGGATACACTGTGGCAGGCACAGGCCCACCGCTACGGTAGGTTGTCTTTCGGTGCACAGAGGTAGGGGCACCTTATGTGCTGAGTGGGTGTGCAGCCTGCAATGATGCGCTGTCCAGGCAGTCCTGAAGGGTGGGATTAGTGTTAGCCCTGCTGGACCGCAGTGTAGGCCTGAGCCAGCGGGCAGTGCGGGCCCACCGAAACGTGACATCGCCTTGCGGTTTACAGGGTTGGTGGCTCCTCTAGGGCTGAGCGAGAGGGCAGCCTGCGATGAGGCTGTGTGCACTAATATGTTCTCTACCATTGTGAAAACAAGACCCAGAATCAAGTGTGTGACCTGGTGGCCCGCGGTGCGGGGCTGCATGATGTGGAGGGTGCCATGGTCATGGGCCACAGGCTTCGAGCTCCCACTGGCACGTGGTGGGCCCTCTTGGAGACACGCCGGTGTCGGAAGGTGAGCAGTGAGGCCTGGTTGCGCAGGGGCGGGCAGTCTCCGCTAGGCAGCGGGAGGGGCTGGGGTGCAGCAGCCTGTGTGCTCAGTGAAGGGCTAGCGATGATGGCATGTGCTATTGTATGGACTCTGCCATTTATGTCTCTGGCAACTGTTTCAGATGAGCGACCTGGATGACTGCAGTATGTAAAGGCACATAGTTGGAGACACACCGGTGGATGCAGGTGAGCAGTGGGGCCTGGGTCTGCAGTGTCAGCACTCTCTCTCCCTCTCTTTCTCTCTCCCTCTATCTTTCTCTCCCTCTCTCTCTTTCTCTCTCCCTCTGTCTCCCTCTCTTTCTCTCTCCCTCTGTCTTTCTCTCCCTCTCTCACTCCCTCTATCTCCCTCTCTTTCTCTCTCCCCCTCTCCCTCTCTCTCTCTCTCTCTCTCTGTCCTTTGATGGGCCCATGACACACCTTCTTATTTGTACTTCTGTGACTTACGGAATGACCAGGGAAGACCCGCTGTGCCTCTTCATGATTGTTGTTGTTTGTTTAATCTGTAATAAAGGTTTTATTTTGGATATATGTTATGAATGTATGTTTACATTTTTCTGGCCACACCTGTATGATAGGTGTTGTGATTGTGCAACTTCAGGCGATTTGTTTGGTTCATGGTTTTGTGGAGTTGATGTGCATTCTCTTTGTCCAAAGGGAGGGGGGTGGAGTCCGGAGGGGGTGGCGGTGTGTGTTGCTTCCCTATAGGGCTATGGGCTGTGCTCCCTTGGCTGCTGCTGGTTGTCGCATGACTTTACACCATGTCAGAGCAGGTGTTAGTTTTCTGCTGCTAACGCGCTCCATCGCCTGTTTTGTGATCTTATCCCAGATCTGGCTGGTCATTGAGAATGTTGTGGAGTGGTGTTGTCAGGGCGTTTTGCTTGGGATGGCCTAATCTGCATCTCATTAGCGATATTTGCCGGGGTCATCCGTGGCGATGTTTTTTGAGGATGCTATCACCAGAAAACTGGTGATATCGGCTGTTTGCACCGGCTTGTGAATGGGGCGATAGATTTATTGCGACTTTGGCTGCGCTAAAGTGCCGGTAACTTGGCGATAGCTGCTTGAGAATATGCCCCTGAGTAGTTATGCGCTGCCTGCAATGAGGTAGGGTGTTTGGTGGTATGATTCGTGCAAAAGTGTTCTGTCCTAACAGGCACTGTGGGACTGCCTTCCATTTGAATTGTATCAGTGTGTAAAATGCTTCTGGCATCCCAGCTGGGATATTACTTATTAATTATTTTAAAAAGGGAAATGGCATCCATTAGAAATGCGATTTCAGTGTAAATGGGAAAATAAGCCACACACGGTATGAAACCCAGATCAAATAAAGCATCAAAGAACCATTGTTATAAGGGAGTTTCTACACATCATGGACACAAAAACATCTCTCAGCACAGGACAGAGCAACCAGCAGTATGAGTGGCTGCTTGATACAAGAGGAAGTGGCGAGCGGGGAGTAGGAGGGGAGCAGTGGTGAGAGCTGGATGCATAAAGTGTGGGTTGACATGGGGGACAAGCCCGAGTTGCCTAGGGAAGGTTGAGCACCCGTACATGATTCATTGTAAGGTGGGGGCACATCAGGAGGGGGAGAGGCAGAGGGGGGCACACTGACGTGGGTGGTGGGAGGGAGAGGGAGGGGGGGCTCCACATGGGAAGGGTGAATGATCTTTTGCATACTTGGTAGCAATGCTACATGTAACAGTCTGCGTTGGAAGGGGGGGGCAGTGGAGAGCTGTGTTGAGTTGTTGTTACAAAAACAATAAAAAATGTTTCCAAAAAAAAAAATGAGTGGCTGCTTGAGGCCGAAGGAATATACTGTGATCTTGTCACACAAAAATTCAATATAAGCCAGCGGTTTACAAATTTTCATGGACTAAGATTTACTCATATTAAGAAACATGCACCAGTCGTAGTTTTCCAGGCTTACTCTTGTAAAATTTGTGAATTAAAAAGTTAATAAATCTAATCTGATGTGAGATTTTTTTCTATGCATAGTGTGAATGAAAAAAACGGAACTAGTGCAAATAAACTTTTCCCCATGAAAATATATTTGCTTCTAGAGAAATCTTTTTACCACACACCTTTACAAATTTTGAGAGGACTGCATTTCTCTTCCCACCATGGATAGGGATTTACCTCAATCCTGGCCTTAGCTGGAGTAAATCTCTGACCTTTTCGAGAGTGAAAATGGTCAGCAGGAATTTTGTGGAAACTCAGAAACTCACTGAGCATCCTAGCAACATAACACCCACTCCCTCACCCCGTCTCATAATCTATTCATGCAAAAAACAATCTGTTAGTCTGAACATGTTGTCTATTAGTTGTGAAGGATGTGAGGCATGGGCAAGTACTAGATTCACAATTTCCCCTTACCAGGAACCAAGCACCCAATTGTAGCACTTGACTCTATCATGGTAGTGAAGCAGAGCAGTCCAAGGCCTACTCAGACCAGATGGTGTGGGCTAATAATCACCATTTGCTGGCACTCAATAATAACACACAATAAAATTATGCTGTGAGTGCTTTTTCTTTAGAAAAGGAAAAGCATATTTATTACACACACCACTAAATACTACACATTAATTTACAAATATAAACATCAGGTTGAAAATACTTTAGATGACACACTGCAATCACCTTTTCCCTGTACCAATCATGTGTAAATAATATCCTTAATGTCAATTAAGCATTTTAACATTGATCAACAATCACTGTGAGTATAAAGCATTAATAAAGCATTGAAAACAAATAGTGTGTGTTTGTGTCTTTTTGTATACAGCATAGCCAAACAATCGGAGGAGTACACCCTGGAGGTACCTCAATGCCTCCGTAATAAAGAGAGAGGTGCACCAAAAGGACTGATTAGTCCTTTCTTAGAAGACCCCTCACTCACCAACCTAGTTGGTGACATGCTTCATCATCGGGGTCCCATCCGTATAGCCGAATGCCATCCGGGTGTGCTGCGGCACCTGATTACAGTGGAGCTTTTGTTGTGTGCAAGTGAAAAGAAGTGGCCAGTTTTAACTCTCTGTGGAAAAAACTCTTCATTCTGGAGCAACTGGACAATGTTAAAAATTCAAGGGGTACCATGCAAGGTTAAATTGGCCTGATGTATCAAAAAGGTGAAGTGAAAGATAGAAAATAAAAGTGGTCTACATGTTTCAACCTCGTGGAGGATTCTCCAGGTTTTCGTCAGGACCAGTGGTAGTAAACAGGGCGGTCTACACACGCTAAGGTGTACCCTACCCTTGGTTACTGTGAAACCCCACCTTGTACTCACAGTGGGGATAGATCCTTTCTTGAAATTCTAGAAAGGAAAAGCTTGCGGTGCTAGATTAGCGTGCCTCATGGATGCCGGGGTCAGGGAAAACAGGGGGCCCTCGGGGCGCCGATGCGGGTCTTGGATTAGGCACAACAGCCATTTTTGTTCTACACACAAGCATGGTAGGAACGAGCTCCCTTACCCCAGCACCCATGAGGCACGCTAATCTAGCGCCGTAGGGAAATGGACCACCTCAAAAGTTTGAGGTTTTCACCCTTCATCTGTTTTAGCCATAAGAGGGGCTTATGGTCTGTCTTAACAATGAAGTGAGTGCCAAACAAGTATAGCCTCTGCTTCTTCAGAGCCCAAACCACAGCAAAGGCCTCCCTCTCAATAGCTGACCAACGTTTCTCTCTGGGGGTCAGACTTCTGCAAATAAAAGCTACTTGCTGATCCTGACCTTCATCATTCAATTGTGATAACACAGCCTCTACCCCCAAATAAGATGCATCTGTTTGGACAATGAATTATTTGGAGTAGTTAGGACTTTGCAGAATGGGAGCAGTGCACATGGCCTGCTTCAAGTCATCGAATGCCTTTTGACAGATGACCGTCCACTGAACTTTCTTTGGCATTTTCTTAGAAGATAAGTCATTCAAAGGGGTCACTATGGATCCATAACCTTTGACAAATCTTCTATAGTACCCAGTCAGGCCCAAGAAAGCGCTGAACTGAGTCTGGGTGGTTGTAGCAACCTAGTCCATTATGGTCTGGATTTTGCTCTGCAATGGTTGAACCTGGTTTCCACCAACAAGGTGGCCCAGGTACACAACCTGACTCTGCCCTATCTGGCACATAGTGGCCTTGATAGTTAGGCCTGCTTTTTGCAGGGCCTTCAAAATATTTCTTAGGTGGATCAGGTGATCCTTCCAGGTGGAGCTAAAGACAGCAATATCATCTAGATATGCTGCACTATAGGCTTCCAGACCTATAAGGACTTTGTTCACCAACCTTTGAAAAGTGGCAGGTGAATTTTTCAAGGGCATCACCACAAATTGGTAGTGCCCACTAGGGGTAGAAAATGCTGTCTTTGGCTTTGCATGATCAGCTAGTCTGATCTGCCAGTAGCCAGCTGTTAGGTCAAATGTGCTCAGAAACTTGGCTGAGGCCAAAGTGTCTATAAGCACACCTGCCCTAGGGATTGGATGGGCATCAGTCCTAGTGACTGCATTTAGACCTCTGTAGTCTACACAAAACCTCATCTCTCTCTTACCATCTTTGGTGTGAGGTTTAGCCACTAAAACTACTGACTAGCCCAAGGGCTATCTGAGGGTTCAATAACTCCCAATTCCAACATCTTCTGGACTTCAGTCCTGATACAATCCCTGAAATGAAATGAAATGAAATGAAAAATTATATTTATATAGCGCATAGACTACCCGGAGGCCTCGCAGCGCTTTAATTGATCACTGTGGCGGGCCGCAGGGTGAGACTAGCACGTTTTTGCAAAGAGGTGGGTTTTCAAAGCTTTCCTAAAAGCCAGCCGGTTATTATTTTCTCTGAGGGCTAAGGGGAGGGAGTTCCAAAGTCTCGCAGCAGTATGGGAGAAGGAACGGCCGCCCCAACGTGCTTTGTTGATTTTAGAAGTGGTAACTAGGTGCAATGATCCCGAGCGAAGGGCTCTGGATGGAGCGTAGGGCACAACTAAGGGGGACAGGATGGCAGGGCCTGTTCGATGGAAAGATTTGTGCACAATGCACATAGCCTTAAACTGTGCTCTAGCAGCCATCGGGAGCCAGTGCAATTCTTTTAGAGCTTTCTTGGCTGACTGCCAGCGGGGGATGTTGAATAATAATCGGGCGGCGCAGTTTTGCGTGACTTGGAGCCTGTTGGTCACTGAAGCCGGGGCACCCAGATATAGCGCGTTTCCATAGTCCAGGCGGGAGAGTATCAGGGCCTGAACCATGATTCTCCTCGCCTGGAAAGGAAGCAAAGGGAGTACTTTGCGGAGCATTTTCATTAGGCCGACACACGTGGAGGCAGTTTTGGTAGCCTGGACCGAGAAGTCCAGCGCTTTATCGAGCCAGATTCCCAGACTCTTTATCTGCGGTTTGGGAGGGGGGGAGCAAAAAGGCAGGTGGGCCAAATTGATGTCAAAATGGTCGGAGGAGGGTTACCCAATAGCATAATCTCTGTCTTCTCCCCGTTAAGTTTGAGACAGGACGATTGCATCCACTTAGCAACGGCCTCTGGACAGAGGCCCAGGGTGTTGGAAGGCTCCTCAGTGTGGTCCAGAGAGACCACCAACTGGGTGTCGTCCGCGTAGGTGACAATACGCACGCCAAAGGGCTGGACTATCTCCGCTAGAGGTCGCATATAGACATTAAAAAGTGTGGGGCTCAGGGAGGAGCCCTGAGGAACCCCACATCAAGTGGTTGCTTAGGGGAGACTGCTTTGCCCTCAAACACCTGGAACAAGCGCTCGTCCAGGAAGGAGGTCAGCCACTCCAGGGCCGTGCCCGACACGCCCATGCCTTTCAGACGGTGTAGCAGTGTGGCATGGTTGACAGTGTCGAACGCGGCACGACATGCTCAGGTTGCCTGTAAATCTTATTTTTAACGGGCAGACTGTCCCCAGTGTCCACTTCATGAGTGCACCAGGTAGTCTGACTTAGAGTCAGTGAAAACATATGTTTAAACTGATTGAGAACTTTTCTGCAATCTGTTTGTTGCTGGGCAGTGAGGCTGCCTGCCAAGGCTACAGCATCTACTGAACCATCATCAGGGTTCTGTGAGAGCAGGTCAGGGATTGGTTCACTCTCTTCCTCCTGTCCCTCATCAGTAGCCATGACCAAGCCCATATCAGCCCTGTCAACATATGGTTTGAGCCTGTTGACATGGAGGTGCTCCTGGGAGTTCCAAGGTCCACCAGGTAGGTAACCTCTTCCTTCCGCTCAATTATGGTATGGGGGCCACTCCATTTGTGGACTGCTGTGGCCACAGGCTCCAACACCCATACTTTCTGCCCTGGCTGGTAAACAGTCAGCACAGCCTTTTGGTCATGCCAGGCCTTTTGCAATTCCTGGCTAGCCTCAAGGTTTTTATTTGCCTTCTTCATGTATTCAGCCATCCTGGAGCAGAGACCAAGTACATAGTCCACAATATCCTGTTTAGGGGGTTTGAGAGGTAAGTCCCATCCCTCCTTCACTCGGCACAATGACCCCTAACTGGATATCCAAACAGAAGCTGAAATGGGCTGTAACCAACCCCCTTCTGTGGAACCTCTCTGTTGGCAAAGAGCAGGCAGGGCAAAAGTATGTCCCATCTGCGCCTAAGCTTTTCTGGGAGACCTTTAATCATGCCCTTGAGGGCTTTGTTGAACCTTTCAACTAATCCATTGCATTGAGGGTGATAAGGGGTGGTGAATTTGTAATTCACTCCACACTCCTTCCACATATCAGTCAAGTAACTAGACACAAAGTTTACATCTCTGTCTGATACTACCTCCTTAGGGAAACCCACTCTGGAAAAGATTCCTAGGAGGGCTCTTGCCGCCACAGGTGCTGTGGTGGTCCTAAGGGGAATAGCTTCTGGATACCTAGTGGCATGGTCTACCACCACCAGTATAAATCTGTGCCCAGATGCTGTTTAAGGATCCATGGGACCAACTATATCAATCTCAACCCTCTCAAAGGAAACCCCCACCACAGGTAGTGGTATCAGGGGGGCCTTTGCGGTACCACCTGCCTTACCACTGGTTTGACAAGTGAGACAGGAGTTTTAAACCTCCTTGGAGTCTTCAGACATGTGAGGCTGTCCTGTAAGAGGGTCAATAGGAAGCCCCTAAACTTCAAAGGCATAACCAACCTCCTGGTGGCACCAGGCTTGGGGTCCCTACACTCTGAGTAAAGGAGCCCATCATCCCAATAGATCCTATGGGATCATCTAGCACTCCCAGCAGCCTCATCAGCAGCTTGCTTTCTGAGGGGTTCAAGAAAAGGGCAGCTCATATGCTCCTGGCTCAGATCTGCCCTGGAAGGGCCCCCTGTCCCCAAGAACTCAACCTGATCAGGTTCAAGCTCATCTGGGAAAGTTCCTTCTTCAGGACTGAGATCATCTCCCTCAAGAGACAGATCTGCTTTCTGAGTCAGGGGGGAAGACACTGCCTTACCACTACTGCTCTTTTTCTTGGAAGGCGCCTGGTCCATTCTTCCAAGATCCAGGGCCTGCTCATTGTTAGACATTTTTGCCTCTAACCTGGTCATAGCAAACACATCTGCAGGGATTCCCAACATTTCTGCATGAGTCCTGAGCTCCACTTCAGCCCAAGCTGAAGTTTCTAAATCATTGCCAAGCAAGCATTCAACAGGGAGGTCTGCACCTACCACAACCTTTTTCGGGCCAGTTACCCCTCCCCAGGTGAAATTCACAACTGCCAGGGAATGGTCTGTCCTGACATTGCCAGCATTGGTCACTTGCTACATCTCACCAAGTATGATTTGCTCCGGAGCCACAAGATCTTTTGTCACCATTGTGGCACTTGCTCCTGTGTCCCTGAATGCCAAGGCCTCTTTTCCATTTATCAAAGGCTGCTGTCTGTATTTGCCCATATTACTGGGACTGACAAATAAGGAGGCCATATCCATGCCTCCATCACAGATCAGTACAGCCTGAGTAGGAACTCTGACTAGGCCAGAGTCCATCTCAGATCCCAGGGTTAACCGTACTACACCCGTATTCTGAGTACCGCCACTTGGAGCTGAACTAGGGGGAACAGTTGCCTTAGGGGCAATGGTGGCTGGAGTTGAGTCCTTGGACTTGGTACAATCACTTGTCCATTTGGTATTCTGTTTACGGATTTTACACATGGTTTCTTCTTGCCTTTTTCTTGGTTAGATTGGGACTCCCCACCAGATGCAGATTCTGAACCTTCTGCCTCACCCTGGTTCTTACCCATTTGTCTGCCTTCTGGTCCAATTCTTGGGGAGAGGTCAGATCAGAGTCCACCAGGTACTGATGCAGCAACTGATTTTGACAATTATTAAGAATCTGCTCCCTCATGATTAAATTGTACAATCCGTTAACATCACACACTTTACTGCCAATTAACCAGCCTTCCAGAGCCTTAGTAGTAAAATCTACAAATTCAACCCAGTCTTGAGTCTGTGCCTTTTGGGTATCTCTGAACTTAATCCTGTATTGTTCAGTGGTTAAGCCAAACCCATCAATCAGAGCCTTCTTCAAGACTTATCAACATCCTCTTCTCTAACAGTGAGGAGCTTGTCTCTACCTTTGTCTGCAAAGGAGAGCCACAACATTGCTGCCCAGTGCTCCTGAGGGACCCTCTGTACTTTACAGGCCCTCTCTAGTGCAGTTATCCATTTGTGGATGTCATCCCCACTCCGGTAGGGAGTTCAGGTTCCTATGGTCATGAGTATGTTCTCCACCTCTAGGGACACTGTTGCTGCCTCCATGGGGCTCTAGCTCCAACCTTTGAGAAGCTTTCTGAAGCTCCAGGGATTCCCTAGGTAGGGCCACTTGCTTTCTCTTGAGTCTGAGCTTAGAGCTCTCAAAGTCAAGCAGTTGGTACTTCCTCTCATAAGAGGACTCCCTTTTATGATAGGCAGTAGTCCTATGAGAAACAGAGGTCCCTACAGAAGTACCAGAATGAGTAGATTCCTGAGAAGGAGATATGGACCTTCTTGGTACACTGTTAAACCTTCCAGGTGGGGTAAAGAGAGGGCCACTGAGGCCTTCTCCCTCACCTTCAGGAAGAATTGGATTGTCCAGGTTAGAATCATCTTGATCCTTCTGGTCAGCATCAGAGTCTAGGTCCTGGATGTTCTCACTTCCTGGCCTTTCCTCTTCTGCTGCCACACCCAACCTGCCTGCCACATCAGTCCCTGTGGTCTTTCTGAGGTCATCTAAAAGAGGAGCCTCTGTGAGGCGTTGAGTTCTAGGGGTTTTCCCTGTCTTCAATTTCCTAGCATTACACATACTCCTCAATTCTTGGAATGGGATATGGTCATACTTAGTTGCCAGAGGCCCATTGGCTTCTGCTCTTGACGATATACTAGTGTTGTGTGGTGTTGCACCTACATAACCTAGTGGGAACTACTAAACTCTCTTGAGTTGGAGAAAGGGTGTGCTAGACCCTTGGCTTACCCAACTCTAAGTTCAGTAGAACTTACTTTATTCTAGTCTTGATTGTCTGTACCTATGTACCTATAGTGGTTTTCAGTTAGTCACTTAATGAGATTATCTGGTAAAGCAATAGCAAGCATGAATCCCAACCGCTGCACATCAATGTGAGAAGTTGACCTGGTATATGCTGTCCACTAATTAAAGTGGGCACCTTGTACCAGTCCAAGCAACCCTTATTGATGATTAGGTTAAAGACAACCTTTATTGAAAGCTATCCTAGTGGTAGCTATGAAGAGCAGCCTTCAGGCTAAGTCTCGAAGGAATGTAAAGCAGCTTGGCTTACCAGATTATAACCTCTTAAATGACCAAATGAAAGGAGAACCACACAAGGTATATATACATATAAAAAATATGTATTTATTACTATTCACTCTCTACTAACCTCTTTATGAGATTAGAGAGCAAGGCACACAATATTAATACACTAGAACAACAGTTAATAGCACAACACACAGTGGGTCCCAGGGGGAGACCAAACCATATATTGAGAAAGTGGTATAACAACCAGAACCCAGAGCGTCTGCCTCCCCCCATTTCGGTCCGAAGCCTCCGAGATCATCTGCGGCGTACCCACTAAGAAGGGGGACCCCTGAAAACTAATATAGGCAGGACTATCAGGGGAATCAGCATAAAGTTAAGGGGAAGAAGAGAGTACCTGCCGCGAATAAATCACACGAAGGCCCTAGAGGAGGGTCCAAATATTTCAAAAACAACCAAAGGCAAACCAGAAAAGGTTGAACAATTAGAGTCTAGAGGAAGGAACGTATTTTTAGAAAAGATCTTTTTTATTTAATTTATAGTGATGATTATTATAAATAAGACATTAATTTTCAGTGCATATGATGAAAGGTTAGACAGACTAAATCAAAGAGGGTGGTCAGACAAACTTCAAAATAATACAATTTCAATACAAATAATAACTAATGGTCCCAAGGGTGCTCCTTCAGACAAGACACACATTCATACCAACAATCACATATGGAAACATATAATGACAATACAATTTTATAAAAACATATAGCAATGTGCAATAATTAATTCGCAACAAGATTCTAGAACAATTAAAGGACTGAACTCAGTCCAGGCGGCTAAAAAGGCATACAACAAAATTCCACGTTGGTAATGGCCGGGGGTGTAATAACACAATGCCAACGCGCGTTTCGGTGATCAAGCCCCCACAGGGGCTGCACCTTCTTCAGGGCGAAGGAGAACACAGATGGAGGGACAGGTACACCATTATGGACAGAAGGCGTCAAAGCGCTGCTCACTTAGTTCGGCGTTCTTCGTAACGAGAAACAGAACCACGCGTAGGTTCTCAGGAGGGATAGGAAACCGCCCCCGACGATGGTAATCGTTATCACAAAAAGAGGCAGGTTTGTAGAGGAGTGTGCGCCTCGCTGGATCCAAAGCCCATAATCAGGTCATCTCTTGTTGTGGACAAAAGTCCTTTTTTTGGAGAGACAGCGAATAAATCAAACGCCTCACACTCGGGTATATATATGCGCGGTTTTTTTTTTTTTAAAAAGAGGACAGTGCTCGGGGATGTTCCATATTAAGTATCCATAGATCGGCAATCGGGAGGCTTCACACGCAGATCTCTGCGGAGTCGATAGCAATCAGCGACTTCTGCGGCGTACCCCAGGGATCCTCCCTCAGCCCGACACTGTTCAACATTTACATGGCCCCGCTCACACACGTCACCCGACAGCACGACCTCAACATAATCTACTATGCCGACGAGACTCAACTGATCCTCTCCTTCACCAAGGACCCCATCACCACCAAAACTAACCTCCACGAAGGAATGAAGGCCGTCGCCGACTGGATGAAGACCAGCCGTCTGAAGCTGAACTCGGACAAGATGGAGGTCCTCATCCTCGGCTCTAACCCTTCAGCCTGGGACGACTCCTGGTGGCTAACGGCACTGGGAGCAGCCCGACACCCACCGACCACGCGCGCAACCTGGGAATCATCCTCGACTCAACGCTCTCAATGACCAAGCAGGTCAACGCTAGGCCTGGGCGGTAAATCCGTTCCGCTCGCGGAATTTGCGGAATTTGGGTAATTTCGCGTTCCGCGGAGAACGCGAAATTGCCCAAAAATCTGCATTCCGCGACTTCGCGAAATTTTTGGCTTGTTCGCGTTCTCAATATGCGTGTTCGCGAGATATTTCAACCCGAGCACGCAAACAGCGATCGCGAACAGGAAAAAAGTATCGCGAACAAGCAATTCCGCGTGTTCGCGGAATTTCTGCGTGTTCGCGGAGATTTTTTACCGTTTCGCGGAGATTTGCGTAACGCGATTACGCAAATTCCGCCCACCCCTAGTCAACGCCGTCTCCTCCTCCTGCTTCAACACACTCCGCAAGATCTACAGATGGATCCCGACAGATACAAGAAAGACAGTCACCCAGGCACTCGTCAGCAGCAGACTCGACTACGGAAACGCCTTCTACGCGGGAGCCCCGACCAAGCTCATCAAACGACTACAACGCATCCAAAACACCTTAGCATGACTGATCCTTGATGTACCACGCCACGGCCACATCACCCCCCACCTGAGGGACCTGCACTGGCTCCCCATTAGCAAGAGGATATCCTTCAAGCTCCTCATCCACGCACACAAGGCACTCCACAAGACCGGCCCAACCTACCTCAACAGACGGCTCTCCTTCTAAATCCCCAACCGCCAGCTACGCTCCGCCGACCTCTCACTCGCCACCGTCCCGTGCATCCGAAGAACAACCACCGGCGGGAGATCCTTCTCCCACCTCGCCGCCAAGACATGGAACACCCTCCCACTGAGCCTACGACAGACCCAAGACCTACTGACATTCAGGAGGATGCACAAGACCTGGCTGTTCGATCACTAGCGCCCCCCAGCGCCTTGAGATCCTCGCGGGTATGTAGTGCGCTTTACAAATGATTGATTGATTATTTGACTTGACTAGACACAGTACCTAGAGCATGTAGAATTGCTGGGACCCCAAGGAACCACCCAAGGTAGTGACCCAGGGGACCCACGGGGGACGCGTGCAGTGTGAGAACACAGCCACGCGCGCCGTAAAATTTTATGGGAAAGTCGCGGTTGGAAGAGGACTTTGAGCAAACCCTTTCAAATTTAGAAGGTTCTAAAGCCAGCACCCACGTGAGCACTGGAGTACTCGTGTTACTTCACACAGGGAAGCCAGGTGCATAGGTGTCAAATGTAGTCGGGAAACTTTGTTGTTCGCAATGGTGTGATGCTGCAAAGTGCTGCTGCTGTGAAGAGGAAAAGTGTCTGGTGTGATCCAAGCCTGGATCGGAGCTGAGAAGAACCTGAAAGCAGAGGGGACAGAGTCTGGGTCACTTCAGGGTGACCAGGGGCACGGTAGACCAATTCCCACCAACGTCGGGTGTTTCAGGTGCGAAGAGGAGAAGATGTGAAGCTTGACTCCACTGCCACGGGGACCAGGAGACGTCGACGATGACCAAAGTCTGCTGGCGAGCTGTCCCACAAAGGATGTTGAGTGCTGGGGGTTGGTGTCCGGATTGGAGGCCAACAAGCCTTGGCAACGGCAACCCAAGCGGTGAGAGTAAAAAGGCTTTGGTGTAGACCAGCAAGGTCCTGTGGACTCCCCAAGCGATGGAGAGTCAGGGCACATCGGGAGCAACCAGGTAAGCCCTTTGAAAGTTATATTATCCTTCTCATTGACCCAAAAGACGACGGACTAGAGATCGCAAAGGGACCTCAAGAGGAATCACTAAATACCAGCCCACGGGACACTCGTAGAGTGTAGGCCAGTAATCTTCAGTGCACGGATCGGCCTCGGGGAAGCTTGGAAACCCACCTCCTGTGTTGCAATATCTTCAGAGTCCTTCAGGAGATGCGTAGATGCAAACCAGACAGATGCGTCTTTGGTGCCTGCCTTGCAGGGGAGTAACTCCTTTACTCCAAATGAGATTCTTCGGTCTTCAAACATCGTGTAGATAGTTGAAGTTCTGGGATTCTGTAGCAGAGTTTCGTCCAGGTAAATCTAAAGTCCTGTAGCCAGGGGTTCCTACTTTATACCCAAGGAAAGGGTGGGACAAACTCTGGGGACCCACCTTTGGAAGGGTCAGGTCAGAGGGGTGGCTACACCCATGTCCTTTGTCCAGTTTTGCGCCAAAGCAGGGACTGATAGCCCCTGCAACAGGTTTGAGCTGGACTATGCACAGGGACACTAGATGTACCCCCAGTGCAGACAGCAAAGCACTCTTGAAGTGCACCCACCCAGCTCCAATACACTAAAGCCTGTCTGGGAGGTGGTCACACCTCCCTGTGACAGGAAACCTATTGTCCAGCTGTCCCCTGCTGGAGTTTCATCCAGCAGCAGGAGGGCAGACTCATGTCTGTGACTGGCAGCATCCATTTTGTGATGCCAGGGCTTGCAAAGCTGGTACCGGGTGTACCGGTGCTATCATATTTCTCCCTCTAGTAGGGTGGAATCATAGCTCCCACACCAGTTACTGGTGTGGAGCTATGATTCCAAGGTGTTTGACACCAAACATGACATGTTTCCATGCAGCCGTTTTAAAGTTAGCATTTACCTCAAGGTTATAATGCACTTAAGAGTATATGGTATGGCTGCATCACAAACAACCCTGGAATAGAGGTTCCAAAGGCTACAGAGGGGCTCTGCTCATGCAGGTGCACCCTCTCACATAAATCCCAGCACCCTGCCTTCAGTATTGATAAGGCCTGCCATAGGGTCGACTGATAGGTTTATATGTGCTGTGATGTGGCGAGATATAGTGAACCTATATCTAAGTAAAGGGTGTATGCATCACCTTACACAGGCTACTGTAGCAGACCTGTTGCATAATTTTGAATGGTCTCCCAGGGGTGGCATAATACATGCAGCAGCCCCTGAGAGGCCTCAGGGATACCTATGCCCTAGTTCCATATTATACCATATACTATGGACTTATAAGGGTACCCATGAATCCAATCTAAACTGTACCTAAAGTACATGCAATCACTTTTGAGAGAAAGTAGCTAGGCTGGGGTCCTGATTAGCAGTATCCCAGCCAGACTAAGTTAAAAAACAGTGGAGCATCAGCAAAAAGTGGGGGTAACTATAAGAAGCAGATCCTACTCTCCTACATGTTACCAAGACTACGGATGTAGTCGAAACGCGTTATGTAAATAAATGCTTTGGCCAAGCTTACTTGATTTCGGATCCTTGATGTCCTGAGAGTGCACATAACTTTCAGACTTTGGTACAATATATATATATATATATATATTTTTTTTTTTATTTATTTTTTTATTTTTTTTTTCCCCCACAAAGTTCAGTCGCACACATCAATCCTTCTTTCTCCTGTTTATTTCACGAACAGAGCCACTCTGTCAACCGACGCGTTTCGGCTTTGCAGCCTTTCTCACGGTAGGGAGACACTACTATCGTCATCTGTTTATAACACTCTATGGTTAAAAACAACCCCATTGCCTTCTGGGAGTTGTAGTGTTTTTACATCTGATATCCCAATGACAGAAATAACATTGTATTTAATACATTCAAATTCATCATTGCATTTCTGGTATATTATTGGTATGTTTGCGCATTGCATAAAGGTATAGTACCCATCCCGATAGATATATGAGTCTCTACAAATATTTGTATATGAGTAGTTTACACATATCTAAAGTATTTCAAGTGAGAACTTTAGCATTTAGTACCACAGTGTTTCTCATTAACCTATCTGCTGCTGGTGTTAGATTAGTATCTATTCGCTCATGTCCAAATAATATACAGATGCAATTACTGCTGCTTTCATTGGCATTTCGTATGATTGTTCCATTAGTACAGTTGTTTCAATTATTGCTTCAGAGATGGGTGTACATTTCTTCATCGTTGTTTAAACCTTTTGGAGTCTTTGTTCGTAGTCGTATTATGTACTTTGACTCCAGTTGCCGTAGTTTCCTTTTCCTGTCTCCTGCTCTTTCATTTAGTGGTATTGTGTCCAATCCAAAGTATTCCATCTTCCTCCAATCATTATCTTGGCATTTGGCGAGATGTTTTGCTGTCGCATAGTTCATATCTTTGTTCTTCACGGCTCTGATATGTTCAAGTATACGCTTTTTGAGCATGCATGTCGTGCTTCCAATATATTTTTTGCCACATACACATTGTATTGCATATACAACAAAGGTTGTTGTGCATGTAATTCTGTGATTTATCTTTATTGTTTTTCCTTCTGGATCTGTTATTTCCTTCTTATTAATGGCAATTTTGCACGCTTTGCAGTTGGAACATTTTTTAAATCCCATTTGTTGTTGTGTCAGCCATGTTTGTTTCGTCGATGTGACAAAGTGACTTTGTACCACCTTGTCCTTTATCGAACTCGCCTTTCTGTATGTGACTTTTGGTCTTACTCCAATTATTTTACCAATATCATTGTCTTGTGTTAATAAGTGCCAATATTTTTGGACGATTCTGGTAACTTTTGTGCTCTCCTTACTGTATGTCAGAATTAGTCTCGGTGCATCCTCGTTTTTCAATATGTTATCATCTCTCTGATTTTTTTCTTGTTCTTTCTTCAGTGATTGTTCTTTTTCCATTTTGGACATTAGAATCTCATCATGTGTTTTCTCTTCCACCTTTTTCTTGCTTTTATTGAGGATTCTTTGTCTGTATCCTCGATTTTTCAATCTCTGGGCACTGGCTTCTATTTGGGCAGTTGCATCATTTTCCTTTGAGCAATTTCTTTTAATCCTAAGGAATTCTCCGTAAGGAATGCTGTTTATGAGTGGTTGCGGATGGAAGCTTTTAGCATGTAAAATGCTATTTGTGGCCGTTTTCTTTCTGTGCAGCGTGGTTTGTATTTTATCATCATCTATGTATACTGTGGTGTCCAGAAAATTGATCCTTGTTTTACTCACTGTGCAAGTGAATGATAGGCCAATTTGGTTTTCATTTAGTCTTTCAAAGTATCGCATGAATTCTTCCATTTTTCCATCACAAATGATGAATAAATCGTCTATATACCGTACCCACAGAACTATTCTTTCCAAAGATAGATGATTTTCAGGGCCCCAGGCTATTTCCTTTTCCCACCATCCCATTGTAAGATTAGCAAAATTTGGGGAAAAGGAAATGCCCATGGCAGTGCCACAGAGTTGTTGGTATAGTTGACTGTCAAAAAGAAAAATGTTATTGCTCAGGCACATTTTGATCATTGTTAACAGCATTGCAGAATGTTGGAGTTCCGTGATTTTCCTTTGCTTTAAAAAATAGGCACATGCTTGTAAACCTATTTCATGCTGAATAGAAGTATATAATGACACAACATCAATTGTAGCCATAATAAAATTCGGGTTCCATGTGATGTTTGCCAATGTTCTTAAGAATTCTCCGGTATCCTGCATTTTGAGAACGATACGATTATACTGCAAATGGAAGCACGCAAAGCAAAGCGGGCTCAAAAACTTGCAACAATGTTTCAACCTGCTGCGAGTGAATGTACGGAAGTCACGGAGTCAACAGAGAAACAGAGTGAAGGGAATCCCTCGCTGAAATACCTTTTCCTGCAACTTGAAAAACAATACAAAAAAGAAATCAGCAAGAGCTGGGAAATCATGGCCCTGAACAAATATCTGGAAATAGACAGAATTCCCAGAGGCTTACGTATTTTTACACTACCAACACATCCAGACACACGAACTGAGATGCTGGAAGAATGGGGCCAGAACAACATGGAGTGTTCTAAAAATATGTTACGAATCCTTATAAAATATGCAGAAATTGACTTGGAAGCAGCACATGTCCAAATTAAAGAACTGGAAAACAAGATTGGAATACTCAATAAAGATGAAGCAGTGAAATTAAGAAAAGAAATGGACACAAGATTAGAAAAATATGAGGACGAAGTACAAGAGCGAAAACATAGAAAATTCATAAGAGACGAAAATGATTACAAACAAGGCAAAATCCTAACGTTTGCCAAACGCTTCGACAAATTGAAACTAAACTATCAAAGTGATCCACAAAAAAGACCAGAAGAGATATCTAGCGAATCAGACATAAGTGAAAACGTAGCAGCCTTGAACACAGATGTCATAAAAAGAACAAATTTTTTAGAGGAAATGCGTTTGGTGAACTTGGACCAAAGCCTGTCCAGAAATCGGGGCCAAGGAAGAGGCAGAGGGCGTGGCAGAGGCAATACAAAATCTATCCCAGCACAAGAAAAACAAGAAGATCCAAACGCAAAAAGGCAATATCCCCTAAGGAGCAGAACCTTCAAGAAATAAATGATACAAACAAAGAGAAGGAGGAGAAGAATTTAATTACAAACCTTTCAAATTATACCTTATCTAAAGATGAATGCTCAGCCTTAAATAAAGGATTGTCATTTTGTCCTGAAAGACATTTGAACTACACAGATACAAAAATTGACATATATAAATATGTACGCAAATTAAAACTAACAAAAATACATATTGGAAAGACCAAGAAAACAGATAATGAGGAAACAGAAAAGGAGAATGAAGGACAAATGACATCAAGTCCCGAATTAACAATTGGACAAATACAAGATATAAAAAATCTTTTTGATCTTGTACATAATCTGGATGAAGAGGAGTATACTGAAAATCAAGTTCTGGATGAATTGAAAATAGACACTTCACAATATGTTAAAAGTGGATTAAAAAATAAATCGAAATATTGTCCTCAACTCACCCCGGGCAATAAAATTGATTTATTTTCCGAGGCGGTGATGAAAGAACTAGAAGGAATACAAAAAACACGCAATAATGACAAAAATGAAAATCTCACAAAAAAAGAAAATCAAGCAATAACCAGCCTCAGAAACAATCCCCTAATAATTATAAAACCAGCGGACAAGGGGGGCAACATAGTCATTCAGAACACATCAGATTACATCAAAGAAGCACGGAAACAATTAGATGACAACACAAAATACAAAAAATTGACCTCTAATCCGATTAACAAAATGATCATGGATCTCAGAAAAAATCTGGATGAATGGCAGTCACACAACTTGCTTAATGAGGAAGAACGACAATATCTATTCAAAGAATATCCTACGATACCAACAATTTATTTTTTACCCAAAATTCATAAAACGCTTATCAATCCCCCTGGAAGACCGATAGTTTCATCCTGCGATTCTTTATACGAGAATATGTCAACATATGATGACCATTTTCTGGCACCTATTGTGAAAAACCTCAGCTCGTATATACAGGATACCGGAGAATTCTTAAGAACATTGGCAAACATCCCATGGAACCCGAATTTTATTATGGCTACAATTGATGTTGTGTCATTATATACTTCTATTCAGCATGAAATAGGTTTACAAGCATGTGCCTATTTTTTAAAGCAAAGGAAAATCACGGAACTCCAACATTCTGCAATGCTGTTAACAATGATCAAAATGTGCCTGAGCAATAACATTTTTCATTTTGACAGTCAACTATACCAACAACTCTGTGGCACTGCCATGGGCATTTCCTTTTCCCCAAATTTTGCTAATCTTACAATGGGATGGTGGGAAAAGGAAATAGCCTGGGGCCCTGAAAATCATCTATCTTTGGAAAGAATAGTTCTGTGGGTACGGTATATAGACGATTTATTCATCATTTGGGATGGAAAAAAGGAAGAATTCATGCAATACTTTGAAAGACTAAATGAAAACCAAATTGGCCTATCATTCACTTGCACAGTGAGTAAAACAAGGATCAATTTTCTGGACACCACAGTATACATAGATGATGATAAAATACAAACCACGCTGCACAGAAAGAAAACGGCCACAAATAGCATTTTACATGCTAAAAGCTTCCATCCGCAACCACTCATAAACAGCATTCCTTACGGAGAATTCCTTAGGATTAAAAGAAATTGCTCAAAGGAAAATGATGCAACTGCCCAAATAGAAGCCAGTGCCCAGAGATTGAAAAATCGAGGATACAGACAAAGAATCCTCAATAAAAGCAAGAAAAAGGTGGAAGAGAAAACACATGATGAAATTCTAATGTCCAAAATGGAAAAAGAACAATCACTGAAGAAAGAACAAGAAAAAAATCAGAGAGATGATAACATATTGAAAAACGAGGATGCACCGAGACTAATTCTGACATACAGTAAGGAGAGCACAAAAGTTACCAGAATCGTCCAAAAATATTGGCACTTATTAACACAAGACAATGATATTGGTAAAATAATTGGAGTAAGACCAAAAGTCACATACAGAAAGGCGAGTTCGATAAAGGACAAGGTGGTACAAAGTCACTTTGTCACATCGACGAAACAAACATGGCTGACACAACAACAAATGGGATTTAAAAAATGTTCCAACTGCAAAGCGTGCAAAATTGCCATTAATAAGAAGGAAATAACAGATCCAGAAGGAAAAACAATAAAGATAAATCACAGAATTACATGCACAACAACCTTTGTTGAATATGCAATACAATGTGTATGTGGCAAAAAATATATTGGAAGCACGACATGCATGCTCAAAAAGCGCATACTTGAACATATCAGAGCCGTGAAGAACAAAGATATGAACTATGCGACAGCAAAACATCTCGCCAAATGCCAAGATAATGATTGGAGGAAGATGGAATACTTTGGATTGGACACAATACCACTAAATGAAAGAGCAGGAGACAGGAAAAGGAAACTACTGCAACTGGAGTCAAAGTACATAATACGACTACGAACAAAGACTCCAAAAGGTTTAAACAACGATGAAGAAATGTACACCCATCTCTGAAGCAATAATTGAAACAACTGTACTAATGGAACAATCATACGAAATGCCAATAAAAGCAGCAGTAATTGCATCTGTATATTATTTGGACATGAGCGAATAGATACTAATCTAACACCAGCAGCAGATAGGTTAATGAGAAACACTGTGGTACTAAATGCTAAAGTTCTCACTTGAAATACTTTAGATATGTGTAAACTACTCATATACAAATATTTGTAGAGACTCATATATCTATCGGGATGGGTACTATACCTTTATGCAATGCGCAAACATACCAATAATATACCAGAAATGCAATGATGAATTTGAATGTATTAAATACAATGTTATTTCTGTCATTGGGATATCAGATGTAAAAACACTACAACTCCCAGAAGGCAATGGGGTTGTTTTTAACCATAGAGTGTTATAAACAGATGACGATAGTAGTGTCTCCCTACCGTGAGAAAGGCTGCAAAGCCAAAACTCGTCGGTTGACAGACTGGCTCTGTTCGTGAAATAAACAGGAGAAAGAAGGATTGATGTGTGCGACTGAACTTTGTGGGAAAATTAACTTTGGCCTTGGGTCCGGCCCGCAGTCTGCACCCGCTGTTGAGCGATCTGGCGCCACTGACCTCATTGCTGTTGAAATATATATATATATATATATATATATATACATATATTACCTACTGGCGGTCGCCAGTAGGTAGTTATGGTTAGGACCTATTATCCATAGGAAATCCGCAACATTCTATTTGGAATGACTTTGGTGCCTGTTTACGAATTGTCACCATATTTTCAAAACAGGTGGGGCGCTCTGGTCCGCTCCTATCCTGAAAGTCTCGGGGTGATTTGTCAAGCGGGGGCCGAGAAAAAAGGGGGGTTCCAAAACATGTTTTCCCCATGCAATTTTCTATAGGAACCTTTAATCGCAGCTACAGCCCGAACTGCTGAATGGAATTACACCAAATTTGGCAAAAAGGTAGTCCTTGGTTCAGAGTCGTGCCTTTTGGTTAAATGGTCTAAATTTGTTCAGTAGTTTCTGAGAAAATCAAAAGGAAAATCACATATATATCTAGGCGGAGCCTAACCACACATCTCATCGTGAGATCAGATTGGCTGTCAGCACTTCATCCAAGAAGTGTTGGCAGCCATCTTGGGACCAATATACATGATAGCACCTCATTATAAAGCATTGCAGTTAATAGAAGGTTTTAAGACTTTAGTTACATTATAATCATTTGTTGATGGTGCCATACTCATTTTCGGAATTGGGGTGTGTTCTAAGTAGGGGTGGGCAGAATTTGCGTAATCGCGTTACGCAAATCTCCGCGAAACGGTAAAAAATCTCCACGAACATGCAGAAATTCCGTGAACACGCAAAATTGCTTGTTCGCGATGCTTTTTTCCTGTTCACAGTTGCTGTTTGCGTGCTCGGGGAGAAATATCTCGCGAACACGCATATTGAGAACGCGAACAAGAAAAAAATTCGCGAAGTCGCGGAAAGCAGAATGTTGGGCAATTTCGCTTTCTCAGCGGAACGCGAAATTACCGAAATTCTGCAAATTCCGCGAGCGGAACGGAATTTGCCGCCCAGGCCTAGTTCTAAGGTGATTTTACCATGTGAAAAAAGCCTTCTGCTGGGATATCATGAATCATGTTTGAGAGAAAACTATTTTCTCATGCTTTTCCCACAGAGGTTTGGAAGGTGATCTATAAGCTAAACTGAGAGCATATTTTCTGTAAATTCACATTATCGTTCTCAGTCATGTGAGAATGAAGTCTGACATTCTCAGTAAAACATGTACATCCAACAAGGGCAGAGACTGTCAGTTGATTCCTTTGTGTTCTACTGCAGCTTCCCAGAGTGTTCTAAAGAACAACTAGAGCGCTAACAGTCCTACTTATGACAAACGTATAGCACACCTGAAGCCATCTTGGTTGGCATAAAGTGGTAACTCTTAAAACATTTAATTTAAAAAGGAACAAAATGAGGGGGTTCATTTTGCCATAGAAAGTATGATTAGTGCTGCAGAAAGAAAAATTAGGGCACATTTTGAGTGACTTCTCAAATCCTCTTCTATTTCATTGAAAAATTCTGACATGCAGACTGAAACATGCACTTTTAATACCAGGAGCAGACTTCCATGGTGAATAGTAGTTTTACTACAGTGATCTAATGAGCAACTAGAGTGCTAACATTCAGAATTTATGGCAAATGTGTGACACATCTGAATGCCTTCTTGATGGAACCAAATTAAAAAACTGAAAGTATTTCCTACTGAGGAGACTGCAGTAAATGAGGAAATTAGGAAACTTCATAACAAATAAGTCTCCCAAGATGGCCACCAGAGACAAAAGAGCCCAAATGTAGCACAAATATCACCCAGATACCCAAGTATAACCCAATGAAAGAATGTCCCAGAGTGTTCTAAAGAACAACTAGAGCGCTAACAGTCTTACTTATGACAAAAGTATGGCACACCTGAAGCCATTTTGATTGGAATAAAGTGGTAACACTTAAAACATTTAATTTGCAAAGGAACACAATGAGGGGGTTCATTTTGCCATAGAAATTATGATTAGTGCTGCAGAAAGAAAAATTAGGGCACATTTTGACTTCTCAAATCCTCTTCTATTTCATTAACAAATTCTGACATGCAGACTGAAACATGCACTTTGAATACTAGCAGCAGACTTCACTGGTGAGCAGTAGCTTTACTACAGTGATCTAATGAGCAACTAGAGTGCTAACATTCAGAATTTATGGCAAATGTGTGACACATCTGAATGCCTTCTTGATGGAACCAAAGTAAAAAACTTAAAGTATTTCCTACTGAGGAGACTGCAGTAAATGAGGAAATTAGGAAACTTTATAACAAATAAGTCTCCCAAGATGGCCACCAGAGACAAAAGAGCCCAAATGTAGCACACATATCACCCAGATGTACCCCAAGTATAGCCCAATGACAGAATGTCCTAGAGAGTTCTTAAGAACAACTAGATCGCTTACTGTCTTACTTATGACAAAAGTATGGCACACCTGAAGCCATGTTGATTGGAATAAACTGGTAACACTTAAAACATTTAATTTAAAAAGGAACACAATGAGGGGGTTCATTTTGCCATAGAAATTATGATTTGTGCTGAAGAAAGAAATATAAGGGCACATTTTGAGTGACTTCTCAAATCCTCTTCTATTTCTTTAAAATATTCTGACATGCAGACTGAAACATGCACTTTTAATACCAGCAGCAGACTTCCATGGTGAGCAGTAGCTTTACTACAGTGATCTAATGAGCAACTAGAGTGCTAACATTCAGAATTGATGGCAAATGTGTGACATATCTGAATACCTTCTTGATGGAATCAAAGTAAAAAACTGAAAGCATTTCCTACTGAGGAGACTGCAGTAAATGTGGAAATTAGGAAACTTCATAACAAATAAATCTCCCAAGATGGCCACCAGAGACAAAAGTGTCCAAATGCAGCACAAATATCACCCAGATGTAGCCCACATGTAGCCCAATGACAGAGGTGTGCAAAACACTTTATATTTTTTGTGTTTTTGCAGTTTTATATAGTGCAGACTTGTCAGGTATTGGAGTGCTTTACATGAGCATTGGTTACATCACACAAGAACAAGTTCATTTTGGTTGTGGACATGATGAGATTAAGTCATTTGACCAGAATCAAAGAATGTTGAGCTGAAGCAGAAACTCCAACCTGGTTCCCCAGTTGCAAAGTCTGCAGCTCTGGAAGTAACACCACATCCTCTCCCCTAAGTGCAACATTTAATCAAGTGGTCAACTGGATAAAAAAACATAATGAAAACAAATAATTTAAAAGTGCTTTGTCGCTATTTGAAAACTCAGAAAATATGTCCTCATTTTAGTTTTTTAGAGCACTAACCATAATTTTCATGCAAATAAGACCCTCTCATATATGTAATTTCTAAAGGAAATGCTCTAGGTATTACAGTTTTGATTACATCAAGATGACGTCAGGCGTTCCACACTTTTGTAATAAATATAGAATGTTAGCAATATTTTTGTTCATTAGGATACTGTTGAGAGGCAGAGGCCAGTGGCACAGACTTTGAAAATTGAAGGCAGGTAGGAGGGTGCAGAGGCAACAATTTGACCCCACTGGGCAGGCAGGAAGGGCAGTGGCAGCACAACAGACTATGGAGGGCAGTGGAACGGGGGCAGGGGCAACAAACCAACAATACAGGACTGGCAAGAGAGGCTGCAGCAATATAATAGACCATTGTGGGCAGAAGGAAGAGGCAGTGGTAGTACAACCATACATGCCAAGAGACCCGATTCAGCCAGGAAACGTCCAATGTTTTTAAGCTCAAATGGGCTTTATTTGATCTGTCTCCTGTCTACAATCTCCTCTTTTTCAATGTAGCTCAAAGGGGAAAATCAATACCCCAGTTTTTTTTCAAAATCTCCCTCTTACCAAGTTCAAAATGTTCGCAAGTATGGTACATTGGATCATGGAAGGCAGGAGGCATTGGGGTAGGGACATGGACTCGGATAATAGAGGACACGAGGGACATGGAGAGGTGCACCAAACTGACCCTACAGGGCAGGCATCAGGGTTTGCAGCAGCACAATACACCACACAGGGCATGCGGGATGGGAGTGCAGCACAACAATCCATAGAAAGCAATAGGGAGGGGACCGGACCATGCACATGGACAACAGAGAACAGAGGGGAAAGAGGCAAGGGTAGCTAACTGACCATAATGGACAGACAAGAGAGAAAGCTGCAGCATAACAGACCATAAAGGGCAGGAGGGATGTTCAGGGGCATTACAATGGAACAGACAAGCCAGGAGGGAGGGAATAGGGGTCTGCACATGGAAACAGAGGGCTGGGGGCAAGCGGGCAGGGCAGGAGCAGCAAGATGACCATGGAGGTCAGACAGGTGGGCACTAGAAGCAAGACACACCATGGAGAGCAACATTGAGACTATGATGGCATACACACAGACCATGGAGGAAAGGTGGGAGGGGGTCAGGGGCAGCTAGCTGACCACACAGGGAAGGTGGGAGGGGCCGTGGCAGCACAGAAGACCATGCATGGCAAGCGAGAGGGTTAGTGGCAGCACAATGGCTATGATGGGCAAGAAGGAGGGTGCAGGGGCATGCACAAAGGACCATGGAGGATAGAAGGGAGGGTCAGGACCTGGGCACAGACAAGAGAGTTCAGGGGAAGGGGCCGCACAACAGATCACGTGGGGCAGGCAGGAGGAGCAGTTGCAGCACAACAGACCAGGGAGGGCAGAAGGGTGTGGCAGTAAAATGGACAATGGAGGACAGGAGGAAGGGGATATGGGGTATGGAATGTGGACAGACAGGGTGGAGGTGGCAGGGACAGGTTACAGTCATTTGACAATGCTAGGCAGGTGGGAGGGGAGTAGCAGCTCAAGAGAACACTCAGAGTAGATAGGAGTGGCAGGTCCATGGAACATGGCGGGCAAAAAGGATGGAGCAGGGGCATGCACAAAAACATCGGAGGGCAGGAGGAAGGAGAATATGGGCAGCAAGCTAAGCAGAGAGGCTAAGCAGGAGGTCAATGATGGGCCATAGAATTGGGCAATGGAGGGCAGGAGGAGTGGACTGGTACATCCTGCTAAATGGAGGTCAGTGGCAGCACATCAGACCATGCATGGCAGGAGGGAGGAGGCTAGCCCATGGATGCAGACAACAGAGGATAGGGAGGAGGTGAATGGGGCAGCAAGCTAACTGTTCAGAGAAGGTGGGTATTAGGAACTTTATTGTTTTTAAAATGTGCGTCTGTGCGAACTACTTAAAATATGAACAAGTATGCAGCATTATCTCACTTTTATTCAGGAAGAAGAGGACGTTTGTGACTGTGACTCCGGGCTCACTTGGCAGAAACACCCCCTGACTCTCCACCCCCATCGCAAAATGAAATGCCCGTGAAAAGGGTAGGTGAACGCAGTGTTATATAGAATATAGTCCTGAGAGCACGATTGAAAATGAAAACTAGATATAGTGTATGGTATAAACTATGCACCAAAAAGTGTGATATAAGATTAACCGGGGTGTGAAATATAATATGCAATACATTGTGCGCAATGACAGATTCATTGGAGAGCGCAAGATAGCACAGGCACTAGCGCGTGCTATGCGATATGTACCTTGGAGTGTAATATGCACAGGGCAGTGTTGTGTAACCTAACTAGTCTCTAAAGTTGTAATATAAAATATGTGCTGGGGAATGGAACGTTGCAAATGCACTGAGACACAGATATGGATCCCAGATTGTAATATGTATGGCATAGCGCTGTGCATTATAACATAGGCATCGAGGAAGGCACGTTAGATGGGGCAATATAACCCGTGCGAAGGCAAGTGTGGCATGACATATTCACGGGGTGGTATTACAGTGCACATGGGCTAGAGAGTGTCATAGCATACGCAATAGCTGGTGGAATACAACACAGAGGTGTGTGGCACTCGGCGGGCACTGGTGGGTGTAACACAGCATTGGGCTCAGCCAGGAGCGCTCTGTGACTTTCAAGTGAGGTTCGTCTTCTTTCCAGAGAGTAAAATAAAAAGTATTACACATCCGGCGGTGGATGTGTGTTTTATTAACCGTGAGGGGGGTTTCTTGCATAGTTTTGGTCGAATTTTTATCGAATCCCCTTTGAATGGCTTGGTGTGCATGTGTGTGTGCATGTGTATTAAATGTGCCCGTCAATAGCTACCCATGTTTGTATAAATAAATGACAAGGGTGTCTACTTGGAGAGGACTCACCGGCAGGGGCGCCGGGATTAGGCACGGTAGGGCGTCAGACATGTCAGAGCTTCACTAGCGGTGTAAAAACATTCCATGTGGATTCATTATATGCATAGTCGCCTTTAAATGAATATCACGCAAATCGTCATGGTGATAGGTACGTACGGTTTGTCCAGCATGTCCTAGGTGTTTCTATAAATATATATAAAAAAATAATAATAAACAAAGGCCGGCCCAGGGGGATGGGGTCCCCAGGGCCATAAGTGGCCTGAGGAGGGGGGCAATGCAGCCCCCCTCCAAAAGAATTTTAAAAAAAGGCCATGCCCCGTGAGTTGGGGTCCCCAGTGCCGATTAAGGCCTCGGGAGGGGGGCTACGCGGCCCCCTTCCAAATTATTTTTTTTCTAAAAATAAAATTAGGGGGCAGGCCCTGGGGGATGGGGTCCCCAGGGCCAATAAAATAGAAAAAGAAGGGTGGGCACACAGCCCCCCTTCTTAAAAAAATAAATAAATAAAAGACCGGCATCGCGCCAGAGGCCACGCCTCCTCCTTGCAGCACTCTGCAAACGCACCCCCTGGCGAATTGTATTTGGGGAATACATTCCCCTTTATTACCGAGGGTCCCTGAGGGCCAAATAGCCCAATAGGTATCTCCAGTATGAGCCAGGGAGCTGCGTAGCAGACAGGTGTTCTGAGGCCACGCCCCTTTTTACACCTTTCTGCAACGCAGCCCTGTGGTGCTTACTGGAGGTACCTAGTGGGCTAGGGTGACCCTCGGGACCCCTAGGATTCAAGGGGACTTAATCTCTCAACTTAGAACGGCGCGTTTACACAGTGGTGAAGGGAGGGGATGGGGCCTGAAGTGACGTGTGCAAACACACCCTGAGTCTTAAGTTAGTTCTGTGAATTGGGCCCTAAGTGTCTTTTAACATAGCACTGGCTCTAGGACTGGTTCTTTCTGCTCTTCTGTTTGTTCTTTCTGCACGTTTATCATTCTTCCTGCACTTTTCTTCATCTTTGAGGACTTCTGTTGCTTCTGCATTTCATTTTTTTCTTTCTGTGCGTTTTTTCTTCTTTCTGCACATGTCCTCTCTCTATACGCATAGTTAGAAATTAGCATTTAAAAAACCTTTGAAATTCACTGAAATAAACATATTTTTCAGGCAAGTTATAGTTAAGAATTAGCATTTAAAAAACCTTAGAAATTCACAGAAAAATCCACAGGTTTCAGGGACGTTATAGTTAGCTGGACTTTTTACTCGTACAAAATCATTGAAATTCCCCCGTTATAGTTAGTTCAGCTAACTATAACTCACGCGCCCGCAATGCACTGCTGATGACGTCACATATTACATCACTTATGACATGGTCAGTGACATCACTCATGACATCACTGATGACATCTCAAATGACATCACTGATGACATCACTCATGACATCATCCACGTGACAATCTGATGCACATACTGATGCTCTAATATAAACTTTGATACACCCATTCTAAAATGCTGACTAATATTTTTGAAACCATACACAGAAGAATGCCATATACTACCTAGCACTCACTATTTCCTAGGTCTACACACACATCCAGTCACTTATACATGTAGTTACTCATCAATAGAGGACTATACTATGCACTCATACATCTATACACGCAGTCACACGCTGCCACTCATCCATAGAGTTACTCACACGCCTAGTCAGTAATGCAAAGAATGAATCGCGTTGGGTGCGGCCTCCTTGCACGCTCGGTGCGTGATTGCCAAGTGAACTTAAAAAAAAGCATTTGATTGGTTCATAACATTTCCCATTGTAACACCAGAACCTGGGCTTCTAAGGAAATTCACAAGGGCATATTATCAACCCCTTATCACCGCTTTAGCGGCAGTTTCCTGCCGCTAAAGCGGCAAAAATGTTATCGCCCTTCCTTCATAATATGGCCCATAATCTCTGGCCTCATGTATTTATTTTAAGGACTTGCTGAACCACACGCTTTCTCGCAGACCCCAGCGACTTAGACAAATGGGTGACGGACGGTAAACACTAAGGGCTGGGTGCAATAGGCCAACGCTCTGTCGCCTCCTCCCTCTCTTCTTTTGACTCTCCCTCCCCTTCTCCCTTCCACCCACTCCCCCTCCCTTCCATTCTCACTATGGTCCTTTCATTTGGACTACCTTTCTTTACCTCTTCCACATAGCACACATACTTGTGTTTCATTTTTGTCTTGCAGGTTTCCTACACTGCTTCCACTGGAGTCCAACCCACGTTTTTTTAAATTATACTGTTCTATTAAAGTTAAATTTCTATTTATTTCTGTTTTAATAAAGGTTACTTATTTTTTCAAATAAATAACCGAGTGTATAGGTCTTCTTTTTCTGACGACACTTGTCTATTGTGAAAATCATCTGTTTATAGGAGATTTTAAGGACAACATTATTTAATATTAGAGTGCACCTACCAAACATTATCTAACTGACTATCAGACAAATGAAGCCTGGGTAATTGTACAACTGCAAGAGTTCTATGAGTGTATCACTTTATAACACCATAAGCTCTGCCCGTGTGATTACAGAACAAATAAGGCACTGCCTAGGACCACCGAGGCTTCAGAGACTGCCGAGGCCCACCCTCCATATTTAAATAAAGACCCAGAGTGTGGCGATCCCCGGACTTCAGTTGGCCTCGAACCCCCCAAACAATTAGTAAACAATACCCGGGAAGGTGGTGCTCCCCTAGGCTGCAAAAATGTCTCAGTGCCCTTCCGCACCTAATTTACATGTGACATTAAGATCCCCAGTCCTACAGAGACCTCGCAATATAATAATTGGATTGGCCATGGAACATTACCCACCCACCAGGGGCCTCATTTAAAAGAACGGGTGAGACCCCACTTTTTTTTGTTTTTGTTCTTTTCTCTCCATTTTTACCATCTTCATCCCCTCTATTACAGCAATACAAGGTTTTCCTCCTTTCACTTCAAGCAGTCAAACAAGTATTTGCTATCACAGGGTGGAAGCCATGCACCACCCTCTAACAGCAAACACAAATGTCCAGTGAATGCACACACCGGGACATTGTATGAGCTGCACCTAAGAGGTCGCCCACCCTACTACCATGATGCATTTGTTAGTATAAACGCATACTAACACTATTTACACACGTGTAGTACAGTGACCAGAATGTAGTGAAGAAGCAGAGGAAGCGCAAAATCTAAAAATATAAATAATACCAGAAGTCGGATGACATAGTTCAATGAGCCGACGACGCTGGCATGAGTAGAAACAGCAATTTTGAAATATTGCTGAGTGGTGCCTTCTTTTTGCCTTCTCCCACTTGTCGCCAAATTTATGTAGTGAAGAGGCAGACAGCAGTGAATGCAATAAGTAGATTTATTACAAGAAAACAAGACACCTGAAACAACCACCAACAGGAGCAGAGAGCAAAGAAACCGTCTGATCCAAGGTTCCCCTCATGACAGCCCTACATTCTAACATTACATACTGAGGGCCATATGATCAAGGAACGGCGTTAAAATTATCGAAACTATGAGCTCATTGCTGTAAAGTCTTGTGCTCTGTGTAGTATTCCATTGTAAGTCATAGTAGACTGTTAGTATGTAATTCTACTAGAATCTAAGGGGCATATTATTAAGGAACGGCGTTAAAATTATCGCCGCTTTAGCGGCAGGAAACTGCCGCTAAAACAGCGATAATGGGCTTGATAATATGCCGTAGAGAATTCCAATAGAAGCCCATGTTCTCGTGTTAACATGGGCTTCTATTGGAATTCTCTACGGCATATTATCAAGCCCATTATCACCGTTTTAGAGGCAGTTTCCTGCTGCTAACGCGGCGATAATTTTAACACCGTTCGTTGATAATATGCCCCTTTGATTCAAGTAGAATTACATACTAACATTCTACTATGACTTACAATGGAATGGAATGGAAGAGCTCATAGTTTACTCCACGAGTTGTGACAATGGTAGGGGTAATACTTTCGCTTCCCACTCCCTATATTGTACAAACGTAAACTAACACTTCTTCCACAAATATGCTACAGCGCCCAGAGCACATCACTTTACAGAAATGAGCTCACAATTTAGGCTCACGGTTTAATCCCCGAGTCTTCACACCAGTAGGGATGAGTAGTTTGCTTCCCACTCCCTATATACTATAAACGCACACTAACACTACTTACACACTTATACTACAGCGGCTAGTATCCTACACCGCCCAGAGCCCATCACTTTACAGCAATCAGCTCTGTTTCATCCCCAAGTCTTCACACCAGTAGGCGTAACTACTTTGCTTCCCGCTTCCGGTATACTATCAACACACAGTAGCGGTCAGTGGTTCGTTTTCCACTCCCTGTATGGTATAAAAGCCTACTAACACTACTTGCACAAGTATGCTACAAACACCGGACCACATCACTCAACAGCAATGACCTCACGGTTTAGACTCTCGGTTTCATACCCGAGTGTAGCACCATATCATATCACCACCATGCCACTCTGAGCAACACCGCACTTTCAGACCGTTAACAGTGATAACTACCTACTTCCGACCGCTAGTAGGTAATCCAAAACAAATTACAATAGTGCCTTGATTTTTTTACCTTTCAAAAATTCTCTGTCTGTCTTTCTACTTTTCCATATAAATAGTTTTTTAAATATTCAAGTACACATCGAAGTCAGAAATGCAACGTATTCTATCAACACACTTTCTAGAACACGTGGAGGTTAAAAGTTCATCAACTTTTTTAAACCTAACGATATTTTTTTGCAACATTTTCTCGAACATTTAACGGCACGTGCAGTTTAAAAGTTCACGATTGTTTTAAGTTCGAACAGTGCCTTCCAAATGCAAGTAGCAGGTGTGGTTGAGTTGAGCAAATGTTCTCCTATAATATGTACTAAAATATGTATGTGCAAACTGCTTTTTCTTAACCAACGAATGTGCACCTTACTTTTAAAAAACAATGCTTTTCATCTCCCAATCAGGTACTGTTTTGTATGCGAAAAGAAACTAGTTCCCCAACTTTAAACATATCTCTTATTCTACGAAGGAACTGTATGAGCTACAGACATCTTTCCATACCTTCCAGCCATACCTTCAAAATGCTAGTGTGGATCGTAGGACATAGCTATGTTTTCTGGTGCAAGAGGTATGCAGAACAGAGACGTATTGACTTAGACTTAGGTATACAAAATGTGGACATTAACTGGTTTGGACAGAGAGGATTGAAGTGGCACCAATTGTTGCCTTTGGTTAAAACCTGTTTGCATCTCCAACACCCTGGCCACATGATTGTGCACTGTGGTGGAAACGAATTAGGCACATTGACTGGGGTAGATTTGGAAATGCTTATGAAGGACACCTTTGGACAATTGATGTTACTTTTGCCTCAAACTGTCTTTGTATATTCCAATATATGCCAAAGACAGAAGTGGAAATGGTCCAAAAATGTTGTCCTCAGATTGAAAAATCGCGGAAAAAAGTCAACAAAGCTGTCTCTGCATACCTCAGAGACCACAAAATGGGGTCCATATACAACAACAACATACGTTTTGATATGGCGGATATATACAGAAGTGATGGAGTACACTTACTTCACAGATCAGGGAAACCGAGTTTTCCTGAATAACTTGAAGCTGTGCATCCACACTTATATGTAGCTCCAACTAATGAACACAAGGGCTCTTTTTAGAGCCACCCTATAACTTACAACTTAGTGCGGATATTTTAGGGCCAGATAACGCCACCTCCTGCACCCTCGCCAAAATTTATTCTCCACACAGCTGTGGCGCAGTGGCCAGACCATCTCACTTTGCAGCACAGACCTCTCGCTTTGATCCCCAGCTCTACTCTCCCATAGGGTTGAGTAGTTTGCACTCTACAAATACCACATTGATTTACCTTCGCACTCCCTATACAACACCACCTAAGCACCATAAACAAGCTACAATGTTCTAAAAAAAAGTTCATCCAAGTACCTATAACTACATGCTGACACTACTTGCACAGATGTGGCACAGCGGCCAGAGCACATGACTTCACAGCATATGCATACACAGTTTGGGCTCACGCTTTAATCCCCGACTCCGGCAGCAGCTCAGCTTAGCAACATGAGACTCTAGACAATACCTCACATATATTCTGTACCCAAGGACTTTCATAAAAGTACGGGTCAGTAGTTCGTCCTAGTAGTTATAAACACATCCGGACACTACTTCCACAACTATAGTGCAGCGGTCACGGCACATGACTTCACAGCATAGGACACACAGTTTGGGCTCACGCTTTAATCCCCGAATCCAGCACCAGCTCACCTTACCCGCATCAGACTCTACCCAATACCTCACTTAATTTCCGTAGCCCACCACTTACACACCGGTAGGGGTAAATACTTTGCTTCGCATGCCCTCTATAGCACACCCTAAGCACCCCACAGAGGTAACAGTGCTCCTACCTTCCTATTTCCCCCTTTCCCCCCTTTTCCCCCTTTTTTCACTTTACTTGCTTCAACGGAATCACAAAAGGGCGGCCAACACTTCCTAGTTGCATCCGTTCTCACCGCTCGCAGCCAATCAGCAACAAGCTCGTGCGCGTAACACCTCAGCCAATCAAATGGCAGATTTCCCAAATATCGATATCTGTAAATTTCGATATTTCTCAAAAACTACTGAACGAATTTACACCAAATAACCCTACTCCCTGCCAAATTTGGGGTAATTCCGTTCACCCGTTCGACCTGTAGCCTTGTCTAAAGTTTCCTATGGAAATTAACATGGAGAAAAAACGTTTTGGGAACTCCTTTTTTCTCGGCCCCCCCTTGACGAATCACCCCCACACTTTCAACATAGGAGCTGATGTTAACAAAGAATTAGTTTTGAAAATTTCACGAACATTCGTCAATCGGTGCCAAAGTTATTGGGAATAGAATGTTGCCATTTTCCTATAGTAACTAGGTCCTAACTATAACTACCTACTGGCGACTAACTATATATATGTATTTTTTTAACAGAAAAAAACATAGGTTTCATTGATGTTATAGTTAGAAATTAGCATTTAAAAAAACGTTAGAAATCCACCAAAAAAAACCATAGGTTTCAAGGACGTTATAGTTAGTTGCACGTTTCACTCGTACAAAACCATAGAAATTCACCCGTTATAGTTAGTTGAACTAACTATAACTCGCACCCCCGCCATGCACTGCTGATGATGTCACATATTACATCATTCATGACATGATCAGTGACATCACTGATGACATCTCAAATGACATCACTGATGACATCATCCAGTCAATGTGTGTTTCTGTAAAGTTTAAATATGTATTATATATGTGCAAAGGTATATTGAAGAATGAGTGGGTGTATGAGTGTCTGGATGGAGGATTTAGTAGGTGTGTGACAGTATAAGTGAGTGAATAAATGTGTCTTACTGAATGCATGGGTTAGTGACTAAACTGGGTGAATGTCTGTATCAGCCTGTCTGTTGTTGTGTAAGCTGCTGCATGGGTTGGTGAGTAGCTCCATGAGTGTTTATATGGGTTATCAATTGGTTGTCTGAGTATTTGTATGGGTACCTGAGTGTGTGTGTGGGTGGGTGGGAGGTGTGTGACCTGTCCATAGATGTGTGAGTGGTTGATTCACTGGCTATATGGGTTTAAGAGTGCACGTGGAAACAGCGCGTGTGTTAGTGGCTAAGCCACTCCATAAGTACATCACTAGTAATTTGAATGATTACAGTGCTGCAAAGAGTCTGCCTGGTCAATTTATATGTGCTTATGTATTGGCGGAATGATAGGATAAGTAGATAGTGCTGGAGGGATGATTGAGGAACTGCATGGGAGTGACAGGAGGAATCCTAGACTGCATGGGTAGTACCTTAGTATTTAGAAGAGTGTTCTAATAGTATGCATGTGGTTAGAGGTCTGCATGCATTGTGCAGAAAATATTGTGGGTGTACTTGTGTTAGTGGCTAGGCCACTCCATAAGTACATGACAAGTAATTGGAATGATTACAGTGCTGCAAAGAGAGTGCATGCAGAATTTATAAGTGCTCAGGCATTGGCGGAATAATAGGATAAGAAGATAGTGCGGGATGGGTGATTGAGGAAGTGCATGGGAGTGACAGGAGGAATCCTAGACTGCATGGGTAGTACCTTAGTATTTAGAAGAGTGTTCTAATAGTATGTATGTGGTTAGATGTCTACATACATTGTGCAGAGAATATTGTAGGTGTACTTGTGTTAGTGGCTAGGCCACTCCAGAAGTACATCACTAGTAATTGGAATGATTACAGTGCTGCAAAGAGAGTCCCTGGTGAATTTATAAGTGTTTAGGTATTGGCGGATTGATAGGATAAGAAGATAGTGCTGGATGGGTGACTGAGGAAGTACATGGGAGTAACAGGAGGAATGCTAGGCTGCATGGGTAGCAAGTGGGAATTTGCATGTGTGTATGAATAGTATATACCTGGTTGGAGGTCTGCATGCATACTGTACAGAATTTTGGAGGTGCACTCGTGTTAGTGGCTAGGCCATTGCATAAGTACATGACTAGTAAGTGGAATGATTACAGTGCTACAAACAGGGTGCCTGGTGAATTTATAAGTGGATAGATATAGTTAAAGTGATAGCATAAGTAGATACTGCTGGATGGGTGATTGGAGAAGTGCATGAGACTGACAGGAGAATTCCTAGGCTGCATGGGTAGTATCTTAGTATTTACAAGACTGTTCCAATAGTGTGTGGCTGGTTAGAGGTCTGGAAGCATAGTATATAGACTATTGTAGGTGTACTTGTGTTAGTGACTAGGCCACTCCATAAGTACATCACTTGTAATTGGAATGATTATAGTGCTGCAAAGAGAGTGCATGCTGAATTTATAAGGGCTTAGGTATTGGCGGAGTAATAGGATAGAAGATAGTGCTGGATGGGTGATTGAGGAAGTGCATGGGAGTGACAGGAGGAATCCTAGACTGCATGGATAGTACCTTAGTATTTAGAAGAGTGTTCTAATAGTCTGTATGTGGTTAGAGGTCTGCATGCATTGTGCAGAGAATATTGTAGGTGTACTTTTGTTAGTGGCTAGGCCACTCCATACGTACATCACTAGTAATTGGAATGATTACAGTGCTGCAAATAGAGTACATGGTCAATTTACTGGACGTGGAAATCCAAAACGACATTTGGTATAAAACATTTCCTTCGATTTGTATTTCCGTCGACAGTATTTGCCACATTGATGACGTTGGAATCGTAACACTTGTTGCCTTAAGGTGTTTTCTTCTGTTCTTTTTGGTATAGCACATGTGACATAATCTTCAATAAAAGATAAAACAGTGTCATCCGAATCAGTTCCAAATTTGGGTGCATCCTTGATCCATAAAAGCATATGTATATGAGGAGCACCTCTAGCTTGATACTCCTTTTTTCAAACGAAATCAATAACTTCTCCAAGAGGAGGTAAAAGACATCATAGCTTCAAATCTATGATTGAAATATCTGCATACATTTACAGGATCCAAAGAACGCAATTCTCCAGGTGTCTTGTGTTCAATATTTTTAATATTTGAATTTGCCTCTCAAAGAAATTCTAGTAAATCCTCCCAAGCCTATTCAGCACAGCTTAGGGTAACAAACCACATAGGAGTTCCCAAATTCCTTAGCATGCATTTAAGTTCTCCATAACGACTATACCAATATTAGTACTGTGCAGACATGCCATCAAATTAATCAGTTGAGATTCTAAATGATCGTCTCTCTGATGTACTTTATCCATAAATTCCTATGCAGAAACATTTTAAAGATGTACTACTGTTTTTAATATGTGGTTGACTGCATATGAAAGTCCAGACAAGTCACTCTCAAACAAAAGATGAAATATATATGGGATACATTGTCGAAATCTTGCATCTTCTGCATAAAATCTTGTTGGCCAATATTTTGATGCGGGAATCTGTACTGATCGTTCGTCATATCGTCCACCTTTTCCAGTTGGGAACACCTGTGGAAAACAACGAGCTTACAAACTTTTTTCCCAAACACTCATGGAAGTCCCCATCGCTTTCTTCATTTGGAATAATTCAATAGTATTCCCATCACTTCTTTTGAATGAAGTGGATGTACACTATAATGTTCATAAATTTCTTCACTTTTGGACATGTTCACTTTCTCAATTTGACCACTTGACATTTCACTATCATCTCCTAAAAGTATTTCTTCTTCTTCTGCATACACATTTTTGTAGTAATCATTGTTTTTTATAAGATATAATGTTGCCTTTTGCACTTTCCTGACATCCACTAATTCCTGCCATATTTTCTTACTCTTAGTAGGGACACCATTAACTAGAATAAGTACTGGTTCACTTTCTACATTCTCTACACCAATAGTTTCAATATTTTTCTTTAAATCTAGAGGTAAATATACAACTCTACCTTTTAATCCTCACTGTAAATCTGTAGGAGGTAATTTACCTGTTTTTAGGCTCCATACAATAACAGCCTGAAATGGGTGCACACATTGAAAGAGAATAAACTCATATGTGCTTAAATCTATCAGTTCTGGAGGAATAGTTACCAACTCTAGATTATTATGGACAGCTCTAGCAGGCATTTTATTATCGTCTAATTTGTTATAACAATATTTACAAATACGCTGATCAGTACCCAAATCAAAGCAATCCTCTACCAACAAATAAGTTGCACAATTCTTTCCACTTATCATTATTTTCTCTTTCAGTTTTTAAATATAGATCAACAGTCCTAGTTTGATTTTTATAGTGAGTTCGTCGACAACAAATACAAGTATAATTTGGCCTTTCACAAGAAATGACCTTAAACTTTGTAATTTGTTCTTCAAACTTCTCAGTACTACTATTTTCCACATTTTCTTCAACACCTACTTCTATCAATGTCTCACTTTGTCCAGTCTCTTCTTCAGGACCAAAGTAACGAAACTCTATTTCATCACAAACCTTTTTTACATCTGATACTGACCCATGCAAAAGAGCACTGTTTAACTCATTTAAAATTATTGCTGGACTTTTTGCGTAATACAATTTTCTGACTAACTTCCGCATTTGAGAATGATGTACTGCTAACATTCTAAAATGATGAAAAACACTTTGACATACTTTTCTAGAAAGACAAACCAGAGAATGACCTTGCAAACCAGTATTTTTTCTCACTCTGCAAGGATCTAGTCCTTGCAACATCTTAATATTTTGTTTAACACTTTTTTTTACTATACTATCGTAAGAAATTCCATAAAATATCAATAGATTCCTGTTGTATACTGCAAATACTACTACAATCCCAAATATACACTGGGGCTTTAGAACGTCTCTCTAGAACTTCATCAGCTATCACTTGTTCTACATTTCTGGGAACCATCTTCTCTTTTTCAATTGGACAACCATTTCTAACCTCATAAGCACGGCCACTGGTATCAACTGCACACAATATTGTATTGGTTTGGAAATAACTCTATTCATTAAAAAAAGGCTCTGAACTTGAACTGTGTTTCCTTTTTTTTTTTTACATTTTTATTTGCAGAAAAATAAAATACCAGGTACAAACAACAATAAATAGACTTTGCATTGCATTATTGTTAAAAATATCCAATATACATAAATTTAAGACAAATACAATTATACAAGATATAAACAAGAATAGGGCTTTCTAAAAATATTTAAACCTGAGATGGAATAATAATTCATTACTTCGGGATAATGATGCAATTAAATCACTTTACAGGAGCGGCTTCTTTCAGAGGACAGTGTAAGGTGGGACACTCATCCGCTCACTGTCATTATTACTAAACTGATCATATTTATAAGCATGAATCCCTCCACCTCTTAATAGGGGCCCAGATCTTCAGCCCCAATTCACTTGTTTTCCTGCGCCTATGCACATATAGGGAAGATTCGATATTGTGTATCTCCAGAAGTCTAGCCAGCCACATCTGGAAGGAAGGTGCTACAATGTCCTTCCAGCCCGCCGAGATGAGAATCTGGAGGACCGCAACAGATATAAAAAAAAGGGCTTCCTCCTCCTTATTCAACACCAGGTTACTATCAGTTCCTAATATCATAAGGGTAGGGGATAGGTTGATCTTAACACCTAGCAGCCCCTCCCAGAGCTTCTCGATTACCCCTCAGATTGTACATAATTTCTCACACTGATAAAACATATGTAGTAGATTAGCTGGCCCTTCCAGACACATAGGGCATCTATCATCCTCCCTTTTACCCCAATCATACAGTTTGGCTGGTGTGAAGTATAAGTTAAAAAGGGTTTTATACTGTTGGGCTCTCAGATTCGTAGAGCGGAACAGTTTCACAGCTAATTGCAGTGCTTTGTCCACATCAACGTCCAGGTCCCCCAGTTTCACTGCCCAGGTGGCTTCAACCTTTTCCAAGTCATCTTGGATCCCTAACAATAGGGACCTATATACCATTTTGATCTTAGTGCCACCATTTAATAAGTAATCCATCATATGAATTCTTCCCCCTGGGGATATCCGTGGTCTTATTGCCATTAGAGTTTTATGGATCTGCAAGAATTTAAACCCTTGATTAGCCGAAATGCCTAATTTCTGCTGAATATTGTCAAACCTCATCAGGATGTCCCCTTCAAAAATGTCACCTAATCTTTTATTTCCTTGCTGCTCCCAAAGCTTCCCCATTCTATCATTGCTGAATTGTGGAAAGACGATGGAATTCCAGAGTGGTGAAAAACAGTTAATTTCGTAATTGCCAATAATCTTTGCACTAAATTCCAGACCTCCCGAACACTACTTAAAACCTTATACCGCGTTTTCTTGTAATATCGACAATCAGTTTTCTGCAGAAGAAGCCCCAGGGCTTCTCTGCCCAACAGCCATTCAAAGATGGAGGGGGGGTTTTGGTTGCCGAGCGGGATATCGGAGAGATTTGTGGCAGGATCAAATAATATTGCCATCTGGGTTAGCAGGCAAGCCCACTGGTAGAATCTAACATTCGGAATTGCTAACCCCCCTTTTTCCTGTGGAAGAAACAGGCATTATACCTGAACTGTGTTTCCATTCACCCAAAAAAAAATCACAAAAGTTTGATCTGTTAATTACTCTCTTCTTTTTACTTTTGGCCTTCATAAAATATATTGGCTTATCTAGTGATCGAATTCTGTTTAAAACTAAAATGAATAATTTCCTTTTTAATTCAAAAGACCTTCTCAACAATAGTTTCAATCTGTTTCTTCTTTTTATAAAATGCTAATCTTTTTTTATATTTCTTCACATTTTTCAACAAATTAAAAACAACTCTATTGTAAAAAATTCTCTTTCTAATTTCTTCAAACTGATTCTTTCTCCTTTTACCATACATTGATTCTTCAGAATGCATTTTTCCATTAACTTCTCCTTTTTTCTTTTTATTCTTCCTTGTTGTTGGGGCATTCTTTGTACGTTCCACATTGTGCACACTGTTTTTAGCCTTTGAAAGTTTTTGGAAAAATTCTTTTGTTCTCTTACCAGAAGACCTTTTCTTTTTTCCCACATGTTGTAGTTCATCTAATTTTTGCTGTTCTGTTTTCTTCAAATAATACTCCTTTTGTTGTTGTTTCTTCTTTTGTGTTATTCTAGTCATGGTAAGTTTTTTTTAATGATGATTAACAATACCTGTAAAAAAAAGATATATATATATGTCATTATTCAAATAAATGTATAAAATATATTATTGTAGAAACACGTTGTATATAAAAACCATTTAAACACTTTGGTGCCGATTAGGATCCTGGAAAAATTTCCCCGTTCGACTCGTATCCGGTCTTTTTACCGTATGAATCGTACAAGTGCCGTACAAACTGCCAAGTACGATTCGCATGGGAAAAAGTCCATACGAATCACATTGGGAATAATTCCCCACACGTCCTCGGGTCGGAAAATGTGTCCGACACGTCCCCGGACGATTTACCATACAAATGTGAAAAGTGAAGTCCGACCGCGCAAGTACGATCCATCCCGTGCGTCCGATGTTACAACCGTATGGAAAATGCACCGTACGGACCGAACTCCCATAGCAACCATGGAGACATGTGCCCGCATACGCGCCGAACACCCCCCCAGCCCCCGTGAGTACGCGCCGTACCCCCACCCGTGTATGTACACCCATGTACGTACAAGTCGTACCCCTACCCGTGTATGTACACCCATGTACGTATGCGCCGTACCCCCACCCGTGTATGTACACCCGTGTACGTACGTGCCGTACCCCCACCCGTGTATGTACACCCGTGTACATACGAGTCGTACCCCCACCCGTGTATGTCCCCCACCCGTGTATGTACACCCGTGTACGTATGCGCCGTACCCCCACCCGTGTATGTACACCCGTGTACGTACGAGTCGTACCCCCACCCGTGTATGTACGGTGCGTACCCCCCAGCGCGTGTACGGGTATACATACACGGGTGGGGGTACGACTCGTACATACACGGGTGTACATACACGGGTGGGGGTACAGCGCGTACGTACACGGGTGTACATACACGGGTGGGGGTACGACTCGTACGTACACGGGTGTACATACACGGGTGGGGGTACGGTGCATACGTACACGGGTGTACATACACGGGTGGGGGTATGACTCGTAGGTACACGGGTGGGGGTACGGCGCATACGTACACGGGTGTACATACACGGGTGGGGGTTCGACTCGTACGTACACGGGTGTACATACACGGGTGGGGGTTTGACTCGTATGTACACGGGTGTACATACACGGGGGGTTCGGCGCGTACTCACGGGGGATGGGGGGTACAGCGCGTACCGGGCCCCCTAATCTGGTTGTTTCGCGGCGTACTTCGCTTTTCCGGCACTTTTTGGGTGCCGTAAAAATATTGCCGTCCCGACTGCTGTCGGTTCGATTCGTACTTCCTGGGTCGTGAAACGCTGCCTGAAAGCGTCCCGACGTCACGTCGGAGCATTCCCAGATCACATTCGTATGTATATTTTCGTCGGTCGGTGTTTTGTACGACTCGTATGTAAATGGTGTTTCCGTGCGAATCGTACTTCCATGTTTGTAATGTTTTTGTCCCGGGTACGAGTCGGACAGAGAAAACGCTCCGACCGACGGTTCGTACCCGGTTTTTCCAGGATCCTAATCGGCACCTTTGTTTTAAAATCACAATCCATTTACTGCAAGACACCGATACTAACTGAATAATCATACAACTAAATAAGTAGTGTTTATCTGTTTAGAGGACTGCATCAGTAGTGGATAGATGATTATAATACTAGATATATTAGTACCTGGGTCATTACATAAGTACATGGGTACTGATTGGATCATTAGAGTAGTGCAACAAAAGAGAATGATGAATTTATAAGTGCTTGTGTTTCAACAGAGTGATTAGATAACGACATGGTTCTTTCAGGATGATAGCAAGAGTGGACGGAGAGTGACTGTGTGATTGCTGAAGTAAATGGCTACTACCAGTATTTTTGCAGGACTGAATCAGTAGCCTGCAGAAGGTTAGGGAAGCACATAGATTGTGCACATTTGACTGTACCAGTGTGTCTCTTAATGTCTGAGGCATAGTACAAGTGCATGGACAGTGACTGGATAGTTAGAATGCTGGTACATGACATCAGGGTGAGTTTATAAGTGTTTGTGTTTCAGCACAGTGATTAGAAAACGTCATGGTTCTGTCAGGTTCATTGCAGGAGTGGACAGAGAGTGACAGTGCAACTGCTGAACTGCATCAACACTACCTAAGTTTTTGCAGGAATGAATCACTACTCTCCAGGGGGTTAAGGGACTGCATAGATTCTGCACATGTGACAGTAGCACTGCATGTCTTAATGCCTGAGTCATTGAAAAGTGCATGGACAGTGACTGAATAGTTAGAGTGCTGCTATTTGACAGCAGGGTGAGTTTATAAGTGCTTGTGTTTCGGCACCGTGATTAGATAAGGTTCTCTCAGGATGATAGTAGGAGTGCACAAAGACTGACACTGTGATAGCTGAACTGCATAGCTACTACCTGAGTTTTTGCAGCAGTGAATCACTACTCTGCAGGGGGTTTGGGGACCGCATAGATTATGCACATGTGACTGTTGCACTGCGTGTTTTAATGCCTGAGGCATTGTACAAGTGCATGGACAGTGATTGCTACTTAGAGTGCTGATACATGACAGTACGGCAAGTTTATAAGTGCTTGTGTTTGAGCACAGTGATTAGAAAAGGTCATAGTTCTGTCAGCTTGATAGCAGGAGTGGACAGAGAGTGACAGTGTGATTGCTGAACTACATGGCTACTATCAGTATTTTTGCAGGACTGAATCAGTAGCCTGCACAAGGTTAGGGAAATGCATAGATTGTGCATATTTGGCTGTACCAGTGCATCTGATAATGCCTGAGTCATTGTACAAGTGTATGGACAGTGACTGGGTAGATAGAGTGCTGGTAGTTGACAGCAGGGTGAGTTTAAAAGTGCTTGTGTTTCGGCACAGAGATTACATAAGGACATGGTTCTGTCAGGATGATTGCAAGAGTGGACAGAGAGTGACAGTGTGATTGGGGCACTGCATGATTACTACCTAGATTATTACAGGAGTAAATCAGTTGTCTACAGGGGGTTAGGGGCCTGCATAGATTGTACACATTTGACTGTAGCACGGTGGCTCTTCATGCCTGAGTCATTGTACAAGTGCTTTGACAGTAACTGGGTAGGTAGAGTGCTGGTAGTTGACAGCAGGGTTAGTTTAAAAGTGCTTGTGTTTTGGCACAGAGATTAGATAAGGACATGGTTCTGTCAGGATGATTGCAAGAGTGTACAGAGACTGATAGTGTGATTGGAGCACTTCATGAGTACTACCTAGATTATTACAGGAGTGAATCAGTAGTCTACAGGGGGTTAGGGGCCTGCATAGATTGTGCACATTTGACTGTAGCGCGGGGTCTCTTTTTGCCTGAGTCATTGTACAAGTGCATGGACAGTGACTGGGTAGGTAGAGTGTTGGTAGTTGACAGCAGGGTGAGTTTATAAGTGCTTGTGTTTCGGCACAAAGATTAGATAAGGACATGGTTCTTTCAGGATGATTGCAAGAGTGGACAGAGAGTGACAGTGTGATTGAGGCACTGCATGAGTACTATCTGGATTATTTCAGGAGTGTATCAGTAGTCTGCAGGGGGTTAGGGGCCTGCATAGATTGTGGACATTTGACTGTAGCACGTTGTCTCTTCATGCCTGACTCATTGTACAATTGCATGGGCAGTGACTGGGCAGGTAGAGTGCTGGTAGTTGACAGCAGGGTGAGTTTATAAGTGCTTGAGTTTTGGCACAGAGATTAGATAAGGACATGGTTCTGTCAGGATGATTGGAAGAGTGGACAGAGACTGATAGTGTGATTGGGGCACTGCATGAGTACTACCTAGATTATTACAAGAGTGAATCCGTAGTCTACAGGGGGTTAGGGGCCTGCACAGATTGTGCACATTTGACTGTAGCATGGAGTCTCTTCATGCCTGAGTCATTGTACATGTGCATGGACAGTGACTGAGTAGGTAGATTGCTGGTAGTTGACAGCAAGGTGAGTTTATAAGTGCTTGTGTTTTGGCACAGAGATTAGATAAGGATATGCTTCTGTCAGGATGATAGCAGGAGTGGACAGAGACTGACACTGTGATTACTGAACTGCATGGCTGCTACTTGGATTTTTGCAGGAGTGAATCAGTAGGCTGCAGGAGTTTATGGGACCGTATAGATTGTGCGCATTTACCTACATACTAACTACGAAATTAGACATTAGAGAACCACAAAAACACTTCTCATGCACTTATAAAATCACATATTCACTACCTTTGCATTCCTGTAATCTATCAGGTACCTCTCATTAATTCAGTAAATATAGGTACAACTATATAAATACAATCTAAACAAATGCATGACTCATGACATACAATCTACTTAAAGAGATAACCCCCACATACCAGAAAGAGTAAAATGTAGTGGTTTTCTTTTGAACTACATATTGCCAATTAAATCTAGAAATATGCAACATCATCAAACTGAACCTCTCAACAGACGTAATTAAGAATAGTAATCAACAACACCTTTTTTTATGAGGATTTCTAAAACCACACAAACTGTACACACTAATAACAGAATTGTAATCATTAACACCTTATATGATCATCTTGAAACAACACAGTTGTACCTCATTTTACCAAACTATCTAAAATAATGCCATTTTCTTAAACTATACCTTTTTACTGAGAAGAAATATGCATGCCTAATAAACTGCACCTTATATGAACATTTTTGAAAATACACATTCTTTGTGCATATTTAACCAATTAATAATAAATAAGAAGCATCATTCAACTATACCTTTCAAGACACTTAATAATATATATATAAGTGCACATACTATTTTTTAAACAAAGTTCAAATACAATAGAAATTATCCCAATACATATCTGAATTTAACCAGCACAGTTTCATAAAAATGTCAAATCTATATTACATAAATCTCTTAAAAATATAACTCACCTTTTAAATAAATCTGTTGAATTAAAACTCTCACACTCTCAGTCAGGATTTTCTTTTACTCACAGAGAATGTGGATGAGCACACTCTCCAATGTAAAACCAGTAATGGCAAACATTCCCTCTAATTTTCCATACATATACAATTAACCCACAAATTACATTGCTTACCAGTGTTTTTCAAATTGAAAAACGAATTTGCATTGGTCATAGAGAATAATACTTTTCAACTGACATCTTCACCCCTTGTCCTTAATGTCAGTTTCCATAGCAACAGGTCACACAACATTCAACTTAGCTGCCAGGTCACAAGTTCACCACACAATGTTGCAAATAACAACAGCAGGTGTGGTTGGCTTTGCAAAACATTCACTTATGCTTTCTGCTGTACCTTTCAAATATTTCCTAATAACCAATAAGAAACATGCTTTCTAAACAAAATAAAATGCACCCTATATTTGAATGTAGAGTGTTCTTAAACAGCTAATCAAATCTCTACTTTCTTAAAAACAGCATGTTGTCCACCATTTTAGATCGATTTCATTCTACCACCTGCCTACCTCAGCTACAGACATCTTCTGATTACCTACAGAGACCCCTTCAAGATGCTTTTAGTGTGGATTGTTGGGCACAGCTACGTTTTCTGGTGCTAAAGGTATGCTGAAAGGAGAGGTATTGACAAAGACCTAGCTTTGCAAAATGTAGATATTAAATTAGGCCTGGGCTAAAATTCCGTTCCGCACTCGGAAATTGCGATAATTTGACATTTTCGCGTTCTGCGGAGAGCGCGAAAATGTCAAAATTTCCGCAATCCGCATTGTAAAAGAATACATTCTCGCGTGCGCGCGATCGCCTTGCCTGAATCCCCACGTTCGCCGACAAGTTTTCCAGATCCGGTCGCCTTCTCCACAAGATGTTGGATTGTTGGTAGCCATTTGCGCTGTCTCGCGACAGTTCGCGCCCGCAGTAACGTCATTCGTCGTGCGATCACGTCTTTCTTCTCGCGATCATGCACCGCGAGACAAGTGAAAACAAGATGGCCGCGCCCGCGAGCAACCGCATGGGTAAATTAACGTGCCGCGACCACGCAGAAAATACCACGAACAGGCGGGTAAAAAACTTCCGCATCTTCGCGATGTTTCCACGTGTTTGCAGAGATTTTTAACAAAGTGAATTTCGCAAATTCCGCCCACCCCTATATTAAATGGATTGGACAGAGAGGATTAAAGTGGCACCAATTCATGCCATTGGTTAAAACCTTTATGCACCTCCAACCCCTGACCTCCTGATTGTGCACTGTGGTGGCAATGACCTAGGCACATTGACTGGGGTAGCTCTGGAAATGCTAATGAAGGAAACCTTTGCAGAATTGATGTTGCTTTTCCCCAAAACTGCCTTTGTCTACTCTAACATATGCCAAAGACAGAAATGGAAGTGGTCCAATCAATTTTGTCCACAGATTGAGAAAGCTAGAAATAATGTCAATAAAGCTGTTTCTGCTTATCTCAGCGACTATAGTATGGGGTCCATATACAACAACAATCTACGTTCTGATATGGATGGCATCTACAGGAGTGATGGTGTACATTTCACAGATAAGGGAAACAGAGTCCTTCTCAACAACTTAAGACTCTGCATTGACACCTACATGTAGCTACAAAAATCTCCCAATAAACACAACAGCTCTTTATAGAGCCAGCCAAGATCCAAACATATAACCTAGGTCTATAATAAAAAAATCTTTTTAGGAGTCACCCAGCGCATTTGGGAGTCGCATACCCCTCGCGTTAACACCAGGGGGCTGCACTGGGAGCCGTGCACCCCTCGCATTCACACCAGGGGGCCCCGCTGGTAGTCGCGCACCCAACGCATTCACACCCGGGGGCCGCGCTGAGCGCCTCGCTAGGGCCGCGACGCCAAATTTTTCATTAAAAAAACGGCTCCTATCAGGAATTTATATTCGCCCCGGGGACCCCATCCCCCGGGGATTAGCCACTTCGTTGGGGACCACCGGGTCCCCACGTCCTGCAGAAGCCGGCACTGCTTTTCCACATGGGGAGCTGCTAACATGCAGCTCCCTGTATGGAAAAGCAATCTGCTTTGGATTTTGGATGAGAGAGCAGGTTTCCCTATGGTAGGGTGGTAGATGTGCTCCCACCCTACTAGCAGTATCTTGGGGTGGGCATCCTGGGACACTGCAGGAGCTGGCCCTGGGGGGTGGCAGTCCTAGGGCCATCAAAGGCTCCCGGAGGGGGGCTGTACAGTCCCCCTCCCAACTTTTCTGACTTTTCCAAAGCCCCGTGGAGGTGGTGGTCCCCGGGTCTCGGGGGTCCAAAATGGACCCCCACATTTAAACAGTTAGTGTCCTGGGGAGGTAGTGGCCCCCCGGGACATGTGGGGGGACTCGAGCCCCCCACACAGGATTTTTTTTTTTATAAAAACCCAACCCCTGGGGATGTGCCGGTCCCGGTAGCTGCGGGGGACCCCAGAGGCCCCCGCATTACAATCACCAAATCCCCCTGGGACCTGGCCCACCCAGGGGCTCAAAAATAACAACGCGAGGAAGGCCTTGCTTAGTTCTTTTAAGATTCTCATCTGGTTCCGCGCACCCAGAGTGCATTCCGCTATTGTCCTAAAAAAAATGCTTTTTTTGCCCTGGGGGTCCTTCTGGGACCCCCTGAGGAGGCCTAGAGGGTCAGGGTGTTTCTGCCCTGCCCCCTTTTCCTTTTTTTTACCTTTGTTTCCCCTGTTTTCTTGTGCCTCGGTTACCGAGTCACAAGATGGCTGCCAACACTTCCTGGTTTGGAGTGTTGACAGCCAATTAGAATTAAGCTCATGGTCGGGAGGGTGCGCAAATCCACCGCGCCGGTCCGCGGATCCTCCGCGCCTCTAAATATTGAAACTTTTATTTTTGGATTTTCTCAGCAACTACTGAACAGATTTACTCCATTTAAAAAAAAGGTCTCTTTCTGAACCAAGGGCTACCGTTTTGCCAAATTTGGTGTAATTCCGTTCAGCAGTTTCCGCTATACCTGTGTCTAAAGTTTCCTATGTGAAATTGATTTTCCGACCTCTATTTTTTGAATTTCTCAGAAACTACTGAACGGATTCACACTATTTAGAAAAAAGTCTCTTTCTGAACCAAGGGCTACCTTTTTGCCAAATTTGGTGTAATTCCGTTCAGCATTTCGGGCTGTAGTCGTGTCTAAAGTTTCCTACGGAAAATAACTTGGAGAAAATTTGTTTTGGGACCCCCATTTTTTCTTGGCCCCTGCTTGGCAAATCACCCCAAAACTTTCAGGACAGGAGCTGACCGGAGCGCCCCACGAGTTTTGACAATTCGTCATCCGGCAGCAAAGTTATAGGGAAAACAAAAAATGCCTTTCCTATGGAAACTAGGTCCTAACTATGACCATAGGAAAAGCATTTATTGTTTTCCCAATAACTTTGGCGTTGTTTGAATCATCGTAAACTTTTCTAAACTAGTGGGGTGCTCCAGTCAGCTCCTGTCTTGAAAGTTTCGGGGTGATTTGCCAAGCAGGGGCCGAGATAAAAGGGGGGTCCCAAAACATGTTTTCTCCATGTTAATTTCCATAGGAGCCTTTAGACACGGCTGCAGCCCGTACTGCTGAACGGAATTTCACCAGAAAGAGTCATTTTTGTTAAATAGTGTAAATCTGTTCAGTAGTTCCTGAGAAGTTCAAAAAATAGAGGTCAAAAAATTAATTTCCTATTGGAAACTTTAGCCAAGACTACAGCCCGAACTGCTGAACGAAATTACACCAAATTTGGCAAAAAGGTAGTGCTTGGTTCAGAAAGTGTCCTTTTTTTAAAAATACTGTAAATACGTTCAGTAGTTGATGAGAAATTAAAAAATAAAAGTTTTCGAGATCTAGGGACGCGGTTGATTCGTGACCCCTCCTGACCACGAGATTCACTGTGATTGGTTGCCAACACTCCAAACCAGGAAGTGTTGGCAGTCACAAGAAAACAGTAAAACAAAGTTGAAAAACAAGAAAAGGGGGCAGGGTAGAAACACCCTTACCCCCCAGGCCTGTTCAAGGGGTCCTACAAAGACCCACAAGGCCCAAAAAAGCATTTGTGTTTTATAATTTTGGCGGAAGTCGCGTTAAGGTGGTGAATCCCACCAAAATTATTTTAAAAAAATGAAGCGCGGGCTCCCGCGTTTCGTTTTCTATAAGCCCCCTGGTGGGCCAGGTCCCGGGGGCATTGCCGATTTTATATTTTGTAATTGGGGGGGCCCGCGGGGTCCCCCACAGCCCCAGGGACCACCACCTCCCCGGGGCTATGTTTATAATATACGGGAGGGCACGCGGTCCTCCCGCTGCCCCGGCGACCGCCACCCCCAAGGACTTGTACTTTAATTTGTGGGACCGCCACCCCTGGGGCTTTTCTAAAAAATTTGTGGGGGGCACACGTGCCTCTGCAGCCCCGGGGACCGCCACCCCTGGGGCTTGTTTTTTTTAATAACTTTATATCTGTGTGGGGGGCTCAAGCCCCCCCACATGCCCCAGAGAACGCCACCTCCCCGGGGCACTAAAATAGAAATGCAGGGGTCCGTTATGGACCCCCAAGCCCCGGGGACCACCACCTCCCCGGGGCTGTGCAATAGTAGGGAGGGGGGCCGCGAGGCCCCTCTCCTGGAGCCCTTGATGGCCCTGGGTACCACCACCCCCCCAGGGCCAGCTCCTGCAGTGTCCGGTATACCCACCCCAGGACACTGCTGTTTGCATTGACAGGGCATGTCATTGCAAACTCTGCTTAGGATTTGGGAAAATCCAAAGCATGTCAGCCGCTCCCCGCATGGAAAAGCAATGCCGGTTCCCACAGGAGGCGGGGAGCCGGAGGGACAGTGGGGGCATTGGGGCTCCCCCCACGGTCCCAAACGGAGTGGCCAGGCCCCGGGGGATGGGGTCCCTGGGGCTGGCAGTAGCCCGGGAGGGGGCCCAGGCGGCCCACCTCCCCCAAAACAAAATAATAAATAAAGGCCGGCCCCGGTGGATGGGGTCCCCGGGGCCAATAGAGGCCTCAGGAGGGGTGCCACACAGCCCCCCTCCTTAAAAGAAAAAATATATGTGCCATGCCCCAGGGGATGGGGTTCCCAGGGCTGAAATTGGCCACGGGAGAGGGGGCCCACGCAGCCCTCTTCCCGTGTACATTATTATTTTTTTTCTTTAAAGGGTCAGGCCCTGAGGGATGGAGTCCTCAGGGCCCAAAAAATAGAGAAAGAAGGGGGGCCACACAGTGCCCCTTCTAAAAAATAAAAATAAAAAAAAGACTGGCCCCCTCCCAGCAACACTCTGCAAACATGCCCTGTGGTGCATTTTAAGTTGGGTAATTAATTCCCCTTCAATACTGGGGGTCCCTGGGGGCCAACTAGCCCACCAGGTACCTCCAGTATGTGCCACAGGGCTGGCTTGCAGAGAGGTGGTTCGAGGCCACGCCCCTTTTTACACCTCTCTGCAACGCAGCTCTTTGGCGCTTACTGGAGGAACCTGGTGGGCTAGTTGGACCCCAGGGACCCTCAGGACTCATGGAGATGTAATCCTCCAATGTACAACACACCAGGGGGCGCGTTTGCACAGTGGTGCAGGGAGGGGGTGTCGCCTGATTTGGCAAGTGTGCAAACATGCCCTGTGGTCGTTTTCAAGTTGGAGGATTAAGTCCCCTTCAATCCTAAGGATTCCTGGGGGCCAACTAGCCCACCAGGTACCTCCAGTAAGCACCAGGGATCTGCGTTGAAGAGTGGTGGTACAAGGCCATGCCCCCTTTTTACACCACTCTGAAACGCAGCTCTGTGGCACTTATTGGAGGTAGCTGGTGGGATAGTTGGCCCTCAGGGACCCTCAGGTTTCAAGGGGACTTAATTCCCATCTTAAAACGTGCCACAGGCCGCGTTTGCACACTTGTCACATCAGGCCCTGCCCCCTGCCTGCACCACAATGCTAACGTGCCCTGTGTTGCGTTTTAAGTTGGTGGATTAATTCCCCTTCAATCCTGAGGGTCTCTGGGGGCCAATTAGTCCACCAGGTATCTCTTGTAAACGCCACAGGGCTGCATTTCAGAGAGATGCTCCGAGGCCATGCCCCTTTTTATTTATACTACACCACAAATGTGGCTTCTGGTGCACTGCTGGTGGGGTGATGAGGTCCTCTTGTGTCCTGAGGACCTCAAGACACAAGTGGACTTCATCCTCTGAGCAGCAGTGCACCAGAAGCAGCGTTTGCAGCGTGGTGTAAAAAGGGGCGTGGCCTCAGAACACCTCGCTGAAACGCAGCTCTGTGGCTTTTACTGGATGTACCTGGTGGGCTACTTGGCCACCAGGGACCGTCAGGATTCAAGGGGACTTAATAGAGATGTCATAGTTAGAAATTAGCATTTAAAAAACCATTGAAATCCACTGAAGAAACCATAGGTGTCAGGTACGTTATAGTTAGCTGGACATTTCACTCTTACAAAACCATAGAAATTCCACCCTTATAGTTAGTTCAGCTAACTATAACTCGCGAACCCGCAATGCACTGCTCATGACATCACATATTTCATCATTCATGACATGGTCAGTGACATCACTGATGACATCTCAAATGACATCACTGATAACATCACGGATGACATCATCCACGTGAAAATCTGATGCACCTCCTCACACTCTAATATAACCTTTGATACACCCACTGTAAAATACAGACTACCATTTTCTAAATCATTGACACACCAATACCAGTTACTACATATGTACTCACTGATTCCTAGGTCTACACACACATCCACTCATTCACCCAAAGAATCACTCATTCATGCAGTCACTCATCAATACAACACTATCATATGCACTCATACACCTATACAGACATTCACACACCGCCACTCATCCATGCAGTTACTCACACACCTAGTCAGTCATGCAAAGAAACAATCACACTCCCATTTACTCACTTATACAACTATTCACACTCCACCTCACTTATTCATACAGATACTAACGCATAATTACTCTCTTATATAATCAGGGATACAAGTACACATTCATCCATACAGCCAGTCTCACAATCACTGACTCTCATGTATAGTCATTTATATACTTCAACTCTCACATACACTGCCTTTTCCATATGTAGTTACTTGGACATGTACCACTGAAACATCCATTCACTCACCAACACACTCATACACACACTCACGCACACATACGGCTGTTTCCACATGCACTTTTGAACCCATACACCCAGTGAATCAACCACTTACACATCTATGCACAGAGTCACACACCTCCCACCCACCCAAACACACACTAAATCTCCCCATAAAATAATCAGGCAACCAATCAATAACGTATATAGACACTCATGTACCTGCTGACCAACCCATGCAGCAGTTTACACAACAACAGACAGACTGATACAGACATTCACACAGTTTAGTCACTGGCCCATGCATTCAGTAAGACATATTTAATCATTCACTAATACATTCAGTTACGCACCTACTAAATCCTTCATGCAGACATTTATACACCCACTCATTCTTCAATACACATTGGAATATATATAACACATATTTAAACTTTACACAAACACACAGACACTGCATGATGTCATCAGTGATGTCATTTGAGATGTCATCCGTGATGTCACTGACCATGTCATGAATTATGTAATATGTGACGTCATGAGCAGTGCATTGCGGGTGTGCCAGTTATAGTTAGCTGAACTAACTATAACAGTGGAATTTCTATGGTTTTGTAAGAGTGAAATGTCCAGCTAACTATAACGACCCTGAAACCTATGTTTTTTTCAGTGAATATATATACATACATACATATATACATACATATATATTTATATACATATATATGTGTATATATATACATATATACACACACACACACACACTGCTAGTTTTCTAATGCAGGGCACTATTTTCGCAATCTGCAGTATGTCTTCTATGTCTTTCCATCACGTGATGTGGGTGTTTTCACTTTAAATACTGTCACACGCAAAGTTTGCTTCATGTGATCAAGGCCGTTTTCCAGCCGAAACGCGTCATGACAGAGTAAAGGGAGCTTCTAAATACTTTAAATAATGAAGTATTCACCGACGAAGAGGAGTTCGTGCATTCTTTTTCCTGGGAGAAACTGACGAATGCCTTTGGTTTATATATATATATATATATATATATATATATATATATATATATATATATATATATATAATTCACAGAAAAAACCATAGGTTTCAGGCACGTTATAGTTAGGAATTAGCATTTAAAAAACCTCAGAAAATCACTGAAAAATCCATAGGTTTCAGGGGTGTTATAGTTAGCTGGACTTTTCACTTGTACAAAACCATTGAAATTCCCCCGTTATAGTTAGTTCAGCTAACTATAACTCGCACGCCTGCAATGCACTGCTGATGACGTCACATATTACATCACTCATGACATGGTCAGTGACATCACTCATGACATCACTCATGACATCTAAAATGACATCACTGATGACATCACTGATGACATCATCCAGTGAATGTGTGTTTTTCTGAAAATTAAATATGTTTTATATATGTATATCTCAAGGTCGATGGAAGAATAAATGGGTATATAAGTGTCTAAATGGATGATTTGTTTTTGAAAAATTGATTGTGTAACTGACTGATTAAGTGTATCATAGTGAATACATGGCTTAGTGAGTAATATTTAAATATGTAAATATCTGTATCAGCTCTCACTTTGTGTATAAGTGGCTGCATGGGTTGGTGAGTAGCTACATGGGTGTTTATATAGGTTATTAGTTGGTTTTTTGAGTATCAGTCTGAGTGTCTGCATGGTTCGGTGGGGGGTATTACGTAGTGCATAGGTGCATGAATGAGTGACTCACTGTTTGTATGTGTTGAAGACAGCATGTGTGCAGGACTGTATGGGTGGATGAGTGTGTGCATGGGTGTGTTAGTGAGTGAATGACTGTCTCAATAGTGTCTTTATGAGTAACTACATATGTTTTAAACTAGTATATGTGACTATTGGTGTATATAAGTGACTATATGTGAGAGATTGAAAGAGTTCCTGTATGAATAAGTATGTGTTTCTATAAGTGATTGTTTAAAAGACTAAGTATGTGTAAGTTTCCGTAGAAGTAAGTGTGGTGGTGTGTGTATAACTGTATATGCAAGTAAATGTATGTTTGATTCTTTATTAGCATGAGTGACTATGTGTGTGAGTAACTCTATGGATGAGTGGCATTGTGTAACAGGATGTATAGGTGTATGAGTACATATGATGAGTGAGTACATGTATGAGTGACTGTATAGGACTGTTGGTGAATGAGTGGATGTGTATGTGGATCTTAGAATTACTGAAGAGGTTGTTGTAACTGGTATTGGTATGTCCATTGTTTTGAAAATTTTAGACTCTATTTTTGAATGTGTGTATCAAAGGTTATATTAGGGTGAGAGGAGGTCTGCCACTCTATCACAAGGATGATGTCATCAGTGATGTCATCAGTGATGTCATTTGAGATGTCATCAGTGATGTAATGAGTGATGTCACTGACCAAGTCATGAGTGATGTAATATGTGACGTCATCAGCAGTGCATTGCGGGCGCGCGAGTTATAGTTAGCTGAACTAACTATAACGGGGGAATTTCAATGGTTTTGTACAAGTGAAAAGTCCAGCTAACTATAACACCCCTGAAACCTATGGTTTTTTCAGTGATTTTCTGAGGTTTTTTAAATGCTAATTCCTAACTATAACGTGCCTGAAACCTATGTTTTTTTCTGTGAATTTCAAAGGTTTTTTAAATGCTAATTTCTAACTATGCCTACAGAGATAGGACATGTGAAGAAAGAAGAAAAAATGCACAGAAAGAAAAAAAAGAAGTGCAGAAAGAAGCAACAGAAGTCCTCAAAGACGAAGAAAAGTGCAGGAAGAAGGATGACGTGAAGAAAGAACAAAAAGAAGAGCAGAAAGAAGCCTTGTTGCAAAATCATCCTGTACCCTCAACTTTTTCAGACGGATACTGGTGGTAACTGAGTCTGACTAACCAGTCCTAGAGCGAGTGCTATGTTAAAAGACACTTAGAATACAGTGAAAACACCTACATACACTAGGGAACATTATGCGTTGGGGTCCCCCTGTGATTAGCATGACCTCCTCTGTAAGCCCCTAGTATATATTAGGGCAGGGGGATTAAAACTACCTCTTAAAACAGGCCACAGGGCGTTTTTGCACACGTTAACTCAGGCCCTGTCCCCTCCCTTCACCACTGTGTAAACACGCCCTGTGTCCGTTTTTAGTTGGGAGATTAAGTTCATTTGAATCCTGAGGGTCCCTAGGGTCCAACTAGCCCACTAGGTACCTCCAGTAAGTGCCACAGAGCTGCGTTGCAGAGAGGTGTAAAAAGTGGCACGGCCTGGACCACCTCTCTGCAATGCAGCTCAGTGGCGCTTACTGGAAGCACTTGGTGGGCTAGTTAGCCTCCAGGGGCCCTCAGTATTGAAGGGAAATCATATCCCCAATTTAAAACGTGCCATAGTGCGTGTTTGCACACGTCACCTCAGGCCCTGTCCCCTCCCTTCACCACTGTGTAAACGCGCCCTGTGGCTGTTCTAAGTTGAGAGATTAAGTCCCCTTGAATCCTAAGGGTCCCTAGGGTCAAACTAGACCACTAGGTACCTCCAGTAAGCGCCACAGAGCTGCGTTGCAGAGAGGTGTAAAAAGGGGCTTGGCCTCAGAACACCTGTCTGCAGCGCAGCTCTCTGGCGCATACTGGAGATGCCGATTGGGCTAGTTTGCCCTCAGGGACCCTCAGTATTGAAGAGGAATTAATTCCCCAACTTACAATTCGCCAGGGGGCACGTTTGCAGAGTGCTGCAAGGAGGGGGCGTGGCCTCCGGCACGATGCCAGTCTTTTATTTATTTTAATTTTTTAAGAAGGGGGGCTGTGTGGTTCCCCTTCTTATTCTAATTTATTGGCACTGATGACCCCATCCCCCAGGGCCTGTCTCCTAATTATATTTTTTTGACCCCAATCCCCAGGGCCGGCCACTGTTTTTTATTATTTTTAAAAAATATATATTTATAGACACACCTAGGACATGCTGGACAAACCGTACATACCTATCACCATGACGATTTGCGTGATATTCATTAAAAGGCGACTATGCATACAATGAATCCACGTGGAATGTATTTACACCACTAGTGAAGCTCTGACATGTCTGATGCCCTACCGTGCCTAATCCCGGTAGACACCCTTGTCGTTTATTTATACAAACATGGGTAGCTATTGACGGGCACATTTAATACACATGCACACCAAGCCATTCAAAGGGGATTCGACAAAAATTCGACCAAAACTATGCAAGAAACCCCCCTCACAGTTAATAAAACACACATCCACTGCCGGATGTGTAATACTTTTTATTTTACTCTCTGGAAAGGGGACGAACATCACTTGAGAGTCACAGCGCGCTCCTGGCAGAGCCCAATGCTGTGTTACACCCACCATTGCCTGCTGAGTGCCACACACCTCTGTGTTGTATTCCACTAGCTAGTGCATATGCTATGACACTCTCTAGCCCATGTGCACTGTAACACCACCCCGTGAATATGTCATGCCACACTTGTCTTCGCACGGGTTATATTGCCCCACCTAACGTGCCTTCCTCGATGCCTATGTTATAACGCACAGTGCTATGCCATACATATTACAATCTGGGATCCATAACTTTGTCACAGTGCATATGCAACGTTACACTCCCCAGCACATATTTTATATTACAACTTTAGAGACTAGTTAGGTTACACAATACTGCCCTGTGCATATTACACTCCAAGGCGCATATCGCATTGCACGCGCTAGTGCCTGTGCTATCTCGCGCTCTCCAATGAATCTGTAATTGCGCACAATGTATTGCATATTATATTTCACGCCGGTTTATCTTATATCACACTTTTTGGTGCATAGTTTATACCATACACTATATCTAGCTTTCATTTTCAATCGTGCTCTCAGGACTATGTTCTATATAACACTGTGTTCACCTACCCTTTTCACGGGCATTACATTTTGCGATAGGGGGTGGAGGGTCAGGGGGTGTTTCTGCCAAGTGCGCCCGGAGTCACAGTCACAAACGTCCTCTTCTTCCTGAATAAAAGTGAGATTATGCTACATACTTGTTCATATTTTAAGTAGTTCGCACAGACACACGTTTTAAAAACAATAAAGTTCCTAATACCCGCCTTCTCTGAACAGTTAGCTTGCTGCCCCATCCCCCTCCTCCCTATCCTCTGTTGTGTGAATCCATGGACTAGCCTCCTCCCTCCTGCCATGCATGGTCTGATGTGCTGCCACTGCCCTCAATTTAGTATGATGTACCAGTCCACTCCTCCTGCCCTCCATTGCCCAATTCTATGCCCCATAATTGACCTCCTGCTTAAACTCAGTGCTTAGCTTGCTACCCCTATTCTCCTTCCCCCTGCCCTTCGATGTCTTTGTGCATGCCCCTGCTCCATCCTTTTTGCCCACCATGTTCCATGGACTTGCCACTCCTATCTACTCTGAGTGTTCTGTTGAGCTGCCACTCCCCTCCCACCTGCCTAGCATTGTCAGATGACTGTAACCTGTCCCTGCCACCTCCACCCTGCCTGTCCACATGCCATGCCCCTATCCTCTTCCTCCTGTCCTACATGGTCCATTGTACTGCCACACCCTTCTGCCCTCCCTGGTCTGTTGTGCTGCAACTGCTCCTCCTGCCTGCCCCATGCGGTCTGTTGCGAGGCCCCTTCCCCTGAACTTTCTTGTCTGTGCACAGGTCCTGACCCTCCCTTCTATCCTCCATCATCCTTTGTGCATGCCCCTGCACCCTCCTTCTTGCCCATCATAACCATTGTGCTGCCACTAACCTTCCCACTTGTCATGCATGGTCTTCTGTGCTGCCATGGCCCCTCCCACCTTCCCTGTGTGGTCAGTTAGCTGCCCCTGACCCCCTCCCACCTTCCCTCCATGGTCTGTGTGTATGCCATCACAGTCTCAGTGTTGCTCTTCATGGTGTGTCTTGCTTCTAATGCCCATCCTGCCTGACCTCCATGGCTATCTTGCTGCTCCTGCCCTGCCCCCTTGCCCCCAGCCCTCTGTTTACATGTGCAGACCCCTACTCTCTCCCTCCTGGCTTGTCTGTTCTATTGTAATGCCCCTGATCCGTCCCTCCTGCCCTTTATGGTCTGTTATGCTGCAGCTTTCTCTCCTGTCTGTCCATTATGGTCAGCTAGCTACCATTGCCTCTTGCCCCTCTGTTCTCTGTTGTCCATGTGCATAGTCCTGTCCCCTCCCTCTTGCTTTCTATGGATTGTTGTGCTGCACTCCCGTCCCGCATGCCCTGTGTGGTGTATTGTGCTGCTGCAAACCCTGATGCCTGCCCTACAGGGTCAGTTTGGTGCACCTCTCCATGTCCCTCCTGTCCTCTGTTATCCAAGTCCATGTCCCTACCCCATTTCCTTCCATGATCCAATGTACCATACTTGCGAACATTTTGAACTTGGTAAGAGGGAGATTTTGAAAAAAAACTGGGGTATTGATTTTCCCCTTTGAGTTACATTGAAAAAGAGGAGATTGTAGACAGGAGACAGATCAAATAAAGCCCATTTGAGCTTAAAAACATTGGACGTTTCCTGGCTGAATGGGGTCTGTTGGCATGTATGGTTGTACTACCATTGCCTCTTCCTTCTGCCCACAATGGTCTATTACATTGCCACAGCCTCTCTTGCAAGTCCTGTATTGTTGGTTTGTTGCCCCTACCCCCTTTCCACTGCCCTCCATAGTCTGTTGTGCTGCCACGGCCCTTCCTGCCTGCTCAGTGTGGTTAAATTGTTGCCTTTGCACCCTCCTACCTGCCTTCAATTTTCAGAGTCCGTGCCCCTGGCCTCTGCCTCTCAACAGTATCCTAATGAACAACTAGATTGCTAACATTCTATATTTATTACAAAAGTGTGGAACGCCTGACGTCATCTTGATGTAATCAAAACTGTAATACCTAGAGCATTTCCTTTAGAAATTACATATATGAGAGGGTCTTATTGGCATCAAAATTATGGTTAGTTCTCTAAAAGACTAAAATAAGGACATATTTTCTGAGTTTTCAAATAGCGACAAAGCACTTTTAAATTATTTGTTATCTTTATGTTTTTTTATCCAGTTGACCACTTGATTAAATGTTGCACTTAGGGGAGAGGATGTGGTGTTACTTCCAGAACTGCAGACTTTGCAACTGGGGAACCAGGTTGGAGTTTCTGCTTCTGCTCGACATTCTGTGATTCTGGTCAAATCACTTAGTCTCCCCATGTCTACAACCAAAATGAATTTGTTCTTGTGTGATGTAACCAATGCTCATGTAAAGCACTCCAATACCTGACAAGTCTGCACTATATAACACTGCAGAAACACAAAATAATAAGTGTTTTGCACACTTCTGTCATTGGGCTATATTTGGGCTACATCTGGGTGATTTTGGGCTACATTTGGGCTCTTTTGTCTCCGGTGGCCATCTTGGGAGATTTATTTGTTTTGAAGTTTCCTAATTTCCTCATGTACTGCAGTCTCCTCAGTAGGAAATGCTTTCAATTTTTTACTTTGATTCCATCATGAAGGTATTCAGATATGTCACACATTTGCCATAAATTCTGAATTTTAGCACTCTAGTTGCTCATTAGATCACTGTAGTAAAACTACTGTTCACCATGGAAGTCTGCGCCTGGTATTAAATGTGCATGTTTCAGTCTGCATGTCAGAATTTTTTAATGAAATAGAAGAGGATTTGAGAAGTCACTCAAAATGTGCCCTCATTTTCTTTCTTCAGCATTAATCATAATTTCTATGGCAAAATGAACCCCCTCATTGTGTTCCTTTTTAAATTAAATGTTTTAAGTGTTACCAGTTTATTCCAATCAAGATGGCTTCAGGTGTGCCATACTTTTGTCATAATGAAGACAGTAAGCGCTCTAGTTGTTTTTAAGAACACTCTGGGACATTCTGTCATTGGGCTATACTTGGGCTACATCTGGGTGATATTTGGGCTACATTTGGGCTCTTTTGTCTCTGGTGGCCATCTTGGGAGACTTATTTGTTATGAAGTTTCCTAATTTCCTCATTTACTGCAGTCTCCTCAGTAGGAAATACTTTCAGTTTTTTACTTTGATTCCATCAAGGAGGCATTCAGATGTGTCACACATTTGCCATAAATTCAGAATGTTAGCACTATTTTTGCTCATTAGATCACTGTAGTAAAGCTACTGCTCACCAGGGAAAACTGCTGCTGGTATTGAAAGTGCATGTTTCAGTCTGCATGTCAGAATTTTTTAATGAAATAGAAGAGGATTTGAGAAGTCACTCAAAATGTGCCCTAATTTTTCTTTCTGCAGCACTAATCATACTTTGTATGGAAAAATGAACCCCCTCATTTTGTTCCTTTTTAAATTAAATGTTTTAAGAGTTACCACTTTAATCCAAGCAAGATGGCTTCAGGTGTGCCATATGTTTATCATAAGTAGGACTGTTAGCGCTCTAGTTGTTCTTTGGAACACTCTGGGAAGCTGCAGTAGAACACAAAGGAATCAACTGACAGTCTCTGCCCTTGTTGGATACACATTTTTTACTGAGAATGTCAGACTTCATTCTCACATGACTGAGAAAGATAATGTGAATTTACAGAAAATAAGCTCTCAGTTTAGCTTATAGATCACCTTCCAAACCTCTGTGGGAAAAGCATGAGAAAATATTTTTCTCTCAATCATGATATCCCAGCAGAAGGCTTTTTCACATGGTGAAATTACCTTAGAACATACCACAATTCCTAAAATGAGTATGGTACCATCAACACATGATTTATAATGTAACTAAAGTCTTAAAACATTCTATTAACAGCAATGCTTTTTAATGAGGTGCTATCATGTATATTGGTCCCAAGATGGCTGCCAACACTTCTTGGATAAAGTGCTGACAGCCAATCAGATCTCAGGATGAGATGTGTGGTTAGGCTCCGCCCACATATATATATGATTTTACTTTTGATTTTCTCAGGAACTACTGAACAGATTGACACCAGACCTGCAAAAGGCACTTCCCTGACCTGAGGACTACCTCTCTGCCAAATTTCAAGTAATTCTGTTCAGCCGTTCGGGCTGTACCTTGGACAAAAGGTCCCTATGGAAAATTGCATGGGGAAAATGCATTTTGGGACCCCCCTTTTTATCTCAACCCCCGCTTGACGAATCCCCCCGAGACTTTCAGTGTAGGAGCGGAGCGGAGCGCCCCACCTATTTTGAAAATTTCGCGAGGATTCGTCAACCGGCGCCAAAGTTACTCCAAATAGAATGTTGCGGATTTCCTATGGAAACACGGTCCTAACTATAACTATCTACTGGCGACCGCCAGTAGATAATATATATATATATATATATTCACTGAAAAAACCATAGGTTTCACACATGTTATAGTTAGCTGTACATTTCACTCGTAAAAAACCAATGAAATTCGACGTTATAGTTAGATCAGGTAACTATAACTTGCGCGCCCACAATAAACTGCTGATGACGTCACATATTACATCACTCATGACATGGTCAGTGACATCACTCATCACATCAATGATGACATCTGAAATGACACATTGTGGATTGCGGTCGCGCAAGTTATAGTTACCTGATCTAACTATAACGTGGAATTTCATTGTTTTTTTACGAGTGAAATGTACAGCTAACTATAACATGTGTGAAACCTATGGTTTTTTCAGTGAATTTGCAAGGTTTTTTAAATGCTAATTCCTAACTATAACGTGTGTGAAACCTATGGTTTTTTTCAGTGAATTTGTACGGTTTTTTAAATGCAAATTTTTTTTTGAGATTTTTTGTAAACCTATGTATAAAATAATATATGTACTATATCCTGCATTATGGAAAGTTTTTTTTTTTTTTTATGCATTTTTTTCCATGCGCGTACGGTAAGCTGACGCTACGTGCTCCGTACGTCATAAGTACGGTGCGCTTACGTGATAGGATACGCGTACGGTAAGCTGACGCTACCCGCACGTCATAAGTACAGCGCGCTTACGTGATACGTACGTGACGTACGCGTACACGCTGAAGCAACGTCGAGGTTGCGCAGGGGCGTGTAATGCGCATGCGCGAGTGCGTCTTACGTACGCGCTCCGTAAGCACTCCGTAAGCGTCACGTTCGCGCATGGGTACTTCTTTTTCCGAGCGCGTACCGTAAGCTTACGGAGCGCGCACGGTAGGTCATGTGATCTACAAAGAACACTTTTCATTGGTTGAAACTACTTTCAGTTCCAGAAACTTCCCACACCACACCCATTCCCTTCATTACTGCTTGAGATCCCCTATGAGAAGGAGCTGAATTGACATTGAGGTACAATGGCAGAACAGCAGACCTCTTCTGAGAGTGAGGCTAGCAGCACCACCATCATCCAGAGAAGGAGGAAACAGAAGAATTCTTTTGTATGGGAGTATTTTACTTTTCCAGAGGGGGAGAAAAAGGTCAATGCTCCATTGGTCACTTGCACACTTTGTGACCGTGTTTTATCTAGAGGAAATCCAAGGAAGAAGTATTCCTTTGGAAATCACTCTATGATGAGACACCTTAGGGATAGACATCCCAGGACCTTTGCTCGACATACTTGAGAAAACTCTTCAGTAAGTCACCAGAGCCCAACCTCAGAAGCTCAGCCGAGTACATCATTGGCAGCTCAGCTGAGCCCTTCCTCTGAGGTGGGAGCATCACCTTCTTCTGCTCCTCTGGACGTTAACCCTCGATTTGGGAGGGTTGTAATGAGGTGTATAACGTGTTCTGGTCTTATTGTTTTTGGGGAGACCAGTGTTCCCCTTATTAACAATAAGATAGACCAGCACGTTTGTAGACGCTCATAATATTCCCATTCTTTTTTTCCTCCATCCCTGTATGAACCCAACGGCTCTTTTAAGAGCCAACCTTACCTCACCATTTTTTTTTTTTTTTTAAGCTTTCCTTTTTGAAAAAATGTTTTGCACGATACGCGTAATTACGCGAAGTTCGCAGAATTTTTCCTCACGGAATTTCCCCGTTTACGCCGTGCGCGTACGCTGCGCGCATTCGGCGATTTTTTGGAAAAAAAATGTTAATTAATTTTTTGCCCTTGGGGGTCCTTCTGAGACCCCCTGACAAAGGCTAGGGGGTCAGGAACTGTCCAGCCTGCCCCTTTTCACGTTATCCACCTTTGTTTTCACCCCCTCAGACTGCGAGAGACAAAATGGCGGCCGACACTTCCTGATTTCGACCGATTGGAATGTTTACTTTGATCTAACAACCAATCAGAATCGCGCTCGCGCACGGCACCGTGCGCGTACGGTAAGCTTACCGCAAGCGCACGGAGCGCGCCCACAGATATATATATTGATTTAAATGCTATTTTCTCAGGAAATACTGAACAGATTTACACAAGACCTGCAAAAGGCACATCCCTGGCCTGAGGGCTACCTCTCTGCCAAATTTCACATAATTCTGTTCAGCCGTTCGGGCTGTAGCTCGGACTAAAGGTCCTATGGAAAAATGCATGGGAAAAACGCATTTTGGGACCCCCCTTTTTTCTCAGCCCCCACTTGACGAATCCCCCCGAGACTTTCAGGGTAGGAGCGGAGCGTAGCGCCTCATTAGTTTTGAAAAATTTGCGAGGATTCGTCAACCGGCGCCAAAGTTATTCCAAATAGAATGTTGCGGATTCCCTATGGAAACACGGTCCTAACTATAACTAGCTACTGGCGACCGCCAGTAGATAATATATATATATATATATATATATATATATATATATATATATATATATATATATATATATATTACCTACTGGCGATCGCCAGTAGGTAGTTATAGTTAGGACCAAGTTTCCATGGGAAGAACATTTTTTGTTTTGCTTATAACTTTGGCATCGTTTGATGAATCTTCATGATATTTTCCAAACTAATTCTTTGTTCATATCAGCTCCTATGTTGAAAGTTTGGGGGTGATTCATCAAGGGGGGGCTGAGAAAAAAGTAGGGTCCCAAAATATGTTTTCTCCATGTTAATTTCCATAGGAAATTTTAGACCAGGCTACAGGTCGAACAGTTGAAGGGAATTACTTCAAATTTGGCAGGGAGAAGGGGATTGGTCTAGAAAGCACGCTTTTGTTTATTTGGTATAAATCTGTTTAGTAGTTTTGGAGAAATATCGAAATTTACAGATATCGATATTTGGAAATTCTGCCATCTGATTAGCTGAGGCGTTACGAGCACAAGCTTGTTGCTTTTTGGCTGCGAGCGGTGCGAGCGGTTGCAACTAGGAAGTGTTGGCAGCCATTTTGTGATTCTGTTGAAGTGAGTAAGGGGAAAAAAGGGTGAAAAGAATAGGAAAGAGGATGGCAGGAGCGCTGTGTGCTCTGTGGGGTGGTTAGGGTGTGCTATACAGGGAGTGTGAAGCGATGTATTCACCCCTACCGGTGTGAAAGTGCTGTTTTGCCCAGAGTGAGATGGTGCTGAGGTGAGGTGCCGGTACACTCGGAGATGAAACGGTGAGCTGATTGCTGTAAACTGATGTGCTCTGGGCGCTGTAGCATACAGGCCGCTGTAGCATAGCTGTGCAAATGGTGTTAGTATGGGTTTAGACTATAGCGGGAGTGGGAAGCAAACTACTCATGCCTACCGGTCTGAAGACTCGAATGGAGTGTTTTAGCAAGCAGGAATAAAGAAATAATCATGAAGAATATTATGCAGAATGTTGCAGTGACACAGAAGACAAATGGTGAAATCAGGTGTGTTTAAGAAAGTGGCTGTGTGGGATAATGCGATGGAGTCTGAAAGTCATACAAAAAGTGTCCTTATTTAAGTGCCATAAATGGACCCACTGGTGCAAGAGCTAAGGCATCCAGCTGAGGCAAACTCCAACCGCTTCTGCTGTATTCAAACCTAAGCTCCTGCATCAGTCAATTCCACATTACATGTTACAGTTCCATGTGACATAAACAATACCTATTAGACATGAATGACTGTAAATTGTAGAATGAAAATAAAGGCAGGATACGATTACCACACTGTGCCAACCAGTTCCTAAACAATTGCCCTGTTTTTTTATCTTGATCGCCAGCTCGTGAGCAGAGGCTGAGGATGAGCTCATTTGTGTGAAAGGGCTTCGTGGATAACAGACAGGCAGAGAGACTTGTGTACAGAGAATAGATATGGTTTCAAAATGGATGTTGGGTTTAGGCTAATTTAGCACGAAAGTAGCGTATTTGAATAGGCCATAGATCACCCATCCCTGGTTAGTGTGGAGATGTAAGGGGCAATAATGAAAACAGAGCTCAAATGCCTAATCATAATTAGAAAGTTATTATATGAAAATAGTTCAATTGAAGTGTATTAAAAAATGTTATAGGAAAAAGTAAAAAAAGTTGAAAAAAAGCAATCCAAGAATAAAGTGAATTTCTTACAAGTCTTGGAGATTGCAGTCCGGAAGTTCTTCAGCTGCTTGAGAAGCGTAATGTTCCAAGAGGCGATTGTTGCCATCGTGTGAGAAAAGCGAAGCGATCCAATTCATATCCTCGAAGGGACAGTAATGTTCCTCAAATGTCAGAGCGGCAATTTGAATTGGAAGGCTATCTGCGATGTTGTCAAAGGTCGCACGTTGCAGGAGATCTTTCGCGGCTGCTTAGAAATCCCATTCCGCCAGGATACCTTTTTGCGCTGCATCCAACATTGCTCCACTGCCCGAACAATCAAGTTCATGGTTTTCAAGATACTCCATTACCTGCTGGATATCGGGAGTGTTTGCTGGGATGTTGGCAAGGTATAGATCCATTCGTCAGTTGAATGGGCAAGTTTTGCAATAAAAAGATGGTTGTACGCAGATTGTATATGTGTAAATAAATGTCATGGTGTAGCTGGCTCCGATAATAGATAGAGGCAGGCAGCCAAAAAGTTGTTACATTTTTTCACGGTATTGATGTAGCTTTGCGTAGAGGCATATTCTGTCGGACATGCTTGTTACCACAGGGTGCGCAGCCATTTTTACAAGCTAAAATAGTAGTAGGATGGCCGCAAACAGAGCGAGAATTATGGGCACTGTTCCTGTTATTCCAGAGATGATCGAATGAATGAAGTCTGGTATTATACCAAAAACAGTTTGAAAGCCTGTGACAAGGCCGGGGGAGACAGTGTTAAAAAAGTGTGTCAGAGCTTAAATGTCAGATGTGTTGAAAATTGTGTAACAATTCACAAAGTGTAATGGGAGGTTCATATTTAAAAGGGAGTGTATTTTAATTGAAGTTTGTGCTATCTGCAGTCGATAAATTACTTTTGGAGAAGTGAGGGACACTTCTGTTTGAAACAAAAGCGCTTTCAGTTTGCTCTGTTTAATAAAATCTGTTTTCAAAGTAGGTATTGAAGGCCAAGTTGAACTTTGGGAGTTACTTTGTGTGGGTGGGAATAGAGATTGCAACAGGAAGTTATCAGGTTTGAAACAGTAAGGACATACGGTATGCCAGCTCATATTGCGTAGCAGTCCATGTTATTAAGAAGTAGATAACTGTCATTAGAAAGCTGTGTGAATATTGGTCTGATTGAAGTAGGTATTGAAGGCCAAGTTGAACTTTGGGAGTTACTTTGTGTGGGTGGGAATAGAGATTGCAACAGGAAGTTATCAGGTTTGAAACAGTAAGGACATACGGTATGCCAGCTCATATTGCGTAGCAGTCCATGTTATTAAGAAGTAGATAACTGTCATTAGAAAGCTGTGTGAATATTGGTCTGATTGTGGGAGTTGGCGTGCTTTTAAGAAAGCACGCAAGATTGGGTGTAAGGTTAGAAGCGTCGTGCAGTTGGACATTCTTGCATAGTAATGAATGACTGCCATTGTGGTCCCACTTTTCACCTGTGAGAAAGTTCTGTATCCTCTTTAATACAGTGATACTTAAATGGGAGAAACCACTGCTCGTAAATAAACGTGCTACCTTATATAATCACATACAACATGACAAACAACATGTACACCTAGCAGACACAACAACACTACGTACTGTGGGAACCGTGGCTAGCCATGTACACAAACCAAACATAGCACATCTGCCACACAATGCAGAATGCGGGGAGTGATGGGAGCAAAGTATGTGCAAAGGTGGCAAGTGATTCTCGATTATAAAAGTATACAATGCAAAGTGTTGAGTGGATGTGCCGGACAGAATTGAGTATGCAGAGCACATACATGTACATGTCAACATACACTGATGGTCTATTGAGGTAAGTGGACAGTGGACGCAACCATGATAGTACAGTCAGTAGGGAAGATTAGGAAAACATAGCACGTACGTGCCCCCTCCAGCCCCCCAAATCTTTAGTGTAGTGGGCTGGCTTGGCGTACGCAAGGCTAGCGTAGGGGTATGAATAAAAGGCACGTTTCTCTGGGTGTGGTTCTCTTCCGGAATGGCGAACATGTCTGTTAGGTCTGCGCAGCTTACACCGACACGAGGCTGACACCATGGGTGAAGGTGGCTGCGGGAATAATGCCCTCAGCCTGCTGGTACCCAGAAACCGTCATGGCCACTGCGACGCACATATGCCCCACAGTTCACCTTTCGACACCGCTGTATGTGAAAGAGGTCCCACCACGCGCCGGCAGAAGCTTTTGGGCCGAGGTCTGCAAGCTGGGAAGGCTCCTGAGATCAGCGCTGGCTACCGCGACACAGCCAGACAGAGCCCAGCCTGAGGCCCAGCACCGTGGAGTGCTCTGTATACTACTAACACAGTATTCCAACAGGTACCAACAGTGGAAAGGTGTCTTGATCCCACAATAGACGATGTTAGAACTGCATCTGAGAGTGCAGATGAAGGTACTCCCTTTGACCAGGTGTAACCAAATCTAGGTCCCAACAGTTGAACGGTGTCTTGATCCCACAATGGACAATGTCCCATATTACCTGCTGCTTGTTGGTTTTCATAGAACTCCCTCCGTTGAGGTGCATCAGACTCTGTGCTTCCGTAGCTAATTGCTGCACATGATTATTGGGCTTGGCTGAGTGCAGTTGCTGGAGTACACCGCGGTACAGCAGGTCCGAACAGTGAAACGGGTCTTGATCCCACAATGTACAATGTTAGAACTGCATCTGAGAGTGAAGATGAAGGTACTCCCTTTGATCATGTGCAACCACATCTAGGTCCCAACAGTGGAACAGTGTCTTGATCCCACAATGGACGCTGTCCGATATTACCTTCTGCTTGGTTTTCACAGAACTCCCTCCGATGAGGTGCATCACACTCTATGCTTCCGTAGCTAACTGCTGCACATGATTATTGGGTTTGGTTGACTGCAGTCGGTGGAGTACACCGCGGGACATCAGGTCGGAACAGTGAAACAGGGTCTTGATTCTGTGATTGAGGATGTCAGAAGTTAAAGTCTGTGATGATTTGTGTGTACCCACTCCAATCAGGTGCAACCAACTCCGTGCTTTCGAATCCAACGGCACGTGGCTGTGAGGCGTTAATGACCAATGCCTCTGGCCTACACTGCGGTCCGCAGGGCTCACAATTCAGATCGAGTGGTGATTGTTTAATTACAGAATCCAGTAGGCAGCTATCTACAACTTTTATTGAAATATACACAATAGCCTTTTAGTATACTTGCTTGAAGAACTTTTTTTAGATGACTTATAGGTCTGGTACAATGACCAAATTCTTCTTGGTAGCGGTAAAGAACACTGAATAACAGTCTACACTGTGGACAGCAGAGATCGTAATTCGAATTGTTTTGATTCATTTATTGCAGAGTTTTTTGTAATTTATGTTGTTGTATTTTGAGAAGAGGAAGTGAAAAACAGTATTCATGGATGACTGTGCTCACTACTGCCTTCAATTTACACTGCATATAAACAATAGGAGATTGATTCTTTTAAGGTAAACAGAAGTTGGAATCCAAAGACTAATAAGAACACATGATACCTCTGTCACCATAAATCAGATAGTCGGTTTCTTACAGTGGAGTTTTATTTTCCACTTCGTACATGTAATACTCATGAACTATATTTCATATTTTTCATCAAGATCTGTTCAGTGCTGTACAACTTTAAATCAGATTACAAAAAAACATTGAGAAACACTTGACAATGAAAACCAAATCGACAAATAGACAATCATGTACATAAACAATATTTACATGAAAAGACAAAAGCAGTTCTAAATTCTACTTTTTTTGAACAACAGAATGTGGAATATTCAACAGATGAGGGAAGTCCTACACATTTCGTATAAAGTACCCGGGACCTATTCTTTTTGTCCTCACAGAATAACAGTATTTTTAGAGTGCCAAAGGGAGGAAGCCTCCAGAGAGTAAAAAACCAGGTTTTCGACACTATACTTGGGTGTCTGGCAAATGTTTTTTAAGGACTTGACGTCGATTTTGTTCCTTAGGGTTCTTTGTAAGGCTTGCCTCCTCTAGAAACCAACGCGTTTCGACCTTCTATGTGGCACTTATTGTGGAAGGTCTTCATCAGGGTAAACACCTGTTTGTGCGAAGGACTGGGTGTATCGTTGGTATGTTCTTTAGAAGTGGGATTTCTAAGTTGTTACAGCTCCAAGGGTAGACGCTGTTGGGATTCAGCGGGGGAGAGAGAGAGGGGGGACCTCCAGACAATGGAGGATGGACTTCCCGGTACCAACTTTTTCCGGGGTCGAGGCTCTCATACGAATCAGTGGCTTAAAGACGGTGGAGCAGGGCTTCACGTTCTTGGATAAGTTGCGGAGCGATACAGCATCCAACTCGGGGGCAATCAATCAATCCCACGGAGTGTGGAGGAGCCTCCTAGTGCATTGACTTTAAGGGTGTGGGCAAAGACACTCCGGAAGTGGTTTTCTCAAACATACCAACGATACACCCAGTCCTTCGCACAAACAGGTGTTTACCCTGATGAAGACCTTCCACAATAAGTGCCACATAGAAAGTCGAAACGCGTTGGTTTCTAGAGGACGCAAGCCGTACAAAGAACCCTAAGGAACAAAATCGACGTCAAGTCCTTAAAAAACATTTGCCAGACACCCAAGTATAGTGTCGAAAACCTGGTTTTTTACTCTCTGGAGGCTTCCTCCCTTTGGCACTCTAAAAACACTGTTATTCTGTGAGGACAAAAAGAATAGGTCCCGGGTACTTTATACGAAATGTGTAGGACTTCCCTCATCTGTTGAATATTCCACATTCTGTTGTTCAAAAAAAGTAGAATTTAGAACTGCTTTTGTCTTTTCATGTAAATATTGTTTATGTACATGATTGTCTATTTGTCGATTTGGTTTTCATTGTCAAGTGTTTCTCAATGTTTTTTTGTAATCTGATTTAAAGTTGTACAGCACTGAACAGATCTTGATGAAAAATATGAAATATAGTTCATGAGTATTACATGTACGAAGTGGAAAATAAAAATCCACTGTAAGAAACCGACTATCTGATTTATGGTGACAGAGGTATCATGTGTTGTTATTTTTCAATTTACACTGCAGACAGCAGTGTTCACAATTTGGATCGAGTCGCTATTGTTGACGACGCAGTCCTGTAGGCAAAAGGCATTGCTCCAGTGCTCTCTGTCCGCACCACGCATACGCATCATCGCAGGGTCCGCACACAGTTTTTGTTGCTACGCGTATGACACACTGGGCAGCTCAAGTCAACGCCACGTGGCCGTGGGCCCTTGCTGACCGCTCTCTGGCCTACACTGCAGACAGCAGTGTTTACAATTCAGATCGAGTCGCTATTGCAGATGAGGCAGTCCTGTAGGCAACAGACATTGTTCCTAGTACGGCCCGCCCGCATTACACAGCATCGATGGCTGTGCACATGCTGAATGCTTTTGATGTGGCTATCTGAGTGCACTAGACCTGATGGACCCTTTATGATACAATCTTTTTGTGTATTATTTCAGATCTAATGCCTGTATCTCAGTATACCACAAGTTATGGTTCTTTTACAATAGAATCTTTTCTGTATTATTTCACATCTAGTGTCCCTACCTTACTGCAGCACAAACTATTGACCCTTTTATTATTGAATCTCTGTGTGTGATCTAATGATTACTGTTGTAGTTGATGCTAGCAGCAACCATTCCCTGAGGGCTGGTTTACACTCACCCCACACGCATTCAGCACAGACGTCAATGGATATGTGACCCTGGTAATAAAAAGGAGTCGAGCGCACGTGCCCATACCCACTTCTACTATCTAACTGTGTCCGTGTGTTCATTATCTATGCATGATACTGCCCCTGGGCCGTACCAAATTACATTGCGCTGTGGACAGCGTATGCGACCATGTTACCTCTGGCAGTGGGGAAAACTTCTGTTATGTAGCTTTTAGATGCATGGCTATCACAGGTGGAAGGCTACTTTACAGAGCACAAATATTGATGAAGATGATGGTTGTGTGTAGTGTCAGATATGTGTATATAGCAAAAGGTTTTCAAAAAAGCTCTCTAAGCAGAAGAGGAGTCTCTCATCAAACGCTGCAGAGAGAATGACTAAAATGGGTGGGGTCCTCCAACTGTTACAATGGGAAATGTTTTGAACCAATTAAATGCTTTTCTTTAAGGTCACATGGCAATCGCGCACCAAGCATGCAAGGAGGCCGCACCCAACGCGATTACAGTTAGAAATATATAAATGTTTTAAATTTTTTAGATTATCGCTTGTTCTCATATACACTTTAAGCTTATTTAGATATAGTTTTGAGACCAAAAAATGAGGGAAAGGCGTACCCGGCACGACACCATACATCTATGATGTAACAAAGGGCCTGGCAGCATGCACTTGTCGCATACACAACGCGCAGCGGGCGCGACCCCATACGTACATGACGTAAGGCGCGGCTTGGTACTGCTTATCCGTCGCATACCAAAGTAGCAGCTGGCGCGACCACATACGTATATGATGTTATGCGGGACGCGGTGCCAAGAACCCGTCGGATACGAAATGCACATCCTTTACGAGTTTAGCAATATGGCAGATAGGATTTGCATGCTGATAGAGCTTGGTACACTACCGGTACGGGACTTCAGTTTTCTAAAAAAAAAAGAAAAAAAAGATATAGATACTTTTTTTTGAAGATATAAAACATTACATACTTTTTTTTAAATAATTTTAAAAAAAGGATAATAAAGTTCCAAAATATTACCAAACAAAATTGAAAAAATATAGGTTTTAGAAATATTAAAATATGAAATTTACATTTAAAAAACTTTCGAAATTCACTGAAAATACCATAGGTTTTACAGACGTTATAGTTAGGAATTAGCATTTAAAAAACCTTAGGTTTCAGGGACGTTATAGTTAGTTGGACATTTGACTCATATAAAACCATCGAAATTCATCCGTTATAGTTAGTTGAGCTAACTATAACTCGAGTGCCCGCAATGCACTGGTGATGACGTCACATATTACATCACACATGACATGGTCAGTGACATCACTGATGACATCACAAATTATATCACTGATGACATCACTGATGACATCATCCAGTGAATGTGTGTTTCTGTAAAGTTTAAATATTTTTCATATATATCTATGCCAAGGTGTATTGAAGAATGAGTGTATTTACAAGTGCCTGAATGGATTATTTAGTAGGTGCGTGACTGACTATATAAGTGAGTGATTGAACATGTGTTACTGAATGTATGGGTTAGTGACTAAACTGTGTGAAAGTCTGTATTAGTGTCTCAGTTGGTGTATAAGCGGCTGTATGGGTTGGCGAGTAGCTACATGAGTGTCAGTTTTCAGTGAATTTCTAAGGTTTTTTAAATGCTAATTCCTATAACTATAACATCTGTAAAACCTATGTTTTTTTCAGTGAATATATGTATATATATTTATATATATATATATATAAATATATATATATATATATATTCACTGAAAAAACCATAGGTTTTAGGCACGTTATAGTTAGAAATTAGCATTTAAAAAACCTCAGAAATTCACTTAAAATACCATAGGTTTTACAGACGTTATAGTTAGGAATTAGCATTTAAAAAACCTTAGGTTTCAGGGACGTTATAGTTAGTTGGACATTTGACTCATATAAAACCATCGAAATTCATCCGTTATAGTTAGTTGAGCTAACTATAACTCGAGTGCCCGCAATGCACTGGTGATGACGTCACATATTACATCACACATGACATGGTCAGTGACATCACTGATGACATCACAAATTATATCACTGATGACATCACTGATGACATCATCCAGTGAATGTGTGTTTCTGTAAAGTTTAAATATTTTTCATATATATCTATGCCAAGGTGTATTGAAGAATGAGTGTATTTACAAGTGCCTGAATGGATTATTTAGTAGGTGCGTGACTGACTATATAAGTGAGTGATTGAACATGTGTTACTGAATGTATGGGTTAGTGACTAAACTGTGTGAAAGTCTGTATTAGTGTCTCAGTTGGTGTATAAGCGGCTGTATGGGTTGGCGAGTAGCTACATGAGTGTCAGTTTTCAGTGAATTTCTAAGGTTTTTTAAATGCTAATTCCTATAACTATAACATCTGTAAAACCTATGTTTTTTTCAGTGAATATATGTATATATATTTATATATATATATATATATAAATATATATATATATATATATATATATTCACTGAAAAAACCATAGGTTTCAGGCACGTTATAGTTAGAAATTAGCATTTAAAAAACCTCAGAAATTCACTGAAAAAACCATAGGTTTCAGGGGTGTTATAGTTAGCTGGACTTTTCACTTGTACAAAACCATTGAAATTCCCCCGTTATAGTTAGTTCAGCTAACTATAACTCGCGCGCCCGCAATGCACTGCTGATGACGTCACATATTACATCATTCATGACATGGTCAGTGACATCACTCATGACATCACTGATGACATCTCAAATGACATCACTGATGACATCACTGATGACATCATCCAGTGAATGTGTGTTTTTCTGAAAATTAAATATGTTTTATATATGTATATCTCAAGGTCGATGGAAGAATAAATGGGTATATAAGTGTCTAAATGGATGATTTGTTTTTGAAAAATTGATTGTGTAACTGACTGATTAAGTGTATCATAGTGAATACATGGCTTAGTGAGTAGTGTTTAAATATGTAAATATCTGTATCAGTCTCTCACTTTGTGTATAAGTGGCTGCATGGGTTGGTGAGTAGCTACATGGGTGTCTATATAGGTTATTAGTTGGTTTTTTGAGTATCAGTCTGAGTGTCTGCATGGTTCGGTGGGGGTATTACGTAGTGCATAGGTGCATGAATGAGTGACTCACTGTTTGTATGTGTTGAAGACAGCATGTGTGCAGGACTGTATGGGTGGATGAGTGTGTGTATGGGTGTGTTATTGAGTGAATGACTGTCTCAATAGTGTCTTTATGAGTAACTACATATGTTTTAAACTAGTATATGTGACTATTGGTGTATATAAGTGAGTATATGTGAGAGTGAGAGATTGAAAGAGTTCCTGTATGAATAAGTATGTGTTTCTATAAGTGATTGTTTAAAAGACTAAGTATGTGTAAGTTTCAGTAGAAGTAAGTGTGGTGGTGTGTGTATAACTGTATATGCAAGTAAATGTCTGTTTGATTCTTTATTAGCATGAGTGACTATGTGTGTGAGTAACTCTATGGATGAGTGGCATTGTGTAACAGGATGTATCGGTGTATGAGTACATATGATGAGTGAGTACATGTATGAGTGACTGTATAGGACTGTTGGTGAATGAGTGGATGTGTATGTGGATCTTAGAATTACTGAAGAGGTTGTTGTAACTGGTATTGGTATGTCCATTGTTTTGAAAATTTTAGTCTCTATTTTTGAATGTGTGTATCAAAGGTTATATTAGGGTGAGAGGAGGTCTGCCACTCTATCACAAGGATGATGTCATCAGTGATGTCATCAGTGATGTCATTTGAGATGTCATCAGTGATGTCATGAGTGATGTCACTGACCATGTCATGAGTGATGTAATATGTGACGACATCAGCAGTGCATTGTGGGCGCGCGAGTTATAGTTAGCTGAACTAACTATAACGGGAGAATTTCAATGGTTTTGTACAAGTGAAAAGTCCAGCTAACTATAACACCCCTGAAACCTATGGTTTTTTCAGTGAATTTCTGAGGTTTTTTAAATGCTAATTCCTAACTATAACGTGCCTGAAACCTATGGTTTTTTCTGTGAATTTCAAAGGTTTTTTAAATGCTAATTTCTAACTATGCCTACAGAGATAGGACATGTGAAGCAAGAAAAAAAAATGCACAGAAAGAAAAAAAGAAGTGCAGAAAGAAGCAACAGAAGTCCTCAAAGACGAAGAAAAGTGCAGGAAGAAGGATAACGTGCAGAAAGAACAAAAAGAAGAGCAGAAAGAAGCCTTGTTGCAAAATCATCCTGTACCCTCAACTTTTTCAGACGGATACTGGTGGTAACTGAGTCTGACTAACCAGTCCTAGAGCCAGTGCTATGTTAAAAGACACTTAGAATACAGTGAAAACACCTACATACACTAGGGAACATTATGCGTTGGGGTCCCCCTGTGATTAGCATGACCTCCTCTGTAAGCCCCTAGTATATAATAGGACAGGGGGATTAAAACTACCTCTTAAAACAGGCCACTGGGCATTCTTGCACACGTTAACTCAGGCCCCGTCCCCTCCCTTCACCACTGTGTAAACACGCCCTGTGTCCATTTTTAGTTGGGAGATTAAGTTCATTTGAATCCTGAGGGTCCCTAGGGTCCAACTAGCCCACTAGGTACCTCCAGTAAGTGCCACAGAGCTGCGTTTCAGAGAGGTGTAAAAAGTGGCACGGCCTGGACCACCTCTCTGCAATGCAGCTCAGTGGAGCTTACTGGAAGCACTTGGTGGGCTAGTTAGCCCCCAGGGGCCCTCAGTATTGAAGGGAAATGATATCAGTGCATGTTTGCACACGTCACCTCAGGCCCCATCCCCTCCCTTCACCACTGTGTAAACGCGCCCTGTGGCTGTTCTAAGTTGAGAGATTAAGTCCCCTTGAATCCTAAGGGTCCCTAGGGTCAAACTAGACCACTAGGTACCTCCAGTAAGCGCCACAGAGCTGCGTTGCAGAGAGGTGTAAAAAGGGGCTTGGCCTCAGAACACCTGTCTGCAGCGCAGCTCCCTGGCGCACACTGGAGATGCCTGTTGGGCTACTTGGCCCTCAGGGACCCTCAGTATTGAAGAGGAATTAATTCCCCAACTTACAATTCGCCAGGGGGCACGTTTGCAGAGTGCTGCAAGGAGGGGGCGTGGCCTCCGGCACGATGCCAGTCTTTTATTTATTTTAATTTTTTAAGAAGGGGGGCTGTGTGGTTCCCCTTCTTATTCTAATTTATTGGCCCTGATGACCCCATCCCCCAGGGCCTGTCTCCTAATTATATTTTTTTGACCCCAATCCCCAGGGCCGGCCACTGTTTTTTAATATTTTTAAAAAATATATATTTATAGACACCTAGGACATGCTGGACAAACCGTACGTACCTATCACCATGACGATTTGCGGGATATTCATTAAAAGGCGACTATGCATACAATGAATCCACGTGGAATGTATTTACACCACTAGTGAAGCTCTGACATGTCTGATGCCCTACCGTGCCTAATCCCGGTAGACACCCTTGTCGTTTATTTATATAAACATGGGTAGCTATTGACGGGAACATTTAATACACATGCACACCAAGCCATTCAAAGGGGATTCGACAAAAATTCGACCAAAACTATGCAAGAAACCCCCCTCACGGTCAATAAAACACACATCCACTGCCGGATATGTAATACTCTTTATTTTACTCTCTGGAAAGGGGACGAACATCACTTGAGAGTCACAGCACGCTCCTGGCAGAGCCCAATGCTGTGATACACCCACCATTGCCTGCTGAGTGCCACACACCTCTGTGTTGTATTCCACTAGCTAGTGCATATGCTATGACACTCTCTAGCCCATGTGCACTGTAACACCACCCCGTGAATATGTCATGCCACACTTGTCTTCGCACGGGTTATATTGCCCCATCTAACGTGCCTTCCTCGATGCCTATGTTATAACGCACAGTGCTATGCCATACATATTACAATCTGGGATCCATATCTTTGTCACAGTGCATATGCAACGTTACACTCCCCAGCACATATTTTATATTACAACTTTAGAGACTAGTTAGGTTACACAACACTGCCCTGTGCATATTACACTCCAAGGCGCATATCGCATAGCACGCGCTAGTGCCTGTGCTATCTCACGCTCTCCAATGAATCTGTAATTGCGCACAATGTATTGCATATTATATTTCACGCCGGTTCATCTTATATCACACTTTTTGGTGCATAGTTTATACCATACACTATATCTAGTTTTCATTTTCAATCGTGCTCTCAGGACTATGTTCTATATAACACTGTGTTCACCTACCCTTTTCACGGGCATTACATTTTGCGATAGGGGGTGGAGGGTCAGGGGGTGTTTCTGCCAAGTGAGCCCGGAGTCACAGTCACAAACGTCCCCTTCTTCCTGAATAAAAGTGAGATTATGCTGCATACTTGTTCATATTTTAAGTAGTTCGCACAGACACACGTTTTAAAAACAATAAAGTTCCTAATACCCGCCTTCTCTGAACAGTTAGCTTGCTGCCCCATCCCCCTCCTCCCTATCCTCTGTTGTGTGAATCCATGGATTAGCCTCCTCCCTCCTGCCATGCATGGTCTGATGTCCTGCCACTGCCCTCCATTTAGTATGATGTACCAGTCCACTCCTCCTGCCCTCCATTGCCCAATTCTATGTCCCATCATTGACCTCCTGCTTAAACTCTGTGCTTAGCTTGCTGCCCCTATTCTCCTTCCCCCTGCCCTCCGATGTCTTTGTGCATGCCCCTGCTCCATCCTTTTTGCCCACCATGTTCCATGGACCTGCCACTCCTATCTACTCTGAGTGTTCTGTTGAGCTGCCACCCCCCTCCCACCTGCCTAGCATTGTCAGATGACTGTAACCTGTCCCTGCCACCTCCACCCTGCCTGTCCACATGCATGCCCCTATCCTCTTCCTCCTGTCCTACATGGTCCATTGTACTGCCACACCCTTCTGCCCTCCCTGGTCTGTTGTGCTGCAACTGCTCCTCCTGCCTGCCCCGTGCGGTCTGTTGTGAGGCCCCTTTTCCTGAACTTTCTTGTCTGTGCACAGGTCCTGACCCTCCCTTCTATCCTCCATCGTCCTTTGTGTATGCCCCTGCACCCTCCTTCTTGCCCATCACAGCCATTGTGCCTCCACTAACCCTCCCACTTGCCATGCATGGTCTTCTGTGCTGCCATGGCCCCTCCCACCTTCCCTGTGTGGTCAGTTAGCTGCCCCTGACCCCCTCCCACCTTCCCTCCATGGTTTGTGTGTATGCCATCACAGTCTCAGTGTTGCTCTTCATGGCGTGTCTTGCTTCTAGTGCCCATCCTGCCTGACCTCCATGGCTATCTTGCTGCTCCTGCCCTGCCCCCCTGCCCCCAGCCCTCTGTTTACATGTGCAGACCCCTACTCCCTCCCTCCTGGCTTGTCTGTTCCATTGTAATGCCCCTGATCCGTCCCTCCTGCCCTTTATGGTCTGTTATGCTGCATCTTTCTCTCCTGTCTGTCCATTATGGTCAGCTAGCTACCATTGCCTCTTGCCCCTCTGTTCTCTGTTGTCCATGTGCATGGTCCTGTCCCCTCCCTCTTGCTTTCTATGGATTGTTGTGCTGCACTCCCGTCCCGCATGCCCTGTGTGGTGTATTGTGCTGCTGCAAACCCTGATGCCTGCCCTGCAGGGTCAGTTTGGTGCACCTCTCCATGTCCCTCCTGTCCTCTGTTATCCAAATCCATGTCCCTACCCCATTTCCTTCCATGATCCAATGTACCATACTTGCGAACATTTTGAACTTGGTAAGAGGGAGATTTTGAAAAAAAACTGGGGTATTGATTTTCCCCTTTGAGTTACATTGAAAAAGAGGAGATTGTAGACAGGAGACAGATCAAATAAAGCCCATTTGAGCTTAAAAACATTGGACGTTTCCTGGCTGAATCGGGTCTGTTGGCATGTATGGTTGTACTACCATTGCCTCTTCCTTCTGCCCACAATGGTCTATTACATTGCCACAGCCTCTCTTGCAAGTCCTGTATTGTTGGTTTGTTGCCCCTGCCCCCCTTTCCACTGCCCTCCATAGTCTGTTGTGCTGCCATGGCCCTTCCTGCCTGCTCAGTGTGGTTAAATTGTTGCCTTAGTACCCTCCTACCTGCCTTCAATTTTCAGAGTCCGTGCCCCTGGCCTCTACCTCTCAACAGTATCCTAATGAACAACTAGATTGCTAACATTCTATATTTATTACAAAAGTGTGGAACGCCTGACGTCATCTTGATGTAATCAAAACTGTAATACCTAGAGCATTTCCTTTAGAAATTACATATATGAGAGGGTCTTATTGGCATCAAAATTATGGTTAGTGCTCTAAAAGACTAAAATAAGGACATATTTTCTGAGTTTTCAAATAGCGACAGAGCACTTTTAAATTATTTGTTATCTTTATGTTTTTTTATCCAGTTGACCACTTGATTAAATGTTGCACTTAGGGGAGAGGATGTGGTGTTACTTCCAGAACTGCAGACTTTGCAACTGGGGAACCAGGTTGGGGTTTCTGCTTCAGCTCGACATTCTGTGATTCTGGTCAAATCACTTAGTCTCCCCATGTCTACAACCAAAATGAATTTGTTCTTGTGTGATGTAACCAATGCTCATGTAAAGCACTCCAATACCTGACAAGTCTGCACTATATAACACTGCAAAAACACAAAATAATGAGTGTTTTGCACACTTCTGTCATTGGGCTATATTTGGGCTACATCTGGGTGATTTTGGGCTACATTTGGGCTCTTTTGTCTCCGGTGGCCATCTTGGGAGATTTCTTTGTTTTGAAGTTTCCTAATTTCCTCATGTACTGCAGTCTCCTCAGTAGGAAATGCTTTCAGTTTTTTACTTTGATTCCATCATGAAGGTATTCAGATATGTCACACATTTGCCATAAATTCTGAATGTTAGCACTCTAGTTGCTCATTAGATCACTGTAGTAAAACTACTGTTCATTATGGAAGTCTGCTCCTGGTATTAAATTTGCATGTTTCAGTCTGCATGTCAGAATTTTTTAATGAAATAGAAGAGGATTTGAGAAGTCACTCAAAATGTGCCCTCATTTTCTTTCTTCAGCATTAATCATAATTTCTATGGCAAAACGAACCCCCTCATTGTGTTCCTTTTTAAATTAAATGTTTTAAGTGTTACCAGTTTATTCCAATCAAGATGGCTTCAGGTGTGCCATACTTTTGTCATAATGAAGACAGTAAGCGCTCTAGTTGTTTTTAAGAACACTCTGGGACATTGTCATTGGGCTATACTTGGGCTACATCTGGGTGATATTTGGGCTACATTTGGGCTCTTTTGTCTCTGGTGGCCATCTTGGGAGACTTATTTGTTATGAAGTTTCCTAATTTCCTCATTTACTGCAGTCTCCTCAGTAGGAAATACTTTCAGTTTTTTACTTTGATTCCATCAAGAAGGCATTCAGATGTGTCACACATTTGCCATAAATTCAGAATGTTAGCACTATTTTTGCTCATTAGATCACTGTAGTAAAGCTACTGCTCACCAGGGAAAACTGCTGCTGGTATTGAAAGTGCATGTTTCAGTCTGCATGTCAGAATTTTTTAATGAAATAGAAGAGAATTTGAGAAGTCACTCAAAATGTGCCCTAATTTTTCTTTCTGCAGCACTAATCATACTTTTTATGGAAACATGAACCCCCTCATTTTGTTCCTTTTTAAATTAAATGTTTTAAGAGTTACCACTTTAATCCAAGCAAGATGGCTTCAGGTGTGCTATATGTTTATCATAAGTAGGACTGTTAGCGCTCTAGTTGTTCTTTGGAACACTCTGGGAAGCTGCAGTAGAACACTAAGGAATCAACTGACAGTCTCTGCCCTTGTTGGATGTACATGTTTTACTGAGAATGTCAGACTTCATTCTCACATGACTGAGAAAGATAATGTGAATTTACAGAAAATAAGCTCTCAGTTTAGCTTATAGATCACCTTCCAAACCTCTGTGGGAAAAGCATGAGAAAATAGTTTTCTCTCAATCATGACATCCCAGCAGAAGGCTTTTTCACATGGTGAAATCACCTTAGAACATACCACAATTCCTAAAATGAGTATGGTACCATCAACAAATGATTTATAATGTAACTAAAGTCTTAAAACCTTCTATTAACTGCAATGCTTTTTAAAGAGGTGCTATCATGTATATTGGTCCCAAGATGGCTGCCAACACTTCTTGGATGAAGTGCTGACAGCCAATCAGATCTCAGGATGAGATGTGTGGTTAGACTCCGCCCACATATATATATGATTTTACTTTTGATTTTCTCAGGAACTACTGAACAGATTGACACCAGACCTGCAAAAGGTACTTCCCTGACCTGAGGACTACCTCTCTGCCAAATTTCAAGTAATTCTGTTCAGCCGTTCGGGCTGTACCTTGGACTAAAGGTCCCTATGGAAAATTGCATGGGGAAAATGCGTTTTGGGACCCCCTTTTTTCTCAGCCCCCGCTTGACAAATCCCCCCGAGACTTTCAGGGTAGGAGCGGAGCAGAGCGCCCCACCTATTTTGAAAATTTCGCGAGGATTCGTAAAACCGGCGCCAAAGTTATTCCAAATAGAATGTTGCGGATTTCCTATGGAAACACGGTCCTAACTATAACTATCTACTGGCGACCGCCAGTAGATAATATATATATATATGTATATATATATATATATCCAAATGAAGAGCGCACCACAATTGAAACGCCACACACGGTCGTGTAGAGTACCTTTTATTTGGCAGGATAGCAGGGAAGAAGGTTCACCATTGCAGCTCAGGCTAGTAGCCAAACATGTTTCGGGTTTGCTTGTCCCTTGATCACTGGCTTCCCAACGGAGAGAACAGCTGCAAAGATTTTCCCGCCGCACTCGCGGAGGCTTGATTAAAAGTCCCGCCCCAGTGGGCGTGTCTGATGACTGCATTCTGGGATAGTGAGTTCTTTGAAAGCCATCGTGGCATTGTGCTTAATCTCCCATCAGTTTCTTGTACCTATAGTAGGCCGCTGTAAAGGGTAAAGCTGGGTCCCCGCTAGTGATGACCTGCCACATTGGTCACGCCGTTCCTTGAACGCCTGCAATTGTCGGCGTGTAGGATCTGCTCCTCCGCAGCGGGGCGTTTCGCGATCTGGCACAGACCGCTATATATCCAAATGAAGAGCGCACCACAATTGAAACGCCACACACGGTCGTGTAGAGTACCTTTTATTTGGCAGGATAGCAGGGAAGAAGGTTCACCATTGCAGCTCAGGCTAGTAGCCAAACATGTTTCGGGTTTGCTTGTCCCTTGATCACTGGCTTCCCAACGGAGAGAGCAGCTGCAAAGATTTTCCCGCCGCACTCGCGGAGGCTTGATTAAAAGTCCCGCCCCAGTGGGCGTGTCTGATGACTGCATTCTGGGATAGTGAGTTCTTTGAAAGCCATCGTGGCATTGTGCTTAATCTCCCATCAGTTTCTTGTACCTATAGTAGGCCGCTGTAAAGGGTAAAGCTGGGTCCCCGCTAGTGATGACCTGCCACATTGGTCACGCCGTTCCTTGAACGCCTGCAATTGTCGGCGTGTCGGATCTGCTCCTCCGCAGCGGGGCGTTTCGCGATCTGGCACAGACCGCTATATATCCAAATGAAGAGCGCACCACAATTGAAACGCCACACACGGTCGTGTAGAGTACCTTTTATTTGGCAGGATAGCAGGGAAGAAGGTTCACCATTGCAGCTCAGGCTAGTAGCCAAACATGTTTCGGGTTTGCTTGTCCCTTGATCACTGGCTTCCCAACGGAGAGAACAGCTGCAAAGATTTTCCCGCCGCACTCGCGGAGGCTTGATTAAAAGTCCCGCCCCAGTGGGCGTGTCTGATGACTGCATTCTGGGATAGTGAGTTCTTTGAAAGCCATCGTGGCATTGTGCTTAATCTCCCATCAGTTTCTTGTACCTATAGTAGGCCGCTGTAAAGGGTAAAGCTGGGTCCCCGCTAGTGATGACCTGCCACATTGGTCACGCCGTTCCTTGAACGCCTGCAATTGTCGGCGTGTAGGATCTGCTCCTCCGCAGCGGGGCGTTTCGCGATCTGGCACAGACCGCTATATATCCAAATGAAGAGCGCACCACAATTGAAACGCCACACACGGTCGTGTAGAGTACCTTTTATTTGGCAGGATAGCAGGGAAGAAGGTTCACCATTGCAGCTCAGGCTAGTAGCCAAACATGTTTCGGGTTTGCTTGTCCCTTGATCACTGGCTTCCCAACGGAGAGAACAGCTGCAAAGATTTTCCCGCCGCACTCGCGGAGGCTTGATTAAAAGTCCCGCCCCAGTGGGCGTGTCTGATGACTGCATTCTGGGATAGTGAGTTCTTTGAAAGCCATCGTGGCATTGTGCTTAATCTCCCATCAGTTTCTTGTACCTATAGTAGGCCGCTGTAAAGGGTAAAGCTGGGTCCCCGCTAGTGATGACCTGCCACATTGGTCACGCCGTTCCTTGAACGCCTGCAATTGTCGGCGTGTAGGATCTGCTCCTCCGCAGCGGGGCGTTTCGCGATCTGGCACAGACCGCTATATATCCAAATGAAGAGCGCACCACAATTGAAACGCCACACACGGTCGTGTAGAGTACCTTTTATTTGGCAGGATAGCAGGGAAGAAGGTTCACCATTGCAGCTCAGGCTAGTAGCCAAACATGTTTCGGGTTTGCTTGTCCCTTGATCACTGGCTTCCCAACGGAGAGAACAGCTAGGACTGGGGCACCAGTGTTAGTTGCTGCCATAAAGTTCACAATCCCATTTATAAACAGTGAGAACAAGGTGGGAGCCCTTACGCAACCTTGTCTCACTCCTTTCTCTACTGGGAATAAGTTTGTCACCTGGCCTTGTGTGCCCCACCTTATTCTTGCATAGTTTCCCTCACGGAGTCCAACAATAAGAGACAATAACTCATTTGGCATCCCCAGATCTTTCTTACTACGGGAGACAAGGTCAAAGGCTGACCTAAGGTCCACAAAAGCAGCATATAGACTGCTTTTGTCCAAGACCACTGTCTTCCAATATAATAGTGTGAAATGAACGTGCGTGCCCCAAACCCAGCCTGGAGTGGTGACAATATACTCTGCTCCTCAAGCCAGACCTAAACCCTATTTAAAACAAGTCACCTCATGATCTTCTGAAGTGAATCTGTTAGGCTAATTGGTCTATAATTTCTGGGCTTGGATGTATCCCTTTTTTTAAAAACAGGGATTATCTCAGCCCCTTTCAATGAATTCAGGACTGGAGCGCCCTTGGCAATTTTGTTTGTTAAAATCATTATATAGTGACTCCATTTATGCTTATCAAAGAGAAATGTATCAGCTGGAACCCCATCCGACCCAGGAGCTTTACCTCCCAAAACAGCTTCCAGAGCAAGCCTAACATCAGCTTCATCAAAAGCCAAACCCTGATAGTAAGAGTAAGAGGGGACAGCCCTATCAAGATCCACTGCACCACAAGCATATTGGCATTCAAAGTGACTAACCCACTGGTCCTGCCGTACATGGTTTACTGATTCTGGTGGCCGACCACCACTGCCCCATTTCACAGTATCCCAAAATACTTTACGGTTTTTGCTTTCATAGGCACTTTTAAGATCCAGCCATCTCTTCTCATCCCATAATTTTTTGGCCTTCGCCAGTGTACCCTTGTGGACTAACCTGGCCAAGTGCACTTTATTAGGGTCCCCTTCTTTTATTGCAGCCCGAGGGAACTACGTGCCATTTTACATTCGCATCCAGAAACCTCTTAAGCATTTAATGTACTATCAAGACTTTTTTTGGTGCTGTCTAGGATCTCTCTCACCCATGTCCTGTTTCACAGAAGGACTCACAGTTAGATTGGCATGTTTCTTAGAAAGTCTTGCTACTTTCTTCTTCTTTACTGGAGTTTTAGAGTTCAGTCCTTCCTCTTCCCTCTTTTACAGTGATGTCAGTCTTGTATCCTACATCACTCTTCCTACTCTACTTCCCTTTGCTTCAGTACTTGGATTGGCTCTCTCTTTCTATTCTTTTACTGTCAGTGTCCTGAAAAGAAAGAGAAGAGCAGCTATCAGAATACTGTCATCAGACTTGGTGTAATTTTTAGGTTTTAAATGAGGCTCAATGAGTTGAGTATGAATGAATGATTCTTTATTTGTGTGATTAATAAAAACCAATACAAAAGGGCGACCAATATAAAAAGAGATAATTAAAATAGAATAATATATATACACATCTTATTCCCAAAACGTCCTTTGGTGTTTTTGTTTTATAAAAGCAATTAATAATGGTCCTTTAGATGCACCAAAGCAAACTTCCAATGGGGGCCAGACTGGGTAGGTCCCTCATCTAGATGATTCCCATGCGGTGCCAAAGTTGACCTGTCCATAAGAGCTGTGCGGGCGTGATAGATGAACTTGGCAAAGTTGGCCATATGCTTCACTGTGTCCAGCAAATATAACTGTTGAACAGCCTCATTTGCCGTCCGCGTGACCAGTTGGAGAAGAATGGTCCTTAGATGGATTTGGCGGACTGGCAACAAGGCAGGACAGCATAGCAAGATGTGAGCCAGCGATTTGCGCTTGTAATAGCAGAGGCGGCACTCTGTAATGGCCGGTCTTACTTTCACTGAAGGGTACAGATATTTTACTGGAAGCGGATGTAGTCTGGCTGCAAGAATCCTATGAAGGGCTTGCCTCCCCACCAGCTGTGTAAGATGTGGTTTAAGGCCATACGATGTGTGAGGGGAGCTTTGGGTCTCATGAAAGCCTCTAGCTGTCAGAGCTTCGATGTCCAATATTCGAGAGCATGATCTTACTTGCTTTTTTATTGATGTTTTAATGGTGGTGTACTTAATTATGTTGGGGTCCCAATTCTCTGTGGCTAGTTTCAAAAGTTCTTCGGCTGAAGCAAGGCCAGTTGACCATTGGTGGCCAGGTTGTTGAAAAATTTTGTTTATAACAGTCTTCATTGAATTCTTTGGTGCCACAGTTGTTAGATAAAAGTATTTTGCCAGTTCTTCCAAAGATTGTCGGTTGAGATTGAATTCCAGGTGAATTAAAGTATTCCTAGTGCATGCTGGTAGACAATGAAAGTTTTTGTAAGCTGCACAGTGGCTCTTTTCAAGTTCCTGCGCAAATTTTACTGGAAACGCTTGTATAGCATAATTGAGGGAAGGTAATAGTTTTGCCCTCAGAACTCGTTGACTGGCCGTTGTTGTTGGACTTTCTAAAACAGCATGGAGTTTGCAGATGGCATAGGTATCGATTTTTTCTTTCTTCTGGAGCTTATGGCGGTGGGCCTGTGAGCGCCCAGTTTCACTGATCCAGACCCCAAGACAGTTGTACGATTGTGTACTGTTCAATGTTAGTGGGCCCAGACTCCATTTCATCAATTTCTTTTTCAGATGGCGTCCAAAGATCACTATCTTAGATTTCGTTGGGTTGGCAACCACCTTGTTTTTAGCGTACTCTGAAAGTGCTGTTAAAGCTTTTTGAAGGCCGACTTTGGTGTGGTTCAAAAGGACCAAGTCGTCAGCATATTGCATCAGCTGGATCTTGATTTTCCCAATCCTAGGAATCGCTAAAAGTGGCTCCATGTAGAGCGCTACCCAAATCCGCTATATATAAATTAAGAGCAGCGGGGCAAGGACACAGCCCTGCTTTAGCCCGTGATCTGTGGTGATTTTTTCTGTGACGGATTCACATGAGAGTTTAACTCTTATCCAAGTTTGCGAATACTGCGATCTAATGGCTTGTAACAGTTTCTGGCAGATGTTCCAACATGACAATTTCTTCCATAGGATGTTGCGGTCTACCCCATTGAATGCTGCTGTGTAGTCAATGAAACAAGCAAAAAGCGGCTGAGTGCCGTGAGCTATCGTTTGGTGTACTAGTTATGATAGGGCAATTATGTTATCTAGGGTGGAACCTCCTGATCGGAACCAAGTCCGGTAGAAAGGGAGAAGATCTTCCTTGCTGACCCAATTGGCTAGTTTCGTCAGAAGAGTGCTTGCATAAGCCTTGCTCTCAATGTCCAATAAGGCGATCATACGGTAGTTCCTAGGGTCGGTGCCTGGCCCTTTTTTGTAAATTGGGCGTAGCAATGAATCCTCCAAGAGTCTGGGACATCCTCCAAAAGCCTACACTCGACATACATCTGTGCCAAATTCTCAGCCCAGAAGTCGATGTCCTCCCTGAAGAGGGAGCCAGGCAGGCCATTAGGTCCAGGAGCTCCATTATGGCATATTTTTTTCAAGATGGTTCGAATTGCCTGTTTTTCTGGGGGGTGTAAACAGCCAAAGGTTCCATAGTTCTATTGTCACTTTGCTTGATTGCTCCCCAGGGTTATTGTTCTTTCTATTAATTTTGCCTTTGAGTCATCGGTGTAGAGGGTTTTTACATGGGCTGTCCAGGTGCTTGCGTCTAGTGGGTTCTCTTTGTTAGAGGTCCCATGGATTACCTTGTTTAAATATTGCCAAAATTCTTGGAATTTGCTGGGTGCAAGCAACTTGAATATCTTCAGACATTTTGCCTCTGTGAGTTTGCGTTTTACACGCCAGACCAATGATGAGTGGCTCTTGGCCGCTAGTTTTAGTTCCTTTTTGGCAGACTCGGATCTAGTTGCCCGAAAGGCCCTGCATTTGGAATTCAGTTGTTTGGAGCATTCCTTGATTGCAAGTGAACCCCATTCCCCTATACGGACCTTGTCGTTGAGACCTGTCTGTCAGCCTTTCCACGTTGATTTCCATGAGGCAAACTTATGAATTGGGAGCGGTCCCCATTTGATTCTTCTAAGGAGTCTATGTAGCTCTTTCCCCTTTGTGAGTCCGAGGCAGCGATGAGAATAGCGAAATTTCGCAGTAATGGATAACTGTAAGGTTAGGGCGGCATGGTCACTTTCATTCGGGGGTGGACTGCATAATTTAACATATGTTTTTGTAGACTCTCACTTAGTAGAATATAATCTATTGTAGTCCGATTGTTGTAAGTGGGTGCTATCAATGCTGTTGAGTTGACTTTTGTAGTTAAAAAGTGTGTCGTCACCAGTTTATATGCCCGCATTAGGGCATTGAATCTTCCGGTGCTCCCATCGGAGTGGCTTTCAGGTGCGTTTAGCCCTATGTCGTGCATGTGAAAGTCACCAAGAATGATGGAATCCATGCCTGCGTACGGTAATAGCAGAGTTTCGATCTCGTTTAATAACCGATTGAGTTTGTCCTTCGAGCCTGGCCCATGGTGGTTAAAATAGACATTGATTAGGAATATTGATATTGGGCCATCTGTCGTGTTCAAGCCTTTCAAAATGCCAGCCAAAAACATGTCTGAGGGGTTTTTTATTACTGAAAAGTGTATTTTCAGTGCATGCTTGACGTATATTGAAATGCCCCCTGACGGTCTCCTGAAAATGTTGGCTTTGATTGCGGGTTTGAAATATTCCGCATAGTCCCCTATTGGTGTAGAAGAAATAGCCCATGTTTCTTGGGCGCAGATTATGTCTGCTCCTGCAAGGAATGTAATTGCAGCTGGACTTTGCAAGACTTTATGTATCCTTGCAATGTTCCAGGTCATGATATTGATCGTTTGATTGATATCAGAGGCACTTCTATACTGAACGTGGCCGTTGTTTAGGGCGTAGCTGAACTTTGGTGGTGTAAACTGATTGCCTCAATTAGTCGAGTACCCAAAGTATCCTTACATACAGAGGCATAAACGTACACAATTACTTTTTATAGTTCCTGTTCATGATCCTGAACTGGAACCCCTTCCAGTCTCTGATATATTGCCAGAACTGAAGCCTCTCCTTGATATTGCTTAGGATAATAGAGGATACTGAAAAAAAGGTCCCCATTAACCTAATTCCTAAATCCAAAAGCTGGTGCAGCTCCATGAGCGTTTCATACCTGTCTAAGTACATCAAGGAAAACTGCCAATGAGAGCATACCATGCCTACTAGTGTAAATACATGCAAAAATTATTTCCCAAATGTTCCACTCCTCTATGGAAGACACTATCCCAAGAGGGTGACACATAGTCAGTATTCTATGTTTGTCTTGTGGGGTTGTGTATGGATACACTGCTTATAATTAATTTGCCTTACAAGCTATGCAGAAAGTCATTTAATCATGCTTTTTTGGCACTTTTCCCATGATAGTGTTGATGGTCTGCGGACTAATAGTTTGTATCTGTGGGGGAGCGGCAGGTCCTGCTGCACCAGCAGGTCTGGATCTCAACATACATTCTACAAAGTGAACAAGTCTCCTGTATAAGGTGACTATGTAATATAACACCCTTTCAACTTCAGCATGTGTTAAGTTATTGGGGCATCGAACAAGAGTGTAGCCAGGAATAACAGACTACCTAGCCCCTTCATTGCTCAAGGGCCCCAAATGGACATCTTATGTGCATATGTAGCAATTGACCTGCAAGCAAGTTATGGTGTCCCTGGTAATATAAAGAGATTTCCACACCTTGGTAAGCCCTTTAATGTGTCAGCAAGTCTACCACTGTATATTCCTGAAACTGCCCTGAGCAGCATCATTATGCTCGACCTCCACTCTTAAGTAAAATGTCTCAAAGACATACACTGGATGTGCAGCTATTGCAAAAGTAACTGCCCCTACCCCACTGGGAAAATAACAATTGATGGACAGAATGCTGAACAATGTCAAATATTCATCTCCAGTACAGAGATCTGAGCTAACATCTATTGTTTATCACCATGCCATTCCAGTTTTGACACAGCCATATGCAAATCGGTCTTGACCCTACTCCCCATGGGAACAATACAGAGTGAATTGCCAGGCAAGGTCCTCCCCGGATCAGAGAAAGGCATCCTCAGATGAGTTTCGGGGTATCACCCTCATCTGAAAGGATAGCTTGACTCCAGTGGCATGGCAAGCACAGGATCCATGTCTGGGTATACCCGTCCCACTCAAGGTGACAAATGCAAAAAGAACAATTGATGGATGGAAGGTTGAACAATGTCAAACATTTGTCACCATTAAAGAGATCTGGGCCAAAATCCATAATTTTTTACTTACTCACTATGCCATTCCAGTTTGGACTCAGTCATATGGAACTCAGTCTTGACTCTGCACCCCATGGAAACAGTCCAGCCCAAACTGCTAGGCCAGATCTTCCCAGGCTGGAAACAAGCATCCTGAGATCGGTTTCGGGGTATCAATCTTCATCACCTAGGCTAGCTCGACTCCAATGACAACGCAAGCACAGGACCCATGTCTGGGCATACCACATGGGGTGACAAATGCAAAAAGAACAAAAGCATGTCATTCCAGTTTGGTTTGGACCCAGTCATATGAAAATCAGTCTAGACCCTGCTCCCCTTAGGAACAGTCCACTCAAACTGCTGATATGTGGTGATACACTAAACCCGGTCCCAGGATGGTTGTTTCCTTTCTGGTCTCAGGATGAACCTGGCTTGCCACTTCAGGATGGACTGTTCCCATTGGGGAGCAGCAACACAGCTGATTTGCATATGCATAGGTCCAAACTAGGGAGGTGGGGGGAGCAAAAAACAATGGATTTAGGCACAGATCTCTGTATCGGGGTGAGTGTTCGACATTGTTCGGCATTCTGTCCATCAATTTTTCTGTCTGCATTTGTCACCCCAAGTGAGACAAGGTAGCCCAGATGTGGGTCACATGCTCACCATACCACTGGATTCAAGCTGTCCTGGCTGATCAGGGGTGATACCCTAAAACCGGTCCTAGGATGCTTGTTCCCCACCACGGCAAGATCTGGTTTGGCAGTTGTGGGCTGGACTGTTTCCCTGGGGAGCAGGGTCAAGACTGATTTACATATGGCTCTGTCCAAACTTGGATGGCGTGGTGAGTAAAAAAACAATCGATTTATACCAAGATCCTGCATCGGAGGGCAGCAAGTGGCTGGAGGTAGCATCAGATGTTTGATGAAAATTTGACTTTAAGTCGACGCTTCCACTCCTACCCTGATTTGGGAACTGTGGTCAAACTTGGGTAGCTCCTGAGAAGGTTCCTGCCTGCCTTACCGGAGTGACTCACCCACCTCCCAGGGCTACCTAATAGAGGCTGCAGTGTGGCCACGCGGCAGCACCGCTGGTGGGGCAAAGGCAAGCCTGGACTGTGCCCAACGTTAGGACCCCTGGACCTACAGCCTGCCTGGAATACTCCTTCGATGAGATCCGCAACCTCAGACACAAATCCCCCGCCACCAACAGCTACATCACCTTACAATGCTCTACTGAGGGGCCTTCACCTGCACGCACTGCTGCTTCTCAAGTGATGTGAGTCCCTCCATAACGTCTACCCAGCAGACACCTAGCCACATGCCTCAGCTTCCCCGTACTCTACTCAACATCAGATTAATCTGTAAGCATGCCACGGAAATCTAGGACACCAAAACCACCCTCGCCCCAACATCATGTTCATAACAGAAAACTGGTCAACCCTGCCCCACCTCAGCACCTGACATCATCACTGCAACTCCCCCGGATACAAGATGATCCACCATGACCGCTTAGACCGACTCGGAAGAGGCATCACCATTATCCACAAGGACTCCCTCAACTGCACTGCCTCTGACGACAACACCACACCCATCATGGAACATTTCAACTTCCAGATCTGACCTGATGCCAACACCACCTCAGAGGAACCCTCACCTACAGACCTCCCGGCCCGACCCACCTTCTGCAACTCCATCCCGGACTTCATAGCCCCCCTGACCATCGACTAGATGACCCCAATGAATCCAACTCCACCACACTCCTTGAAAACATGAGCATCATCAGCCTCTCTTATTGGTCACCATCCCCACTCACAGAGCCGGTTGCACCCATGACCCTATCTTCTCCACCCTCGACACCACCAAATGGCCCTAGAAAGACTGCAGCATCGCCCACTTCACTATTGACAGTCCACGAGATCCTCCAAAAAGACCCCAACCTACCCTCACTGTAACCAGGGCAAGGCCACAGAACCCATCTGGACTACGGCCCTAAAAGCAACTAGACCCGCCACTTCCACCTCCCTTGAACACTATGTCCAGAACTTACTTCAGATGGGTCTTCTTAGTCGCCAACACCATCATCCCCCTGAAGAACACCATCAAAAACAGACCCACTAAACAGGCCAGCTGGTTCACCCTGGTACTACTGGCCCTCAAGCGACACTGCAAGTAATTAGAGGGACACTGGTTTTCCAACAAGACCCCCACCAACCCCGACTCCTACAGATCTGCCCTCCATAACTGCCACCACCATCTCAGAGAGACCAAAAAAGAAGCTCTCAACACCCACATTGGGGCAAGCGCCAACCACACCAAGGAATTGTACACTATCGTCAGAGAATTCGTCTGGCCCTCCGCCAGAGAGAAAACGATCTGCCCCTTCCAAGCCCTTGGCGATGACCTTGAAGACTACTTTCACTGCAAAATCGCCAACATCTATTGCAACTTCGACCCCAAAAACCCAGCCCCAACCAGCTCAACACACCAGCCTGTCTGCCTCGCCCACCGCCCCAGGACCACTGGCTGGAATCAGCTCTACACGGAAAACACCATCACTATCATGAACTCCGTACGCTCCGGATCTCCCAATGACCCCTGCCTGCATCACATCTATAAACTAGTAAGAGAAGTCATTGAACACCCCCTCACTGAACTTCCCAACACCCCCATCACCACAGCTACTGTACCCAACATCTGGAAGCATGCAGAGATCAAGCCCCTCCTGAATAAACCCTCTGTCATCCTCAAAGAACTCAAAAACTACTGCCCGATCTTGCTCCTACCCTTTCCCGCCAAAGTCTTGAAAAAAAGCCATCAACCGCCAGCCCATGGACTAACGAAACCAACAACCTGCTTGCCCCTTCCCAATCCGGCTTCCGACGAAACCACAGCACCGAGACCACCCTGATCGCAGCAACTGAGGACATCAGATGCCTTCTTGACCTAGGCAGAACAGCAGCTCTCCTCCTCTTTGACCTATTAGGAGCGTTCAACACCATCTCCCATCACAGTCTGATCACCAGACTGAGCCACATCGGCATCCAGGTCAATGCATTCAACTGGATCTCTTATTTTCTCTCTGGCCAAACATAGAGGATCGACTTACTACCCTTCTTCTCTGCAACCAAAGGTATCTCATGCAGTGTACCCCAAGGATCCTCCCTCAGCCCTGCCCTCTTCAACACTTACATTACACCTCTGGTGGATATTGCCTGCACACACTGACTCAACATCATTTGCCATGCCGATGACACCCGACTCATCCTACCCCTCACAAAAGACGCCAACTCTGCAAGGGCCAACTTCCAACACACCATGACCAACATTGCCACCTGGATGAAGACCGACTGTCAAAAACTCAACTCAGATATGACAGAGGTCATCATCTGTGGAAAGAAGCCCTCCACATGGAACGACAAATGGTGGCCCGCTGAACTCGGCCCCTCCCCTACAAGTCACGCATGTAACCTCAGAATCATCCTGGACACCCACCTGACAATGAAGCAGCAGATCAGTGCTGTCTCGTCTGCCTTCCTCCTCACCCTCCGCATGCTGTGCAAACTCCTTTTATGGATCCCCATTTCTTTCAGGATGACAGTCACCCAGGCCCTCATAGTCAGTCGACTCTACTATGGTAACAAACTCTATGCCCAAAGCACCAAAAAACTCATGATTCACCTCCTGACCATCCAGAACTCGGCAGCAGAACCAGCATCAACCCCCACTTTAAAGATCTCCACTGGCTGCCCGTCCAGGAAAGACGCCTCTTCAAGCTCCTCACTTACACCTACAAAGCCCTCCACAAGTCCAGGCCCACCTATGTCAACGACTGCCTAACGTTCCACCAACCGACTAAGAATCTCCGATCCTCCACCCTCACCTTGGCCCCCATGCCCACCACAGCTGCTGTGGAGGCCACTCTTTTTCCTACCTGGAATGACCTCCACCTTCGCACTGCCCCTTCTCTTAAGGACTTCATGAAGCAGCTCAAGATCTCGCTCTTCGACCGCAGCTTGCACAGCCCACCAGCACCCGAAGACCCCCCGGGAGTACAGGCGCACTATACAAGGTTGATTGATTGATTGATTGATTGATTGATTGACTCACTGGGCCTTGTAAAGAACCACTGGTCATGGAGTCAAATGTGGACAGACTCCTTAGTTCTTTAGGTGATCAGGTGGCTTATCCTTCCAGTGGTCCATAGCTGTTGCCGCTGTCCAGTTCCAGTAAAAAGCAACTTTCTCTCTCCTTTGTGCTAGAGGTTTTCAATGGGAGTAGAAAGGTGCGGAATCCAAGCAGTCTGGCCATTCCTTGGGTGCCACTTCACCTCTCCACCCTGACTGAGCCCTCCTGCACAGCATGCTGGAACAGTTCAAGATGTTGTCCAGAAGTCACTGGTCACATCTCCTCTGGGGGCTTTCGCTCTGCCCCTTGCTGATATCACTGACAGGGTCTTTTCCCCCAAAACCCGAAAAAATACCCCCCCCTGTGTTGGTTTCTGTTGTCTGGGCTACATCCTTTGTTTAGTGGGCTTGGGTTGTCCCAGCCCTGGTACATTGGGGCAGCTAATTAAAAGATGCAGATATTATTCTCCACCCCTTCCTCCTCAGGAGCTGAGGGAAGCACAGTTAATTACTCCTTGTATGTGGGGAGAATTATGTTCTCTCTGTTGGGGAGCAATGTGCTTACTTGGCCCAGTAGAGTTACAAAAGTCATGGTCTCTGATCCTGAAAATTCTGGACGACTCATACAATGTACATGTATGATCTTGGTATCTGTGCAGTCAAACTGGATGCACATGTTTCAGCCCAGATTCATTCCTCGCGGTACTTTGTAGTATTAAGGGAAGCAAAACTGCTTTCTAAAGTTGATTTCCCCCTTTGTATTTAATAAAGGGTCACTGCAGAAAAAAACAGTAAATCATACTGACTTTACCTATGAGTGCCCACTACTATTATAAGGCCAATCCCAGGCCAATATCTAACCCTGCCGAGCCCCCTCGGGTCCAGGCTACCTGTGCGCAGTTACTGGGCTTCACACAACTATAGTATCACTCGCACAGTCCTCACACATGTGCACATGTGTACCCAGCCAAGTGCCCCTTACTCTTGCTGCATCAGTGCAGGGTTATCTTAAAAGGCAGACACGGCCTGTAAACATGTGCAGAGTGTATACCATGTGATGACTGTGGGTGAGACCCTTGTAGTAAGACTTCCCAAAGTATAAAGTCCAAAACCAGGCGATCAGAAAAAGCAAATAAATCCATGTGTACTAAATGGGCAGAACCCCATTACAACACTTAATTAACTGAATTATGACCATGAAGCCACATTTCTCAATTAGAACAGTCGTATTACTATTTAAATGTTTTTTTGTCTGTAAGTTTCACTTATATGCACTAATAGCTTTACAGAACACAAGCATGCCATTGCACAAGTTAGTGTTCATTTAAAGTAATCAACAGAGCATTAACACAATAGCTTACACATGCTAAATAACACAAAACGTAACCTAACACAATACAGCAAAACAATTAAAACAGATTGAAACCCAACAGCATCACATTGCACAAATCCAACACAACATCATAGCAGCAAAAACACATGATTAGATATCCCCGCAAAAATAAAATTCCAAATAGCAAATATGCGCAAACCTCCCGAAACCGGGAGGTTTGGAAGGTTTGTGCACTGCCTTATGTTACCACCAAGGACCTGAATTAGCGTCATCCAAAAATATTTTGTGATCCTGGCCTGTTTGTTGCATTTTCACACCTGCCGAATCTCAATATTTGTTTTGGTGAATGAAGATCTAGGAAAAACAAACGCACTGTAACATACATTTCCCACTGATCTCCCGTCTATCATCCTATAAATATGGCCCAAACAACGAATGACTAAGTATATTTTGCTGTAGACCAACATTAGAACTGTTGCTCTCGTGAATCCAAGTTAAACAGCAGCATTTCATAACAATAGAGTTATTCTTGCCAAATATTTCGAGAACGTTTTACAGAATCAAATAACAGTTTCTGCTTCTTTTAAAGCACATCTTCCAATGTCGACAGGATTTAATTTCTGTACCTTTAGTACCCCAATAAACAGGTGCAAATGTATATGTTTTTACAAAACACAAACACTGGCAGTCCTACTTCTTGAAAAGCTGTGTCCATTGCAGATTTCCAGGCATACTACTGTCAATGTCATATGACATTTTACTAGCTGTTAATTCCCATATGCCCTACAGCATTTGGCGATATTCCGTTCCTGTTTTCAACCTAGCAGCGTATTGACTCCAGCCAGCATACATTATGGAAGAGAAGAACTTGACGAATTGGGCCCCTTCAGGCTAAACTGCAATAGTGACGAAAGAAATGCGATGTAGGCGGGCATCTCCGTTATGCAACTTTTCAACTCAGACTCAAGGTACCAGAAGGTTTGTGTGCACATTTTGAATGAAAATGAGAAAACCCACCTTTGTGTCTGAAAGAAGTATGCTAAGAAAAAATGTTAGAATCTACCCAGGGTCCTAATTAAGACTTCATTAGCCTAAAGCAATTCTCGGAGATGTTCACAAGCACAGATATAGTGGATTGTGTAGAACTTGTGAGTATGGTGAATTGAAAAGGCTTAAAAAATAACAAAGCATGGTGAACAAAGAAACAACTCAAATGTTTTCTTATATAAAATGAAAAAAAATACCAACTGCAATTTGTGTACATAAGATTTCCCGCAAAAAACATCCATTTAAATTGGGCACACCACAACATAATTGGTTCTCATGTCCTTAAATACATTGTAAATAGTAAAGTGTAAAATTGTAAAGTGTAATCCCTATTGAACTAAGTGCCACCCATATCAGTCAGCCCTGCAAGCATTCAAAGATAGGACCAGCGGTCTCTGTGCTGGCACCACATCTACTGACCAGACTCAGTGAGTGAGTGAGGAGCATCAGTGATCTTTGGTTTGCATTTTTGCTGTTTATAGCGCAGTAACGCGGTCTGATAAAGTAGCACTTTATAAAAACGCAAACAATTAATACATATATAGATGCCTTCTAAAAAATGAAACAGCAACTTTCTAGGTCTTAAAACAGTTTCTTACGTCATATATACAAATATTATCTAAAGTATCTTTTTTTCCACAGTCTGTAAATTAATCTTTCCACAAAAGGTGTATTGTTTTAAACCTATTGATTTCCATTATTGACACCAAACTCATTTCAGGTTTAAGGCTCCAATTGTAAGAGTAACAACTGTATCTTTATGGTAATTAATGCCTTGCCATAAAAGGTGATATAGCTGATTGCATGTTGTAGGTTTTCTCTTCATCTTAATAATGTAGATATGTTTAAAGCATGCACTAAATACGCAAGGGGGAGACAGAGAGCTGATAAAGATCCAGTACCCACGCTCCTAAAACATAATCACTAAATCAAGAATGTACTATTCCTGTAGAAGAAAGAAACGGAAAGAGGCTACGTTGGAGAACCCCTGATTACTCCTTAGTGCCCTCACACATCTAAATGGATGTCATGCTTCATCATAGGAAATGTTCCGCGTCGGGACGGCCCTGCAGTTCCCTAAGGCCCTGTGGGAGGACGCTTTATCAGAGATCTTTTTAGTTTTTAGCCGTAATGATGCATGTATGTGTAGGGGTTGTGAAATGTGCAGCGTGGAGTTGGTGGAAAACAAAGTGTAAAATTAATTAAAACCGTCTAAGGGATACCAAACTAGTTTTAATGTGATGGTTCCCTTGGCAGAGTTAAAAATATTGTGAAGTGGCTGTAATAAGGATTCAATGGACCAAGATAGCCTTAACTTGTATGTGTGGTCAGAACTTCACTCAGAGTCATTGCCATGGTTGGTGTAAATTTAGACTGATTATGTCATCTGGAGACCTCATGATCAGAGATAGACTTGAAAGAATGCCCCTCGGCTGATTTTTCAAAAGAACTGGCGGAGTTCACTTGTCAACCGGAATGGGCTTCATGTGGAGTTGGTACAAACTCCAGAACTTTGTGTAGGACCTCATCTTCATCTTCATCTTCAGGAGCTGACCTTCTGGTCAGAGACCTGCTGTCTCCCCCTGCAGCTCCACTGGTAGTGCTGCTGACACTGCCGTGTGCAGTGCTCTGTGCGGGTAGGTGTTGGAGGCCATCTTACACCTGCAGGCTCCTGCCCGCGCCTCATCCCTGGAACCGTGCTCTTCTGCTGATCCCACTGCTGTCTGTGTTGCTTTGTGCCTGTTTTTTCCTGTGGTTTTTCTGTCTTGCTATTGTGCCCATTTTTCATTCGTTCGCTTGGCCTTTGTAATTGTTCTTGTTTTTTGTCTTTAGGTATTGTGCCTCTGTATTTTTATTTTTGTTTGCCTTGTCTTTCTCTGTTTGTTCTGTTACTCTGCCCGTGTCCCTTTCCTGTCACTGTTGCCCCTGCGGACCCTCCCCCCTGCCAGTTCCCACTTCCACCTCCCAGCTGTGCTTCCCTCCCCCTTCCCTATTTAATGATGGCCCCTGGGCGGCCTCACTGCTGGGGCACCAAAGGCAAGCCCTACTGCGCCCATTCGCAATCAGACCACGACCAGCGCCAGGGATCCTGGATCTCCAGCCACTCACTGCTATGACTCAGCTGCCCTTCTTGCACTCAACCCCCAGAAGGAACAAAAACTGTCAGCTTTCCACACCAAACCCCACCCACGGCTAGTTCTCCTGCTGCCTCTGCCCCTGAAACTTCACCTGCCTCCACATCGCCACAGCTGCTACCCCCCCTGCCAGGCGCCAACACCACCGAAGCCCAGAAGTGCATCCTCCTCAACGTGCGCTCCCTGTACAAACATGTCAATGAAATATGGGACCTCCTCAACACCCTCTCACCAGATGTCGCCTTCTTCAAGGAAACCTGGAGCAACGCCTCCTCCGCCCCCGACATTGCCACTGCTATTCCAGATGGCTACAAGATCCAGAGGAAGGACTGCCCTAACTGGCCAGGAGGAGGACTCACTATCGCACACAAGAGCTCCCTCTGAGTCTCCACCTCCACCACGAGTGACTCCTCCTCTACCACCGAACACCTTCACTTCCAGATCCAAACTAGCCCCAGAACCACTCTATTGCTGACCTCATAGCACCCCACGCCATCCCCTTCATTGACTATATGCTCATCAAAGCCCTGAACTTCCACCTCAACAACCCCAACTCCACCGCCCTCCTGGACAACCTCACCAACATCGGACTGAAACAGCTTGTGACCACCCCTACCCACCAGGCAGGACACACCCTTGACCTCATCTTCGCAGGTGGGAACAACATCCACTTCAGCCACACCACACAGCTCCTCTGGACGGATCACCACTGCGTACACTTCTCTTTCAACACCACCATTGCTTTCAAACCCTCCCCTTGCCCTCCACGAAGGAACTGGAGCAAGGTCGCTGAGGAGCACCTCAACTCACCCTCAGCCACGACCCCCCCCCCCAGCTCAACCAACACCAACTCCGCAGCCAAGGAACTACACCCCTGGATCACCAACTGCGCTGACAAGCTCTCACCCCTCCGCACCACCGACAGACAATGCCCCCTCAAGGCCACCTGCTTCACCACCGACCTCCAAGAAGCCAGATGCTCCTGCAGACATATCAAAAAAATGATGGTGAAACAGCAAAACCATGGAAGACCTGACTACCTACAAGAATGCCAGGACAGTCTACCACCAACGCAAAAGATCCACAAAGAAGACCTACATCCTTATCAAAATCCTCACCAACTCCAGCAACTCAAAGGAACTCCTCAACATCATCCAGCAACTCACCAAACTCCACAGCGAAGCCACAGACTTCACCCCATCTCAAGACCTCTGCAACAAGCTTGGCTCCTACTTCCACATGAAAATCAAAGCCCTCTATGACAACTTCAGTGAGCAAACTCCAGAAACCACCCATCCCTCCAGCAACGACAACTGACTCACCATCACCGCCTGGATACCGGTCACCACCTTTGAATTCTGCACTTTTTCCGATGACTGGAAACATGCAGAAGTCAAGCCCCTCCTCAAGAAACCTTCTGCAGACATGACAGACCTGAAAACTACCGACCCATCTCTCTCCTTCCCTTAGCAGCCAAAGTCATTGAGAAGATCGTCAACGCCCAGCTTACAAATTTCATCAAAAAAAATTCCATCCTCGACTCATTCCTATCCGGATTCCGCAGCATGAACACTGCCCTCTTTGCCATCACTGACAACATCCGCATGCTCCTCGACCAAGGCCAAACCGCAGTCCTCATCCTACTCGACCTCTCCGTAGCCTTAGATACCATCTCTCACTGCACCGTTGCAGCCAGGCTCCATGACGCTGGAATACAGGGAACCGCCCTCGACTGGCTCCGCTCCTTCCTCACCGGCAGAACCCAAAGTATAAGACACCTGCCTTTCCCCTCTGAACCCCCAGTGATCAACTGCGGAGAACCACAAGTTTCATTGCTCAGTCCTACGCTCTTCAACATCTACTTGGCCCCCCTCGCCGCCATCGTCAGACAGCATGGGCTCAGCATTGCATCCTATGACGACAACACCCTGCTCATCCTCTCCCTCACGAAGGACCCCGAAACCACCAGACTCAGCTTACTAGAAGGAATGAAAGACGTTGCAGCTTGGATGAGCAGCAGCTGTCTGAAACTGAACTCGGAGAAGACAGAAGTTCTAGTCCTCTGACCCTCCCCCTCTGCATGGGACAACTCCAGGTGGCCCTCTGCCCTCGGCCCCCCCACCCACATGGACCATGCCCAGAACCTTGGCATCATACTCAACTCCTCCTTCACCATGACCCGACAGATCAAACGCCGTCGCCTCCACCAGCTTCAACACTCTCTGCCTCCTCCGCAAGGCCTTCAAGCGGATTCCCCCGAAGCCAGAATGACCATCACCCACGCACTAATAACAATCAGACTGGACTACAGAAACACCCTCTACGCTGGAATCAACAAATCCCTGCTACACAAACTCCAGACCATCCAAAACACCAAAGCCAGACTCGTCGTCGGCATCCCACGGCATGAGCACATCACCCAACACCTGCGAGACCCCCACTTGCTCTCTGGCAAGAAGAGAGGAACCATCAAGCTACTCACTCATGCCTACAAATCCCTCCACAACACCGGACCCTAATACCTCAATGAAAGTGTCTCCTTCAAAAGTACCCAAAAGGAACCTCCGCTCCGCCGACTTCGCCCTGGCAGAAACCCTGCATATCTGCAGAACCAGAGTGGGTGGAAGAGCATTCTCCTACATTGCAGCCAAAGCCTGGAATAAGCTCCCAGTCATCATCAGATGCTCTCCTTCTCTGCACACCATCAGAAAGAGCCTCAAGAAATGGTTCTTCAGCTGAACCGGCGCTTCACCCCCCACCAGTTCCTTGAGACCCTCACGGGTAAGTAGCACGCTTTAAAGCCCCTGATTGATTGATAGGTTCAGTTAGGGTCCTAGTAAAAAGGTTGACGACTAGTTTATATTGGCGGGCTGGCTCCTGGGCTGTGTCTGCGATCTCTGCTGTTGCCAATGAACTTGTTTATTCCCTCCTCTTCTTCTCCCTTTGCCCCAACCTCTGCCTAAAAAAGTTAGGCAAAGGGTTGTTGGAAAAAAGGTTGCAGTGGTTGCGGGGGTATCTGAAAGTCAGTGTGCCACATCTGTGGGTGTCCTGAAAATGGGGTCTTTGGTTACCCATACATCAACATATCCAGAATGCCGCATGAACGCAGAGCGGCAGATCCACAGATGTCCTAACAAAGGTATCCTGGCTAGTCCAGCAGCATCATAAACCCACCCCAGTAGGGACTCTACCCTGCTCAATCGGTGTGGCGGGGGAAAGCGCTCTGTGGCCACATAGCTCTTGAGTGGGCCCCAGATGTCTTTTGGCCGTGAGGAGCAAGGCAAAGTACTGGTATATAAATCACTATTGGTGTTGCAGTGCGTTAAGCTGTTCAGCCAATTCTTAAATGTGGGAGCAGCTTCACGTCTCCAATGAATGGCAATTTCTCTCTTCACCAGCAGTAGACTGATTGCGACAAATTTCCGAACGTTTTTCGAAAAATTGGCCACATAACCCAATAAGACCACCTCCGGTGTGGGAACCATGTCTAGATCCACCATATCCCTGATTGTCTTGTGCACTACCTCCCAGTAAGCTGGTATCTTAATGCAAGTCCAAGTGAGGTGTGCAAAGTCTGCCTGCGGGGCCCCACACTTTAAGCAGTTGTGTGGTCTGGTCGGGTCTAGCCTGTGTGATTTCGCTGGAGTCACATACAGTCTATGTAAGAATTTTAAATGAATTAGTTTGTGGCGTCTGTTAAGGGAAACCATTTTCGTCAGGGAACAGCATTTAACCCACTGTTCATCAAGAATGGGATGTCACAGGTTCTTCTCCCAGGCCCTACGGATTTTATCATCTTCAACAGGGATTATAGTTAGGCATGTGTGATATAGTTTAGAAATAAGGTGCACCCCCTTTTCACTCTCTATCGTCATCATAAGTGGGGCAAACGAATCGGGTTCCAGGGGGAAGCTAGGCAAAGTCGCCCTTAAGGCCGACCAAACCCGGCCAATGATGAACCTGTCCATAAAAGTGGCGGAGTGGAAATGCTCCTCATCCGTCAACATGAATATATGCCCTCCCGGAAACAGGTCCCCGAACGTGATGATTTCAAATTTGGCCAATGTGCGCTGTACTAATTTCTCCCCCATGATCGGTATCCAGCGATTGTGAGGGATCGGAAGAGCCAAGGAATATAATCAGGGAGAGCCAGTGATGCGCCTCAGCTTGTCCCAGGCCCAACTAGTTGTGGAAACTTTTTGAATGTGTTTGGGATCTCTGGCCAGGCCTTTGGGCAACACCGTTTTTAATGTGTCTGGTAAAACCAAGTTGGCTTCAGGCCGCCGATATGGAACCCTAGCATCCGATGGAAACCAAGCGTACGCATAACTGCACTGGGCCACCAAGTAATAGAGCTGAAGGTCTGGGATGCTGAACCCTCCTCTGTCGTATGGCAGGGTCAACACCTGCCATCGCACTCAAGGTTGTTTACCTCCCCACGTCAGTCTGATCAAGTGAAAGCGTAACGTTAAAAAGAAGCAATTCGGTAATGGGATTGGAATGTTATTAAGAAGGTATAGAAATTTCAGAAGCACAATCATTTTAATCAGGGCTACCCGTCCCACGAGCGAGAGGGGGAGGCATATCCATTTTTCGATCTGCGTCTCTAAATTGTGAACCGCTTGGCCATAGTTGAGCCTAAGCAAGTGATTGGTGTCCAGCTGTATATGAATGCCCAAATATTTGGTCGAGTCTGTGCACCAGTCTGGTGGGAACTCACATTCCCATTGTACTGTGCTGGATGTCAATGGGAATATGACCGATTTACGCCAGTTTAGTCCCAGGCCCGAGAATTGTCCGAATCGGATGATTTCTCGTATCATAGGGTCCAAATTCTGCTGAGGTTTGCGAACTTAAAGAATAACATCGTCCGCCATAGAGAAACGATGCTTCTCTTGAAAGTGTCGGACTAACGGGTTCATTGCAAGAATAAATAAAAGCGGCGACAAGGGGCAGCCCTGCCTGTTGCCTCACGATAATGAGAAGGGGCGAAATAGCGAGCCATTCAGTTGCAATCGCAGTCTTGCAGTGGGGCTGTACAGCATCGCCGTGTTTGTCACAAATCCCTTGGGCATACCCATCCTTAGCATTACGGATATAAAAAAGGGCCAATCTAAGGAGTCAAATGCCTTCTCGGTGTCTAACAGAATTGCTGCCGCAGGGACCTCAGGGCTTATTCTATGAAGGACCGCCACCAGGGTTCGGAGATTAAGCGAGGTAAACCTTTGAGGAACAAACCCTGACTGCTCTGGGCCAATAATTTTGTCCATCAAAGGGTCCAGGCAGAGGGCAATCATTTTAGCGGGGATCTTATAGTCCAAATTGAGTAGGGATAGTGGTCTGTATGAGGCACAAAGTAAGGGATCCTTGCCAGGCTTGGGGAGAAGGATGATGACAGCTTTTCTGAGCGTAGGGGGTAACATGTTCCTCTCAAGTGATTCAGCATACACCTCTAGCAGCTTAGGAGCCAGCAAATCCTTATAGGCCTTATAAAAATCGCTGGTGAAGCCATCCAGGCCTGGCGCAATGGAGCCATTCAGATCCTCAATAGCGATAATGATCTCCTTTTTTGAAAAGGGTTCAGCCAGGAAGTCCTGCATATACTTTTCCAAATACACCAGTCCTATCTCAGACAGATAATCCTCTTGTGCGGTAGAGTTGCGTGCAGCCTTGGAGGTGTATAGGGTAGTGTAATAGTCTAGGAAATCATCTTGGATCTCGGAGTGCCGGTGAGGAGTTGTCCCGAAGCAGACCTAAGGTCCGTAATGTAAGATTTGCTATATGGGGGCCGCAGCATGTGCGCCAGTGTATGCCCTGGTTGTTGGCCTTCCCCATACCGACTGGCAGTCACATATTTGCTCAAGAAGGGGAACTCCCGACCTGCCGATTCCCTTAAGTCAGTAAGTAATGTGACCCGCTGTTTGGTCTGTTCTGGGCTGGGATGAGATAGGCCTTCCCTATCCAGTGCCACCAGCTGCTGCTCTAGCCGGGACAACGTAGCCCTCAAATCCTTTAAGACCCCGGCATGCTTCGCAATACAGACAACCCCTTATGTAGGCTTTAAAGGCCTCCCATAACACCGCCCAGGTATCCACCGAGCCAGTGTTGATAGTCTTCTATTGGCTCCCCACCTCAGAGAGAAATATGTTGGCTTGGGAACCACCACTGGCACTCACAGCCATCAGGTCTTGGAATCCGGAGATGAAGTACCACAGGTAGTGATCTGAATAAGTCCTGGAGAGAGTGGTTATGGACTTATACCACTTGCATATACCTGGTGTGAGTAATCAATAGTCTATTCTAGTCCACATGCCGTATTGGGCTGCATAGTGCGTGTAATCAGTAGTGGATGGGTTACGGTGCCGCCATATATCAATTAAAGTCAGGGAGTCACAGAATTCTATGAGCTCCCATTGTGCCTGTGGTTTAGTGGTAGTGGATGTGTTCGAACAATATAATGTGGGATTGAGAATCAAATTCAAATCCCCGTCTATTATCAAGTTACCTGCGTCCAGCCGGGCAATCTGTGAGTGCAACTCATGAAAGAAGTCAGGGCAGTCCGTGTTAGGTGCGCAGATGCAGATTAACATGAGGTTGCGCCCCATCAATTTCCCAGTAACAATTGTGTAGCGGCCTTCTCTGTCACATAGGACAGTGTACAAGTGAAAGGATACCCGTTTATGTATTAGTATTGCCATACCCCTTAAATAGGAACTAAAGTTGGAGAAGTAGTGGTGCTGTCCCCAGCCAGAAGCAAATCGTGTAGTATCCGCTTTGGGCAAGTGTGTTTCTTGTAGAAATGTGATGTCTATGTTGTGCCACTATAAATAGTGTGGAACATGTTTCTGCTTCCTGTTGTAATTGAGCCCCCTGACATTACATGACATTAGGGCCAGGTCTGAGGGACCAGTAATATTGCCTATCCTAGCCATCTGGGTGCTTCGATTACCGAAATGTCATTTGTGAGCTGAAAAAAGGAGTGTAACTGGACAGTGAGCATAGCAGTAATTAAACAATAACAATTATGACCATAGCATAATCCCCCTCTACCTAGCGTTGCGTACCCTGTCGCAAGGATCAAAACCCAACAACGATACCAAATATCCCAGAAACATTCGAATTGGTACAGTAAGTGAATGCAATGTTTGGCTAGGTACAAAACTGACATTTCAGTGGTCTACACCTAGGGGGTAGGCAATGCTCCGACGGTTGCCCAGCATTATGAAACTATTCATGCCATGTGGAAGAGGTGTGGAGCAGTGGCCTGAGTGCCTGACTCTGGACCACGGGGTTCACGCTTCGATCCCCGGTGCCGGAGGCAGGTTAGCCCAGCACCATGTGACTCTGGGCAATAGCTCGCTTAATCTTCCCCACGGCCCCCAGCGCCTGGACACCTCTCCAGAGGCAGCTGTGTGCTTTACAAATGCTGGTATTTCATTTCATTATTTCATTTCATATGTATGATACCATCCCAATAGACATACAGCCCAGTAATAGGGCACTGATATTTATATTCTGCCTGTGCCTGGTCATGCAGTGGAGGAGAGCTCCATGCTAGCATTTGAGCCACTTCGTGGAGGGGAGTGCCCAGCTCCGTCTACTTTCTGCTGGCCACCCTTGTTTTTGTATGCCTGACATAATTCCTGTGCTTTATTGGGTGAGTCAAAGATGCACGGTCTGCCATTAATGTCCACGTGCAGCAGTGCTGGGTACAACATGCCATATTTGTGACCTAAGTTCCTGAGGGTGGCTTTAACACTGTTGTATTTACGTCTAGCCTCCTGAACAATAACCGTGAAGTCGGGGTACAGGGCTAACTTGGACCCCTGCCATTTCGTGTCTCCCCTCTCCCTGGCCAGTCACAGAGCAGTGTCTCTGTCCCGATAGTTCATAATTCGGGCAATGATGGGTCTGGGTGGGCAGCCTGGGTTAGGGCGCGGGCCCAATGTGCGGTACGCCCGTTCCACCACAAAGGCAAGCGTGAAGGCCTCTCTGCCAAACAGGTCTACGAGTATAGTTTCAAAGAAGGTGTTAATGCGTCCAGTATTCGTGGATTCCAGCGCCCCTAAAATGCATATATTATTACGCCAGCTATGCGCCTCCAAGTCCTCATTTTTAATAGCAACCTCCTTTAGGATGCCCTCCACTCGTTCAAGGTGCTTGAGGGACTTCTCTGAGCTGTCTTCAATGTCTGAGATTCTAGCTTCTGCCACATCAAGACGCTTGTCATGTACCTCTATTTTGGCACCCAGCCCCTCTAGCTGTTTGTCGAGAGCATCAAATCTGCCATCTAATGCTCTGACGCCGGCACTCATTTCTTGCAGCAAGGTGTCGGAAATGGCTGATGTCTCTCCTCCAGGGCCCACGTCCTGCCCACCGTCCACCAGGTCTGGGCCTGCATCCTACGCTTTGTCTGTAATTTTTTCAAATGGCAGGACCCTTTGCTTAGGGTCTTTACGGCCCATGCCGCTGCATGCGGTAATATGGATAGCAGTGCCAATGGCTCCTTGTGTGGAGCGGTATCACAGGCGCATTGCTAACAGGGCAATAGTGCGAAGTGGGCCCCATGGCGGCTTTGGTTTCTATGCGCGGGGTAGCCGGGCCCAATGCTTAGCAAGGTCAGCCACTCACCTCCCCCAATGCTCGTGTGGGCAGCCGGGCGGCTGCTTCCCAGGCTCACCTGCTGGTCCTGTCCCCGTGGGGCCTCCGGGAGTACCAAGTGTGCATGGGGCACTTTATGCCAAAGGGGGTCGATGGAGGTGGCGAGAGGGGGGGAGGGAGGGAGACTCAAGCGCCCCGCGCCCGGCACACTCACCGCAATCTTCGCCCCAAATGAGCCTTGGTGAAGCAGCCCCAGGATCCGAAGGCTCAGGCCCAAGTCGGTCGCACGTCTGTCCGCCGGCCTGTGACAGCTCCTGCTCCTCCGCGGCCTCCGGTTGATTTTCACCTCGCCCGGTCTCTATGTCCGCGCTTTTGGAGCCTTCCCCGTACTCTCCATTGCTGTGGCAAGAGGCAGATGCCACGTAGAAGAGGCCAGCGGCTCACAATCAGGGGATAGTGCAAATGTGCTGGGCGTACTCGGCAGAGCTTCAGTGCTGCGCAACCATGTTGGTCGGCGACCATGTTGGTCGGTGACCTGGCCACGCAACCCGTTTCCGGAAGAGATGCTGGAAGAGTGTTGCATCTTGCAGGAGGTAGTCATCATCTGAGGAAAGCTCCCCAAAGTGAGATTGGTAATCCGGACAAGGAGCACACCTTGTAATGAAGCATGACATCCATTTGGAAGTAAATAATTATTCACTAGGATCTCTGGGGATTCTCCAACCTAGCCTCTTTCTTGATTTAGGAAACCATGCACTAGTCAGAATCCCCAAGAAATAAACAAAATATGAACACTCAATTTGCCATGTTATGTAAACATGTCCTCACTTTCCGCAATTGACATGATATGTATATTATTCAATAATGTTGATTTAAATAAATTTCAATTTTAGATTCTGTAACAAATTCCATTGGTAAACCTAGTCCATTTTACTTTGGGGTAGACTTTTATCTTATCCAAGCTTTAATCTAAAATCACTGTCTTGACTTTAATGTTTGCAAATATGTTACATTATTTTTCAGACTTTTCTTTTCCTGTTCCTGTGTTACAAATGCTGACATGTTGTGTGTTGGGCATTTCAGTACCTGGACTGTGAAAGTAGCCTAAATGTCCAAAAGGGCGACTATCAAACTGTTTTCCCTGCCATATTTGCATGTGCAGGGCCCACAGATCTGACCACATTGGGACGACATTGAGTTTGTTCAACATATATGGAAAGCTATTGTATATCCTAGAAAAGGTACCCTTTAGGAATAAAAAAATATTGCTAACTTTAATGCATTCAAATTCTATTACCGATGTAAGTTTAACCAACTGATCTCAAAACTCAAATTTCTCTCACATCTGTGGCTTTAGCTACTTTGTGTATACGTTTTTGCTGTAACAGCGCTCTATAAAAAACGTTTACTGCCCATCCGTAAATACTGTCATACATCCCTGCAATTATGTGGAAAGATTGGCGGATTTAATTAGCCACGTATACATTAACCTATATGGGAGTGTTTTGATAACATTTAGTTAGTTGTATATGTATCTTAAAACTTGTATAAATATAATGTTCAGGCCGCTAAACATGGCTTTAAGCTACTTGCGACCTCTGCTTCAAATATTGTAGATATGAAAATGACAGCAAATGTTATGCACAACTATTTACAGTAAAGTTAATTATCGTGTTAAAAAAAATCAGCATGAGAAACTCGTCCTGGGAAAGCATAACCTAATGATAGTGTTCAGTAGCGATAGTTTGCAGAATTGTTTGTATAACTGTGCGAGGAGAGATGAGAAGGTAATCATTGTTTTCTTTATAGCCGTGGAACATCTGGCATTTTATCCCAAACAGGCCTTGGTGTCTGCATACAACAAAGTTAGAAAATGTTTTGGGAACTACATTAGTTTAAGAGGGCAGGTGCTACATTACATACACTGAGTAGGCTCTGTCTGATGTGAGACAAAACAGAGTTACTTCGATATTTTCTTGTGCGTTTCATTTACAGACAAGCATGAACACTTGGAGCGTATGTGAGAGTGAAAAAAAAGTACTAAACTTACCACGCATGCCATGTTCTACTGAACAGTGATCATCACCTAGCACGGTAGTCAATAATAAGAAAAACATGGCCCTAGCAAACCAACAGCATAGACATGATGCAGAGCTATAATTGTTTTGTCTATGAATGTTGCAGCCATCTAAAAGTGACTATACAATAGCTTGCCTTCTCACACTACTGGTCTCCACATCTTCACTCTTAGGAAACCCACCCTTTTGGCATGTTTCCTCAAGTTTTATAATGGCTACCTCACCTATATTTAGACTGGCCTAAAAACATATTATGTTCACTAATGTGAGAAAACGCCATTTTCTGATTGGTTCCCCTCATTTTGTGCAGTTTTATTGCTCGATTTTAGACTCTGTACACTGGAGCAGTGCTGTCCTGTTCCTAGTGCATGCCATCTGACCCCTAAACATATAGAAATTAGCTAAACCTTGATAGGCATCAGTCAGCCAGTCAAATAACTTTATTCGATTCGAATGAATCATAAAAGTCACAGAAAAACGTATACATTCAAGAATAAAAGTTTATACACCAAAAATGTAAAATAAACAAGACAAAGACAGCTTGTAGTCTGATCACATGGCCCCTAAAAATTACTTTTACATTGCATAACGTTTCCTTATTATAAAAACAATTTTGATAAAACTAAGCACAGAGCTGCAAATGGAAACAGTTGATAATGACCATAAATAATTACAACCCTCCTTATAGGAGCAAGGACGAATTGTATTTAAAAACGGTTTAAGGAAACACACCCTAGGATCTTTATATAATGTGCAAAATAGCATATTGTGCATTGTACTTTGTTGTGCTGAGTTATTACACGGACAGGGGGGTAGTCTCTCACACCACCCCACCTGTTTCGGAAAAGCTTCAAGAAAGTGCAGGGTGCCTAAGCGAAATCTAGTCATTAAAAAACGTGACTAGGCTAACCGGCTAAAAGACAAATAAAATTGTTGCCGATTTGGGGGAAAACAGTCCAATCTTCCCGTGGTCCGGTGTGATATTCTTATTTTAGATCGATATGCATCTTTTATAACCATTTTCCTGTTAGTTCGTATGGTCTCTGGCATGTCATAAAAGTTTGCTAGACCTATCTTGTAAAAAGTTTGTTTAACGTAGCATAACCACGGGACTGCCATTGCATTATCTAGATTCATGCACACTCTTAAAATGCATCGTGAGAAGGAAAGTTTGTCTGTGATCCAAATTTTCCCCCATAGAAACAGGGGGGCCATGTGTATGCTGTCTACAATATAGTCCATGCCCACTTCAGAATGGCAAAATGATGTTGGGGAGCTATTAGGGATAAGTAAAAGTCTATTTAAAAATGTATTCTCTGATGTTTGAATTTGTAAGCTCTTATGGTATCCCCATACTCCAGCCCCATAGGTGGCCCCCGACAGACATTTGGATTTATACAAGGTTATCAACTCAGCCACAGGCTTATGGCCAGGTTTAGCAGCAAACAAAACAGCCCCTTAGTGGCTCTACTCATTTGTTGTACCCTGGATACTATAAGTTGGTCCCAATTTAAATTAAAGTTAAAAACATTCCCCAAATAGGAAAAATTCTTCACTTTGTCAATAACTTTTCCTTTGACTGTATATTTTCGATAATTCGTTAATTTTGGCCCACAAACCATAATAAAAGATTTCTTAAAATTCACCTTTAGATTTAAGGACAACATATACTCAGTAAAAGTGTCCAGGTACCCTTGAAGGCCATTGGCTGTCAAAGCCATCAAAACTGTGTCGTCAGCATAAGACAGCAGAGGTACCTGTTTGCCTTCTATTTTCGGGAAATCCAGATGTTGGTTTAGCAGAAACTGTTCAAGGCCATTGGTGTGTACCAAAAACAGAAAAGGAACCAATATGCAGCCTTGTCGTACTCCCTCTGTTGAGGCAATGGGCTTGGTCTTTTCTCCCCCTGGCCCGTAATGGATAACTACAGAGGTGGAAGTATGAAGTCTACGTAGGAGGGTAACGAGTGATTCCTCAAAGCCCAGATCTTCCATTAGTGACCACAGCTTACCCCGGCACACTGTTTCGAAGGCGTTGGATAAGTCCATGAAGGCCAAGTGGATTAATGTCCCCCTGGCCTTCATGTGATCATGGACAGATTAAGGCACTGCTCAGTTGTTCCCATTCCCTTCCTAAACCCGTATTGGGTATATGATATTAGGCCAAAAGTATTTGCCCATGACTCTAAACGTGCAAGGATTACCCTTCCCATCACCTTGCACGTGGCATCTATTAGAGAGATCGGCCTGTAGCATGTTGGGTCATTTCTGTTTCCCATTTAAAAATGGGCACAACCACCGCTTTTTTCCAGGATAGTGGGATTTGGCCCTCTATGACTGCTCTAAAAACATTTAATATCAAGGGACCCCATATCACTGGATTTCTTTTAAAGAAATCCAAGGGTGCACCATCTGGCCCAGGAGCTTTGGAATCAATACCCTTTCGCAGGGCCTCCTCCACTTCACCTAAGGGACAGGGATGCACTTAGCTGCTGAGCAGATTCAGGATTAAAACATATATCTGTCTGATAATCTTGGGTAATAATATCCTTTGGGTTAAAAATCTTAGAAAATTAAAGACTCCCAGACTGTCCCCGTTATGTTAGTTGCCACACTCCTAGTCTCGTTTGTAAAAAGAGGACGGTTTATCACCTCCCAGAAGCTCCTGGAATCCCACTTGCTTTTTCTAAATCATCCCAGGCCTGGCGTCTCAGTTCGTCCTTTCTACATTCTATTGTCTTCCTATAAGACTGTCTGGCTTCTTTGATCAAAGCCCTATCACGGGGAACTATGCTTAATGCTTTCTTTAGAACTTTATTTGCCACTGAGCACTCAGTGTTAAACCATTTGAATTCGGGGCAGTTATATTTTTTCACTGATCTAAACAGGTTGTTGGCCACATCTTTGCAGATGGTTTCAAAACTCTGTATAATGGAGTCTGGGGAGGCTAGGTAAGTTAGACAGGTCATCACTTGAGTTAGATTTGTCCTGATGATGTTCTCCTCAAAATTGGCATGGTCAATCATACTCCACTTTAACCTTACCCCTTGATTACAATTATATTTTATTGGGAATTCCACAGCCCTCCCCTTCTGAGCCGTAACTTTTAAAGAGGCTGTTAGAGGATTGTGGTTACTGGTCGAGTTAGGTTAGACCATGAAGCTATCTATGAGGTACAAGTACCTACCAGAGATCAACACAAAGTCAATTGTACTAGTTCTACCCCCCTCGAAATGTCGGAATGGACGCCTCCACGCTGTCAACCAAGTTGTTAACCAGACATAAATCGTTTACTAGAATAATTGAATTTAATGCGTCACCCTGGGGAGTGTGTTTAAAATGGGCTAGAGGTTGTTCATGATAGTCTAAGAACCCACATACTTTATTACCACTATGCTGACATAAGATGCAATTAAAGTCTCCGACCCAGATGATACATAACGGGGAGAATTTTAATGCTATTTTGTCAATTTCTTCTTTAAGTGAGTTTATAATCTCAGAGCTTTGAGGGTCACAAATATTATAGTACCAATTGACTAATAATAGGGTTACGTGGATCAGATTAAAACACACAATTAGCTGGTACCATGGGGAGTCAATTACTTTTTCTATTACGAGCCCTTCGTACTGTACCGATATCATGGTTACCAATCCGCCCTTTGCTCTCCCTAACGAGGAAGGTTCAGCAAAGACATTTAGGGAAGAAAATCCATCTATATTAACATCCTTTCTACTCCACGTCTCCTGGGTACAGATGATATCAAATGATTTTACATACCGTACCCATACCTCATCTGTTAACTTTGAGGTGATCCCTGCAACGTTCCAAGAGAGCAAACGAAGCAGGCAGCTGCTTTGATGAGGGTTTGGCTCTTAAGTAGCGTTCCCCTCCAAATTGCTAGAATTCTGATCCATAAAGAGGACAGTTGAACCCGGCCCTACCGTACTCGGGCTCATACTGTGTAACTGAGGTAGAGAACATTTTTCATGCCCACCAAACACCCTCAGTGGGGGTTCCCTTAAATTCTCAGTTGTAACGAGGATGTTGACAAAATTATTAAAAGTATCATGTAAATTCTCCTCCAGCCTACCCCCTTTAATGGGTAGTCAAGCTAATTCTGCTAAATCGCTTAATGGTGCAAATCGATTTCTATGAAACCAGGGTTGGAGCTGAAGGTGCTTATTTGTCATCGGGCGTCTCTCTTCTTCCATATTATAAGTTACGAGTTTGGGTGGTATATAGAAAAAACCCAGCGGTAGTACAGCGATTGTGTGCATGTTCACCGATTCATTAGCTTTCATGTCTAATATTGATTTTACCAGGACTGGGGATCTAAAGGTCAACACAACACAATCCCCTGCCAGGTTCTTATTAGTTGAACCTACCCACCCAATCCTGCGGGCCATCTTAAATTCTGCAAATAAGAGTCTGTTATCAAACCCTGTTTTTATATTTAGAAAGTGCAGTGCCTTGTTTTTCTGAGAAGACCAGTGTTCCCTCTGGCCAGACGGCAACGGGTGAACATTGGCTGACACAATAATGTAAGGTGTAGCTTGTGGGGGAAGGTGCAAAATATAAGTGCCACTTATAATTAAATCATCTATCTGCCGACTCCCAGGAGTACTTAGGCTTTGCGGTCTATTATCTGGTTTAGCATATACCTGACCAACCGACTCCAAGTTTGAAGAGTCCGCACCTCTTTTCGGAATAGACCCTGACTCTGCAATGAGGGCTCACTATCATACAAATGAGCCCTCCTTTGGTCTAACTCATCCTGTAACGTCACTTTTGGTGGGGGAATCAAGGTCCGCGCACCCCCTCCAGCGTCCCAGTCCATGGTCCCAATCGGCCTATGCATGCGATCTCTTGATAAAGGAGGTGCATTATTGTTTTTCTCTTCTAAGCAGTGTAGCCTTTTCTCTATGTCAATCAACTTTTGTAAGATGGGATTTAAATATGTTGATATTAATCCTTCCAATTTGACCCAGAAAGCCCCCCCCCTCCCCTGTTAGCACAGTCGATACCTCCTCTGCTTGAACTATGCACAAGTGACTTCTGACCTTGCATCATTGTCTACCTGGTCATGCTCTTCACTCAGAGGTTTAGACGAAGAATAATTCTGTTTTGATGATTTAATTGCTACCTGTCCCTTTTTTCTTCCTTTGCTGCGGTACCACACTCCCTCCGCCCTTGTTCTTAAGTCTCTGGTCTTGATAGGCATATTACTGTCCAGTAAGGTCATATATTACAGAAACTACACCCATGACATGGAAAGTTAAGTGCCACCTGTGTTCTACTGCACTTATTGTACACCCCAACAGTGTGACACAGGAAAACATGGCTTCAGGCCTACCAGAGTAGCCTGACTGATGCAGTCTATACCTGCAGTCCCATCCATCAAAACACCCTTTTTTTATTTTATTTAATTTTTATTTTATTTATTATGCATCCACAGTATCAACAATAGATCTAAACATATATTCACGATTTAATACAGTAACAATTCAATTCATTTTCCCGTATAACCATTAATATTAATCCATCATATATACAATTGGTACAACCCAAAGTGTCGGACCTCGAGAATAGCTAAGCTATACCACACAAACATTTTGCAGCTCCTTCCCTTTGTTAGCCATTGACATCAGTCCGCCATATAATCAATCATTGCCCCCCAGACCAAAATAAAATTTTTTTGTTTGCTGGGCTTTTTCACAGAGTACAGTCTAAATTCCACATTAAAGATGTTATAAAACTTGGCCTGCCACATTTCAAAAGATGGAGCCTCACGCTGTGAGAAGTATACTATAGATATTCGTGCCACTGCCGTAGGAATAAAAATCAAATAGCGAAATTTATTCATTGGAATCCATTGACATAAACTCCCCCCTATCACTAGCAACATCATGGAGGCTGATATTTTTATAGGTATTCCGGTAACTTCAGCTAAGAACTTTTCCATGCATCCTATAAAAGGAGTCAAAGAGGAGCATGAATAAAATATGTGAAGAAGATCAGCATTGTGTGCCCCACACCGAAAGCATTTCCCATCATTTTTACCCCCCCCCCCATTTTCCCATCTTCGCTGGGGTGTGATACAGATTAAATAAAGTTTTATAATGTTGGGATTTTAAGTCAGCTGCCAAAAGTACCTCCCCTGCAATATCTATCGAATTCTCCAGAGAGAACGATCGATCTTCCAGCCACGCTCCCCATTTAGAGTTATACTTCTCCAAGTCATCTGATCATGCTGCTAGCAATATTTTGTACAGAGAACCAATCCTTTCCTGACGTCTGACAGCTTCTACAATATCATACGATGTCCTGGTAATTGGGTGTTTCCCTAGAAAATCCCTTATTTGTAGAAATTTGAAAAATTGGGTTTTAGGTAAATAATATTTATCAGCCAAACATGAGAAAGACAGGCAAACCCCTCCAGGTTGATAGAAATCCCCAATTCGAGTTATTCCCTTCGATCTCCAGTTAGCTGCCACATAATCCCAGAAGATCGAGGGCAGTAATCCAAGAGCGGTGGTGGGTGTATATACAGATATCCCAGGAATTTGTACGTTTTTTCGAACAATATTCGAAACTTTAAAAACGGCTCCCAAAACCTTGAACCGGGTTCTTTTATATTAACTACCGTCAATTATCCTAAATAAACAGTTATTAACTTCTGAGCCCAAAACCATCTGATAAATTGACGGACCTTCAGCTGGGTTATTAACTTCCTCTCCAGTCAGCAAGATGAGTATAGTTGATACAATGCATGCATAATAATATAAGGCAAGGTCAGGAATCGAACATCCGCCTCTCTCTCTCTCGGTAGAGTCATAAAACAGGAGCCCACATATATCTAGCACACAGTGATTGTACATATTGAAGTTGTCCTTGAGGTATTTCCAGTGGGACAGCTCTAAAGAAGTACATAACCCTGGGCAATATATTCATCTTATGAACATTAGATCTGTCAACCAAGGAAAGATGCAGGCTCTCCCATCTCTCAAGTGATAGTTTCACTTTACCTATAATATCCCCCCAACTAACCGCAACTAAATCTTTTAGGCAGGTCCGGATCTTAATACCCAAGTACATGACTTCTGTGACTACTCTGGGGTCATTAATCAGTCTTTGAGTTGTGCACAGAATCTGGGTTTTAAATGCCTTACGTTTATAACCTGAAACGGAGCCAATCTCCTGTGCCAGTCGTTCGATTTCAGGTATCGCCAAAACCGGATTAGCTGTTACAATCGCGATGTCATCGGCGTATGCCAAATCACAAACACAATCCTGGTGTACCTTAAAGGGTATGATTTGGATGCTCCGGTCTAACATATTTATAAAAGGGTTAATATAAAGCGCAAACAAAAGATGGGAGCAAGGACATCCTTGTCGTGTACCTCTGGAAATCTCAATTGCCTCAGAAAAACACCCCATTGAGTATATTTTAGCCATGGGTGATTAATATAAAACCCGGATCGCCTGAATATATCCCTGGCCAAACACCATTCGCTGTAAGACTCCCCAAAAGAAGTCCCACACCACATGGTAAAATGCCCCCTAAAGCTGGAAGAGGAAGAACACGCATTCCAGGCGATGCTGCTGCTAAGGAAACAGCAACAGGAGCTGCTATGGCTGCAGGCAAGAATGTCACAAACACAAATGGGAGAGTAAGCAAGAAGTATACTGCCGGTATAGGTGATAAGACTGCAAAAGACAGCTCCGGTAAGTGCACTATACCTCCGTTGTTTTCATTGAGAAAGGAAAAGAAATCAGAGCAGCCCTCTCAGGCTGCTCAGGATGTAGGAGATGTCCCAGTATATATTCTGGATGGCACGCAAATAAATGAAGCATATTTATGCATGACCCCCTTACAGAGTTTCCCAAATAACTTGTCTATTTTGGGAACTGCTCCAACTGGTGGTGATGTGGAGGTATCACATCGAACATATCCTGCTGCTGCTCTACCTGCTCAACCATGTTCAAAAACCACTCTGTCACAGACGAAATAGGTAGTAATTCATACAACTACCTGTTGCCATAGACTCCTCTGCAAAACAATGCCCCTCCATGGACCACGCACAGCAGTTGGGGTCCCTAAGTAATTGTCACCTATACAAGGACCCTGTCTGGGATTGTATCATAACAATCATCAAAAATACATCTGTAGGAATGCCTCCTAGGCCAAAACATTGGTACTGCAAAGGCACATTGTACTAGGCCTGGGCCAAAATTCCGTTCCGTTCGCGGAAATTGCGATAATTTGGCATTTTTGCGTTCCGCGGAAAGCGCGAAAATGTCAAAATTTCCGCAGCTTAGCGATAATTTGTTTCTTGCTCGCGCTGTAAAATAATACATTCTCGCGTGCGCGCGATCGCCTTACCTGAATCCCCGCGTTCGCCGACAAGTTTTCCCGATCCGGTCGGGTTCTCCACGAGATGTTGGATTGTTGGTAGCCATTTGCGCTGTCTCGTGACAGTTCGCGCCCGCAGTAACGTCATGCCTCGCGCAATCACGTCTTTCTTCTCGCGATCATGCACCGCGAGACAAGTGAAAACAAGATGGCCGCGCCCGCGAGCAACCGCATGGGTAAGTTGGCGAGCCGCGACCACACAAAAAATACCGCGAACGGGCGGGAAAAAAAGTCCGCATCTTCACGATATTTCCACGTGTTTGCGGAGATTTTTAACATTTTCGCGATAATTTGCGAAAGTGAATTTCGGAAATTCCGCCCACCCCTACATTGTACACAAATTGACATATGTTTGCAAATTACATACAGTGGTAGTGATGTGTGCATTATTATATGTTCCACAGTAGCACCTCCTTAACAATATCACACCCATAAATGTCTGTCACACATCTTTTGCCCTTTCCTAGACTCATTTTGCCCCTTCTCACTTGTCTGCTATGTTACAACTGATCTACACTATTCATGTAGGTTGCCATTTCCTAAGTGTTGCAAAAGTGACATTGAAGTGACTACAACTAACATGATGCCTTGTGATTCTTAAGTCTGACAAAGATGCTAGACTCCTTTTGCTCCTTTTCACTTGTCTGCTATGTAATAACTGATCTACACAAGTAATGCAGGTTACCATTTCCAAAGTGATGCTAAAGTGACATTGAAGTTACTATAAATACCATGAGGCCCTTTCATTCCAGCTCTAACCAAGATGCTATAGTGAATGTGAAACAATCACATTGCACACAATTCCAGAACCTGTTTTGATGTCAGATAAACATATATGTATGGGATGTGTCAATAAAGTGAAACACTTCTTCTCTGCTACATCTCTGTATTTGACCTTCACACGTCACCCCCATGAAAAGGCGATGTCAACCAATAGGATTACATAGAGTCAGTGTATGAACCATTGTAAGGGCAATTTCTGCAGGATAGATATGCCTCTATCAGGGGGAACCCTGAAAGGCTGGGGCTCAGTACAATTTGCACATCAGACAAACTCTGTGTGCATTGCACCTGAGAAGTGAAGCATATCAGGGACAACCAATCACAGAACTAAGAGCCATACATGTCTAGGAAATGAGTAAGTGCAACTTATGAAGGCGAACACAGCACTAACAGCATGTGGGGCATATCTAGATGAATTTGTTTTATGGTACACAGTGCAAAATGGACACATGTCCATGCAGACCTCCACAAAGGTATGACAAGTTAACCCCCTCTATGTGTGGATACACAAATATCTAACTTCAACACATCAAACACATATCTAACCTACATCATATGGAGGAGTGCAACATAAATAACATTAGCAATGGCCAGGCCAAGCTGAAATACTTGCATTATAACATGTCATCCAATGCAATGTCTGCCCCATTTGGATGTCATCCCACATAGACATCCATCCAACATTTCCCCTTGTCCCATCTAACTCCAGCACTGGCTCCAGGGTCACTTCCTACACACCACGGAAACTGGATCAGCAAACAGGATGGAACAAACACAACTGTACTCACACATCACTAACTATACAATAACATCAAATATTAAAAAAAGTAATGGCAGGACTAGTGCCTTCCAAACTGTGCAAATTGTTATTGAATGGATGAAAAAAATCATCATATCAAAGGAATGCCAATGGCCAGTCAATATCTTAAAACTGTGCCACAGCTAAGCCTGGGCAAAGCACTACGCTACGCTCGCGTAGTTTGCGAAGTTCGCGCTACTTCGCACTACGCGAACTGCACGTAGCACAGTGCGAACACGCGTAGCGTAGTGTTGCGTAGTGCTGCGGTCATTTTTTGCTTGCTCGCGGTCCTCAACGTCAAGTTGGCGACCGCAAGCAAGCAAAATGACATCCCGGCGAGACTTTTTCCTTGTTCGCGATCAGCAACATTAAGTTGGCGATCGCGAGCATGGAAAATAAACCTCCCGGCGAGATTCCCAACGCGAGGAGGTCAGGTTTCTCAATGCGAGTGGTCGCGTATGCTCGCGACCGCTCGCGATGAGAAACTACCAGTTCGCGTTGACAAAGCTGCCGCTCGAGTAAAAATCTACTCGAGCAGCAGAAAACTACAGCTCGCACTGTGCAAGATGCCATTTTCAATGATTGCACAGTGCCGGTTGCTTGTCCGCACTGTGCAATCATTGAAAACGACATCTGGCACAGTGCGAACAAGGTACTACGCAGTTCGCGAAGTGCTACGCGTAGCTCGCGTAGTGCGAACTGCACTTTGCGTAGCTTCGCAAAGTGCTACTTCGCGAACTACGCCCAGGGTTAGCCACAGCACAATGCTGTGCCAACACACTTGCCCTTTCTGACACTGCCAGAGAACCTCCTCACAATGGGGCATTCATTGGGCATAACAGGCATCTTGAATATGGTACTTGTGAAGGTGGGGGGCAGAGGTTTATGGAGGGTGGGTTTGTCCTTGGGAGGGGACTTCTTGGGTTTGTGGTCTTTGGGGCTGGGTTTAGGAAGTTTTTTCCTTTTTTTCCTGGGGTCATGGGGGTGGGGAGGCTGTTTTTCTGGGGTGGAGTGGAAGGTGGAAAGGATGGGTTTGTTTGTGGGAGAGGTTTTGGGACTTTGCGAGGGGGGTCTGGTGTCACAGGATTAAGGGCAGGGGTAAACAACAGATCTTCACAGGGAAAATGAATAGGTTGTTCGGGATGGAGTTCAGGTTTGGAGTAAGAGGGAGTGAAAGTGTGAAGTGGGTCCGCTTTCTGCCCTTGTGTTGTGTTGGTGTCTGTTGTGTGTGTGACTGTGAGCATTTTTAGGTGGGAGTGATGTGGTTGTGCTGGGTGTTGTGGAAGTGTCTGTGGCTGTTGGTGCGCTGTCTAGGGATATGGGTGTTGAGAAGGGCTCTGTGGGTTCGAGTGTGGTGTCTGTGGGTATGTGAGTGTCTGCTGAGGTGTCGCAGAATGTTGGTGTATTGTCTGTGGGTATGGGTGTGTCTATGGAGGTATCTGTATGTGTAGCTGTGGTGCTTGGGGGTATGCTGTAGGTGGTGGGGTGGTAAGGGAGGTGAGTGCCTGCTGCATGCATGCATGTTTGAGTATCGTAGATGTCTTTTGTTTGTGTGTCATACTTGTGTCTGTTGAAGTGTGTGCTTCCTTAGGTGTGCATGTGCTTGGGATAGGAAGGGCAATAGAGAATGTGGAGGGGGAAGGGACAAGAGGGGGGTGGAAGGTTGAGATGGGTAGAGGGCTGCCATGAAGGAGGAAACAAGTGTCTGAAAAGATCTCTGTGGGGCAAACATGGCAGTGTGAATGCCTTGCAGGTAGGCAACCACTTGGGTCAGCTTGTTGCCTTGCTCCTGGATGGCATTCAGCACTACAGTCTCACTCACAAAGATGCTCTTCTCTGCGTGTGTTTGTGTGGCACTTTAAAGGAGTCTGCAATGTATAGCTACCTCCCAGACAACTGTTTTATAAAGTCTGATGGGCGCAGAGTGATCAGTGGGATGGTACACGTGGCTAACATCATCCTCAAATGCTATGAACCGTACACAGACATGGCTCAAAGTGTAAAGTCAACACATAACAATGCACAGCTTCCATGATGTGATTTGAGAACTAATTGAAGCTACTATGAACTTGATCCCTGCATAGAGATATGCCTGTAACACAAGTAGAAATCACACATTGTGTAAAGATGGCCTTCTTTCAAAGAAATCCAGGGCCCCATAATCCATTACGTGTGCGCCCTATGTAGCAACCATACAATGTATGCAATCAATAGAATGCTTACACTCTGACACTTGGAGGCACATTGCAGCCTATGGAAATAGAAAGGAAGCAGTCAAATGGAGTTAAGTATGTATTTGATAAACTTACCTGTTCCTCTAGTGAGCCATAGAGCTTGGCATACAGGGAAAGGACCTCGTCCATCAGGGCATACAGCTCCTCCAGAGTGAAGGGAGGGGCCGATTCCCATGTCATGTCCAGTACAAAACCTCTATAGTATAGTGCATTACTGTGCACATAGGTGAAATGTGCGTGGCACACTGTACACTGAGGTTGGCGGTATTTCACGTGGAAAGTTATGCTACTCTGAAATTTACCTTTTCTGAATTGATGATCTGCAAAGTACTGTAACAGACCTGTGAAGACCACCTTGGGGATAAATGGTGGATGTTTAAGATTTGACATTGATTATGTAAAATGTGTAGTGCCTCATGAAACATTCATGTGCAGACATATGACTTTTGCCTTAGTCTTCAGATAGGTTACTCTGCACACAGTGACCAATATATATTTTTGTGTTATTTCGCAAATAGGTACCCTGGAAGAGCGACATGTTATCAAGAAGTTCCATTTGAATCATCAGTCTATCCTGGATATATGTCATCTGTTGGAGCCTGACCTCCTACCGTGAATAAATTATCCTACATCATGCCCAACACTTGTTAAATTCATGTCAGTTTTGCATTTTTGGGCCACAGGCTCATTTCAATTCACTGTGGCTATGTCAGGTAGAATCTCACAACCTATGTTCATTTGGGTACTCACAGAGGTGCTAGCAGAATGTTTGAGACACATGGGCAGCTATACCCAGTTCCCCAGACATGAGGAGTTAGCCACTGTGAAAGCAGATTTCGATGGATTTGGCTATATCCCACATGTAATTGGATCTATTGATGGCACCCATATTGCCTTAGTACCACCACACAACTGGAAGCAAGTCTACCGGAACAGGAAGCACTTCCATTCTATCAACCTTCAAATTGCCTTCTGACTGGAGTTTTATATCACAAATGTCTGTTTCGTGTTCCTAGGATCTGCACATGAGGCCTTCCTACTCTGTAAAAGCACCATATCTCTTCTGATGTCACAGCTACTACCGGAGAGGACCTGGCTTGTAGGTAAGTGTGATCATTAGATGTACAGAGTTGTGGCATTTTGGCTATATGGATAGACATGACATCTGCACAACTCTGGTACAAACACATTGTAGTCATAACGTGTATTTGTCCATTCCAAGGCCTAGTTGTGTCTAATAAAAGCAAACACCCACCTTGGTTGTATATTTAGCAGTGCTCATCATGTTAGAAGTGCAGAGTCAAGGGGTCATCTGCCACTGCAAATGAGCTGAGTTTCCTTCATGGCTGACATATATTCGGGGTACACTGTGGTTATGGTGTCAATCAAGCCATCAATAGTTTGAGTTGATGGGTTCAGGACACCATTGAGCAAAGTATTCAGACATACATCTAGGAGTCTAGCATCTTGCTCAGAGTTACAATTAATTAATAGTTTCACTTCAATGTCACTTTAGCAACACTACAAATGATAACAGGCATGACTAGTGTAGTTTAATTGTAACATGACAGACAAGTGAGAAGGGGCAAAAGGAGAGTAACATCTTGGTCAGAGTTGGAGTGACAGGGCCTCATTGTAGTATTAGTAGCTTTTATATCTGAACTTAGCAAGACTAGACAAATGGCAATCTGCATGACAAGTAAAGATCAAGAGTGACATGGCAGACAAGTGAGAAGGGGATAAATGAGAGTAGCATCTTGGTTAGAGTTGGAATGAGAGGTCCTCATGGTCATTGTGGTCACTTCAATCTCACTTTACCAACACATGACAGACGGTTAGTGTACGATAGGTGTTGGCAATATGCATTTGGGATGGACAATACATTTACATTTTAACTCATATCCTGGATTGATGGTGGTGAACTTACAGACAGCATTGGAGCATGTGGCATGTCATGGAGTTAGATACATGTGCTTTTGTATGCAGCAATACACATTGCCACAGACAACCCAACATCTCTGATACTTTGAGTATTGCATGTTAGGAAAGTAGATAGAGAATACAATATCAAAAGCAGAGTTGAGAGAAAACAGGACATTGTGATATTGTGGCAGTGGCAGTTATTGAAGTGTCTCTTACCAGAGTCCACTCCCCCCCTTCATTGCTTTCAAACCCTCACAATGCAAAATGGCCAAGACCTTCTCCTCCCAGGGAAAGAATAGGAGGGCACCACCAGTCCTTCGAGCCTTCAGCCGGTGGCTGTCATACTTACCCTCAGCCTGAGGTTGTTCCACTTCTTCCTAATGTCATCCTGTGTGCGCAGGGTGGTACCAAAAGTATTCTCTTTGTTGACTATGTTTCCCTACTGAGAGGAGTCTGATGGACTTGGGCTCCAAAAATGTGTGGTTCTAATGATTTCATCCACCATGACTGTCAACTCTTGCTAAGTGAAGCTTGTTTTTTTTCACAGTCATGGCGAAAAAATTAATTGTGAGTGAGTATATGAATGAAAACTAAGCAAGTGATAAAGGTAAAAAGTTGCAAAACAAAATATTACAGGTGGTGGCGAGGGCGAAATGGAACGATGAAAAGAAGGGGTGCCTTATATAAAAATACAGAAAATGCTGGTGACTGTCAAGGATGCTGGCCAGGGATGGGAGGTGTTTGATAGTGTGATTTGCAGGCGTGTTCATTTGCCAAACACATAAGGTGTGTCATTGTTTAATCCATCCAATGGTCACTTTTGTGTTGGACTTTTTTGGCTTGTACTGCGGCAGTCAACTGCCGTTGGGCAACCGCTGTTTGATGACCACCACTGGGAGACTTTGAGTATGACTGTGTAGTTGTAATATGCGTGGCAGGTGGACTGCAGATATGGCGGCGGTGGTGGAAGCATCACCGGCATTGCAGACTACCACGGTCCCACTGGGTAAGCCACCATGGCCATGGTCGGCTTTTAGAAAGCACAACTCGCTGCACAGCAGGCAGCGATGTCGTAGACTAACATTTGTGTTTGGTGTTTTTTGGTTCCATTATTTTCTTCAGTCTTCTAAAATTCATATCTCCTATTCTCTTATTGGATTATTGCTGTTTCATTGTCATTCTGTTTATTACATTTTATTCAATTTTTCTAAATGAAAGTAGGATTTTTTTCTCGTGTTTTTGACTTTTTAATTGTTTTGGTAAATCTAAATGTTTTAAACATGTTTGTTAAGTTAAGCCTCTGTGCTCTGTGGCATGGTTACCAGTGGGTGAGCTCAGGTTTTAAAACTGAAACCTTCAAATGGACCTAACAGTTTGGTGGTTTTATTACTTGTAATGGACTTACATCGACCGAATTAATAATTAACTTTCTTACAATTAAGCCAATATAACTCATACTTCTGTAATTCAAATTTAATGTTACCCAAAATATGTGGTTATTTGCACAAAGCTTAAACATGGGATGAAAGATTCAAAAGAATGTTTTCCCAAATTGCATCTAGTATGATAACATGCTTTAAAGTCCGTGCCTTCTGCCAGACCTATATACTTTTAAAAGTGTGACATGAACTGCTCAAAAAAGATGGGCATGGAGAAAAAGGCCTAAATTAATAGTCAGTTAGTAGAAAGCTAAACAATTCAGATTCCAAGCAAATAGGTCATTTACGTCAACAGAACCAATGGACCCATTAGTTTGTAGTTATCAATACCACATATCAATGTTTTAAATGATGTAAAATAGACTCACACATCATCTTCATCTTTCACACAAAGGTCCAGATTTACAAAGATGCCAGGCAATGCAGCCCAGCACCCAAAGTTGTTCACTGTGTTGTGTGTTAGCGAGAGATCAGGAGAGAACCATCTTACCACCAAAAGAGATATAGTGCTCTCCACACCTCTCCCTAGCGCCAGCACACAATCAGGCAGCTGTGCGTCACGCACACACCTTTGCACAGTAGTGCAAGGATGTCTACATGACTCTAGCATACATTTGTTATGGGAAGGGTGCCCTTCCAGTACAAAATACTATGCTAAACGTTTCCTACTTTGTGTGCTGTACACTTGCAAAGTCAGAAAACAAAGGAGAAACTAAAGTAGTGGCACATGGAGGTAGAGTCATGCAGACGTGAGACACAGTATGAGTGGGAGTTTGTGGAGGGGTGCCTTTCCACTTCTAGGGGATTCTAAATGGCTTGCCTGACTTTGGATCAATGGGAAGTGGTATAGACACAACAGGCACTCAACACCAAGGCTGCAGCAGGTGCAGATGCTCAGCGGCTACAATAGGAAAGAATGCCACTAACCTCGGAAAAACACTGTCGGGAGCGATGGAGCTTGGAATACCCCCCTCGACCCTGAGGCGCAGACCCCCGCAGCGTGAGGGACACACCACTGCGCGAGAAAGCCCCCCGGGGAAAAGGGAAGTGGAGAAAATAATAAAGCGCTGCTGGACTGTGAGGTGCCTCTAGTTCTACGTCTGATGTCGGGGTCGGTGCAGATGCAGAAGGAACTCCCCGAGTATGACTATAGAGGGGACACAAACAAGAAGTGTTGTGAGTTAATGCTCCCTTCACCCACTCCTTTCAGTCACACCATGCTATGTCTTCCCACAATGTTCAGCAGATACTCACAGGGAAGTGTAGCAGCATGCGCGGGGAAGCTCTGAGGGACTGAGGGGGTGCTTCAATCTCAGGAAGCAGGTCCTCCGCCGGGTCGAGCCCTTCAAGGGGAAAATGTCAGGACAGGATGGGCACACTCACACCCCAATGCTGTTGCTCCACAGCCTGGTTGTAACGAATGACATGAATAGCGCAGTGCTATGCAACAGAAGAAAAGAGTACCTGGGTGAGACGCTTCCGCGCGTTTCCTGGCATTTACGGGATATCACCGCTCAGGTCCCTTCAAAACTACTCGGAGGACTTAAATGTGCGCCCCTGCGCACGGCTCCGTTAAATGTCCAGGAACTCCGACTCATGTGGTCCCACACAAGGAATTGTCGTAGGTCGGTGATTCTGGCTTTCAGGCTCGTGAATCCTCAGGCGTCGATCCCTGGAAGAGGGAAGGGCTTTATTGTCTTACCTCCGGTGGCGAAACCGGGAACTACTTCCGGGCCGCCGGCCTTTCCTTGCCGGGAATTGTAGTGCCGGGCGACGGCGGACTCCCCGGTCTCCCCTTACGCGCCATGCATTCCGTACAGCGCGCTGGATCTGAGAGGTGCCTAGGGGGCTTCGTGTCGTGCGCGCCGCACCCTGGCCTTGGTGAGTGCAAATCGCGACAGAACCCCCTCGCAAGGACCCCCGACCCGGCGGGCTTCCTGGCTTCCCGGGATTACGAGTATGAAATTGTGCAACGAGAAGAGGGCAGTGGAAGTTATTGGTGGGTTCCCAGGTACGGTCTTCCACCCCGTATCCCACCCAATCGATTAAGTACTGCACTCGCCCTCTGACTAAACGAGAGTCTAGTACTTCTCGTACTTCGTATTCTTCCTGTCCATCTATTTCAATAGGCACGGGCCGAGAAGGGAGTCTCATGGAAGCGGGACATTTTTTGAGTAGGGATACATGAAATACCGAGTGCATGTGCCAAGCTTGGGGTAGTGACAGTTTTAGCGCGACAGGGTTAATGATTTCAACCACTGCATAGGGCCCTATGTATTTGGGTAAAAGCCTGCCCACTCCCTTCAGATGCAGGTTTTTTGTGGCCAGCCAAACCCGGTCTCCCACCTGATATAGAGGTTCAGGGGTTCTCTTCTTATCTGCGAAGCGTTTGTGTGCGTTTTGAGAGATCAGCAGTTGTTTCTTGGCCTCGTTCAACACGGTCCGCAGCTGGGCATGATGTTCCTGTATCGTGGGATGGTTGGAAACTACTGGCCAGTCAAAAGGAAGCATATTCGGATGGAACCCAGAAAGACAGAAAAAGGGAGAACATCCCAGGGTGGTATGTTCCGCGTTGTTATACGCTACTTCCGCTGTCCAAATCAAAGGGTACCAAAGAGTTTTGCAGAGTGAAACATCTAAGGTATTGCTCCAAGGATTGGTTTAGCCGCTCCGTTTTGCCATCTGTTTGAGGATGGTAACTGGTGGACAATCGGGCATCTATTCCCATGGTTTTGCAAAGCGCCTTCCAGAAACGAGAGGTGAACTGGGCACCACGGTCTGTGATGAGGACCCTGGGTATTCCGTGTGCGCGTACAACATGCTGCAGAAATGTGACTGCTAGTTCGGAGGACGTTGGAAGTCTTTTCAGGGGAATTAAATGCCCCATCTTTGTCAGATGGTCAAAGGCCACTAGCATAGTGTTATAACCTTCACAGGGGGGCATTTCAACAATAAAATCCATCGAAACTGTGTGCAAGGGGTTAAGGCGGTGTAAATTCAGGACACCTCATTGTTAAGGGGTAGGTTCCTGTGGAACGCGTGGGAAGAACTAGGTAGTGTTAGGAGGGTGCCACAGGTTGTAGAGGGGGTGGGTGGGGTTAAAAAGGCTAAAATGAAGCTCTTGGCAAAAAAATTTTTCGTTGCTTTTATTTTTGCAGCTTGGACAACAGTTGGAGATAAACGTGGTCTTTGTGCTGGATTTGATTGTCTAAAGTTATATTGGATAAAAAGGAAAAAATGTGGGTTGTGGGCTCTAAGTTTGGGCTCTAGTTATGACTAAAATAAAGTTGAAAATTATTTCTTTTAATGTGAACGGTCTAAATAATAAAAAGAAGATGCGGGCAATAGAGACATGGATTTTGTCTGAAAATCCAGCAGTAATACTTTTGCAAGAAACCCATATTCCTATCTCAAAATCTGATAAATTTTCCATGTTTAAGGGGTGGGCCTCTTATCGGGGCTTTTCCTTTTTCTCTGAGTCAGCGAGAGGAGTCGCACTCTTTCTTAGTAGGAGATTAGAGGTGGAGTTGATTCAAACTGATGTGGATACCCAGGTAGGTGGTGCTGGGCCACGTGTAAATTAAAGAATAGACATTGCATATTACATTCGTAAGTTTCTATGCCCCCTTGAATGATTGCCCTGCAATATATGACGAAATGTTTCAGTCCTTATTGATGGTTGGGGGGAATATTGTGATCGGAGGGGACTTTAATATCCTTATGAAACCGAACTTGGATTCCACCACTGGAGGGAAAAAGCAGTTGAAACCTAAATCATTTCAGATAATTATGAACAACGTAAGGATTTTTGATCTTGTTGATCCATGGCGCTCTTTAAATCCTTATAAAGGAGAATATACTTGCTGGTCGGGAAGGCATAAGTCATTTTCTCGTATTGACTTTTTTCTGGTTTCCTCAAAATTTTAAATTCAGCATTATCGGATGTTTCATAATGGCTTCTCCGACCATGCGATGTTAGTGGCTGAGTTTGTGCTGGAAGAAAGCACGAATACTCAGAAACGATGGGTTTTTAACAAGTCTTATCTCTTTGATGAAATATGGGTTTCTTCTCTTAAAAAGGAGATTAGGGAGTATATTGAACGAAATATGGGGGCAGCCCCCATACATGTTGTATGGGATTCACTGCAGGCATTTATTCGGGGGCAGTTATAGGAAGGGATGCAAAGGAATCAGCCATTTATAGGGATACAAAGTACTACAATCCCTCTCTTAAGATACAAAATCAATTGAATGCCGCAAAACGGGAGTTGAATGCACATTATTTTACTAGAAGTGTGGAAATCTTTTGCAGACAAGCCCAAAAAATTAACGAACATAGTAATTTTACGGGCAAATTCCTGCCATGGCAGGTTAAAGAACGTGCTGCAGCTAATGTAATTCGATCTCTTAAATCTCCAATTAGTGGTGGGGATACCTCAGATCAGGGAGAGATTGGAACAATTATGTTGTCCCATTATAAGAACATCTATACCTCACATCACACTACGGATCAGGGGAGATTAAACGATTTTTTAGATAAATATGGTCTCCCTACTCTTTCTCAACTGGACCAAGAAGTAATGGCATCATCATTTTCATCTGATGACTTAGAGTCTGTTGTTAAAAGCCTTCCTCATGGTAAGGCCTGTGGCCCAGATGGACTCCCCGCGGAATTTGTTGTTACGTTTGTTAGTTCTTTTTCTGCGCTTCTTCTTTTACTAGTTAATTCTATGCTGGAGGGTGGCCCAATTCCCGCGTCCTTTTACGACGGAACGGTGGTCAGTTTCTTGAAAAAAGGGAAACAAGCCCTAGACCCCAACTCTTACCGGCCTATAACATTACTGAACTCAGATTATAACATTTTTACAAAATTGCTCTCTCTTTGTTTTAATCACGTTTCTTCGCAATTGATTCACGCAGACCAGAATGGTTTTATTGCTGGCCGTCAATTAATCACTAATACACATTATCTGATTGAGGCATTAGACTACTTTGAAGCACGAAGGGTTCCGGCCTTAGTTCTCCTTTTAGATGCAGAAAAGGCTTTTGATTTGGTGGTTTGGGATACACTTTTTTTTATATTACAGCACTTCGGTATTTCTTCTCAAATCATTACCTTAATTAGGTATTTATATCAGGGGGCAAAAGCTCATATCCTTGTCAATTCATTCATAGTAGGCTCGATCTCAGTGCAAAGAGGGACGAGGCAAGGATGTCCACTATCTCCTGTTCTCTTTGCCTTCTTTATTGAGCCTCTAGCAGTAGCAATTAGAAAAAGTAAGGATATTCTTCCGCCTGTTGCCTGCATGGACAAAATTAAATTATACGCAGACGATATTATGTTGCTGCTGAAACCTGAGATACATACGCAAATACAGGCCTTTTCGGTTTTTACTGAATTTGAAGCATTGGGGGGATATCGAATCAATAAGAAGAAAACTGAAATCTTAATCTGTGGTAAGAATAATCCTGAATTGCACCCAGATATTCAGAGCTGTGTTAACAATAGACCCAAAAAGTATTTAGGTGTTTTTTTCACACCTCTAGTACGGGATCTCTACACATTGAATTTCGAGCCGTTGATTCAAAAAGTCCGTGATATGCTTTCACGATGGAATCTATTGCCTTTATCGATTCTGGGCCAGGTGGCATTAATTAAAATGTCAGTACTTCCTTTATTTAACTTTCTATTTTCTACTATTTCTTGTTCCCTCCCAGGCTCTTTTTTTTCAAAAGTTGAATCTTTATTTTCAGCTTTTGTCTGGGCTAAAAAAAAACCTCGAATAGCTATTAATGTCTTATATGCAGATAAGGAACAAGGAGGTCTTGGTCTGCCAAATCTGAAAGACTACTACTATGCTTATTTTGCACAGTATCTTTCAAGATTTAAACACTCAATACCTAGAGTCGCTTTGTTTATAAACTTTTTTTTTAATTTAATTTGTAAAGAGACCAAAATTCCTTCTCCTCTTTCGATATTTAAATCACCCAAATTAGTCAGATATAAGGTCCTGAGTTGTTTTTTTAAAAAACGCGAAGTTATGCTAAAAAGGTACTCTCTTCCTCTTTTGAGCTTAGTAACTCCACTGAGGGACGCTGTTCTGGGATTCGGGATTAATATCGGGTCAGAAATTATACAAAATTGGGCCAGATCTGAGTTTACAACTTTATCGAGCTTTGTGAAAGATGGAGTATGGTTGACTATTGATGAGATGTCCACTTTAATTCCTGGAAACTTTCTTCTTATGGGTTCATATGTTTTATTGTATAAATCTCTGGCTCAATTCGATTTAGCACAAAATAATCAACTATCACATTTAACAAATGACCTTTTCTGGTCCCCACTTTTTAAAAATCCCGGAAAATGGAAAAAAAGTTTAGCACAAAGTAGGGTGGAGGATATAAGAGCCAAAGCAATAAAAAAGTGGCAGAAGCAGGAAAACATTAAAATAACTGATAACATTTGGAATACCTTAAATAAATTTAATTTTATGGTTTTGAGAGGTGCCAATTGGCGACGTATGCTTTTCTTTAGTAAGTGGCTCTTATATTACACTCCTGCAATCTTGGCTAAAATGTATAGCATTTCGTCGCCTATTTGTTTCAGATGCACACAACCGGACCTGGCTAACTGGTCGCATATAATGGCTTTTTGCCCTAAAATTAAGTCATTTTGGAAAGGAATGTTTTCTTTGCTTTCTCTTCATTTACATTTTACGATCACTAGATATGAAAATGTAATCATATTGGGATTGGACCTAGAGCTAAATTTGCCTGACTCCATGGCAAAACTATTGTATATTTTGGTAGCAGTGGCCAGATCACTGATCATTCAGTATTGGAAGACAGAAACAGTCCCAACTGTAGATGAAGGGTATCAAAAAATTAAGAAAGTCAGGAAATCCAAATTTATATTCGCACAAAGGATCGGGGCATTGCATAAATTTACCAAAATTTGGGAATCTTATTTTTACTAAAGTTATCTTTTGAATGTGGTAGATATATTTTGATATCCGCTATTATAACTTAAATTGCTGAATTCCTCTTATATATGGTTTGTAGGGGTCTCTCTCTCTTTTCTTTTTGTGTATGTACTATGTTTTGATCCAACATATTGTTTATGTTTGATAAACTGCATTTTTTGTTTTAATGGATTGCCAAGAACCCAATAAAAATATTTAAAAAAAAAAAAAAAAGAAACTGTGTGCAAGGGGAGAGGAGGAATGGGAATGGGACGTAACAGTCCTGAGGGTTTTGAATGACAGGCCTTGCCTTGAGCACACACCGCACAAGTCCGTAGGTAATCTCGAGTATCTTTACGCAGTGTGGGCCACCAAAAGGTTCTCTCTATTGCGGCTATGGTTTTGTATTCTCCCAGGTGGCCTCCGAGGGTGGAATCGTGAGCCCAGGTCAACACTTGAGTTTGAAGGGCAACCAGGGGAACATACAAGGCATGGTTGTGGTATGCCAGGTTTTCGTTAGTCCTCCTGTGTTCGGGGTCTTCCTCTACCCACCGTTGGACATTCATGTCGGTCAATGCCACCTTAACCTCCTCAAGAAAATCCTGGGACATGAGGAGTGCAATGGTTTCATCCGGAAAGGCAGTGCTGGGTAGTATAGAGGGGGTTTCGGTCGTTTCTTCCGTCAGGTGTTCTGAAGGTTCATCCTTTCTTGACAGGGCGTCAGCCTTACCGTTCCGGAGGCCAGGCTTATACTTAATGATGAAGTCGTAGTCCGAAAAGAAAAGAGACCACCGGAGTTGTCGTGGTGTCAGCGCCTTGGCGGTTTTCAGGAACAATAAATTTCGATGGTTCGTATAGATCTCAATGGTGTGGTGAGCTCCTAGGAGGTAGTACCTCCATTCCTCGCAGGCCCTTTTTATTGCTAAGAGCTCTTTGTCTGAAATAGAATAGTTCGCCTTGCAGGGGGTGAGTTTTTTGGAATAGAAGGCGACAGGGTGGAGCTGCCCGGTGGTAGGATGTCGTTGTGATAACACCCCTCCTAGAGCATATTGGGAGGCATCTGTTTCTAGGATGAAGGGCAGGCGAGTATCCGGATGACGCAAGATGGGCGCGTGGGTGAACCGTTGCTTTAGTTCCTCATATGCTTGGTCAGCCTCTTCGTTCCATAAGAATGGGACATTCTTTCGCAGGAGACGGGTTATGGGGTTTATTATCTTGGAAAAGTCTTTGATGAACAGTCGATAATAGTTGGCGAAACCTAAGAAGCTCTGCACAGATTTTACGTTTAGGGGTGCCCTCCATTGCGTTATCGCTGAGACCTTTTCGGTATCCATCTGGAAGCCACGAGCATTAATGACGTATCCCAGGAAGGTGACTTCTTTAACGTGAAAGAGGCATTTCTCCAATTTAGCGTAGAGAGAGTGTTGTTGAAGGCGTTCCAGTTCGGTTCTCACGTGGGTGATATGGTCTGAGAGGTTTGCGGAATAGATAAGTATATCGTCTATGTATACAATACATATGGAGTCCAGCAGTCCCCGCAACACCTCGTCCATAAAGAACTGGAACGCCGCTGGTGCATTGCACAATCCGAAGGGCATCACTTGGTACTCGAAGAGCCCGTACTTAGTTCTAAAAGCAGTCTTCCATTCGTCCCCTGTCCTAACCCGTACCAAGTGATAGGCCCCCCCGGAGGTCCAGTTTGGTGAAGACCTGTGCCCCCTTCAACTGATCCAAGAGTACTGGTATCAAGGGCAATGGGTACCTGTTCTTTATGGTAACCTTGTTGATGGCTCTGTAGTCTATGCACGTCCTCAACTCATCGCAATCTTTTTTTGTGATGAAAAAGAGAGGGGACGAGGCAGGGGAGGACGAGTGTCTGATGAATCCGGACGCTAGGTTTTCGTCCAAGTAGTCCTTGAGACATCGGGTTTCGGGTTCGGTGAGGGCATAGACTCTACTACACGCGATGTCAGCCCCGGGCAGTAAGTCAATGCGGCAATCATATGGTCTATGGGGTGGTAATTGGGTCGCCTTTTGTTTATCAAAGACCGGCTGAAAGGACCGGTATTCCTCCGGTAGCAGGGTAGAACAACATAGACCGATGGCTTCTCCTCCGGATGCCAGGAACCCTGCTTGGTTATGGATGGTTGGTTCCTGGAGCGTGGATTGCTTGGTACAGTGTTCCATGCAGAACTCGGAAGACAGGGAAATCGTCCGGAGTGCCCACCGTATAACAGGGTCATGCAACATTAGCCAGGGCATTCCCAAGATGAGGCGAAAGTGAGGGGCGTCAATCAGATCGAAGCATATACTCTCATAATGCTCCTCGGTGACCTTCATCACCAGCGGAACGGTCTGGTATCGAACGGGTCCCGAAGTCAGTGCCTTCCCGTCTACCGCTCGTACCAAGGTAGGAGTTGATTTCTCAACATAGGGGACTCCTATGTTCCAAGCGTATTGCTCGTCTATGAAATTGCCCGTGGCTCCCGAGTCTATCAAAGCAGGCACTTGTAAGGGACTTTAGCCCTGTCCCGGCATTCTCGTATAAACTTACCCCGTTTTCCACAGTAGAGACACAATTTCTGTCGCCGTCTTTTTTCTCTTTCTTCTGCGGGAAGGGGACCTCGAAATCCTCCGATTTGCATGGGTTCAGCCCCCTCTGTTACCTTGGGGTGTTCGTTCATAGAAGTACGGGGCCGAGTAAAGGCAAAACGTGGTTCTCCTCTGCTTTTGTCCCCCTTTCTTTCCTGTAGTCTATGGTCTAATTGAACGGTTAGCCCAATTAGCTCTTCGCACGTCTGCAGGAGCTGTACAACTTGGGAAAGAACGTCCTTTAGTTCTCCCCATAGTCCCTGATAGAACAAGGAGGCGCGCTTCTCCTGTGGCCAGGTTGTTTCCACCAGGAGCCGGTTGAAGGTAGTTATATACGTGAGGAGGTCCTGCGACCCTTGCCGTAGAGTAATCAGTTCTCGATCTAAAGACAGCATATGGGTTTTTCTGTCGAATAGTTTCCTCAGTTCCCCACAGAAGTCCTGGAAATTGTGAAGCACGGGGTCGTTTCGTTCCATTAATGGAATGGTCCAGTTTGAAGCATTGCCTCCCATATAGGACATCATGAAGGACGTCTTGGAAGCGTCATCCTGGAATACTGCAGGTTTGCACAGGAAATGGAGTCGGCTTTGATGTAAGAAAGTTTCAAACTTTTTCAGATCTCCATAGAACCGTTCTGGGGGGGCTAAGGGAATACCGGGGTTCTGTATGACATGGACCGTAGGGATGGTGCCTGCAGCGGGAGGGGAGGCTGATGGGGTGGAAAAGAAACTGGTGCCCTTGGGCCCTTCCCCCAGGGATGATATGGGTGGAGGTAAGGTCCAGTCCTTAATATAAGAGCTCCTCCCTGTGGTTGGGGTGCACTGGTTCTGGAGATCCCCGCTACCTCCCTACGTAGGGTTCCCATTTCGTGCCTAAGCTCCTGGGTCTCTCTACGAGAGGTCTGAACTTCCTGCTGGAGAGCAGTAATGCTTTCCAGCAGCGTGGACATGACTGCCGCGGTGTCCATCGCTCAGGCCGGCAATTTCCTTGGGCTTGACAATCTGTCGTGACGTTAGCGGCTAAAATAGGAAAGAATGCCACTAACCTCGGAAAAACACCGTCGGGAGCGATGGAGCGTGGAATACCCCCCTTGACCCCGAGGCGCAGACCCCCGCAGCAAGAGGGACACACCACTGCACGAGAAAGCCCCCGGGGAAAGGGAAGTGGAGAAAATAATAAAGCGCTGCTGGACTGCGAGGTGCCTCTAGTTCTACGTCTGATGTCGGGGTCGGTGCAGATGCAGAAGGAACTCCCCGAGTATGACTATAGAGGGGACACAAACAAGAAGTGTTGTGAGTTAATGCACCCTACACCCACTCCTTTCAGTCACACCATGCTACGTCTTCCCACAGTGTTCAGCAGATACTCACAGGGAAGTGTAGCAGCATGCGCGGGGAAGCTCTGAGGGACTGAGGGGGTGCTTCAATCTCAGGAAGCAGGTCCTCTGCCGGGTCGAGCCCTTCAAGGACGGGGAAAATGTCAAGGACAGGATTGGCACACTCACACCCCAATGCTGTTGCTCCACAGCATGGTTGTAACGAATGACAGGAATAGCGCAGTGCTATGCAACAGAAGAAAAGAGTACCTGGGTGAGACGCTTCCGCGTGTTTGCTGGCACTTACGGGATATCACCGCTCAGGTCCCTTCAAAACTACTCGGAGTACCTACATGTGCGCTCCTGCGCGCGGCTCTGTTAAATGTCCAGGAACTCCGACTCATGTGGTCCCACACAAGGAATTGTCGTAGGTCGGTGATTCTGGCTTTCAGGTTCTTGAATCCTCAGGCGTCGATCCCGCGGGGAATACCATCCGCGATCTTGCTCCGGAAATGGATTGTCAACCCCTGATCCCTGGAAGAGGGAAGGGCTTTATTGTCTTACCTCCGGTAGCGAAGCCGGGAACTTCTTCCGGGCCGCCGGCCTTTGCATGCCGGGAATTGTAGTGCCGGGCGACGGCAGACTCCCCGGTCTCCCCTTACGCGCCATGCATTCCGTACAGCGTGCTGGATCTGAGAGGCGCCTAGGGGGCTTCGTGTCGTGCGCGCCGCGCCCTGGCCTTGGTGAGTGCAAATCGCGACAGGGACGTGCTGGATCCAGCGGAACGCATTGCCTGGCCTTGCCTTTGCCCCTCCATCCCCGGTGTACCAGGTGTTCCCCCTCCATTGCCCTCCTTTCCCTGCTTCACTGGGCTTGGAACGGGATTCGAGGTAGTGGGTAAATCTGCCTTGGAGCCCATCCTATGTGTACCCATGGCAGGCACCGTCTTCTCAGTCGGCACGGAAATTGTCTGCTTGTCTTTGCAAGATGCTTCTGGGACAGGAGAGTCCTTGGCTGGGGATGTCTCTGAGCAATGTGACACAGAAGTCTGCTTCCATGCTTTTTGGCCCCTGATGTCGCATGACGGGCTTTTGTCTTGCGCTCTGGGGTGGCTTTGGTTTTCTGTGGGGATGGTGTCTGCGGCCTGGACCTCTTGGGCTGTTGCTGCTGCTGTGTGCTACGTGTGCTGTATCGTGACCTTGAGGCCTGTGGAGCGTGGTCACTATCGTCAGATGTTGCCACTGGCATGGGGGTGGACAAAGAGACTGGAGCTGGACTTCGAGATTACGCCAGTTGACGGGCTGCCGTCCCTGCGGAGGACAAAGCCTGGACAGTCCTGTGCAGCCCACCCACGTCTGAATGTATGGCCTCCATGAAAGCAACCACCTGAGCCAATTTTTTGTCATGATCTATGAATGCATTGAGGAGAGCTGTCTGGCCTACACACAGCTGGCGCAAAAGGTCCACAGACTCAGCACTGAGGGCAGCAGGGGGGACAGGGGCAGGGCCTGCGGTGCCTGGTGTGAAGGAGAATCTTCCACTCTTACTGGTGAGAACACGGGCAGCACCAGAGGAAGTGGCTGGGAGGGTGGGCACTGTACGCTGTGTGGTGGAAGATGATGCAGAGTCCCCCTTCCCTGTGCCCTCAAACATGGCTGCATCACCGCTGGCAACAGATGACGTTGAACTTTGCGTCTCGGGCTGTGATTCCTCCAGCAGACTCCTGTCCCACTCCGAGGTGCTGGTCACATCTGTGTCACTGGGCTCCTGTGCAGCTGTTGTGCTTGTTTCCCCACCACTGGTGCCCGTCCCCTGTTCTACCGTGACCTCGGAGATGCTGCATTAGAGAGAGATATGTAGGGTCAGTTCAGTGACAAGATAACTAAATCTACATGTTGCGCACCACTCTGTACATCAACATTGTGCTGTTACTCAAACAGTGCGTGTAAACAAGAAAACCAGGCATAAGTGAGCCATGTGGACACTCCTTAGTATACAACACGGGGATACACGGTGACTGGCACAGAGATATAGACAGTTTTGGTAACGTTTAGACATTTGATATGTTATTTTGTAAATTCGCTCAGGTTCTTCATTCACCCTTGTCCTGAGAAGGCCAAGATTATTTTGGAGGCCGAAACGCGTCCGCGTCGACATATTACAACATGAGGAGTCTGATGACATTAATTGATGACATTTGGAAATTATTATCTTTTACACAATCTTGAAAGTGTAGTTCAGGAATAAATTGAACTGATTGTGTGTGATAAGGCTACCTCAGAGTGTACCTCCTGTATGGAATAGGGGGACACCCTGTTTCTTCTTTTCTGACTAATCGGGTGTAATGAATGATTAAGTATTTGTGACTTGTATAGGAAAGTTGTCTTTTTGTCACTTGTATATAATTGTTGCATATATGTGTGTGTATAGATGTGTATATATAGTAAAATAGTGTTCAAAATAGAATGACGTATTTCTGGATTACAATAATTAAAATATGTAATCTTTCATCTTGTGGTATGTGATTGTTCCCTGTTTAAATTAAAACAAATGAACGATAGGACATTGTTCCAATAATAGGGGAATTAATAGTCCCTTATATTATCAAAAACGTTTATATTGATCCCGCCTTACCATCTTGTATATTTACCAATGTGATGACCACACAGCACAACATCCTGCATGTGGCTCCGTTCAAACAGTAACACAAATAGCTCAGTCCTGAAGCCCACCGCCCAGAATGCTATTGAACTGCCCAGTACTCGAATTCCCTTAGGAAGCACAGGTAGGACAAATGCATGACAGCTGCACCCAGCACAGAGGCCCTTTACAAGCCACTGCAGCACACAACCAACATCACATAGCCCAGCGCTGACACAGGCTATGTACACATGCAGCCACACACAGTCAAAGTCACCCTTCCCAGAATACTGACCCCTAATTTGCTGCTGATGCTCCTTCAATCATGCATCCAGCTCAGGGTGTGTCAGGGCCAAGATGCGGCACTTTAGTGGTGTCATGCTGCGCCGTGCCAACCTGCCAGTGTGAGGGAGGAGCCCCAGTGTCCTCTCCGCAACATTCTTTGCCAGCCATGAGATGTCGTCCCACCTCTTGTGGCAGTGGGTGTATCGTCGGTTGAGACACCCAGAGCCCGCACCTTGCTCACAATGGTCCTCCACATGGCCTTATGCTGGTGTAATTTGAGCTGCAGGCATTGGAGACAAGAGGGGGAAAACATCAGTGACACAGTGTCATGTAACAAGATCACTCAGGACAGTAGCATGAAACTGACTCATCTTAAATCCACAGATATGTCTTGCAGAGACAGGAATACATCTCACATGGTACATCTGCATGTGAGAAGCACACGTAAATGCATGTAGGTATGAGGGGGGACATAGTACCTGCACATCTCATATGCAAGCAGGATGCCAGCACAGAAAGCCATGTGTATTCTGCCGACATCTACTGTCCATTTCTAGGTTGAGCAAGACATGCATCACATATCAACATGTGTTTGGGGGGAGACTCAAAGTGTCCAACACTTTGCAGGCCTCATCGACCTTGCCCTTTGAATAGATCACTGTGTCATGTATGTCACATTGAGGAACATGATCTCACAAACCCACACCCTTCTCACAGGGCCGGTCGTGTGCAATCTACAGGGCTGAGATGGCTCATTGATGGAGAGTCCTGCAAAAAACACACATGTAACACCCTGTACATTCAGTGATGGGTCCTTGTCAGATTGGGCAGTGACTGTGCAGGCCAGGTGGGCTCACGCTGAGATGGACAACAGGGACCCACACAGCCTTTCACGCAAGCAATCACTGTCATGAATCTTGCATTACCAACTTTCTGCATCACTGTATGGCTAACAAGACAACACATGTCCCTCCAATCTTGATGGGCAGGCAGGGAACGTGTGGAGTAGGGTACACCCCCTTCACCCTAGGAAACAGCATGTTAGGCAGTGCATGAAACAACCCCACACTCTCAGGCACATACTGCATCAGACCGACTACATGTGTGCCCTCCTGCACTCTCACCCCCACTTTTGAAGACTTACCACGACATTTGGCCCACCATATAGCCTTGGGTACTGTCAATCAATCAATCATAGCATTTGTAAAGCTCATTACTTACCCATGAGGGTCTCAAGGTGCTGGGGGGTGGGAAAAGCTGCTACTGCTCAAAAAGCCAGGTCTTGAGGAGTCTTCTGAAGGTCAGCAGGTCTTGGGTCTGCCGTGGGTGGATGGGGAGGGTGTTCCAAGTCTTGGCGGCGAGGTGGGAGAACAATCTGCTGCCAGAGGTCGCTCTTCAGATGCGGGGGACTGTGGCGAGGGTGAGGTCGGCGGAGCGGAGCTGGCAGGTGGGGGTGTAGAAGCTGAGTCGTCTGTTGAGGTATGCTGGTCCGGTGTTGTGGAGTGCCTTGTATGCGTGGGTGAGGAGCTTGAAGGTTATCCTCTTGTTGACAGGGAGACAGTGCAGGTCTCTCAGGTGGGGTGTGATGTGGCTGCGGCAGGCGATGTGAAGGATCAGGCGTGCAGAGGCATTCTGGATTCGTTGAGGCTCCTGCTTAAAGGGCGCTTCCGTAGTCCAACCTGCTGCTGACGAGGGCCTGGGTGACCGTTCTTCTCATTTCAGTGGGGATCCACTTGTAAATCGGGCAGAGCATGCAGAGGGTGTTGATGCAGGAGGAGGAGATGGCGTTGACCTGCTTAGTCATGGAGAGGGTGGAGTCGAGGATGACCCCTAGGTTGCGTGTGTGGTCGGTGGGTGTTGGAGCTGTTCCCAGTGCAGTCGGCCACCAGGAGTCATTCCAGGCCCAAGGGGTGGAACCGAGGATGAGGACCTCCGTCTTGTCTGAGTTCAACTTCAGTCGGCTGTTCCTCATCCATTCGGTGACGGCCTTCATTCTTTCATGGAGGTTGGTTTTGGCGGTGTGGGGGTCCTTGGTGAGGGAGAGGATCAGCTGGGTGTCATCGGCGTAGGTGATGATGTTGAGGTTGTGCAGTCGGGCGATGTGGGCGAGTGGTGCCATGTAGATGTTGAACAGCATTAGGCTGAGGGATAAGCCCTGGGGGACGCCGCAGAAGATCTCGGTGGCTTTGGAGCAGATGGGGGGGAGGCGGACGCTCTGTGTTCTGCCGGAGAGGAAGGAGGTGGTCCAGTCCAGGGCCTTCTCTTGGATCCCAGCATCGTGAAGGCGTGTGTGTAGTGTGCGGTGGCAGGCCATGTTGAAGGCGGCTGACAGGTCCAGGAGGATGAGGGCAGAGGTTTCTCCATTGTCTAGCAGGGCCCTGATGTCATCGGTGGCGGTGATGAGGGCAGTTTCGGTGCTGTGGTTACTGCTGAACCCAGATTGGGACGGGTCCATGACGCTGTTCTCCTCGAGGTAGCGGGTCAGTTGTTTGTCGACGGTCTTCTCAATGACCTTCGCCGGGAACGAGTTCAGGGAGATGGGTCAGAAGTTCTTGAGGTCCTTGGGGTCTGCCTTGGGTTTCTTGAGTAAGGAGTTGATCTCGGCGTGCTTCCAGCTCTCCGGGAAGGTTGCTGTCTCGAAGGAGATGTTGATGACTTTCCGGAGATGAGGTGTGATGGCGGTGCTGGCTTTGTTGAAGATGTGGTGTGGGCAAGGGTCTGACGGGGATCCGGAATGGATGGTGTTCATGATCTTGATGGTGTCGTCGTCGTTGATGTTGGTCCAGAAGAGCAGGCGGTTGGTGCGGATGGTGGTCGTGGAGGCGGGGGTCTCAGTGGTTGTCAGTGCGTTCGTGGCATTGAAGCTGTCGTGGATGTCTGCAATCTTGCGATGGAAGAAGGTGGCCAGTGAGTCGCACAGGTCTTGCGAAGGTGGGATGTTGTTGGTGTTGGAGCTGGGGTTGGTGAGTTCCTTCACGATGTTGAAGAGCTCTTTGCTGTTGTGTGCGTTGTTGTCTAGGCGGTCTTTGAAGGATGCCCTTTTGGCTGATCTGATGAGCTGAAGGTGTCTGCGGGAGGCGTTCTTGTGGGCTGCGCAGCTGTCCGGTGTTCGTTCACGGAGCCAGTTCTTCTCCAGCTTTAGGCAGGTTTGCTTGGAGGCCTGGAGGTCGTCAGTGAACCAGCTGGCTCTCTTACTGGTGTGACTGTTGGAGGGTGTCTTGAGCGGGGCGAGGGTGTTGGCGCAGTTGTTGATCCACTGTCTGAGGTTGCGGGCAGCGGTGTCGCGGTCGATGGGGTCGGCGGGTGGGCTCCGGGCGAGGGTGGTGGTTAGCTGGTCTTCGTTGACTTTGCTCCAGCGGCGGCCAGGCATCTGTTGGGTGCGGTGGTGCATGGTGGGTTTCCGGTACTGTGTGAGCACCTCATCCACCAGGACCTCCAGCTCCTCGCTTGTGAAGGGACTGCCATCATAGTGGACATAAAACAGCAGCAGGAGCTGTGGGTGGTGAGGGTTCTCAGGCAGCATTCCCTGGAGGCAGCAGCAGGTGAGGGGTCTCAGGCAGCAGTCCCTGGAGGCAGCAGCAGGTGAGGGGTCTCAGGCAGCAGTCCTTGGAGGCAGCAGCATGTAAGGGGTCTCAGGCAGCAGGCTCTGGGAGCAGTGAAATTGTGGGTCTCTCTCCCACACATATATAGCCCCCTTGTGTTGTTTCAGTGGTTCTAAGTAGGGGTGGGCGGAATTTGCGAAATTCACTTTCGCAAATTATCGTGAAAATGTTAAAAATCTCCGCAAACATGCGGAAATATCGCGAAGATGCGGAAGTTTTTTTCCCGCCTGTTCGCGGTATGTTCTGCGTGGTCGCGGCTCGCCAACTCACCCATGCCGTTGCTCGCGGGCTCGGCCATCTTGTTTTCACTTGTCTCGCGGTGCATGATCGCGAGAAGAAAGACGTGATCGCGCGATGAATGATGTTACTGCGGGCGCGAACTGTCGCGAGACAGCGCAAATGGCTACCAACAATCCAACATCTCGTGGAGAACGAGTCCGGATCGGGAAAACTTGTCGGCGAACGCGGGGATTCAGGTAAGGCGATCGCGCACACGCAAGAATGTATTATTTTACAGCGCGAGCAGGCAGCAAATTGCCGTTAAAATGCGGATTGCGGAAAATTTGACATTTTTGCGCTCTCCGCGGAACGCGAAAATGTCAAATTATCGCAATTTCCGCGAGCGGAATAGATTTTTAGCCCAGGCCTAATTCTAAGCTGCTGCAATTGGGGTTCTAGGTCAGCCTTTTTCAAATGCATCCAATGACCGGCTCCGCGATGGCAGATAATGCCTACCGCAATTTTCAAAATTGCATCAGGCCACCGCGATAGCAGATCCCATTGGCTGTAAGGGCATGGTCCATAGCGGTGACACACCGCAGGGGCCAGGCGGGCACTACCGCGGTGGTGCATATTTCATTTGCATCCAATGACCGGCTCCGCGGTGGCGGAGCACGTCTATCGCGATTTTCAAAATTGCATCAGGCCACAGCGATAGTGGATCCCATTGGCTCTAAGGGCATGGTCCATGGCGGTGACACACCGCAGGGGCCAGGTGGTAGCTACGACAAGTTGGGTGCCATACAGTGACATGAGTGGCCGGGATTTGGGTGGCGGAGCATGCCAACCGCCATTTCACTATGTGTATGCCTATCACTACCACGATTGTGTCCCAGCCATTGGCGGTGACACACAACAGGGGCCAGGCAGTAGCTACCACGAGTTGGGTGCCATACAGTGACATGGGTGGCCGGGATTTGGGTGGTGGAGCATGCCAACCGCCATTTCACCATGTGCATATGCCTATCACTACTGCAATTGTGTTCCGGCCATTGGTGGCGACACACTGCAGGGGACAGGCGTTAGCTACTGTGAGTTGGATGCTATACAGTGACACTGTGACATGGGTGACTGGGATTTTGGTGGTGGGTGACAGCACCAATGGACATATTATGCTGTGCCAATGGCCATCTGGCAGTCATCCACAGTGCACAGTGGCCACATGGTTGATGGCACAGCATAGTGCACACAATGCCAATGTGCCATGTACCCCACTGCTGACTACACATGCCATGTTTGTGTATGTGCTTTCTTAGATTGGCATGTACTCCCTCACATGTCATTTGTGATATTGATGGGCATGTACACAAGACAGTGTTGTTATGGACTCCCCAATGTGTGAACATGTTAAGGTGTAAAAGTACAGGGAAAATCACTGCGATGTTTTTCATAATAAGGATTGTCCATATGTGCCTGTTTGCTTAGGTTTGACTATGACACACTCATCATGTACACTCAGCCTGTGGTCATTGTGTTGTTGATGTGTGCCAGGTTCGACTAACGCCTCAAGGTGTGTCAGGTGCAGCAGCTAGGTGTAAGACAGTGGTGTTGCTTTTTTAGACGAATGCTGGATGATATACTCCCATGCGTGCCCATGGTGAATGTGGCTATATCCATATATGCATTCTCATATGGCGAGTATGCTTTGGAGGTGCTTGCTGTGTGTCAGTTGACAGGTGTACGATCAGTGTAGCTGAAGGAGTCCCTACATGTCAGCTGGTCTGTAACACAATTTTGATGACAGTCATTGTTGGCGTTGTGTCCACCAAAACGTGAGATGCTGTGCCCATCTCATGATGTATTGCATTGACATGTGTCCACTTTAATCTCAACTAAGAGGAGACCAAATGTGCATCGTCTCTTCACAGTGCTGGCAGACATGGCGAATGAGGAGATAATCTGGAAATTCCATCTGGATAGAGCTACCCTACTGACCCTTTGTGCTCAGTTGGAGCCCCACCTGCAGCCTCACCGAACATATCCAACAGCTTTCACCCCCACGTCTAAGGTGATGGCGGCCCTGCATTTTTTTGCCACTGGATCATTCCAAAACACGATGTCCAGCGCCGGTGGGATGTCACAGCCTATGTTCAGCGTACTCGCCGTCGCCACTACATTGACCACAGTTCCTTGGGGCAACTTGCTGGTGTGACGAGCAGAGTGCGACCAACTTTTGATTCATTTATTACGGCTCCCTTGAGCCAACGGGCTGACGAGCCTTGGACCTGCACCTGCGCGCCATGAGAGGTACTCTATCTGTTTTAATTACATTTTGGCAGTCCACGCGGCACCCCTTTCCACTGACATGCTCCCTGCTGACGAGAGGCAACTACCTCGAAAAACATGTCCAGGGATGGCTAATGCGACACATACTTTTCTACATACACCGTGGCATAGGCGTACTCGCCGTCACCACTACATTGACCACAGTTCCTTGGGGCAACTTGCTGGTGTGATGAGCAGAGTGCAACCAACTTTTGATTCATTTATTACGGCTCCCTTGAGCCAACAGGCTGACGAGCCTTGGACCTGCACCTGCGCGCCATGAGAGGTACTCTACCTGTTTTAATTACATTTCGGCAGTCCACGCGGCACCCCTTTACACTGACCTGCTCCCTGCTGACGAGAGGCAACTACCTCGAAACACGTGTCCAGGGATGGCTAATGCGACACATACTTTTCTACATACACTGTGGCATAGGCGTACTCGCCGTCGCCACTACATTGACCACAGTTCCTTGGGGCAACTTGCTGGTGTGACGAGCAGAGTGCGACCAACTTTTGATTCATTTATTACGGCTCCCTTGAGCCAAAGTGCTGACGAGCTTTGGACCTGCACCTGCGCGCCATGAGAGGTACTCTACCTGTTTTAATTACATTTTGGCAGTCCATGCGGCACCCCTTTACACTGACCTGCTCCCTGCTGATGAGAGGCAACTACCTCGAAACACGTGTCCAGGGATGGCTAATGCGACATATACTTTTCTACATACACCGTGGCATAGGCGTACTCGCCGTCGCCACTACATTGACCACAGTTCCTTGGGGCAACTTGCTGGTGTGACGAGCAGAGTGCGACCAACTTTTGATTCATTTATTACGGCTCCCTTGAGCCAACGGGCTGACGAGCCTTGGACCTGCACCTGCGCGCCATGAGAAGTACTCTACCTGTTTTAATTACATTTTGGCAGTCCACGCGGCACCCCTTTACACTGACCTGCTCACTGCTGACGAGAGGCAACTACCTCGAAACACGTGTCCAGGGATGGCTAAGGCGACACATACTTTTCTACATACACCGTGGCATAGGCGTACTCGCCGTCGCCACTACATTGACCACAGTTCCTTGGGGCAACTTGCTGGTGTGACGAGCAGAGTGCGACCAACTTTTGATTCATTTATTACGGCTCCCTTGAGCCAACGGGCTGATGAGCCTTGGACCTGCACCTGCGCGCCATGAGAGGTACTCTACCTGTTTTAATTACATTTTGGCAGTCCACGCGGCACCCCTTTACACTGACCTGCTCCCTGCTGACGAGAGGTAACTACCTCGAAACACGTGTCCAGGGATGGCTATGGCGACACATACTTTTCTACATACACCGTGGCATAGGCGTACTCGCCGTCGCCACTACATTGACCACAGTTCCTTGGGGCAACTTGCTGGTGTGACGAGCAGAGTGCGACCAACTTTTGATTCATTTATTACGGCTCCCTTGAGCCAACGGGCTGACGAGCCTTGGACCTGCACCTGCGCGCCATGAGAGGTACTCTACCTGTTTTAATTACATTTTGGCAGTCCACGCGGCACCCCTTTACACTGACCTGCTCCCTGCTGACGAGAGGCAACTACCACCAAACACGTGTCCAGGGATGGCTAATACGACACATACTTTTCTACATACACCGTGGCATAGGCGTACTCGCCGTCGCCACTACATTGACCACAGTTCCTTGGGGCAACTTGCTGGTGTGACGAGCAGAGTGCGACCAACTTTTGATTCATTTATTACGGCTCCCTTGAGCCAACGGGCGGACGAGCCTTGGACCTGCACCTGCGCGCCATGAGAGGTACTCTACCTGTTTTAATTACATTTTGGCAGTCCACGCGGCACCCCTTTCCACTGACCTGCTCCCTGCTGACGAGAGGCAACTACCTCGAAACACATGTCCAGGGATGGCTAATGCGACACATACTTTTCTACATACACCGTGGCATAGGCGTACTCGCCGTCGCCACTACATTGACCACAGTTCCTTGGGGCAACTTGCTGGTGTGATGAGCAGAGTGCAACCAACTTTTGATTCATTTATTACGGCTCCCTTGAGCCAACGGGCTGACGAGCCTTGGACCTGCACCTGCGCGCCATGAGAGGTACTCTACCTGTTTTAATTACATTTCGGCAGTCCACGCGGCACCCCTTTACACTGACCTGCTCCCTGCTGACGAGAGGCAACTACCTCGAAACACGTGTCCAGGGATGGCTAATGCGACACATACTTTTCTACATACACTGTGGCATAGGCGTACTCGCCGTCGCCACTACATTGACCACAGTTCCTTGGGGCAACTTGCTGGTGTGACGAGCAGAGTGCGACCAACTTTTGATTCATTTATTACGGCTCCCTTGAGCCAAAGTGCTGACGAGCTTTGGACCTGCACCTGCGCGCCATGAGAGGTACTCTACCTGTTTTAATTACATTTTGGCAGTCCATGCGGCACCCCTTTACACTGACCTGCTCCCTGCTGATGAGAGGCAACTACCTCGAAACACGTGTCCAGGGATGGCTAATGCGACATATACTTTTCTACATACACCGTGGCATAGGCGTACTCGCCGTCGCCACTACATTGACCACAGTTCCTTGGGGCAACTTGCTGGTGTGACGAGCAGAGTGCGACCAACTTTTGATTCATTTATTACGGCTCCCTTGAGCCAACGGGCTGACAAGCCTTGGACCTGCACCTGCGCGCCATGAGAAGTACTCTACCTGTTTTAATTACATTTTGGCAGTCCACGCGGCACCCCTTTACACTGACCTGCTCCCTGCTGACGAGAGGCAACTACCTCGAAATACGTGTCCAGGGATGGCTAATGCGACACATACTTTTCTACATACACCGTGGCATAGGCGTACTCGCCGTCGCCACTACATTGACCACAGTTCCTTGGGGCAACTTGCTGGTGTGACGAGCAGAGTGCGACCAACTTTTGATTCATATGTTCAGCATGGTGCTGCGTGATGTTCTGTCCACCATGATGATCTACAAGTACACATATATCCATTTCCCCAGGGGGCAGGAATTGACTGCTGTGAAGGGAGAGTTTTATCTCCTTGGATACATCCCCTACGTTGTTGGTGCCATTGATTGCACCCATGTTGGGCTTGTACGACCACAGGCACGTGAGCACATCTACAGGAATCGGAAACATTTCCACTCCATAAATGTGCAGGTTGTATGCCAGGCAGATATGATCATCTCGCACGTGTGTGCCAAATTTCCAGGCTCGGCCCATGACTCCTAAATCCTGCGGATCAGCATTGTACCACAGCTGATAGCTAATCAGCTTCTCGAGCATGCATGGATTGTGGGTGAGTATGCCTGGTCAAATATCATGCTGTGTGTGTGCCATGCAGTCCTCTGACCCAGCAACATTGCGATGTGTATCTGTGTTTGTCACACATAGGTGACACTGCATATCCCAACTCTCCTTGGTTGCTGAGCCCACTGCGGAATCCCAGGACACCAGCTGATGTCCGCTACAATGATACCCATGAGAGGACATGTCGTGTGGTGGAGCGTACCTTTGGTTTGCTGAAGTCACATTTCCGCAGCCTGGACAAGACCGGAGGTGCACTGATGTACTCGCCCGGGAAGGTGTGTCAGATTGTAGTGGCATGCTGCATGTTCCACGACCTAGCCATTTGCAAGGAGATACCCCTGCTCCTGGATGCTGATGAGCAACAAAGGCCCCCACCTGCAAACCAACCCGTGTCCAGTGATGAGGACAGTGGAGAGGAGGAAGGTGTTGACCTGCGTCGACAGCTCATCACCCGCTACTTCACTTGAAGGTGAGTGACAATGTACAACGGATCCATTGTCTGATGATGTTGCTGTTTTTGTGAAGGTGTATGTGGGATTTGTGACTGCAGCCGGTTGTTGACTCAGTGGTGGTTGACAATGTTTCTGGAACAGGGTAGTTTTGTACATCGACAGGATGTGTATGTGTATGTTGGCACTTGTTGCCCATTGTGATGTGTGCATGTTAGATTAGCTTGATGGTAGGTGTTTGTGTGATGTCTGTGATGCCACACCCAGACTAGTGAATGTTGTTCTGTTGTGTTTTCCTAGGTGCCTTCAACCTCTCCTTGACTACATACATGCCATACTCCTGGTATATTGTAATCATGTTGAAGACTGTACATCCTGGAATAAAGACGGAGCAGACACAACAACATGTGTGTAAGGATTCATTATTTACAATGGTGACATGTGAGGGGGTGAACATTTACATTAAGGTGATTAGTAGAGCAGTGAGTAGACAGTTGTGGTAAATGAGATAATCGAGTAGCCACAACATTGATGTGGTGACCCAGTCCAACAGACAGATGCCATTCACAAGGCAGTGTGGGGAAGGACAGTCCATAAAGTCAATGCAGTGGTGAAGAGGTTGCCATCATGGCTGGCCCCGTGACTGGCGTTTGGCAGATGCTTTGACTCCTGTTACTCCCAGGGTTTTCTTTGGACGGCCCCTTTTCGCTTTGTGGGAGTGTCCCTGCTGTAGGGCCAGTGGGGTCTGAGGACTCACCCCTCTCTGGCCGCAGGGGAGGATGGTGAACTGTCATCCTGCAGACCACCAGAGGGGGGTGGGGGTGTTGGCTGTGATGCAGGCCTGTCCCTCAGTACCACCACTTGCTGGCCCAAGAGGTCCACAATTTGTCCCATGCGGGTGTCGATGGACCTCATCATCAGGATGAGCTCGGGGGACACTTCTTCCAACTGGCCCGTTCATCCCTGGGCACGTTCATATGCCCCAAAGACTCTGTTAATGTGGTCCAGGGATTGGGTCCGAGCCTCTTGGTGTCTGTGGGTGACCCTGCCCCTTCCACTTTCCCTGCTGCCACAGACCTGTTGCCTCACCACTGTAGGCACCCACATTATCTCCCTGCCCTCCTCAGTCAGTGGGGTGGGGTGGTCATCCTCAGGCAGCACTGGTGGTGGTGGAGGCCGCACAGGCCCTGGCAGCATGGGTCTGCAGAGACGTTGGTATTGCAGCAGATAGCACACCAGATGGGCCGACTTCGAGCTCATCGTCCAGAGAATCCCAGGAGTCAACATCTGAGAGTCCATTTACTGGGGTGGGAGACTGGCTCTGCAGGTTGCTGGTGTTGTCCTCTGCAGTGAGTTCTTGATCACCTGTGGGTCAGATGGGAGATGGCCATTGTAGTGCACCCCATGAGCTTTCTTTTACCTGTAAATCATTCACTGTTTGTACACCACACAGTTGACTAATCATCACATTTTTTTCTATCTGCACTACTGTGCCTCCTGACATGATGCTGTGGTACATGCATTACTTGTCCATGGTGTGAGTTGTCAATACCTACCATGCGCAAAATACATAATTTGTGAGTACAGGGACATGTTGCCATCTAGGGACTGCCGCAACTAAAAATATCGGTGAGGACTATTTTTGGCTTACTCTGCCCTGTTAGATGTTACATCTGGCCATGAACTGGCCATTGTCATCTCCTGCATACCTTGGTCTTGTCATGTGCATATCTGGATTTGTACCACCAACCATGCTTTCTTGTTTTTCATTTGGTCCTTGCTGCTCTGGCCCCAAGGCACTTACACATGGAATTCAGTGCTGTGCATGATTGTGCACAGACTTTCTTCTACATGTGCATTGGTGTGTCACACTTTGGATGCTGTGACAGTTTCATTTGCTTGGCTGTGTGCACACCGTGAGTGGCAATAGGATCTGTGTGTATGTGTGTGCAATGAGAGGGCTGGTGTTGTCATGTGGCACCATGCTTTTGTAGGAGAATGGCTGTGTGCACATACTGGCTACTTACCTGTTATGTTTTCCCATTTGGCTTTGACTTGACACATCTGTGTGTGTGTGTGGTGGAGGCTTGCATCCTGCTCAGGGGTGTGACAAGCAAGCATGATATGTCTATCTACCTGTTAGTTTGTTTGTAGTGATACAATGGCTGACACATGCATCTATGTGGGAGGGGATACTCCATCGTGATGGTCTGGGGGATGAGTCGGCCTGGGGTGAGTTGTTGTTCAGGCATCCCACCCCCAGAAAGACCTCCCAGGGAAGAGGTTTGTAGCGAGCCAATGGCTTGGGACTACTTCTGGGTGTGGAGTGCTCCTTCCTGCTTGTGTTGGGACAGGGATGCCTGGTGGGAGTTGTAGTGCAGCCCCCCGGCCTCCCTGTGAAGATGGCTACCTGCCTGTTAGATGATGGTCAACAATGCAATGGCTGCAACATGCTTTTGTGGGTGGGTGGTGCTCCATCGTGCTCAGGTGTGGGACAGGGTGCATGGTGGGAGTAGCAGTGCAGAACTCCCCCCAAACGGTACTATCTTGGTAGCTGGCTACCTACCTGCTAGTTTGTTTGTAGTGATAGAATGGCTGTCACATGCATCTGGGTGGGAGGGATTGCTCCATCTTGATCAGCTGGGTGATAAGGGTACATGGTGGGAGTCGTAGTGTAGGCGTCTCACCCCCACACAACCTCCCTGTGAAGATGGCTACTTACCTGTTAGTTTGTTTGTAGTGAGACAATGGTTTCCAAATGCTTCTGGGTGGGGGACAATGCTCCATCCTGCTCAGGCATGGGACAGGGGGCCTGGTGAGAGTTGTAGTGCAGTCTTCCCACCCACATACACCCCTCCCTGTGAAGATGGATACCTACCTGTTAGTTTGTTTGCAGTGAGACAATGGCTTCCAACTGCTTCTGGGTGTGGAGTGCTCCATCCTGCTCAGGTGTGGGACAGGCTGCATTGTGGGAGTTGTAGTACAGTCTTCCCACCCACATACACCCCTCCCTGTTAAGATGGCTACCTACCTGTTAGTTTGTTTGTAGTGGGACAATGGATTCAAAATGCTTCTGGATGTGGAGTGCTCCATCTTGCTGAGCTGTGGGACAAGGGGGCCTGGTGGGAGTTGTTGTACTGGCTGCCTGTGCACATGCCCGCATGGTGATGATGCTAGCTATGTTTGGGGAGTGAATGTTGGATCTGTGAGACATGTGTTGGGGAGTGCGTGGTGCATGTGAATGTACTTGGGCCTAGGAGGTGTAGCTTTGTAGTTGTGCAAGACAGTGCATATCAGTGTGGTGGTAGTCATTTGTTTGTACTTACCAGCCTTCACTCCCCCGGCTACTCCTGAGACTCACTGGACGCAGTATGACAAGCACCTTCTCCTCCCATGCAGTGAATGGTTTTGGTGGGATGGGAGGGCCACTGCCAGTCCTCTCAGCCAGCTCACGGTTCTTGCTCCTCTTCTGTTTGACAACCCTCTTTAGGTCATGTCTCCGCTTCATGATTTCATTTTTTGATCGCGCGGTGGTCCCTACTGAATTTAACTTATTGACTATCCTTGCCCACATTTGAGCTCTTGTGGCTAATGGTGTCTGTTGGGCCAGGCTACCAAACAGTAGTGGTTCCACTTTGACTATCTCATCTACCATAACCTTCAACTCACTCTCTGTGAATGTTGGCATTTTATGTGCTGCCACGGTGTGTGATGTGCAAAGGGGTTGTGGGTGCAGGGGTGTAAGTGGTGCGGGTGATGTGTATGGTGTGTGATGCGCGGGGGGTAAGAGGTGCAGGTGTGGAAGTGGTGGTGGTGCTTTGTGTGGTGTGAGTGGTGCTTGTGTGTTGCTTTGCCTATCCTTTGTTGTCAGGGTTAGTGGCCTTCAGTCTTGGAATGTTGCAAAGGATTGTGGTCAGGGAAGGGACTGTTTTTATACTCAGCTATGTGGGTGTCCAAATGGGGTTTTGCTGTCAGGTGTGTTGTGTGGGTTGTGTTGGTATTTGTATTTTTGTATTTGCCATGTGGTTTTGTCATTGGGGGTTGTTCTGTGTTTTTGGGTGCATGGCTAATTTGCTGTGTGCACTTTGTGGCCTTGTTGTGGGATTTTCTTTCGTCCGCCATATTTGTCACGGAGCGTCCGCAGCTGTGGCTCTGCTGCAGCTCTTCCGCCGGCTCTCCCATTCATCACTGTTTGCGACCGCGGCGGTCGGAAACTGCGGAACGTACTGCAGGGGCATCAGGTTTATCCTAATTTAATGTGCGGTTTCTCAGCTGGTCTGGCGGCGGTTTGATTGTTTACCGCTGCAAATGCAAATGCCGCTGACGGGTTTTGGCCTTCTCGGCCCGCTACGGGCGTTTTTTCTTGACCTCGGTCCACCGCGGTCTGTGTTTTTTGGCAGTTGATCCTAATTTGGACACCGGTTTTGCCATGGTGCCCGTGGGCGGTTGATTTCCAAATCCATGGCGGTCAGGGTGGTTTTCCACCCGCCATCCTAATTAGGCCCCATAGTGTGCAAAGCAGAACTCTGCATTGGTTTGCATTACTTCTCCTTACAAACCCAGGCAAATACCAATTTGCATTGGTTTATAAATTACGCAAAGGATTTTGTGTCGGTTCTGCATTGTAAAAGTAATGCAAACCTAATACAAATGCTTTGTAAATATGGCCCCTATTCTCTAAAGGAGTGAGAAACTCTGCGTCTGGCCACACATGCTAAGCCACAAAAATTATCATAAAAAGGAGCAACTGCCTAAAGCTTGCCAAGTCTGTTTTATGAAATGGAAACCAAAATTCAGTTTCTCTAGAGAATTTGAATTTAATTTTTTAATTTAAAATTATTTATAAAGCGCACGTTCACCAGCGGTTTCATGGCGCTGCAACTAACAGATATCTGGGCAAGGGAAGCCGAAGCTGAGTTAAAAGGAAACAGAAACTGCTAATGAACTAGTTAAAAAATTTAGTAAACAAATGAGCTTTGAGCTGTTTCCGGAATTGTGGATAAAGAGTTAAGGCTCTAAGCTCAAGAGGCAGGGAGTTCCAGAAGGGTGGAGCAAGGGTCGCAAATTTCGATCCTCCCCATTTCTTCCTCCGGAACCGCGGGACTGTGAGAAGGGATTGAGTGGATGAACGCAGTTCCCTGGAGGGAACATAGGGAATGATCTCAGATGAGATAAAAGCCGGGGCCGTGCCCAGTCGTGCTTGGAAGGTGATGGAAGCAAGCTTAAACTGGACACGCGCGCGGACAGGGAGCCAATGTAGGGACTTGAGGAGGGGAGTGACATGGTGAGACTTTGGTAGTTTAAACACCAGGCGCGCCGCCTGGTTTTGGATCTGCTGCAGACGCCTTAAGCTATATGCAGGTATACTTGCATATAAGGCGTTGCCGTAATCCAGGCGGGAGATGACCATTGCCAAGGTGACCAGTTTCAAAGCGTCAAAAGAAAAAAAACGGGACACCTTGCGTATAGTGCGCAGTGAAAGAAAAGAAGAAGAAACCACAGAACTAACCTGGGAGTGAAGGGTGAGTTGGGAATTGAGATTAATGCCTAATGTTTTTACTGAGGTAGAGGGGACAGGTGGAGAGCCTAGGGAAGGGGGCCAAAACAAGGAAGACCAGGGGCTGGATGAACCACCCGTCAACACCAGCTCAGTCTTGTCTGGGTTGAGTTTCAGATGGTTGTGGTTCATCCAGTCCCGGATATGAATCATGATAGATTGGAAGTTAAGAACAGAGGCAGGGGAAGAAGACAGATTAAAGACAAGTTGGAGGTCATCCGCATAATTAAATACGGTGACCTCCATTTGCTGCACTGAGAAAATAAGAGGGGCGATGTAAAGATTAAACAAAAGAGGTGAAAGGGAGGAGCCTTGGGGGACCCCGCACTGAACTTTCCGAAAGTCCGCAGAAAAATCACCCAGGCGAACTGCCTGGGTGCGGTCCCTCAGGAAGGAGGATAACCATACCAGCGCGGTGCCCCCGATCCCCGCCGCCCAGACACGGGAAAGCAAGATGTTATGATCAACCGTGTCAAAAGCGGCTGAGAGATCGAGGAGAACCAAGGCCTGGGTCTGGTTAGTGTCCATTCCCTCCCTGAGGTTGTCGAGGACCGAGAGGACTACGGACTCCGTAGAGTGTGCGGGGCGGAATCCGGCCTGGGGGGGGCAAGAACCCCGTACTTCTCCACAAAAGAGCTCAGAGCGCAGGTGACATGGCGCTCGAGCACTTTCGCCAAGAAAGGCAGGAGAGAGATGGGGCGAAAATTGGCAGGGACTGAGGGGTCTGCGCCCGGCTTCTTCAGGATGGGAACAATGACTGCTGTTTTGAGTGGATTGGGTACCACGCCCTGGAAGAGCGAGATCTACCTGTGAATAATGGAACCACAAGGATGAGCAAACAGATGGAACATGAGAGGTGGATATTTACTTTTATCCACAATGGGAGTAACTGGTTTTCGAGAGAGGGGAAACCTGGCTCCTGCAGTATTACCTTTCAGTAAAAGCGACTTCGGGATAGCAATTTCCCAAATCAATTTTCCTGTTAAAGGACCAATGGACCAAATGAATCATTCCCATTTACAAGCCAGGGATTTAAAATGTATGCACAGACTGGTTGCAAATGTGAATGCAGTTTCCAATGTGATCTATTTTAATCGACTGGACTGAAATCGTCCATATACTGTGTCCGCAAATATCCTGCCCAATGAATATTAATTAATAAGTCTGTCATTTCCACTCCCCTCAAAGTGCCTGCCAATATAGTGATGGAGGCCTGCAAATCACAGCCAAGAAACATTTTTAAAAGCAACCAATGTCCATTAAAAGCACCATTGCTGTTTTAAGAAAAATCTCTCCTCCAAAGCCCCTGGCAGGATTCCCTAAGGAAAGGGGTGGCAAGAGAAAGCCATCTTCTTAAAAATGAGTTACCTCCCTAACTCAGAGTTGGTATGTCAATAGCGGTTAGGAACCACAATTACAGTCACAAACTATTGACACATTTCTTCTTGAATCAGAAATAGGTGAGGAACACCTCATTCAATCCATTACAATTTGCTATTCAGAAATGATCATAAAAGGCCTGTTATGAGTGAGAAAAAAATCAGATTTACTAAAGGCCTTTTGACTGGCCCACAAACACTGTGATTTTGGGTATTACAGGATCTGCAAAGGCAAAACGGCTTTATACCTCTGGCCATGATCACTTTCCTGAATATCTTGGGTGGAGAAAGCTCATGATTTTTAGTTTGATTTACTCAGGGGTGTTTGCTAATCACAGACTCATTTCACCTTGAGACCTACCTTGCTTGACCCACTCTCAGAAGAGATTTGACAGGAACAAACAAGAACAGTGGTTCTTGCTTCTTGCTTTAAGACTTTGTATCTGCCTACAAAGGATTGTGTAAAGATTGTGCATCCCCTTTTATGTTTGATATTTGGACATGAAAGTCTGATCTGAGAGCAAGTAATTCTTGATTCTCACTAACCACCAGGACTAAGGGCCTGAATAAGACTTTGGCAGTACTACTGCGGGGACAGTAAAGTGACACCTGGTGTATGACTGCCCATAACCATGGTGCAACGGCTTGCAACATTAGGAGTTAAATCCTGGTCTGGCAGGTGGTCCAGCGGTGGTTTGATGGCGGCTCCTGTTAGGCTCATGGAAGAGCCTAACATGCAGACTTTCACCGCCAGAATGCTGATTGCACCTTCCTGCATGGCATGGCATACATTCCGCACTCTATAGGAACTGGAAATGCAAATCCAGGAGGGCACTGCATGTGTCCTCACGCATCCCTGCCAGGGACAGGAGCAGCAGAGGGCCCCCTTAGTTGCCTCTTGCCACCCTTTCATGCCAGGCTCACGCCATGAAATGGGCAGAGGGAAGGCAACTTGCAATATGCTCGGCATGCTGCCCCTGTAAGCACTGCCTCTGCCGCACAGGATCCTTGATCCCTGCGGTCTTGTGGTGATATACCGGCACACTGAAAATACTGCAGGCAGGCCCACAGTGTGACAGTGGTTGGACCACCACCAGGAGTACTGTATTCCACTGGACTCGTAATTAGACCCTTAGTGTCTGGGTTTCTTCTTAAACTGGTGACTGCAAAATGTCCTCGAGAGAAAACTGGGTCAAACAAATGTAATCCAATGAGACCCTCTGCAACAGGGCATTTCTACTAGATGCACTTGTGAAACTTCTCATTGTCTAAAGAGAGAAGAAGGCTCTTTGGACAAAAGGAGATAATTTTGCTGCTAAAGAATCCCAGGTACCAGTTTAAATTGACATATTGCTGTGAACCCCAACTAAAGTTCCCCTGAGCTGTCTGGCAAATGTATTCTGTACTCTAGTGTAGGAAAGTAGGATCTGCTTCTTATGGTTACCCCCATTTTTTGCTAGATGTCTCACTGTTTTTGACTAGTCTGACTGGGATCCTGCTATTCAGGACCCCAGTCTATCTGCTTTCTCCCTTCAATTTTCATGCATGTACTTTGGTACAATCCAGATTGGATACTGGGGTACCCTTATCAATACCTAGTATATGGTACCAATGTACCCAGGGCATAGATACCCCAGAGGCCTCCCATGGGCTGAAGCATGTATTATGCCACCCATGAGAGGCCATGCAAAATGGGGACTCTAGGTCTGCTACTGCAGCCCGTGTAAGATGGTGCTTGCACCACTTACTATAGCAATAGGTTCACTATATCTATTAGTCACTACACTTAAAACTTATAGGTCACCCCTATAGCAGGCCTTAACAATAGTGAAGTCAGGGTGCTGGGTTTTATGTGAGAGGATGCCCCTACATGAGCAGAAACTCTCTGCAGCCTTCGGAGACCATTTTCCCGGGTTGTCTGTGACTCAGCCGGACATATAGGTAGAGGTGCATTATAACCTCGCGGTAAATGCTATCTTGAAAACGGCTGCATAGAAACATATTGTGTTTGGTATCAAACACCTTGGAATCATACCTCCATGGGAGTAACTGGTGTGGGAGGTATGATTACACCCTTCTGAAGCAAGCTTCGTGGGGTTACTGGTCTAACCGGTGCCAGCCTTCTCGACCCGGACAGCACAAAATGGATGCTGCTGACCAGAGACACGTTTCTGCCCTCCTGCTGCTGAGCCAAGCTCGGGCAGAGGAAGGCAGCATAATAGGCATCCTGTCTACCACCTCCCAGACAGGATTTAGTGTATTGGGGCTGGGCAGGTGCACTCTGAGAGTGCCTGAAAGTGTGCACGTGGGCCACATTTGGTGTCCCTCTGCATAGTCCAGCTCAAACCAGTTCTGGGAGCCATTGGCTCCTGCTCTGGAGCAAAACTGGACAAAGGACATGGGAGTAGCCACCCCTTGTCCTGCCCCTCCCCTAGGAGGGTCCCCCGAACCTGTCCAACCCTTTCCCGTGGGTACAAAAGGGCTTATCTGGCTATAAGACTTTAGATTTTATGTGGATAAGATTCTACAAGAAGAAACTACTGACCTTCGACCGTCTGGACACTCTGAACTTTGCTGGACCTCGACTGGGTTCGACTTTGTCCCCCTTTCTGTACAAAGCTTAGTTTGTGCCTTTGCTCCATACAGGCTCTGTGCAGGACCTGTGGTGCACTTAAGACAACTGAAGAATCTCCATTGGAGTGAAGGAGTCACTCCCCTGCTTTGTAGGCACCTAACCACAACTGACTGGTCTGCTGCTCTTGAGCTCCTGCGGACTCTGAAGATTTCAGCAACACAGGAGGTGGGTTTCTGAGGGTCCCTAAGGTCAATCTGCCTTCTCACTAAGTTTGAGGCCAGTATCCCTCGTAGGGGCTGAGTAACCTGAACCCCTGTGCACCACGTTCATTTGCAAGTGCATATGCTTGTTGAGGATTCCCAAGCTGGTGCATTGGAGTCCATGTAGTACTGACCCTGAGCAGTATTTGCGCCAAAGAACTCCGGCCTCCTGGCACCGAGTGCTCCGCGGGCTGGTACTTTGCAATCTTGCTCGAGATCCCCTTGCGACTACTGGTCCTTTGGCCTGTGGTCCCCCTAAGGGACATCTTGACTTCTGTTGGGCTGACTTGGTTGCTCCAGATGTGCCCTGACTCGCCATTGCTTGGTGAGTCTCCTGTACCTTGCTGGTCCACACCGTAACCTGCTTTACCTTCCTGTGTGGGTTGCTTTTGCCAAGGCTTGTTGGTGCTCCCGCCAGACACCGACCCCTCAGTACTCGACATCCTTCATGTGACAGCTCAAGTCCAGCTCTTGGTCATCCTTGACGTATCCTGGTCCTCGTGGCTGCAGGGTCAAGCACCCCTCCTTCGCACCTGAAGCACCAAACATCGGTGGGCATTCGTCTCCCGAGCCCCTGGTCACCCAGACTTTGTACCAGACTCTGTTCTCTCTGCTTTCAGGTTCCTTTCTTCCAGAATCCAGGCTTGGATTCCACCGGACCCTTTTCACCTTCATGGCAGCAGGACTTCTTCACAGCCCTCCATTGAGAATGACGAGAGTTTCCGACGCCACTTCAGACCTATGCACCCGGCTTCCCTGGGATCGGTAACTCTGGTACTACAGTATCCACGGGTGGGGTGGATCTTCAAACTCACAGGTTCCAAAGGGTTCGATCGAAGTCCTTCGAGAAGGGTCCTTAAACTTTAAAACTGAAACCTCAACTTTCCCATAGGATTATACGGAGCCCGCAGTCGTGTTCCCACACAGCACCCGTTCTCTGTGGGGCTCTTACCTACTCACCTTGGGTGGTTCCTTGGGGTCCCAGCATTTCTACATGTTCTAGGCTGTGTCTTGATTCAAGTCGTAATTGTTATACCACTATTTTAGTATATGGTTTGGTCTCCCCCTGGAGCCCACTGTGTATTGTGCTACTTATAACTGTTCTATTGATTACCTATTGTGTGCTTTGTGTTCTGTCCTCGTGTAGAGGATAGTAGACAGTGTTATATTAATAAATACATATTTTTATAAAACTACTGTGTGGTTCTCCTTCATTTAGTCATTCAGGAGGTGATACTCTGGTAAATCAAGCTGCTTTACATTCTTTCAAGATTGAGCCTGAAGGCTGCTCTCCACAGCTTCCACTAGGATACCTTTCTTAAGGTTATCTTTGACCTCATACATCATAATGGTCGTGTGGACTGGTACATGTGCAAAACAAGGTGCTATGTTGTTCCTACTGTGTATTACAGGCCAATGTATGTATGGAGAGCACCAGAGTGCTTTCTAGAGCCGGAGAAAATCTTTTCTCCTTTCAGAAAAAGACCATCACACACCCAACCAGCTAGGTGTCTTGCTTCATCACTGGGTCTGTTTCTTATCGGGTCGGTGCTGCAATACCCAATCGGCACCCGTGATTGGACCTTCTTGGCGGAGATCTTTTTTCTCAGCCGTTGGGCGCAGTGCGTGTAAGAGCCCTAGTCAGTGTAGATGTATAAGTGTGAAATGTGTGAGACTAAAACAGGAGTTAGTGGTCCACCCAAAAGAACTTTAATGAATGTGGTCACTATCCTGATTAAAAACAGTGATGCACGCCCACCTGCTCTAAGGTTGCAAGGTTTCGCGCTAGAAAATAAGGCCAACATGTTTCTTGACTAGTGTCAATTAGAATGCAATTCTTCAGGACCGATGTGTAATCTATTTACACTTTTTGGTGGTGGTTTGTTTAGTGAAGCAATTAGTGACCACCCATACAGCACCCTAAAAAGTGGTACCTGTAGATCTACGACATTACCCAGTTCGGGTCAGCAATATGTAACAACGTATACCGGCAGGTGTAGACACTGTAAGGTGCTTTTTATTTGTGCGTAAATCTCTTATTACCTTTTCCCTCTCAACAATGTAGTTTGCGAACTTTTCTTAACTCTATTGTTATTTGTTGTTGCTCTATATGTAGCACATGCATTGTTCCTTGAGCCAGCTGCTAAGGGTCTGCCATATGATTTCCACAGAATCCATTTTAGCTATCAACAATCAGATTCTTTGCGTGTGCAACAGTGCATTATACAAAGTGCACTGACGCGCATGTGGCACTGCCATGGCGGTGGCAAATGCTACGGGCTCCCAATGACCCAAACCATGCCACCACCACGACACCGCTGACATAAAACAGACAGCCCGGTGATGATCTCATAATTCGGCAGTCAGGATGCCACTCTCTTGGCAGCATACTCCCAACCACAGCAATGGCAGTTTATATCCCTGTCACAGATGCAGCTACCTACTACAGTTTACTAATAGGAAGCACTTTCTAACAACAAAATGAAGACAGACTAAGACCCCTAATGGATTATTTTAAAGGCACTTGGGTTGGCAGACTGCATTGTTCTGGATACAAACACCAACCCAAATTCCACAAAGCATGGTAAGTGTCTATGAAAGCACCTTGGCACAGGATGCCAAAACAAAGAAAGTAGTGGAAGGATGGCACAATTCCTTCAAATGCACACTAGGAAGAACCTAATCTAAATTCTATAAATGTATTACAAAAAGAGCAAAGCTATCAACAACTACTTATAGAATAATCTGTTAGATAAATTGCACCTAAAACTAACAAAAAAACTAAAAGAATGTACTACATCTACATTGTAAAGCCAAAATATTCATTAACAACAAAGGAGTAGATTACTTAAAAATAATATCCAAAAGTACATTATAAAAAAATGGTAACCTACAAAAGTCCCCACAAACTCGCACAAATAGCAAACCAACATGACAAACCATTTTTGTATACAAAAAAAAGATAATATTGTATTACATCAGTCTAAACGTTAAATAAAACTCCAATATTAAATGAGACCGAGGGCCTGATTACAATCTTGGCTGACAGGGTTACTCCATGACAAGCGTGACAAATATTCCGTCTGCCAAATTACAATTCCATAATATCCCATGGACAATGTCATTTGGTGGACTGGATATCCGTCTTGTTTGTGACACAGTAACCTATCCACCAAGATCGTAATCAGGCCCTCAAGTAATAAAATAATATGAAAATGAGTTACGAGAAAAATGTAAAGCTCTCCAACCAAAAAGCTCAAATAGCAAACTGAATCCATCACATAAAGTAAATACATGTTTTTATTTTGAGATATATATGCTTAAAATAAACATTAAATAAACTTTGAAAACATAAAAAAAATTAGAAATATGTGTTACATGTCTTTATTCTATAAAAATATGAAATTCATAATATTATTTATCACAAACATAAAACTACCTTTTTATTCCTTATTTTTCTGAACACCAACAACATTAATAAAATACTACATACAAATACATTTGAAACTTCACACTAAAATCATAAATGTAAATAATCACACTCCAACACAAGCCATTTTTAAGAAAGTGTTGGACAATAAAGGGTTGGCATTTACTATTCCCATTCCAATCTATACCAATTTGGGGAAGGTGTACAACACTAAAGGGGTGACAGTCGTTAGTCGTAATACCCTCATCCAGGCCCTGATTATAAGCTGCCTTCACTAGGGAAATGTGTTTGTAGTAGCATCCAACGCATCTCTCCATGCCATGCTGCAGCTGGTTCAAAATACTGCAGCCCAACTGGCTAATAAAGAGCCTTCGGCACCCCATTAATCCCTTTGCTTAGTGCCTTGCATTGGCTCCCTATAAAAAAGAGAGCAATCTTCAAACTTCTCTGCTTGACAAACAAGGCCCAGTCAGGTAAGGGGCCCAATAACGTATAGGACAAATTGAGACCTTACATCCCTGATAGAAACCTTAGATAAAAAAAATCAGCTCCTTCTCTGCCCTCTACAAATCCACACATCTAAATACGTAGGAAGGGCCTTCTCTCACCTTGCTTCGTACCACTGGAACAAACTCCCCTTGGCTATTAGGGCATGTATGTAGTAGTAAAGCTTTATTTCGATATAGAAACATATCATAAAAGCAAAACATGACAGCATAAAAACAATGGTCGAAACAAAGCAATTTACAATTCATATTACCATTAAAAACATTTCATATTTACACGGGATAATCTTAAAATTTATGAAAAATGAAAAAGGGACACTTTACTGTATCGTCAGTTGTTTAGCAGATCTTATGCGCCAAGCCCAGCCTAGGAATTTAGCCAAACAAATGGCAAAAAAGGGTCTTGTATCTGAGAGTAGTATTCTTATAGCTTCCAGATGTGAGCGAGTTCCCAGGCTCCTACAAAGAGGCTTCAACCACCTCCGTCTAGGGGCCATATAGACTCGACACTCAAATAGAAAGTGTGCGACAGATTCGTTTTTTAGCTCGCAGAATGGGCAATAGGGTACAGTTTGCAGTGGTGGTTTCCAGGTAGAGGTAAACTGACATAAAGGTAAGACCCCAACCCTGAATTTAAAATATAATGCCCTATCATGTGGACTGTGAATCAAGTCCAAATATGGTTCTCTGGAGGGGATATCTTTAACCATCAAGAAGTTGGCAACAGATCTTGGGTGATTTGATTTACCAAGTCTCTCGTTATCCACCCAAGACCAGTAAGCCTTCTTCAGTTCTTGTGTAGGAGGTGCTGTTTTATTTTCCCATGCAGCTCCCAGACCGAGCTTGTATAATGCCCTCTTGACCTCTCTGAGCCAGGCGATCTTATGCCAGCCAGGTAAGGACAGTACATCTTTTAGGGCGTCTGCATAGCTGTGGAGTTCGGGGACGTTCCAAATTCTAGACCATAGTAGTAAGGGGCGTAATTTAGCTTGCTCGCAGATTGGACGGGTACCTGCGTCCAGCAAGAGGGGGATTGTGGGGGTGCTCTGGGGTAGCCTCATCAGATCTTTGTGAAATTTATTTTCTAGGTGGGCCAAAGTATCCACTCTCTGGGTACCCCAAAGTTCTGCGCCATACAGTGCTGCACTCACAACCCTACCCCTATAGATATCAAGAAGTGCCCCAATAGGTTTTATGAAGGAAGCACGCTGCTCTTTAAGTAACGCACCAACAACCCTCTTATGGGTTAGAAACACTTTTTGGTGATGGGCCTTCCAGCTCATACTATCACAAAGACGTATGCCTAGATAGTCAAATTCTTTGACCCGTTCTAATGTGACAGAGTCTAGAGTGGGGGGTTTAACATATTTCTTAGGGGGGTTGAGGACAAGAAATTTGGACTTGCCAATATTTATGGCCAGTCCCTTGGTGTCACAGAAGGCCTTGAAGCTGGAAAGTAGTGACTGTATGCCTACAGGTGATTTCGAAATCAGGAGGGTGTCGTCCGCAAACAGGAGCGTCGGGATTTTCCTTCCAGCCAGGGATGGTGCATCTGCAGGATGTTGAAGAAGGTGCTCCACCACTCCATTGACGTAAAGCGAAAACAGAGTGGGGGCAAGCACACACCCCTGGCGGACGCCCCTGTCTACCGGAATACACGGGGTTTTTTCTCCCTGAGCACCCCATCTGATTTGGGCAAAGTTGTTTTCATGGAATTTTATCAGCAAGGCCAACAAATAGGGAGGTAGACCTAACTCGTCAAGGACCTTCCACAATAATGCTCTTGGAACCAGGTCGAAGGCTGTTTTTAAGTCTATGAAGACTAAATATAAGCTGCCCCCTCCTAGCACCACTACCTTCCAATAGAGCATTAAAAGGCGGAATGTCTGCTCGACGGTGCCTGTCCCTGATCTAAAACCCGCTTGGAAATCAGACAATATCTGGTTTTCATCCACCCACTCCAGAATCCTGCCCAATACCACTTTCCCCGCTACCTTTTGCGTCGAATCCAGCAAACTGATGGGGCGGTAATTGGCTGGGTCTTCCCTGCTACCCTTCTTGAAAATGGGGACTACTTCAGCGCCCCTCCAAGAGTCAGGGAAAGACCCCCCCAACATAACCTCATTAAGAAGAGCAGCAATTAATCTGCTCCAAAATGGGGGATTATTTTTTATCAAGTCGCCCTGGATCCCATCAGGTCCTGCCGCTTTGTTAGAAACAATACACCTGATTGCCTTCTCTACTTCCAAGGTGGTAAATAGGACTTCATTTGGTGGGAGATCTGTGGAACTGAGCCTTGGGAGCGGGTCTGGTTGCGGAGGCCCTGTCTGAGCCGAATACAATTTCGAAAAGTGGGCAAACCAGGCAACACCAGGGATATTACAAGTCAGTTGTTGATCAATGGGCTTGTCTCTTGATCTTAGCAAGTCCCAGAACCCCTTAGCATCTTTCCTTGTGCTCGCCTCCGTTAGATCACGCCAAAAGTTGAAATCATATGTCCGCTTGGCCTCAGTCACAGTTTTCCTATAAAGTTTCCTTGCAGACCTGATGGTAGCTTGGTCTTTTCCTTTTACTGCAGCAACAAGATCACTCTTAGCAAGTCGACACTTGGCTGTGAACCACTTTTCACTTGTTCTCAGGGCCCCCTTTGAAGCAGTTCTGGAGCTGGGTTTGGGAATGATGAACAGCCCACTTAGTGCCGTTACAGTCTCCGTAAATAACGATAAAAACATCTTGCTATCGCTATTCGTGCTATCAAGCCTAGATTCAGCCTCTAGTAAGATGGTTTCAGCTTGTGACATCCTAGCCTCATCCGCTGAGACTCTTGCCCATTTAAGACGTCTGCCACAGTTTGAGGGAAGAATCTCATGTGAAGCTTTCCATAACTGATTAGTAGCTTCTTGAGACCCAGTTTGCCAGGGAACAGAAATGGTTAAAGCGAGAGGGTTGTGGTCGCTGTCAAAGGTCTCTATAACCTCCATGTCTTGATGATATGGCCAGAGGTTATAGTTGAGCATAACAAAGTCAATTCTGGATGAGTGGCCCGTCCTATTGTATGTATGGGCACCCATGGGATCTGATTTAGAACGCCCATTCGTTGCTCTCAAGTTATGCTCCATGCAAAGAGCATTTATATCGATCGCCTTTTGTGTCCATTTAGGGATCGGTTCGAGGTTCAAAATAGGGATGCCCCTCCTGTTATCCTCCTCGTTGGTATCCAGAATATCTTCTTTGGCTAAAGGCTCAAAACAGCAATTAAAATCGCCTGCCAGCAGGACGAGAGAGTCGGCGTCACAGGCAGACAGGTAGTTACTTAAGCCTAAAGAGTTTAGAGATCCTCCGTTCCTATTGCCCCTTAAGTAGAGATTAAATAGTTCTAGTTTCCTTCCCCCTTTGTAGTGCACTGTTAGCCATTGAAGGTCAGGTGTTTCGGTGGTCCTTTGAGAAACACTGAGGTCTAGTGCTATGTTGATCCAGATGAGAAGACCACCGGATGGGCGTCCTTTAGAACCTTGGTGACATACAGCCGGAACATAGAAGGTCGAAAACCCCACTCTATGTCTAGGTTCCTGGCACCATGTTTCCTGTAGCAAGCAAATGTCATAGGGTGCCAGGAAGGTGTTCCATTCCGGGTTATCAAAGTTACGTGCAAGGCCAGCCACATTCCAGCTTAAGACCCTCAGTGAAGAATCGCCTGGGGAGGCAACTCTATCAGGCAGGTCGATCTCCATTGGATTAGATTGTACTGGAGGGGGGGGGGATCGAACAGGGGCTGTCTGGCCTCATTTCCACTCTTTTGCAATCTAAAATGGCCATTTTGATCGGTTCCATGGCCCGGGGCAAAAGAGTCAGAAGCCCGGCTTGGCTAGTTGGAGGGCCGTTGGTTGGATTTCCAATTATGTCTATAACATGTGGAGACAATGCTTTTTCTAGTTGTGGGCATGCTGGGAACATAGAAAGTCAATCGACCTCCTCCAGGCCTCCAAATCTATTGTAGGTTGAAAGGCCATTCCAGTGTAAGAGAGTATTCTTTTGCCTCATGGGATGGGTGTTCCATGGGTGGTGCTGCACCAAGGACCAGTTATCCGCTTGGGTATGCAATTGGCGTGGGGGGTAAAAATAGGATAGCGGCCTTGGTATGACTAAAGAATCTTCACTAGTTGGCCAGGAACAGATATGGTGCGCCGTATGTGGGTCTTCAAAAGTTACAACTACACAGTCCCCTTGCTTAGATTTCTTGGTTGGGCCCACCCAGGGTATTCTACGGACCATCATTACTCGGCTTCTTTTGCCATTGGGAATCGGTCTGTTGACGTTAAGCCAGTGCATAGTTTTATTTTTCAATGACCAGTGGTTTTCGTGTTGGTCAGTGCCAATCACAGGGACGCCTGTCAACACGACCACATAGTCATTGGCCTCTGGTGGAAGGTCTATATAGCCTCCTCTAAAATTTTCTTTTGGACGAGGACCCTGGGTTTCGGCAGGCTGGGGTCTGGCGGATGCTACCAGGTTTGGATTTACTTTTCCAGGCTTAGAGTTCCGTGTGGGAATCTGCGGTTTGGTAGCCTGAGGTTTAGCGGTTATGGAAACTTGATCCACAGCCACAGTCCTCGACTTAGGAACAGGCCTTACAGCAACAGGTACTGGTGGGGGGTGCTGCTCAGCTTGCAAAACAGAGGCTGGCGAAAGTGGGTCAGATAAGGACACGCCCTGGTTTTCGAGACTTCTTAGGCCGAGAGTGGCCAGAGCAATAATGCTCTTCTCCATCTCGAGTAGATTGTTTTCTATCCTAGACAATATTAAGTCGAGTGGTGAGAGAAGTTTTTTTAATGTTTCCCAGACTTGATCTATAAATTCCTTATCATTCCTTCCCTGGTCTTGTACCTGCGCCCCCTCGTCTACTGGGGTGGTGTTGGCTGGACCCTCTCCCATACTTTGGCATACTGACTGTGTGCTCAAGGAACCCTCAGGTGAAGCATTACATGCCTGAGTGTTGGTCATTGTGAGCTGGTGGGAGACTGCGACCTTTGCCTTTTTACGAGAGTAGGCTGAGCGTAATTGGCGTTTTCTTTTGGGTTGTGCACCACTAACACGGGAAGTAGTTGGGAATGCTTGGGAAAGGGGATTAAGGGTGGGGGTCTGGGCGTGAGAAGGTGCAGCGAAACTTAGCTCTTCTGTAATGCGTGATTGTTCTAAGGGCGGAGTGAGGGTGGAAGTAATCGGGGGCTGGTGTACATCAACCTGGGCGGTAATACTATTTGGGCGGGCAGGGCATGCTGGAGTGACAGCAGAGGCTATATGTCCTAGGGATGATTTTTTTGAGAGGGCAATTACCTCGGACAGCCTACGTGCAGCTACCAATTCTAGGGATACCCGGGTTTGAAGTTTAGATATTTCTTCATCGATGGCTATATTTGTGCGGGTGATGAAGTCGTCCATAGGGCCACAGATTTGTGAACCACCTTTGGAGGCTTTGCTACGTGTCATCCTAGTACTCATGGTGCTTACGATGAGATCAGGGTCGTCATTCGACTTACTAACTAGGGAGCTTCAGTTTAAGCTTACCTGTCTCAGCACGATGATACAATAACAAGCAGGTTTGGAGCAATAAGGGGGGTGGGCCTGGGCCGTCCTCTGCCGTCCTCGAACGGCCTCAAACGGCCCGCTCTTAGCCCGGTCTTCGCCCCGGCCGTTGCCCCGCGCGCGTGCCGCGTGCGCGTTGTTCACACAAGCTATGAAGGAAAAACAAGAGGAAGGGGCGGGAAGAGGACCAGCTGCGGCCGATCCACGCCGCTAGGAATGCTGGTCCTCGCAGTCCCGCCTCTACCCCTGTTGACCAGATGACAGCTTTGCAAGGGGCGCGTTGGTGCTCAAAGCACGTGAAGGGAGGCAAAAAGGATGTTCCCCAGAAAGAGTCTAAGCCTACGAGCGGCACCCGCGAAGCGGGGGCCGCGAGGCGTGGCGAAGTGGCCAGACAGCAACAACACAGGAGCAGCGCTTCTTTGCAGGAAGGGTCCCAAGGCTCACTCACTCCACACAGATTTTAAAGAGGAGGAGGAGGGGGCGGGAAGAGGACCAGCTGCGGCCGATCCACGCCGCTAGGAATGCTGGTCCTCGCAGTCCCGCCTCTACCCCTGTTGACCAGATGACAGCTTTGCAAGGGGCGCGTTGGTGCTCAAAGCACGTGAAGGGAGGCAAAAAGGATGTTCCCCAGAAAGAGTCTAAGCCTACGAGCGGCACCCGCAAAGCGGGGGCCGCGAGGCGTGGCGAAGTGGCCAGACAGCAACAACACAGGAGCAGCGCTTCTTTGCAGGAAGGGTCCCAAGGCTCACTCACTCCACACAGATTTTAAAGAGGAGGAGGAGGCGGGAAGAGGACCAGCTGCGGCCGATCCACGCCGCTAGGAATGCTGGTCCTCGCAGTCCCGCCTCTACCCCTGTTGACCAGATGACAGCTTTGCAAGGGGCGCGTTGGTGCTCAAAGCACGTGAAGGGAGGCAAAAAGGATGTTCCCCAGAAAGAGTCTAAGCCTACGAGCGGCTCCCGCGAAGCGGGGGCCGCGAGGCGTGGCGAAGTGGCCAGACAGCAACAACACAGGAGCAGCGCTTCTTTGCAGGAAGGGTCCCAAGGCTCACTCACTCCACACAGATTTTAAAGAGGAGGAGGAGGGGGCGGGAAGAGGACCAGCTGCGGCCGATCCACGCCGCTAGGAATGCTGGTCCTCGCAGTCCCGCCTCTACCCCTGTTGACCAGATGACAGCTTTGCAAGGGGCGCGTTGGTGCTCAAAGCACGTGAAGGGAGGCAAAAAGGATGTTCCCCAGAAAGAGTCTAAGCCTACGAGCGGCTCCCGCGAAGCGGGGGCCACGAGGCGTGGCGAAGTGGCCAGACAGCAACAACACAGGAGCAGCGCTTCTTTGCAGGAAGGGCATGTATGGATTTTGCTGGCATCAAGAAACTGCTTGAAACCTGGCTGTTTTAATTAGTAGCTCCTGACTGTCTGCTACCTCAGCGCCGAGATGCCCCTTCAGGGATGAAACGTGCACTATAACAAATACCTAATAACATAATATAACATTTACTGTTACCACTCCAGTCTATACCAGTTACCAAATACCAAGACACATTATCACCCAGGCCCTTATCTCCAGACAAGTGGACTACATTCATTCTCTGTACACAGGGATGGCAGCTCACATCCCTCCATGACTGCAGACCATACAGAATGCTGCAGCCAGACTCGTCCTGGATTTTTTTAGATGAACCCACATCACCCCCCTACCTAAGGGAACTCTTTTGGCTCCTTGTACAGAAAAAATTCCAGTTCAAGCTCCTGGCCTACAAAATAAGGTAACCCCCTAATAAATTAATTTGAGGTCAGGGAACAGGGGGAACAAAAAAGGACAACTATGTCAAACAGTATCCCTCTAGACCTAAATTGCTTTACTTAGTGTGGGTGTACATGGAGATAAATATCACAACTATAAATGCATTTTTTTATCTTTTTTATTCATATTGTATTCATTTTGTAATTAATTTTTAGTTATTTTTTGCTTAATTGATTACTTCTTTACATAGTTCTCTCATACAATAAAATTCATTTCTTATTAGTGAATGAACAGACTATACACAAATGGTTTTGTCTTATTTGTAAAATGCTAAATCAGAAAAAAAAAATTGATTGTTGTCAAAGCGTATAGATTTCAACAATAGTTCAAGAGATAACCCCACACCAATCACACCTCTAAAATTACTCCATGCATATCACTTTCATACAACACCTTTCATACTACACCCCAAAGATAAGGAACAGCGAGTGCAATGCTCGTCCGAACAAAGGCGAGCCGCTAGGTCCTCTGATAATATGTTAGACGTTGGGGTGTTTCATACAAGTTGGTCGACGCACGTTTCGGTGGCCTAATTTTCTTCAGATGCCACCTTCCTCAGGACCTGTTGCTACGTGTATAAATCACGGGCAAAGGTGGGGGCCTGAATTTCTGGAAATCAATAGGAATATGTTACAAAACATGTTTTGGTGTGATATCGTTTTACCATGTATAGATCCCACAGGAGAATATACAATTTATCTCCAAAACGTCAATTTTTATAAGCTCTATTCAGCTGTCAGGCCAGCAATGGCGCTACTAAATTCATTGCCCTCAAAATGACATTACGAGTATTGCAATAACGAAAAAGAGAAGAAAGGAAAGCAGGATAGATAGAAGGTAGGGAGAGTATATGATCTTGACATCTGACTCAGCATCTATTCACATGTAATTCTGGGGAACATTGTCACATGCTGCAATTGTTAAATATGCGGTATAGAGTTGGATGCTAACAGTCTCCCTATTCTTTCCAAATCGAGTAAGAAAGGGGGAGAAATAACTGAGTCTACCTGGTATAAGGTGACGGCGCTCACTGGTAGTAGTGTTTAAACATGTTGTTTCCTTTTTTTTTAAAAGACTGCTTTGCTCTGGCTGTTACTGTAAAGAGTAATAACGATTGGCTAGTCTGGTTATAGTATCATTGATGCCTGCATACTAGCCCGATGTGTCACTATCTAACATACCTCGTATATATCTGAGTCACGCTGTATCTGTGGAGTAGAGCCGTAAGTTCACCACGTAATCAGTTTTCGGGGTCTTTTTTTTTTTGTTGGGAGAGACTGGTTACATTCGAAGTACATATGGTCCGTTGTTTGCCTGTATTTAGTAATGGGGACTAAAAGTTATTAACTCATAAGTTGCTCACAGTGCGAGGTAAAATGGGTTATACCAATTGCAAAAGAGTCACTCTGTTTATAATGTGAGACCTACTTGCTTAAAACATGTCCCTGTCTTGTCTTTGCAGTTTGTTCTTAGTCCTTTTTCATTAAGGTCATGACTGCTGTGGGTGACTGCATCGAAGTCTGAGGTCTGTCTCTTCACACCCTGACCGACGATGATGGAAAAAATGGGATTAAGGAAAATTTAGCTAGTTTTGGTAACCACGGAGCCAGTTTATGTGAATATATTCTTAGGCTCTGATATGGTATTCTTTCCCATTAAAGTATTTATGACACTCAGACGTTTAATTTTAGAATCTGTACCCTGCTGATGCTGCTTGCCCACTACGGCCTCTCAATAAACGTGAACTAGGGTTTAATACCATATTAGCTCTCCCCTACATTAGGTGGTGCCCTCCCCGGCATAAGGAACAGTTCTCTTTATCCCACTGTATCTGTTATAGTTCAATAGCCTACTATTGAGGGGGTTTATTTTAGGATAAGCTCGTACTCCGTTCACAATGCTTATTTAGAGCAAAAATTTAAAATTTAAGCGGTATCGTTACAGGGTATCTCACCTGTCGGTTCGTGACGCGTTTTGCCCTGCGAAAGTTCTAGGCGTGGTCCGGCTCCGTATAGGTCAAAGGCGATACTATTGCCTTTTATATGTTTTCTACCCTATACTTATTTTAAATAATTGATTAATACGGGATACCTGCAGCTCGCTGTTGGCGGGCTGCATGTCGTTTCTCCGTACGTTTCCTCTTCGTAAAATGTGTCCGCTAACATTGCTTCCATCTTGGAATGGTTTTAGACAGAAAGTGCCCTATAGCGACTCTATCAAATCTCACGATTTTACGAAACATTCGTACTATTGTTTGCCACATTCTACTTTGAAACCAGAAACATAATATTACATCCGTTCATTTACTTAGCATAAAGCAATTATCTTGTGTTTTAGTTAGCCCAGAGTGATTATGTTGCTGTGTTATATGACGCAATGTTTTTATCACAAAATATAGGCGCCATTTTGAATAGGGTTAATTCTGGTATACGTATAACAGGCAATGTAATTCTGTTCATAGCGCGAATCAGGGACGAAATTTTGGATAGGGTAAAAACAGATAATGTATAACGGGCAGTATGACATTTGACAGTTATTGAAACAAATATCAGTACGAAGTACTACCACCATTTTACATGCGACTAATCGTGATATATATGTACTAGAATTGAGCAGATGGAACATTGAATACGATTCACTTGTGTATCTTACCAAAGCTATGGCATAGTATATTAACAGACCCGAAGTGGTTGTAATACTGTGTACATATCACAAAGCATGGACGTCATTTTTAATACGGTAAGTATCAATAGTATAGCTTCTTTTGGTTGCTGAGACAATATCTTTTACGGAACATAGCTGCAATTTTAAAAAAAGGAGACTAATATGGATACACCTATGCTGAGGTAGAACGAATAGAGAAGGCGTCAGTGATGCATGATGTGTTAAGCCTGACACATCCAGAATGTGACCTCGGACTATCAGCTCATATTGTGGATAGTCTTGAGGGACGTATATTAGCAATGGCATATGATGGTGTCTGGTTGCTACACCAAAATCGCACTATCTCCTTGTACAGCTTATAATAATCCATCTGCCTAAAATGGGGAGATGGGACAATGTTAGTGGTTATGTGGCAGCTTATTTTGTACTATAACATCAGGTAGTTCATGGCATGATGGTCATCTGCATGGGATATGGAGATCCTTTATCTAGTATGCCACACTATTTCCTCGTTCAGACCGTTCTTAACTGTGTCTAGAGTATAAATCCAATAGGTCTCCCGTGTTTTTCTCACTACTTGTGTATCCTTGCCTGGGATGTTTTTTATCTTTTCAAGGATCAACCATCTTAGTTCCTTTTCATTGTGACGGAGATCGATGCAGTGTTGAACCATAGGACTAAGTAGTTTTTTGGTTTTAATAGCAGATCTGTGGTCACTGTAGCGAGTTCTGAACTCACGTCCTGTCTCCCCTACGTATCCGAGAGCACAGGGACACAAAATGAGATACACTAAGTTGTGACTCCTACAATTAGTGAAGTCACGCAATCTGCCTGTCTTTCCTTGGTAGTTCCATGATTCAGTAACTAAAGCACTCTCACAGGCAAAGCATGAACCACATTTGTGGTTGCCTAGGATCGGGGGTCCTACTAACGTGGTTTGTGAATTGAATTGTCTCTGTTTGGGCCTTGTATTGACCAGACTGTCCTTGATATTGCGATTTCTGCGATATGCAAGGATGGGCTTTTGGATGTTCTCTTGTTCATCATCTACATTGAGAATATGCCAATTTTTGTTCAAGACCTTTTTTATTTTAAAGTTGAGAGTTGAATGATTCACAACACAAACTAGTTTATCGTTATTGGAACGAGTATTACCTGCTAAAAGGGCCTCTCGGTTGTAATAGCGTGCCCTTTTGTAAGCAGATCTGATCAGACGTCTGGGGTATCCTCGTACGAGCAATCTCTGTTTCAGGTCTTCCCCATGTTTGTCATAATCTTGGATGTTGGAACAGTTGCGTCTAATACGCAAGAACTCACCAAAGGGGATAGAGTCTTTTTGGCAATTCGGGTGGTAACTAGAGTGTGCCAAAATGGTGTTCTTAGAAGTTGGTTTCCTATAGAAGCTGACAGAGATCTTGCCATCCTCTGATTGTATAATTATATCAAGGAACTCTACTGATACCGTACTTCTATGACTGGTAAATTTCAAATTCTTGTCACTGGCATTTAACCAGTCTATGAATGTAGTTAGGGTTTCATCATCTCCTCGCCAAAAGAAAAAAATATCATCGATGAATCTATGCCATCTTTGGACATTCTCATAAAATGGAGCTATTTCATTGAAGATATGTCTCAATTCGTACTCGCCCATGTATATATTGGCCACACTGGGGGCACAAGATGCCCCATGCTGGTCCCCTTTATCTGGTGATAGTGGTCCCCTCTGAAGTCAAAAAAGTTATTTTTCAGCACTATTTTCAAACATTCCAATATGAAGTCGTTTGGTCTCTCTCCCTGTGTTCTTTCTAGGAGAGTCTTGACTGCTTCCACTGCTTGTTGTTGTGGTATGTTCGTATATAGCGCTTCGATATCAAGCGTAACTAAGATCTCGTTATTGGGGTCATAGGGTACATGTTCAAGTTTGTTAATGATGTCCCGTGTGTCCTTGATGTAGGGTTTATACTGAGTTGTGAGTGGGCATAGAAATGTGTCCACGTATTTAGATAGTGGTTCAGTTAAGGAATTAATAGAAGAGACTATTGGACGTAGTGGTGGGTCCAACACGTTCTTATGTGTTTTTGGCACACCATACAATGCTGGAATTATTGCATTGGTTTTGTTGAGAAATAGATATTCTTTTTCGCATATAGTTTCTACTGCATAGGCCTTGCTCGTTGTACGATCAACAAGGTCCTTCAACTTGGTAAGAGCCCCTGCTTTAATGGGCCTATAGTGCTCAGCCACATTCAACATTTGATGAACTTTTTCTTCATACTTACAAGTGTCCATAAGGACAATGCCCCACCTTTGTCACAAGGTTTTATGGTGAGTTCTGGTGTATTTTGAAGTTGTAAGAGAGCAGTTCTCTCTCCAGTTGTTAAATTGGGTTTACTCTGATGGTTGTATTTCATGAGTTTATTGATGTCATTAAGGACAGATTTTTCGAAGATGGCAACCTCAGGGCCCACCATTTCCAGAGTGGGTGTAAATGTGGATTTTAATTTACATCCCGATAGATTAGTATCAGGATCACCATCATCTTTGCCTGCAAAACATTTTTTTAGCCGAATTTTCCTGAAGAAGGAAAAAATGTCCCGCATGAGTTTAAACTTATTGCAGTATGTTTTCGGTACAAAGGACAATCCTCTGCTCAGAATGACTTTAAACACTACTACCAGTGAGCGCCGTCACCTTATACCAGGTAGACTCAGTTATTTCTCCCCCTTTCTTACTCGATTTGGAAAGAATAGGGAGACTGTTAGCATCAAACTCTATACCGCATATTTAACAATTGCAGCATGTGACAATGTTCCCCAGAATTACATGTGAATAGATGCTGAGTCAGATGTCAAGATCATATACTCTCCCTACCTTCTATCTATCCTGCTTTCCTTTCTTCTCTTTTTCGTTATTGCAATACTCGTAATGTCATTTTGAGGGCAATGAATTTAGTAGCGCCATTGCTGGCCTGACAGCTGAATAGAGCTTATAAAAATTAACGTTTTGGAGATAAATTGTATATTCTCCTGTGGGATCTATACATGGTAAAACGATATCACACAAAAACATGTTTTGTAACATATTCCTATTGATTTCCAGAAATTCAGGCCCCCACCTTTGCCCGTGATTTATACACCTAGCAACAGGTCCTGAGGAAGGTGGCATCTGAAGAAAATTAGGCCACCGAAACGTGCGTCGACCAACTTGTATGAAACACCCCAACGTCTAACATATTATCAGAAGACCTAGCGGCTCACCTTTGTTCGGACGAGCATTGCACTCGCTGTTCCTTATCTTTGGGGTGTAGTATGAAAGGTGTTGTATGAAAGTGATATGCATGGAGTAATTTTAGAGGTGTGATTGGTGTGGGGTTATCTCTTGAACTATTGTTGAAATCTATACGCTTTGACAACAATCAAATTTTTTTTTTCTGATTTTGCATTTTACAAATAAGACAAAACCATTTGTGTATAGTCTGTTCATTCACTAATAAGAAATGAATTTTATTGTATGAGTGAACTATGTAAAGAAGTAATCAATTAAGCAAAAAATAACTAAAAATTAATTACAAAATGAATACAAAATGAATAAAAAAGATAAAAAAAATGCATTTATAGTTGTGATATTTATCTCCATGTACACCCACACTAAGTAAAGCAATTTAGGTCTAGAGGGATACTGTTTGACATAGTTGACATACAAGCTCCTGGCCTATACATACAAGGCCCTACACAATTGAGGACCCCACTAAATAAATATTCACCTGAAATTCCATCAGCTCATCAGACACCGTCGCTCTGCAACTTTTCCTCTAACCCACTCCCCCTGCATCAAATGCTGTGGTCACTCCTTCTTCTTGCTAGCATATAGGACATGGAATTAGCTACCCTTCCCTCTAAGGACCTTGACATCTCTTCCAGAGTTTCAAACATCCTTTTAGAACTATCTATTTGGCTAATCAACTGGAATTCGCCAGTGCCTGGATGTCCTCACACGTGACAAGTAGTGATCTAAACATCTACTGATTGATTGAATTGAGGTAGGTGCTTACTATTCCCCCTCCAATTTATACCAATTTTGGGAAGTTGTTGGACACAAAAGAGATTAAATTTACCATTCCCTCTCCAATCTAACCCATGGAGGAAAGATGATGGACAGTAAAGGGGTGAAATTTACTATTTCACTCCAATATAAAGCAATTTTAGGAAAGTGTAGGACACTAAAGGGGTTACATTTACTATTACCACTACAATCTAACTCAATAGATGGAAGTTGTATCAATTTGGGGAAGATGTTGGACACGAAAGGGATGACATTTACTATTCCCACTCCAATCTATACCAATTTGGGGAAAGTGCTTGGCACTAAAGTTGTGACATTTACTGTTCTCACTCCATTCTATACCAATTTAGGGAAGGAGTTGGACACTAAAGAGGTGACATTTAATATTCCCACTCCAGTCTACATTAATTTGAAGAAGGTGTTGAAAATGAATACTTTCTTATATAGCGCATGGCTACCCATGGGCATCCCAGCGCTGTAAGACCTAGAGGATGGAAATAGACCTACTTAAACAAGAAAGTCTTTAGTTGCTTCCTGAAGATGGTAATGTTTGATTCATGCCTGATGTTATCGGGGAGCTTATTCCAGAGGTTAGCCGCTTGTACAGAGAGAAGCCGGCCGCCCATCCGGGCGAGCCTCACCCTGGGCACCACGAGAAGATTACGATGATTGGATCTGAGGGATCTTATTGATTTATGGCGCTGAAACCAAGGGTTCAGAATAGAGGGGCCCATGTTATGAATGGACTTATGAGCCAAACACAGGGCCTTAAATGTGATCCTCTCCTGAATTGGGAGCCAATGCAGAGTACGAATTGAAGATTTTGCTGAGCAGCGTTTAGGGATCTTCATGAGCAGACGTGCTGCGCAGTTCTGAACACTTTGCAAAGTTTTTAAAGTGGCTGCTGATGTCCCCAGATATATAGCATTAGCATAGTCCAGTCTTGAGAGAATTAACGACTGGACCAGAATGCGTCTTGCTTCAAAGGGAAGAAGGTCAAGGACTTTTTTTAGTGATCTCATGAGACCATAGCAGGTTGCCGCTACCTTGTTGGCCTGATGTTGGAAGTTTAGAGTGTCATCCATCCAAACCCCCAAACTTTTTATTTTGGTCTTAGGTTTGGGGGGGGTTCCGAGACAGCTGGGCCACCAGGGATCAAGGTTTATCGGAGCTTTGAAGCCCAACAGCATGATATCTGTTTTGGCTCCATTTAATTTTAGGCAAGAGGAAGTCATCCATTCCAGGACACTGGAGAGACAAGGGGTGAGATTGTTGAGCCCATGATGTAAATTATTGTCCCTTGCCAAAGAAACCACCAGCTGCGTGTCATCGGCGTATGTGACAAGCTGAATTCCCCAAGGAAGCACCACATCAGCCAACGGTCTCATATAAATGTTAAAGAGTGTAGGGCTGAGTGACGATCCCTGGGGAACGCCGTGGCTCAGATGCAACTGGTTTGATGACACCTCGTCCTCAAAGACAGAGAAATACCTGTCGGATAAAAAGGAGTGCAGCCATTTGAGAGCCAATCCTGATATCCCAGCAAGACGCAGCCGGTGTAGCAGGAGAGAGTGATTTACCGTATCGAAAGCTGCGCTGAGGTCCAATAATACCACCGCAGCGCAGCCTCCCGCATCCACAATCCTCCTGGTAGCCTCGACTACCGCCACCAGCGCTGTTTCGGTACCTTGCTTAGGTCTGAAACCAGTCTGAGAAGAATGAAGGGCACCCGAGGATTCAACAAAAGAAGAGAGGACATGGTTGACGTGCTTTTCAGCTATTTTGCTGAGACTGGGTAACAATGAAATAGGTCTATAATTGGTCAGGTCTTCTGGGTCCAGCTTAGGTTTTTTTAATAAAGCGCGTACCTTTGCTCTCTTCCAATTCGGGGGAACCACTCCTGAGGTCAAAGATGAATTAATGACCTGCATTATGATAGGGCAGACTGTTTTAGAGACAAGTTTGAGTACAGCCGGAGGAGCGATGTCCTTGAGGCGAGCCCGATTTTAAGTTGGTAAGAAGACGTTCCACCGTGACAAGATCTAGTAGCGGGAAGGCCATGAGATCATCGCCTGACTTAGGAGGAACCAACTCCAAGCTTTCGGTAACATTGTCCAATTTATCAGGCGTAGGAGGGATTGCTGGAAAACTAGTGTAGATGTTAGACACTTTTGTCGCAAAGAAGTTGGCTAACGCCTCACAATGTTTATGCAAGTCAGGTGGCGGATTGATGGGCCTAGGCGTAGCAACCAGTGATTGAAAGACCTTGAAGATCTCTCTGGTGGAATTCTCTGCCTCTGCAATTTTTATTTGATAGTATTCTGCTTGAGTGAGTTTGAGTAATTTTTTATAAGACCTGAGGGCTATTTTATATTCCATTTTAGCAACGGGAGAAAAGACTTTCCTCCATTTCCTCTCTGCCCGTTTGCAAGACTGTTTATGTTGTTTGAGATTATCAGTGTACCATGGATGTTTGCTATGGCCTTCACGATGTCGCATTTCATTTTTAGGCAGGATGGTATTTAGAGTGTGGTTCAGCCAGTGATCAAAGGCTTCATTGGCAGCCACAGGATCCTCAAAAAGGGAAGGTGGACATCTCCTAAGGGCAGCTTCCCAGTCGCTGACCGATAGTCTGGACCAGACTCGGCCTACTTTCTTTGAGAGTCTAACTTTATGGTTCTGCGTGTCAGGAGACCAAGCAAAAGAAAGTAGGGCGTGAAAACCAAGGGGGTGAAATGTACTATTTCTACTACAATCTAAAAACATGTCCTAGTAGTGAAAAACTTTCTAATACATGTTTTACTACTGCAAGGCCTACCTCTCCCATTGAAAACATTGGGTTAACTTATTACATTGGTAATGATGCTGGCAGGGAAACCGACTAAGAGATTGCTCGAATTTGGAGGGAGCACAAGTGCTCCTTGTGGGTGGGAGCAATGCCTGCTCCCGCAGCCTGCAGGGAACCAGTTGGGCCATGGGGTCCCTGGGGTGCCCCTGGCTGCCTCCAATGTTGTGGCTGGTGGGTGCCCTGGGTGGGCACCAGGGCACTCACCTTGACATAATACGGGCCCTGCGGGATGGGGTCCCCAGGCAAGTATGACTCCCCTTCCCTTAAAAAAACACATGGCCAAGGTGGATGGGGTCCCCAGGGCCTTTACAGGACTTGTGGGGGGGCACACTGTCCCCTTCCCATTTCAATACATTTTGGCCCAAGATGTGTTCTCCCTAGGGCCTATTATGGCTCAGGGAGGGGGTCAACCATATGCTGGTTTCAAGGGTGTAGTGGTTCTGGACATGATACACCACGGGTGTCTTCTTCAGGACTGTGTGGTGTCCTATTAACAGCCAAGAGCAAATGAAACAAGCAAAAAATAGATCTTTGATGGTTGGGGAGGACAATGTTGAGTACAATCATGTCCCTTGTGTATTCCAGAATGAAAAACTGTCCCCTTTGGTAATTGCTGGTGTGGTCTTTAGCAGATTGCATAGATATCCTTGTGAATTCTGATAGGGTCCTGGCTGTTAGTACCGAGTGAACTTCTCAGTGGTCGGCAGCTTGATGCTCGACAGCGGCTCAGCAGGCCTTCATTTGTTGAGCCGCCGTTGAACATGAAGCTGCCAAAACCAATGTGAATAATAACACAGGATTTAGTTGGCAACAATTGAACAGACAATCCTAGCAACGTCTTTGTGTATGTTGATTATATATATATTCACTGAAAAAACCATAGGTTTCACACACGTTATAGTTAGGAATTAGCATTTAAAAAACCTTGCAAATTCACTGAAAAAACCATAGGTTTCACACATGTTATAGTTAGCGGAAATTTTACTGATAAAAAACCAATGAAATTCCCCCGTTATAGTTAGTGCAGGCAACTATAACTCACGCGACCGCAATCCTCTGCTGATGCTAATACTGTATTTAGACACTTATTTGCCCATGTCTTCTTCCATACATTTTTAGCTATACATATATTACAAATATTTTTTTTTCATAAAGACACATATGTCATCAGCAGAAGATTGCGGTCGCGTGAGTTATAGTTGCCTGCACTAACTATAACGGGGGAATTTCATTGGTTTTTTATCAGTAAAATTTCCGCTAACTATAACATGTGTGAAACCTATGTTTTTTTCAGTGAATTTGCAAGGTTTTTTAAATGCTAATTCCTAACTATAACGTGTGTGAAACCTATGGTTTTTTCAGTGAATTTGTACGGTTTTTTAAATGCTAAGTTACTTTACGCCATTCGTGGCGTGCGCGCCCACTTAACGCAGTTCGTTCCGTGCGCGCACGGTGCGCTTCGCGCACCGTGCGCGCACAGTGAGCACGCGGTGCGCTTCGCGCACCGCGCGCCCACTTTACGCAGTTAGTGCCGTGCATGCACGGTGGGCACGCGGTGCGATGACAAAGCAAGAAAGCACGTCAACAAATCTGTTTCTGCTTTCCTCCGTGACTATGGTATGGGTGCCATTTACCACAACAACTTGCGTTATGACATGCAAGACATTTATAGAGGAGATGGTGTGCACTTCAATGATGAAGGGAACAGAGTCTTCCTCTTGAACCTTAGACTCTGCATCGGTACTTACTTGTAGGTACCACTAAAAAATCATTTCATAAACACAACGGCTCTTTTTAGAGCCCCCTAATATCTAAACACTTAAATCTGATTTTCATTTTTTTTTATTTTTTTTTTCTACCGTACGCTTACCGTAAGCTTACCGTACGCGTACCCCGTGATTTTTTTTAAAATCAATAAATGTTTTTTTTGTACTTTTCTGTCCTTCTTTGACCCCCTTACAAATGTTAGGGGGTCTGTAACTCTCCTCATTGCCCCCTTTCCTTGTTTTCACTCTTTTTTTTCAGAGTGAAATACACAAAATGGCGGCCGCCGCTTCCTGGTTTCGGCCGATTCGAATGTTTACTAAGATCTAAGAGCCAATCAGAATCGCGCTCGCGCACGCCACCGTACGCTTACCGTAAGCGTACGGTAAGCGTACCGTAAGCGGGCTCAGATATATATATTGATTTAAAGGCTATTTTCTCAGAATCTACTGAACAGATTTACACCAAACCTACAAAAGGCACTTCCTTGACCTAGGGACTACCTCTCTGCCAAATTTTGAGTAATTCTGTTCAGCCGTTCGGGCTGTAGCTCGTTCTAAAGGTCCTAGGAAAAATGCATGGGAAAAACGCGTTTTGGGACCCCCCTTTTATCTCAGCCCCCGCTTGACGGATCCCCCCGAGACTTTCAGGGTAGGAGCGGAGCGGAGCGCCCCACCTATTTTGAGAAATTCGCGAGGATTCGTCGACGGGCGCCAAAGTTATTCAAAATAGAATGTTGAGGTTTTCCTATGGAAACGTGGTCCTAACTATAACTACCTACTGGCGACCGCCAGTAGGTAATATATATATATATATATATATATATATATATATATATATATATATATATATATATATATATGTTGCACTTCCATATTATATGATCTGTCACTTTGGTATTACTATTATTTTTTGTCCTCTAAAACCACGGTACAACCGCCTTATATTCCATTCGGCAATTGATGGATATATAAAGTCTTGAATCAACACATTTTGTTTTGTTTTTGGTGTATCTCTGAGTGATTCATGATATTTATCTATCTTTGAACTTTGAAAAATTCACTAACTATCAGTTATTGTTTAAAAGCTAAGCAATTGTTATACCCGATGGAATCGTTTGTAGCAATTATCTTATTATGAGTACGGCAGTCCTGGGACTGTTATACTTGTGGTGGCCGTTGTATTACAATGGTGGTGGTGGGATCACTACAAGACCGCCACCACCGCCAGAATCTGGTATCCCTCTGTGGTAGCAATGGGAAGAGCTGGTGGTGACTGTGGCAGTGCCAACGCCGGCACCGCTGAGCAGATTCTGACCTGCCTTTCCACCAAGCATGAAATACTGTTCTGTAATTCTTATAAAAAGTACACAGGATCTGTGCGTTTATACAACATAAACTGTAGGATTGGTGTCAGACTGACTCCGAACACCCCCACTAGGTATGTTGGCCTTTGTACCAACTAGCTCACAGTGGCACTAGAATCTCCTCTTACCAAGGAGAGAACAGTTTCTGGCAACCATCGAAAATGACAACCCTGATCCCTCAGGACCGTGGAAACAATATACTACTTTTCGCTCAGTCACTCGTGCTTACCTAGTCTGTCTCAGAGAGATACACAGAATAAACAGGCTGAATTTATTGAACAGTTGTTATTCTGGTGTAGAATAAATGAACTGCAACAACTGTTAGGCAGTATAAGATATAAGTGATTAGCAGTACTATAAAGCTAAACGGATGGTATAGCTTTACCATTTTACAATAATCATAAATACGTATCAGTATATAAAACACATGATAAAAAAGATGCGTATTCCTACAATGCTTCCCTAACTAGATGCACCTAAGTGTACCTAGCATGTAGGTAGGTGTTAAGTCAAGAATCCCTCTAGGATTTAGTCAACCCCATTACCTGAAGTGAGAAACCATGGGATCCGAGTTGGACACCCCACAAGGGATGTTTTAGACCACTGCAAGCTGGAGTGTCTGCCTGCAGGAATCTCAGCTTCTCTGGTCAATGTGTCGGCTGGGAAGTCTAGGTCTCCTCTGACTTATCTTAGCGAGAAGTGATGTATATATACCAATTGGTATCCCCAGGGGTCCTACCTTGCTGTATTACTGTGTCGGCCTAAGGATGACTTTCGGCATGAACTTTGTACATAGATTTTATACAGGAGATTGTAGTCCTGCTGTGCTTCCAAGAATCCTAATGCATGATGTATGAGATTTTGAACTAGGGAAAACCCGCGTTCTGAATGCAGTGTAGTATCTAGGTAAAAGGTCAATCCCTGTAAACCGTAACAAGTTTAATGTAGGGAAGGGTAATGAAGGGTAATGAAGTTTCCAAGGCCTATATTGTGGTACCTATATGGAATATAACAATACTTGGTTGAATGGCATGGAAAGGGGCCCCCAGCAGGTCCCCGGCTAAAGCTGCCCATGTTGGTGCATGTGGGGGGTATGTGATGTGCTTTCAAAAGTTCACACCATCCATGGATGTGCTGGAGGTGCTCTCACGGCGGCGGCATGCTATTTAGGCTCTCCTATGAGCTAAACATACTACCGGCAGTGACACTGCCGCCGCACCACCACTAGCATTGGATTCAACTTGGAATCTGGCGGGTGGGTTCACCATGGGCTTGGTGATCTTCGCAAGACCACCTTGATGGTGATCGTACAGGAAGACTACCAAACTTGTAACAGTGCTTTTGCTGTAGAAGAGGCAAAATACTTTGTGCCTGTCTGCCTCGCAATGGATGGCACTGTGCTACACATATGCTTAAAAGCTTTGCTAGAAAAGCAGACATTTGAGGTCAGCAGGATCAGAAAGTCACTGGTGTTGTAGGTTGTGCTATATAGGAGCTGTTCTCCAGCCAAACTTAGAAACTTCCCACAATTCTCTGCTGCATTTTTAGTATAATTTATGTGGCACTCTAAGACTGAAAGTGTATTGTTTTTACTTACGCTGGCTCCTCCCTTGTTTCTGGAACAATGTAAATCATTCTGAAGATCTGTAATGACAGAAAAACACATGTCAGGGGGTTGATTTTATATATTCCAGGTTGACTTGGAAGGTATTTTATCAATCCAAAGCTGTAATGCTGTGCCTGGAGTGGTTAAAGGCTTTTGTCATTTTACAGCTCAGCATTGATGACATTAGCTATGCCTATTCTTAAAAACTTTGCTGTAGAAATGGCAAAAGATTTTGTCCCTTTCTAGCGCAGTGTGGCTGGCACTCTGCTAATCCTATGCTGAAATGCTTTGCAAGAAAAACAGACATTTGAGGTGAAGTGCGCTCCACTTAACTTTGGAACTACACAGAGATCTCTGCATCCTTTTTGGCATATCTATATCCTAATGACCAGGTTGCTGTGAGAAGCTCTGATAAAGGCGTAAACAAGTTCTCTGGCCAATGAATAGGTACAAGAAAAAAGCTTATAATCAATTGAACAATATAGATTGCTAAGCAAGGTGCATCCTCAGTGATATATCTTTGGTCAAACAGCAGTACAAATCTGTTCTAACTGAATGGCACAATGATGTGCTGATCAATCAGGATGAATAAATGTTCTTGTGCAATGACCACCCAAGGATTCCTGTAATGTATTAAGTATAAAAAGTCCTAAAAATCCAAAGGAGCACCCGGGAAGACCGATTATATTGGCTAAGGGAAGTCTCCTTGAGAAAAAATCAAAATATATTGAGGATGATTATATTCTCATCTCGCTGTATGTGGTAATATTATACACAAGTATTTCTCATAATGATGGCTTAAGAGCGGGTACGCACTTCTTACAAAGTCGGCAAACCATTGTTTGTGTAAGGAGGGGCGGACTGCAAGCCCCGGTTGACGCCATGGCCCAGAAGCCGCCCGTGCTGGTCACGCCAGGAGGCACTAATTTAAGCCAAGGAGGGCTCCCACAACGCGGGAGCCATTGTTTGTGTGAGAAGGGGCGGACTGCAAGTCCCAGATGACACCGCGGCCTGGAAGCTACCCATGCTGCTTGCGCCAGGAGGTGCTGATTTAGACCCAGGAGGGCTCCCGCAACACCAGAGCCATTGTTTGTGTGAGGTGGGGCGGACTGCAAGCAACAGTTGACGCCGTGGCCCGGAAGCCGCCCGTGCTGCTTGCACCAGGAGCTACTGATTTAAAGCCCAGGAGGGCTCCCGCAACGTGGGAGCCATTGTTTGTTTGAGGAGGGGTGTACTGCAAGCCCCAGTTGATGCCGCCGCCCAGAAGCTGCCCATGCTGCTTGCACCAAGAGGTGCTGGTTTAAGGCCAGGAGGGCTCCAGCAATGCCCATCTTTGCCCGTCATAGCCCGGAAGAGGCTGGGCTGGGCCACCCCCCTGAAACTTCACTCCAGAGGATGGTTGTCTACCATTCTCCAAAAGGTACTGTGCCCCAGTAAAACCAGGTGAATTCCGAGCATGTTTTAAAACACATCCACCAGGAAACGGCCCTTGGAAGCCATGGACACGTCAACTAAGATCTCGTCCAGTGCTGACTGCACTCCACTTACAACTATAGCTGACATTCCATGTAGCAATAGATTTTGACCTCTTGGAGATTCAGCAGAATTTCTGGTTAATACTACTAGGCCAGGGGATCAGGTGGCTAGGGAAGATAAGGAGGCGAATAGGGTAGATCATATTCCTCAGGAAAGGGGTGGAGGGCCGGTGGACCAAGAACCTTCAACATTCAAAACGGACCTTTGCAGGGAAATCTCCACTTCGAAAAAAGTCATAGGGACCTTGACTGGGCTTATCCTCAAATTGCTGGATAGATTAGAAGGACCGAGTAGCTCTGAAAGACTGCCCACTCTGAATCCCTGAAGACAGATGCCAACTTGAAACAACCTTTGCAATCCATTTGCACTGCTTCACCTGCTTCCCCTACTCTTCCAACTAATAATTCAAGCCAGCGCAGCTTGGCAAATTATAATATACTGATGGAGCAGGGTTTTTACTTTAAAACCGAATACCTGTTTCACTTTTGCATGTTATAACTAAAAGTACTACTGATTAATTATTAAGTATTAAAAGTTTGTCAAATGTTGTCTAATCAACCTCATTAACAAGAGAATTACACGTGGGAATGCTATTGCATGGCTACACTAATAAAGTGAACTAAGTTGGTGAGCAAACTGACAGAAATTGATGTTGCTTATGTGATGTTATGGTGTTTGCGCTTTAAATTAATATGCATTAATGGCTTTTGATGTCGCAAATGGCTAGATAAATACACACACATAAGGGTATTAGCAGGGGAATAACACTGTATAATCATTTCCGTGCAGTAATTCTGTTTTATGTTTATTTTTGCTTAAGTTGTCCAATGTGGCCTACCCAAAAATGGCTGCCATCTACAGCCTGCACTCGAGTAGATGGAAATTTACAAAAAGGCTTCGCTCTGCCTGTGACCTTGCACCTCCGATGAACTGAAAAGCCATAAGCATGATGACAAGTCCGGGACATCTGCCAAGAGCCCCTGGAAGACGGAAAAAGTTGATACGAACTTGTTATGAACTCACTATTGAAACAAATTCACCTAGTAGAGACATCCGTAAAAGTATCGAATTAGTCAGGGATGTTCAATTCTGCTATTCATTATTTGGGACAATCTATGCGTGAGAAAATCTCGCAGAATATCGAAAAAGTACCAAGATGACATTATTTCCGCCATTCATCCGTTCTGAACAAAGAAATGTAACTTTATAGAATGTAAATTTTAGTATAAATAATAGTAGACTAGAGAGGTCTAGCGCCACTTCTTCCCGAGCTGATGATGCGAGGTCCCTATGCTGACGGAGAGGACGATGACTCTACATGACTGCAGAAAACTCTAATTCTTTTACAGAGGACCGGTTCTGACTTAGGATCTGACATTTAGACAGAATAGGTAAATATGAGAGAAATGAATTTTGCATTTAATTGGCTTTTCCTACAATTTTATATAAATGAACCATCTGTTTGAATTCCAGTCTCGGGTGGTTATTTCTTGTCATGTTTATTGAATATTATTTGTGTAATCTATGAAATGTTCTCGTTTAGATCTCTAAGCAACTAGCTGGTCGCATTGACCTCAAAGTATAAGCAGATTGGATAGAGTTCATGTAAAAGGTGTTTCCCCTTTACAGGGCACGGATAGAGTGATTTAGGGTGAATGTTGGTGTAATGGGCCCCACCAGCGTGTGATGTGTGTATGAGTGTGTGACTGTGAAATCATACCGTCCGTGGAAGTAGAGGGGATTCGGAAGCTCTGATCTGCACCAGTTTCTTGGTAGTAGAATGATGGTTAGCTATTGTCTTGATCTGGCGAAATTGCGTGTATATAGGCTTGTTGATTATTGATTGATATTTGTACTAACACTATATGTTGAAGTCGTGTTGAGTTTTATGTATTGTGAACGGCTTCTGGGATGTAGGGAGTCGGTGACAGTTCCGTACTAGAGCAGAGGGAGTGTTGCTCTCTGAAAAAGGTGGGATTGTGGGCCCTGTATGCAGACAGGGGAAAACGTGTGACAATTGAAGGTGCGCGTCGCATTGTCTAGGTTCGACAAGGTAGCATCGCCGTGTGTTGCCATTAGAAACGTATTTCTGTGTGAGAGAAGTGTATATGATAGCGAAGGTTATCTGTGAAACTCTGGTCTTAAGTCCCAGGGATCTGTAAGGTATTCCGTTAAAGCTTACCGCTGGAGAAGTAATAGGTTTTCTCGGAGCTTGTTAGAAGGACAGGGCAGAGGGAAGCGCTGCTTTGTTAACGTGTGAGATAATTCTGTAGTAGGACAGACTGTTCGCTGTTCTCGAGAAAGACAGAATTATGTGTGAATGTACTACATTTTCTGGTGTGTAAGTGCGTGAATGAGAAGGCATTCTGGTTAATTGTGAGACTCTTAGGAACATTCCGGAGGAAAACAGTTAATTGGTGCTTGTTAGAAGGGTAAAGTAGAGGGATGTGCTACTTTATCAATGGAAGTAACGATTCTGTAGTAGGGCAGAGGTAAGCGCTGTTCTCGGGAAAGGCAGAATTCTCGTGGGAAAGGTCTTTTGCTATTCTATGGCTAGCGAAGCAGACAACGGAGATGTTTGTATGTTGTAACTAACGGACTCGTAGAAATTGAAACAAAGTCTACCATGTAGTCTTGAAAAGGAGGGGTAGACGAAAGAGCCAGGAGCCAGGAGCCGGAGCGACTGCAGCGACTGCTGACGTCAGGGAGACCGCGCTGTGATTGGACAGTGGGTTAGAACGGTGGAAGTGCAGAGATTGGTGTGCTAGTGTACGCCGCGCTAGGATTGGGAGACATACAGGGTGACGTAGACGCTCCAGGATTCGTGCGTTAGTGTGAGTCGCGCTGGGATTCGCGGACTGAGTAAGTGACGTAGACGCTCCAGGATTGGTGCGTTAGTGTGAGTCGCGCTGCAATTGGACAAGTATTTAGTGACGGCCCGTTAGGAATCAGTAACGCCAGCTCGTTGAGATGACGGACGGTGAAGGAGCACAGTGTCGGTGATAAGGACAAGGAATAAGCCAACTGGAAACTACCCGAAGGAGTCGAAGAAGCCCAGGGCTCCCGAGAAGACACAAGCTTTGAGGAGTTCCATACTGATGAGTGGGACCGGATTATAAGCCGCCCGGCTATGTAAATTACGAGACCAGGTTGTTTCATTTGAACCCACAGATTATATCCCCGTCCTGATGAAGCCATAAAGAAAGTGGAGGCTGAAACGCGAACGCGTCGACACTTTGATAAAGGAGGAGTCCACCGTGTTGTGGAATAAATACATGAGTTGCATTGGCATTACAAATTTAGATGAAGTACTTATATCTTTGTGTTGCTGATAGGTCTACCTTCTGATGTAGCACTATGCAATGTGAAGTGCACACATGTTTTATGGAATAAGTTTATAGGGGAAAGGATTTCTGATTGAGTTATTTTACACATGAGTTTGTGGAGTTTGTGGAGAAGTGTGGCTCAATGATTAGCGCGGCAGACCCTGATGCAGAGGTCTAGCCCGGGACCAGGGTTCAATTCCCCGCCTCGGCGGGTCTTGGGCTCAAAATTCCACGGACCTGATAATTCTCGCCTCGGTGCCATTCCAATCATGGAGTCCCACTCTGCAACTCTGGGCAATAGCTTGCTTAATCTCCACAACGGCCCCCACAACGCAAAGGATGCCTGGCCTCCACCTTGGGGGTGCCCAGGAGCGGACGCCTCACAGGGAAAGCCAGGATGGGTTCCACAGCTGTATTCGTACAAGCGCCGAGAGGCCTCCGGGTAGTCGTGCGCTATACAAGTATCCATACATATCCATACATATATGTGTTGTAGTGTAAATAGAAAAAAATTGTTTTGTATTCGATGTATTGATTGTGTGTATCGCGGTACACTATGTGTTTGGATGCTCACCGATGGATACTTGTGCCTGCATTATAATTATTTAAATTTGTCAGAAGAAATTGATTTTTTCGCCAAGGTAATTAATAAACTCTTGTGTAGAAAGTAAATATGATCTATCCCTCTATATCATTTGTACATATACCTTAGATGTTTCCTTGCCCAGGTATAGGAGGGTCATTTGGGCATCCCCCTAATTGTTTTGACTGCAATTGGACAAGAGATCGTACAGTTGTAGAAAGAGTAAACAGCTAGTGGAAAATAAGAAAGATGAATTACCACGCTGAGGAAAAGAAGAAAAAGTCCTTGTTTAATAAAGTAAAGAACTGGTTTGACAAGGATAAAGATATAGTGACTAGGGAAGGACAGTTATTGCCCCCGATAAGAACCCCGGCATCCTTCATGGTTGCAAAATATGGGTATCATACCTGTATTTGGTTAGATAACTGGGTGAAGTACACCAAGGACGATGGAGTATTAGCGTTCCCAGAACATGGTTCATTTAATCTGGCCATACTGAGGAACTTACGGGAACAGATGATGAACCTAGAGCCTCGGCCTAGGCCAACGCAGTTTGAGGCGTTGACTGAATGGGAAGATGAAATGCATGAACGAGAAAAGCAGAGGAGTGGAGGTAGTTACAGGTACATGTTTGGGCGAAAATATGATCGCGAAACCCATCATGACCGAATGAGACGATGGCGTGATGCCAGTATGACCGAGGGATTATATCCTGTAAGAACGGCAGAGGAATCAGGAGGGAGAAAGTGTACAGAGAAAGAACATAATGTAGAGACCAGAAGATATGGGGCAAATGAGTCTGATGATGATGTCTTAGAGGACATGCTCTATAAAAGACCACCCCCGTATAGACGAGAACCAGAGGTAGGAACAGCAGTTACCCCAATGAGAAACACCCTGCGGATTATAAAGACAGAGGCTACAGCCCCTGAGTTGAAAAGCAGTTGTTCTCTGGCGGAAAGAGAAAGAGAGAGAGAGAGAGAGAAAGAGAAAGAGAGAGAGAACGAGAGAGAGAGAAAGAGAGAGAGAAAGAGAGAGAGAAATAGAGATAGAAAGAGAGAATGAACTTGAAGAGGAAAAGACCAGAGAACTAGCGAGAACTACTTCTGAACTAACAGAGAAAATCAGGGAACTGACTAAAAATCTTGAGGCTGTTAAAGTGCCTGTGACAATAGGCCCGGTTATGCCGATTTTTGACAAGCAGAGGACGGGTGAAAGTGGTTTGAAGGTGCCATATGTGGGCAATAGACTGATTGTACCTCCGGAACAGGCAGAAATGAGAGCGGGAGAAACACAGTGGAGAACAGGAGAAAATCAGTGGAGACATACCATATGTGGAGGGGAATTGAGTGTGCAGACTAACTCAAGTTTGAATTCTGGATGTATGGAAGGGAACAGAGGATCAATTTTAGAACCGCAAACAGTGACAGAACCAGGGAGTACAGAAAAATCTGTGATAACTGCTGAGGATTTGAATGATTGGCTGAAAACTTTACAGAAAAAGGAGAAAGAGTCACAGGGAATTGATGTAGCTAGGCTACGTATGGAAATGGAAGAGATGATTGTAGGTACACTCCCTACAGAAACGCTGAAGAATTATCAGGAAGAGGAGATTATTTTCCTTTGCAAGAGTGTCACATGGAGAGCAAAGAACATACATGACAGGTTGAAAGGAATAGCCAGTGAATTGGGAATTGACATGGACAAGGTGAAAGCTTTACAAAAACCTTACCGAGTGGATTTTTCAGACAAAGATATTGAGAATCTAAACAATGCAGGCCGAACAGGACAGATTAAGGAAATGATTGCTTTGCTGAAGAAATGGGGAGATTTAGAGAAATGGAAAGACAGATGGTATCGAAAGCGAGAGGATGGGGCAGATAGAACTTACTCATCATTTCCCCTAAAAGAAAAAGAGAAGGCAGTGACAGCTTACCCCATGAGCAAGATTCCAGGAGGTGGGTACGTACATGTCCCATGGACCAGACAGGATATTTTATCATTTATGAATGATTTTCATCGACTAAGGGAAAAGCCCGTTGAGTGGTACAGACAAGTCGACAGATTTGTAAAGCTGTCAAAAGTACTGTGGATTGACCTGAATAGTCTGTTTGATATAATTGTACCAGCAGACCTGTGGGCAGAATGTAAAATAGTCATAGACTGGCCCACTAAAGAATACCCGAGAGATCCAAAAACAGGAGCTCCAGACCCGGAGGTAATGAAGAGGTATGAGCAGGTTATGGCCTTCATGAAAAATAAGGTACCTCCCAAGGAGACAGACTGGGTTAAAATAGATCGAACACATCAGGAATTGAAAGAATCAGTACATGCTTACTATGAAAGACTGATACTAGCTTTTAAGCAGTTCAGTGGAGATGAACACCTGGGTGACAAGGATCTGAGTCATTTTGTGTATAGGTTTGTGTACGGTTTGCGGCCTGAAATCAGTGAAATGATATGGCAGCATACCGTAGACTGGCAGAGTAAGAAGATTGATGAGATTCTGAGACATGCAAAATACTTCAGTGATGAGATTGAGGCAAAGCAGAGAAAACTGAAAGAAAAGGCAATGTGGGCACAGGTGAAAGTCGCAGAAAGACAGGAAGCTCAATTGATTGAACAAGCAAATAATCCAGGAAATAAACCCAAGTTTGGTCCAGGAAAAGGAAAAGGGAATAGAAGAGGCCAAAAAGAAGTTCCCGTGTCACATCTGTGGAAAATTAGGGCACTGGAAATCCGAGTGTAAGAATCCACCGTCTACTAATGACGATAATTCATCATTGAATTCACAGGTGCAGAGTGAGGGGTGTGGTCAGCATCGGCAACAGCAGACAGCTGATAAGCAGCAGAATCAGGTGCCAAAACCACCCTTGCCACAGAGAAAAGGATCCCAGAAGTACAGCCAAGAATCGGGGTTCTACGACGAAGAGCAGGTAATCAAACCAAAACGCGCAAGCGCTGTTTCACAGTACTGGCTGAAAAATGAGGGAAGTGACTCTGAGGGAGACTTCTGACGGTGCCGAAGAGAGGAGGAGGAGTGTGTACTTGGCGCAACTCTAGAAATAGACCAGGCAGGGCCTTTTGTAGATGGGAAAATTAATGGTGAAAGTGTCACTTTCCTAGTTGACACTGGGGCCACGAGATCAACTGTCAGGTCAGCTGATATAAAGAATCTTCCTCTCTCGGACGAAGCAATCCAAGTGGTTGGTGTGTCTAACACACAGATCAAAACACTACTTACTGAACCAGTAAGGGTTAGAATAGGGACATTTTCAGATATGCACCGATTCGTGGTGTGTGACACAAGTCCTGTGAACTTGCTAGGCAGGGATATGCTGTGCAAGATGAATTGCACTATTTTCTGTACTCCAGATGGAATAACCTTTGAGACACCTGATGAGGATGTTCTATACAGAATGGCCATGGATAACCGAGAATGTGAGGCTTTGGGAACATATGCAATATTTAATCCAGATGCATTACCCCCAGAGCTGAAACAGACAGTGAAAGCAGCAGTTTGGGATTTTACTGGAGAAGACGTGGGCCTAATGAGAAATGTAGATCCAGTAAAGATTACCGTAAAAGAGGGAGTGGTTTACTCAAACATACCGCAATACAGATTGACACCTGAAATAATTGAAGGAATAACACCCTTAATTGAAAAAATGATCCAGCAAGGGGTGTTTTTTTTTTTTTTCAGAATATAAAAGGGACCTTTTGTTTTATTATCCATATGAATTATTCAGTATGACATCCATGAAACACTTAAATTAGAAGGTTACGTGTGTATGAGATGATTTTTAAGTTTTTCTTAAGGGATGTCATGAAGCAGTAATTGAGGTAATTTGGGCTATTAAGAAGTAGAATTTCTTCTCTTTCCTATGAGCTGCCAGCATCCTTTTCAAACCTGGGGTTTGGCTTGTTCCTTGGAATTGTGTGCTGTTTTCATTGTTTCTTTCCTGATGGAAAGAAATCCAACCTTCACCGTCATTATTTAAGTTAAGAAGCATTGGCTCACAGTCACAGAAACAATTACAATTGCATGGGACCCATGGCATCTGGAGTGAAATGTAAAGGTTGTCACATCTTAGGAAATGTTTCGTAGGAGCACAATAAAGGAAAATTAGTCAACATACTACTTAAGAAATGTTTCGCTCAGAGTGCAGGACAATGAACAAGCATGAATATAGGTTAACGCAGCATATCATAAATTCCAAACGTTTCTTGATAAGAAAATAAATGTCTTTTTAGGTCTCGGCTACAGAAAGCTTTTGCCAGTGTTGTTGTTTCCAATGTACATCGAGTGAGATTTGGATCTGTTCCCTGCTTGTGATAAGAGGGCTTTGGTGTCCATCTCACTTCCGTGCTCTTGATTCAATGACTGCCCTCCTTATTTTTGTACTCGCCTCACCCAGGAGCGTTTTGGCTTCACATTGTTCCGAATGGTTGACTTGTATGCTTCCACAACTGATGTTGATTTTATTCAGGGGCTTTTTTTTTATTTTCATTGCATCTCTATTGTACCCCCTCATTCCCTTTTTTTTTTTTGGTTTTTTTATTTGTGCTTGCGATTACAACAGAGAAAAAAAGAAAAAGAAAGCAGGGGAAAAACAGACCTTAGCTCATGACAATGAGAAAATACAGATTGGTTGTAAACTTATGTAGTCCTAACACCAGAACTTACTAAGCAATTCTCGGCACAATATGAATAAACAAAAAAAAAAAAAACAAGTAAATAAGGATACTTCCATCATTACTGATTACAATACAATCTGTCAATAGGGGGCGTTATATAGCATATTGGAATACTATTAAGAGGATGGCTGCTTAACCTAGATAGGGCAACAGAACCAAAATGATTGACTTATCCATGCCTCAAGTGGAGCCCAGATCTTTCTACCAAAGTCACGCCTGGCTCTACCCCACCTAGCCCAGACTCCAGACTCCAAGTTATATAGTGCTAGAATCCTCCTTCTCCAGTCAAGGAAGGTAGGTGACCCAGGACTTATCCACTCTGAAGTGATACAAAGGCGGACCATAGCCATAGATATTAACAGAAAAGCTGAAGAATACCGGGGCCGAATATGCTCGCTGTTGCTTTGATACCCACAGATAACTAACTCGGGGGAGAGGACAGCAGGGATCCCGAGACTGGAATTGAGGAACTGCTCTACGTCCTTCAAAAAAAGCTTCAGCTTGTGACATCCAAAGAACATATGGACATCATCAGCCGCCATTAACCCACACCTTGGGCAGCTATGCCCCACACAACCCGCCCACTTAGATATCTTGGCTGGCGTGTAATAAAGGTCAAATAGAGCCATGTAACACTGAGAGCGTAGACTGCCAGAAATGAGGACCCTACCGGCTAGTTCCAGGGAAGTAACTATATCTATTCCTGTTGTACCAAATTTGACGTCTAATTTTGTTGTAGACGCAGAAATATCGTCAGGGAGCTTTGTGAGTAAATGGCGGTAAATAACCCCAATTTTAGAACGCTTAGCAATAAGTTCTATCAGCATTATCTTCCCAAATAGTCCTTCAGACTTCAATTTGCTTCTTTCTATAAAGCTACGGAGCTGTAAATATTTAAAGAAGTCAGATGTATTAAGCAGATACCTCTCCTTAAGACATGCAAAAGAGGCCAGCCTCCCTTCGTATCCTAAATTACCAAGCACAGTTAATCCTAAAGCTGACCAATTAAAGGTGACTTGATCCTGAAAGACTGCTGGCAGTAGCCGGGCTGCAGAAAAGGGTGTATAAAAGTTAATGTTAGGAACTAAAAATTTACGACGGACCTTACGTCATACCGAAAACATAGACCAAATGACCTTAAACCTAGTTCTTTTATAATAACTTGGTTCTAAAACCCGAACTAAGACTCGTTTAACATCTTCACCAACCCAATTTCAAAAATTGAGGGCCTACAGGCCAGAGAGGGGCCGGCGGCGTCTCCCAACAATGGTAACCCAAAGTATTGAATCATTGAAGACCAGAAATAAAATAACAAGCTGGGGACCCCCCAGCCACCACGTGTGCGAGACTGGAACATCCATTTAGCCGCCCTTCTGGGCTGCTTGTAACCCCAAAGAAACCTGCTGCAGATTCTATCTGCCAAAACTAAGCTGGAATGAGGCATCTCCAAGGGTACTGTTCTAAAAATATATAAGAATTTAGGCAGAATCAACATCTTAAGGACATTGCATCTGCCATAAAGGGAGAGATGGAGATTGTCCAGCCTTGCCAATATTGTTTTTACCAAGTTAATTATAGGCAAAATGTTTAAATCTGGGATAGTACTTACATGTGCTGTCATATATACACCCAGATATTTTGCAGACTGCACTATCGGGGCATCTGAGGGGCCCATAGCTGTTGATTGGATAACTTGAGTCTTAGCGACATTAAGTTTGTAGCCTGAAAAGGCTCCATACTGATCTGCTATGATTTTAACAGCCGTGTAGGCAGACGAAACATCTGAAGTCAGAACAACAATATCGTCGGCATAAGCTAAAACCTTATAATCCGTTGAATGAATCGTAACTGGATGTATATCCTGCGCTTTCTCAATTAAATATAGAAAGGGTTCTAAATACAGTGCAAAAAGGAGAGGGGAGCACGGGCAGCCCTGGCGAGTACCCCTTCCTATTATGAATGGCTTAGAAACAAGCCCAGCAACTGAGACAGTGGCTTTAGGAGTAGTATACAAAGATTGGACTGCATGGATAAATTCAGGGCCGAGGCCTTTCCAACTGAGGACCGCCCATAGAAAATGCCAAGCGACCCTGTCGAACGCTTTTCAGCATCCAGCAGGATCGCCCCTACAGGTGATGATGTTGCCTGGGCCCAGTCCAATAATGCCACTACTCGAGATACGTGATTTGCTGTATCTCTGCCTGGGATAAAACCATGCTGGCGTAGCGAGACCAAAGGAGTGATTATAGCAGCCAATCTAGATGATAGGATCTTGGCAAAACTTTTATTGTCCGAATTTATAAGTGAGATAGGCCTAAATGAGGCAGGATCCAATTCGGGTTTGTCTTTTTTCTTAAAAAAAATAATGTTGGTCAGAGTCCAAGACTCAGGGATACTTCCCGATTGTGCAGCCCTCAAAACTGAGAGAAGAGCCCAACGAATCTCCTGAGTGAATACTTTATAAAACTCTAATGGAACTGCATCAGGGCCTGCTGCTTTGCCATTGGCCAGTGCTCCAATTGCTGTCTCAACCTCTTCCCATTCGATGGGGGCCGAAAGGACGCTTTTTTGTTGATCGGTAGGTTGGGTCGTTGGAATACTGGCCAGAAAGGCTGCAACGTGCTGGTCGGAATTTGCAACGCAATTACTAGTTTCCTTGTAAAGATTTTTATAAAACTGTTGAAATACCTCAAGGATCGCTTCTGGGGTTTCAAAAAGCTGACCTTGTGGGTTCTGTATCTTAGTGACATAATTAGCCAGCCCCTTCTGCTGAAGTCTCTTTGCCAGAACCTTACCTGACCGCTCTCCCATTTCAAACATCTCGGAGCGATATTGCAAGAATTTAGCGGCTAAATCCTGACCAAAAAACTCCAGCAGAGAGGCCCTCGTCTTAGCTATTTTGGCATGAATTTGCGTAATGGCTCTACCTTCACTTACAGCTTCAATCAGTTCTGTCTCTACTGTGCTTAAAACTGCCAAGCGCTCGTAAATTTGTTGCTGGGCTACTCTTCGACGGAAGAAGGAGAAACTCCTAGTCTCACCCCTCATGGCCGCCTTGAATGAATCCCACACCACATTCTCAGAGGCTGTGCCAACATTAAAATCAAAGAATTCACTAATCCAGCACTTCATATGGTCTATATAGGCCTGTTCTGTCAGCAGTTTTCTTTCGAAGGTCCAAGCCCTAAATTCTGGTGCCTTCTGTGGGAGAGTATATTCCACAATAAGTAAATTGTGATCGGATAATACCCTTGGATGCAATGATATGGATGATGACGAAACCAACTGTTCAGATATAAAAAAAATAATCTAGCCGGGACATTTTATTGTGTGGGGCCGAATAATATGTAAATCCGTCTAATAATTGATTATGGAACTGCCAACAGTCTAACAAGTAATGCTCTTGTACTAAAGCTTGTAATGCCCTAAACACCCTGGGCTTTTTCCCAAAATAAGTTCGGTCCGTTAATAAATTAATACTAACCGCTAAATTGATATTAAAATCTCCACAGAAAAAGATAGGGTTTGGATACAGAGCTAATTCAGTATTCAGGTGGTGCAGAACTGCCGGATCGTCTAAATTTGCCCCATAAACCGTACATATTGTATAAGGCCTAAGGTTTAGAATTACCTCCACAATCACCCATCTGCCTGCACCATCTTGACTGGTCCTTCTGCAAGAACAAAGACCTCGTCGTGCCAAGACCGCCACCCCCCTGATCTTAGAAGTTTGACGAGAGCAGCCAATTAATTCAAATCTAGGTATCCGAAGCATACCCCGCTCATTCCAGGGAATGTGGGTCTCTTTAATACAGATCAGATCGAGCCGTAAAACTGACAAGAACTTTGAGAACAGAGCCCTTTTCCTTCCATTATTTAGCCCACAGATATTCCAGGAAGCTATCTTAATTTTTGCTTGCGCCATTCGGTGTATATACAGATACCTGCACTATGATAATAAACTTCTGACTTTAAATGACTACCAACAAATACCTTTTCTGTGTCGAATCCATCAAAAAATACTGAACTACACATAACTAAGTTGAACCACAAGCATTTTTTAATACTAAAAATAACCCCCCTCCACCCAAAACACCCCCTCACCCCACCACCCCCACCCACACCAACCCCTACAAAGGGCAACAGGGCCTTAGCCCTTGCAATGGAGGAGCCGGCAAGACTCCCACTCCTGGAAGCCATCACCACACTGTATGTAGGAAGATACTCCTATAGTTTGCTTTCTCCTGACTCCAGACTTCAACAACAACAACATTTATCAATCTTGTGCAATAGGCAAAACCAGTGAGGGCCAAAATAAGAGACTCAAACATAAACATTGTCAGATCTCAGGCAAAGGTCCGGGAAGGGGAGACTTATAGAGGGACCAGCCTTGATCATATTATAATAAACACCAGCTGCACATCACCACAAGTCAAGCCATGCTTTTCCTTATAATGAATCCAAATAATCCTTAGCTTTCACTTCGGATTGCAAAAACTTAACTTGGCCCTTAAAAATAACCTTGAGCTTTGAAGGAAAAAGCAAAAATGCCTGAGCCCCCTTTGACTGAAAGGGAGTGATTAGTTGACGGAGGTGCCACCTTCGCTCGACTGTAACAGGACAGAAATCAGGGCGCACAAAAAATTGACATCCCTTGGCAGACCTTTTTCTATCGGGGCGTGCCAAATCAAAAAGTTTCTCCCTGGCCAAAAAATTATTTAAACAAATGAGGATAGCTCTTGGCTTATCCGAAACATGGTTAGAACCCCCACTCTGCTTAAATGGATAACGATGAGCACTTCTGTCCCCCAATCTCACTGCTGAATCTCTGGGAATGATTCTGTAAATAAGTCGACAATGAATTTCCGAGTGTCTGATCCCTCGATCCCTTCAGGAACACCAAGGACCCGGAGGTTGTTCCGACGTGCCCTATTTTCAAGATCCGTGAGTTTCCATATAATGTCTTCCCGTTGTGACTGAATAGTCGCAGTTAAATTTTTTTGTGAACTTAGATCATCCTCTAACGTAGAAATTCTCTCCTCGGCCTCGCCTACTCTCGTGGCGATTTCGGTACAAGTTTTTGCGACCCGCCGTATGGAATTCTGGAGACGACGACAAGCCCCTTGTGTCCGAGCGCTTTCCTGCCTTGACTCTTCCCTGTGGGCCATTATGGATTGATAAATCACTGCCAATGTGATTTCCGTTGAAGGAGAGCCTGGAATTGATCCATGGTTAATAGCAACTATGGAAGGTAGCCCAGGGGGATCAACAGATGGGGTCTGTCCAGAAAACGAGTAATCCCAAGTTAGGGAGCCTGCTTCCAAGCGCTCCTGATCTGGGGCTCTTACAGATTTCCGAACTGTTCCATTAACTATATGTACAAGCTCGTTACTATCCCAGTCCCCTGGGTCACTAGCATCAGACCAGTCCTTGCCTTCTGCAGGATCACCCTCTTCCTCTGAGGACATAGTATGGTCTGAGAGAGAGTAAAATGTATCTGCGGCATCGGCCTCAACCCGTACAGACTGGGATACATATTGTGGAGGGCCATCCAGATTTGAGCTTACCTCCAGCAAGGGGTGTTAAGAGAAATATTGAGCAGCCCATGTAATTCACCGATAATGGGACTGAAGAAACCTAATGGAAAGTTCAGAATAGTACAGGATTTGAGAAAGATTAACAAGATTGTTGTGCCATGTTGTCCTATTGTGCCAAATCCATCAGTAATTTTGTATCAGATTCCCCATGATGCAGAATTGTATACGGTAATTGATTTGTGTCATGCTTTCTTTTCAATCCCATTGCATCATGACAGCCAGCCAATATTTTCTTTTAGATTTGGAGAACGGATTTTGGCCTGGTGCCGAATTCCACAGGGGTATACAGAGAGCCCCTCAATATTTAATCAATTGCTAAAGAAATCTCTGGAAAGTCTGACAATGCCTGAAAATTCAGTTTTGGTTCAATATATTGATGACCTACTTGTGGCATCAAAAACACGTGAATCTTGTGAAGTAGATACCATTGCATTACTGAATCATTTGGCAGATGGAGGGTTAAAGGTATCTCCAGCCAAATTGCAGTTCTGTAAGAAAGAAGTCCAGTATCTGGGACACAATATTGAGAAAGGCCTGAGAAAAGTGACTATTGACAGAATCAAAATCATTAGGGGAATGAGAGCCCCAATGACACAAAGAGAGGTGAGAATGTTCCTGGGAATGGTGGGTTACTGTCGTCAGTGGATAAGTAACTTTTCCCTGATTGCCAAACCATTGATCAAATTGACCAAAAGTGAGGTAAAAGACCCATTAGAACTAAACCCAGAAGAAATGGCTGCATTCAGAGAGTTAAAGACAGACTTTGTGAAGCTCCTGCCCTAGGAATGCCTGATTATGAAAAGGAATTTGAACTGTACTGTAGTGAGAGAAATGGATGTGCACTTTCAGTGTTAATCCAGAAACATGGACGTCTGAGGAGGCCAATTGCCTATTTCTCAGCAACTCTTGACCCAGTAGCTGTGGCTTTGCCAGGTTGCCTAAAAGCAGTAGCTGCTACCTGTAAAACTCTGGAACAAAGTGAGGGAATCATAATGGGATACCCTGTATGGGTATTTGTACCTCATGATGTGGCAATCCTTTTAACAAGGAGCCGGACACAGTTCATGTCTCATAGTCGGCTGACTAAATATGAGAAAGTCATTCTTGGTGCAAACAATGTGAGTCTGGAGAGATGTGTGAATGTGAATCCAGCGACACTGTTGCCTGATGCTGAATGTGTGGGAGTGAGAAATGATGTTGATCATGATTGCCTGGATGTACTTGATTACAGTACAAAGCCAAGGCCAGACATACGAGATCTGCCACTGCCTAAAAGTGATCATGTGTTGTTTGTGGATGGATCTTGTCTGAGAACAGATGAAGGAGTGTTGAGTGCTGCATATGCTGTGTGCAAAGTCTCGGAAGTTGTGGAAGCATCACCTTTGAAAGGAGTTAAATCCGCTCAGGTGGCAGAATTGGTGGCACTGACAAAAGCATGCAAGATTGGGAGAAGTGTGAGAGTGACTGTGATGACGGACAGCCAGTATGGCTTCGGAGTTGTCCATGATTTTGGCCAGCTATGGCTACAAAGAGGTTTCCTGACCTCAAGTGGAACTCCCATAAAGAATGCTGAAGTGGTTGGAAAACTGCTAGAGGCGCTACAGCTGCCTAAATAACTAGCAGTTGTAAAATGTGCTGCTCATGGTCATGGTGATGATTTTGTAACAGTGGGTAACAAGTTTGCCAATGACATAGCACAATATTGTGCCAGAAACAATCACTCAATTAACAGGAGTAAAGAACGGGAAATGTCTTCTTGTTCCTTAATGTTTACTAATGAAGTGGGAACATGGGAGGAAGTAAAACAGCTGCAGGATGAGGCAGGAGATGAGGAAATGAGAGATTGGGTGAAAGCAGGTTGTGCGCCTAGAGAAAAAGATCATGTGTGGGTCTATAGGGATAGAAGACCAGTCATGCCACACAGCATGCTATCAACAATGGCAAGGATGTATCATGGCCAAGGACACTTGGGGAGGGATGCTATGATAAGACCCTTTAAGCAAACCTGGTACAGTCCAAAGTTTAGACTGATAGCAGAAAGTCTCTGCCAGAGATGTCTGATATGTCAGCAATTCAATCCTGGAAAAAAACCAGTGGTGAGCCTAGGAACAATAGGCAGGGAGGGAGGACCCTTCACAAGAATGCAGATAGACTTCATTGAAATGCCCCCAGTCAACAGATTGAGGTATGTCCTGGTGGTGGTCTGTTTGTACTCAAGGTGGGTGGAAGCGTACCCAACAAGAAGGAATGATGGGATAACAGTGGCCAAATTACTGTTAAGAGAGTTCATCCCAAGGTACGGGTTCCCAGTAACCATTGAATCAGACAGAGGAGGACATTTTTATAATGAAATCATGGGTCTAATTTGTGAAGCATTGAGTGTACAGCAGAAGCTGCATTGTGCTTACAGACCAGAGGCTTCTGGTGTAGTTGAGCAGATTAATGGTACCATCAAAAATAGAATTGGCAAAATGTGCTTAGCCACAGGAATGAAATGGCCCGATGTCTTGCCTCTAGTCCTAATGACCATTAGGTCTTCTCCAGACAGAACAACAGGTTTGAGTCCACATGAAATTATCATGGAACGTGCTATGAGGCATGCATATGTACCAGTGAACAAGCTGATGACTATAACTGATGACATGATTTTGGATTACTGCAAAGGCCTGGCTGACGCAGTTCATTCTGTGTTTCACCAGGTTGGAGAAGACGCCACCACACTTGAAAAGAAACCAGCCCATGATCTAAGCCCAAGGGACTGGGTAAGGATAAAAGTCCACAGAAGAAGGAATTGCCTGGTTCCAAGGTGGGGAAGGCCAAGACAAGTCATCTTGACCACAACGACTGCTGTGAAGTGCGCTGGTGTGAAAAATTGGATACATGCAAGCCACACACTGAGAGTTCCAAATCCAAGAGATGGTACTGGAAAAGAATACTTTGAAGAATCAGATTCCAGTGATGATGCAGACAGTGAGACAGTAAGAAGGAAAAAGAATCCTGAAAGTGGGGAAAGTGAGTCGAGAGAAATTTTCATCCCACCAGAAGAGGTTCTGAAGATAACAGTGCAAACTGCAGAAGCAAGTTCAGACTCAGAAGAATTGCCTGAGGTTCCAATTGACAGTGACCAAAACAAAAAGAAAGAAAGAAAAGAAAAGAACATTCCAACAGAAGAGACACCTGAATCACATGAGGAAATTGGACAAGTTCCACCTGAGATAAATATTGAAGAAAAAGGGACAGACAAAGACAGAGAGGGACAGATTGCGGAAAAACCCCGAGGAGGTGTAGGGAACATCTACAACAAGCTAGGTGAAGGGACAAGTAGACAGCAAGAAGATTGCGTGTCGGAGACCCGAGGAGGGAGAGAAGTAGGGAAATCTCAATTGGTGGAAAAAGAGACTGTTGGAGAAAAGGAAGTTGTTGGAGAAAAGAAAGCTGTTAACGAACCAGAAGTAACTGAAACAGAGTCTGATGAAAGTGACAATGAGATACATGGAGGACGAGTTCTGAGAAAGAGAACTTGGCTTGGAGAAAGAAACAATAAAGAAGGAAAGCAAAAGAGAAACGCTAAAGGAGATCTTTGGCCAAATAAGATAAAGAGACTAAGGTACAGACTGACACGAGTTAACTCTTCGAAAGCTGAACAAGTGAACGAAGTGTCAAGTCAAAATCCAACTAAAGAAGAAGAAGAAGCAAAGATACCTGAGAGAACTAAAAGAATAAGGAAACCAAACCAGAGGTATAAGTCACCGGAATGGACGTATGTGGCACTGCCTGAACAAGGAGAAGAGGCGGACAGTCAAGGAAGTCCAGAGGAGGCTTTACTGAAGGAGGTTGCTGAAGAAGAAGCTGTGGGAATTCTGAGAGTTATCTTGTCCGACATTGGAGAAGAGACGGATGTTCAGGACCTGATACCGTTTGACGATGATGAAGAAACAGTGAAAAGTGATGAAAATCCAAATTGAGTAAATCCAAGGAAAATTCACTTGGAGAAGAGAAGAAGAAGAAATACTAAAATTAGTAGATTGTAATAATCTGTTGGGTACTTGCTGCCCTTAAAAGTTCAGTAGAGGAGTAGAAGAGGCTAAGTCAAAAGACACGGTCAAAATTAACAAAATGGCTAACACTGAGAATACTAAAAGTAAATGTACCTTTCTGAAAAGATGGTGCAAGATGTGCTGCTGCTGTACAGGTTTATTAATGCTGCTTTGGAGCGTGCTTGCTCTACTGATTTCATTTAGAGTCACTATAGATACTTTAGAAGGTCATACTGAGAACAAGACTAATATAGGGAAGAGTCAATTAAAGGTAGTTCCAACTAGAACTAGTAATGTACATATACATAAAGATAGGTCAATTAACGATTTTTCTAGCAATGTTTTTTCTAAATTGTTGTACGAGTACGTAAAGACAATGGAAGTAAGGGATTGCTACGTTTGCATGCAGTTACCTGCCTCTGTTTCGGAAGGAGTGACTTATCATCATCTTCCGGCTACGTATGGAATTTCCTGTAGTGTGTTGATTAGTATATTTTATCAGTTAGGGAAATTAGATTACAATATGTCTAATATAGATAATATTCTTGGGCAGTTGCCTATGAATAAAGCACTGAATCCTGCAAAGGATGCTAACACTTTAGGTGAGATTTTTCTAGAAACCAAAGAATTAACCTTAGACTATGTTTTTAGAAATAATTTAACCTGTAGTTTGAAGGGAGAAGAGAAGAATTTTCTAGACATGGTTGAGAGAAGAAGATTGAACATGCACAAGAAAGCAGAAGGGCATAAAATGAGTGACACAATGTGGGATATTGAGAAAGAAAAGGAGTTCAAAAATGGAGCCAGTCCAACTATGGCTATAGATGCCCCACAGAAAGGAAAACTGTGCATTACCAGGAAGAGATCCCAATATGATTATTATTTCATAGGGACTAGTGAGTGTCATGATACATACTTTATTGCAACCGGATGGGGATTTAGAGGCGGAGAAGATCCAGTTTTTCCGGGAGTTTATTATATTTGTGGGAACAAGGCTTATTACCGTTTGCCTGACCATTGGTTTGGTACATGTTATGTTGGCCTGGTCTTTCCAAAGATTTTTCACATGGATAGAGTAGATGATGCTGAACATTCTAACACATTAACACGTTATAGAAGAGAAACATGGACAGAAATTGTAGGGGATATTTTTGGAGCTTTAATTCCAGCAGTGGGAATTTCTTTGAATGCATTTGGCATTCGAAAGCTGTCAACAGTGGTGGATCGCTTGTCAACAAGCACCGCTGGAGGCTTTCTTTTGGTTAATACAGAAATGGTTGCTTTGCCTGCTATGGCAATGCAAAATCGACTTGCCCTTGACATTCTTTTGGCAAAAGAGGGTGGAGTCTGTGGAATGCTGAAGGTTCAACATTGTTGCACTTACATTCCTGACGAAAGCAAAGATCTAAAAGTCTATATCAAAAATATTACTGATTTGCATGAAGAATTAGTACCACTGGAAGCTGAAAGTATCTGGACTAAAATGGCAAATAAGATGATTGCTATCAAAAACTTTGTAGCTAAAATAGGTAGTACAATATTTGGTAAGATATTATTTCCATTAACATGTGTAATTGTTGCATTATTGATCCTTAGATTAGGATGTATGTGTTGTAGATATAGAAGAAATAAAAAGAAAATCACAAAAGAAAATGTTAAAAGGAGACAAAAGAAACCAGAAAGAGATCCACAAGAAATAGAATTAGAAGAGCTAAGAGAAAGCATGTATATAGAAACTAAAAAGGAAGATGAGATGGAAACTAGGGTTTAGAAACATGAACAAGAACAAGAAGATATTTTGAATTCTTCCAAAAGGGGAAACTAAATTGATTTTTGGGGTTTGATTTTTGTGGTGATTGTATATCACCAAAGGGGGGATTGATGGAGCAGGGTTTTTACTTTAAAACCGAATACCTGTTTCACTTTTGCATGTTATAACTAAAAGTTCTACTGATTAATTATTAAGTATTAAAAGTTTGTCAAATGTTGTCTAATCAACCTTATTAACAAGAGAATTACACGTGGGAATGCTATTGCATGGCTACAATAATAAAGTGAACTAAGTTGGTGAGCAAACTGACAGAAATCGATGTTGCTTATGTGATGTTATGGTGTTTGCGCTTTAAATTAATATGCATTAATGGCTTTTGATGTCGCAAATGGCTAGATAAATACACACACATAAGGGTATTAGCAGGGGAATAACACTGTATAATCATTTCCGTGCAGTAATTCTGTTTTATGTTTATTTTTGCTTAAGTTGTCCAATGTGTCCTACCCGAAAATGGCTGCCATCTATAGCCTGCACTCGAGTAGATGGAAATTTACAAAAAGGCTTCGCTCTGCCTGTGACCTTGCACCTCCGATGAACTGAAAAGCCATAAGCATGATGACAAGTCCGGGACATCTGCCAGGAGCCCCTGGAAGACGGAAAAAGTTGATACGAACTTGTTATGAACTCACTATTGAAACAAATTCACCTAGTAGAGACATCCGTAAAAGTATCGAATTAGTCATGGACGTTCAATTCTGCTATTCATTATTTGGGACAATCTATGCGTGAGAAAATCTCGCAGAATATCGAAAAAGTACCAAGATGACATTATTTCCGCCATTCATCCGTTCTGAACAAATAAATGTAACTTTATAGAATGTAAATTTTAGTATAAATAATAGTAGACTAGAGAGGTCTAGCGCCACTTCTTCCCGAGCTGATGATGCCAGGTCCCTATGCTGACGGAGAGGACGATGACTTTACATGACTGCAGAAAACTCTAATTCTTTTACAGAGGACCGGTTCTGACTTAGGATCTGACATTTAGACAGAATAGGTAAATATGAGAGAAATGAATTTTGCATTTAATTGGCTTTTCCTACAATTTTAGATAAATGAACAATCTGTTTGAATTCCTGTCTCGGGTGGTTATTTCTTGTCATGTTTATTGAATATTATTTGTGTAATCTATGAAATGTTTTCATTTTGATCTATAAGCAACTAGCTGGTCGTATTGATCTCAAAGTATAGGCAGATTGGATAGAGTTCATGTGAAAGGTGTTTCCCCTTTACAGGACACGGATAGAGTGATTTAGGGTGAATGTTGGTGTAATGGGCCCCACCAGCGTGTGATGTGTGTATGAGTGTGTGACTGTGAAATCATACCGTCCGTGGAAGTAGAGGGGATTCGGAACCTCTGATCTGCACCAATACCACCACGCTGGAGGGGGTGTAGGGAGTCTAAAGAGGGAAACACACTATACACAAGGGTACCGGCACATCGATCACCTCGCCTTAGAGAGAGAGGGGACGGGTTATCCAATCAGCCAAGACCTCCCCCAAATCTGCCTAGTCGCTATGGTCAAGTGATTTATATGACAAATGTACCTAAAGGTGGTGAATTTACCAAACACAAGAATGAAGAGTCCATCAAGAACAAATCAGGATTAGGCATGAAAGGGGGTGTAGGTCTGTGATAAGGGAGGATACCCTGAGAGCTAGAAGATGTGTCCTGATTAATAGCCCCATAGATGCCAAAGAGTTTACACTAGCTGATTAAAGCTTAGTATATAATATAATTGACCTAGAAGCTAGGACATGCTCTACACCTACATCGAATATACAACTTAAGCTGCAGATGGCCATTAATGTCGCCAAGCCCATGCTTAATACAATGCCAATAAGGCCATCTTGGTCTTTGCCTTTGGCACAAAATGATTGACTGACTGCAACTAGGGTCTTCACTTAAATAAGCCATACTTAGCAGCCTTGTTCCTTCTTCCAACGTAGCCCCTCCATCATCTGAGGGAAGCTTAACAGAAATAAAGTTATGGACTGGCATAGAATCCACAAAACTTACCCCACAGAGACCATCAGGCTAGCGCGATGCTAATCATGCTATTGACACTGGCATTGACACTTTCAATCATAGCACGGTCCACGGTGAGTTGTATGGTACTCCTGTTAACCATGATCAAAAACAGTCTGTAGTCTTGCGACAACTCAAAATAGCTTATTGGAATGTGGCTGGAGTAAGAAGCAAGCAACATCTACCACAATTGTCAGTTCCATTTCTTGACCTCCCACCCATAAAGAAGTGGTCGCACTCAGCCCTACAAATGAAAGCAACTGACTTATAAGTTGTGGGCTATGAATGGTAGAACATGCTAAGACAGAGGAGGGGGGATGACCTTCATTGGCCCAACTGGCACCAGTCGTAGAGATTATATCCTTGTGGACCTCATGTATGGCCAACTGGTATTGACATGGCCATAACAAACAATTGTGAAAGTGATCATAACCCTCTAAGCCTGATGCTAGAATTACCCTTGGGCAAACTATCCACTAAGGAGGTGGTACCCTCGAATGATAAGTGCCGCCTTAAAAGGCTAACTATCACAAGAGATGAGTTTAAACTTAACATCATAAAAAAGGATCTTGAGGCACACCTGGTTAGGATTCGATCCCCACCAAATGAGTCGAGTTTATCGGTGAACGCTAGTGCCATGCATGCTACGTTCTTTGCTTTCCTAGCCCAAAACTTTACTGCAGCTTTCCACAACCCTACCTCAAAACAGAGAGAAGCTAATAAGGCAAACTTATGGTTCACATGGAAATGTAGGCCCGTGAGGAGACGACTGGCTACCACCATTAGATTTAAGAATATACCGCTGATACGCATCTTAAGGAGGCTATATAAATTATCCCAAGCAAGGGCAAAGTGAGAGTGGGACAAAAAGAAGTGGACCCAACTTGGGGAGACTTGTTCCCAACCAGATACTAGGAAATTTTGGGCTCTTGTGGCGAAGGGGAACTTTGAAATCTTTCCTTTACTAGCTAACAACATCAGGGCCAATATATAATTTGAGAACTTTGGTGCGCTGTACATGAAAAGTCTTAGTGCAACCTCCTCTTGATTTACCTCATTCTATACCAAGTCTTTCGTTCTCTAAAGAGGAAATCTTGGCCTCCATAGAGGGGATCGTTCCTGCTAAAGCATCCGGACTGGATGGGATTGCAGGAGATCTCTTCAGCTCTATCAAGGATAATTGGGCTTTGTACGTATTGGCACTTTCACATGAAATAGCTGGGATAGGGCCCTATTCCCACATCTTGGAAGGAAGCCGAAGTGATCCCCATTTTCAAAAAGGGAGACAGGAGCAATACGGTCAACTATCAGCTTGATTTATTGCATACAAAAAGTATTCTGCCTCCTCCTCCTAGTAAGGATTCAAGATTGGATGGCCAATAACCATATTCTTTCCCCACTACAAGCAGGGTTCTGACAACAAACGGGAGCAATTGATCAGGTATTCCACCTTCTTTTACTTTATTGGAAGGTGGTAACATTGGGCAAGGGGAGTCTCTCTATAGCAGTTATAGATCTGAAATCAGAGTTTGACCTCGTGCCCAGGGGCAAGCTTTGGCAGGTCCTTAAGAAGATGGGGATGCCTTTATAAAACCTGTCTTTACTTATAAACCTCCATGCAGAGAACTTTGCCAGGGTAAGATGGGGCAGCCAAGGACAAGTCACAGATCCTCCTGTTACAATCATGCTCGGGGTCCATCAGGGCTGCGTCTTGGCCCCAACTTTGTTCTCGTTATATAGCAACCAAGTGGTTGAATTTCTAGCAGCAGTTCCAGCAGCCGTACCTTTACTAGGGAAACAGAAAATTGGAACTCTACTCTTTGCAGATGACACCTTTCTCATCCAAAACACGCATTGGGCTGCAAATTTTATTAACTTTTTTCAAGACCTTCTGTGACGAGAGGGGTCTTGAAATAAACACTTCCAAGACGAAATTGATGATGTTGAACCCCCATAAATCCTCTAAGGGGTGTGTGACCTTACACAACATCCCCTTAGAGTGGGTAGCTTCAAAAACTTGGGCATTAAATTGTCAGAAGGAATGGCCTGGAAACATCACTTAAACAAGGCCCACCTCAAGTATCTACAGATAACTGGGTCTCTAAGAAAAGAACACTGCCGCTCCTATACAAAACCAGTTGCACCAGTCATGGATCTCTATAAAAGTAAGGCTGTAAGCAGTGCCCTCTATGAGGCAGAGGTCAGAGGCTTCAACAAACTGAGCGACCTAATAGCAACTGAGGAAAAGTATTTCAGGAACCTAGAGTCCCTTCCACCAAGCACACCACTCTGCCCCCTATAACTGGACATTGGGATAAAACCAGTTAGGGATTTAGTGAAGCTTCACCTGCTTCTGTTCTGGCAGAGGCTTGTATCTTCTAAAGAACTGCCCCCATATGCAGCCGCTTAAGACGAGGTTTGTTCACTATATACATCAAACAAAATAGTATGGGTTAAAAAGATCAGAAACCCCATTACTAGTGTTGGGCTAGGTGGGTACAGCATCAACTGCCCAGCATTACTTACCAACAAACAAATTAAAGTATTGTACTGGGATTGGGTAGTGCAGACTGAATCAAGGGTTAGCAAGCGGGGCTCACTAACCAAGGAATTCACATATTTTAAACCAAGTTCTTCCCTGAAAGGCTATCTTGACCTCATCAAAATGCCGTCCGATAGAAAACTATATACGCAGTTCAGTCACAACTCCCTGCCATTGAACTCATTCACAAATTCCTGGCCATGTAATACTGCTCAGACTAAAGGCTGTCTCTCTTGCTCTGCCTCAACTGAATCAATCGACCATGTCCTCTTTGCTTGCCCTGCATACTCTAGACCCAGGGCAAAATGGTTAATCCCCAGTTGTAAGCAGCTTGGAACCCACGACTCCGGAGTAGCTTTGAGCATACTAAAATTAGGCACTAGACCATTATTGATGTGTGCAACTGCAAAGTTCCTGGGTAACAAGTGGGGAATAGAAAGGAAGGCCCTGAGCCCAACCCTGATTCTACCCTAATATGCTTAGCCCTTGATGGTGGGAGAACTCAGTTCGAACATGATGGCATCCTTTCGTTGAGCAAACTATTAGGCACTGATTTTATGTTCCCTCATTTTAGTGGAAGCACAATTACAATAGTTTATCCATATTACCTTTTAGTAATACAATCCTAAATAGTTGTTCCATCTATGTACTAAGCATTTTGAACTGTTTAGTTGCTACTTTTTATTGCAACTACTGTACTGTTTTTAAGGCTTATATCTATAATGATGAGTTGTTGTTTTTTTATACTATGACTGTTTTACATTTTTTTTAATTCATTGGGCTGTAGATATGTATTTGTACTATCATGGTCTGACAACCGAATAAAGTTTATTGATGAAACGGTATATAAATACATATGAATGTTGCTGGCAATGATTAAGAGATGCTTGGAAAACAACTTTTTCCTGATTGATAACAAGTCAGCTCTACTCTATGCCATGGAAGCATTGAGGAAACATGCTGATGAAGGAGATACCGCTGCACTGATCCTTCTCGATCTCAGTGCAGCTTTTGACACTGTATCCCATCAACTGCTCCTACAAAGACTGGAAGCATACGGTATCAGGGGTAAAGCTCTGTGCTGGTTAAAGTCTTTCCTCTCTGACCGTAGTTTTAGAGTGGCTCACGAATCTTATACATCAAAGAGCATGCCTCTCGAGCAGGGAGTACCGCAAGGCTCCATATTAAGCCCGACCCTCTTCAACCTATATGTAAGTCCTTTGGCCGAACAGGTCGAACAACATAATGTGTCTATCGTCTCATATGCTGACGACACACAACTAATTGTCCTACTGTCTCAAACAGATGAACAAGCAGCCACCCGCTTCTCTAACTGCCTATCAGAGGTTGCGAAATGGATGTCAAACCACTGTCTTAAACTAAATGGGAACAAAACGGAGGTAATGATTGTGGGGTAATCACCAACCATCTGGTCATCTGCCTGGTGGCCAGCCTCCTTAGGCCCACTACCCAACCCTAAAATGGAAGTCAAAAATGTAGGTATCTTTTTTGACGCAGAGTTGAATTTCATCAACCAAATACATAGGGTTGTGGGTAAATGTTATGGAGCGATCAAGGTTCTGAGGAAAATTCTGAACCTCATGCCCTCCAATGCTAAAAAAACCATTGTCCATGCAACAATAACTTCACAGTTGGACTATGGCAATGTTCTCTATCTTGGAACCACCAAGGGAGGACTTGCCAAACTACAGAGAGCACAGAACGCTGCTGCTCGATTGGTACTTGGCTTACCCAGAAGAGCAAATGCAGAGAATGCACTGAAGAAACTCCACTGGTTACCAGTAGGAAAGAGGGTCATATTCAAGGCGTTATGCTATGGGCACCGCATCCTCATGAAATCCGGCCCTAAGTATCTGCACTCACTCCTTGAGGAATACAAACCTGACAGAACTTTACGGTCCTCGGACAAGGCATTGGCTAAAATACCCAGGATATACAGAGCCAGGCAGGGAGCACGGTCCTTCAGGTATCTAGCAGCAAAGACCTGGAACACTCTACCAATAACCTTAAGAACAGAGACGTCTGAAATACGTTTCCGCAAACAACTTAAAACATGGCTCTATGGTAAAAAAGAACTATTTTAGTTCTACTAGCACCTCCCTTACTGCTACTCTCTTTCTCCTGTGTCATAGCGCGGGGACACATCGTTTGTGGTGTAACCAGGCGCTCTATAAATGTGTTATAAATAAATAAATAATTATTTCATCAACTTCGCAGGACTTCGATGGACACCTGTTTTGCCCCCATCTGCGATACACCTGTTTACAAGTCGGCGGGTGGGAGGAGCAGGTGCTCAAAATTCATAGACAATCCTTTTGTGGTGTGGTGGGGGTTCCATAGCAAGTGCTGAGCTTTTTTTAGGAGAGATATATATACTGAGGAAATATGAATTTTTATGGTCAATTGTGTCCCCTATCTAGACCCCAACGGCTCCATGTACATGCTACAAGTACATGTATGTTCCCTCCACTTGAAGCTATGAAGACGCAAATACAATTGTGTCCAACGTTAATATGTCCTCTTTCATATCTGCCATGAATGGGCCAGATATTCCGTTCCTAAGTATGCCTTGCCACCGTCTTTATATGATATACTTTTCACGTTTTCCAGCTCTGGCAAGGTAGGCCCTGAATTCTGCCATCGAGTTTTTTCTGCTTCTGCCTCTGAATGCTCCAGCCTGGACCTGCATCTGTATCCATGAACTTTGTCTTACTTCCTGCGCGGCTAACGGTGCTTAACCCGGCCTGTTGCCTGCCAAAACTGTATTCAGCCTTCAAGTTATCTGCTCCGCTCTTCAAGAAATGCATTCCTGTCTAGTAGCTTAGGTAAACATCCCCCCAGCTGCAGAGCAAAGGGCCCGGCCTTACTGTCTCCATGCAAGTAATTCATGACTTTCGTTACCATGGTAGGCCCATGCCCCCTCGCATCTCATGTAGACACTTAGACGCTTGTACACGCACTAGCAGTCAGTATAGAATAGGATCTGTCCGAGAAGACCTTTCTTTCCAGATAATATAGTTCCTTAAACACAAGATATTAGATATGATTTAGGACTAGGTTGTCCTGACACCCCAGACTTCTGTCTCCTCACGTAGGGCTAAATGTCAAGTTCCCTTCACCCTCTAGTTACACGTCAATCACACGTCATGCGGCTGCACGCGCATCTCTGCCATGTATTTCTGCTGACTTTGCAGGATTCTCTTATGGATCCACCTACTTGTGTCATCATCATAATGACGTTTTTAGTATACGCCTCTATGCACGCCTATTGTAACGCCTTTTCATTACGTATGTGTATTCTTATCAACTGTTACGCCTCCTGCATCTGTCTTTACTGTAATGCACTTCAATATAAATATGAAAACTTGTCAATAATGTATTGCTGATCCCTTCCTGAACCTTCGTGGTGACGGAACTCGATTGCCTGGTTCGAACCATCATTCCTTTGTAAGGAATAAATTCCCTATTATACCCTCGAATACCACGGATTCTGCCTCTTATTTTTACTGAGTTATTCGTATTGTATTTTACCGCATAAATTAAGTCCAGGTAATTAAAATTTACCACAATACTACAAAACTCAATTTACATGTTACAGGTCACATCAGAAAAACAAGTGTCACCTTTTTAGATCTAGTTATGTTTATCAGTGATGGGAAACTCAAAACGAGGCAATTCAGAAAGGATTCTGCAGGAAGCACGACCTTGCATGCATCTGGATTTCATCCAAGGCATATTGAAGCTAGCATTCTATATAGAGAGATGCTGCAGGCATGAAATAATTGCAGCATACTCCAGACACACTTGAGTGTCAAGAACAGATCAAAGTCAAGCTGACACAGAGAGGGTATATCAAACAGATTATAGAACAAACACACAGCAATGCCAATAATTGGGACAGGGATTCCATTCTATTTTCAATGCCAACAAACAGCAGGAGGATGGGGTATGGTTTATTACTCCATACAGCAACCAAGACCATGCGCTGCAGGCCTTATTCAGGGAAAACTCTTACATAGTGAAAAATGATTGTATAATTGGCAACACAGTACCAAGGAACCCATTAATCACATACAGGCATGCACGATCAATGCATGATGCATTGGTAATGCATCGGGTTTTAACTATGTAATGAATTTAGAGCTATTTTCATAGACTTCGTCTGGGAGAAGGAAAGAGCTCCATGACAGATAGCATGGAGTGGAGAGGATGTGGCACAGGGACCAGAGCTGCTAACTTGAGAGCTGGGGATCCCGGTTTGAATCTCTGCAGGACCGTGCAACATCCTATTATTCTATGCAAATCACTTAATCTCTCTGGGTGATAAATTGTTATATAGGTATGCTGCAAGAGTAAAAGGCAAAACTTTATGAAAATATTGTTCCGCTAAAGCGGATGTTAACAGTATTTCAGCAGCAGAAAACTGATAAGGAAAGCAGACCAGGAAAAAAGCATTTGTAAATGCAGGAAAATACGCTACAGCCCATAGAAATGGAGGAAATGTAAGTGGCACGCACATGAACCAATGAGAAGCCAGGAAAGAGAGGAGGTGGGATGTAAGTCCCTTTTAAGTATATATTAAAAACAATAGATTTCTTAAGCATAGCGCAAGCAATGTGCAGGTGAAACCTAATTAGCAACAATGAGGTGAAGAGAGAAAAGTAGTTGGTTGCAGTCCAAACATGGCTTTGGAAAATGGACTAGGTGCTAACCATGCACAATTGGTGAAAACAGTGAGGAATATAAATCTCCTTTTCAGGACAAACTGATCAAGAGTTCCTACCACTGTAGAACAGAATTTGCTGTTTACGTGTTGACGTGTATATGCAACCTGCAAAATATTGCAAGCACAACGATTGCAGTATACCAAAGGATACCACAGCACATGTGAGCAATATGTAATATTGATCAGCCATGCCACATAGCGAGTCATTGTGAGATACACCATAATCAAGATCCAAAACAGAAAACATATTTTGTAATTGATGCACTTCCAGTTGATAGACTGGGTGGGGATCGTGTCAAAGCGCTTAGGAAGCTTGAGGTGTGGTAATTTTGAGTTTAGACTGTAAAATACCTAATGGGCTCAATGCAGACAAATAATTATATGCCTGTCAGTGAGGGATCATGGAAAAGCCAGAGGATGTGAAAATATACTTCGGATGCAAAAGAATTTATAAAAATCATGCCTTCTATTCTTGAGTTTGATCATTTTAATTTGTGTTTATGAGCACTTTATTTGGAATCAATGTAATATGCAAATAAGAAGATAGAAAGGTTGCAACATTAATGCACTTTAAATTGTGGTCCAAGCATGTACTTGGCCCATTTGTTCTTGATTCAATATGCAACAAACACATTATTAAGGCACTGAGTGGATTTAGAAATAGTTAAGAATGCATTTATGTTAACACTGATCATGCACAATATTACTTCACTGTGTCATGTACTATATTATTGCATGTTATGTATTGAATTAATTTAGGTACAACCGCGTATGCATTTTAGCTAGAATTGATCATGTACAGTATTATTGTATTTTTTCAGCCCACGTGGGCATAATGAAATGCAGGGTAAGTGCAATATTAGGAAAAGTATTATTAATTATTAAATATTAATACTTTTTTTGCATGCGATATTAGAAAATCATCACATATGAATTGGTTTGTAATATTCTTAGGTATTGGCACCAAAGTGAAAAGGCCTTCTTTCTGTATAAATCACAAAGCCTTGTTTCTGTATTAATGATGATACAATGATCTAAAAACAAAGGGAAATTACACCCATGTCATGTGATCAAAGCCGCGATTGCTGCCTGAAATGTGTTTTAGTGGATTGTCATTTCACAGATAAACAAAGTTACAAATCAAATGGTGTCTCTACATCGAGCCCTGCATGAGCATTTAAGGATTGACTTTACAAATATATACATATATAAATATATATAAATTGAGTGAAAAAAAACAAAAGTTGCAGCGATGCTATAGTTAGCAAATATATATTTTTTAAAACTTAGAAATTCACTAAAAAAGACAGGTATGTTATTGTTAGGCTCAGATTTCACTCAGACAAAACTATTGAAATTCAGTAGTTATAGTTATCCTTAACTAACTATAACTTACGCCCCAGCAATGCACTGCTTATGACCTCACATATTATATCACTCATGACATGATCAGTTACATCTCTCATGTCACATTTATGATTGTTAAACATATATACTAACCTACTAAAAAAGTGAAACTAGCATACTAGGTGCACTACTACTTGGTGATACTACTTCTAACATATGTGAGTGGCTGTGTGACTGCATGCATGCTTGTATGTATGGATGTGGGAGTGGCTGTATGGATATGTAAGTGGGTGTGTGAGTAGCTGTGTGGGAGGGTTAGTTCCTGTGTGAGTGGTTGTATTGGTGAGTGTACATATTGGAAGAGTACCAGACCTTGAGCCTATCTCTTCCAGAAACCCGTCTCCATACTTTAACTCTTCCATCTGATACCTGTTTTTACTGATTTCACTGTCTTTCTCGTTCAGAATTTCACAGTGTCTCTAGTCAAAACTTTCAAAGAAAGTATTTCCATTCCCCTGTATTCTGCACCACTCTCCAGTACTTACCTTACATGCAGCTTCAGTTTTAGACACCCCCCCATACTTGTATAGTGTTCCAGTGATTTGTTTTTGATTTTTTCGCTAGAGTTTTGTTCGGGATTAGCAGGTATGTGCATTGTGTTGATGCATTTCTTTCTTTTGACAGATGGACATTGAGTGTAATCTTCGCTGTAATAAACATGATGATGTTTGTTTATTTGTTCCAGAAGGAGAAGAGCTGCACTAGCAGTTTTAAGTTCATAGTAATATTCGAGGCAAAGCCACTTGACTACATGATTTGCAATGTAGGATGATAAATATGGTCACTTGACCTTGAGTGAGGCAATGCCGCATGAGTGAAGAATCTTTTAAACACCCCCCATGTCAGACAACCACTGACAGCATGTTACTATTATTTAAACACTGGAATGTATATTGGTGCATGATCACTTATGAATTTCTATGTACGGGATTGAAATGAAAGTATGAGCAATAGCACTCTTTGCATGATATATTTGTGGTTTATTGTGATTATTTAAGAGTGCGGGAACACTGCTTATGATACCATTCACAACTTTCAGAAATGTGTTTTTTTGGAGGTTGATTTGTATTCACATCGTAATTATTAAGGAACTTTATTTTTTTAATATTACATGAGAACAGGAGATTTTTGTGCTTTCTCTTTCGAGAGAATGACCCTGATCTGTGGCGATTGAGCCGCAGTTCAATAACATTGTGTTTCTTTACATAAGTCTTTCTTTGTAAATGTTAAGGGGAGTCCGTTGTCCCATTCCATGAATGCACTTACCTGAGTGGTGCTTCTTTTATGTTTATGCATTTTGTTTGAACTCAAGAAAAGTAACTCACATGAGCAACTCAGGCTGTAATAAATACCAATAGGTCAAAATGCATTCCCAGTAATAAACAAATATTTTACAAGCAAACTCCTGGAGTGCAAGCGGTTTTGTTTCAGACTAGATATGCCACTTTCCTGTATATATATCAAGCAGAGACCAAGAAAAGAGGATTCCCAAAATGCTTTTTCGCAAGCAATTTCTCATAGGGAGTTTAGGCATGACTGCAGCCGGAAATGCTGAATGGAATTACACCAAATTTAACAAAAAGCTAGATCTTGGTGCAGAAAGAGACCTATCTGTAATTTGGTATAAATCGGCTCAATAGTTTTAGAGTTATTAAAGATTTGTTTTTTAAATATACCTCGGGATGCAAAGGGTCTGCATATCTGACAGATCTCAAGCTGAGATCTGATTGGCTGCAACCACTTCAACCAGGAAGTGGTGGCAGCCAATTTGGGAGTCGGCATGAGGCCCAAACAAATGCAAGAAAAAAAACAGGGGGGCAGGGAAGGAATACCCTGACCCCCCCAGTCTGTTTTTTTAAATGTTGCTGTGAATTCACAGAGGATCCATGGATCCACTGCAAAAGAAAACAGAAAAAAACACAATCACGGTCTCCTGAGCATGTACAATTCTATGCCCCCAGGTGGGTAAGGTCCATGGGGGATTAAGATATATATTTGGGTGGAGGGGGTGCATTATACCCTGGGGACCACATCCCTCAGGTTCTGAACTTTAAAATAAACTGAGAGGAGGGCACGCAGACCCCTCTGCCCTGGCCAATTTCAGCCCCGGGGACCCTATCCCTGGGGTCCCAGATGCAGTTTAAAAGGGTGTGGGACCACACACTCCTCTTCCATAGCCACTAATGACCTGGGTGATCCCCATCCCCCATGTCCCAGGGTGCCCACTCCTGGTACAGAGCAGTTTCCCTGCCCACACTGGTGCAGACAGGAAAACCTGTGTTAGCTCTTGATTGGTGTGAGTAATTTCAAAACTCTCCTTAAGAGGGGACACTAAGTCCGCTCCCAGCAGGTAGTACCCCATCCCCCTTTAGAAGATGGCCGAGCCACGGGAGATGTGTTCTCAGGGCTGGAGTTAGCAAGGGGAGGGGTCTAAGTTGCCCCCCCTTGCTGAAATGTGCTGGGCCCTGTGGGATGGGGTCCCCTGAGATGATAGTGGACTGGAGAGGGGGCTGTGTGATCCCTAACCCTGAAATATGTTGTCAGGCATCAGGGGATGGGCTCCCTGAGGGCAAAGGTGGTCCAGGGAGGGATATTTCTGCCCCCTCCACTAAAGAATTTGCTGGGCCCCAGGTGATAAGGTCCCTGGGGCCAAAATCATCCAAAAGTTACTTGCTTATAAGGGGTAACCCACCCAACGCTCACAGCTGTAGGACATGCGCAAAAGGGTGTTGGCTACAGAATCTGGCCTCCACAACCGTTTCATTAACGTATGGTAATTAAATATTACTTTGCGCAAAAAAAAACTAGAAATTGACTGAATAAAAACAAAGGTTACAGGAATGTTATGGTTAGGAAATAGCAATGTAAAACCCTAGATTAAATTCACTGCAAAAAAACAAAGGTTACACTGACATTACAGTTAGGAAATAGAATTTTAAAAAACTTAAAAATTCACAAAAAAATCAAAGGTTACAGATACGTTACAGTTGGGTTCAGGTTTTGCACGCACAAAACAATAGAAATTCAGCAGTTAAAGTTATAGTTATCACAAGTAACTATAACTTGTGCACTAAGGTTACTATAAATCATGTACCTCGCCATGCACTGCTTATTACCCCATAAATTATGTCACACATGACATCTTCTATGACATCATTAATAATATCACTGCAACATTTGCTGTAAAAGTATTGATGAGAAATCTGTGCATGGTGGGGGTGCGAGTTATAGTTACCTCAGTTTTGTGAGTGTAAAATCCTAAAAGAAAACACAACGACTTTGTAACGTGATAAGCCACCAGAAAAATCCACTATTTCCAACCAGTAAAAACATATAACAAAGTAAGTATACATAAATTATTGAAAAATATAAACTCACCCCAATAGACAGCACAAATAAACATAATGACCTCAACCTCTACAAACTACCATCAAATAAACATCTATAACAGAACTGATGCTTTTTTCTTCCAATAGAAAAAAAAACCTGCTCCACATTAGAACACTCCCAACAGAAAAGCTGTAAAACAGTGTGAAGCATCTAAAACGAACATAAATGTAATTATAACAAATAAAAGTAGTCGTATAATTTTATATGTCAATAACAAGTGTATAAACTTAAAAAAATTGTATATACTTATACTATTACACTACTTCCAGATACAATGACAGAGAGAGACAAATATTTAACATCCCAGAAAGGAAACCAGTTGGTAATGACCTGATTGCGAGTTTGGCAGTCCAACCTTCCAAACGCCACATCTGCCACCACAGAAGTCCTCAGCACAGGCGGTCTGAAGACCTTTGTATAATGAGTTTTCCACAGTGCCAGTGGTGTGGCTGCAGAGATCTTGTGAGAGTGGTGGTAAGCGTTTTCATATGTATTGATACTTGTGTCAACATTTCAACTGAATATGTTCGAATGCTCACATATGCATGATACATGTGGAAAAATACCACATACCCATTGCCAGATGTTACAAAAAGGACTGGACTGTATATGGCTGCAAACAAGGTCATGATCCTCAGGGTGAAGATGCTGCTGTGAAGGAGGGACCTGAGGAAAGGGATCCACGTTGAACTCTGACCTAAATTTCAGTAAAGCGGTGAGTATGCAGCCCAAATGCTTCATTTCTGCCGTTTTGATGATGGCTGGCAGTTGAAAACCACAAAATTATTTTTTTAAAACACATTGTCCTCACATTTCCACAAACTTTCACCCACCCAGCATTCCCCTAAGTCCCCAAATCAAAATGGCACCTCACTTGTGTTGGTAGGCCTTGTGCCCACAATAGGAAGTGGCACAAAACGCAATGGGAACACATCACATTTTTCCTGTGAAAATGTACCCTTTTTTTTGCAATATGCCTAGCTGTGGATTTTGGGTTCTAGCTCAGCCAGTACCTAAGAAAGCCTGGCAAAACTGTAAATGTTTCACAACTAAACACGCAGGGGAATCTAGTATGGGCTGACTTGTGTGGCTCTCACCAGGTTGTGGTACCCAGAATCCCTTGCAAACCTCAAACTTTGACAAGCAAACCTCATTTTCCGTACATTTCTTTGACAGAAAATTCTGAAATCTTTTGGGAGCGACAAACTTCCATACACCCAGCATTTCCCTTAATCTCCCGATAAAAATAGTACCTCACTTGTGTTGGTAGACCTATTGCCCCCAAGAGTAAATGGACCAAAAAGTAGGCCTCGGCAGTAAATTCCGTTCCTCTCGCGGAATCTGTGGAATTTGGGTATTTTTGTGTTCCGCGGAGAATGCGGAGTTGCCCAAAATTCTGCGTTCCGCGGCATCACGGAATTTTTTGCTTGTTCGCGTTCTCAAAATACTTGTTTGTGAGATATTTCCCCCAAGCACACCCTAATGTGCGCTAATGTGCCTTGTGTTTACACCTCTGAATGTGCTTTTATGCGTCATGTGTATTATGCTTTTACCCCTACAGGTATTGTGAGACTTAGGTGGTTGTTTTCTCCTAGTACAGGTGGTGCTAGTGAGGTTCTGGTTCCCTGCGTGACATTCTCCTAAGGTGGTTAGGGTTGCGTAGGTGGTACTTACCTGTGACCAGTAATTACTGGTTGTGTGCTACATTTGCTATTTTGTACTACAGTATTATTCCTATGTTCTAAAAGTGCTAATTCCTGACAGTGGTCCATGCGGCCCTGTCCCCTGTACATATAATCCCTTGTAAATTCTGCCCGTGCCTGTTGGCACATTGTAGAGTGTGTGTTTTTATCTAATGTGTTTTGGTAATACAAAGGCTATTTTTATATAATACCTTGTGTGGAGTTTCCTTTGTGGTGGGCCTTGGGTGTTGTTGCTGGGTGCGCGCGCAAACACTTTACACATCGCCTCCGGGATAAGCCTGACTGCTCGTGCCAAGCTACCAAGGGGGTGAGCAGGGGTTATCTTTGGCGTGTAACTCCCCAGCCCTGACTAGAGTGGTGGTTTCTGCCTGGCTTTGGCGCAAGCCCTAGCCAACCAGAAATCGCCATTTCTAACAATGGGCAACATTTCCTATGCAGTGTATAAACTACAGGTATTCATTCTTATGCGGATATGCACTTCAGATCACAACTCTTAGGGAGATTTGCACGACAGATCACAATTCTTATGCAGGGCTTTAACAGATGTACTGCACTCATCATCCTAGGTAGTCATTCTGGTGCATAGCTTTAACATGGGCAAAAGTTGTCATATGGGAACTTGGTGCCCTTGCAGGGAAGACATGACAGTAGAAATGGTCTAGCACCAGGGGTACGTGTAGCTAGCTATCCCCACTCCTCTTGAGTCTCAGTCACTGCCTGGGCGAGGGCACAGCACTTCCCAACCCTCCCTGTGGGGCTCTTACCTGGGGGGAAAAGTCCGCTGTCAAGCCAGTGCTGGTTCGGGGAGGCACCGGCCGCCTCCTCACTCTCACAGACCTCTACGCTTCTTCGGACCCAGCCTGGGGAGGTCAGGGGCGCCCACTCTCTTCAGAGCCCCCTCACCGATGCCTGGGCGGGCTCCGGGCTTCCTGTTTGCCTCTGGGCCCGGGAACCAATTAGAGCACGGCTTCGTGGGGGCGCGGCCAATGATGCGGCTGGCGCCCCCGTTGCCATGAAATGCTCTCTATTGCGCTCTTCAGGCCTGGCACAGCCTCCGCAGTAGCCGCGATGGCCCTCCCTTCACTTCGGGGGTCGCAGCGGTGCTCAGATTCCCGCAGTCTTCTTCTTTAGCAGCACCTGGGCGTTGGCTGTGATCTTCGGCCGCCGCGTCTCTTCCTTCAGCAGCACCGGGGCCGCGGCGGTGATTCTGGTCACAGCGCTTCTCGGGTGCAAGGCGCTGGAAGGCAGATGCCCAGTCAGTGGGGGTGACTTGGGGGCCCAGGGCGCGTTCTGGTATAGCGCTCAAGATCACGGGCACAGTGCTCCAATCCCACAGCACCCAACAGCAATTTCAGGTACTGGTCACGAAACAACGCGCTACCACAGCACTTAGAGTCACTGGCAGGGTTTAGGCTAACCAGCGCTATACGATCACAGTGCTTAGCATTAGTTGTGAGTTCTGGGCATGCACCGCTTCACTAATTCAGCGCTGGTGTTCACTGGCAGGTTTTGGGCGCACAGCGCTTGGGGACATTAGCAGGATTCTTGTGGCATAGCACTTAGCAGACACAGCGCCCATTACCTTGGGATCCCCAGCACCAGCAGTGCTCGCAGGCTCCCCCAGCACTCAGGAATCACAGTGCTAGTGGGGAAGGTTTAGGTGTCAGGTCCACAGTGCTTCCCATTCTCAGCGCTGGCAGTAGATATCAGGTGTTAGTTGCATAAGTTAGTTGCCGTGGGAGGAAAGCTGGTAGTCCTGGGCAGGCACACTGAGTTGGTATCCCTGGTTCCCCTAACACAGGGCAAGGCCAGCAGGCTGGCAGGATCACTCATCTATCTTGGGGTAGCAGGACCTAAGATCAGTCAGCCCCAGTAGTGTAGCCTCCCCCTAGCTCAACAGCCTTGACTCTGACAGAGGGTCCCCAGGTCCAGACTGTCTGGTTTTCCTCCTCTACCTTTATACCCCAGGTGACCCTACCAAAAAGGCAGCAAGTTCTGGCACCAACCTGGGGGGGGGTTGGAAGGTTCTAGAAGGCTCTGGGGACTCTGTGGTGGCTGTCTCTGGTGACTAGAGGCGGGACGCTCAGGGTTACAGTAGCATTATGTCCCAGCCTTATCCCAACTACTAGTGCGCAGATAGGACAGTGGCCACTCTGCAGTAGCAGGGGCCTGCGGCAATCATGTTGTTAGGAGAGAGCACCTGCACCTCACCACTGTTCAGCAGCGGTAAGGCACCCAGAATCCTATGTCCAAGAAAAATGGCGGTCTAGATCAAGGCAGAAAGGGAAAGGAAAAGAAAACAAGAATGAGGGTAAGACCACCCTAGGGCTGACAGGTCTAACAGCCTCCGAATCGGATTCAGCTTTCGTGGATCCGATTCGTAGCCCTTGTTTCCGACCAACTCATACACAGTTACGAATGACTAAGTATGATGCGAGTAACTCGTCCACGTCGACCAAATCGTTTCTGGACCCGATCCTGTCTGTACGACTCGTTCGTGGCCGAATCGTGCCATGCAATGGAGCCAGATTGCGAACGAGCGAGTATGATTCACGATTCAGACAGCTGTATCGACTCAGTATCAGCAAGACAAAACAGCTGTCGGAATCAGTCTTTCGGGGGCTGTCTCAGGCCCCCCTTCACCTGGGGCCCACCGTATCAGTCACAGGGAGGTACCAATGGGTCCCCCCAATCCAACCATGCACAGTTTGGTGGCCAATATAGGGGTGCCTGCCACAGTGTGTACACTGTTCCCCGCCCACCCCTTTTTGCTACGAGAGCCTGTGTACGTGTTCAGCATACCAATGCATCGTACTCTCTCAGTCGGACTCTAGCACACCGAGTCGTACAAGAAAGCCTTCCGAATCCGATTCGGTCAGGATGCTTTCCTTACGAGATTGGAATCGACCCCTTAGTCATCATAAAATAAGTAACATAACACAATATAACATAACATCACAATGCATTACATAAACCCCAAACTACACACTAGTAAAACACATTTCTAAAAATACAACCAAATATACAAAAAAACTTACAAACAACACTATTACTAACATTAAGACGTCTCCGCTATACACCCTACTCCCAAAACCCTTTAAAAAGGACTTACCTGTTCCAATGAAGAGCAGAACCTTACTGTGACCTGGATCTCGGAAAATAGACTAAACAATGGCACAAATAAACTACAAAATAGAAGGAAGAAGCAAGAAATACTGGCCGCTAAACGAAACTGTAAAAAAATCCACTCATAGGAATAAGTGGAAGATGATATATAAAAAAGTAAGCATATTAAAAAATCTTACAAAATTATTAAACTTGTACAACACATCAAGAAATGTTATAAAATGGTAAAAAATTGTAATGTCTGAATTAAATATTAGTATAACACATATACAATTATTTAAATATATTGAAAGAAGTATGTTAAAATGGTGTGGAAAATACTTATATAAAACTATTTAAAAAATGTTACAAAATGTTAAACAATGAAAAAAAAGTGCAAAATGTACAGCATACAATATTACTTAAAGATGATTTATATTTTTCATGCCATGATAAAAATACATTAAAAGTGTTATTTATTTATCTTGATATAAATGTTTATTTTTAACGTTGAAATATGTATGTTAAAAAATTAAAAAATATACATTAAATAAACTTTGAAAACAGAAACAAAATTAAAAAAAATGCGTCATTTGTCTTCTATAAAAATAATATGCATTAAATAATAAGATTCCAAACATAAAAGTAACTATTTTATATTATTTTTATAAACACCATGAATACTAATTAAATATCATAAACTATTTGTACTATATCCAAATATAATTTAAACAAAGGTTTTCACGCTAAAATGCAAAATTAAAAAATCACACTCCAACATAAACAATTTTTAACAAAGTGTTAGACACTAACGGGTTGCCATTTACTATTCTCACTACAATCTAAACCAAATTGGGTAAGGTATTGGGGGCTAACGAGGTGACATTTTCTATTCCCACTCCAATATAAGCCATTTTGGTAAAGGTGTTTGACTTTAAAAGGTTGACATTTATGATTTCAACTCCAATCCATACCAACCTAATTTGGGAAAGGTGTTGGACACTACAATGGTGACATTTGCTATTTCCAATTCCATCTATACCAATTAGTGGAAGGTGATGGACACTAAAAGGTGACATTTACTATTTATTCCCACTCCAATCTATACGAATATTGAGAAGGTGTAGGACACTAAAGGGGTTACATTTACTGTTCAAACTCCATTCTAAACTAACTTAGGGAAGGTGTTGGACACTAAAAGGGTGACATTTTCTATTCTCACTCCAATCTAAACCAATTAGTAGAAAGTGTTGGAAAGTGAAGGGGTATCATTTGCTATTTCCACTCCAATCTATATCAATTAGTAGAAGGTGTTAAACACTAAAGGTGTGACATTTACTATTTCCACTCCAATCTAAACCAATTTACAAAAGGTGTTGGACTCTAAAGGGGTGACGTTTACCATTCCCACTACAAAGTTAACTATGTTTAAGCAAGTCTTAAACACTAAAGGAGTGAAATTTACTATTCCCTCTTCAATCTATAACAATTTGAGAAAGGTATTGGACGCTAAAGGGGTGCCATTTACTATTCTTGCTACAAAGTTAACTATGTTTAAGAAAGTCTTAAACACTAAAGGAGTGAAATTTACTATTCCCACTCCAATCTATAACAATTTGAGAAAGGTGTTGGACACTAAAGGGGTGACATTTACTATTCTCACTTCATTCTAAGCCAATTTGAGAAAGGTGTTGGGCACTAAGGGTGTAAAATGTACTATTTCCATTGCAATCTAAAACATTCCATGCAAAGTGCTAGGGACTAAAAATTGGATACATACAAGCAATTCTACTCACGCATCATTTTTACTACAAACCTTATATTTAATCATTAACATGTAAAATAATATGTTTTATCTCTATTAGTAATTAATATATTGTTTAATATATTTACTACCATTTCAAAACTTTGAACCATAAAATAAAAATTAAATATTAATCATAACAAAATTGAAAAATATTTTACATTGACATTATACCTTCCAACACAAAAAGTTTTAAAATATTCAATTAAGAAACTTTCTTCATAAAAGTTCTAAAATAATTTACTATTTTTTTATTACATTTACATTTTTTACATTTTTAATAGTTATATTTGTTTAATTAAGTGTTTGTGTAAATACTGAAAAGAAAATTTGTATTTTTTTAAAATTGATATAATTGATATATATTTTTGTGACATAAATTATCATTTATCAAAATTATTAATGTCATAAATTAATTTACAAATGTTACAATATTATTTGCATATCATTAAAATAATAAACATTACCTTCATATTAAAATTTCAACTTTTCAAGAAGCTCCTCATTCTTGTTCCCTCAAAACCGAATATTCCCCTGCTTAAAAAAATAGAAATCCATTATTTTTTTACATTGATACAACTAATCAGGCAAATTTCAACAATTTCATAATTCCTCTCACTGATATTTATTTATTTGTTTAGTTCAAAAGTAATTTTATTGAAAAAGCAAAGAATAAGAATACATAGTACAATAAGGAAAGGAAAAACATTAAAATAAAGATTAAGCATTTAAGTAAAGTTGTTTAAGAAAAAAATAAAATAATATCAGGCTGACATGGTTAAGATGGATTGAAAAAGCAACAAGCAAATATTACAACCAGTAAGATATTACATTTCTTATAAAATATACAGGAATGATAATGACTTATATATATCAATATGGTATTAAGGCGAGGGATGTCCTGGAGGTTGGGCAACTTCTTGCTGAATAAGGGTTTGGGAGAAAGAACATCTAGCACTGCATCTATGAACACTGTAATAGGCAACCATAAATTCAAGCTAGGTGAGTAGAATGCACAGTCTATGATTATAACATACTGCATACCACCCGGCCTGGAATGATAAACCAGAAAAACCTTCCCAATTCTTAGTATTCTGCTGAAATGCAACTGCTAACAGCAGATCTACAATTGTTACATTGTAATTGTAATCATCCCTAGCAGGTGACAAACTTCAGAGAAATAAAAGATCAATGGAAAAATGTATTTTGAAACCAAAGACAAAATTAATTTGAGCCCAAAGGATTTTCCAGAAATTATGCACATGTGGGCACATAAAGAGCAAATGTTTCAAATCAGAAGAAGCTGAAGAACATGTCCAACATGTATCAGGAATGTCAGTATGTCTTTTATGTAAGATAACCGGATGTAATAAAAATAAAGTGTCTGTGTGGTGTTTGCTGCTCTAAAGGATTTCCTGATTTTAGTCCATATTTTGATCCACAAGAGAGTCGACCATTCTACCTCAAGGTCCTGTTCCCAAGATAGTTCTAGTTAGTTTTCCTTCTGTCAGTGTGTAAGGTGCATAAATAGGTATAAATAGTTGATGCTTTAGGACACGTATGCAGGAGAGTATGTAAACTTTTGGCAGGGCCAGAAGTGGAGTGGTTACGGGGTAAAACTTGAGCATATGCAGTGGAAACGGCCTGTTTTAGGAGAATATAGTTAGATTGGAAAGAGGAGGGTAAGCCAAAAAACTGACTGGCCTGTGAGAAAGGCATAACTTTGCCTTGAAGAAAAAGTAGGTATATCCAATTTAGGCCTATGTGTCTCCAAGCTTTCCAACAGAAGGGTTTGCCACAAATCAGTACAAACTTATTGTGCCATATTGTGGAGTTGAGAAATGATTTTGAATCTGTAGGGGGTATGAGTGTACCACAATCTAAGATTTTGCAGATATGTTTAAGGATAGGAGTAGATATGTACTCTGGTCTGCAGGTGAAAGAGAGATATTCCTAAAAAGAAAAGGGAGACAAATATGAACGTTCAAGGTCCACCCACAAAGGACAGTACAAATGGGATTCGAAAAGCCATCTCGAGGACTGACGTAGTAAAAAACATTTTTGGTATGTGGGAAAATCAGGAAACTTAACACCTCCTTCTAACTTTGGTCTTGTTATTCTTAACAAAGACATAATAGGTCTTTTATTGTCCCATAAAAATAATGAATGTATAGAGTTGTTTTTTTTAATGTTAACGGGATGGGTATTGGAATATTTGAAATTGTATATAATATTATGGGAGTTTTTTTTTTTTTTTAGATCTGTTTTTTATTGATTTTACACAACCAATCAAATAAACAACAAAACATGATACGATATCATAATCATACGTGGCATATTGACATACAGTCTCAGACAGCATAGTAGAATACACAGTTACGGTGTCGAAGCATCATGTGCACAATTTAACCTTTGTAATTAAATCTTCTGTTGCAAACCAATGCGAGTGCTTCCAGCTTTCGGTCCCTCATCCCGTGTCCAACTACAGCCTACCCTGAGTACTCGAAGCTATCAACGCACAATACAATGCCAATAACCCAAGTAAAATATAAAGAAAAAACTGTACCCCCCCGCCCTCCCCTCCCCGCATGTCCGGCACCAGTAGCGATAGTAGCCTGTACACACTCCCGCAATTGGACTCATGTGCAGTCCAGTCCCATGGCTGACTTAGTCACATTGCGCCGTCTTGTGAATCATACAGGGTGGCTACCCATGGATAATGTGAGGAGCCCCTGTGGCATACAATCGTGGTCCAGTCCCTCAAACCAACCACAACAATACACCCTAACAGGAGAACATATCTATAGCAGCATAGTCCTCCAGCATTGCATTCCAGCGCAACGAGATAGGTGTTTTCCTGAGCCCCCTAAACTCCTCTCTATGCAGTTCAGCCCCTTCAGCCCTTCCCCACTTCACCATTTCTGCATGCCAGTCCTGTAGGGACGGGGCCCTAGTAGCCTTCCACCGCGCGGGTATGGCTCTTTTAGCCAGCAGTAGCGCAAGGTTAGCAAAACGGGAGGCAGGGTTACCCTTCTTACCCCGAGGCCCTAATCCCAGTATGCAATATTCCAAGGTGCCTGTATGGCACACCGAAGTTACACCCACTATTAGTTTGCATACTGTTACCCACTAGTACCGTAGTCGGGGGCAATCCCACACCATGTGTATCAATCCCGCATTGGGTGCAGAACAGCGCGGGCAGGTATCACTCGCTCCTGGATACATAGTGTGCAATCTGCGCGGCGTTAAATAGGCTCTGTGTAGCAACATCAACTGGATAAATTTAAATCTAGGATTGCGAGACACTTTCCCGGGGTGCCCCACTATCGTCTCCCATTCCTTATCTGTAAACTCCCGGCCTACATCTGCTTCCCACTTGTCGTGCACTAGTCGCAAGGAGATCGCCATGTCAGTGCGAATGCCGTGGGCGAGCCATTTGGTTAGTCGCGCTCCATGTCCCATTAGGTATTGCATGGTAAGTAAGGTTTGTTCAGTATCACCCGGCGGCCATGTGATGCGTATATATCGGGATATGTGGGCATGTAAGAGGAACATTGTGTCAGGGACACCGTGCAAGCGTACGAACGTCTCATGCGGTATCAGGACACCCTCCGAGTAAAACTCTCCGATCGTAGTGACTCCCGCATCCTCCCACACCCTCAGAGCACGGCTAGTAGTCAATCCCGATCGTGTAGGAATACCCAGCAACGGGATAGTGGGGGCATATGGCACCGCCCGCCCCGTGTATCTCACCGCACTTCTCCAGTAAGTAATAGCTAATTTCAATAAGTGGGGCGTCGATGCCGGCAGGGGGGCCTGCGGTAGTAAGAGCCTGTGAATAATCCCCTTGTCCCTGTCGTACGGTGACATATCCAGTTCATTCAAATTACGTCCTGCAAGCCAGTAAGCTAGCCACTGCAACTGGCTAGCATAACAATAAGCACGTAGATCTGGTACCCCCATCCCTCCTTGTTTCGTCGGTAATTGCAATTTCGCTAGGCTAATACGCCTTCTCCCAGTGCCCCACACCAAATTATCACCAGGGAGTTCAACACTTTAAAGGTCTTCGCAGGGATAAGGATAGGTAGATTTGTGAAATAATAAAGGAGCCGCGGCAATAGCACCATTTTTGTGATGGCCACTCTGCCCACCACCGAAAGGGGCAGTGAAACCCAGAATTGGATTTGGGATTTGAGCGCAGCAATCGCGCGGATCAAATTGCCATCCAAGAGGTCCGTGGTATCTCGATAAATCTGTATTCCAAGGTATTTGAAAGTAACAGGTGCTATTTGAAACGTCCAGGGGCCGAATTTAAAGGGACCACTCCGCGCCGGTGCATCAAAAGAATACGCATATGACTTATCGGCATTAATAGCCAGCCCAGAAAGGTCCTGAAACATCTTAAATATGGAAGGCATTGGGTGTTGGTCAACCTCCATATCTTGAAGATAAAGGATAAGATCATCTGCGTACGCTGAGACAGTGTGGGATGTGCGACCCCGCATTATGCCCCTACAGGCTGTGAAAACCCGAAGTTGGTGCAGAAGTGGCTCGAGAGCCAGAATGAACAACAACGGCGACAAGGGGCAACCCTGCCTGGTTCCCCGGGCCACTGCGTATTGTCGTGAGATATGCTGACCGGTACGCGCCCGTGCAGTGGGTTTAGTATATAATAGGCGAACCCACGCTATATATTCATCTGGGACACCAAACGGAGCAAGGGCATAGAACATAAAGTCCCAACACAGGGTATCGAATGCTTGACGCAGATCAAGTGATATGCATCCCTCATTTGTACCCGTGCCAAGTGTGCCCAACATGACCCGATGGAGTCGTCTAAGATTAAGTGCCGTATTTCTACCAGGGACAAACCCACACTGATCAATATGTATCAATGTAGAAATATACTGCCCGAGACGGGTGGCCAATATTTTGCTCAGGATCTTATAGTCCGTATTCAGAAGCGAAACTGGCCTGTAATTCAAGAGATGCAAACCGTCCCTCCCCGGCTTTAATAAGGAGACCACTAACGCCTGCAGGGCGGAAGCAGGGAGCTCACCCAGTTCCAACGCCTCTTGATAGATACGTTGTAAGCGGGGAATCAACAGGTCGGCATACACCGCATAAAACTCGGCCGGTAAGCCATCGCTCCCTGGAGCTTTATTACGCGGTAGAGCTTTAATCGCTTGTCGAATTTCTGCCCCTGTTATCGGCCTCCGTAACTCGTCTTGTTGTTGCCGTGTAAGGTGCGGTAGGTGCAGGCCGCTGAAAAAAGTCTCACAATCAATGGCGGTAAGTCCAGGAGGTGGACCATAGAGTCGTTCGTAATAGTCCCTGAACGCATTATCAATATCTAATTGCGTGTCTACCACAGTACCCTCTCTGTTCCGGATCTCCAAAATGGGAGTCGGAGGGGGGGCATTACGAACCAACCGTGCCAGCAGCGGCCCCGACCGGTCTGCTTGTGTGTGTTGTTTCTGTACATATAGCCGGTGATCAACGACGCGCAGTTCCTCAAGCAGTGCAGCATATTGTATGTGGGCCTCCCCCAACTGTGTCGCTTGTTCACCAGCCCCCGGAGCCCTCCCCTCTAGTGCCGCCAATGTAACCTCTAGCTTCGTGAGCCGTTCTATTAAATCAATTCTAACTCCTATCTGAGTGCTGATTGCTACTCCCCTGATGACCGTTTTAAAGGCATCCCATTCCGTCCGGCGATTACTAGCAGAGCCTGCATTTTCCCAAAAATAATGATCGATCGCTTCCGACAGGGCGCGGCGGAAGACCGGGTCCTCGAGCATATTGGGCTGCAGTTTCCAAGTCGGGACTGGAGTGGGAATCTTACCCCAACGCATAGTTACTTCCACCGGGTTATGGTCCGAGAGGGTTTTACCCATATGGAGTACAGAAGTAATGGATCCCAACAAGGCGTTGGAGCAGAGGAACCGATCAATCCGTGTGTGTAGCCTGTGTGGTGGTGAGTAAAAAGAGTACTCCATGTGTTCCGGATGTTTAGCCCGCCATGCATCACGAAGATCCCAGCCCTCCGCCCATCTCCCAAGAGCCTCTGCTTGTTTTTTGCCTTCCGTAGCGTGCAAGGGGGGGTGGGACCTGTCCAGCTCGACGTTCAACACTGCATTAAAGTCGCCTCCTAACACCCAAGGATACTCGGCCCAATCCGCCAACGCTGCGCCCAGTGTAGTTAGGTACTTATCTTGTTCCGTATTCGGCGCATATATACTACCCAAGACCACATGAGTCCCATCTAACAGCCCATGAAGCAACACATATCTGGCGTTAGCGTCTACCTTCTGCTCTAGGAGTCTGAAAGGGACACTGCTACGCAGCCATACCGCCGCCCCCCTTGAGAAAGCCGAATACTTAGTAGCAAACAGTTGTCCCCTCCACTTCTTCTGCAGCTTGGCTACCTCGTCAACATTAAGGTGGGTTTCCTGTAAGTATGCTATTGCAACCTTTCTTCTATTGAGTTGTGCCAAAATACGGTGCCTTTTATGGACAGAGCCCATGCCCCTCACATTCCAGGTGCAGTAAGTGTATGTGTTATGTGACGCCATCCCGGCTCAGAAATTGTCGTGTCCATGCAGCCTGTGGGAACCGAATCACTATAGAAATCAACTGTCTATGCACCGAACATGCTTGAACATTCACATACCCCAATACCAGGTTCCCCCCAATAACAACAGAGCATAATATTATGGGAGTTAGCATCATTTTGATGGTATCTAACCGACCCCACCATGAGAGACATAAAGGATGCATTTGGTCATTAATGCGGAAATTCTCTGTGTACATTTCTAAATAAACAGATAAAGTGTTGTTGAAATTGCAGATGTAAAATATAATCCTAAGTATTTTATGTGCTAAGAGTTCCAGGAGAATTTTGAGGTAGTAAAATCATCCTCGAAAGTATGTTTGGTCAGAGGTGATATTTCACATTTATCTCAATTTAGCTTGTATCCATAAACGGAGGCAAAGAGTTCAACTTCCTGTAAAAAGGTAGGGATAGAGGACTACGGTCTTGAAATAAATAATAGAATATCATCTGCGTATGCTGCCAATTATTTTTTTTTATTATTAGAGTCAAATCGATGAATATCATTATTTTGACATATTCTAGACAGAAAAGTCTCTAGAGATAGGTTAAAAAGAAACGGGGACAAAGAAGAGCCTTGACGGACACCTCTTTGCAAACCAAAGTAAGGGGATGTGTTACCATTTACATATACAGCTGCCTGAGGGTTTGAATATAAAATTGAGATCAAGGATATAAGCTTCGTGCCAAAACCAAACCATTGGAGTGTTTGAAAGAGATATGACCAATTAAGACAATCAAGTGCTTTTTCTGCGTCTAAGGCCACAGCTGCTAATGAGTGAGGTAAATGAGAGGATTTTGATAGAATATCAAAAAACAGGCGATTGCTGTCTGAAAAATGCTGACCTTTAACAAAACCAGATTGTTTTGCACCTACTTATTGAGATAGGAAGGGTTCTAAACATATGGCTAACGCCTTAGAATTTTTTTATAGTCGATATTGACTAATGAGATAGGCCTGTAATTTTTACAGTAATTTAAATCTTTCCCTTCTTTAGGAATGAGACAGATTAAGGCTTCCAAAAAAGAACCAGAGGAGTCACCCAAGTGTGAAAAAAAATGTAAGACGGTATGTAATTAGGGAAGAAGTATTTGAGCGAAATGTGAGAAGAACTCCACTGTAAAGCCATCTGGGCCTGGGGCCTTGTCTTTCTTGGGTGTTTGTGAAGCGATGAGGAGATCCTGTTGTGACATATCAAATTCTAAGGGGGTGAAATCTATTTGATTGTCAGAGGAGCGTTGAATGCCTGAACGGAACTGAGAGATATGAAATTCTGAGGGTTGAGTTTTTGGTGTATAGAAAGATTTATAAAAAAGAAGAAATGTGTTTAATATTTTGAGATCTTTAAACCTTAATATATTGGTCATCCATATTAGATTCAATGTTAACCTTGTTGTGCTTTACTTTTAAGTAATTTGCTAAGAGTTTGCCAGCATTGTTCTGGCCACCGTAGAATTTTGCACTAGATTTTAGTAACTATAGTGAGGCATTATCTGTTGACTCTTTGTTGAATTGAAATTTTGCAATAATAAGCTGGGATAAACAATCTTTTTTTTAACCAAGAGATCTCTAGTTAGTTTACGTGAGATTTTGCGTTTTCTAAAAACAAAACCAATAATAAAATCTCTGGCGGCTGCTTTAAATGCGTTCTAAATTACAGGAAATGTTAAGGCGTCAGTTCGATTGAAAGAAAAATATTATTAAAAAAGGAAACAAAAGAGGAGTTAAACTTTGGGTGTACAAGAAGAGAATTATTAAAATGCCATCTCTTTGGTATATTGGAATTTGTTAATATGTCCAATAGAATAGAAATGGGAGCATGATCAGATATTAGAATGGACCCAATATCTGCATCTTTTAAGAAATGGGATACATTGTGTCATATAAAAAAGTAGTCAATTTGTGATTGAGATTGATGGGCCGGAGAGCAGTAAGTATATTCTCTCGTGGTAGGATTACAAAGTCTCCAGGCATCTATAAGTTTATATTGTTGAATGGTTTGATTAAATAATGTATGTGACTTATGCAGGTTAAAGGAAACCAGTGAATTAAGATCTATAAAGGGATCAACTACTTGGTTACAATCCTCAGCAAGTATGAAATTGTCATCGATGCAAGATGATAGCAATTGAGCTAGAGATATCCCAAAAGAGGGATCTCCGTTAGTGGGGGCATAGATATTGAATATAGAAACCGAAGCATTCCTAATTTGCAAATTAGTATATAACCATCTTCCATTTTCATAAGACATCTGAGAGATCAATTTAACATAAAGCGATGTATGAAATAGAGGTAATACCCCATTTAATTTACCATCATCTGGTGAAAAAAAGACTTCCCCTACCCAGCCTCTTTTCAATTTTAAGGATTCAGTTGCCGTTAGATGAGACTCCTGTACAAGGGGTATAGTGGCCCCAAATTTAGACAAATGTGTTAAAACACGTTGTTGTTTAATGGGAGAGTTGAAACCTTTGACATTCCACAAGACAATTCTCAGAGACATGGAAACAACGATAAGAGTATAACTATACAATAATCCAAAAAAGGCGTCAAGAAACCAAATATAAATCCTGTATCAGCCCAACTATGCACACAGATAACATGATGATAAGTGGAAAATAAGAAGAATGAATATAAATATAGATGTGAAACATTGAACCAGGAGAAAAGGAAAATTGGAAACAATAAACAAAAAGGAAAATAAGGACAGAGAGAGTAGAGAGAAAAGACAGAGAGGGATCCAACAATAAAAAAGGTACAACACACCTAAGGACATCATAAAAGAGTGGGGTGAAAACACATGGAACAGATGGCACACTCAGATCAAACGAAACGAGGGGCGAGGAGGCACCATGTCAAATCACGAATAGCAAGGGTACAAGGTGGATGCAGACATCAACATCCCTGTAAATGGGGAAAAAAAGACAGTTAATATAAAACAAAGGAAGATTATAAAATAGGGTAACTAATAAACTATTAAGAGACAATGTAATAAACATTTATAAACTACTAAACCATGAATTAGAACTCTAAAACAGGAAAGGAAGAAGAGAAACTACTTTGGGTGTTATATAACATCAAATACTTTAAGATGATGATGTTCCAGAGATGTCCAGAAGTTCCGATTTGCAAGAGTTAATGAAACTCTGCAGTTTTACTGGATCTTCATATGTTGTAGTTTTGTTCTTATAGGTGACCTTAAGCAGACATGGGTGAAAAAGTTCGAAGTGAGCCCCTAAAGGACGTAGATCAGGTCTCATGCTAAGGAATTCCTTGCGTCTATTTGCTGTGGCTCTAGCAATATCTTAAGCCAAAAATAAAGTGGAGCCACCCCATGTAACCCATTGGATTGATTTGACTGCTGAGAGAACTTTGAGCAGGTCTGTATATTCAAGGAAATATAGGATAACTCCTCTTGGTCTCTGACATGTAGACACACGTGTTTGTTAATGAACAAGCAATTTAGGGAGGAAGGATCTGAAGAAAGAGAGGGAGTCAGAGTTTTCCGGCAGACCATAAATATGTAGATTGTTTCTTTTGTTCCAATTCTTTGAAGTGAAGAGACCTGAGAATGAAGAGTGTTGACTTTATTGCTGGTAAGACCGAAGGATGAGACATTATGCTCCCATGCTTAAGTCGATCATTCATTTGAGACCAGTTCTCTGTAAGGAACTGTAATTTGGTATTTGTTTCTTCTATGAATGGCTGGAGAGCCTGTATCTCCTCCAAAAGCATATCCAAAAGAAGGCTTTGGTGGAGAGGGTGGATCTTTTTTCAAATATTTAGTAGTAGCCTTCCCCGTGGCAGGGGGGACAAAGTTCATAGACGGAGAGCCCTTATTTGGAAAATTTAGTAAAAAATTGGGAGTTTTTGATGAAGGACTGCATGGAGTGTGATGTAGGGGCCCTAGTTTATTCAGTCTTCCGTTAAGAAGCAGTGACAAATAAAGAGTTAGGACCCAGCTATGGCAGAGAATATCTAAGCACTTCTCTAGAGAAAAAAAACACAGAAAAATAGGTGGTTGCAACACTGTACCAAAAATATATGGACTTATGTTTATATAGAGATTGAGGGAAGAGGGAAAAAATAAAATACGAATGAGTTCTACCCTTAACTTTAAAACAGAGAACCAAGTTGTCACCAGAAAAAAGCGGTACAAAAGTGCCTCACATTTGATATTGTAGGAAGGAGTAAAGGGCAGCTTTCTTTAAAGTAACTTACATGGTTAATCTCATTGTATTTGTGGCAGAGGCAGATTAGACAAAGCCTTCAAAATGGCGGGTGTAATTGGTTCTGCCTTGGTAAGTCTTGCTGTTGACACAGACCAAACCACAAAATCCCAGAACAAAAGGGAAAACAATTACATCAAACGCTTCTTATTTGCTTGTGCACTGTTCATAAAGGAAACCGCATAGTGAGTTGTTCCCAGAGAAGCAGGCCGACAGATGGCTCTCCTCATGCATTCGAGAAGTAGAGGGATTTCACGTTCAAAATGGCAGCCGCGGTCCACGCAACTTGAAGTAAAAGTTTAACGAGGGATAAACCGGGTCGTGCGTCTCAGAAGCCGCTCACCAAGGGTGCCTGCTGTATCTGCCTATTTTCCACTGCTCAGAACATCTTGCCAGACGCCTTAAAAGGACTCCAAAGTATGTTCGGTCTGCGCCGCCCCAAGGAGCTTCACTCGGGCGCCGCCATCCGCCGCGGGCATCAAACCACCCCCCCTGTCACCGATATGTTTGACATCTCGATATTCTAGATCAGATATTTATGTATCACAATCATTGTTATGCAATATTTTGACCTAGCACTGTATTTTCTTGTCCATGTGTTCTGGAGTTTTAATGACCAGATGTTCCATATGGTGTTCTGTATTGTGTTTTTTTCTGAGAAATTAGGTAGATTTCAATGTATATGTAATGGAAACTATCAACTTTTAAAACAACCTGACCCTCACAACATACTATTAAGGAGAAAAATAGGAAATCAAAGGGGAATTATAAGTGAATTTTAAAATATTAGAAATTAAAGAAAACAACTTAAATTAACAATAACATAATCTTTCCTTTGCAAGCCTGATGCAATCTATCCTCCATTACCCATTGCTTTTGGCTTTGTACTGTCAAGCCTCAGAATCTATGTCCTCCATGCAATTGCCTACGCCTTTGTTTCCAGACCTGAGGGTAGTATGCTATCTCTTTCCAATTCTTCTGCTTCTGATGTGGAGGAAGGGGATGTGCCTTCTTCTCATCACAGAGGGAAGTATATTGATGAAGAGGGTTTGAATGAAATCCTCTTGAGAATTCTTATAGTATGTTTTTTCTGTTTTTCCTCTGTATAAGTGCTCAGACAGTTCACAAATGATCCTGGTTTTAAGGGTTAAGGAGAAATCTATTCCAAACTCAGTTGTTGTTGACACCATGATGGCAAGTTTGGTTGATTACATCTCAATGTGGGCGGACACATCCTTCAGGATTTGGCAGAAAAGAAATTGGTGGAGCATTTACAAAATAGAGGTTCCTTACCTGACATCTCTTTTGATATGGTGAGGGTTTCAGCACTTTCAGAAGGCACAAACAACGCTGCCAACAGTGTTTGTTCTACTTTTTGAGGGAGTGAAACTCTTTGGCCATAACTGGAAGATTTATTCCATAAATTATTCAGGCATAAGAAGTATACTTTCTCTTTAAATCAACCTTCTGATAATACTCTCATCTTCTGCCAAGTCCTCCTTTGGACAGCTATCCAGAAGAGCTTCTCAACAACAAGGTGCCGGTTCAAGAAAACAGAATGGGAAGCCATTTTTAGGATGTTTTGATCAAAAGACTCAGGGGATACTCTCAAGGACTATCTCCGACTTAGCAGCATTTTATCGCAGCCAAAGTGGTGATAAATTCATCGCACCATTCACAAGCTGGTGCTAACAGCAGATATCACCAATTTTCCTGTGTTAGTAGCCGCAAAATACAACGCCACGGATGACACCAGCAACTAACGCTAATGAGATGCAGAGTAGGCGTTCCCGTGCAAAAAGCCGTGACAACACTACTTTGCAACATTCTCAACGACCAGCCAGATCTGCGATAAGATCCCAAAACATGAGATACAGAGCGTTAGCAGCAGGAATTTAACACCTGCTCTTACTTGGTTTTAAGTCGGACGACACCCTGCACCATCAAAGGGAGCCCAGCCCACAGCCATACCTTAAGAACAACAGATGCTATGGAGCAACTGATTAGGCTGCTCGGACACCCAAGAGGGTCACAACACCCACCGCCAACACCCCAGGAACCCCGCTTCTCCCTGGGACCTACCCTGGGCCCCCCCACCGGACAAAGATAGTTCAGGTCAACTTTACAAATTCTGGAAACAAACAATGCGCCTGAAGCCGCACAATAACAATAATTAACATTCATGTGTGGACAGACAAAGGCAAATCATTCATTCACCAAGAAGAATGATTCATTCAAATGTAACTCAATACTACTATTTGGAAAAGTCATGGCGGGTCTCCAATGGACAGAATGTAAGTCACAGCCTGCAAGACAAAATTCAAGATAAGAAGGTGTGTCATGCGCTCATCAAAGGACAGAGAGAGAGAGAAAGAGAGAGAGAATGAGATAGAAAGGGGGAGAGATGGAGAAGGAGAGGGAGACAAGCAGAGGAAGAGAGAGACAGTGAAAGGAAGAGAGGGAGTGAGAGAAAGAGAGAGAAACATCCCTGGGCCCTGTGCACAGTTCATTTCTGGGCTGGACAGGAAACCAACTGATGCATGTGTCTCTGTTGCAGTGTTGGCGCCACACGGACATCAACCAACAATGTCGCCCTGTTGCATGCAAACGGAGGGCAGCCGCGCAGGAAGGGATTGTACAAGGAGGGCCAGGCCTCTCAGGGTCTTGGCTGACATGCCAACTGTTGTGTGTGTATCGCTCTTGGTGCACCATAAGCCTAAGGCCGAGCCTCATTTGCAAAGCGAAAGCCACATCACATTTTAAGAATGCAAGCAGTAGTCAGACTGACATTGTGGGTGAAAGCTCCTTTGTCTCAATACAGAAGTCAGAAAGACATCTGCACTTACGACCATGGCACTGAAAGATACACCATAGCAGATGACAACTACCTCTTTCCACACAGTGCTAATGAAAGAACAACGTATCCACACCCCACACACAGAAGACCTTACCCGAGATAGTCCTGCATGGAATGCCCTTGACACTTAAGCACAGCAAAACCCATACGTCCAAACTTTGCACACCCTTACGACTCATTGCTCCGAGCTGTGGTATATCATCCACAAAACAGCCGCAGGTCAGAAGAGTGGCAGTTCTTCAAGACCCAACAATGCAATGGTAGGACATCCTGGGCACATGCACAACCCGTGTCACGTGGAACTGTACCATGACCGACCGCTGCATCTGTTGGGGGCACTGCCATTGGCTGTGCTGCGGATCAATTACCGTTTGAGCTTCCAACTTGCGTACGTCACCTGCGTCCAGTCCTGGTTCCACTGTCGATCATGCATATTCGACTGGCCCATGGATGTCTGCCTATCCAACACAACGGTAGCTGAACTGGATTATGACATGTGTGTGCGCCCCTGTTGGCCCACGACCTGGAGTGTAACTGTGATACCCGTTCATGGGATGCCTTGATATTTGGCATATGTGCTGGCAGTTGGGCATGGGAGATTGCACAATTCCACCTGTGTAGTGACCACATCGAGGCGCTCCCCTATTGGGCTGTGTTGCGGATTGGTGAAACTGCATGGATGGAGCACATCTGTCTGGACCAGCTAATGGATTGTCTCGCCCTTGTGTTCGTTGAAGTCGACAACGATGTACTCTTGGAACTGATTGCCTATGAAGCTGCACTCGTTCTCATGGATGAGTTACTACGTTCCTGCAGCCACAACTGATTGTGACCCATATCACAGGTCTCAACACCCTTTTGCATCTTGGAGAAATGGTCACATATCCCACCATTACAGTGGACATGCCTGCATTTGCCTGGACTCAGAAAGCATTTGCTTGCAACACTGTGCGTTGACACACACCTGTGCAAGGTGAGTGGACAGCAGCACATGGCAATATTCCTCAATCTGACACCCTGCAGGAGGGAGTGTACACACATGGCAATGTAGTTCTACATGCGACCCTTTTGGACTCTGTCACCTGCTCACTGTCAGCAGAGCAGACAGTCCACGCAGTCCGGTGGTACAGGACTATGCAGATCCCATGGGCTGTGAGTGGTGTCCGCTGACACGGTGCACTGAGCGTACGCCAAACATCACATGACTCATCCAGGAAGGCAAGGTGGGTTGAGACCGTTGCCATTGGTGATGAATTCTGTCCATATTTGCATCCCCATGTCTTGAACCTCTACATATTCCTATGCTGCCTGTTAGTATATGATGCATTGGTCAGCATGTTGTGGCCCTTGTCTTGCCCATACTGACACACACATGCTAATAAAGTGTATGCACCTTCACTAGTGTTCAACTGTGATGAGTGTTCATTAAAATGCCAAATCGTGTGCCTCAATGAGCATTGTCCGTACACAGGGAGGGACTGACGGACGCATTTCACTTAAAGGTGAGTCGCCGTTGGCAGCTCCACCTCTTTGAGCCAGACATTGTTGTTGGGAAAGTTGCTGGTAGACCTGTGCGCTTACGTGACTTCAGCAATGTGAGTATGGTATCCAACTTCTTGCCATGTGGATCAATGTGATCCATCAAAACAGGCTGTATCCACACAGTTGAGTGTGTGTAGGTATGCAAAGAGATGTGCTGTTGTCACATGTGATGGGGACACTACTTTGGTCCTGCTACCGACATTGACATTTCCGCACACAGCCATATTTCATACATGGACGTGGGGCTATGTTGGGGGTTGCAAGATTGTTGTTAATGAGCAATGAGGCCACAGCTAGTTCACACCTTCACAGTCATATGATTGGCCATGTGTGTCACAGTCAAACATGCGCATTGCTTTCATTTCCCAAGGTGTACCTTTTTGTCTAGTCGATGTCCCTACATTCATCCATGCTGTTATGCTTGACTGAACATAGACATTACACATCTGCGTGATTTGGAATGTTTTATTCACATTCTGTGGAGTGCCGGAGATGGAGCAGTACATGGCCATGCACACCCCGCATTACATGGTTGCACAGTGGAGTGCCAAACAGAGTCCTTTGGGGAATGACAAGTTAGTCGGAAGAGGAAGAGTCCAGTCCGCAGCCCGATTGCTGTGTCATTGGTAACCAGTGCAGATATGGCAGTCCATGTCGGGGTCCAGGTTAATGTGGCAGAGTGTTTGGGGGGACAGTGAAAGGTGTTGTTCCAGGGCATGATGCAGAGGGCTGAACCAAGCAGGATCAGGCCATATGGTGGGGAAGAATGCTACAACCTCCTTTTTGACACAGAGTCATTACCATCCACATCTTCGTCCTCTGATATGTCTTCTGTGTCAGGTGTTCCAGGTGTGTGGTGGTGTTATGGTTGCCTCACCGTTTGCTACTGTCACATCAGGGGGCAGAGGTGGTATGGCTGCCTCACTGGGTGACACTGGCACATCAGGGGGAGGAGGTGGTATGGCTGCCTCACTGGGTGACACTGACACATCAGGGGGCAGAGATGTGTGTGTCGAAGTTCCTGCAGCAGTCATCTGGGACAGGCTCTGTGGCATCAATGCCATGATGAGGATCTGCAGGGCATGGAATATCCCAGCTACATCTCGCTGGTGTTCAGCCATGGCAGACATCCTTCCAGCCTGCATCCACTCCATGTTCTCCATTGTCCTCCGCAGCTGTGCCAACTCCATGCTGTCATGTCTGGGGCCTGTCTGACTAGGCAGTTCTTGTATCTGAGTAATGGCTCCAGCGAGGTCAGCCAAGGATTGTTGTAGAGCATGCAACGGATGGTGGGTGTCCGTAATGGGCTGTAAGTGGTCCCTGATGGGACTTAGACACCCAAGTATGGCATCCAGTTTGGCTGCCATGATTTCGAAACCCAGACACACATGTTCAGCCAGCTCCTTCTGGCAGTCTAACACACAGCGTTGGAACATCATGTATTCTTCGGTGAGGTGCTGGGAGCCAGCCGTGGTGGTGGGTGCTTCATGCTGTGCGGTCTGTGCAGGGGGTGGGGTCACCTTGATGCAGCTGGGCTGCACTGCTCCTGGGGGTGGGGTGCGGAGGCTGTCCATGAGCCATTGCAGGGTGTCTGAGCAAATGTCCAGGGTGTCCTCTTCTTCATCACTGAAGAGATGTCTGGTCTGCTCTGCAGGAGGTGTTGATTGTCTCTCTGCAATGCAAAGGGGCGATGCAGGTTAACAGTGTGTCCCATGTATGTTGACGCATTGTAGATGTTTACATACACACTGCATGACAATATACATTGTGACTGTTTTGGAGGAGATGGCTATTTGATGGGAGACAGTGGACATTTGGACTACATGACGGATGTGAGGTTGTACTCGTACATTTTCATCTCACAGAGTCCTGCTATGCCAGATGTGATTGGCCAGTTTCTACGTACAAGCGGCACCAGTTTAGTCCTCTGTTCTGTAGTGAAAGTGTTGCACCTTGCAACACATTATCGTCAATGTTGATGTGCTGTGATTACTATGTGTGTGTGCTGCATTGTGGGAGAGACGCCCCTGCAGCTCTGATTTAGTGGCCCCTTTCCCTTTTTGAGGAGGTGTGCCTTTGACTTTTGTGTTTTTACGGTACAGAGATGTTGGCGACTTGGGTCATTTGTGCTCTTGGACGTTTTTTGTACTCGTGTGCATTGTTTGTCTGCAGTTTTGTTGTTGACGTCAGGGGTTGCATGTGCAGATGGATGTGTCAGAGTATTACCTGCTCATTGGAGGATGTGATCCACACTGGGCCACTTCAGTGTTGTGGAGTACACCATGTCATGTATATTGACTGCAGCCATTCTATTGGTCATGCAGTGCCACGTGTATTGTCAGTGTGGCTCACAATGCTGCTGCTTAGCTGGATTCAGTACATGTGCATGGGCAGGTTGTGTGATTGGTGATAGGGAGGGGGGGCCCCTTTGTGCACATAGTGGAGTGGGGCCTACTTGGTGTTTCTATATGTGCTGTAGTGTGCCAAGGGTATCAGAGACATGATCCAGACTCATTATGGGTGTGCAGTGTGCTACACATGATTGTGCATGTGTGCCATTGTGCCCATCTCCCCCCATCCCCCAAGTCCCTGGATGTTACTCACCCTGTTGCTGTTGGGTCAGGTCATATCGAGCTGTGTCCGGCCCCCAACTCATGCCACCATCTCCACACTGATGACTGTGGCCACCGGATCATCCACCTCCTCCTGTGGTGCAGTACTTCCACCTACAGTTGCCGTTGCTGTCTTTCTGTTGGCAGCGACTTTCTGCTTGTTTTGGTTTTTCACGTCATGCCAGCGCCACTTGACCTCCTTCATTGACCTCCTCGACAGTCCGACTGCATTCACGTTGTTCATGATGGACTGTCATATTTCCGTTTGTGTTGCCAATGACACGATTGCTGTGCCAAACAGTTGTTGGTAGTGTCCCATCACCTCCATAATGATGATCCTGTTTTCCTGCGGACTGAACCGCGTCTTCCTCTTACTCTTCTCCTTTGCCTTCCCCGAGCCTGGGGTTCCTTGCTGGTCATCTGTGGGGCTTGTGGGGTTCACGTTGTCCTCTGCACTCGGTCCGGGTGCATCCATTTTGCTACGCATTTTATTTTCCTTTGCCTTTTTTTTGCTCTTCTTTTATAGTACATTTTTCCGAATGACGCATGGGAATTGCAGGCCTGTCGCTGGTTATCGCTGATTTCTGAAAAGCGATTGGCCACATCGCAACTTTTTTGCATTCATGTTTCGCGTTTTTTCGGCGTCGCGTTTGTTTTAACGCGGTCATTTGCCACGTTATCGTGCATGGTGCCGCAGGGTTGGGAATACTACGTTAACACAGCATTATTTTCCCGCGATAGACTGCGATGTGCAAAGTTGCGTTAAGCAAATTTTGTGATAGTTATCACACTTTCTTGAGAATTTCCCCCTAAATTGTACTTCCACATTAAATCCTAGCCCTTCTGACTATGTTAGAAATAGCCTCAAGTGGTTATTTGAAAGCTGAACCAAGAATTTCTGCTTAGCTTTGGTAAAGTTTACCTCTAAAGTGTGGGTTTTAAAAATGATTAAGGAAGGTAATTGTAGGGAATGCATCTACTTTTCTTCCAGATTCTGGGACCATTGTTACACATTGCCCTGGTAATCTCATGAAGAGCTGGGCAAGCATTTAGGCAATACAAGCTCTTCTCACAAAACAGGTGGTTGTGCTGGTTCCATCAAATGATCAGAATATCTGGAGGTTTAAGGTTAGTCATTGATCTAAGGAGGCTCAACAAATGGATTTAAAGGTTTTCGCTCCAAAATTGAGACTACTTAGATAATTCTTCTCATTCCAGACAAAGGGCCTGATTTAGATCTCAACTGCCTTACCGCCATCTCACTCCTGCGAAGGTCCGAAGTACTCCACCAAGTCAGCGATATTTAGATGCCGTTCACGTCCATGGAGTGTTTGCCACCGCGGTGGTGGCACACTTCTCCCAATGCAGCGGACTCCAATGCTGGCGAACAGTACTTTATCGCCTTCAGGGCGGTAGGTTCCCACCTAGCCTTTTTAGTTTTTACAGTTCAGCTGGTGTTCTCCTAGCTGTGGCTTCCTGGCGAAGGGAGTCCATCAAGCGTACGAGCTTAACAATGCAGCATCACTATGGCCATTGGCTGGATGCTAGTAGAATACACCTGATTTTCTGGCCAAATGGAAACACCTGTATAGCACAGTATTTAATCGCACTCTATTTGAGACCATGATCCTTTGCCATTACACTGTACCAAGACATTTCCTACCAGAGATTTTGAGAGTAAAGTGAGGTTATTTGGTTCTTTCTTCCTGTTTCTTTTCCCTTTATCTTCTTTTATTTATTACCATATGGTTAATTTTGTTTATTTAATTTGATTTATTTGCACCATCCAGGCCCCAGAAATCCAGATTTTACTGAGGGAGAATTGTCAGTCCTGGTGAATGAAGTCATAATAGTAGAGCCACAATTGTTTGGAGTCCAAGTCCAAAATACACCCCTATCACAGAAAAGAGAAATGTGGGGCAGAATGGTCGACAAAGTGAATTCTGTAACTAACAACCTGCTCACACAGGAGGAAAATAGGAAGAGACCGAATTACCTGCTTTTAAGGGTGCGTTCCCTGGCCTCCAAGCTTCCCATGGTGGCCCAGAAGACTGGTTGTGGTTCTCCCAGGCACCCCTTACAACTAATAGCCTTGTAGGATAAGGTCTTAAAGATCCTACTTTCTGAAGGCTGAATAGGAATACCTCGTGGACTGGAGTTTCGTAAGTTATACTTTACAAAGTTTCACTAAACCTCAATGTCCTGTTTTTCCTCATCTCATGCGTTGCCAATGTGTACTGCATATATTTCCATAACATAGAAACCTTAAACTATCACTATCAGATAATTTGGATTGTGTTTGTGAATGTATTGTATTGCATCTAATGTTGCAGGTGTCAATCTCCATTACATGACACTTGATGGTATGGTGCTTGCAAGTGTTAGAACACCAAATAACCTGTGTTTAATGGTTTGATTTAAACAGAATAAAGCTTTGATAACGATGATGATGAACCCATTACCTACATATGTGTCATATTGTAAGTGTTTGTCCCATTTCAACTACATATTTTTCACAGGTATGTTCCACTAGCTACTTTGTAAGTTTGGAGATGTTGTCTTTGAAATGACTACAACTGAAATATGCCCTGTTTCCGTTTTGTTAAAACAATATTGCTATGTCATATTGCTCATTCTCTCTGGTCTAACATATTTCTACATATGATTAACTGTCACATATTGATCAATCAATGCTCTCTTCAGAAAATGGTTTGTGGTGTTTTCTGGATGTTGTCCTGTTCTTCCTAACCAATTGAATTGATGTCTTGACTTTCACAAATCAAACTGTGATCACACAAAAAATGTAAGGTATAAAAAGTACTATACTGTAAATAAGTGGTACTTTCAAAAATTGACTCTGCACTGTTCACATGATGACTAATGACAAACATCCATCCAAGATGTGTTCATGCCTGTTTTGTAGTCAGCTTGGCATTGGAATTGTCAATTAGACATTTTACCTCTCCACTGTGTTGGGTTGAATGGCTGCCAGGCCACATGTCCAGGAATCTGGCACTGAAGAGACCTCTACTCTAGACCAGTATTAAGCCTGCAGTAATGACAAAACTCCTGATAATCTTGATCCTGGTTCATCTGGTCTGCATGGGTAGATGGCTCTAGTGAGTCTCACTGGGCCCGCACCTACATCACACACCCCAGCGGTAACACCTCAAGTAACCGAAGGCTACACTTTGTGTGTTCCCACCACTGTAAGACCAATTGTTTGATTGTAATGCTGACACCACAGCACCACCAGCTCTAGCTCACCCAGGATCCAGTCGGATTGGGCAAACTGGGCCAAGAGCACGGGGTAGTGGGTTTAGGGGTCATGGGAGGGACAATGTGGCCACTGGGGCCGCTTCCACCCAGACCACCATTCACCAAGTCTTGGGATCCTGCCATCATTCCCAAGACATGATGGGCCAGGTACTCAATAAGCTACAGGAGATAAAGTAGTTGCAGAGGGAGCTCAATTATCAGATGAAGGCTCACAACCCCATTATGGGCTCCCTTACTTGAGTGCTGTAGGACATGTACACCCATATGTGCAGGGCTTTCCTAGTACCATCAACCCCTTCCTGTGGTTCTACAATACCTGGCCCATCTACAGAGGCCTGGCACAGAAAGAACCACCTGCAGCCACCCCAGGCCCTGCACCTGTGGTTTCCCCCTCACCTCTTGAGGGGATATCCATGCATATTACCAGAAGGTGATGATAGGAAGACCTAACTTCACTCTGTGGACTATTTCTGGACACTTTTGCCTTTCTGATGCCAGTAGTATTTCGTACATTGGACTTCAAACAATGTTGGCTCTCCAACTATGGTTTCATTCGCCATTACTGACTCCTTCACTTTTTGGTTTGCATTTGAATTTTCGCTCTGTTTAATTTATTCATGCTTAGTTCAATAAAGTTACAAGTCAAAAACTCTTTGACTGGTGTTGTATAGCTCAACTCTATTAATGCATTTGTGTTTTCCGTGATAATTTTACAATGAAAAAATCTAAAGATTGTGTGAACATAGAAAATTTGCAAGTAGGTAATGTTTGTCTCAAGTTCCCAACCATGACTTCCAAAAATGTAATTTCATTAAATCATCTTCTACGTTTATTCCATTTGAGCAATAATTGTCTATGAACATTTGTACTAACATAGCAATCCATATATGTCACTGATACTCAGTTTTCACTTTTACAGTCCCAGGCCATGCCAACATGGAAAAAAGGGATATATCCAAAACAATCAGATTGAATAGGCAAATGATAGTTGACTGTGAGAAGTTGGCCTGATATATGCTTCCACTAGTTATAGTGGGCACCTTGTATCAGTCCAAACAACCCCCTATGGTGATAGGTTAAAGACAACCTTTAGTGAAAGCTATCCTAGTGGTAGCTATGGAGAGCAGCCTTCAGGCTAAGTCTTGAAGGAATGTAAAGCAGCTTGTTTTACCAGTCTATAATCTCTTGAATGATCAAATGAAAGGACAACCACACCAGGTATATATTTAAAATATATGCATTTAAGATAAAACACACCCCTCTAGTCTCTTTATGAGACTGGTGTTCGAGGTACTTAAGTTACAAGTCAGAATTAAACAGTAAAAGCACAAATACACGTTTGGGCCCTAGGGGCATACCAAACCATATACCAATAAAGTGGTATAAGAACCACGACTGAACTAGACACAAGGCCTAGAGCCTGTCGAAGTGCTTGGACCACAAGGAACCACCTAAGGTAGTGACACAGGGGACCCGAGGGGGACGTGTGCAGTGTGAGGACACAGCAGCGAATCGCCGTTTACTTCTATAGGGAAAGTCGCAGTTGGAAATTTATAGTTTAAGGACACTTAGAGGATATATACGAGCGAACCCTTTTGGGCTTAGAGGTGTCTAGGACCAACACCCACGGGAGCACCGGAGTACTCAAGTTACCTCACCCAGGGAAGCCGGGTGCATAGTTGTCAAATGGTGGCGGATCGCGTCGCTCTTTTTAATGGAAGCTGCTAAGGAAGTGCTGCTGCCGTGAAGAGGAGAAGTGTCTGGAGAGATCAAAGCCCGGATCTAGGATGGAAGGAACCTGAAAGCAGAGGGGACAGAGTCTGGGTCACTTACCAGTGACCAAGGGCACGATAGACCAATGCCCACAGATTTTGGGTGCTTCAGGTGAGTTGACAGGTGTTTTGACTCTTCAGCCACGAGGTCCAGGAGGCGCCGATGATGACCAGGAGCTGAATTCAAGCTGTACAATGAAGTCTGTCAAGTGCTACGGTGTCGGTGACCAGATTGGACCCAACAAGCCTTGGCAACGGCAAGTCACTTGGAAACAGAGAAAGGACGTTGGTGCAGAACAGCAAGGTAAAGGGGACACACCCAGCAAGGGTAAGTCGGGGCACATCTGGAGCAACCAGGAAAGCCCAATCAGAGGAGGAGTCGCCTTTGTGGGGACCCACTAGCCAATGGGCTAGCGATCGCGAAGGAGCCTCAAGCAGTCGCACTGGAAACTGGCCCAAGGGTCACTCGTGGAGTGGAGGCCAGAAATCTTCGGTGCAGGAGGTGCTCAAGGCTGGGGCTACTCGAAGCCCAAAGCACAACTTCTAGGAAGACCAGGAAGATGATGGATCAGCACAAGATCATGGTGTCCAGTGGTCTCGGTTCCACATCATCCACGATAGCCACGGGCCTCAGCTTTGCTGTGGACTCGGGGTAGAATCAGGGAAGTCTGGAAATCCACCTCTGGGGATGCAGAGACTTTGGCGTCTGGCGGGAGCTTCAGAATTACAGACCGGACAGTTGCTTCTTTGGTGCCTGCCAAGCAGGGGAGTCACTCCTTGACCCCAAGGGAGATTTCTTCAGTCTTCTAGTTAAAGTAGAACGTCGAAGGTCCAGGATATCTGTTGCTGAGTTTCGTCCAGGGTAATCTAAAGTTGCAAGGACTGGGTTCCCATACTTATACAAAGTTTGGGGGTTGGACATACTCTAGAGACCCACCTATGGGAGGGTTTGGAAAGAGGGGTGGTTACACCCATTTCCTTTGTCCAGTTTTGTGCCAGAGCAGGGGCAGGTAGCCCATGCAACCGGTTTGAACTGGACTATGCACAGGGACACCAAGTGTGCCCCCAGTGCAGGACTTCAAAGCACTAGAGAGTGCTCCTGCCAAGCCACAATACACATCTGCCTGTCTGCGAAGGTGGTTACACCTCCCTGGACAGGAAACCTATTGTCCAGGCCTCCCCTGCCGGAGTTTCGGTCAGCAGCAGGAGGCCAGACCTGTGTCCGTGGCAGAGGCATCCATTTTGTGATGCCAGTCTGTAGAAAGTCTTTACCGGGTAGACCTGTGTGAACATGTCTCTCCCTCTAGAAGGGTGAGATGCTACCCCCACCACCAGAACTGGCAGGGGGTGGTATTCCAAAGCGTTTGACACCAAATACAACACGTTTCCGTGCAGCCAGTCCAAAGTTAGCATTTACAGCGAGGTTATAATGCACTTAAGAGGATATGGTCAGGCTGCACCACAAACAGAATCAGAGGAGGTACTCCGAACGCTGCAGAGGGGCTCTGCTCACGCAGGGGCACCCTCTCACATAAAAAACAAGCACTCTGCCTTCAGGATTTTTAAGGCCTGCTATAGGAGTGACTTATAGGTTTTATATTTGTGTGCAATGGTAGTGATATAGGTAGCCTATACCACACTAAGGGGTGCAAGCACCACCTTACCCAGACTGCAGTAGCAGACCTGTGGTTTCATTTTGGAGTGGTTCCCAGGGGTGGAATAATACATGCTTCATCCCCTGGTAGGCCTCTGAGGTACATATGCCCTGGGTACTTAGTATACCATACCATATACTAGGGGCTTACAAGGCACTCCAGAATCCAATTAGAAATGTACCTAATGTACATGGAAACCATTCTACAGAGAAGGCAGATAGACTGGGGCCCTGAATAGCAGGATCCCAGTCCAACTAAGTCATAAACCAGCAAAACACCAGGCAAAAAGTGGGGGCAACCATATAGTCAGATTCCACCTTCCTACATTGACTCATGCCATCAGCTGGAGCCAGATCGTCTGGCTCACATAAGGAATCCCACATCAATAACACCAATAGGTGAAAACAAGGCAGTAATTCATTTTGCAGACACAGGAGTATTCCAATCCACTGTTCCAGTATCTGGTTGAATGTCCCAACCAAGTTTCAGTGGTGTGCCACAAGAAGTATATCCTACAATGATGAGACACATCAACAGCTACATACATTTTTCACAAAATGAGGATTTTGCCAATGTGAAGGGAGAGCAGCATGATTTGGCTTTACTACCACACATGGTATGAGCTAATGGTGGCACACATAGGAGCATATTCACAAGTATTTTAATTGCAGCAAAGTTGCGATAAATATATCGCCCCATTCACAAGCTGGTGTTAACAGCTCACCGCACCAGTTTACCCACGAAAGTAGCCACAAACAAATTCACCACGGATGACCCCCACAACTATCGCTAATGATACGCAGAGTAGGCGTTCCCGTGCCAAAAGCCGAGACAACACAACTCCACAACATTCACAACAACCAGACAGAACTGCGATAAGGCGTGTTAGCAGCAGGAAAATAACACCTGCTCTGACTTGGTGCTAAGTCGGACCGCAGCCTGCACCACAAAAGGGAGCACAGCCCACAGCCACATCGGAAAGGCAACAGATGCCATGGAGCCACTGGTCAAGCGGCCTGGACATCCAAGAGGGCCACAACACCCACCGCCACCACCCCAGGATGCCAAACCCCACCCGGAAAATCCCCCCGGACCACCACAGAGGCAGGTCAGACAAAAACGGCGGACTCTTAGGAAACGCACCAGCCTCACAGACTCAAAACCTGACAAATGTCCACTACAGGCCCAAAAGGACAACCATCGCACACATCCTAACCAACAACGCCCAACAGGCCGATGGCACAAATACAGGGGACAACCAACATCCCACCCCACACAAAGCTGCTGGCTGTGCTACACCTGTTGGCCCCTGGTACCCCCCAACCAACACCCGCCACAGTCAGAGAAGTTACACAGCCAGCTACATCCAAGTTCCTCACACCTGACCTGCATAACACCATCAGCCTATCACCCCAGTCCCTATATGTCTAAACACAATGCGCATGATCCGCTGGACACCAAGCAAGGACCATATGCCATAGCTGGATGCACGCACATGTCAGGGGCAATCAACAGCACACATGTCATACCTGTGTCCCCTGGCGACACAGCACACAATCACCGCAACAGAAAGCACACGTCTCACATCAATGTGCAGACAACAACCGAACACAGTGGAACCTCCATCAATCTCGTCTCCAAATACCCAGCCACTGTGCGCTATTCCTCCAACCTCCGACAGTCCATCAGCCACCAGCGTCCCCAGCATGGCACCAAGGGAAATGCACAGCCCCCTGGCAAGTTCAAAATGAACACCCCACTCACCTCAACTCCACGACCATGCAACTCACAACTCTGGCAATGAACACGTCACAAAATCTAAACCAACATGCAAAACAACATGCCCACCCACCAGACACGATAGAACAACTCACAATGGTAACCTGGGCAGGCCCTGCAAATGAGCCATCAACAGCATGGCACCTCAGCCACACACTACCCGATTGTGGGAAGAGGTTGCAAATAGGCATCTGTGAAGGAGGCAGGAGAACCATGACTGGGAAAGCACACAATGCCAAGAGTGGCAGAGATGTGCTGGACAGACCGCAGTATGCAGAACACACCCATATCCATGGCAGCACACACCACTGGTGTATGGAGTGTGGTGGACAGTGGACGCAACCATGTCCCCCCGGCCAGTGGGGGAGTTATCACAAATGATGCCTGTTACATCCCCCCCGTAAGCGTGAGCGGAGTGGGATTGCCTGGCGTATGCCAGGCCAGCGTAGGGGTGTGAATATAAAGCACGTAGCCCTGGGTGTGGTCCACTTCTGGAAAGCACAATGTCTCTGCCAGGGTGGCTCCTCTCACCACGCCACGAGGCTGACACCGTCCTCGTGAACGGAGTTGCCTGCGATCCTGTGCACCTGCCGTACCCCGGCCCGCTGGACCCGGAAACTGCCAGGCCTGCCCTTGTGCAGCCAGGCCACACTGATCACCTGCCGACATCGGCGTGTGTCAAGGAGGGTCCACCATGTGCCGGTGCAAGCTCCAAGCACCAGTTCTGTGACTTCTGCAGCTGCCGCAGACCATCGCTGGCCCCCCGACACTGGCCCTCATCACTCCTTCCACAATCACATACTACACGGGTGTCGTATGCAGCCCAGTACGTCCCATATGTGAAACTTTGTCCTGAGTCCCAAAGTCTGGGCAGTGGCCACAGCACCAGATCCCTCCGATCAGTGAGGCATAGTTCCATATGGGCATCTTGCGACTCGTGGTGCCACTAACACTATTCAACACCAGCCGGCCACACGTGGTGCCACTAACCCTATTCAACAACAGCCGGCCACACGTGAATGAGGGCCCAGGACTACCCTGCAGACCAGTAGGTCCCACATCCAGCACCTAGTCGCAAACCACGAATGCCACACCAGTGGTCGCACGCAGAGGAGTAAGAGGAAGATGCGACTCAGTCTGGACAAAACCCGGGTCACAGTCACGGAGGTGACCGAACAATATCAACAACTGACCTGGTGCCATCAACTCTGTTCAGTGAAGTCCGTGTCACGTGGTGCCACTGAACCTGAACTATGCAGGCCGGTGGGGCCATCCAACCTATGCCAGCGACACTCATTGACTTGCCCATGCGTGGCGCTACCTCAGGCCTACACTGCGGTCCATTAGGTCACACATGTGGAACTGTGTTTTGGGTAAGATGTGGAGGAATCCACACCATTGGACACGCCTCATCGCAGGTGGCATCGCCTATCTGCACTGGTGCCACTACCTCTGTGCGCAATGAGTCATGGGCACCATCTGTTTGGACCCTGGTGGTGTCAGATCCCATGGCCTGGTGGTTTTCTGCATCTTCTTCTGGCTTGACCGGACTTGGTATCCGATATGTGTCTGTTCCATTCATCTCCACAATAGTGACTGTATCAGCGTGGGCCTGACCTCTGCATCCTGTCCTGGGGGTACACCTTCCACTGTCCCTAGAGACGCTCCGCGACAAGGTCCCTTGTCATCCCGTGGACCTGCTCTGCACCCGTGACCCTGCCCAATTGCACCGCAAGTCAGCGGCCCATGGCGGCAGGCCCGTGCAGGACGTTGTGCATCCGGCCACTAACTCTGTGCAGCACAAATCATGGGGCCTTTATGGTTGTATGGTTGTGTCCTTTACGATGTACACTGTTGTCGATTTCTGACTGCACCAGGCAGCCCTTGCCAGCTGGTGTGCACACCCCTACACACATCCAACACAGGGGTCACTCGGTAAGTGTGCCTGCTAATAAATGTGGCCGTGCGCACGTGCCCGTAGCCATTCACACCATCTGAGCAAGTGTATCCTTGTGTTCATTGTGTCAGCTTGATGTGCACAGACCCTGCAACATCACAGTGTGCTGTCTTCTGTGGACGTTGCCATGTCACCCCAGCATTGACAGTGACCCTGGACATGAAGCCCTGCACCTACCCCCCGGCATGCACAGGCTACGTGTGCTGGTTCGGCAGGGGGGGCAGGGCATGGTCCAGATGTGGCCCAGTGTAGGAAGTGCGGTAAGTGTGTCTCTGTATTGTTTTGGTGTCACCACCAGGGCCACAGTACACAACGTAGTAATGTGGCATGTACCAGGAGGGTGGGCCCACAGGTACGGGGATATGTAAGAGCTCTAGGACGCTCAGGGTCTTGGCACATGCATGTCAGGTGTGATGTGTATCAGTCTTGCAGATGCATGAGTCTGTTGCCTGTCATCATTTGCTGCACGGACACCTGCACCTGTGTCTGCCCTGACCATTGGCCTAAACACGAGTGGGCGCACACCTTCGAAGGCCAGCATCGCAGTGTTGTTAGCATGGCGCTGGACATGCGCGGACAGGCATTAGAATGGTGTCCCATAGGAGTGCATGTGATGCAACCGTGCAGCGGACACATGTGTGGGTGTCTGTGGTAGGGCGGAGCAGCTGTGTGGCAACATAACACACAGTGAGTCCCCTCATGTGCATCGTACTTGACATATCATCCATGATTCCCAGGGTTGCAGACGTCCCACCACACCCACGACCGGCCTCAGTACGTCTCCTGTATGCATGCAGTTGGCGAAGTTAACATAGGGATGAAAGGTCCTTTGTCTGTACTATCAGGCGGTAGCACATCTGCAGCTCCAAGCAGGAACTTGCATGTGCACAGCACCCCCTGACATGTACGATGGCACTTGCTTGCGAATCCCACACTACGCACTGCCCGGCGTGAGACCAACATGTACACATTCCACACGCAGTGATCCTTGGTCATAGTTGGCATGCGTGATATGGCCTTCACACGTACTCCCACCCCACCCAAAGCCTGCACCCGTTGCGCACAGACACTTCTCATTGCACCAAGCTGTACCATTTCATCCTCCGGACTGTCTCAGGGCAAGCCAGTGCTGCTTCAAGCAGAGCCACTGACGCAAAGGCAGACCATCCCAGACACATGGTCTACTACAGTCACGTGGAGCTGTACCGTGCACGTCTGCTGCATGTACCTGGGGCACTGCCGTTGGCAGTGCTGCGGATCAGTTACCGGGTGGGCTTCCGCCTTGCGCACGTCACCTGCATGCAGCCTGTGTTACATCATTGTTCGTGCATATTCGAGTGGTCCATGGATGTCTGCCTTTCCAACATAACGGTAGCTGATTTGGATTTCGACGTGTGTGTGCGCTCCCTGTTGGACCTCGACCAGGAGTGTCACCAGGATGACCGCTTATGGCATACACGGATGTTCGGCATGCAGGCTGGAAACTGGACCAGGGAGATTGCACGAATCATCATGTGCAGTGAGCACATTGAGCCACTACCCGATTGGGCTTTCGTGCACATTAGGTTCACTGGTTGGAGTCAGCACATCTGTCCTGGTCAGCTGATGGACTACATCGATGACATGTCAGCTAAGGTGGCCAATGATCGCTCATTGGAGATGTTGGCCTACGCAGCTGCACTCGCGTTCATGGATGAGTGACAAGGTACCTGCAGCCACAACTGAATGTGAGCCATTGCACTTGTCACGACACAGGGTTGCATGTTGTGGATATGGTCACAAGTCCAGAGATTACAGTGGACTTGGGTACATTGGCCAGGACTAATGTTCCAGGTGCGGACAACCAACGTGGGTTGGCACTGACTTGTGTTGGTGAGGGACTCCCCCGAGATGGACATGGGTGCATTCCTACGTTCCTCATTCAGACATGCTGCTGCAGTGGTCTGCATATCGTGCCATTTATCTTGGCCGTACTGACTTGGCCGTACTGACTTGTTGATAAAGTTTCCGCACTTTCACTTGTCTCCAACTGTGTTGTGTCTTGATTTGTATGCTAATGTGTGTCACTGACTCTCTGGCTCCCTGTCATCCGTGCATTGCTACCCCATCAGGACTGTGTGTTTGTACATGTGCATTATCATGTCCTTGTTTCGTGCTTCGCCAGATGCGTATGGCCGTTTACCGGCCACAGGCGGGTGCACTTGTGTCCTGTGTTTGGTTGTGCACAATTTGGTGTTTGTACCACATTGTGTTGAATGTTGGGGTGCTCTGCTTCCTATGTGTGTGTGCTGCATTGTGTGTGAGATGTTCCTTCAGCTCTGATTTGACTCACCCTTCTCCCTTTCAGGCGGTTTTGTGTTCACTTCTGTGCCTGTTCAGTGGTGTGACATTGCCGGGTTGTGTGACTTGTGCACCTGGTTGGTGTTGTTGCTCATGGGCATGGTTTGTCTGCTGTTGTGCTGTGCTTAGTTGTGCATCTGTGCCATTGTGCCCATCTCCCCACTTCCCCCAGTCCCCGCTGGTTCATCTCCCTGTTGCTGTTGTGTCTGTAGTTTGGTGCAGTTTGAGGTCCCTGAGTCCTGCCACAATCTCCAGACTGATGTGGTGGACCCCATTTCCTACATGTCATCCAGCTCCTGGTGTGGCGCTGGACTCCCACCTCCGGTGTGCATTGCTGCCTTCTTGTTGTTGGTATGTTTCTGCTTGTTTGTGCCTTTCGCATCATTGCTGGAGTTCTGTTTTTTGCCATTGTCCTCCTCCGCTCTCTGGCTGCATTCATCTTGTCCAAGCTGGCTTGTCATGTACAATGTTTTGTTGCCAATGGGTTCTGGTGGGGTTGTCTGCTGGCTCAGGTTGCCTCCATTCTGATTGGCTGTTGTTTTCTGTTTGGTCTGTCTTACTTTTTCAGGCTTTTGTATTGTTTATTCCCACCTGCCGTGTTTTTCGCAGTCCTGGCGGTGCTTATTCCTGCTTTTCTCATCGCGGATGGGCTCATCGCACGTTTTCTGGTGTTGTGGTTTATGTTTTTATCCCTGTCGGGGTGGATTTATCATGGACATTGGCCGCATTTTTGAAGGACTACCGCATGGTACTGCCTTGTTGTGAATTCCACGTTGACACAGGGTTCTTTTCCCGCGATGGGCTGCGAGGTTGAGAGTTGCGTTAAGCTACTCTTGCGATAGTTATCACACATTCTTGTGAATATGCCCCATTGTGCCTTAGGGCCAACACATGAGAGATTGCAAGTCCAATGTAATCTTTACATCTTCCATTCAATCAAAGTACAAGTTGCCTTGGCACAAGATTTGTACCCCCAAAGTCTGTGTCTGTCCGTACCAGGATCAACTCCTGTTCCCTTTGTACTTCAAAACAGCACTATATACCTCCAAATGTTACAACTCTGAAGCGTCCAAATGAAGATGAGATGGTGAAGGAACCTACAACAGATCAAAACAAAAAGATTAACAAACACTTCGTGATATCTTGCAAAATCGTCTTTTGGAGGACACAGTTTCACAAAAAAATCAGAAATAAATAATGAAACTGAACACAGAAGTCAATGTGTTAATACTTTGTTTAAAAACACCTTTGGTCTGATTTTTCCTAAACTAGTCCTTCCTGAAAAATTACTAGCACATACTTCTCTCATCATCATATCAATATTTGGAGTAACTGTGAAAGTGATAACATGTACAGATATACATATACTCATGAGAAGAAGCTGTCAATGACATCTTGGCGTAAGTCATCTCTTTTCTCTACACTACTATCATTTTCATTAAGCCTTTCAGGATCCTCACCATTTGGCTCTTCATGGTCTCCATCTTCTGTGATGTAAGGTATCTTTTGTTGCAAGGCAATTTTGTGGAGCATGCTGCAGGCCACAATGATTTTGCATATCTTATCCGATGAGTAGGGGAAGGCTTTACCAGTTTAGTACTGACAACCAAATCTTGCTTTTAGGAGATGGAAGGCCCATTCCACTGGCTGCCATGTCTTTCTATGGGACTCTTTGGAGCAGACTTTTCCTGGTGTTGCTGGATTCCTCAGCTGTGCCAACAACCATGGTCAGCTGGGTAAAGCTGAATCTCCTAAATGGAAGACAAAAATGTTTTTTTCAAAAATGTTATACAATTACAGATTATTCAAATAGACATTTCCCAAACCATATTATGAAAGATTGTATTGCCCAACAAGCTAAGCCCTTTCAGGTTCAAGTTGTGACATTTGCAGGGGTATGGAGCTGTTGTGATGTACAAAGGAATCATGGGCAGAGCAAAAAATGCACAGAAGCTCGTGATGTACAAATCCAGTAAGCAGACAACTTGCACATTGATTGAATGAAAGCGTTTCCGATTCCGGTAGACCTGTCATCCAGTGTGTGGTGGCAATAAGGCAATATGTGTGCCATCAAATGCTTTAACCACATGTGGTAGGTGGCCCAAATCATAAAAGTCCCCATCACATTGGCTCAATCCTGCTGTAGTGGAAACTGGATGAAGCTGTTGATGTGTGTCATCATTGAAGATATAACTTTGTGTACCACATCACTGAAAGCTGGTTGTGGAATTCCACCAGATACTGCCACATTTTATTGGAAGGATTCTGTGGCCACAAAATTACATACATGTTTGACTATTGGTGTTATAGATGTGGGATTTCTATTGTAAGTCAGAAGATCTGGCTCCAGCTGATGACATAAATCTAGTATTCTTTGTCTATTCAACCTGAACTTCTTGATTATACCCTATTCTTCCATGGTGGCAAGGTCAGGATAATGGCAGTACACTTGCAGTTGTCGTCTCATTAATATCACAGGTTTCAGATGTCTGCTTTGGAAAATACCTTTGAACATTTGACACATTTTCCACAGCAACATATCTGATAATTAACACTAATGTCATGTAGTTTGACAAAGTCTATATGGTTTAGCAATATATTTTATTCTAATATTTGCTTTTTGTCCTTTATTCTTCAGAAATTGCATTGATAGCCTAATATAAAAGTAAAATAAAAAAAAAAATTGTCACCAATAAACTTCAAATGTTTTATTTACACATTCTTTTTGTTTTTACCTTTTTGCTTTAAAAATACTGTCAATGGAGGTGTAAACAACACTACGCTAATATCGCTTTCCAGCTCTGTAACAAGCTACCTATAATGCTTATTTTTAAACGAATGAGTGTCCATCAAAGTTTGAATCTGTAAACAATCTCGCTCCCATTTTGAGTGGTGGTGATGCATTTAGCAGTAACAAGCACACTTTTTTGATCTTCCAAAATGGGGGTGCCGGTTCTCGCCGATAGGACATTTGGAATCAGACAGGAGCAGAAGTTCACCACATAGTGGGAGGAAAACTCCATGACGGACACATCCATAGGCTAATGTTGGTGAAAGTAACATATGAAGGGCAATAGCTGTGCCTGTCTACACTGACCATACCGTACGTCGCTTACATGTATGCGGTTGTTGGAAAAAAAACTCACTTGCCTCCTAAAGCTGCTGCCATCAAGACTTCCTTCACTTTTGCTGCTGCGTGTTACCTCTGGAAGCAACCATGCCAGGTCGAGCAGGTGAAAGGGCCACTGAATTCTCATCAGAGCAGCTGGTTTTTCTGGCACAGGAGGTCCTCTCCCTGTATGACCAGCTCGTTGGCTACCAGTTTATAACAAGTTCACAGACTTGGATGCACTGTGCACTATTCACAATCAAAAATGATAATTCTGATAATGCTTCAGAATACATATCATGTAAAAATATACAAACAATGTAATGAGTTCTCTGAAAACACAGTTTAACATAAATGAAACATCAAAACTTTACATTATACATAATGTTGTAATCACGTTCAATTTCATTCCTGATGCATTTCGAGACGTCAGTGTCCATTCCTCAGGGGCATATCTGAAAACCCAAAAGATATGTGCAATATTAAACACTAAGATATGCACAGAAGTACTCAATATCCCAAACTACCATGGTAAGTGTTGTGGTCCACTGGTACACAATCAATATGCATGCCAACCATAATTGCATGCTCTTATGGATCAATATGTAGTAGTGTAACCTGTAAAGGTCTGATATTTATGCTGAGACTAAAGCATGCTTGGTAGACTCTTGTGTAGTTAGCATCATTTTTATACACACAGTGCTTTAGAAAAATGTAATCAGCTGATCATCACTCAACCTCATACCTCAGGGGATCCTACAAATGTAGGACTCATATACAGTCAATGTACTGTTCTGTAAAAAACTCCAACATATACATAAATGCCAATCACATACACTGCCCATCCAGTGTGATCTAAAAAAGTGAATTGATGCTTACCTCTGAAAAACAAGTTAAATGTTTAAATGGAAATAAATTGTAGAAAAAACTCGGTCCCTGTAAGACAAAAACCTACTATCAAATGTGTTGTGTCATCTGATTCAAACTCCTACAACAAATCCCTCAAACACTGTGCCCAACCCGACACAACCATGAGCATATTGTCATTTGCTCAGCACCAAGATAGTGTCCACGCTTAGGGGACCGTTACCCCACGCTCCAATGCTATGAATTATTGTCCTATTAATAATGCGGGCTAACCTAGTTGTCGTAAATTGGCTGCGATTAAATTAGCGTTAGCAGAATCCATCTGGTATTTACAGGCTATCCTGTACATTTTGTGGAATCCATTTTGTATTTCTGGCAGCCATTTTATCTTCCCTTGTGCTCTGTTTAAAGGACTGGCTATACTTAGACTCTGCTACCCTGCACATGCGCAGGAATATCTAACTGTCCATGCATCTGTTTTTAGTCTGTAACTATCAGGTTGTTTCTACCAGAGTCAGCAACTGCTAGCTCCTCCTATACTATTTACGGTGCATTTCTGTATGACCATCTATGTATGTAACTCTTCTCATGTATGCTTGCATCGTCCTTTTCCTGAGCCCCTGTGTGGGTATAAAAGACCCATGGTTCTTCTACTCTGGGTGCTACCTTCATTCAGCACCACAGGGTGCTGGGTGAATGTGGTTCCACCTCCTGAGGTTTAATAAACTATGTATTTTCTATTTCAGATTCTGTGCCAACTTCTTTCTAATAGTCTGAGGACTCTGTGCAGAGAAGGGCGAACCCCTTGCACTGGTAGGCCTAGCTGAGGCCTATTTTCTACAATTGGCGCCTCAACTTGGGGCTCATCGGTGACTCGGATGCCCAAAGGATTGGTCGCGACGAAGGATTGGAATCTCGCTCTGGACGTGATCACTGCCCGATAAGACCAGAGTCTTGGCATCCACTGCGACTTTTCCTTTCTTTCTGATCTGACCATCCAGGTGGCACCGGTCCTCGACTGAGATCTCTTCTGTTGATTCACCGTGCAGTGACCATTTGGTCGATTTTAGAACTTGGCAGGATGAATCTGAACACCAAGTGATTGGTAAGTGTCTGCGGCGCTTGCTGTTGGTTTTGATGCCTGTGATTGGTAAGGTAGTTTAGTAACGCTTACTGTGGCTTTGAGTATGGTATATTTTGTGTTGGCCAACTTGGTTTGTTTTGACATATGTGACTTGCAATTCACATAGGTAAACTATGTATTTTCTATTTCAGATTCTGTGCCAACTTCTTTCTAATAGTCTGAGGACTCTGTGCAGAGAAGGGCGAACCCCTTGCACTGGTAGGCCTAGCTGAGGCCTATTTTCTACAATGTGTGCCACAAAATATAGACCCAAGTGTCTACACCAATGTAGACGATATACTGTGCTGCCATCGTGAACAAACTGGCTTACTGGTAATGCAAAGCTAATGCGAGTCTCCAGCTCTCGGTGTCTCGTGTGTGAGAAATTGAGTAAAATACTCGATGTTGGGTAATAAACAGAGGAGACAGACTAACGTTGACCGCTCCGGTAATTGAATGCGGGAACCACCACCATATTGGAACATTGTATCAGAGAATGTGTTCAAAGGCAGCTGCATTTGTATTTCTAATGGTTATCCAGAAACCATATGTGATGAGAATATAAATGAAATACTGTTTTACACAAGTATACTCATAAGATCCCGTATTATGCAAAAGATTATAAAGTCGATTCTGCGAAGAAAGTATAAATGCGATGATGAAATTAAAATAAAGCGGACCGACTCTAATCAATCACACTCTCTTGGTGAAATATAAAGTCAGATGCTATAAAGAAACACAAAACCTTAGCGGTGAGCAATGGCTGTGACGTCATCCTGGTCCAAAGATATGCCATACAGGGAGGCAAAATGACAAAAATGGAGGTGTAATAAATATTTTGTCCTGCTCTGGTTAGAATCAATAATGTCACCTGAACATTAATACTACTATACAGGAATGCCAAATACCTGCAGTGAGGACTTCAAATAAAATGTGACCTGCCGCAACATCAGGGTGATGAATGAATGCTATGCTTAAGGAGGCAACAACCCCTCTCTCAGGTCATCAGTAGAAAAAAGACATTTTGAAAATGAAACTTTGTTGATATGCTGTCAGTGCCTGTGATTCCCATCACCAAAGGCTGTCATACCGTCTGTTAATGTGAAGTGATTGGTAGTGTAGCGATGCATGATTTCCTGAAACATGGGGGCTCATATTAGAAGATATATTGATCTTAATGATCTTAGTGGTGTGTTTGTAGACCTTATTATGTGTTCATAAATATTGGTATTTTGGTCACTGTGATGTACCCCTGCTCAGGAGATCTAACTAAAGCAACTCATTACATTCCGGTCATTAAGACCTCTTGGTGCCATTGTGTCCAATGTTTTGATCCAATAGATCTCAAGTTGTAGCAATTTATTGCTGTTATCAATGCCAGGTTACTTTTTCAATTATTTGGTATCTCAGTTGTGATATGGAATGGTTGGCTTCTTCCCAGTGGACAGACAGATGTAAATGTAAATGTAAATGTCAAGGTACTTATAGAGCGCACTGTCACCAGACGGCCACCTTGCGGTGTCGCATTTGCGGTTTCCTGGCGCTGATACTCATACCGCTGTGGAACCCCTCCTGGCTTTCCCTGTGAAGTGTCCACTCCTGGGCACCCCCAGGGTGAAGCCAGGCATCCTTAGCGCTGTTGGGGCCGGTGTGGAGGCTAAGCAAGCTATTGCCCAGAGTTGCAGCGTGGGGCCCGTGATTAGAATAGGCACAGAGGCGAGAATAGACAGGTCTGAGGAAATTGAGCCCGAGCCCCACCGAGGCGGGAATCGAACCCTGGTCCCTGGCCAGAACTCTGCTTCAGGGTCTGCCACTCTAACCATTGAGCCACACTCCTCCACACATTCTGATTATACTATTATGTTCAGTGAGTGTTACTTTAATTTTATGTTCTGTTTTCCCACGTACACCTTGCCGTGCAGACATTTGATACAGTAAATGAAGTTGCTTGTATTATAATCACCCGTATGTCTTAGTTGTATGCTCCTTCCTGAGATAAGGTGTGACAAAATGTTGCCTGTAATGACATTATTGCAATATTTACAGTTAAAGCATTTGTTGGTCCCTTGCCGCTCATCCTCATTCTGTTTTTTTGTCTGGTATTGCCAGAGGAACTGGCACATGTCTGAAATGTAAATGGTTATCTGTCTAACTGTTTTTGTTCTTCCATTATTACAGGCTATAATGTACCTTTGAGGTCTTGAGGGAAGTGTAGTTAGGCATGTGAACTGTCATATTTTTAGTTCCTTACAGAGGACAATGATGTTGGGGATTTCTAAGCACTTTACAATGTTAAAAAACAACAACATTAGAATGTGTTGTGTGTTTGAAGCCCTAGATTCCAGTTGGTGTGTATGGAGAGATATATCTATGTATATGTTTGATTTGTGCTAATTTGAAAACTCACAAGATGGAAATTAGGAAACACATTATATACTGCACATACAAATGTTTTCTACCAAACAAAAAGAAAATAATATTAGACGTATATGTATGGTCCCACAAATCACTCAGCCTACACCATTGCTCTCCACAACGCTGTATGGGACCCACAAAGTAGCTCCAAGGCCCCTTCAGAGAAGCACACGGCCTTGATGTAATTTATTAGAGGGGCACAAGGTAATTTTTGCATGTAAAAGTTAAGCGAAGGCTATTTTCATGTGACAGCATGATCTTCAGGTTGCAAATAAGAAGGCCTGACAATGAGCAGTGCAGAGTCAGGATAATGGGTCAGGCTGGGGCTGAGTCAAAGGGCAAATAACTGAAGCACTGAGGTGCATCGTCATGAACGTATATCCTCGCCATGTCAAATTTTGAGATGTGCTTAAAAACATGCAACTGAATGCTTTAAAATGAACGACAGTTGAAAGGGAGAGTTACCTAACTTCTTGAGGTAACACTTCATTTAGTTTTACTCGTATTTCAAAGTGAGTCATGTCCAAATTGTAATCCCTTTACTCACAGTGACAACTTTTCACTATGCCATAAGTATATATGTTTAGCCTTAAGTAGTTCACAATATTTTCACTGCTCAGAAGTAGATCACATCACAGAATAGGTGAGTAGGAGCCCACTGGGCTAGATGATGTCACAGGCCTGGATTGCTGTGTTTAGACTAGGCTTGGGCGGTAAATTCCGTTCCGCTCGCGGAATTTGCAGAATTTCGATAATATCGCATTCCGCGGAGAACGCAGAATTGTCCAAAATTCTGCGTTCCGCGGCTTTGCGGAATTTTTTGCCTGTTTGTGTCCTCAAAATGTGTGTTCGCAAGATATTTCACCCTAAGTACGCAAACAGCATTCGCGAACAGGAAAAAAGCATTGCGAGCAAGCAATTCCGCCTGTTCGTGGAATTTCTGCGTGCTTGCAGAGATTTTTTACCGTTTCGCGGAGCTTTGCGTAGCGCGACTACGCAAATTCCACCCAGCTCTAGTTTAGACCATGGCATGGGATAAGTGTAGGCAACAGGTCATTACAAACGTGTTTATGAAGATATTGCGTTTGGTCAGCATGTGACATTGCACATGATGCATGTTGACATATGAGTTATGATAGTGATAGATGTAGAACATTTTTGCTCCATCAACAAACAAAAAGTCACAAAAACATTTTTTGTCTTGCATCCATACAAGTCAATTCCCAACAAAAGCGGGCCACATGGAAGGTCCATTGCCAGGAAGGTGTGGACCCTGGGGGTCTACAAATGGTGCAGAGTCCATTGCCTCAAGAGGTGGGAGGACCTACGATGCTGGACCAGATAGTCAGCTGAAGCCCAGCTAGGGTAGTCCTTGCATTCTTGCAGTGGCCTATCCAGAGCTTGATGGGCAGTTCAGGGCTGAACAGCAGCAATAAGGGGGTTAATTCTTATCTGAGTATCACATGTTGCATGACTAATTTTTTGTTACAGGCAGGATTTTTAACATCAACATTAAGGGTGACCAAGTCCAATGCACAAGAAGAATCATTGAAGGTGTATATCTTGCACAGTGTGTATGATGATGTGCTTTGTCTATTAATTTGTTGGAAAGAATCCCACCTGATTTCTGTTCACAACCAATGGACTGTTCTAAGCAGACACATGGCTGCCAAAACTCCACATATACATCACGCTGTTTGATGTCATGAGGGACAGCTGTACCAAACAAGCCAATAACGTTTATTGTGTCAGGTGTCATGCTCCTTCAGTATTGTGGAAGATGTAATAGTAGCCTATTACATGTGACATAGAATACTAGATAATTTGGATACAGTGGCTGTACCAAACCTCACATTGGGAAGTTGGGATTTTACACCAAGAAGAGTGAGCATTTGATGCAAAATGACTAGTGACATCAGTATTAACCTCTTCTGTGCCCATGACGAGATGGTCTCGTCATGGAGCACAGTTGCGCTGTGCCCATGACGAGACTATCTCGTCATGACACCCACCCACTAGGGAATCGCCAGGCACAGGAGGGGGAAAAGGCCTGGCACCCAAAGGGTTAATAGCTACATTTGGGAATCAATACATATACAAATTGTGTTTGGCATCAGAAATACTGTTTTCATACATGTTAAAAGTGACAGATTAGCTTTATGTCTTACTCCTTCACAAAGATATGTGTGTAAGCCAGTCTGTTTTTTGACAAATAATAGTGATAGGCACACAATTTTTGTTGACTCACAGGCAGGAATGTGTACACATTGGTGAAAGAGTGACACATTATTTAAACCAGTTCTCAATGCTTTTTGTCATGTCCAGATGATAATGCTATGATGGAGATAAATGGCAAACTTAAAGGGATTTTTTGAGATGGAATGTTTCAATAAATATATGTAGGAGTTTCACATATATGAATCAGTGCATGTAATAATTACTGTCGCATTCTAAAAAAATTTTAATACAGTGAAAGCCTTGTATTTATGAGTGAAATGTGAAAATGAGGTATGCTCTGTGCTGTATTAGAAATGTTTTAAGGGCTATTTATTTGCTTATGGCGTGGAATTCATTTGTCAATCCAACCAAATATTTGGGCAGCATAGGTATCAACATAGTATGTGATACATTGCTAAGGTGCTTCAGTGCTGAATTAGTTTATACATTTTGACAAGTGATATATACTTTAGGGACTTGAAGTAAGAGTTACTATGGTGAAATGCCCAATCAAAGGAAACTTGCTTTTTTATGCTAATATTGTACAACTTTTCAGTATTTGTTTACACACATGTATTCATATTTTAATTATGGAGAATGGAAATTATGCAGATTTTAGGAGCAAGTGAACACACTGTACAAAGGTATTTTTCATTAATACCCTTTTTGGTGATGTCAGTTCACTATTCTAAACAACAAATGTCAATCATTTAGAGGTGTGAAACAGTTCCTGTAAAGACATAATAATGGATAAGAGACAAGATCATACATGATATAGTAACAATCATGGGTAATGACGTAACTATGACCAAACGGTTTATGAAAATGTTGCCTACATGCATGAGCTTATTCTAATGTAGAACCAAAGTCTGAGACCCTTGAAGCAGGTAAAATCTGAAAACAGTTTTGTGATCAAAGTTAATAATCAGTTCTGTGTACTCACATTCAATTAAACTAATGTATATGTCATTTCAGTATCATCAGGAAAAGGTGGAGGAGACATTTGCCATGGTGGTGGGGAAGCAGCTGTGCTAAAACCATTGACACAGAGGGACCCAGTGGCACAGAGGGTGAGGGAAATGCAACGGAGACAACTAGTAGCTCAACATCTTCTTTGGAGGCCTCCTCTAGCGAGCACTTCCTAGTGGTGGTAGACCCAACTGCAACTGTTACAAGTGCATCCTTGCTTACCATCTCCTCCATCTTTCATGCTTCCCCCCATTTTGGCCAACGCCACCCCTCTAAAAGGGGTGGCATCTCCTTCGCTCTATGCACTTCACCTTCTGCCTCTCTGCTCCCGGCTGTGCTGAGAGAAGAGGCTATTGACCTTTTCAGGAACATCTCTGTAGGCCAGACTGCACTACACAAAGCCATCCAGGGGCTTGGCTGTCAATTGCAACAAAAGGTAGCCTACCTGGAAGTCATTCACAGTGCTACAGTGCTACGCCTGGGCTAGAGAGGTCTTTTCAAGGTCTAGACTCCTCACTGACCACAGCCTCTCAATCATTCTCAACCTTGAGCCCCATCTCCTGCCCTGTCCTCATCCAAATTTCCTATTCCTGGACTTGTCCCAAGGACACTCAATCCTTTGCACACACCCACTCACACAAGCAGCACACCCACATAGAAACCCAAATATCACATAAAACACAGGTGCACACCTATAACAAACAGATACCACTCCCACCACCAGCACAACCACAAACACCGCAGCAACCACCACACTCACATGAACTACCACCACCAGCATACCCCAGACACTGCACTCACCACCACAGCCACATCCACCACCACAAGCACACCCTCAGACACTGCAGCCTCCACCACAGTCATATGCACTACCACCAGCACACCCCCAGACCCTGCACCCACTACCACAGCCACATCCACCAGCACAAGCACACACCCAGACATAGCACCCACCACCACACTTATATGCACTACCACAAATCAAATCAAATCAAAATATTCTTTATTGTTTTAGTTAGTTAAAACCATTACAATATACTGATAAAGCTAATTGTGTTTGTTTTAAAAAGAAGAACATTAAACAAATTAAAATTTCATCAGTGCAATTGTTACAAGTTTGTTCATACAAATTAAAACTAAGATACAGTCTCGAAGGGGGCTATTGTACTTTTCCACACAAATGCTTGTATCTCTTCAAAGTTGCAATGACACAATAAAATCGAAGCTGAACGCTAAATAGCCTATTTGCACTACCACAAGAATATCCCCAGACTCTGCACCCACTACCACATCCACCACTACAAGCACACCCCCAGACACTGTACCCACTATCACACTCAGCTGAACTACCACTAGCAAACCCCCATACACTGCACCCACCATTACAGCCACATCCACCACTACAAACACAGAGCAACCACCACCACAGCCACAAGCACCACAACTACACCCATTACCTCTACAGCACACACACTCACAAAACAGAAATGCATACATTCACCCAAACAACACACCAACAGAGCAACACACACCAAAATATGTATGACCTGCACTAGACCTATAGACACCTGCACCCTAAACAGACACATCAGCTCTCTATATCTCGCAACCCCAACTCACTCAAACATCCTACTCATTTCCCCATGAGAGTCTTATGTTTGCACTTGCCCTAAGCTGCTGACACACCCAAACCCTCTCCTCCCAAACACACACCTGCCCCTTCCTCCCCCAACCCACCCCTTCCACCCCAAACCATCCCTTCCACATCCCAACCCACCCCTCAAAAGATAGGAACGACCTCTACTACCCCCAAGATACCCTAACAAATGCAAAGGCCCCATCTCAAAACAAAGACCACCCCTACCAAACCCAGCACCACCCCTCCCAAAACCCAATACCACCCCTCCCAAACCCCTCCTCCAAAGTATCATCTTTGAGGTGCCTGCTTCTGCCCACTAGATGCCCCTTCCCGGGGAGGTTTCTCTGGCAGTGCAATTGGTGGCAGGCTGAGTAACACAGCACACCTTTGCCCAGCAGCAGGCATTTCCAAAGAACTCTGGGGAGGTGGGGGTTGAAGTCTGTTGTCCCTGAGACTTCAGCAGGAGGCAAGCTCTTTTCCAAGCCCTTGCAGATCCTTACACAAGTTGAATGAAAATGCATAAAGACCATAAACGACAAAAATCCACAATACTGTTACTTAAAAATTGTAGTTTTAGCGTAGTTCTTTTTAGTTCTTAAATGCAATACTTTTAGTTCAATGTACCTTTAGATGCGACACGCAGGGCAACGAAAGTGTTGCAACGATGGTGATGCGATGAAAGTTTGGTGCAGAGAAATAAAGACGTGAAGATCATCCTGATGCGGCACGCTTCTCCATTGTTGTGAGAGATCTCGGCTCGATGCGTCAGCTGCAGCGGTGACACCCTTGTCCAGTGATGCGATGACAGCGGCTTTGGTGGCGACACTCCTCTCCAGCGATGCGAGATGCTTCCGCTCAATGCGACAGTTACAGTGGCGACACTCTTGTTCAGAGATGGGACGGCAGCAGCTCCGATGGCGCCACACTTCTCCGTGGATGCGAGGCACTTTTCTTTATGCGGTGCAATGCGACAGCGGTGACATCCTTGTTCAGAAATGCGACGGCAGCAGCTGCGACACGCTTCTTCGTTGCTGCAAGACTTTTCTTGTGATTCGGTGCAATGCGACGGCGACAGGCTTCTTCGGTTTTGCGGGACACTTCTCGTGATGCGGTGCAATGCGACAGCTACAGCGGTGACACCCTTGTTCAGAGATGCGACGGCAGCGGCTGCAATGGCAACACGCTTCTTCTTCGTGAGTCGCGCTTCCAGCTCCTTGCGACACGCAGTCCCTCAGAAGGCCCAAAATAGCAGCAGACACTTCCAAAGAACTCTGGGGAAGTCTGTTGTCCCTGAGACTTCAGCAGGAGGTAAGCTCTTTTCCAAGCCCTTGGAGATCCTGACACAAGTTGAATGAAAATGCACAAAAGTCCTTTCTCCTTTCTTTGGCAGTCAGGCAACCACTGCAGGTCAATCCCCCAAGCAGCACTCCAGCGTAGGGATAGTCTCTCCTCATTTTCTTCTGGTTCCATTCCTCAGCAAAGGTTTCTTCTTGTTTCCCAAAGTGATCTAAATTCTTGGGATCAGGGTCCCAATACTTACTTTGTCCTCTGAGGGCAGAGAGGCTTTTGTCTAGTCCAAACCAGTTCTGGTCAGTCCTGGAGCACTTTGTTTATGTGACTCCTTCTTTCCTTTCAGTGTGCAGGGCAGAGACATCAGACGCACAACAGGAGGTGGAGCCAGCATTGTGGAGGGAAAGCACAGCCCTATTCAGGTCCCAGGTACAAGTCCTCCCACCCATCTACATGGAGATCTCTCTATTCAGCCCTGTGCTGACTCACCCTGTCTCCGGGAAATCCCCAGTCCCCTGGAATTCAAACTCCAGACAAGGAATACACAGCCTAGCAGAGGCAGGTTTGAATGGTTAGACAAGAAAATACCTACTTCTAAAAGTGGTATTTTCAAACACAGAATGTTAATACCATCTTCACTAAAAGATGTATTTTATCATTCTGAGTTCAGGCATACTAAATTCGAATTCCTACCATGTTCCCTGAGTCAGTTAGGATTATAAAATGTAATAATCAAACTGCCCATTCTGGCCTATGGAGAACAGGTAGCCTTGCAATAGTGAAAAACGAAAATGGCTGTAATTCACTATTAGGACATGCCACACACACCAGGGCATGTCCTACCTTATACTTACAATGCACCCTGCCCTTGGGCCTACCATAGGGGTGTCTGATATGAAGACAAGGGAAGGTTTAGGGACTGGCAAGTGGGTGCACTTGCCCAGTCAGCATGACAGTACCAGACTGCACGCAGGCTCTGCAATGGCAGACCTTAGACACACTTTTACAGGTTGATTCTGTGGGTGGCACAACCAGTGCTGCAAGTCCACCAGCAGTATTTGGATTACCAGCCCTGGGCACTCCTGGTGCACTGTACTAGGGTCTGACAGGTAACCCAAAACAACTAATCATGGCATCACTGATTCATACATCAATTTACAATAGGGAGCATATGCACTTTAGCACTGGTCAGCATGGTAAAGTGTCCAGAGTTATAAAACAGCCAACACCAAGTCAAAAAAAATATAGGAGGAAGGCAAAAAGTTCAGGGATGACCCGGCAAAAAGGGCCAAGTCCAACAGTTTCAATTATTGCTGGTTTTACTCAAAGGTTACTCTCAAAGCTTTTCTTATCACTTTTTCATATCTTCATGTTTGGCATATGGTGCTTTACCTGGACAATTTGATACCTCATGATCCATCACCACAGGAGGTCTTGAGTGCTCTAGCAGCTCTTTTGAAGTACTTGCTAATTCATTGTCTATTATTCAGTGTTCTAAAATGCTAATTAATTCTTTACCGGGACAGACTCTATATTGGAGCACACATTTAGGCAGGGTAGGTGATGTTATTTCTCACAGCAGGAATAGCAGAGAGTATGTGAATGGTGCTGTCACCTTTACTGGCTCAACCTTAAGCTTCAGCATGTCTCTGATTGAGGGCTAAGTGATACAAGTGATACATGGTGCCTATGTGTTTTTGGTCCCATTGACCTGTCTGCATTTATGTCCTCTACTTGTTCATTTTCTCGAGTATTGGAATCCTTTATCTCAATACTTCAAGAAGCTTATTCTTGAAGTCTCATTTCTCTTCCTAGAGGCTGACTGAAAGTAAAACCAGGAAATCTGGACAAACCGTTTACTCTCTGACTGAGTCTACCTCTGGTGGCAACAACAGATGCCAACCTGAAGAGTTGTGGAGATACTCTAATAGATGTATCAATTCAAGTCAAGTGGACTCTGAAAGAAAGTCAGGAATATTTATACTAGACACAGTTGGTGGTTGTCCATGACCTAATTCAGTTCATGAACAGCTTGAAGGAAACCAGTGGATACATTTGGCTTATAAATCATCAGTGAGGAACCTGCTCCAAATCTGTCCATCTACTTGTACTGCAGATTGATTCTTGGGTGGAAGTTCATTTGCTTTCTCTCAAAGCTGTTGATATCAAGGGCACACACAATATTCAGGTGAACTGACTAAGCAGTTGTTCTATCTTCACATAATCTATCCCTTACTCCTCAGATCATCAACCTGATCTGTCAGAGGTTGAGGAGATCATTATACGATCTGTTTGTCACACAAGAATATTCCATCACTTTTCAGATTTTGTGTAAGGTTTGCTGAATATTGAAGAGTGACTGCTCTCTTTGTACCATGCCTATGACATCTTCTTTATGCGTTTCCTCCCATTCCTATTTTTTGACTTCTTCACCGAAACCAGGAGGAAGCAGAAGAACTAGCAACAATTTTTCCTTTAGGTCCCTTGTGTCTTTGTTTCTACTTCTGCAATCTATGGGTTTGTCTCAATCTTGGAAACTTCATCTTCTTCCCTGTTATGTGGTTTCTTCCTCGTCAAAATCTGTCTCTCTTGGCATGGAACTTGAAAGAGTTGGGCTACAGAGTAATGGCCTCCTCAAGTTACATAGTGGAAGCCATTCTAAATCTAGGTGCACTTCATCTTTCAAGGCAGAAGGTATTGGGAGGACTTCCAGAGTTGATGTTTGTTGAAATTCCTATTGCATGCCTTATGTGTTTGTTGCCTGGATATGAATTCACCTTAAAGACATAACAAGAGGTTTTTGGCAAAACAGGAACAAGTTGGTTTAATTAAACGCAGTGGCCAGGAGAGTCTCAACAGAATGTGTCTGATGAACGTCTCTCAGTGCACAAAGTTTGGGCTGGTTTTATACACACCTTACGAAGTACCATAAAATGATGACTGCAATCTTAAAAAGCATCACAGTCATAAATAAACAAGTTTGGGCATCTGATATGGACACAGCTGGCTCCCGACCTCGAGCAGAGGTAGTGTGGGCCAGTTTGTATGTGTCCAGATGTCCGGCATGAGTAACAGGTGATCACCACATGTGATGCGCATGTTCTGTCCTGATTGACTGAGTGTTTCTATCTATATATGGCATTTAGCTTTGTGGTATTTTGGGGAATGCGAGGCTTTTGGGCAAATGTGTTTTATTGAGACCAATTGCTGCTGACCTGCTTGTGGTGCAACTATCCATCTGTGGCATTGATCAAGGAATTCCCTGGGCACATGTTTATCTTTGGGTTAAGAGAAACCCCACTTATGACCTCTTATTCTGTAAGTGTGGCTGTGTGTCACAGGGCCTGCCTGACCACGTATCTCAGACTCTGGGCTCATGGGAAGGTCACCTTGGTTAAATCCAACAGCAATGGTGCGAGTTAATTTGAAATCCTGAAAATAACATGGAAGTCACTGATGTCATTTTTATCGTAATTCTTGTGTGCAGTTGTCATAGGGTACATTGGTATTGTTTTCACTGATATCGACATAGTTATGCATTACTGGAACAAGACATACATTGACATTGTTTTTACTGGTAACAACATCATTGTTTGTACATGGATTATAGCATACATTGACATTGCTACTGCCGATATCATCGCTGTTGTGAAAGCATAGATTATGACATAAATTGGCATTACAATTATGAGCATTGACATTGTCATATGGGCAAATGTCATGGCATTTATTGGCATTGCATTTATTGGCATTGCCGTTATTGGGCCTGCACTAATCTTGGTACTCATGGTACTAATTGACGTTGTATTTACCCATTCCAACAGGATCTTGCTTCACTTGTTTATTTTTTTATGAGGGATTTGAGAGGAAGTTAGCAGTTTCAAATTTGTCGGCAAAATGAGCAGATGCCTGCGCTTTTCAGGAATCCTGAGGGGGCAGATGAATCACTATATTCTAGGTTTCTGCACTCCTCAGACTATTGTCACCTTGAAATGGTTGAGGGACTTGCAAGACACAGTGACCTGGTGACCTGTGTCAGGGGGACCTTATTCTCCTGTTCAAAGTGGTATCCACAGGCCCTAGAGGTTGGGGATTGGGCACAAGGCAAAAATCCTTGTTCCATAAAAAAGCATCTGTTACAGAAACAACAGTAAGAACCACTAAATCTTCTGGGCACAAGGACTTCCTGATCCTCTGCATGAGACATACATGCTTGACAGTAGTCAAAGCAGCAAGGAACCTACTGACAGGATAGTGGAAGTTCTGAGTGCCAATTACAAGGCCAGAATCGGATTCTGGAATGTACTGACTTTGTATGACTTAGGAAATCTGGTTCAAGAAGGTAAACTGTGGAAACAGAAATGAAGCCCCAGAAATACCTCTGGGGCACCATACAAAAACTTGCTCAAGGAACACAGACGTGGAGGTCCTTTGTTGCTGCCTTACACACAACCTAGTATAACATGCATAGACCAGCTTCTGGTAGGCGCTTCCATCTATAGGAGTTTGCTGCATTCTTTAATTCCCCTCTGAGTCTTACCTTTGCTGGTAAGATCTCTATTGAAATCTTCTTTGAGACCCTCTCTCAAATTTTGTGGATTTGACTTTTTTAACCATGAAAGCAATTACTGCTGCCTAGAATTGGACCCTGTTATGCATTACCCATTTTCTCAGGACAGTGAAGATGCTATAATCGTTAACTCTGATCCGAGGTCTATATATTAAGTGGATTCTATGGACCAAAATTATCAATAAATCATGAATCATAATTTGTAAATTTTTCCTCTCTCCTTTGTCTTGCAAAGAGGCTATTTCTGAAGCGCTGAATATCAGGAGAGCAAATTTGATTTGTTTAGGATAATCTAAATCATTTCATGGAATCATTTTAGGATTGTGTAATCAAGAATTTGAGTCAATTTTTATTATCCACAGGATCATATTTACCATTTTTGGGCCTACTTATTATCTTGGATAGCCCTTCTGAATTTTCTTCCGAGTAGATCCATTAGGGAGTAGAATCTACTTGGACAACAGTTTAGAGCGTGTGTACTTCTAAAATGTATAGGGGGCCCTATTGGGCTTTCCTGCACACTTTTGTGAAGAAATATCATATTCATATTTTGAGATTGGAAGGTTGTTCATTTGGGTAGGGCGTCTTGGTGGGTGACCTTGATTTCTTTCTAAAATTGTTTTTGTTTAGGTTGATTATGTGTTGCTATTTGGAGGACTAATATTCTTTGCAACCATTTTATTCTAATGCATATTTTATTTGTCACATGTTATTATATGCCAGTTTCATATAAAATGCCAGAGAAGATGATAATGGATGGCTAAATTACCTATTGGTAATTTTCAGTACCCTCAATGTCTTAATTACAAACACCTGCCCATCCATGACTTCTGACCTTTAATTATCCTTGCTACAATTTGGAATAATGCTGGGTAAGCTAGCTATTTATAGCATACACATGGGTGGGTGGGTTCAGTTAGTATCATATTTCTCTGTCTTTTTCTCTTGTTTAGAGGTAAATGACACCTTATAAGTAACTACTGTGATGAGAATGATAAAGATTAAGTGTAATGAAGATTAATGAAAATTAATTAAAATAAATTGGTTTATTAATTTGGAGATGGTTCCCGGATCAGCATCAGGTTTGATCATAACAGAGGCCTGAGAGAACCTCTGCTCAACCACTGGTTGTTATGGCATAAGATGCACACAAAAAACAGGAAAATGTGTGTCAAGTAAGGTCAGGGGGCAAAATGTGAATCATTCTGTGACATTCCATGAAAATGAGGCAAAATTGTGCAAAATTATGTGAAATGTAGGCCTGGGCGAAAATTTCGTTCCGTTCGCGGAAATTGCGATAATTTGACATTTTCGCGTTCCGCGGAGAGCGCGAAAATGTCAAAATTTCCGGTTTCCGCAGCTTGGCGATAATTTGTTTCTTGCTCGCGCTGTAAAATAATAAATTCTCGCGCGCGCTTGATCGCCTTACCTGAATCCCTGCGTTCGCCGACAAGTTTTCTTGATCCGGTCACGTTCTCCATGAGATGTTGTATTGTTTTTAGCCATTTGCGCTGTCTCGCGACAGTTCGCGCCCCAGTGACGTCATGCGTCGCGCGATCACGTCTTTCTTCTCGAGATCATGCACCGCGAGACAACTCAAAACAAGATGGCCGCGCCCGCAAGCAACCACATGGGTAAGGTGGCGACCCGCAAACATGCAGAAAATCTTGCGAACATGCGGGAAAAAAAATTCTGCATTTTCGCGATATTTCCGCTTGTTTGCGATAATTTTAAACATTTTCACGATAATTTGCGAAAGTTAATTTAGCAAATTCCGCCCACCCCTAGTGAAATGCAAGTCTGACATTTAGTGCAATAGTTTAGTGTGAAAAGCATACTCATGTACATTTTTTATGCATTGTGCTAAAAAAGCATGAAAAACACAATTGCAGCAAACAACAGCTGCTTGCACTCTTACAGTTCACATTGCTCATAAACTTCCACTCTATATTTTTTGGTGAATGACAACAGAAATTAAAAACGTGGCAGAATGGGTTTATTTCAGGAAGTCCATGTAAGAAGCATACTTTGAGATTATGCAAATTACACTGGCTTAATCTGAAGTTTCCAGCACTAATGTTCAGTTTAGGCAGTGAAAGTAATTTTAAAGTAAATAAAAAGACACAAATTCCAAAACCAATTTAGAAACAGAGACAAAAATGTAATGAGCAAAAACACAGAGCAATAATTAAAATTCGCTAAGGGGAAATAACTGTTCACAGTCGATCAGGACCTAACCACGATTTCAGGCCATCAGCGATGGCATGGAGGTTGGTTACACAATGTGGGTTGTCCTTGTCAATGTCTTTATCTTTAGACAGAGAGCTGGATTTGTAGTTTGGTGGCATGACATGTTACTCCATCACAAATGTGACAGATATCCCACCCGCCTTCTAAAAAGTGCTATGGATATAATGCATTTATATTATGGTGGAAGGGGTATTCATCATATTTCAGATAGTTTAAACCATCTGCCAAACTATAAATCAGGTCCTAAGACTCTAAAATGGAAGTCATAATATCACAGTGGGGTAAGGCCAAAAGCTGGAGCCAGAGAGAATCCCTCAAAGTAGAATAGGTCATCAATGAGCTACTGCTAAAGCCTTTGGTTTTGGGTTTTGGCATCAAAGGTTAAATTGGAAAATAGGCAGATGTTGTGGCCACCAAGAATGCTGAGTAATTTTTTAGAAGTCAAAATCTTCAGTTGGCTAGGCTGGAAATCATAGTCAGATAGGGCTACAGTGAGCCAGATGCCTATACTTTAAGGAGGCATTTTACTCTACAATATGGTGTGTAATAACAGATTTTTATTTTGCATTACAATGCTTTATTTTGCTCAATATTGCCATATTTTCGAGTAAATATGTGAAATCAAACAATGCAAATTCCACGCACCCCTACTTTAAACTGCAATGGACCCATAGCACAACCTTCCATGCCATAAGTGCGTTTTATTTTGCATATACAATAAAATTGTAGGGTCATTAAATTGGCCAAACAAAGAGTTCCAATTGCACATGACAGACACTTTACTACTGTTTAGCAATACAGAGTTCTACAGTGAGGAAAATCAGATAGTACAGAACTGTGAACCACAAACAAAAGGATGCCATTTATTAAAGTAAATTAGCCCTTCCTTTATTTGTCAACATCACTTAGCCACATCAGTTGTCTAGGTTGTGAACTAATGTGAAGGAGGGCTCCATTTAGCAAGAAAACTTCAATTGCCATGCTTGTATTATTTTATAAAAATCATTGATTTCAGATTATTTAGTCAAAATGGTTCAAGTGAAACAGATTACTAATCCCACAATGCACTAATGTATTAAAGTAAAGCCAATGACTGGTACTGCAGTAATCCGGATCCAATTTCTTCACCCTAAGCAAGGGCCCTCAATAGTGTAAAACTATGCATTGCTGCTTTGCTTGCTACTTTGCTTGCTGTCAAATGGCCTGATGACATACCCATACCCATCATGTTTACCAGTATCCAGGCCTTTTTAGCAACTGTCACCAGCCATTGGGTGTTTAAAAGAAAAAGTACAGCTGAGAGAAGGATTTAGGCTTTACCTTGTGTTTTCCTCTAAAGTACAGGATTTGATGTGGATGAAGTTGCGTGTTTCCACTGGATTGAATTTTTTGGCTTGTGACTCAGCTTCCATAAAATACACCAGGGTTGAGCTGGTTATGGTGGCTAACCAATTATCATGGCTATATTTTTATTGTGAAATGTTATGATAAATGTGGTAGACAGAAAGTATTCTTTGTTACATAGAATCTTGTATATTATGGTAGTAGGCAAGATTTTTGTTTTTGCTTACCCCTGTGACAAACCATGAATACAGAAGGTTAGCTCTGTGGGAACTCTTGTTAGGCCCTCCAAGGAGAAATAGTATTTGGCTTTGTCAACTGTGATTTAGTATATATTTGTAATTTTCTGACTGCGTGCCTGATGATTGCCTTGTGGGAAAGCTTATGCTCGAACCAGTAGGCCTATTATGGTTGAGGTGACAAGCTAGAGGGCTCCTTGGTGCACTGGGAAACACTATTTCTGATAAAAATGTAATGTAACTTCTGAGTTCAATACATTGCGTATGGAGGTGCGCAAGTTATAATAATCTGAAGGTTTTTCCTAAATAATAAATTAAATGTATAAATATAAATTTGGAATTTCAAATTTTAGTGTAGTCAAAGTTTGGTATGTTTCTAAAGAATAAATATATTAATAGTGATTCAAAGGTGGTGCATACATTATTAATTTAAGGTATAAACTATACGTTTAGAATTTGTAATGTTTGTGTAGTTAGAGTTTGATTTGTATAGAAAGTTTTCCTAACTATAACAAAGGATTAACATTTGGTGTTTTCATTGACTTTTATTATTTTCTACATTTTAATTAAAATGTTTTTCACATGGTAGAGTTTTGTGTCATCAAATGGATTGTTGTTAAGTGTAGTCTCATACAATGGCATGGAGGAGAGTGTTGTACAGTGCAGTATTGTGGAGTGTAGCATTGTAGAGGGGAGTAGAGTGGAGTGTGGTACAGTGGAGTGGCATACAGTGGAATAGCATACAGTGGAGGGGTGTAGAGTGCGGTGTTGTGCAGTGTTGTGGTGTAGTGTGGATAGCATAGAGTGGAGTGACGTAAAGTGGAGTGATATTGAGTGGAGTGGCGTGGAGTGGAATAGCGTAGAGTAGAGTGATGTAGAGTGAAGTGGCATAGAATGGAGTGGCAAGAGTCGAATGAGGTACAGTGTCATTTTGTACTGTGAAATAGCATAGAATGGAATGGTGTACAGTGGCTTGACGTACACTGTAGTGGAGTAGAGTGAAATAGCGTTGAGTGAAGTGGCATAGAATGGAGTTGTGTACAGTGGAATAGCGTACAGTGGATTAGTGTAGAGTGTAGTGGCATAAAGTGGAGTGGCATAGACTGAAGTGTCATAGAATGGTCTAGCGTAGATGTCATACTTGATGGCGCTGACCATGTGATGAGTGATGTAATATGTGAGGACATAAGCAGTACATTTCAGGGGTGTAATTTATAGTTAGCTCAGTTACGATAACTGCTAGATTTCACTGGTTTTGTACGAGTGAAATCTGAGCCTAACCATAACCTCCCTGTAACCTTTGATTTTGTCAGTGAATTTCTAAGGTTTGTTTAATTTTATTTCCTAACTTTAATGATCCTGTAACTTTTGTTTTTTCAAGCAAATGTCTAACGTTTTTCAAATTCTATTTCCTAGCCTTTTGCTTTGTATATACATTTCTATGTTTTTTTAACTAATAGTCGTGTTTTCAGAGTGGTGGAGAAAGGGGACGGGGCCTCAGACCAGCTCTCAGGAATCCTGCTGTGTCGGACTTACTGGAAATAACAGGAGGACTTCTGGGCCCCCAGGAACCCTCAGCATCCAAGAGGACTTCATCCACCAACCAGTAGTGTGCCAGGAGGCGTGTTTGCAGAGTGGTGGAGAAAGGGGACTTGGCCTTCAAAGACCTCTCAGCAATTCTGCAGTGTGAGACTTACTTGAGATAACAGGAGGGCTTGTAGGCCCCAAAGAACACTGTAGAGCCAAGGGGACTTCATCCCCCAATCAGCAGCGCACCAGGAGGTGCGGTTGCAGAGTGGTGGAGAAAGGGGGACTGGCCTCCGAAGTCCTCTCAATTATTGTGCTCTGTAGGACTTACTGGAGGTAACAGGAGGGCTGGTTGGGCCTCAAGGACCCTCAGCATCCAAGGGAACTTCATCCCCCAACCAGCACTGTGCCAGGAAGTGCATTTGCAGAGTGGTGGAGTAAGGAGGCATGGTCTCAGGAGATCTCTCAGCAAAACCACTTTGTGGGAATTACTGGAGGTAACAGGAGGGCTTGTTGGCCCCCAAGGACCCTCAGCATCCAAGGGGACTTCACTCCACAACCAGCATTGTGCCAGGAGGCACGTTTCGAGAGTGGTGGGGAAAGGGGGCATGGCCTTCAAAGGCCACTCAGCAATCCCACTGTGTTGGACTTACTGAAGGTGACAGGAGGGGTTGTTTATTCACCAAGGACCCTCTGGAGCCAAAGGGACTTCATCCCCCAATCAGAAGTGTGCCAGGAGGTGTGTTTGCAGAGTGGTAGAGAAAGGGGGCATGGCCTCCAAAGTCCTTTCAGAAATTCCGCTGTTTGGGGCATACTGGAGGTAACAGGAGATCTTATTGGCCTCCAAGAACGCTCAGCAGCCAAGGGGACTTAATTCCCCAAACAGTTGTGCACCAGGAGTTGCGTTTGCAGACTGGTGGAGAAAGGGGGTGAGGCTTCCGGTGACTTACCAAGTCGGACTTTTGAAAAACATATTGCTTTATTCGGCAAAGGACAGCCCCCTTCCCTGGGCCAAATTTGGCCCGGGGACCCCATTCTCCGGTGCCAGGCATTTTTTGAATGTTGTAGAGGGATTAGGGGGCCCCATCCCAGGCTGATTTCTGCCACGGGGACCTCATTCCCAGGGGCCCATCCTTTTTTTATTTAGGGAAGGGGGGCGTTGAGGCCAGGCTGTAGCCATGTCTAAAGTTTCTATGGAAATTAAAAGAGGGAAACACATTTTTTACCTCCCCTTTTTCCCTGCCGATGTGAGCATCAAACTATTTCTGAACATTTTGCTAGGATTCTTTGAATGACACCAAAGTTATTGGCAAATGAAAAACACTCTTCCTATGGAATCTAGGTCCTGACAATAACTACCTACTGGTGACTGTTTCAGTCTGTTTTGTCTTACTATTTATCCACATTTTTCACTTTTTACAATTTGTCCATGTTTACAATCCTATTTTTGTTATTTTGAAGCATTTGCTTTTACCAATATCCTGCATATCATACTCAATTAGGCATATTTCAGAATGTACATCTCTTGGCATTAAGTTTCAAAACCTCAACAAAAATGTATGCAGACCTGGGTAAAAAAATTATATAAAGCTATGATTATATTTTTAAACCATTGACAAACACACTGGTATATTAAAACTCCATCCCAACGGGCTTTTTGAACGGTTCAGGCTGTCAAATTGCAATATTTAGTGCACAATAGATACTTTCAGATTTTAGTCCAGTGGGCTGTTGCACAACTTGACTTTCCATATTTCTTTTTACCATTAAACTGACTTTGTTGCATGAGCATATCCACAAAACATTTTCTCATTTTTGCAGAGCATATTAAAGTGCTAGTGTAAAGTGCATATGTGAGTGCTAATCCAAAGTGACCTGTGTATCAAAGATACATTAAAACACAATTTAATTATGTGACCAGACTTTGCTAACTTACATTAAGAGGTATGTTCACAGCTATATCATAGGTTTGTGTGCAAGTCTTCTACTGCAATGAATCTTATCAATACTTATGTGTTAAGTTCTAAGATGTTTCATTGATTTACCTCGATTCTAATCATCTCAGAGCTTTCTCCTATCTCCACCTCTTCTGTTCCTAGGAATTGCATCAATGACATGATAGGATAACATATAGGCATTATTTTTATGGTACTCCTTGAAATGCCTCACTCCAGGGTAGTTCTTATCTTTGTTCTTGATTGCCTGATGTGCTGCAGAATCTGCTTATGTTTGTATCAAAAAAACGAAGGTTACAGGGACGGTATAGTTGGGAAATAGAATTTAAACAAACTTAGAAATTCAAGGAACAATTCTAAAGGTTATGCCCCCTCAATGTACTGCTTATGATCTCACATATTACATCACTCATAACATGGTTAGTGGCATCAATGATGACATTACTGATAACATCTCAAATTACATAACTGATGACACCACTGATGACTTCATCTTGTGAGTGTTTTCGTAAATGTTTCTGAGACTTAAAGATATATACTGAACAACATATTAAGTTCAAATACTATTTTTCTGTACTAGTAATTAGTCATACTAGTGGATATTTGAGTGGCTGTATGGGTGTGTGAGTGGGTGTCTGAGCGCCTGTATATATGTGTCAGTTGGTATGTGAGCAACTGTATGAGTGAGTAGCTGTGTGACTGTGTGTATAGGTAAATAAATGGGTGTTAGCAGCTGTATTGGAGAGTGAATGTCTGTTTGAGTGTCTGTAAGGGTGAGTGAGTGAGTGTGTGAGTGGTTGTATGGATTTGTGAATGGGTATGTAAGTGGTTCTGCAGGTGTGTGTATGTGAGTGGTTGTATGGGTGAGTGAGTGGCTGTGTCAGTGTCTATATGGGTAAGTGAGTGGGTATGTGGGAACCTGTATGGGTGAGTGGCTGTGTGAATTTATATAAGGGTGATTGAGTGGATGTGTGAGCGGCTGTAAGGCTGTATTAGTGGGTGCGTCAGTGTCTGAATGTTGGTATGACTGAATCGGTGAGGGGCTGTATTGGTGAGTGAATGGGTACATAAATAGTTGTATGGGTGAGTTAGCAGATATGTGTGTGGTTATATGAGTAAGTGGACGCATGGTTGGCTCTATGGATGAGTGATTGGTTGTGTGAGTACTGTATGGGACTGTGAATGGGTATGTGAAGGGTTGTGATGGAGTGGGTGTATGCGAGGTCCTATGGGGATGTGAGTGGGTGTGTGAGTGGTTTGGTTAATAATGTTGTCAGCAACTTCATGAGTGATGTAATTTAATATGTCATCAGTGATGTCAACAATGATGTCACTGGCCATGTCATGAGTGATATAATATTTGAGGTCATAAACAATGCATTGTGTGGGCATATGTTATATTTAGCTCACTTAACTATAACTGCCGAATTTATATGGTTTTGTACGAGTGAAATCCGAGCCTAATTACAATGTCCCTATAACCTTTGTTTTCTTCAGTGAATTTCAATGTTTTTAATGTTATTTCCTGATTGTAACCTGTAACCTTTGATAGTGAGTGTATGAGTGAGTATCTTTGTGGCTGTGTTAGTGTGTGTGAGTGTCTCAATGTGTATGTTAGTCAGGTTATGTGTCTGAGTGGGCCTGGGAGTGGGTGTGTTAGTGTCTGAGTGGGTGTCTGAGTGTGTGCATGAATATCTGAGTGAGTGTCTGATTACGTTTTTGAGTGGGTGTGAGATTGTCTGAGTTGGTTTGTGAGTGCCTCCATGTGTTTGTGAGTCAGTCTGTGAGTGAGTGCATTCATGTCTGAGTGAGTCAGTGGGTGGGTGACACTGAGTGGGTCTGTGAATACTTGTGTGAGTTTCTGACTGGATCTGTAAGTCAGTGTGTGAATCTCTGAGTATGTCCATGAGAGAGTGTGAGTTGGTTTGTGAGTAGGAGCATGGGTGTCTGAATGGGTCTGTGAGTGGCTGTGAGAGTGTCTGAATGTTTCTGTGAGTGTGTGCATGAGTGCCTGAGTGGGTTTGTGACTGTGAGTGGGTGTGAGAGTTTCTGAGTGCATCTCTGAGTGGGTGCATGAGTACCTGAGTGGGTATATGAGTATGAGTGAGAGTGTCTGAGTAGGTCTATGATTGGGTATATAAAAGGATGTGTGAGTATCAGAGTAGATATATCAGTATCTGAGTGGGTCTGTTAGTTGCTGTGTGAGTGCCTGAATGTGTGAGCTGGTGTCTAAGTATCTTTGTTGGTACGTAAGTTGTTTTGTCTGTGACTAGGCCACAATGCAACACCACCTGCCCCTTTATCTAAAAAGAGTCCAACGTTTTGCACAAAATATCTACCCAAGTGAAGTATTCTCTACTGGTTAATAAATAAGTTCTAGCTCCTTGGGTAAATGTCCAGTATGTATTCTGCACTACAGTTACATACTGGAGCACGAGGAAATGCTATTAGTGACCTTGCATGTGTTTTGGCAATGTGGTTGTTTCTCGTGCGTCTTTATCCAGAAATCTTTGAATACATGCTATAGAGAAGATTACAAGAGTACAAAGTGGTAAGTCTCTACCAAACAAGGGTCCTTCATCTTAACTATATGAAGTAAGTGTTTCTTTGTTTGGTGGTGATGCCATCACATTCCTCGGCATCCAGAACTCCTCGCCAATATCATCAGGAAATATGAAGGGGGCCACTTGTGACGCTGTCCATCATCCTAGCAAAATGAAAGAAAACCTTTTCATACTACTAAGGTGGGTGGGGCCAAATGGGAAGAGCTTCCTAGTAATTTGCACATTTCCAAACTTCTAGTCATTTAAAGTGAGAACCTGGACTCTGCTCTCATCACAAAAAGATAAGAAAGAACTCAGTTGTCACAGCCATATACAGATTGCACTCCAATAGATCAACAATGCATTCACCTCCACAAAGCATTTCAGATAATTGTTCAATATGGAATTGCAGAAAAACACACTTGCTTTGCATTTGTCTAGCCCAGGAGTTAGGATCATATGTCTTTTACAGATTTGAAGCTTCAACGGGGGCACCTGCTATGTTTATATGTGTAAGTGCTTACTAGTGAGGTCTAGTTTTTGTTAAATGAGCACCAGCGCCAGGAACGGCTGCAGGAACCCCATCCCCCTGCCCAAGTCAAAATAAAATAGGGAAAATGCAGCTCCCTGCATGCAGGAGCAGGCGTTTAATCTCTTTCCCTGCCCTCATGTCTATGGGCTGGGAAAGAGATGAAATCTCCACTTCCAGCAAGTGGCAGAACTTTTACAGCTCCCTCCTGCTGGAACTGGAGTGTTTGCTTTAGCTTTGCGGGAGCTGTCAGCTCTCAGCAAGTAAAAGAAAACAGCTATGTCCCGGGGTAGGCACCCAGGGATATAGCAGGAGCCGGTCCTGGGTGTAGCAGTCTCCAGGGACAATATTGACTCCAGGAGGGGGACCACATGAACCCAATTCTTTCATTTTTACAGGCCTGCCTCAGGGAGTAGGTGGTGCCTGGGGCTGTATATGGCCCCGGAGGGGGGCTGCATGGTCCACAACTTAGTTTCTAAAGATTTATTTCCCCAGAGGGTGGTGGTTCTAGGGACCTGGAGAGTCCATGTGGCCCCCTCAGGTTTTTATTCAATGTTGCTCTGGGGAAGTGGTTGTCCCCAGGGCATTTCAAAGCCCCAGGAGCTGATGATCCCAGGGCTTCCATCAGTCCAAGGAGGGGGCCTCATGTGTCCCCTCCATTTATTTGCTTAATCTCCTCATGACCGGGACCTGGCCCACCCATGGGTCAATAATCTAAACAAGAGCGGGATCCAATGCTTGATTTTTTTTACAGTTATACTGCAGATTTGCAGTTCAGTCGTAATTTTGCAGCAATTTCTTTTTTTAAGTGCTTGACCTGGTGGGGTCTTGCTCGACCACAGGACCAGTGCTAAGGAGTCAGGGGATTCCTACCCTGCCCCCTTTTCTTTTTTTGCACAAGGACTGTCGGACCCTTGGAGGATCCATGCCTCTAGGTATCCAAGTTTGAATATCCTTTAAAATATTTCCAAAAATACAGATTTACACCAAATAACCAAAAGCATGATCTGTTGAACAAAATGTAACTCATTGCCAAATTTAGTGTCATTCCGTTTAGTGATTTGGGCTGTAGTCGTGTTGAAAACTCCAACGGGAATTAATATGGGAAATGCACTTTTCATGGCGCCTCCTTTTTCCATGGCCCCCACTTGCCGGATCACCTGAATTAGAATGACCAGCACACTTTTTGGGAAAACGTTTGAGAAGATTTGTTAAACAACACTAAAGAAATTGGTAAGTCAAAAGACGCTTTTCCTATGGAAATATGGCCCTAAATATAACTACCTGCTGGAGACTAGGCCTGTGCTAAAATTCCGTTCCGCTCGCGGAAATTGCGATAATTTGACATTTTCCCGCTCCGCGGAGAGCGCGAAAATGTCAAAATTTCCGCAATCCGCATTTTACGGGAAATGTTTTGCTTGCTCGCGCTGTAAAATAATACATTCTCGCGTGCGCGAGATCGCCTTTCCTGAATCCCCACGTTCGCCAACAAGTTTTCCATATCCGGTCGCGTTCTCCACGAGATGTTGGATTGTTGGTAGCCATTTGCGCTGTCTCGCGATAGTTCGCGCCCGCAGTAACGTCATTCGTCGCGCGATCACGTCTTTCTTCTCGCGATCATGCACCGCGAGACAAGTGAAAACAAGATGGCCGTGAGCAACCGCATGCGTAAGTTGGCGAGCCGCGACCACGCAGAAAATACCACGAACGGGTTGGAAAAAACTTCCGCATCTTCGCGATATTTCCACGTGTTTGCGGAGATTTTTAACATTTTCGCGATAAGTGAATTTCGCAAATTCCACCCACCCCTACTGGAGACCACTGCCAGTAGGTAATGTATATATATATGTTGGCATCAACCGAAGCTATAATTATCTGTATATATATATATATATATAATTACCTACTGGCGGTCGCCAGTAGGTAGTTATAGTTAGGACCCTGTTTCCATAGGAAATCCGCAACATTCTATTTGGAATAACTTTGGCGCCGGTTGACGAATCCTCGCAAAATTTTCAAAATAGGTGGGGCGCTACGCTCCGCTCCTACCCTGAAAGTCTCGGGGGGATTCGTCAAGCGGGGGCTGAGAAAAAAGGGGGGTCCCAAAACACGTTTTTCCCATGCATTTTTCCATAGGACCTTTAGACACAGCTACAGCCCAAACGGCCGAACAGAGTTACTTAAAATTTGGCAGAGAGGTAGTCCTCAGGTCAAGGAAGTGCCTTTTGTAGGTCTGGTGTAAATCTGTTCAGTAGATCCTGAGAAAATAGCATTTAAATCAATATTTATATCTGAGCCAGCTTACGGTGTGCTTACGGTAAGCTTACCGTACGCGTACGGTGACATGCGCGAGCGCGATTGTCATTGGCTGTTAGATCTTAGTAAACATTTGAATCGGTCGAAACCAGGAAGCGGCGGCCGCCATTTTCTCTCTCGCACTCAGAGGGGGGGAGGAAAAACAAAGGCAAAAAACATGTAAAGGGGCTGTTTAGACAGCTCCTAACCACCTAGCCTTGATGAAGGTGTCCCCAAAGAACCCCCAAGGCCAAAAAGTCAAAAAAAATTTTTTTTGAAAAATCGCCGATTACGCTTACCGTACGCGTACGGTAAAAATTATAATGCAAATATAAAAGTTTTAAAAAAAAAATTAACCATACTCTCCCCACCCCGTGTGCAAATGGTGCCCGAAGGGCACCATTTGTGTGCATTGGACATAAAATAAATGAAAATGTAAAAGTTTACCTTGCACAACGAAGCGCATAATATGCCCTCCATGTGCGCACGGTGCGCGAAGCGCATCGTGCGTACATGGCCCATCCAGCGTAACGTGGACACGCGGTGCGCATAGCGCACCGTGTGCCCACCGTGCGTGCACGGCACTAACTGCGTTAAGTGGGCGCGCCCGCCACGAATGGCGTAAAGTAACTTAGCATTTAAAAAACCTTACAAATTCACTGAAAAAACCATAGGATTCACACACGTTATAGTTAGGAATTAGCATTTAAAAAACCTTGCAAATTCACTGAAAAAACCATAGGTTTCACACATGTTATAATTAGCAGGACATTTTACTGATAAAAAACCTATGAAATTCCCCCGTTAGTTAGTTAGTGCAGGCAACTATAACTCACGCGACCGCAATCCTCTGCTGATGACATATGTGTCTTTATGAAAAAAAAATATTTGTAATATATGTATAGCTAAAATTTAATGGAAGAAGACATGGGCAAATAAGTGTCTAAATACAGTATTAGCATCAGCAGAGGATTGCGGTCGCGTGAGTTATAGTTGCCTGCACTAACTATAACGGGGGAATTTCATAGGTTTTTTATCAGTAAAATGTCCAGCTAACTACAACATGTGTGAAACCTATGGTTTTTTCAGTGAATATATATATATATATGTATAAAGTTTCACCATGCACATCAGGTACACGAATGCACTCCTTCCCAAATAAACGAACAGCGCTCTTGAATTAAGTTGAAATGGATTTATTCCAGGTGCATATTAGTCAGAATAAGAAAACCCAACGCGTTTCGACGAAAATATCGTCTTGTTCACGGGTAACTTTACACTCAGTGAAAAAACATATATATACACAAACACCAATAGTACGTCCACAACGTAATGAGACTAAACATAAAGAATGGGCAAATGTCTGTGACTGTGTTGGAGATGAATGCGTCGGCCATCTTTGAAAGGTTAAAGGCAAATGTGAATAGAGGAACAATTGTGCTTAAATAATGAAACACTTAATATAGAAATGTTCCAAAAATCTCAATACGAATTAGAATAATTCAAATAACAACGTCTAAAACACAATTAGTTCTGTTATACATTTCCGCTGGCTGAGCATATAATTAATTCATACATGCTAGCTGAAATTCATCGTTACTTCATACATCATGGTAATTTAACACTCATAATTTCTGGAGTGTTCTGTAGGTCGCAGCATTAGAAATTGCTGTATTGAATCAATATCATACAAATTACAGCCTAATTTTCAATTCAGATTGTTATGTACCTCTAATAGAGTTATATAGACATGCTAAATCCTACAATAGATATTTCAGAAACCAGCATTTCATGATTTCAAATTCTAGATCCTCAGGTGCCCAAAACGAAAATGCCGAACTGAATCTCAAAATATATATTTCATATTCAACCCCAGTGGGGAAACAATTCTTGCGTTAAACCCAAAACATATTTTGTTTGAGGACGAAAAACAGATAAATGTGATAAAATAAACAGATAAATGTTATAAAGTAAATAAATACCATACTTAGCCCAAGTGGGCCCTTAGTTAATCTTTCTTTTACTTGTCTTCTTTTTTCTGTTCTCTATTAACCTCTTTCATTTTTCTTTTTTCTATGTTCTAAATGTAAATATTACGTATTTCAAATCAGTCTTCTCCTGAAACCAACACCACCTAAACGCAAAGGAATACACATTATAAACAACACTGTCAGCCCATACACTAGTCTCACATCATAATTCTTTAATACCAAATCTAAAAGCAGGATCATACCAGAATCAACATTGGAGCTGAAATTGAGAGCCAATCAAACATTGCACTAGATTTCAGAATTTGCATAGAACAGTACGATGAAATGAAGAATGCAAATAAAATAAAGATAAAGATAAAACCATCACATCAAAGGATTTAAGAATAGATCTGAAAATCAAAAGTCTACAAATATATGCAATAACAGATATACACCGAAAAAATTGCTGGAAAATTAAGACGTTGCAATTAATCCCCCAAATGCCAAGACAGTTCTTCTTCAGAGTTTAATCCTGCCGGAATCTTAGTATTGAGCTCCAGGATATACCTGGATTCAAGTTGGCGTAGTTTGCGAATTCTGTCACCACCCCTATTTGAGGGCATAATTCTGTCTATGACAAAGAATCGTAACAAGTTACGATTGCTTTTATGAAACTCTTCAAAATGTCTCGCCACCGGGGATAACTTATCTTTATTCTGGATTGCTCTCATGTGTTCCAAAATACGTTTTTTTGCGGCAAACATAGTACTGCCTAAGTATTTTTTGGGACACGGACAAGTCAGAACATAGACACAATAATCAGACTGACAGGTAAGATGTTTTTCAATGGGCCTATCAGACTCAGATACTGGATAATGCACATTTTTAACATTGGTGCTCGTTCTACAAGCTTTACAAGACATACAGGTGAAAAAGCCTTGAATACCCGTATTGGAGCCTTTCATACACGGCACCTCATTCATACACAATCTGTCTTTTAGTGAGTTAGCCTTTCTATAGGTGATATTGGCAGAATTACCCACTACATCATCTAAAGTAGATTCTGTCTTGAGGATTTCCCAATGTCTATTAAGACATTTTCTGACTTCATAAGAGCTAGAGTTGAAAGTGGTAATGAATCTGATAACCTGATCCTCTTTCTCCACTGTTCTTTCTTTAGGTTCTAACAGCTCAATTTGTGTAAAATGTGTTGCTTTGGAATATGCTTCCTTTATTTCATTAGGTTTGTAGCCTCTCTCCAAAAACCTTTTGGTCATACAGTCGCTTTCACGATTGAAATCTACTCCCGTACTGCAGTTTCTCCGGGCCCGGAGAAATTGCCCTTACGGCATGCTGCGGATCAGGGTTTTAGGGTGACTGCTTTCTGCATGTAGCAGAGTATTCCTGGCAGACGTTTTGTGATAGAGTCTAGAACATAGTTTGTTTTCCACTACTTCAATTTATAAATCCAGGAACTGAATCCTTTGATTACTTACAGTTCCTTCAAATTTCAAATTCTTCTCATTCATATTCAGGCTAGAGATAAAGCTGTTGGCTTGTTCCCAAGACCCGTCCCAGATGATAAACAAATCATCGATATACCGCAGCTACAATTTTACATGGCTGCGGTATAGGTCCTGTGTCCTGGACACCTGTTGCTCCCAGCAGCCCATAAAAAGATTGGCATAACTGGGAGCAAAACAGGTGCCCATAGCTGTACCTTGTTTCTGTCTGTAGAAAATCTCATTGAAAATAAAAAAATTATTTTCAAGACAGAATTTAATCATTCGTAGAACCATTTCATTGTGTTCACAAATTTTAAATTGAGCGGTCCATCAAGAACTGTTTGCAAGCCTCTATCCCATCCGCATGTAAGATAGATGTATACAGGCTGCAAACATCCAAAGTAATTAACAAAAAGCCTTCCTGCCAGGTAACATTTTTGATTTTATTCAGGAAATCCTTGCTATCTTTTAGATGTGATGGAAGGTTCTCCACAAAAGGTCGCAAGAAAAAGTCATTATATTTGGACGTATTCTCCAGTAAAGAACCCATCGAAGAAACAATAGGTCTTCCAGGAGGAATAATGGGATTTTTTTGCAGTTTAGGTAATAAATAGAGAATGGCTATTTTGGGATTACGGTTCAAAAGAAAGGAATATTCATCCCATTCCAAAATGCCTGTGGGTGCCACTCTTTCAGCATGTTATGAAAGATAGCATTTGACTCATCTATAGTGGCTTTAGGTACTTGCCCATAACAGTCCTGATCACTTAACTGTCGTAACCCTTCCTGTATGTAATCCTGCACATTCAATATAACCACATTACCTCCTTTATCCGACTTGCAATACAATATTACGATCTAATTGTAACGATTTGACCGCCAGTCTTTGTTGTTTCGTCAAATTGTCATGAAACCATTTCCTCTTTTTTGCCAGATTTTTAAAATCATTGATGACTAATGTTTCAAAGATGTCAATACCACAAGCTGGCAATGTCGGGTTGAAAACAGACTTAGGTTTAAAGTTGTTGGGACAATTCAAATCAACCTTATAGCCCAATGATTGTGCATTAATAGATACTAGCTCCACATTATCACACTCTAGTTCTTTTAAGGCAATAAGAGTGTTAACTTTGTTAATTCTGTATTGAAAATAAATTTTTATTTTCAATGAGATTTTCTACAGACAGAAACAAGGTACAGCTATGGGCACCTGTTTTGCTCCCAGTTATGCCAATCTTTTTATGGGCTGCTGGGAGCAACATGTGTCCAGGACACAGGACCTATACCGCAGCCATGTAAAATTGTGGCTGCGGTATATCGATGATTTGTTCATCATCTGGGACAGGTCTTGGGAACAAGCCAACAGCTTTATCTCTAGCCTGAATATGAATGAGAAGAATTTGAAATTTGAAGGAACTGTAAGTAATCAAAGGATTCAGTTCCTGGATTTAGAAATTGAAGTAGTGGAAAACAAACTATGTTCTAGACTCTATCGCAAAAAGTCTGCCGGGAATACTCTGCTACATGCAGAAAGCAGTCACCCTAAAACCCTGATCCGCAGCATACCGTATGGGGAATTTCTTCGGGCCCGGAGAAACTGCAGTACGGAAGTAGATTTCAATCGTGAAAGCGACTGTATGACCAAAAGGTTTTTGGAGAGAGGCTACAAACCTAATGAGATAAAGGAAGCATATTCCAAAGCAGCACATTTTACACAAATTGAGCTGTTAGAACCTAAAGAAAGAACAGTGGAGAAAGAGGATCAGGTTATCAGATTCATTACCACTTTCAACTCTAGCTCTTATGAAGTCAGAAAATGTCTTAATAGACATTGGGAAATCCTCAAGACAGAATCTACTTTAGATGATGTAGTGGGTAATTCTGCCAATATCACCTATAGAAAGGCTAACTCACTAAAAGACAGATTGTGTATGAATGAGGTGCCGTGTATGAAAGGCTCCAATACGGGTATTAAAGGCTTTTTCACCTGTATGTCTTGTAAAGCTTGTAGAACGAGCACCAATTTAAAAATGTGCGTTATCCAGTATCTGAGTCTGATAGGCCCATTGAAAAACATCTTACCTGTCAGTCTGATTATTGTGTCTATGTTCTGACTTGTCCGTGTCCCAAAAAAATACGTAGGCAGTACTATGTTTGCCGCAAAAAAACGTATTTTGGAACACATGAGAGCAATCCGGAATAAAGATAAGTTATCACCGGTGGCGAGACATTTTGAAGAGTTTCATAAAAGCAATCGTAACTTGTTACGATTCTTTGTCATAGACAGAATTATGCCCTCAAATAGGGGTGGTGACTGAATTCGCAAACTACTCCAACTTGAATCCAGGTATATCCTGGAGCTCAATACTAAGATTCCGGCAGGATTAAACTCTGAAGAAGAACTGTCTTGGCACTTGGGGGATTCATTGCAACGTCTTAATTTTCCAGCTATTTTTTCGGTGTATATCTGTTATTGCATATATTTGTAGACTTTTGATTTTCAGATCTAGTCTTAAAGCCTTTGATGTGATGGTTTTATCTTTATCTTTATTTTATTTGCATTCTTCATTTCATCGTACTGTTCTATGCAAATTCTGAAATCTAGTGCAATGTTCGATTGGCTCTCAATTTCAGCTCCAATGTTGATTCTGGTATGATCCTGTTTTTAGATTTGGTATTAAGGAATTATGACGTGAGACTAGTGTATGGGCGGACAGTGTTGTTTATAATGTGTATTCCTTTGCGTTTAGGTGGTGTTGGTTTGAGGAGAAGACTGATTTGAAATACGTAATATTTACATTTAGAACATAGAAAAAAGAAAAATGAAAGAGGTTAATCGAGAACAGAAAAAAGAAGACAAGTAAAGGAAAGATTAACTAAGTGCCCACTTGGGCTAAGTATGTTATTTATTTACTTTATAACATTTGTCTGTTTATTTTATCACATTTATGTGTTTTTCGTCCTCAAACAAAATATGTTTTGGGTTTAACGCAAGAATTGTTTACCCACTGGGGTTGAATATGAAGTATATATTTTGAGATTCAGTTCGGCATTTTCGTTTTGGGCACCTGAGGATCTAGAATTTGAAATCATGAAATGCTGGTTTCTGAAATATCTATTGTAGGTTTTAGCATGTTTATATAACTCTATTAGAGGTACATAACAATCTGAATTGAAAATTAGGCTGTAATTTGTATGATATTGATTCAATACAGCAATTTCTCATGCTGCGACCTACAGGACACTCTAGAAATTATGAGTGTTAAATTACCATGATGTATGAAGTAACGATGAATTTTAGCTAGCATGTATGAATTAATTATATGCTCAGCCAGCGGAAATGTATAACAGAACTAATTGTGTTTTAGACTTTGTTATTTGAATTATTGTAATTCGTATTGTGATTTTTGGAACATTTCTATATTAAGTGTTTCATTATTTAAGCACAATTGTTCCTCTATTCACATTTGCCTTTAACCTTTCACAGATGGCCGACGCATTCATCTCCAACACAGTCACAGACATTTGCCCATTCTTTATGTTTAGTCTCATTACGTTGTGGATGTACTATTGGTGTTTGTGTATATATATGTTTTTTCACTGAGTGTAAAGTTACCCGTGAACAAGACGATATTTTCGTCGAAACGCGTTGGGTTTTCTTATTCTCACTAATATGCACCTGGAATAAATCCATTTCAACTTAATTCAAGAGCGCTGTTCGTTTATTTGGGAAGGAGTGCATTCGTGTACCTGATGTGCATGGTGAAACCTTATTGACAACAGGATGGCCTCGGACCCTGTGTTGCACCGCCGCTTTTGTGTCCCAGTAGTCTGAGGAGGTGGAAAGTTTTTTTTATATATATATATATACATATATACATATAAATATATATATATATATATATATATATATATATATATATATATATATATATATATATATATATATATATATATATATATATATGTATGAAAAACTGCTGTGCACTGCAAATGGCAATCTCTGTCCTCTTTCGACAGCGGTCCATGGTGAGGCGGCGAACTTCTGAACACACCACAGTGCCTTCTCCCCTCCTTTGCAGAGAAAGCAACCACGGACACTTTGTTGCTTGCAAAACAATTTTTTAATTAATTATCAGCAGACCAACTCCCCTAATTTACAAAGATGTGATATTTTTTAGAAAGTTACAAATTGTCATGTTTTCGTATGAAGATAATGTGGAAACTGTTTAATTCAATTGAAAAATGATCTTGAGCGACGAGCAAAATGACATGAATTAGTTGAGCCAGTGCTGTGTTACTACACACCCACTTACCCACCTACAGGGCCACTCACACCACCACTCACTCACCCATACAGCCACTGACATACCCATTCACTCACCAATACAGCTGGTCACAAGGCATCTCAATCACACACTCACTTATACATCCATATAGCCACACACCCATAAACACAAGGATACATATCATCACACAGCCACTCACATGATATATGTTACAAGTAGTCCCTTAGTAGTAGTGCACCCAGTTTACTAATTTAACTTTTGCAGTAGGTTAGTATAAATGTTTAATAACCATAAACTCTTTGTGACATTTACACTCACTTGAGAATGTAATTAGTGATGTCACTGATGTTCAGGTGCTGCCTGGAAAGTTTTGGGTTGGCTGCTGTGTTGGGGGGCAAGAAACAGGGGGTCCCAAACCACATTTCCCTATGGTAATTCCCATAGGGACTTTAGACACGACTACAGTCTGAACCGCTGGACGGAACTTCACCAAATTTGGCAGAAAGCTAGCTTTTGGTTTTTAGATTATTTTTTCGTGATTTGATGTAAATCTGTTCAGTATTTTAGGAGATATTACCTGGAAAACAAGTTTGTACATATAGGGATGTGGATTACATGTGCATCCTCCCGATGGCTCTGCCTTGATTCACGCCCACTAGCACACTCCTAATTGGCTGGCCGCACCTTCACAGAAAAGTTGTGGCAATTAATTTGTTTGCCGGGGACTGGTCACCGGGGTAGAAAACTTGAGTGAATACTAAGTGAAGCAGTCAGGGCAGAGGTTTCTTGACCCCTTGTGTATGCTTTAAATGAGGGGTGAGGGTATCTTATGGCCATGAAAGTATCCCAATAATGGTTTGATCGCACAGCCCCCCATGTAACTTTGCGGGGAACCACAGATTTAGGGTAGCTGGGGCAAAAATACATTGTATATATATATATATTCACTGAAAAAACCATAGGTTTCACACAAGTTATAGTTAGCGGACATTTTACTGATAAAAAACCATTGAAATTCCCCCGTTATAGTTAGTGCAGGCAACTATAACTCACGCGACCGCAATCCTCTGCTGATGCTAATACTGTATTTAGACACTTATTTACCCATGTCTTCTTCCATAAATTTTTAGCTATACATATATTACAAATATTTTTTTTTCATAAAGACACATATGTCATCAGCAGAGGATTGCGGTCGCGTGAGTTATAGTTGCCTGCACTAACTATAACGGGGGAATTTCAATGGTTTTTTATCAGTAAAATGTCCGCTAACTATAACTTGTGTGAAACCTATGGTTTTTTCAGTGAATTTGCAAGGTTTTTTAAATGCTAATTCCTAACTATAACGTGTGTGAAACCTATGGTTTTTTCAGTGAATTTGTACGGTTTTTTAAATGCTAAGTTACTTTACGCCGTTCGTGGCGTGCGCGCCCACTTTACGCAGTTCGCTTTACGCTGTGCGCGCACAGTGAGCACGCGGTGCGCTTCGCGCACCGCGCGCCCACTTTACGCAGTTAGTGCCGTGCACGCATGGTGGGCACGCGGTGCTCTACGCGCACCGCGTGCCCACGTTACGCTAAATGGGCCATGTACGCACGATGCCCTTCGCGCACCGTCCGCACACGGAGGCCGTATTTGGCACATCGTTGTTAATGGTTATCTACAGATTGTCTTTACAAATTCTATATGCCATGCAAAAAAGGTGCCCTTCGGGAACCTTTTGCACACGGGGTCAGGAAAACGTGGATATTTTTTTTTTTTTATTTTTTTTTACCGTACGCGTACGGTAAGCGTAATCGGCGATTTTGCGAAAATAAAATTTTTTACATTTTTTGCCTTTTGGGTTCTTTGGGGACACCATAACAATGACTGGGTGGTTGGGAGCTGTCTATCAAGCCGCTTTTACTGTTTTCGGACTTTGTTTTTCCTCCACTCCCCTCAGAGTGTGAGAGAGAAAATGGCGGCCGACACTTCCTGGTTTCGACCGATTCGAATGTTTACTAAGATCTAACAGCCAATCAGAATCGCGCTCGCGCACGTCACCGTACGCGTACGGTAAGCTTACCGTAAGCGCACGGTAAGCGCACCGTAAGCTGGCTCAGATATATATATTGATTTACATGCTATTTTCTCAGGAACTACTGAACAGATTTACACCAGACCTACAAAAGGCACTTCCTTGACCTGAGGACTACCTCTCTGCCAAATTTCAAGTAACTCTGTTCAGCCGTTCGGGCTGTAGCTGTGTCTAAAGGTCCTAAGGAAAAATGCATGGGAAAAACGCGTTTTGGGACCCCCCTTTTTTCTCAGCCCCCGCTTGACGAATCCCCCCGAGACTTTCAGGGTAGGAGCGGAGCGTAGCGCCCCACCTATTTTGAAAATGTCGCGAGGATTCGTCGACCGGCGCCAAAGTTATTCCAAATAGAATGTTGCGGATTTCCTATGGAAACGTGGTCCTAACTATAACTATCTACTGGCGACCGCCAGTAGATAATGTATATATATATATATATATATATTCACTGAAAAAACCATAGGTTTCAGGGACGTTATAGTTAGTTGGACATTTGACTCATATAAAACCAGAGAAATGTGCCCGTTATGGTTAGTTGAGCTAACTATAACTTGCTCTCCCGCAATGCACTGGTGATGACGTCACATATTACATCATGATCAGTGACATCACTCATGACATCACTAATGACATCACTGATGATATCACTGATGACATCATCCAGTGAATGTGTGTTTCTGTAAAGTTTAAATATTTTTCATATATATCTATGCCAAGGTGTATTGAAGAAAGAGTGGATTTACAAGTGCCTGAATGGATTATTTAGTAGGTGCGTGACTGATGGTATAAGTGAGTGATTGAACATGTGTTACTGAATATATGGGTTAGTGACCAAACAGTGTGAAACTCTCTATTAGTGTCTCAGTTGGTGCATAAGTGGCTGCATGGGTTGGTGAGTAGCTACATGAGTGTCTATATGGGTTAAGGATTTGTTGTCTGAGTATCTGTATGGGTGCCTGAGTGTCTGGGTGGGTGGGTGGGGGTGTGTGTGACTCTGTGCATACATGTCTGAGTGGGTGATTCACTGATTGTATGGATTAAAAAGTGCATCTGGGAAGAGCTGTATGGGTGAGTTAGTGTGTGTATGGGTATGTTGGTGAGTGAATGAATGTCTCACTGGTATATGTGTGAGTAACAATGTATGTTTTAAGGCAGTATATGTGAGTGTTGGAGTATATGGATGACTATACGTGAGAGTAAGTTATTTGAAGACCGGGTGTATAAAAGAGTGTCTGCTTGTATCAGTGATTGTATAAGACAGAAATTATGTGTTAGTATCGCCATAAATAAGTGATGTGGTGTGTGTATAAGTAATGCAATTGGTGTGTATAACTGTATACATGAGTAAATGACTATGTGATTGATTCTTCGCATGACTGAGTAGGTGTGTGAGTAACTCTATGGATGAGTGGTGGACTGTGACTGTATGTATAGGTGTATGAGTGCATATTATAGTACTGTATTGATGAGTAACTGCATGTATAAGTGAGTGGATGTGAGCGTAGACCTCGGAAATAGTGGGTGGTATGTAGTATCTGGCATTGTTGTGTGCATTGCGGGCGCCAGAGTTATAGTTAGCTCAACTAACTATAACGGGCGAATTTCTCTGGTTTTATATGAGTCAAATGTCCAACTAACTATAACGTCCCTGAAACCTATGCTTTTTTTCAGTGAATTTCTAAGGTTTTTTAAATGTTAATTTCATATTTTAATATTTATAAAACCTATATTTTTTCTACTTTTTTTGTAATATTTTGGAACTCTATTATTCTTTTTTTTTAAATTTGAAAAATTATGAAATTTTTTACATCTTCAAAAAAAAGTATGTATATATATATATATTTTTTTTTTTAGAAAACTAGACTCCCGTACCGGTAGTGTAGCAAGCTCCATCACCACGTGAATCCTATCCGCCATATTTCGAAACTCGTTAATGATGCGTATTTCGTATCCGACGGCTTCGTAGCACCGTGTCCCGCCTAACATCATATACGTATAAGGTCGCGCCAGATCCTAGTTTGGTATGCGACGGCTGCATGGTACCAATACGCGCATTCCGTATGCGACGAGTGCACGCTGGTATGGTATCGCGCCGGCTACGCCATTCCCTCATTTATTTTTTTATGTCTCAAAACTATATCTAAATAAGTTTAAAGTGTATATGAGAGCAAGCGATAATCTAAAATATTTTCCACATTTATATATTTCTAATTGTAATAAACTTATAGTATGGTAAATATATTTTCTCAAAATCACGTTGGGTGCGGCCTCCTTGCGCGCTCGGTTCACAATTGCCATGTGAGCTTTTGATTGGTTCATAACATTTCCCATTGTAACAGTTGGAGGACCCCACCCATTTTAGTTATTCTCTCTATACCGATTGATGAGAGACACGTCTTCTGCTTACAGAGTTTTTTTGAAACATTTTTTGGTGTGTACACATATCTCATAGTACACACAACATGCAACGATCATCTTGATCAATAATCATGCTCTGTACAGTAGCCTTTGATGTGTGATAGCCATGCATCTGAAACGTTACATCAAAAAACAAATGTGTGTTACACGATGCCCCGGTGTGTGTGTGTGCACGCATTATTGTGCTGCCTTTCGGCCTGGGTATTGGTGGTTCAAAGGGGTATCATCAGCCACGGGCAGAGTGCACATCCGAGATCACATGTGACAAACAGGAAAGAGTAATGTGTAGATTTGTGTTGCAGTATGCTCTGTTGTCAGGCTCTGCCAGTATAGTAGTGTGTCATATGTGAGACTTTCATATTCATGACATACATTGCTTGACTGTAATGAGCATTATCACTGTGTATGACGTAGCCTCACTGCTGATCCTCCCTCCATCCAAGCACATTCACATGTGTGCGCTTCGCGATAGCAACACTTTCAATAATACCGCACACCATTGACATGCGTGTCTGCGCATATTCACAAGCTTGACAACAACATGTGATGTTGTCCATTCAATGTTTTCAGACAGCATCTCATTAGCGATAGTTGCCGCCCTCCCGGTATATGCTACATTAATGTAAATTGTGGATCGTGCGACGTTAAAACTGCAACAGGGACACACACATAAGTACACTTCCTGGCCAGGCAGGAACTGAACAACGCCCAGGTCCCCGGAATAATTATTCACACCCCTACGCTGGCCTGCCATACGCAAGCCCAGCCCACATTGCGTACGTATAAATAGGATAACGATGACGCCACATGTCCCACTTCTTCCACACTGCTTCAGGTGATATGGCTGCATCCACCTCGCATATCACAATGAGCAATAAAAAAGGGATCCATGAGGTATACATCATCCTGGCAATTAAAACTACATCTGAATTGTGAACTCTGCTGGCCGTCGTGTTTGGACACACACCAATGACAGCAGGTGAGCAGTGGGGCCTGGGTGCACAAGGGCTGCAAATGAGCGTGGTGCAGCGGGAGGCGTGGGGTGCATCAGCCTGGGTGCGCAGGTGCAAATCAGCGATGTTGCCGTTCGTAATGATGTGATCTCTGACCTCATTCAGTCACATCTCTGTCTCATTTTAAGGACCTGCTGGACTGTACTGTAGGCCTGAATCAGCAGGCAGCGCTGCTCTACAGACACGTGGCGTTGGCTTTGCGCACATTATGCTTCTAGCATGCTCTCTGTTCCTTTGTATGTGAACGTTGGCATAACATATTATTATTTACCCTTGTCTATTCTCGTGCACTCCAACTACTCTTTGAACCACGATTACCACTAACAGTTGGAAGATCGTACTTCAAGAATGAAGAATGCACTCAACTGGTGTTCTCTCTTAAGCTTGAAATAAACTTTCATTTACCTTAAGACGTTTCCACCATTATATTATTTCTCCCTTTTCAGACACTCAGTTAGTTGCACATAAAAGCACGCAGCAGGTTGTCAACCGGTGCTGATGCTCTGGCCTTTCAGACGCCTTCCATCGTGGTATCAAGACACCGTCCCAGACCGGAGACCTGCTATGCCACCCTGAGAGGCACCCCAGAGTCGAAGCTCGCACCGGCACGTCGTTGGACACACCGGTTGTGGCAGGTGAGCAGTGAAGCCTTGGTGCGCACGAGCTGCATTTGAGCACAGTGCAGGGGAAGAGCCTGGGGTCCAGCAGCCTGAGTGCACAGGTGCAGGCGAGCGATGTTGTCATAGATAATAATATAATCACTGGCCTCATTCATATCTCTGTTTCATTTTAAAGACTTGCTGGACCGCACTGTTTCTCGCGAACCCCAGAATCCCAGACACACAGGTGATGGGAGGTGAACAGTAGGCCGACGCTCTGTCTCCTCCTCCCTCTGTTCTTTTTACTCTCCCTACCCTTCTCCCTTCCACCCACTCGTTCTCTGTCCCATTCTCACTTTCTTCCTTTCATTCTGACTACCTTTCTTTTTCTCTTGGACATGGCACACATACTTATGTTTCTTTTTCCTCTTGCAGTTTTTTGTACGCTGCTTCCGGAGGAGTCCCACCCACTTATTTCATGTTTTACTGTTGTTTGTTCAAATAAAGTTACGTTTCCATTTATTTGTGTTGTTTCAATTAAAGTTATTTATTTTACAAATAAATAAGTGAGTGTATGGGTCTTCTTTTTCTGACAACACTTGTCTGTAGTTTATTGTGAACATCGGCGGTTGATAGGAGGTTATGAGGGAAGACCTTTGTAATTTTGCGGTGCACCTACCAAATATAAACCAACAGACTATTACATAAATGAAGCCTGGGTAATTCTACAACGGCAAGGGTTCTTAAAACACCATGAGTACTGCCCGTGTGATTACAGAACCAATAAGGCACTGCCTAGGGCCACCGTGGCTTCAAGGACTGGTGAGGCCCACCCTGCATATTTAAGTAAATCCCTGGAGGTTGCTGATCCCTGGTCTTGAGTTGGCTTCGAAGCCCCCCGAATAATTCGTAAACAATACCCGGGGAGGTGTCGATCCCCTAGTCTGCGAAACGTCTCTGTGCCCACCCGCACCTAATTCACATGTGAGATTAAGGTCCCTAGTGCTGCAGTGACCCCGCAATATAATAATAGGATTGGCCCCGGAACATTACCCACCAGTGGGCTCATTTAAATGAACAGGTGAGACCCCGCTTCATTTTTTTTTCTCCATTTTTACTATCCGGATCCGCTTTATTGAAGCGATACGAGGTTTTCCTCCTCTCGCTTCAACAAGGCAAACAAGAATTTACTATCACAGGGTGGAAGCAATGCTCCTGCCCTGTAATAGCAAACATAAATGTCCCACGGATGCACACCCTGGGACATTGTATGGCCTGCGCCTGGGAGGTGGTGCTCCATAGGTCCATGATGCATTGGTTAATGCATAACTACAGAATTAGTATAAATGCATACTAACACTACTTGCACACATGTAGTACAGCAACCAGAGTGTAGTGAAGAGGCAGAGGAAGCCCAAAATCAAAAAATATAAATTCTACCAGAGGTAGGATCACATAGTTCGATGAGCCGACGACCCTGGGATGAGTAGAAACAGCTTCACCAAGAAAACGGGTCTTCAGCAGAACGCAAGCAAGCTCAAAATCTTGGTGAGTGCTGCCTTCTTTTTACCTTCTCCCGCTCGTTGCCAAATTTATGTAGTGAAGAGGAAGACAGCAGTGGATCCGATAAGTAGATTTATTGCAGGAAAAGAAGACATCTTAAACAGCCACCAACAGGACCAGACAGCAAGCAACCGTCTTCTACAGCACCGTGTATAAACTCCCCAAGATTCCCCTCATGGCATCCCTACATTCTAACATTACATACTTACATTATAGTAGCGTTACATACTAACATTCTACTATGATTTACATTGGAATACTACACAGAGCACATGACTTTACAGCAATGAGCTCATGGTTTCATCCTCGAGTCTTGAGACCGATAGGGGTGAGGAGTTCACTTCCCACTCCCAGTATTGTATAAACGCAAACTAACACTACTTCCACAGGTATGCTACAGCGCCCATAGTACATCACTTTACAGCAGTGAGCTCACAGTTTAATCCCCAAATCTTCAGACCAGTAGGGGTGAGTAGTTTGCTTCCCACTCCCTGTATAGTATAAACGCATAGTAACACTACTTACACAGTTATACTACAGTGGCCAGTATGCTACAGCACCCAGAGCCCATCACTGTACAGCAATCAGCCCGGTTTGATCCTCAAGTCTTCACACCGGTAGGCGTGAGTACTTCACTTCCCGCTTCCGGTATAGTATAAATGCATGGTAGAGGTCAGTAGTTTGCTTCCCACTCCCTGTATGGTATAAACGCCTACAAACACTACTTCCACAGGTATGCTACAAAGACCAGAGCACATCACTTTACAGCAATGACCTCACGGTTTAGGCTCTCGGTTTCATACCCGAGTGTAGCAGCATCTCATCTCAGCACCATGTCACTCTGAGCAACACCGCACTTTCAGTCCGGTAGGAGTGACTACTTCACTTCGCACTCCCCCAGAGAGGTTACAGTGCTTTTGTTTTCCCCCTTACTCATTTCAACTGAATCACAAAATGGCTGCCAACACTTCCTAGTTGCAACTGCTCGCACCGCCTGCAGCCAATAAGCATCAAGCTCGTGCTCGTAACGCCTCAGCCAATCAGATGGCAGAATTCCCAAATATCGATATCTAGAAATTTCGATATTTCTTCAAAACTACTGAATGGATTTACATCAAATTTACAAAAGTGTGATTTCTAGACTAAGACCCTTCTTCCTGCCAAATTTGGGGTAATAACGTTCACCCGTTTGACCTGTAGCCTTGTCCAAAGTTTCCTATGGAAATTGAATGGAGAAAACACATTTTCAGACACACTTTTTTCTCGGCCCCCCCTTGACGAATCACCCCCAAACTTTCAACATAGGAGTTGATATGAACAAAGAATTAGTTTTGGAAACTTTCATGAAGATTCATCAAACGACGCCAAAGATATAAGCAAAACAAAAACTGCTCTTCCTATGGAAACTTGGTGCTAACTATAACTACCTACTGGTGACCGCAAAAACCATAGGTTTCAGGAACGTTATAGTTAGTTGGACATTTCACTCATACAAAACCTGTACCAGCAGCATGAAAAAGCATTTGGAGACTATACATCCACTGCACCTCGCAACAGAAGAGAGCAGAAGACAGTTGAATGCTGCTGCCGAAAGAGAGAGAAATGCTCCATCTACATCAAAACAGGTTCCATCTGCTTCAAGGCCCCACATTCTGCCTGAATTTTTAAATGCAGCAGTTAGATGCATAAAGTGCGACACCAAACTCTGTATTGGAGAGCAGTGTGTGGACGTTATCTCCACTGCTCTAAAAGCACATAAATGTTAATTTTTCTTTTTATAATGTGCTTTTGTTTTTGTTGGAGAGATCATGTACTGATCATCATTTTTGTCTGTTGTTCTTAAAATAAAAACCACACAAAACAAGTTAAAAAAGATAAAAATTAAGAAACCTTTTTTTAAATTGTTCTAAAAAAAAGGTTCTCCCGGAACCACCTCTACTGGTTAAAAAAAGAAAAATTACCTGAGTGATTGTGCGAGACTATGGAAACTGTGGGCGATTGCAGCACTGCAAGGCTACTGCATGGTTGTTTTATGAATGCTTCGGTAGTGGAACGTGATTGAATGAGTTCATGGATAATAGCTGGGTGATTGGAGGAGTGCACGGGGAGTGACACTATGATTGATGGACTGCATGGATACTACCTGGGTAATTGGAGGAGTGAATCAGTAGTGTGTAGGTGGTTAGAGGACTGCATGGATATTGCACATGTGATTGTAGCACTGCATGTGTTAGTGCCTGGGTCATTGCATGAGTACATGGATAGTGACTAAATACTTAGAGTGCATGGTGAATTTGTATGTGCTTGTGTTTTGGTAGAGTGATTGGATAAGGACATGGGGCTGGCAGGGTAATTGGAGGAGTGCATAGGTAGTAACAGGGAGATTACTAAACTGTATAGGTAGCACTCAAAGGATTGTAGAAGTACGAGCTAGTGCCTGGGTAATTGCATGAGTACATGGGTACTGACTAGATGATTAGAGTACTGCAAGGAGAGTGCATGGTGAATTTATAAGTGCGTGGGTATTGGTGGACTGATTGGATTAGTACATGGTACTGGCTGGGTGATTGGAGGAGTGCACGGGGAGTGCCAGTGTGATTGCTGGACTGAATGGGTACTACCTGGGTAATTGGAGGAGTGAATCAGTAGTGTATAGGTGGTTAGAGGACTGCATGTATAATGCAAATGTGATTGTAGCACTGCATGTGTTACTGCCTGGGACATTGCATGAGTACATGGATAGTGACTGGATACTTAGAGTGCTGCAAGGAGAGTGCATGGTGAATTTATAAGTGCTTGGGTTTTGGCAGAGTGATGGGATAAAGACATGGGACTGGCTGGGTAATTGGAGGAGTGCATAGGTAGTAACAGGGAGATTACTAAACTGTATAGGTAGCACTCAAAGGATTGTTGAAGTGCATGAGTTAGTGCCTGGGTAATTGCATGAGTACATGGGTACTGACTTTATGATTAGAGTACTGCAAGGAGAGTGCATGGTGAATTTATAAGTGCTTGGGTTTTGGCAGAATAATTACATAAGGACATGGGACTGCCTGGGTGATTGGAGGAGTGCACAGGGAGTGAGAGTGTGATTTCTGGACTGCATGGGTACAACCTGGGTAATTGGAGGAGTGAATCAGTAGTGTGTAGGAGGTTAGAGGACAGCATGGATAGTGCACATGTGATTTTAGCACTGCATGGATAGTGACTGGATACTTAGAGTTCTGCAAAGAGAGTGCATGGTGAATTTATAAGTAACCCTGGGTGTAGTTTGAGTAGTAGCACTACACGTTGGTACGCAAAGTACACTTTGAACTACGCTCAGCTATGCAAATTGCGCGTAGTGCGTAGCTGTTAGCACTGTGTGCTTGTCTGCTCTGAGCAATAATTGGAAACAGCATCTTGCACAATGCAAGTTATGATAAAATAAGTATGTCTGTCTTTACATGCGAAAATGCATATAGTCACTTCACAAAAGTGAAAATGATAAATTAGCAAGCAGTGAGAGAGTTGATGATTTTGGGATCCTCCCTAACCTAGGGAGAGAACCAAGCAGATGCCTTGAAAACAAAAAGCACATCTTCTTGAATGATTCGGTGGTGGTCCCATCCTCTTAGGACCACCCCAAGCACAGTTATTGGCAAAAATACAATCCCAACCAAAGGCCCTGGAAAGCATTATGGGATGAGTTTAGCAGTGGGCAGTGAATATTATAGTATACAATATCAAAATAATTCTACAAAGAGCTGCAGTTCAACTAGTCGTTACTAGATGTCCCTCACAAGTCAAATGCAAAAGCATTGAAATTATTATTACATCAAGCTGCAGTTCCACTAGTTGTTACTAGATGTCCCTCACGAGTCAAATGCAAAAGCTTCATGAAAGGGTTTCAATACTTTTGCATTTGACTCGTGAGGGACATCTAGTAAGGACTAGTTGAACTGCAGCTCTTTGTAGAATTATTTTGACATTGGACACTATAATATTCACTGCCCACTGCTAATCTTGCTAATTTTGCGTAGTGCGTAGTAGTGCAAACTACGCATGCTCCATGAGCGAAGCGTAGTACTACGCCCAGGGTTATTTATAAGTGCTTAGGTTTTGGCAGAGTGATTGCATAAGGGCCTGAGACTGGCTGGGTAACTGGAGGAGTGCATAGATATTTATTTGAAAGTTTGATAGAGTGTGGAAAAGACCCTTGCGGGTATCAGAGCGCTTAACAGTAAATAAAGTTTTTATACATAAACCAAAGACGAATTGAAGCATCTATACACAAAACATGTTACAAAAGCAAAGTGATCAGGTACAACAGGACTCTATCCTCATGCGACAAGCAACCGGAAGATGGAATGTCCAGATTGCTTAGCAGGTCCCTTGTCCTAGTCAGGGTAATGGCCGCGCTGTAGTAGTTTGTCACAAAACATTGGGCCTTATTCAGGTGGATTGGCCATGAGAATTGATTTTACTTCCTTTTTGAATGAGACAATAGAGGGGTTAAGTCTGGTTTCGGATGGTAAAGCATTCCAGATTCTTGGTGCCATTCCTGAGAAGGTACGGTTGTATGTTTTTTTCTTGTTGAATCGCTGTGGTTTTAGTAATAGTTTTTCCGCACTTCTGGAAGATCTGAGCCCACCAGAGATAGTCAGCTTCTGTGTTAGATATCTAGGTGCGTTGTGGTGCATGGCTTTGTGCGTCATACACGCTATCTTCAAATGAATTCTGGCTTCCAGAGGAAGCCAATTCAGTGATTTGAGGTCTGGTGAGATGTGTACATTTCGTTTAGAACCGGTGATGAGTCTCGCTGCGGCATTGATTGAGGCTCTTAGTGGTGCCGTAGTTGCTGGGGTAGGCCGCAGAGAGAGACGCTTCCGTAATCCACTCTGGGGATAACTAGTGCTTGTACTGCTTGCTTGAAGTCCTTGCTTGGTAGGAAAGGTTTCAACTTCCTCAATGTGTTGATCTGATAGTTAGCTCCCTTTGTAGCATTGCTGATATGTTTTTGCATATTGAGGCTACTGTCAAGAGTTATTCCCAGTGATTTGGCCGAGTCAACGATGATAGTTTGAACATTGAGTGCCGTCAGGTGTTTTATCCACTCTTGCATTACAGGGACTTGGGCGGATGGAGCTATAAGCAGGAATTCGGTTTTTTGGGCATTTAATTTGAGATGGTTTTTTCCAGCCATATCTGGGTGTCCCCAAGCGTTGTGTTGAGCAGTTTGATGTCTTCTAAGGTGTTGATCTTGAGGTATAGTTGCGTGTCATCCACATACATGTGGTAGTGCATGTTAGATGCTTGAAGAAGTTCGGTGAGGGGTTCCATGAACGGGTTAAACAAAGTCGGGGATAATGAGGACCCTTGCGGTACTCCTAGTGTAACTGGTATGGGTTTTGACATGGTGTTGTTGGCCTTGAATTGTTGTGTTCGATTTTGGAGAAATGAGGTAAACCAGTTTAGCACTGCACCTGATTCCCATTCTATGCTTCAGGAGATCCAACAGGTTCTCGTGCTTGACCGTATCAAAAGCTGAGGATAAGTCTAGCAGGATGAGTAGGCAGGCTCCGTTTTGATCCAGGATTTGTAGCATGTCATCAATTATGTGTGACATGGCTGATTCAGTACTGTAACCTGCTCGGAATCCTGATTGGTATTTATTCAGCAAGTCAAAGTGGTCAATATGCCTTGTCAGTTGGAGGTGTACACATTTTTCCAAGAGTTTGGCTAGTGTGGGGATGTTGGAGATAGGGCGATAGTTGTTTAGGTCCGTCGGGTCCGCCGTGGGTTTCTTTAGAATGGGTGAGACCTGCCCCATTTTGAGGGTGTCCGGGATGCAGCCTTGTTGAAGTGAACTATTTATGATCTTAGTCCAGAGGGGCAGAAGTAGTGGCGTTAGGTTTTTAACGGCGTCCGTGGGTAGATGATCGGCAAAGTGATTGGCAGGGTTCATGTCCCCAAGTATTTTACTTATGGCTTCTTTGGAGTATGTCGAAAAGGATGACCAGTTGGTGTCGTTTTTAAGGTTAGGCTGTGATGGGAAGTAGAACAGTGCAATTGGCCTTTCAGGTGAGGACTTCGTGTGCGGTCCCGTGTGTAGGGTTAGATCATTGAGGAGGTCAATCTTGATATTATCTGTCTTCAGAGTGAAGAAGGCAGAGAATTCTTCACAGTTGGGTTGCCGGCAATCTAAGTGTTGTGGACGTTGAGGTGTGTCCTTACATTGGGTTTTAATTAGTTCGAAGAGTTTTTTGGGACGATTTCTAGCCTGGTCTAGTTGGTGGCTGAAGAATTCTGCTTTAGTGCGCTTGATCTTTCTGAAGTATGCGTTTCTCTTTTGCCTTAGTGTATTTAGGTGGTTGGCTGAAGGAGTTGACCTCCAAGTGCGTTCCGAGGCTCGGAGAGAGCGTCTGTCATTGTTGAGCGTGCCATTGTACCACGGTTTGGAGTCCTTTATGGAGGCTCTCTTTAGTTGCAGGGGGGCTACCTCATTTATTATCCTGGTCATGGTATTAAGGTAGTGATTGGTAAGGTCATGGACTTCCGACGATCCCGTGGGAGGCAGGAGTAGGTTGTAACTGGACGATGGAAAAGTGTTGGGGTTTATTTTTTTTTGTATCTCTTTTCCATACTTTAGGTCTTGTGGAATGCACCAAGTTCAGTTTCCCTACTTCCTTGATAAAGAAGGTAATGATATGATGGTCTGACCAGTCACAGGGTTGGATCGAGTCTAGCTGAGTGCAATCTCTTTTAGAGATTATTATATCCAGTATTGAGCCTTTGTCGTGTGTGGGGCTGTTGCATATTTGGGTAAGGTCTAGGTCCTCTAAGAAGTTTTTGAGGCTATTCACCATTACATCCTTGTGGTCATTCCAGTGGAGATTGAAGTCGCCTAAGAATATTTGTGTAGTTTGGCGCCCGGTGTTTGTTGATACCATGTCCATGACGTGCTCAATGAAGGCAAGGTTGCCACCTGGTGGATGATATATCGTGTGTAAGGAGCAAAGTGGTTTGTCATTACTGGTGATGTTGAGGCATATGTATTCGCAGGAAGAGAATACCGGTGTAAGTGATCTGTTTACTGAGATAGTACTCCTGTGTATACACGCGATACCCCCACCTGTTTTATCAGTTCTATCCAATCTGATGATGTCATAGTTAGGAGGTACTAGTATGTCAATGATAGGAGAGGAGGATTCATTTAGCCAGGTTTCAGTAAGCAGTATCAAGTAGAGATCTTGTGAGAGAATGAGGTCGGCTATATCTGCTGCGTGTCTAGCAGCCGATCTACAATTTAAGAGGATGCATTTGAGGCGGGGCGTGATGAGGGATGAAGTAGGTTCTTGAGTGAGGGGGACTCTTTTTAGGTTGTTGTCAATGACGCCTCTAATGTTATGTTTGATGGGCCTGTGTGGGTTGAGGGGGATTGTTGGAATGGTCATTGTCGAGGGCGTGATAGGGTTCGTGAGGGCAGGGGCATATGAGTGAAGTAGAGATAGTAGATCCAACTCTGAAAGCGAATTGGTGCTTCGGCGTGGGCGGGTTGGATTATTAATGGCAGGAACTGATAGTAACAGGGAGATTACTAAACTGTATAGGTACCATTCAAAGGATTGTAGAAGTGCACAAGTTAGTGCCTGGGTAATTGCATGAATCATGGGTACAGACTGGATGATTAGAGTACTGCAAGGAGAGTGCATGGCGAAATTATAAGTGTTTGGGGTTTGGCGGAATAATTACATAAGGACATGGGACAGCTTGGGTGATTGGAGGAGTGCACAGGGAGTGACAGTGTGATTGCTGGACTGCATGGGTACTACCTCGGTAATTTGAGGAGTGAATCAGTAGTGTGTAGGAAGTTAGAGGACAGCATGGATAGTGCACGTGTGATTGTAGCACTGCATGTTAGTGCTTGGGCCATTGCATGAGTACATGGGAACTGACTGGATGATTAGAGTACTGCAAGGAAAGTGTATGGTGAATGGCAGAGTGATTGGATAAGTACATGGTACTGGCTGGGTAACTGGAGGAGTGCACTGAGAGTGACAGTGTGATTGCTGGAGTGCATGGTTAGTACCTGGGAGAATGAAGGTGTGAATGAGCAGTTTGTAGGTGGTTAGAGGACTGCATGGGTAGTGCACATGTGATTGTAGCACTGCATGTGTTAGTGCCTGGGTCATTACATGAGTACATGGGTAGTGACTGGATGACTACAGTAGTGCGAGGAGAGTGCATGGTAAATTTAAAAGTGCTTAGGTTTTGGCACAGTGATTGGAGAAGGACATAATTATGGCTGGGTAATTGGAGGAGTGCATAGTTAGTAACAGGGAGATTACTAAACTGTCTATACACTAACTCATGCACTTCTACAATCCTGAGTGCTACCTATGTAGCACTCAAAGGATTGTAGAAGTGCATGAGTTAGTGCCTGGGTAACTGCATGAGTACATGGGTACTGACTTGATGATTATAGTACTGGAAGGAGAGTGCATGGTGATTTTATAAGTGCTTGAGTATTGGCAGAGTGATTGGATTAGTACATGGTACTGGCTGGATGGATCGGGAGTGACAGGGTGATTGCTGGACTGCATAGGTAGTACCTGGGGAATTTAAGATGTGAATGACCAGTGTCTAGGTGGTTAGAGGACTGTATAGGTAGTGCAGAGGTGAATGTAGTAGTGCATGGATAGTGTTTGGATTATGTAATCTTACCTTCTCAATAGTAGATATGAAAGTCTTTGAAACAATTGTCTTTTATAATTTACATTTTAAAACTTTCAAACTTTAGAACTTTGGTCTGTAAATGAAAAGAAAAAATACAGTTATAACATATAATAGTATAGTTTAAACTACACAACATCATTTTACCATTATATAAGATATTCAGTTTGCCTTTTTTGCTGTTCTCAGAATCTATTGAATTTCACCATAGACAGTGATTTCAATGTTGCTCATCATATAACAGCAGGCAAAAAAATGCAATCAATAAGATTGTTAAAAAAAAAAAACTGTGTCCAAATTATTTACAACAAACTCAACTATGTGTTCACATTTCCTAAAATAAACATCCTCAATAACATTGCATATAATACAAATATGAAATATATAAAATGCTTCTTTCTAAGACAATTTTCTAAATACAATTTCAAAGAACAGAAATGATAACTGAATCAGCAATTCTTCATATCTTCCCTATAGTCTAAATGATGTTCTTTAAACATTTGCAGTGCGAATATCCAAAATACACTTCTTAATTCATATCGATATCTTCCCAATAGGACGAATGATATTCCTAAAATCCATTGGATTGAAATTATCCAAAATAATCTCATTAATTCATATTGACATCTTCCCAATAGGCCGAATGATGTTCTTAGAACTTTGGCATTAAAAATATTAGGTATGAATTTGGTAATTCCGATATTTGAAAACCAAATGGGCATCATTACAATGTGTTCATCCTTTATTGCACTTTAAATAGACAGTGTAGTGTCCAGATGTTGTAGAAGGTCCATCGTGGAAAATAATTTCTACTGCTATGAAAGTTCTTCCTGATATTGATAGTTGACTTGCTACAATATTTTTAATTAAAGTTCCCAATTTTCTTACATCTGCTCTACAACTTTGTATCATTAAAATAATATATTGTCCAAATCTTTCTATAAATAATGTTGATAACATTTCTGATTTGCAGTTACTACACTCCATATTTTGATTAGCGGATTTAACTAATTTGTTAAAAGACACTCTTTTACAATCTGGTATTGTAAAATATATGAAAGTTTCAGTGTCTATATGTTAGTGGTAGAAGTAAATGTACAATTTCACATTCATCTTCCCATCTATACCAAAGTCCAAACAGATTTTCAATTTGTATTCCTTCATCTTCCAATACTGCAAGCATAAACATAAGAAATTCCTGAGCATCTTGCTGTACATTCTATGTAAATTGTGAATAACCAGAACATATATCCAGAAGATTCTGAATGCCAGAAACACTTTGGATTTTAGTTTTATCAGTTCTCAATTTTTCAAAAATAAAATGCAATAAGGAACAAAACTTTTTTTTCACGATTCTCCGTAATTTGTTGTTGGAGATTTTCTAGAAAAAATACAATGTTCACAGCTACATTAGCATAGCAGTTGATACCTGAACCTTTTTCTAACTGATATCCAACAATCTCTTTAACAGTGTCCTTTTTCTTTTTGTTTGGAATCTCAACATTCTCTTGATTATTTTTCTTCTTTCCAACCTCACTACAGAGTTTCTCATATGTTCGTTTTCAATATACTACAAGCTCTTCATATGCAGGATATTCACCTAAGTTGGGAGCATACAGGGGCATATTATCAAGGACGGCGTTAAAAATGATCGCCAGTTTAGCTAAAGAGACGATAATGGGCTTGATAATATGCCCTTGAGAATTCGAATAGAAGTCCAGGTTCTGGTGTGAACATGGGCTTCTATTTGAATTCTGCGGGCATATTATCAAGCCCATTATTACTGCTTTAGCTGCAGTTGTCTGCCACTAAACCGCTGATAATTTTAACATCGTCCTTGATAATATGCCCCACAGTCTTCTTAACCGATTATACTCTCTTGCACAATTTGCATCTGCACTAATCCTTCTCTCATCAAAATCAATCAAATACATTCCAGATAAATTCTGACTCAGGACAATCCAACATACGCCATTCCCTCTTTAAACACAGTACTTCCAATGATTACCAAAGCACTGTCTACACTTAAACCTTGAGATTTATGAATAGTCACCACATATGCTAAAGTAAGAGGAAACTGTTTCCCACGAACATACAAGTCTTTAACAAGCAAAAAACAAACAGAACAATGTCCAATCTGTTTTACTTCTTCAATCTGATCAAATGTAATCTTTAAAAATTCAATTCCATCTCTATTTTGATAATTAACAAAATCAACAAATTTTCCCATTGCTCTATTCACTAAACCTATTTCCACATCCAAATGATGCCGTAAAATTACCTGACAGTTTTCACATACATATAAATTATTTTCTAAACCAGCAGACTTAGATATAGATTGTTCCAATGAATCCAATTTGGATTTCAATTTTTCTGTCAAAATATTAGTAATTCCTTCGTGCTCTATTTCATCAATGGCTTCCATTTTTGTTCTTGTTTTTCCAGCTTTAAAAGTTCTTAATTGAATGTAGAACACTCTCGCAGTGTTGGCATTAGGCAGATTTTAGATTTATTTTCTCAGATTTTTTTGTATATTATTTTCGGAGCAATATTTTCATTTGGAAGCAAGTTTGTAAGCAGCTGACTTTGCAAAGCTTCTTTACCATGTTCTGTCAATACACCAATTGTATTATCTTAAAGAATGTTTCCATAGTCTTCATCACTTGCCTGTCGAATATTTTTAATAAGTTCTTTGTATTCATAATATGACCAAATGTTCACATTTCCAATCATTCCCAAAGACTTTCTGGTGTCTTCAGGCACAAGTGTGTTAAATACTAGTTGCCCTTTTACAGGAGTAAGTTGCAGTATATCGCCAAAAACTATCACATGTTTTCCTCCAAATAAGACATTGTATTTTGGTTTTAAAATTTGCTGCATTCTTAAATGCACAAAGGCAAGCATTAAGTTTGAGACCATGCTCACCTCATCAATAATCATTAGTACTCTTGAAACTTCATAACAAGCTTCTCCAGATAGCTTGTGATATTCCAATTTGTTTTCATGTTCAACAGGTAGCATTAGTAAGCAATGTAATGTAATTCCTTTAATATTGTGTGCTGCTAACCCAGTTGGAGCAGTTACAACACAAGATAAATGTGATTCAGTGGTTTTCTGTAGATAACTGGTCAAAACTTTAATTAAGAAACCTTTTCCTGTACCAGCTTGACCACTGATATACATTTGAATAGGTTTAAAAGATGTGCATCCTTTTTTTTTCATGAAGAAAACCATGGTCGATCTGTTGTCTCATTTGCTGATATATTTCTCGCTGTTCAATATTTAGTAGTTCTTCCAAGTTTCCTAAGTCCATAATATCTTCTTGAGCTTGATGCATTGCTGTTTCCAATTCACTCATGGCGATTGCTGCTTCATTTTCAAGAATTGGTTGTTCTAGTGGATCTTGATGCAGTGGAGCAGAACTTTGACTATCTTGAAAACTGTCTCTAGCAATTTCTGCTGCAAAAGTTCCTTCTTGATCAATTTCTTCATTCAACATTTGAGATAATTTGGAAAACTGTGCATTCAATGCTATCTTTACATGCATTAAAAGAATCTTCATAGTACTGAAAATCTCCAAGTAATTCCAGTTCCATATGCCAAGGCTTGAAGAGTTGCAGAAGTGCTAAATAGTAACATTCCCTTTTATCAAGAGTATTGCAACTCAGTTTCCTATGATTAATCAGATTTCCTTTACTATGTTTCACCAAACATCCTTCCGAACCAATCACTGCATATTTTTCTTCATGTATGTTCTCTCTAATATTTCTCTTAAAACTGTAATATAACAACACTTCATAGAGACATATGTTTTCAAGATGAGGACTTCTATTTGGATAGTACGTATCCAACATGTTTATTTTACAATATCTGTGCTTTTCGGTTCATTTAATGCTAAATGTTCGATTTTTTGTATAGATTTAAGTACTCGGTTTCGTGTTGCAGCAAGACCTAGATTAACCCAAATTATTCCTCTTGACTTTGAATATAAACTTGCAGAGGACAACCGATCAGAACATTCGTAGGATCCAATCTCTCGATTGGACAGCATCTTCAAACTGAAGCCGTACAATTTCTTATTAAGACTCCTCTCGTGGGAAATTTCTTCCCACATTTCTTTCAACTCCGTCTTTTCTGATTTTGTTATGTATGATGTTACATACCGAGCAACAGCAATGGAATTATCCGCAACATATTGGATATCCATATTAGCATTCCACACCGACAAAATAACAGGATAATAATCGTTAATATACTTTGATTGTTCACTTCTTTTTAAATTGTCAGTATTTTTGGGAGATTTTCTAGTGATGGTATGTCTCACTGCTGACATGAAACTGTTCACTCTTCCTTTGTATATTACTGGATGTGGAAATCCAAAACGACATTTGGTATAAAACTTTTCCTTCAACTTGTATTTCCATCAACAGTATTTCCCACTTCAATGAGTTTGAAACCGTAACACCTGTTGCCTTAAGGAGTTTTCTTCTCTTGTTTTTGGTATAGCACATGTAACATAGTCTTCAATAAAAGATAAAACAGTCTCATCCGAATCAGTTCCAAATTTGGGTGCATTCTTGATCCATAAAAGCATATGTATATGAGGAGCACCTCTAGCTTGATATTCCTTTCTACAAAATAAATCAATAACTTCTCCAAGAGGAAGATTGTTTTTATTGCAGATAATAGACATCATAGCTTGAAACCTATGATTAAAATATATGCAAACATTTACAGGATCCAAGGAACACAGTTCTCCAGGTGTCTTGAATTCAATGTTTTACATATTTGAATTTTGATTCTCGAAGAAATTCAAGTTAATTGTCCCATGCGTATTCAGCACAGCTTAGCGTGACAAACCATGTAGGAGTTCCTAAGTTCCTTAACATGTATTTAACTTCTCCATGACGAAGATACCAATACTCATTAGTACCATGCTGACACACCATCAAATTTATCAATTGAGATTCTAAATGATCATGTCTCTCATGTACTTTGTCCATGAGTTCCTTTGCAGAAACATTTTGAAGATGAACTCCTGTTTTTATACGTGGTTGACTGCATTTGAAAGTCCAGACAAGTCACTTTCAAACAAAAGATGAAATATATATGGAATACATTGTCGACATCTTGGATCTTCTGAGTACAATCTTGTTGTCCGATATTCTGATGCGGGAATCTGTACTGGCCGTTCGTCATATCGTCCACCTTTTCCAGTGGGGAAGAGTTGTGAAAAACAACGAGCTTCCAAACTTTTTTCCCAAACACTCATGGGTGTCCCCTTCATTTTCTTCATTTGGAATAATTCAATAGTATTTCCCATCACTTCTTTGGAATGTAAAGGATGTGCACTATAATGTTCATAAATTTCTTCACTTTTGGACATGTCCACTTTTACAATTTGGCCACTTGACATTTCGCTATCCTTTCCTACAACTATTTCTTCTTCTTCCACATACACATTTTTGTGGTAATCATTGTTTTTTATAAGATATAACGTTGCCTTTTGCATATTTTCCAACTCTCCATAGGAACACCATTAACTAGAACAACTACCAGTTCAGTTTCCTCTTTCTCTACACCAATAATTTCAATCTTTTTCTTTAAATCGAAAGGTAAATAAACAACTCTTCCTTTTAACCACTTCGCCGCGCGGCAAATTCCACCACGGTGCGAGGGGGGGTGGGGCTGGGCGTGGTGCTCAGGTACCCAGGACCGCTCCCAGCCATCATAAATCACAGTGGACGTGAGCTCATGATAGCCAGGAGCCACCTGAACTCCGCCCATCAATTAATTCACCCGCACAGGCGGGGGATTGGCTCCTGGCCATCATGAGCACACGACTACCGTGACTCATGACGGCCGGGAGCCGTCCTGAGCATCGATGAGGTTAATCCTCTCTGTAAATCTGTGGGAGGCAACTTACCTGTTTAAGGGTCCATACAAACAATAGCCTGACATGGGTGCACAGATTGAATCAGAATAGACTCAAACGTGATTAAATCTACCAGTTCTGGAGGAATAGCTACAAACTCTAGGTTATTGTGTACAGCTCTAGCTGGCATTTTGTTGTCCTCTAATTTGTTATAATAATACTTACAAATACGTTGATCACTTCCCAAATCAAAGCAATCTTCTACCATCAAATAAGTTGCAAAGTCTTTCCACTTTTTAAATACAGATCAGCATTCCTTGTCTGATTTTTATAGTGAGTTCGTCGACAACAAATATAAACATAATTTGGTCTTTTACAACAAATTACCCTAAACTTCGTAATTTCTTCTTCAAACTTCTCAGTTCCACGTACTACTACAATCCCAAGTATACAGTGGGGCTTTTCTACGTCTCCGTAGAACTTCATTAGCTATCACTTCTTCTACATTTCTAGGAACCATCTTTTCTTTTTGAATTGGAAAACTGTTCTTCACTTCATAAGCACGACCACTGGTATCAACTGCGTGCACTAATATATTGGTTTGAAAATAGCTCTCTTCATTAAAAAAAGGCTCTGAACTTTAACTGTGCTACCATTCACTCCAAAAAAATTACAAAAGTTAGTTCTGTTAATAAGTTTCTTATTTTTACTTTCGGCCTTCATAAAATGTATTGGCTTATCTAATGACCAAATTCTGTTTAAAACTAAAATGAATAATTTCCTTTTTCATTCAAATGCCTTCTCAACAATAGTTTCAATCGGTTTCTTCTTTTTATAAAATGCTGATCTTTTTTATATCTTGCCATCTTCTAATAAATTAAGTACTTCTCTATTGTGAAACATTCTTTTCCTTATTTCCTCAAATTGATTCTTTCTCCTTTTACCATAGATTTGTTTTTGAAAGCGTGATTTCCCATTAATTTCTCCTTTTTTCTCTTCATTCTTCTTTGATGTTGAGGAATTCTTTCTACTTGCTACATTGTGCAAACTGTTTCTACTCTTTGAAAGTCTTATAATAAATTCTTGTGTTCTCTTACCGCAAGACTTTTTCTTTTTTCTCACATGTTGTAGTTCATCTAATTCTTGCTGTTGTCTTTTCTTTAAATAATACTCTTTCTTTTGTTATTTCCTCTTTACTGTTTTTTTAGTCATTTTAAGTATTTTTTAATGATGATGAAGAATATGTGTAAAAGAAAATGTAATATTATTAATATAAATCTATAAAATATACCATTCTATTACTAAACAGACACGTTCTACCTAAAAACCATTCGAACGCTTTGTTTTGAAATCACAATGCATTTACTGCAGTACACAGGTACTAACTGGATAATTGTAGGAGTGAATGAGTAGTGTTTAGGTGTTTAGAGGACTGCATGGTCAGTGGATAGAGGATTTTAATAGTGCATGTATTAGTACCTGGGTCATTGCATGAGGGCATGGGTAGTGACAAGGAGATGGCTGGACTGCATCAGTAGTGCTCAGGGATTGTAGCAGTGCATGTGTTAGTGCCTGGGTGATTTCATGAGTACATGGGTACTGACTGGATGATTAGAGTACTGCAAGGAGAGTGCATGGTGAATTTATAAGTGCTTGGGTATTGACAGAGTGATTGGATTAGTACATGGTACTGGCTCGGTGATTGGATTAGTACACGGGAAGTGACAATGTGATTGCTGGGCTGCATGGGTACTACCTGGGCAATTGGAGGAGTGAATCAGTAGTGTGTGCGTGGTTAGAGAACAGCATGGATAGTGCACATGTGATTGTAGCACTTCATGTGTTAGTGCCTGGTCATTGCATGAGTACATGTATAGTGACCGGATACTTAGAGTGCTGCAAGGAGAGTGCATAGTGAATTTATAAGTGCTTGGGTTTTTGCAGAGTGATTTGATAAGGACATGGGACTGGCTGGGTAATTGAGGAGTGCATAGGTAGTAACAGGGAGATTACTAAACTGTTTAGGTAGCACTCAAAGGACTGTAGAAGTGCATGAGTTAGTGCCTCGGTAATTGCATGAGTACATGGGTACTGACTGGATGATTAGAGTACTGCACAGAAAGTGCATGGTGAATTTATAAGTGCTTGGGTATTGACAGAGTGATTGGATTAGTACATGGTACTGCCTTTGTGATTGGAGGAGTGCATGGGGAGTGACAGCGTGATTGCTGGACTGCATGGGTACTACCTGGGTAATTGGAGGAGTGAATCAGTAGTGTGTAGGTGGTTAAAGGACTGCATGGATAGTGCACATGTGATTGTAGCACTGCATGTGTTAGTGCCTGGGTCATTGCATGAGTACATGGATAGTGACGGGTTACTTAGAGTGCTGCAAGGAGAGTGCATGGTAAATTTATAAGTGCCTGGATTTTGGCGGAGTAATTAGATAAGGACATGAGACTGGCTCGGTGATTGGAGGAGTGCACAGGGAGTGACAGTGTGATTGCTGGCCTGCATGGGTACTACCTGGGTAATTGGAGGAGTGAATCAGTAGTGTTTAGGTGGTTAGAGGACTGCATGGATAGTGCACATGTGATTGTAGCACTGCATGTGTTAGTGCCTGGGTCAATGTATGAGTACATGGGTAGGGACTGGATGATTAGAGTACTGTAAGGAAAGTGCATGGTGAATTTATACATGCTTGGGTTTTGGCGTACTGATTGGATAAGTACCTGGTGCTGGATGGGTGATTGGGGGACTGCATAGGTAGTAACAGGAAGATTACTGAACTGTATGGAAAGTGTGCAGGTGATTGTAGCAGTGCATGTGTTAGTGCCTGGGTTATTACAATGGACTTAAGAATGAAGAGCAATTAAAAACACATTTAATGATCATTTTTAAAACCACATATATCTTCAGCTTTGTATCTAAAAGTATGTGGCATCATTCAACTATACCTATGCTTAAACAACAAAAAGAAACCTTATTTACAACACCTTATTTCACCATTCTATCTTTAATTAAATGCCATAATTTAACTTTGCCTTCTGTACAAATTAATAACAGAAACCTAATTAATAACACCTTAAATGATCATCTTTCAAACACCACAGTTGTGCTGCATCTTTACCAAAGTATCTATAATTATGCAGCATCATTAAACTATACCTTTGTAGAGAGAAGAAAAAATGATGCCTAATAAACTACACCTTATATGAACATTTTTTTAAAATACACATTTGTACTGCATCTTCAACCAACTATCTAAAAATATGAGGCATCATTCAGCTATACCTTTGAACAGACTTAGACATATATATATTATTGTACAGATTGTTTTTCAAAAAAACTTCAAGTACAATGAAACTAATTCAAATATACATCTCTACATTTAATAATATATTTCAAACAACACAGTTTTACAATAATGTCAAATCTTTTTTAAATAAACGTCAAAAATATAGAACTCACCTTGCAAATAAATCTGTTGAATGCAAAATCTCACACACTCAGACAGGATTTTCTTTTACACACAGTCAATGTAAATCACCAGACTCTGCAAGGTAAAACCAGACATGGCAACGTTTCTCTCTCTTTTTCCATACAAATATACATAAGCAACAAATTACATTGCTTCCAAGAGTTTCTCAAATTGTAAAACACAATTCTATTGGTCACAGATAATAACCATTATCAACTGACTTCTTCACCACTTCTGCTTAATGTCAGTTTCCATAGCAACAGGTCATGCAGCATTCAACTTAATTCACAGGTCACAAGTTCACCACAAAATGTTGCAAATGAGAACCGCAGGTGTGGTTGGCGTTGCAAAACATGACCTTATCCTTTCTGCTGTACCTTTCAGACATTTTTTACTAACCAATTAGAAACGTGCTTTTTAAACAAAGTTAAATGCACCCTATTTTTGTACAATGTTCTTAAACAGCCAATTGAATCTCTACTTTCTTTAAAACAGAATCTTGTCCACCATTTTAGATATCTCTCATTCTACCAACTGACTCCTTCAGCTACAGACATCTTTTCATTACCAACAGTCATCACTTCAAGATGCTTTCAGTGTGGATTGTTGGGCACAGCTATGTTTTCTAGCGCAAAAGGTATGCTGAACGCAGTGTTATTGACAAAGACCTAACTTTGCAAAATATAGACATTATATGGATTGGACAGAGAGGATTAAAGTGGCACCAATTGATGCCTGTGGTTAAAACCTTTTTGCATCTCCAACCCCTTGACCTCAGGATTGTGCACTGTGGTGGCAATGACCTAGGCACATTCACTGGGGTAGGTGTTTCTGCTTACCTCAGAGACCATAGAATGGGCTCCATCTATAACAACAATCTACGTTTCCATATGGAGGGCATCTATAGGCGTGACAGAGTACACTTCACTGATGAAGGGAACAGAGTGTTTCTCAACAACCTAAAGCTCTGCATCCGCACTTACATGTAGCTGCAAGAAACTCCTAATAAACACAAGGGCTCTTTTTAGAGCCACCCAATTACCCAACATATAACCTAGGTTTATATAAAAAAGAAATCGTAATTATTTTCGTGTGGAGTCGCGCACCCAGCGCGACTTAGAGCCACACACCTATCACGTTCACACTAGGGGGCTGCGCTGAGCGCTGTGCACCCATCGCGTTCACACAAGTGGGCCGCACTGAGTGCTACGCACCCATCGAGTTCACACTAGGGGGCCAAGCTGAGCGCCGTGCACCCATCGTGTTCACACCAGGGGGCCGCGCTAGGTTTGCGACTCCAAATTTCTTTTTAAAAAAATTGTCCACTTCCATTAATTTACATTCACCCCGTGGGCCCCATCCCCCGGGACCTGGCCTCTTGGTTAGGGACCGTGGGGGGAGCCCCAAGGCCCCCACTGTCCCGCCGGCTCCCCGTCTCTTGCGGGAGCCGGCATAGCTTTTCCACACACGGAGCAGCTGACATGCAGCTCCCCGTGTGGAAAAGCAATCTGCGTCGGATATTGGAAGCGAGAGCGGGAAACCTGCTCTCACTTTCAAAATCCAAAACAGAGTTTGCTATGACAGGGCGGGAGCCATTCTCCCGCCCTCTCATAGCAAACAGCAGTGCCCAGGGGTGGGCACCCCGGGACACTGCAGGAGCCGGCCCTGGGGGGTGGCTGTCCCCAGGTCCATCAAGGGCTCCAGGAGGGGGGCCACGTGGCCCCCCTGCCAATGTGTTAAAAGCCCCAGGGAGGTGGTGGTCCCCGGGGCTCGGAGGTCTGTAACGGACCCCTGCATTTACATACTTAGTGCCCCACAGGTTTTTTTTTTTAAAAGAGCCCCGGGTTGGCGGTCCCCAGGGCAGCGGGGGGCCATGTGCCCCCATGAATATTTAGGAAAAGCCCCGGGGGTGGCGGTCCCTGGCACTGTGGGGTCCCCCGCAGGCACCCGCACTTATAAATTATAAATTGGGCAATCCCCCCGGGACCTGGCCCACCCGGGGGGGCCTCATTTAAATGAATCGCGGGAGCCTGAGCTTTATTTTTTTAAATAATGTTGGTGTGTTTCACGACCCCAACGTGAATTCTGCTTAAAATATTTTAAAAGGGCTAGGGGGTCAGGGTGTTTCTACCCTGCCCCCTTTTCTTGTTTTTCACCTTTGTTTCACTGTTTTCTTGTGACTTGGTTCTACCGAGTCACAAGATGGCTGCCAACACATCCTGGTTTGGAGTGTTGGCAGCCAATCACAGTGAAGCTCGTGCTCGGGAGGGTTCACGAAGCCACCGCGGCCATAGATATAGAAACTTTTATTTTTTTAATTTCTCAGGAACTACTGAACGGATTTGCACCATTTAACAAAATGGACTCTTTCTGAACCAAGGGCTACCTTTTTGCCAAGTTTGGTGTAATTCCATTCAGCAGTTCGGCCTGTATCTTTGTCTAAAGTTTCATATGGAAAATAACATGGATAAAATGCATTTTGGGACCCCCCTTTTTTTCGGCCACCGCTTGGCGAATCACCCCGACTTTCAAGACAGGAGCTGACTGGAGCTGATCTCCAGTTTTGAAACTTTTGTGAAGATTCGTCTAACGGCGCCAAAGTTACTGGGAAAACAAAAAACGCTTTTCCTATGGAAACTAGGTCATAACTATAACTACCTGCTGGCGACCGCCAGTAGGTTATATATATATATATACACACACACACACACACACACATATATATATATATACATAGTTATATTCTCTCTTCCTCTTACACCCATTCATATACCATAGAAACTGTTAATGTGGTGGTGAGTGGCCTAGAGCCTGCCCCACCCTTCTTTGCTCCTCGCCGTCCGGACCGCTCGGGTTCCATTAGGTCACCAAAGTTGCTTTGCTCTAGATGCCAGTTGCAGAACGTACCGTGTGGAAAGACCCATTTCCCCTTCCTACGGTCACATTGGTGGCGATGCTGTACTACGAGCTTTGGGGTCTGAATATATACTGTCTGTCATGTGTTACCACTTGTCCTTATGATCTCATCAGGGGCAGCACTCTATGGAATGTTTATCAGGTCTCTTTTGATTTTGTCTTGTAGCCCTTGTATGTTTTTTTTCTATCTTTCTTGAAGGGACTACATGTCCCTGAATCCTTGGGTGGCGTCCATTTTGGTGGCTGACTAATCCATGAGTCAGGGTCAACACGTACATCGGTGCTCACTGTTCTGGATCTCTGCTGCAGATAGGACGTGTCTCAGTAATGGCTGCCGGATTGGTGGCACAGCGATTGAGGTGGCTGCATTTTGCGTATGTCATAGTCCCGCTTCTTGATACTTTCTCCAAGGCAAGGAAAGAACAGCCCAGTCTTCGCAGTAAGCTTTATTCTTGTTTCAAGTTTCCAGCCGGCAAGGGCATTCCGCTTGCGGCACGATTGAGCGCTCTCAACTGTTAATTTTGGCAACATTTCTAATGATATTGTGAAGGTGAGCACTATCTATTACTATGTATTAATATGGTACTTACGCGCTTGGGATTTTAACAAACGCACGCACGAGTGAAAGAGGAACTGGTGTGTTTACGACGCACTTGTGATTATAACAAGAGCACGCATGAGTAAGTTATTACTGGGTGTGTACCTGTCGCACTTTCTCCTATTGCCATTGTGGTTTACACTGGCATGAAGGATACATATATTTAAGACGGAGCATTTCCCATTATGATCCTAATTTTTACCCTGAGTATTCTTGGATCCACAGCATCATCCTTTTGGCTATAGTATTCCTTATATCTATGAATATGTTTACCTTCTTACACAACAGTATTAAAAGTACAAAGTACACCAAGAGTGTATAGGATGTTTTACAAACAACCAACTTAAGAATTATTAAGTTATCGTCTTGCTTATTTGAGAACTTGTATTGTGTGTGTGTTTAACTTTCTTTTGCAGGTCTCTCTCCCCGCAGTCCCCTTCCTACTCTTCTCTCACCTGGCCCCTCCAAAACTCTGTGCTATTATAGCTTTCTGAGTTGGAGCTGCCTGGAGGTGAAATAAACAAATTTCACGCAGATCCTGAATGAGGCGCTCAAGTTGACAGAGACACTGTTACACACATTAACAAATTCATACAGACACTGTCACACCCTTTCACAAACCCATACAGACTCTGTCACACCCATTTACATACCCATTGAGACACTGTCACACCCATTTACAAACCCATACATCACTGTCACACCCATTGACAAACCCACATAGACACTGCCACACCCAATCACAATCCCAATACAGATTATGTCCCAACCATTCACATACCCATAGAGACACTGACACACACATTCACAATCCCATAGAAACCGTGTGATGCCCATTTCTAAACCCATGCAGAGACTGACACACCCTCTCATGTACCCATACAGAGACTCTCACATCCTCTGACATACCCATGTAAACACCTGTATACCCATTAACATCCTAATTCAGACTCTCACACACTCTCACATACCATTTAGAGACCCTTATATCCATTCACATATCCATGCACAGACTCTCACATACCCATACATACTGTCAGACCCTCTACTATACCTATACATGCAGTGTCGCAATAATTCACATACCTATATGGATACTCCCACACTCTCTCACATATCTATAGAAACACCCTTCATACCCATTCACATATTCTTACAGAGAATTTCCCAACCTCTCACATACCTGTGTAGACACAGTTACACCCATTCACATTCCCATACAGAGACTGTAACATCCTCTCACATACCTATTGATTGAATGACACACCCTGTACATACCCATACAGGCACCCTTATACCCATTTACATACCCATACAGAGACTCTCGCACCCTCTTACATACCCATTCATAGACTGTTACACCCTCTCACATACTCAAAGTGTCACAACCATTAACATACCTGTTTGGATACTCTCACATCCTCTGAGATACCCATACAGACACCCTTATATACAATTACATACCCATAAAGAGTCTCTGACACCCTGTCACATACCCATTCAGACCTCCTTTATTCCTATCCACATGCCAAATCAGTGTTACACCAATTCACACACCCATACAGAGCCTCTCCGACCCTCTCACATATCTGTGTTGACACATTTACACCCATTCTCATACCCATACAGTGACTGTAACATCCTCTCATATATCAATAGATAGAATGGCACACCCTGTCACCCACTCAGGGACATTTGCTGAGACTAATATTTCCTTTGTTGCTGCTAGTTCACCGACCGGATTTCGGTCTTTTACTGTGTTTATTGTGTCTTTTACTGTGTTTACTGTATTTTTATCTGCACTCTGAACCGCATACCCTCATTTAAAATCAGAATTCACTCACCTGCCGCTTGAGCAGGATCTTTCTCTCTCTCTCTTCCTAGTCACGAGCGCCATCTTGGATTGGTCTAGATCCTAAACTTTGAGCGCCATCTTGGATCGGTCTAGATCCTAAACTTTGAGCGCCATCTTGCAACGTGCATTTACGCTCTCAGACGGGGAGACTATAAAACACAAAGTCATGCAAGCGTGCAGCGCGCGCGGGCAGCGGGCGCGCCGCAGGCGCGCCGGAGGCGCGCCAGAGGCCAGCCCGTCTGCGCCCATCCGCGACCGGACTCGGCCCAGGGCCATAACTTCTGGCCCTCCACTATGCTATTCTTCCCTGCAACTAAGACAGTTGAACCCTGGCCATTCCGACCGACATTGCATTATTCGGCCTCTCTCCACTGCAGTGGGCGTTACCCCTACCCCTTGCCCTGGGTGTCAATACCAACTTCCGCAACCTCGTCTTCCTGGCTCCTCAGCCTTAGACCCCCCTAGCAATATACCTTTTCATGAATTACATATCACTCAGTCCAATGGCTGTCGAGCAGCGCTCATTAATACGCGCTTCCTTCCCTGTCACAGCTTACAGATCAGCGAGTTTATTCTCGCCCATGATCTTGACTTCCTTTTTGCCACTGAAACCTGGGGAGATGGTGGTTCAGGACCGGACTTTTGCCTGGCAACCCCGGAGGGCTATAGTGTCGCTAGGCATGATAGACATATAGGAAGAGGTGGCGGACTTGCTATCATTTACAAGAATCTCTATCGCACTACACTCGATCCCATACAGTCCATTAACTGTGAAGCAGCCACCTTTGCTATTAATATTAATCACAAACAAGCCCTCAAGGGAATTTTGCTATACCGACCTCCTGGGCCCCGAAATTCTTTCCTTGCCACACTCTCTGATTTTAATGACTTTATCATAAGTTCGTCGGAATATATGATCTTAGGAGACTTTAACTTCCCTCTGGAAGAACAGGGCAACCACGAAACCACTCAACTCACTGATGATCTCCTAACCTTAGGACTTCAACAATTGGTGAAGGGAACTACACACCAGGCGGGGCATATACTAGATGGTCTGTTTACCAACAACTCAGACATCTTTGTACAGGATATTCTTCCTCTCACCTGGTCAGATCACAGGGCCATTATCTTTGGGATCCATACACGGCACGCTAACCCTCCCCATTCCAGGCCACGAACTAGGTTAGGGACCCGTGCTTGGAAAAATGCGGATATCCATCAGATGGCAGATATCCTGACACTATCCTTTCCTATGGGGATAGCCAATCCTGTCTTCTCAGCCTCCGACTTCCAAGACTGGATTCGGAATGCTGCTGATCAGGTGGCGCCGGAGAAGTTTACGCGACCTAATAGATTATCCCCTTCGGCAGTTTGGTATACCGAAGAGCTTAGGCTCCACCGACAACATTGCAGGAACTTAGAAAGGCGCTGGAGGAAATTTTACTGCCCCATAGCCAAGCATTCCTACAAAGACGCCCTGACAATATACAAAAAGGCTATCATTGCCCGAAAAAGTGCATTTTTCTCAGCTCAAATCGAGAATGCCAGCAACTCTGCTAGAGAACTGTTTTCAGTGGTCACCACTCTGTCCACCCCCTCTACAGGATCTGGGGTCGAACCCTCTCAGTCTCTCTGTAATGCTCTGTCCAGCTTTTTCACCACTAAGGTAGCAGATATATACTCATCCTTTGCAGGGAACGCAGAGACAAGATCCAGAGTCTGCAGTGGTGTAGAACCTGCCACCGATCATGATCCCTTTTCTTCCTTTGCTCCCATTACGCAAGACCAAATCAGCAGACTTATCTTTAATACCAAGTCTGGCTCCCCCTTAGACCCCTGCCCTCCTTCAGTGATGGCTAACCTTAGCGAGGTGATCTCTTATCCACTTATGAAAATCTGTGACACCACATTTCAAACTGGTCACTATCCAGATCTTTGGAAGAAGGCCGTGATCAAACCTCTTCTGAAGAAACCCTCCCTGGACCCCACAGCTCTGGCCAGCTATAGACCAATAGCGTGTCTCCCCTTTCCTGCCAAAATATGCGAATCTCTGATGAATAAACAACTCTCAGAGTTCATCGATACTCACCAACTTCTCGACGAAACGCAGTTTGGCTTTAGGAAAGGTCACGGAACTGAGACCGCTTTAATAAAAGCTTCAGATGAGATTAGAGCCATTATGGACCAGGGAGGTGCGGCTGTCCTGATTCTGCTGGATTTGTCCGCAGCCTTTGACACGGTCGACCATGATATTCTGGTCGACCGTATCACAGCCCTGGGGATAAACGGTATGGCTAGAAATCTCATCTCATCTTTTCTTGCCCACCGTACCCAGACAGTGAAGTTGGGTAACTTTTATTCTCCTGTCTCTGCACTCCCTTGTGGAGTCCCACAGGGCTCCTTGCTAAGTCCAACGCTATTTAATATCTATGTAGCAGACTTAGCGAGGGTAATAAAGGCCCATGGGCTGCGACTCACATCCTACGCAGATGACACCCAACTGGTTCTGGCAATACACAAGGACGGCCCAGCGGTGGGAGCTAATTTCCAAAGCGCCATGCTTGCTGTCAGTACCTGGATGTCCTCCAACTGTCTGAGGCTTAACTCGGACAAAACCGAGGTCATACCCTTGGTAATCTCTCCCCGGTTTGGTCTTCTGCCTGGTGGCCTGACCAGCTGGGCTCCCCTCCTGTCCCAGTTGATAAGGCCAGAAACCTGGGAGTAATTTTTGACAGCAAACTGTCATTCAACCTTCATGTCAACAAGGTTGTGTCATCTGCGTTCTTTATTCTAAAGAAAATTAGGAAAATACTGCCTTACCTTCCCATCTCAGCTGGGAAGATCCTGGTCTCTACCCTAGTGTTTTCCAAAATCGACTATGGGAACGCCCTCTTCCTTAATACTCAGAAACTTGTTCTATCTAAGTTGCAGTCCATACAAAATGCTGCTGCAAGAATTCTTCTTGACATCCCCCGCCGCCAGCCAACTACTCCAGCCATTCGTCACCTGCATTGGCTAAGAGTAGAGGGCCGCATTAAATTCAAGGCCCTCTGCATTGCCTATAAGGCAGTGCATGGCGTCGGTCCAAAGTTTCTGATTGAAGCATTCCAGTTGTATAGCCCCAAGAGACAGCTGAGATCCGCCAACTCCTGCCTGCTTCCGGTACCTCGCACGAGAACGGCAACCTGGGGAGACAGGCGCTTCCTGGTTGCCACACTTAAACTCTGGAACCTTTTGCCACTCACCATAAAAACTGCCCCCAATTTGATAAGCTTTCGTAGGCTCTTAAAGACATGGCTGTTCAATCAGTAATCCTGCGGTTCGGGCTCTCGTTTTTGTCACATGCGCCGAGACACCTTCGGGTATTTGCTTGCGCAATAAAAATCGCGAAATAATAATAATAATAATAATAATAGAATGACACACCCTGTGACATACCCATGCAGGTACACTTATACCCATTTACATACCCATACAAAGACTCTCACACCCTCTTATGTACCCATTCACAGATTGTCACATCCTCTCACATACCCAGTGTCACAATCATTTACATGCCTGTTCAGATACTCTCACATCTTCTGAGATACCCATACAGACACCCTTATATGCAATTACATACCCAAAGAGAGGCTCTTTAAATACAAAATACGAAGTGGGTCGCAGGGAGCAGGTACGTATGCGGGGTGCTGTAGACTGCCAAAAATGATCAGGTATAGTACCTCTCACGGCGCGCGGGTGCGGGATCCGGGCTCGTCAACCCATGGCTCAGGGAGCTTTAAATACAAAATACGAAGTGGGTCGCACACCGCTCGTCATACTAGCAAATAGCCCCATAGGATTCTGGAGAATGTAGTGACAGCGGCGGGTACACCTATGCCACGAGTAAAAAGTTTAAAATGCCATCCCTGGACACGTGTTTCGAGGTAATTGCCTCTCGTCAGCAGGGAGCAGGTACGTATGCGGGGTGCTGTAGACTGCCAAAAATTATCAGGTATAGTACCTCTCACGGCGCGCGGGTGCGGGATCCGGGCTCGTCAACCCATGGCTCAGGGAGCTTTAAATACAAAATACGAAGTGGGTCGCACACCGCTCGTCATACTAGCAAATAGCCCCATAGGATTCTGGAGAATGTAGTGACAGCGGCGGGTACACCTATGCCACGAGTAAAAAGTTTAAAATGCCATCCCTGGACACGTGTTTCGAGGTAATTGCCTCTCGTCAGCAGGGAGCAGGTACGTATGCGGGGTGCTGTAGACTGCCAAAAATTATCAGGTATAGTACCTCTCACGGCGCGCGGGTGCGGGATCCGGGCTCGTCAACCCATGGCTCAGGGAGCTTTAAATACAAAATACGAAGTGGGTCGCACACCGCTCGTCATACTAGCAAATAGCCCCATAGGATTCTGGAGAATGTAGTGACAGCGGCGGGTACACCTATGCCACGAGTAAAAAGTTTAAAATGCCATCCCTGGACACGTGTTTCGAGGTAATTGCCTCTCGTCAGCAGGGAGCAGGTACGTATGCGGGGTGCTGTAGACTGCCAAAAATTATCAGGTATAGTACCTCTCACGGCGCGCGGGTGCGGGATCCGGGCTCGTCAACCCATGGCTCAGGGAGCTTTAAATACAAAATACGAAGTGGGTCGCACACCGCTCGTCATACTAGCAAATAGCCCCATAGGATTCTGGAGAATGTAGTGACAGCGGCGGGTACACCTATGCCACGAGTAAAAAGTTTAAAATGCCATCCCTGGACACGTGTTTCGAGGTAATTGCCTCTCGTCAGCAGGGAGCAGGTACGTATGCGGGGTGCTGTAGACTGCCAAAAATGATCAGGTATAGTACCTCTCACGGCGCGCGGGTGCGGGATCCGGGCTCGTCAACCCATGGCTCAGGGAGCTTTAAATACAAAATACGAAGTGGGTCGCACACCGCTCGTCATACTAGCAAATAGCCCCATAGGATTCTGGAGAATGTAGTGACAGCGGCTGGTACACCTATGCCACGAGTAAAAAGTTTAAAATGCCATCCCTGGACACGTGTTTCGAGGTAATTGCCTCTCGTCAGCAGGGAGCAGGTACGTATGCGGGGTGCTGTAGACTGCCAAAAATTATCAGGTATAGTACCTCTCACGGCGCGCGGGTGCGGGATCCGGGCTCGTCAACCCATGGCTCAGGGAGCTTTAAATACAAAATACGAAGTGGGTCGCACACCGCTCGTCATACTAGCAAATAGCCCCATAGGATTCTGGAGAATGTAGTGACAGCGGCGGGTACACCTATGCCACGAGTAAAAAGTTTAAAATGCCATCCCTGGACACGTGTTTCGAGGTAATTGCCTCTCGTCAGCAGGGAGCAGGTACGTATGCGGGGTGCTGTAGACTGCCAAAAATTATCAGGTATAGTACCTCTCACGGCGCGCGGGTGCGGGATCCGGGCTCGTCAACCCATGGCTCAGGGAGCTTTAAATACAAAATACGAAGTGGGTCGCACACCGCTCGTCATACTAGCAAATAGCCCCATAGGATTCTGGAGAATGTAGTGACAGCGGCGGGTACACCTATGCCACGAGTAAAAAGTTTAAAATGCCATCCCTGGACACGTGTTTCGAGGTAATTGCCTCTCGTCAGCAGGGAGCAGGTACGTATGCGGGGTGCTGTAGACTGCCAAAAATTATCAGGTATAGTACCTCTCACGGCGCGCGGGTGCGGGATCCGGGCTCGTCAACCCATGGCTCAGGGAGCTTTAAATACAAAATACGAAGTGGGTCGCACACCGCTCGTCATACTAGCAAATAGCCCCATAGGATTCTGGAGAATGTAGTGACAGCGGCGGGTACACCTATGCCACGAGTAAAAAGTTTAAAATGCCATCCCTGGACACGTGTTTCGAGGTAATTGCCTCTCGTCAGCAGGGAGCAGGTACGTATGCGGGGTGCTGTAGACTGCCAAAAATTATCAGGTATAGTACCTCTCACGGCGCGCGGGTGCGGGATCCGGGCTCGTCAACCCATGGCTCAGGGAGCTTTAAATACAAAATATGAAGTGGGTCGCACACCGCTCGTCATACTAGCAAATAGCCCCATAGGATTCTGGAGAATGTAGTGACAGCGGCGGGTACACCTATGCCACGAGTAAAAAGTTTAAAATGCCATCCCTGGACACGTGTTTCGAGGTAATTGCCTCTCGTCAGCAGGGAGCAGGTACGTATGCGGGGTGCTGTAGACTGCCAAAAATTATCAGGTATAGTACCTCTCACGGCGCGCGGGTGCGGGATCCGGGCTCGTCAACCCATGGCTCAGGGAGCTTTAAATACAAAATACGAAGTGGGTCGCACACCGCTCGTCATACTAGCAAATAGCCCCATAGGATTCTGGAGAATGTAGTGACAGCGGCGGGTACACCTATGCCACGAGTAAAAAGTTTAAAATGCCATCCCTGGACACGTGTTTCGAGGTAATTGCCTCTCGTCAGCAGGGAGCAGGTACGTATGCGGGGTGCTGTAGACTGCCAAAAATTATCAGGTATAGTACCTCTCACGGCGCGCGGGTGCGGGATCCGGGCTCGTCAACCCATGGCTCAGGGAGCTTTAAATACAAAATACGAAGTGGGTCGCACACCGCTCGTCATACTAGCAAATAGCCCCATAGGATTCTGGAGAATGTAGTGACAGCGGCGGGTACACCTATGCCACGAGTAAAAAGTTTAAAATGCCATCCCTGGACACGTGTTTCGAGGTAATTGCCTCTCTTCAGCAGGGAGCAGGTACGTATGCGGGGTGCTGTAGACTGCCAAAAATTATCAGGTATAGTACCTCTCACGGCGCGCGGGTGCGGGATCCGGGCTCGTCAACCCATGGCTCAGGGAGCTTTAAATACAAAATACGAAGTGGGTCGCACACCGCTCGTCATACTAGCAAATAGCCCCATAGGATTCTGGAGAATGTAGTGACAGCGGCGGGTACACCTATGCCACGAGTAAAAAGTTTAAAATGCCATCCCTGGACACGTGTTTCGAGGTAATTACCTCTCGTCAGCAGGGAGCAGGTACGTATGCGGGGTGCTGTAGACTGCCAAAAATTATCAGGTATAGTACCTCTCACGGCGCGCGGGTGCGGGATCCGGGCTCGTCAACCCATGGCTCAGGGAGCTTTAAATACAAAATACGAAGTGGGTCGCACACCGCTCGTCATACTAGCAAATAGCCCCATAGGATTCTGGAGAATGTAGTGACAGCGGCGGGTACACCTATGCCACGAGTAAAAAGTTTAAAATGCCATCCCTGGACACGTGTTTCGAGGTAATTGCCTCTCGTCAGCAGGGAGCAGGTACGTATGCGGGGTGCTGTAGACTGCCAAAAATTATCAGGTATAGTACCTCTCACGGCGCGCGGGTGCGGGATCCGGGCTCGTCAACCCATGGCTCAGGGAGCTTTAAATACAAAATACGAAGTGGGTCGCACACCGCTCGTCATACTAGCAAATAGCCCCATAGGATTCTGGAGAATGTAGTGACAGCGGCGGGTACACCTATGCCACGAGTAAAAAGTTTAAAATGCCATCCCTGGACACGTGTTTCGAGGTAATTGCCTCTCGTCAGCAGGGAGCAGGTACGTATGCGGGGTGCTGTAGACTGCCAAAAATTATCAGGTATAGTACCTCTCACGGCGCGCGGGTGCGGGATCCGGGCTCGTCAACCCATGGCTCAGGGAGCTTTAAATACAAAATACGAAGTGGGTCGCACACCGCTCGTCATACTAGCAAATAGCCCCATAGGATTCTGGAGAATGTAGTGACAGCGGCGGGTACACCTATGCCACGAGTAAAAAGTTTAAAATGCCATCCCTGGACACGTGTTTCGAGGTAATTGCCTCTCGTCAAGAGAGGCTCTGACACCCTGTCACATACCCATTCAAACCTCCTTTATTCTCATCCACATACCCATAGAGTGTGACACCAATTCACATACTCATACAGAGACTCTCGCACATGCTTACATACACATATGTAGACTGTCACATGCTATCACATACCCATACAGATAGTGTCATAAACATTAACATACCCATAGAGAGACTCTCACACACTCTCACATATCCAAGTAGACAATACACTCATTTACTTTCACATATTCATACACAGACTCTCCCGCCTCCTCACATACCCATACATAGATTGTCAGACCATCTCACATACCCATAATTTGACACTACCATTCACATACCTGTACAGATACTCTCACACCCTCTGGCATATGCTTACAGACACCGTTATACCCATTCACATACCTGTAGAGAGTGTCTCACACCCTGTTACATATCCATTTATTTATTTATTTATTTTTTAACATTTCATAAAGCGCGAACAAATACCCGCAGGCGTCTCGGCGCTGTACTATGTAAACTCTCCTTTGCTTGGCTTCTAGCTCTTAGAGGTTAAACAACCATGTTTTCAGCATTTTTCTAAATAACAAGAGATTTGGGCTAGATCTAATGGATTGTGGCAGTGTGTTCCAAAGTTTCGGGGCGGCCACCAGGAAACGTCTGTCTCCCCAGTTGACTAATCTGGTCCGAGGTATCACTATATCGTTCAGTTTGGCTGAGCGAAGTGGTCGAGGAGGACAATACGGAATAAGCTGATCTTTCAGGAATTGAGGGGCTTGCGAGTGTAGCGATTTGTAAACTATACATAATGTTTTAAATTTGATTCTATTCCTGATAGGGAGCCAATGGAGGCTTCTCAAGGTATCAGTTATGGTTCATACTTAGGGATGCCCAAGAGGAGTCTGGCCGCTGCGTTCTGTACTGTCTGCATTTTCTTAATGACCCTGGTTTGAGCATTGATAAACAGGCCATTGCAGTAGTCCAATGCAGACAGGACTAGGGCACTTACTAAAGTCTTGCCTACACTCTTGGGAAGAAATGGAAGGATCTTTTTTACCAGGCGTAATTTATAAAACGCTGTGGAGGCCGTCTGGTTTGCATGAGCCATAAAATTCAATTTATCGTCAAAAATGACGCCTAAATTTCTCACCTTCGTGGTCGGTTTAGGCAAGGCTCCAAAAGATACCGGCCACCATACCGAGGACCAATTAGGGTTAAGATGACCAAAGGTTACCACCTCGGTTTTGTCGGAGTTCAGTTTCAAACAGTTTGCTGACATCCACTGTCCGATGGCCTGCATACCTGTTCTAAAACTCTCCGCTACTGTTTCCCCATCGTCCCTGATGGACAGGATCAACTGGGTGTCATCCGCATATGAGGTAAGGTTCATCCCATGTGCTTTGATCGTCTTAGCAAGGTCCGACACATAGATGTTAAATAGTGTCGGACTAAGGGATGAACCTTGAGGTACCCCACATGGCAAGGACAACTCTGCTGACGCGAATTGTCCCAGGATGACTGCCTGTGATCTATCCGTCAAAAATGATGTTAGTAGTTTCTTCGCTAGACCTCGCACGCCCATGCCTTCAACACGATCGACCAGGATCTTATGGTCGACCGTGTCGAAGGCGGCCGATAAATCTAAAAGCACTAGCAATGCTGAGCCTCCTTGATCTCGTATTAGACGAATATCATCCGCTACTTTGATCAGTGCCGTTTCTGTTCCATGAAACTTGCGGAATCCAAATTGGGTTTCATCGAGCAGATGGTATTGCTCGATAAATTCCGCAAGTTGAGTATTCATGGCCTTCTCTACTAGTTTGGCTAGAAACGGGAGGTTGGCTATAGGCCTGTAATTTTTTAACTCTGTTCTATACAAGCCAGCTTTTTTCAAAAGTGGCTTTAGCAAGGTCTTTTTTAAAGGGGAAGGGAAGATACCTGTGCGGAACAACAGATTACAGATTTGAGTTATAACTGGCACCACTGTGTCCATTAATGAGAGGAGAGTTTTCACGGGACAAGGATCTAGAGCTGAGCCGGACTTAATGGATTTGATGATGTCCTGAATTTGTTTTTCTGTGATTTCCGCAAACTGTGGAAGGGTGTTTTCAGTATGTGGTGTTAGTATGTTATCTGTGTTTTGAGTATCAGTAGAGTTGAATACTGAGAAGATATCATTCACTTTAGTGAAAAAGAAGGATGCTAGTGAGTCACAGACACTTTGTGAACAAGGGGGGTTCAAGTCAGGAACACCTCCTACAAGCTGTTTAGTTATGTTATAGAGCTTTTTATTAGAGTTTTTAGCACTTTCAATTTGCTCGCTGTAGTACTTTTTTTTGGCCTCTATGATCAGGAGTTTATACTGAGTTTGAAGTTTTTTATACATATATTTGCTTTCATCGTCATAGCTTTTCCTCCAGTGTCTTTCTTTGTTTCTACATAGCTGTTTGTGTTTTCTAAGTTCTTTTGTGTACCAAGGTGCTGAAGGGGAGCTTCTGTTACTGGACATTCGTTTGACTGGTACTAATTTATTAGTAGCCTGGTCCAGCCAAACTTGGTATTGGTTTGTGGCTATTTCTGGATCAGTAGACAGGGTGGGTTTAGAATTATCTAATGCTACCTTAAGGTTCGGAATATTGATGTCTTTCCATACCTTAAAAGGTTCCTGTCTGGGAGTGGGTATTTTAACAGTGGAGGTATCACTAATTTCTATAGTACTTAGTACCAGGTGGTGGTCAGTCCAAGTCATTGGGAGGACGTCAGTGATTAGGAGATTATCTAAATTGGTATATATTCCATCTAATGTATGCCCAGCATTGTGGGTAGGTCCTGTCACCAATTGTGACAGGCCAAAGACCTCCATTGCCGACTGTAGGGATATAGTGTCTTTGTCTCCATTACAGTCCAGATGGAAATTAAAATCTCCTAGCAGTGTTATGGATTTCTCGATTGCAGATGTTTCTAAGATGGTGGCAATTTCTGTGAGAAATCCCAACCGGGTTTCTGGTCGTCTATATAATAGTATGCCTCTGAAGTTATAAGAGGGCGATAAATAGATATTAAAGTGAAGCGCCTCACATGTAGTAGTAGGTATTGCCTTGATGTGAATTTTGAGGGTGTCTCGTGCAATGATTGCTATCCCACCTCCTCTTTTGTTAGTTCTGTCCAGCCTATATACTTTGAATCCCTTTGGGACGGCTATAACAAGATCTGGGTCCGATGTTTTATCCATCCAGGTCTCTGTCAGGAACATTATATCAATGTTCCTGTCCAGAAGCAAATCAGCAATTTCTTGCCTGTGTTTAGCCAACGAGCGGACGTTGATAAGGGCAGTTATAAAATTTTGTGTTACCTGATTTTGATAGCCGTTTTCCACCAATTTATTTAAAAGGGGGATGGCCGCCTGACAGTGCTCACATTTCAGGATTGTATTGGAAAATATGGATTCCGGACTGTATCTAATACATCCTTCCATGGCTCGTGGATGTAGATCGGTTAGTGAGGAGCGAGTGTAGGGTGGAGGGCGGGCTGATTCGGTAGAGCCAGGGGTTGTGGCCCTAGGCCCGTGTCTGGCGCGGACGGGCGCAGACGGGCTTGCCTTTGGCGCGCCTTCAGCGCGCCGCCGGCGCGCCCGCTGCGCCCGCCCGCTGTGCGGACGGGAACACCCCATTTTTTTATACTGTGCCGAGGAGGGTGGGAGGCGTCCTGCCACTGGACCGCCAACCCTTTCTCCCTCCAAGATGGCGCCTTTACCCCGCGTCGTCAGCCCCTGATCGGCCACGGCGGGAGGAAAGGTGAGAGGAGCGCGCCTCGGTGCTTGACAAATCTTGCCCTCACTAAGCGCGGTAGTTTACTGATTAAAACGCCACAATTAAGATATTTACAATTGTTAAAAATTAGCCCAGTAATGTCGCAAAGGAATAGAGTAGAACCCCCGGCTTCCGCCTCAGGGGAGAGTAACTAGTACGCAGAGCGATGGACACTTACTGCTTAAATATCCGGGAGGGCGGGAGGCGTCCTGCCACTGGACCGCCAACCCTTTCTCCCTCCAAGATGGCGCCTTTACCCCACGTCGTCAGCCCCTGATCGGCCACGGCGGGAGGAAAGGTGAGAGGAGCGCGCCTCAGTGCTTGTCAAATCTTGCCCTCACTAAGCGCGGTCGTTTACTGATTAAAACGCCACAATTAAGATATTTACAATTGTTAAAAATTAGCCCAGTAATGTCGCAAAGGAATAGAGTAGAACCCCCGGCTTCCGCCTCAGGGGAGAGTAACTAGTACGCAGAGCGATGGACACTTACTGCTTAAATATCCGGGAGGGCGGGAGGCGTCCTGCCACTGGACCGCCAACCCTTTCTCCCTCCAAGATGGCGCCTTTACCCCACGTCGTCAGCCCCTGATCGGCCACGGCGGGAGGAAAGGTGAGAGGAGCGCGCCTCGGTGCTTGACAAATCTTGCCCTCACTAAGCGCGGAGATTCTGATCTCATTTATTCCCATTCACATACTTCTATAGACACTGTGACATCCCTTCACATATCCATACAGAGACCTTAATACCCTCTAAAACACCCATGTAGACACCCTTATATCGCTGGGACACTCTGTGGAGTAGCTGCGCTCTTTACAGGTACCTAGTTACATTACATTACATTACATACCCATTCACATATCCATACAGAGACTGACACACATTCTGACATACCCATGTAGACACCCTTATACCCATTCACATACATATACAGAGATTCTCTCACCCCCTCAATACCCATACACACTGGTATACCCATTCAAATATTCATACAGAGACTCTCACATCATCTCATATACCCATAGAGAGACTACACACCATCGCACATACCCATACATAGACTTGCACACCCTCTCACATACCTATACAGACATTGTCACAATATTTTATTGAGCTATACAGAGACCCTCACATCCTCTGTCATTCTCATGCAGACATCCTTTTATTGATTCACATACCCTGTTGTATTCCGCTTTAGGTGTCCGTATATAGGTTTTCCTGAAACATGTTCTTAAATAGGCACAATTCGCATTGCCCTTATAGAGGCATAAGATCCCAGTCCTTATTTAGGCATTAGCCATGCTACCCGAATACAGGCATGGTCACCTACATCCGTCCACCCCAACATCACAACGAGTTCATAGAAACCAGACCCTTAAGCTCCTGGGAGTTTCCCTAGCACAGGATTATTGATTTCTCCAAGAACTCATTTATTATGCATGAACCGCTATTCCTTAAGGGTTCATTCCTGACGTCTTCCTCTGACCGACTTTACATGAATGCTAACATTCCAAGGCACCTACCAGGTATAAATATACCTTCCCTTGCCCAAGCAAGAAGGAGGAGACCTCAACTTTAGAGGAGCCAGTGTCCCGGCCTGACGCACTGACAAGAGACGCTGTCATCCCTGCTCGCAGAGAATCCAGCTTCGAGTGTTCTGACTCCCTTCACCGGGTCTTAGAGTTCGAGATCCGGAAAGAGATTCCCACCTCTCTAATTCTCAAGGTATGGAGTTGTCTAGAACCTAGAGGGACTCTTGGCATACCAGACTTGGCATACCAGACTATAGCATACCATACTATAGCCTACCATACTATGGAATACATCACCTACTTCTTACATTGTACTACACTTAGGTTAGGTGTACTGGGGTAGAACTAGTTAGAGAAGCATCTTATGAGCACTCACATTTTTAGCTTATGTTATTTATGTATATGAATATATGTGTCATATCTAAAAGATAATGCTAGCTCAGTATTATTTCTTTCTACTGCTTACGCTGTACATAATATATCTTGCATACTGTCTTATGATTGTAACAGCTCATATCTCTTACACGAGAAACAAGTCTGTTCAATAAATCCTTTTATTGAAACACCCATCTATTTTTTCTGTGTAACTCTGAAGAAACTAAGCATGCACGATTAGCTGAGTGAAACTGTTATCTGTTGCTGCCACGATTCTGAGAGTGTTCCGATTCTAAAGGGAAACAAAGTGGCCATGTTTATGCGGTTGCCAGAAACGACTTTCTTCTTGCTTACAAGGAGTTTCTAGTGGCCTCTGAGTTAGCTGGCAAAAAGTAATTACGTTTAATATACTCGATAGGGGCGTACTGACCTCAGTCCTATGCCAAATCTATAGGGTATATTATTCCAATGCGCAGAGCCTATTAGGGAAATAGGAACTACACTACAACCCACACACAGACTCTAACACACTCATACATAGATTGTCACACCCTAATACATACCTATACAGTGCCACACCATTCAGAGACCTATATAGATACTCGTTCACCCTCTCACATATCTATGCAGAAACCCTTTTATACATTCACATAACCATACAGAGACTCTAATACCCTATGAGATACCCATACAGAGACTCTTGCACCCTTTCATATGCCCAGGTAGACAGATGTATACCCATTCACATGCCCATACCGACACTGTCACACATTCTCATATACCCATACATAGAATGTCACATACCCATACAGGCACCCTTATACCCATTTACATACCCATACAGAGAGACTAACACCCTCTCAGATACTGTTGTAGACACTGTTATACCCATTCACATACCCATGCAGACTATGACACCCTTTCACATACCCATAAGTAAAATGTCACACCCTGACTCATACCTACACAGGCACCCTTGTACCCATTTACATACCCATACAGAGACTCTCACACCCTCTCACATACCCATACATAGACTGACACACCCTCTCCCATACCCATGTGGACTCCCTTATACCCATTCAAATACCCATACATAGACTGACACACCCTCTCCCATACCCATGTGGACTCCCTTATACCCATTCAAATACCCATACATAGACTCTCACATCCTATCACATACCCATACAGAGACTATCATACCCGTACAGACAGTGTCACGACCACACAAATATCCACACAGACACTCACACACTCTCACATACCCATACAGGGACTGTCAGACCCTCTCAAATACCTATACAGACAGTGTCACAACCCTTCACATACATATATAGATACTCTCACACCCTTTCACACTCTTACACCTATTTGCATATCCATACTGAGACTGTTATACCTTCTCAGATACCCAAACAGAGACTCTGGCATCCTCTCACATTCCCATTTAGACACCCTTATGCTCATTTATATACCCATAGAGAGACTCTGACTCCTTCTCACATACCCATAGATAGAATGCCACACCCTGTCACATATCCATACAGGCACCCTTAAACCTATTTACATACCCATACCGAGCCTCCACACCCTATCATTAGGGGTGGGCGGAATTTGCGGAATTAACCTTCGCAAATTATCGCGAGAATGTTTAAAATTATCGCAAACAAGCAGAAATATCGCGAAGATGCGGAAGTTTTTTTCCGGCATGTTCGCGAGATTTTCTGCATGGTTGCGAGTCGCCAACTTACCCATGTGGTTGCTTGCGGGCGCGGCCATCTTGTTTTGAGTTGTTCTCGCGGTGCATGATCGCGAGAAGAAAGACGTGATCGCGCGACGCATGACGTCACTGCGGGCGCGAACTGTCGCGAGACAGCGCAAATGGCTAAAAACAATACAACATCTCATGGAGAACGCGACCGGATCAAGAAAACTTGTCGGCGAACGCAGGGATTCAGGTAAGGCGATCGCGCGCGCGCGAGAATGTATCATTTTACAGCGCGAGCAAGAAACAAATTATCGCCAAGCTGCGGAAACCGGAATTTTTGACATTTTCGCGCTCTCCGCGGAACGCAAAAATGTCAAATTATCGCAATTTCCGCGAACGGAACGACATTTTTGCCCAGGCCTACCTATCATATACCCATAAATAGACTGCCATACCCTCTGACATACTCATAAAGATGGTGTCAGAACCATTCACATACCTGTATAGATATTCTCACACCCTCTGACATACCCATACAGATACTGTTATACCTATTCACATACCAATAGAGAGTCTCTCACACCCTCTCACATACCCATTCAGACCTCCTTTATTCCCATTCACATACTTTTACAGAGAGTCTGACATCAATTCACATTTCCATTTAGACACTCTCAAACCCTCTCACACACCCATGTAGACACCCTTATTTCCATTCATATAGCCATACAGAGACTCTCACACCCTCTAACATACCTGTAGGTACACTGTCACAACCTGGCATATACTCATACACGCACCTTTTGTACCCATTCACATAGCTATACAGATACTCTCACTCCATCTCACATATCCAGATAGACACCTTTGTAACTAGGCCTGGGCTAAAATTCCGTTCCGCTCGCGGAAATTGCGATAATTTGACATTTTCGCGTTCCTCGGAGAGCGCGAAAATGTAAACATTTCCGCAATCCGCATTTTACCGGAAATTTTTTGCTTGCTCGCGCTGTAAAATAATACATTCTCACGTGCGCGCGTTCGCCTTACCTGAATCCCCGCGTTCGCCGACAAGTTTTCCCGATCCGGTCGCGTTCTCCACGAGATGTTGGATTGTTGGTAGCCATTTGTGCTGTCTCGCGACAGTTCACGCCCGCAGTAACGTCATTCATAGCGCGATCACGTCTTTCTTCTCGCGATCATGCACCGCGAGACAAGTGAAAACAAGATGGCTGCACCCGCGAGCAACCGCATGGGTAAGTTGGCGAGCCGCGACCACGTAGAAAATACCGCGAACGGGCGGGAAAAAAACTTCTGCATCTTCGCGATATTTCCGCGTGTTTGCGGAGATTTTTAACATTTTCGCGATAATTTGCGAAAGTGAATTTCGCAAATTCCGCCCACCCCTATTTGTAACCAATCACATACTTAATATCAATTTTTGACGTTTAGTTCAGAAAAATAATCTAGGGAAAATAAAAAACTCCGTCGTTTTTCCTAACCTGTTGCCTTTGTCCTGACCTTATTCTTATTTTTCCCACATTGCCATTACTTTTGAGTACTTTTGTGCCCTTTTGTGACCCCCCTGCCCCCGTTTGCCTTCTGTCTCACCGCCTCTTCCCGCCGCTGCGTACCTGCGGCCTCGCCCCCCAGATTTCCCATTCACCGCCCCACTCCCGCCTCCCAGCTGCTCCTCCCTCCCACAGCCCCTCATATGGAGGCCGCCAAAGGCAAGCCCGTCTGCTCCCATCTGCGCCTGGACTGCGCCCAGTGCCAGAACCCCTGGCCCCCACCAAATCCAGGAAAGATACGACACCGCCACCCTCAACGCACTCAACACCGGACAAGCACCTGCCTGCTACTGAGCTACCCCGAAGCGCACCCACAGACCCTTCACCTGCCAAGCCTGCAAACTCACCTGCCTCTGAACCTGCACCCCGCCCCCCAGACCAAGCAACAACAACAACCACCTCAAGTGCATCTTACTCAACACCCGCTCCATCCACAAGCACGCCGTCAAACTCTGGGACCTCCTCGATACAACAGCACCGGATGTCGCCTTCCTCACGGAAACTTGGATGAACGCCTCCTCAGCCCCCGACATCGCCGTAGCCATCCCGGACGGCTACAAGATCACCCGCAAGGACCGCGTCAACCAAACCGGAGGAGGATTCGCCATCATCTACAGGAACACCATCAGCGTCACAACCAACACCGAAGACACCCTCACCGCCGCCGAACACCTACACTTCCAGATCCACACCGACCCCAAGACCACCCTCAGAGGAACCCTCATCTACAGACCCCCGGGCCCATGCACACAATTCAGTGAAACCATCGCCGACGTCATCAGCCCGCATGCCCTCGCCTCATCAGTATACATCCTCCTAGGGGACCTGAACTTCCACCTGGAGAACAATAACGACAACAACACCACCACCCTGCTCGACAACCTCCCCAACCTTGGACTCAAGCAACTGGTGAACACCCCCACCCACTACGCTGGCCACGCGCTCGACCCCATCTTCTCCGCCAGCAACCACGTCTCCTTCAGCCACTCCACCGGACTACACTGGACCGACCACAGCTGCATCCATTTCACCTTCAAAAAGACTACATCCCACCACCGCCCACAACAGATCCCCCGCAGATGCTGGAGCAAAGTCACCACAGACCAGCTAACTACATCACTGAGCCAGAACCCACCAACCGACACCTCTGACACCAACAACGCAGCCCACAATCTCGCACAGTGGATCACCAACTGCGCCGACGCCCTTGCTCCACTGAAGAACCCCCCAGGCCAGCAACAGGAAAACCACATGGTTCACCGACGACCTCAAAGAATCCTGCCGAACTCTCGAGAAAATCTGGCGCCACTAACAGACGACAGAAAACATGACAGCTCTCAAGAACGCCACTCGCGAACACCACCAACTGATCCGCACCACCAAAAGGACATCGTTCAAAGAGCGGCTGGACAACAACACCCACAACAGCAAGGAACTCTTCAGCATCGTAAAAGAGCTCTCCAACCCCAGCGCCAGCAGCAACGACATCACACCGTCGCAAGACCTCTGCAACTCCCTCGCCACGTTCTTCCACCGCAAGATCGCCGATATACACGACATCTTTGGTGCCCAGACTCCGCCTCCAGCCACCAAACCAACGCCCCCCACCACCACACTCAGCACCTGGACCCCCGTCAGCACTGAAGACACCCCCCACATCATGAACACCCTCCACTCTGGCTCCCCCCCTGACCCATGCCCTCACCACATCTTCAAGAAAGCCGACACCATCATCGCACCCCACCTCCGGAACATCATAAACAACTCCCTCACATCAGCCTCCTTCCCTGAGAGCTGGAAGCACGCAGAGATCAACGCCCTTCTGAAGAAACCCACAGCAGACCCAAAAGACCTCAAGAACTTCCGCCCCATCTCTCTTCTTCCCTTTCTGGCAAAAGTCATCGAGAAGATCGTCAATAAACAGCTGACTGCATTCCTCAAGGCAAACAATTCCCTCGACCCATCCCAGTCCGGATTTCGAGCCAACCACAACACCGAGACCGCCCTCATCGCAGCCACCGATGACATCAGGACCCTGCTGGACAACGGAGAAACAACCGCCCTCATCCTCCTAGACCTTTCAGCCGCCTTTGATACCATCTGCCACCGCATCCTAATAACCCGCCTCCACAACGCAGGGATCCAAGGAAAAGCCCTGGACTGGATCACCTCATTCCTCTCCGACAGAACCCAGAGAGTCCGCCTCCCTCCCTTCCGCGGCCACCGAGATCATCTGCGGCGTACCCCAAGGCTCCTCGCTCAGCCCAACCCTCTTCAACATCTACATGAGCCCCCTCGCCGCCATCGCACACAAACACATCCTCAACATCATCTCCTACGCCGACGACACCCAGCTGATACTCTCCCTCACCAAAGACCCAGCCACCGCCAAAATCAACCTCCAGGAAGGAATGAAAGACGTCGCGAAATGGATGAAGTTCAGTCGTCTGAAACTGAACTCAGACAATACGGAAGTCCTCATCCTTGGTCAATCTCCATTCGCCTGGGACGACACCTGGTGGCCCACAGTGCTGGGCGCCGCACCGACACCCATGGACCACACACGCAACCTGGGATTCATCCTGGACTCCTCCCTCACAATGACCAAACAAGTCAACGCCATCTCATCCTCATGCTTCAACACTCTGCGCATGCTCCGGAAAAACTTCCGGTGGATCCCCAACGAAACCAGAAAGACGGTCACCCAGGCCCTCATCACCAGCCGATTGGACTACGGGAACGCCCTATACGCAGGAACCACAACCAAACTTCAGAAACAACTTCGGCGAATACAGAACGCCTCCGCACGACTCATCCTCGACATCCCACGCCACAGCCACATATCTGCCCACCTGAGTAACCTGCACTGGCTCCCCGTCAGCAAAAGGATCACATTCAGGCTCCTCACCCACGCACACAAAGCGCTCCACGACATGGGCCCCGAATACCTCAACAACCGCCTCACGTTCTACACTCCGACCCGCCAGCTCTGCTCCGCCAGCCTCGCCCTCGCCACCGTCCCACGGATTCGCAGAACCACCACCGGAGGGAGATCGTTCTCCTACCTAGCCGCCAAGACATGGAACTCCCTCCCCGCACACCTACGACTGACCCAGGACCATCTCACATTCAGGAAACACCTCAAGACCTGGCTATTCGAGCAGTAGAAGATCCCCCCTCCCTCCAGCGCCTTGAGATCCTCACGGGTGAGTAGCGCGCTCTATAAATGTATTGATTGACTGATTGATTGGTTGTTGGAGCTGTAGAACCACAAGATATACTAATTACAACTGAAAACATTGCTCAAAACATTCCAAAGTTTAACACAGTTTCCTCAGAAAAAACAAAGTGTGTTTGCATTTGTAGTTGACGACTCACTACAAAACAGAAACTCGGAATGTAGTTGTGTACTCTAAAGTGAAAAAGAGTAAATAATAAGTGGCACGAATTGGGTACATCTTTGTATGTTGAAGAAAGATTTAATTTGTACACACAGCAGATTATTTGTAAATACTGCTATAAGTTAGAGGATAATAAAATGCCAGCTCGAGGTATACATCACAAGTTAACATTGGTATCTATTCTACAAGTGCTTAAAGCATTAAATGTTTATGAATCAATTCTTATACAACACGTACATCCTTTTCAAGCAATAGTTTGTATGGAGTCAAAGACAGGGAAAATACCTAAAATTGAGCTCCAGAGAGGACTAAAAGGAAGACTTATGTATTTACCTTTAGATTTTAAAAAGAATGTCGAAACTGTAGGTGTAGATAGTGAGATAGAGGTGCATATCATTTTAGTAAATGGGGTTCCAACACAGAATAGAAACATCTGGCAAGAGTTAGTAAATGTTAACAAAGGGAAAAATGCCACATTATACCTTATTGAAAATATTATTTACTATACAAATGTTGATGTAAATGAAAATGAAATTTGCATAGAGGATCATACCTTACAATCATGCCGAAGATTGAAAAAGTGGATCGATCTAGAAGAACTTTATGAACACTATAGCATCCACCCTCTGCATTCTAAAGACGTCTTTGGTGATGCTGTTGAATTGTTTCAAATGAAGCAAGCAAAAGGAACTCCCTTTAGTGTCTGGGAAAAAAGCTTAAAGGGTCGTTGTTTTCTGCAACTGTTTTTCCACTGGATTTGGTGGACGCTATGATGACTACCCTGTACAGATACCAGCAGCTGAGTACCTGTTAGAATTGGGATTTCTGGTTGGCCAGGGCTTGCGCCAAAGCCAGGCAGAAACCACCACTCTAGTCAGGGCAAGGAAGGTACACGCCAAAGATAACCCTTGCTCACCCCCTTCGTAGCTTGGCACGAGCAGTCAGGCGTATCCCTGAGGCGATGTGTAAAGCGTTTGCGCGCGCACCCAGCAACAACACCCAAGGCCCACCACAAAGGAAACTCCACACAAGGTATTCTATAAAAATAACCTTTGTATTACCAAAACACATTAGATAAAAACACACACTTTACAATGTGCCAACAGGCACAGGCAGAATTTACAAGGGATTATATGTACAGGGGACAGGGCCACATGGACCGCTATCCGGAATTAGCACTTTTTAGAACATAGGAATAATACTGCAGTACAAAATAGCAAATGTAGCACACAACCAGTAACTACTGGTATCAGGTAAGTACCACCTACGCAACCCTAACCACCTTAGGAAAATATTGCGCAGGGAATCAGGACCTCACTAGCACCACCTGTACTAGGGAGAAAACAACCACCTAAGTATCACAATACCTGTAGGGGTAAACGCACATTACACATGATGCATCACATTCAGAGGTGTAGGTTAGGAAGAATAGCGCCAAACTCACATTAGCCACAACCTGTGGCAGTCCCTCGGCCAACTGGCCTTGAAGGGGCAAGGACGCCCTGTGTCCAGCAGAGTCAGGGCGTGCCTGTGCCGGCTGCGCAAACCAGGGCGCACAAAGCACAACCTACACGTTGCAGCTGCCCACTAAGTGCTGGGCAGCTGTGAACAAGGCGCGTGGGCACCACTGTGCCCTTTTAAACAAATCTGCAGCACTCACGTGGCGCCTCTCCTGGGCTCTAGCTGCACAAAATGCCCCCCAGAGCCTTCGTGGCTCTGTACGTCACTGTGGGGCAAGGTGGGAGTGGCCCGCTGCCATCTGGGGCCACTCAGTCACAAGAGAAATGCCCCCTGAGCACGTGGGAGCCTCACTGGGCTCAACAAAACCCAATCCCCACGTTGGAGCGCCTCGCGCTCGGAAACCAAGGAAAATGCCCCCTTAGACGTTGGAGCGCGCACTGCGCTCTACACAAACCATGCGCCGCCGTTGGAGTCCCTCTGGACTCTGAACATAAATATGCCCTCTGCGTTGGAGCCTTCTTGGGGCTCTGGGCACCAAAGAATAATGTCCCCGTCGTTGGAGCGTCTAGCGCTCTAAACACTTGTGTCCCCTTTGAGCCTCACGGGGTTCTGCAATGCATGTGGGCCGCTCGAGAAAGAGGCCGGTCTGGGACCGGCGCCACACAACAAAGGATGCCCCCACTCACCGGGACTCCGTCGGTGCTGACGGTCTTGGCGCGGGGCTCCTTCTAGCAGCTGGGGGCCTCGCGCTGCTCCGGTATTTCTCCCGGGCCCCCCCCTCACTCACCGGGATTCTCCAGGCGTAGGCACCGGCCACTTCCTATGGTGCAGTTCTCCTCACGGACCCGGGAGAGGAGGAGGCGGCGGGAATGGAGCCCGCGAGGCTCCTGGACGGCTTTCTGCTTCCGTCCCGAGGCCCCGCCCCCAGTCAGGCGGCTTCCGGGCCGCGGCGGTGAATCTTTCGGTGGCGAGAAGTACGGGGTAGGCTCCCGCTTTTAAATGAAACAAATGCGGGGTGGGCACCCGCTTTAAGAGCAGCGGATCGGAATGGCGGCAATAACGCGGGGTAGGCACCCGCCAACGAGTGGCAATGTCCCTGGCAGGGTGGGCACCTGCCAGGAGGCTTTAAGATCCGCGAAGATGGGGCCAACGCCGGGTGGGCACCGGCTTTCAAAAATAAAGCGCTCCTAGCGCTATGAAGCCAATAAAAGCGCTCCCAGGCGCTTAGGGACCCACATAAAGCGCTCCCAGCGCTATGAGGGAAAGAAAAGCACTTCCCGGTGCTTCAGGGGGACAATAAAAGCGCTCCCAGCGCTTTAAGTAGGATCCAAGCAAAGTTCTTCCCTGCATGCAGCAGGGCAGGGGTGGGGGGCAAGGCTGGACCCAGAGCCAGCTCACTGGGCCTCCAGACAGGGAGGTAATCCAAGTGGCGGTCCTCTGGCCCAGCAACAGCAGCAGCCCCCCCTCAGGTAAGATCCTGGCAGAGAACAGTTTCTGTGGGGACACAGCCCCATTTTTATACAGTAAAACCCTTTGTTCTGGTTTCAGGGTGAGGGGGAAAACCAGTCGCAGCTGGTTGGGGAGCACCCTTGATGTGCTCAGCCCCTCACTCTATTCACTGGCAGGGCTAGGGTCGTCAGTCGCACCACAGGGGGTGGAGCCAGCATTGTGTGGGGAAAACCCTGCCCTATTCAGGACCCAGGTGTACTCCTTCCACCCATCTAGCTGCTGATCTCCCCATTCACCACTGGGTGACTCATCCTGACTCTGGGGAATCCCTAGCCCGTCACATGACCTCAACCAGCCAATCATGCGACAAGGCACACATTTCACACTGCACACCGAAGTGCCCACTTCTAGAAGTGGCACTTCCACACTAGGTACATGCACGCCGCACACATCATCGCGCAGCATTCAATCACACGAGTCCGCACATACCAAACTCGGGCCTGCACACCCCACGCATCAGGAACTACTAGGGACACATACATTCCCCATGCATTCCTATGGGAGGGCAGGCCTATCTCACCACATGCACTCAGAGCGCGCACGCACTTTACCCTGGGACACAGGGAAAGTGCGCAGAAACCAAAAATCACCACACCAAGTCACCAATAAAAAGCAAAAAAGTTCAGGGGTGAACCTGCCAGAAGGGCCAAGTCCAACAGTACCACTCAACACGATTATAATCAGAGGATCCAAAATGTCATCAGTGAATTACATACATATTCCATCTTCTGTTTGAGAGTGACTGTGCAGGGCTTTCTTATGCTATGAATCATATACTGTAATCAGGAGAAAATCTTCAAAATCTGTCTGCAAGGGAATTTGTTGATAAAGTTCAAGAAAAAAACAAAACCTCCAAATAGAACTCAATGATTTTGATGGCATGCCAACATGGAACAGACAAGCATTGGTATGATCGTCATGAAGATCTCAAATGCATGTTGGGCAACCTAGGAGCACCTACTTTGTTTGTTACACTTAGTTGTGCTGAATATGCATGGAATGATCTGCTTGAATTTTTTAAAGAAGCTAGATTAAAATATTGAGGACATTAATTTAAAGACAGCAGGATAACTTTGCATTTTGGATACTGCTAATGTTTGTAGATATTTTAACCACAGGTTCCAAGCCATGCTTTCTTTCATCTGCAATGAAAGTTATCCTCCTCTTGGTGAAGTAAAGAGTATCAAGCAAGAGGTGCTCCTCACATTCACATGCTGTTATGGATAAAAGATGCTCCTGATTTGGAACAGAGAGTGAAGAGTGTGTGCTCTCTTTCAGTAAAACAGTATGTGAAGTGTGCCATCCCGAAACACACTAATGACAAAGGCCTGAGACAACAAGTTCTGCACTTTCAAACACATAGATGTGGGAAATAATGCCTTAAAAAATGCAGATCCAAAGGAACATTTTACACAAGATTTTATTTATGGATTCCCACGACAAGGAAGATTGAACAGCTTTTTGTCTACAGTGAGACATACATTAACAAGAAAGTTACCGAAAAACACATACAATCTGAGAAGAACAGAGGCATCCAAATACATTAATGATTACAATACAGTAATTCTGAAAATATGGAATGCAAATACGGACATACAATTTGTTGCAGACAACTCTATTAATGTTACTCGATATGTCACTTCAAACATTTGAAAATCAGAGAAGATTGAGATAAAAGGGATGTGGCAAGAGATTAGTGCGGAAAAGAGTCTAACAAAAAGTTGCAGTTTAAAAAATATTGTTGCATAGAGAGATGGGTTCTTATGAATGCTTTGGCAAATTGAGCTCTGCAACTTTGTACTCTAAGTTAAGGGGAATAGTGTGGATACGTTTAGTCCTTGAAAGTACCATGAAATAGAGTGACAGAAATCAAGTATCTAGCAGAGTTTGGCTCAGAAAGTACAGACATAGTAAAAACAACCATGTTGGATACATACTACCAAAGAAGAAGTGTCATTTGGAAAATGTGCCTAAATAGAATTCTTGAATACTACAGATACAGAAGCAATGTAAAAGAAATCATAGAAGAAGGCAAATTTTAAGTTCTCTGATGTGATTGTTGTTTTTATTGAGATACACAAAGGGAAATCTAATTAACCAAAGGAAACTTAGGGCTTCATCTACAAGACAATGACACAGCGCGGCGCCGTAAGTCATTTAGCTGTGCCATGCTACATCATCTTTAAAGCACAAGGATGCAGCATATTAACAACAATAAGGCACATCTCTGTGCTTTCCACTGCGCTTGCAGACAATTGGCTGCCATGCGCCAAAGCAGGCACCCTTGCGTCATTTTGAAAGGCTGCCTGCGCTGCAGGTATGATTGTTTTTGTGCAGGAAGGTACACCTTCCTGCACAAACACAATCATTCATGGCATTTTCCTCTTTCTATGGGTGCTGCAGAATGCAGCACACATATAAAGAAGAAAAAACAAGAAGAAATAAAAGTATTTCTCCTCGTTACACCATTCCTACACCTCCCCTGGGGAGGCATAGGATCCTGACGCAGTGACAGTTTTACAAAATGTTGTAAATCCGGGAATGCATCAGGTTCCATGGATGTTGTGTGGGAAAACCCACAGTGACACCCATGGAACGCACCTTTCACACAGAGTAATGTGCGAAAAGGGCCCATATTTACAAGTCCATGAAAAGTCACACAGGGTGACTTTGCGCGGGCTGGTAAATATGGACAAGCCCATTGCACCGCTCGTGCGTAAAAAAAGTGACGCACGGGTGGCACAATGGGCCTGTAAAGAAGCCCCTATGATGGCAAACTCAAGAGAAAAAAGAGTTATTCTATTTGGCACTTCTCCAATTCTTCCAACCTTGGCTTGCAGAATCGGAATCACTTAGAGGCTATGATTGTAATGAAGATTCATCTAATGATGTAAAATACACTATTCAGTGTTCAGTCTTCAAAAATTATATGTAAATGTTAAGTGATGAGATTCAATGAGAAGAAACAATTGCTGCAGAGGTAGTTGGGGAGAGTTCTCAAAGCAGTCAAAGTTCTGCACCAATTATTCAAGAACCTCTTCGAGCTCCTATTATTCAGAATGAAGCTACAATAGCAATGAAAGAGGTGGAACCTGAACCTGAAATGGAACAAGCTAGGCAAGAAACTGAAGATAGGGAACAGTTAGTTTCACAACCCAACAACGAACAGAAAGACATTTATATGGAAGTAAAAGAGAAAATAGAACATGGACTTCTCCGCTACAACATAGAATGCAGTTGGTCTTCCTTTAAACCAATTCTGTTATACATTAGTGATCAAGCTGCCACTGGGAAAAGCTTTTTAATTTAAGTGCTGACCACTTACCTCCAGAGGAAAACACAATTACATTTGTCATGTGTAGTAACAGCACCAACGGGATTCACTGCACACAATATTAAAGGAATAACACAACATCGACTACTAATGCTACTTGTGGAACATAACAATAAACTGGAATACCAGAAGTTATCTGGTCAAGCGTGTCAAGAGGTGGCAAGGGTTTTGAAGAAAATGAAACTTTTAATCATTGATGAGGTAAGCATGGTTTCAAACATAATATTTGCCTATGTTCACTTTAGAATGCAACAATTGTTTTAGAACTGAGATGATGTTCTCTTCAGAGGAAACCATTTAATTGTGTTTGGTGACCTCCTGCAACTAATCCCTGTGAAAGGGCATCCTGTTTTCAAGACCCTTTCCCATGAATAAATGCGTAACTCATTAGGAAGTATTAGAAATTTGATCATATGCCTAAATTGCCAATACTAGAAACTGTTTAAAAATATGTGTCATGCGTCAGATGAGACATATGGAAATATTCTGAAGGACATTAGAGTTGGAGTTCTGACTGAGGAAGGTAAGAGTACCTTAGAAAGTCGAATTATCCAAACACTATTCTCGAACAAGACACCAGCAGAGCTCATGTTCAATTTGATTGAAGGTGGAAAATTAACACTGTGTTTAATGTCTACACTTCAAGAGTGCATGAATTTCAATGAAGAGCTAAAGAAACTGGAAAAAAAGAAAATTTTAAACTAACAGCTATTAACAATATGGAGCACCAGGGAGTAACAATACTGCTGACTGCAAAACTGCAACCAAAATGGGATTCTTTAGAAAAATCTGTATCCAGGAATGCTGTATTAGAACAGTCTTTACGTGCTTGTAGAAATTGTAGAATAATTTTGCGGCAAAATTTAAATGTTGAAGAAGCCTTAGTAAATGGTGCAATGGATAAAGTAATTGATTTATTAACTCTCCAAATATGAATGAAATTAAATATGTAACTGTAAATTTTTAGCAGATTTATGGTGTGAAACAGATTGGCCAATGTTTTGTAAATGTTCTGCTTGTATAAGACTTATATGTGAGACAGCACCTTTTTCCCATTCTCTCTAGCATGTGCTGTAACTAACCATACATCTCAAAGTTTAAGTGTAGATGCAGCTTTTATTGATATTGGGAGTAGTGTATTCAAAAGGGTATGCCATATGTTGCATTGTCATGAGTTAGAACACTGCCCAGTTCGATTTTAGTTGATTTTGATGAAAAGAAGGTTAGTGCTGATACTGGTTGAGAAGTGTATATGCTCCTCACTTAGGACAGCATCCTATTTATGAGAAACAGACAATCTGTCCTAAGCACGAACGTGCTAAGCAATCAATGGATGTTCTGTAAAAGAAGATGAAGATGAGGAAAAGAAGTAGAAAAAAACAGCAAAATGAAGGAGAAATCGTAGGGTTTCAGCAGGAAAAAAATGGCATCAACTGCTATTCTAATGTAGTTCTAAATGTAGCCTATCATTTACCACATCTTGTAAATGCAATTGAGCATAAGTAGACAGAAGGTTCTGCTCAGAGCTATATCATTTGCTGGAACATTTACATAGCGGTAGGACTGTACTACATTCTGCTTCAGGAATACGACATATAGTGGACACAATTAGTGAATCTGTACTATTTTCTCAGAATTCTCAACAAGACGCAAAAGAGTTTATTACAGTATCCTTGGACTTTTGGAACAAGAAGTGAATATTGAAGAGTTATTTGGTTAAAGTTACAAATGGGATCATGGTTGTGTGGATTTCTCTTTTATGTCTGCTACTAACATCAACTCTGAAAGGTTTATCTATTTAACATGACCAGATTGGATACCAGCACCATTTGACAAGCTGATAAGTAATGCAAACCAGAACATTACCTGCCCACATTGCAGATCTGATTGTATGTCTACGTTACAGATACGGAGAAGTGGTAACTACATTTTATTGATGCTTCCATAATGCAGAGTAGATGGATCAAAAATAGAAACTGAAATTTTAAGCGTTAAAGCCGGACAAATTTCAGTTTCTAGAAGAACGAACACAACACTAGCTATCATTTTTCATGAAGGAGTTCATATAACTTCAGGATACTATACTGAGTACTTAAAAACTCATAGTGGATGGATGGAATGCAACAACGGTAAGCTGACACAAACATAAGCTGTTTTTTAAAATTTAAAATCCATAACTTTTGTTTTTGCAACCGAAGTTGTAAGAAGGATTTCTCTTTAAAAAGTGGTTTACTCTGTTTGTACCATAGTGATCATCAGTCTTTAAGATATCATTTGGTCTACTAAGGTTAATGTCTTCAAAATGGACACATGTGGATACATTACATCTATGTTTATAAATGGATTTCTTGGATATCCTACTATGTTTATTATAATATGTTTATTTATAGTAGTTGAGTATCTACAAGTAAAATGATTTTTTAACGTTTTGTAGTGAGTGCATGCATAGTATCAAATATTTACAGTGTTATACTATGCAAGTCTGTTTTTTCTACAATCTATGTGATTGTTTTTTCCTCACTGTTAAGCGATTAAACTTTATACAGTACTTTGTTTAAGGTGTACCGGTAGGAAAGCTGAGAACAGCAAAAAAATGAAAATTAAATATTGAAGATAATGTTTAATTGCTTTAGAGAGCTGCAGCTCTGTAATATTTATTTATTAACAAGACTATTTATATTGCAGAAACTTAAACTTAAATATGTAAATCTATACTGTGCAACGTTAACATATCTTTACGTTTTCTATCTTTTATCACAGAACCAAGGAATTATTTTTTAGTGTAATGTAGGTAACTAATTATTTCTTTACCTTTGTAATCCATCCAAAAACACAAAAATGCACACATTGATGAATACAATGAGAAACCAAAGCACACACTGATACAGATACTAACACACCCAGATGCACATTCATTGATACACTGACACACTCAAGCACACACTGATGCATACAATGACACACCCAGACATACCCTTAAGTATATACAAACACACCCAGATGGACACTGCCACATACACTAACACACCCAAGCACACACTAAGGTATACACTCACAGACCGAGGCACAGCATTAAGCACACATAGATTGACACATCCAAGCACATGCCTATGCATACACCGACACACCCAGGTACATACTGACATACACACTGACACACCCACACACACACTCTTTTATGCACTAAGAGACCCAAACTCACACTGATGCATACACTGACACACCCAGACACACACCTATACATAAACTGACACACCCATGTACACGTTGATGAACACATTGACACCCTTATTCATACACTGACACACCGAGGCAAACACTGCGTTATACACTTACACACGCGGGCACAAACTAACACATAAACTGACACACCTATTGTTTTGACCCCTCAGAGGTGCTGCCCCCTTCACAAATCTCTGCGGACACCAAATGGCCCCTCGCCAAACATAACAAGCAGAGACTTCTCTGCTGTCTCTAGCTTGCACCTTATCTCCGTCAAGGTCGAAGTGATCTGCACTCCAGCCAACTTTCGTCTGCTCTGTGACTCTCCTCATGGGGAGGGGGGAACTTGCACCTTTGCAAGCCTCCCAAACATCTATGCCCAAGAAGCTGTCCCTGCCTACCGGGGAGAGGAGCTGAGATGACCCCTCCCGTAGGATATCCTCCTCAGATGTCACAGAAAGCCTGAGCTCTTCTTCACGTTACTGGATGATCTCACTGCAAGCCTCCCAAACATCAATCTGAAAGACGCTTTCAAATGAACAACTCTTTACATGTCTGAGAGGAAAAACAGCTATAACCTCTCCTGACCTCCAGCAAGACTTCACATACTTTAATCTGAAAATGCTCCCCCATTCTGTCTAACTAATTCAACTAAATTCTTAACTGTCATTAGTCTATCACCTCATGGGGAAAAAAAAAACTAAACTGCTCTTGACATATCAAAAAGAAAAAAGCATTGGCAATATCAAAAGTCACATATCAAGTCCCATGCTACTTCTGTAACAATATCTGGAACAGCATCAGTCAAAGAAGGTATATATTTTTCCAATTCCCAATAATCAACTGTCATGCGCCAAGAATTGTCACCACCTCAATCTGTCAAGCCCTGAATGATCTCACTGATCCCTTCAGGCCCATCTGGCATTCTGTACTGTTTCAAATGAATTTCCTTTGTAACATGGGGCACCTTCACTGGGAAATCTCGTGTTTCAAACTCCACCTCAGGACCTTCTATTAAATCCTGTGAAAACTGTTTTTCTGTCTGTACACGCGACTTAATAACCATTGCAATCTCCCATAGGCAAACCACATTTTTTCTAACGCTGTTCTGTCCAGTATTTTTAGGTGCCAGAAAGCACAGAATCATCTGCATTTGTCCAGCATCTGAATTTAAAAGTAACCTTTCATTTCCCTGCACTTTCCTGTAATCATTGTACACAATCTGCTGTTCACATTCAAAATCATATTGTTGCATTTCTATTTCGAAGCAAAATGTATTATTCACTGTCATGTCTAATTTATGTCCGCGACCGGTGATCGTTAAGTCTAAAACGTTAGTCTGCACATTCCTTTCTGGCTGCACATCTGAATTATACTGGCAGGTCAAAGTAAACAGCTTCACAGCCTGGTACACGTTTAATTCTGTCTTCAAAGATATATTTTCAAACTGGGCATCAAATAGCTCCGTTTTCAACTCACTACGTTCTTTTTGCAAATGCGCACATGTTTGATGCATATTAACCAACACATTTAAAATAACACCGCTGTCTCTGTCTAAAATATCATTAATCTCCTGCTGATTAACACCCTTCATTGCAACTCCGGAGTCTGGAATCTCAAGGGAGTCCCACGCATCAGGAGTATGCTCTGACATCTTACATTCACTTTGCAACTGAAAACATTTGATATGCATTCCTTAACAAACACTTGAAAGGGATCCAGCCCTTTCTGCCTAACGTAGCAAGCTATTTATAAGCACTTTTTACAAAACACACTTAAACACACACACACCAATTTTAACTCAGCACAATTAGCTCATTCACGAGCCAGCACATCATATGGGCTACCCCCATGCAAATAAATCAATTGATATCTAAGAGTCTGCTTTCAATTTCTAAAAAAAAAAATAACATTTCTTCCCCTTTTAATTCAATGTTCAGATCCTGTCAACTACGCCAAAATGTTTTGAATGTGGCTTCTCACCAATAAGCCACACCCAATCCCTGCACTCCCACCTGGGAGGCAAATATACTACTGCACCTTTGAATAATATACACTTTTGAGCATGTCTTACCACCCCTGGCACAGCAAGACTGCAACACAAAACAAACAGCACCTTTTGAAAATGGGTTTTATTTAACAAAATGCAAAGACTCTATCACTTTTAGAATAAGGCTTGGGGTTTATTACATAATACTCTCTAAGCAAAGGCTATCTCAGATACCAAATGCATAAGATTCAAATATATGTAGCAAACTTATAATCTAAAGGCATGAATTAATAACTGAGCAAACTATAATACTGATTAATAAACAAGCAATAACTGATATAAGATAAGGTACACTGGACGTCCTGCAAGAGATCAGAAAGATATACATATATAGAGAGCAGAGGAGTACTCTGGATGTGCACCTCTCACACCACAAAGAAAACACCTCCAATGATCAAAGAACCACACAACTCAATACATCACCTGGTGCATACACTGCCCACTTCTGACTGGGGGAATTACAGCCAGGGATCAGAGCTCAGCAAGCCAGGGTTCAATCCGAGATAGACACGTCTGCCCTCGCTCGGAATCCAAACTCCCAGTTTCTCAGCCTGCAACCCTCAGCTATAAACACACTAGAAGATTTGTGAAAGACCTCCTCCCACCGCCAGAGGAATTTTACCAGAACTGGCCAAGTTCCAAGCAAGCATCTCCATGGCAGTAAGGAGCTCTCAAGTCTCTTCCTCCATTCGCACTTCTTCCAGACTCTGTCTTGACGAAGCTCTCACAAGGCCTTCCACAGTACACTAAACAAAAACAATCGCTCAGGAAAACACCAAGACCTTGAATGTGAATAACCCAAACAACTTACAAGCACGGCTGTGCACGCAGCAGCAAGGCAGAGTCAGACATGAGGCCCTGTCAAAGGCAATAGTCCGCACCTATAATTCTCATCCACACAACTTACAAGCACCACTGTGCACACAGAAGCAAGGTAAAGTCAGAAGGCAGAATGACATTAGACTATGTCAAAGCCAATAGGTCAAAGTCATAATTCACCTAACCCAAATAACATTATACACTTAATCCCTCAGTATACAACATTGAGCACATGTGTGCACCACCCCCCACAAGACTGCACCTCAACATCCCATACCTTCTATTCTTGGAAAGACTATTCCACTAAAAGACATAAGAAATGCAGGCATATGCAAACCCATCCTACATTAAGGCTAAGGTAACATAACACACTTAAGTCAGTACAGAATGGTGGTGGTTGAGGGTCATCATAGGGTGTCAGACCACAAAAGTGGCTGATTCACTACACCTATGCAGACATTCATTCATACACTAACACACACATACACACAAAATAAAATGCACACTAAGACACACACTTATAAAAACACTAATACATCCAGACAATAATAAGAACATGGATACTGCACATTAAGAAAAATGCAGTGGGTTTTTTATGACCTTTATAAAAAAATATATTTTGCAAAAAATGCACTATATGGCAAAGTAAAAGTGCAAATAATTAAACTGTATGGAAAAGAGTTGCATATTAAAAAAATCTACTGTTTTAAAACAGTAAGAAAAAAAGAAAAAATTAACAAAAGAGACACTTCTGTTTCATGAACACGATGATAATATCTTTGTATTTTTAAATGACAACGTCTTGGGCCTTCACAAAATTAACAACCACTATTTTAACTTCAATGCAGGTTGATGGAGTTTTAATATTCATAGACGATTGGCTGAGGTTGCATGTTCCTGCTCCTCTGTTACTTGAAGAACTTTGGGTCCCCTTTAAAACTGTAACATAAGCACACTTATGGTTCCTGTTCATTTGCTTCTAGAATGATTATGAGGCAAAACAAACAAAAAAGATTAACAATGGTGTCTCTCTCTTCAGGTTTTCCAACATTGTAATACAAGCTCTTGGCACTTAGAACAATGAATGAACATTTGTTTAAGCTCAGTGAAGGTTGGTGGAATGTTAAGATTTGCACAGGGTTGCCCGAGCATAGATGACAATGCTCTTGCATCAGTAGAGGATGTTGCTCTCTCCCTCACCGTTCTTAAATACGCACGCTCATGGTTGCTCTTGATGTGCTTCCACAATGATGATGTGGCATAACTGTACTTTAAAAAAATATATATTATTATTTATACTGAGTTTTATGTAGCACAAACTTGACCCAAAGGTATTGGATATCAGAGCGCTTTATATAGCACCAGTTGTGTTACATGAGGACACATTCATTTTTGTGAGGCACGGGAGGATGAAGTGATTTGCCCAGAATCACAGGATGTTTAGCGTCATTGCTGAGACTCGAACCTGGTTCCCCAGATTCGAGGTCGATCGCCCTAGTCGTTAGGCCAACTCCTGTCCCCAAGGTACTTCTTAATAGTACCTCTGGAAAGCTGTTTCCTACACAGCTTATATTCAATGTACCTGGCATTGACTTTCCTCTCTCCAGAAGGTACAACAAAACAGTTCCACACAACACTCTCCTTTCAGGTGGAAGTAACTAATTTTATTACTCCTTCTTCCTATCGTGGAACAGAAAGAGTTGGCAAATTCACTTCTGTAATGTAAGGCACCAATGAGCTTTCCACCTTTCTGCACTAACAGCCAGATTCAAAGTGACTGCTTTGGGTGTGGTTTTCCTAAAATGTGGGTGTGGTTGAACAGGAACCAATAAAAATGAAGCTTTCAATTTTATTATCGAGTGACTCTGTGAATTCTGTCAGGCAGCCTCAGATTCGCACAATGATATAACAGCTTATTTCAGCAAGAAATTGATAAGAAACATTAGAAAAGTTTCACATATATTAAACCTAATAGCATAATGTAATTACAAAATTCCTATATCCCTAAAATAATTTTTGGGGAGTTCGGCAAATCCGCGGGTCAGGTCCACAGGTTAATTTCTACTACATAATCTGAACAAAACCCAGGGAGCTGGAACCAGAAAATAATTGAGTTATAATAGTTATTTGTAGTTATAGGTGACATATTAATGTTGTTCATTTGTTTCAATCAAATAAATATATTATTGTTCTTTATATTTTGCCATAATTGTAAATCCCTTGTCATCTATTTTTCAACTCTATGTACTGCATTGTTTTCTACCTTTTCCATCATTGTCACTGCTTTCACCTTAATGTTTTTTGCAGTATTTACACTACTTTGTGATTGTATTTTTCCAAAAATGTAATACATTCTCCTTTCCTTTTGCCATATTTTGCATCTACATACCCATTCAGTTTTCAACACTGTGTGAACTAATATTGATGTAGGAGATTGGCCATTGACGGTGGTTTTAGCGAAGCTCATCTTAACAATCTACTACAGCATTAAAAACGATGTGTGTGAATTGGTGTGACAGAATCTATATTGGGGTTGTGAATGCATGTGACAATGTCTGTATGACTTTGTCAATGGGTGTGAAAGTGTCTGTATGGGTATGTGAATGGGTGTATCAGTGTCTCTATGGGTTTGTGAATGTGTGGAACAGAGTCTGTATGGGTTTGCCAATGGGTGGAACAATATCTCTATGGTATATGAATGGGTGTGAGGAAGATAGATTATAAAAATATATATGTGCATTATTTTAACGAGACATGCTATCTCTGTGGATTACCCGTGAAGATACATGGGGGCCGCCCTGATCCTCGCAAGGGATCTGCAGAGTTTGTAAGTGATCAAAAAAATACCTGTGGCCATTTTCATGGCCGCACACTAGATTATGAGTCTAACTCATGTCTGCTGAGCTTTTGCTTTGAGGTTCCCAAGGCGGTACCCTGAAAATGGGCACCGTAATGAGAACGCCAAAAACAGTTGCAGCATGGCATGGACTGGAAAGTTGATACTGTGTACGTACTGGTGTGCATGCACACAGGAGGCACATTGTTTGCCCCCCCCTATGCACATCCACATGGTGCAGAAGCACTTTGTTTCTTCTCTGTTGGACTTGGCCCTTTTTGGCAGGTTCACCTCTGAACTTTTTGCCTTAAGCTCTGGCATGGTGGTAGTGGTTTTTAGGCCTCTGGGCACTTTAGCACTGGGGTCCAGTGTAAAGTGGTGTGCTCTCTGAGTGCGTGTGGTGAGATTGGCCTGCCCTCCCATAGGAATGCATGGGGGATAAGTGTGTCCATGGTAATTCCTGGTATGAGAGGAGTTCAGGGTCGAGTTTAGTATGTATGAACTCGTGAGGATAAATGCTGCGCAATGGTGTGCACAGATTTATGGTGACTGGTGGAGAAATCCCACTTTTAGAAGTTGGCATTTCTGTGTGCTATGTGTCTGCCTGCCTGATGTGAATTACATGTCTGGCTTGTGAGTGACAGGAGCTGAGAGGTGTGGGTGGCTCCAGGAGGAGCAGGATGAGTCAGCGCTACGCTGAATGGGACACATGAGCTGAGAGTAGTGGGAGGAGAAATCCCCTGACTCTGAATAGGATGGTGCTTCCCTAGTACAATGCTGGCTCCACCCCCTGTGGTGTGTCTGATCACTGAGCTCCCACCTGACAAAGGGGAGAGGAGCTGGGCAAAGCAAAGTGCTCCAAATCCCCCCTAAACCAGTCCTGACTGGTATCCCCAAGCCCTGGGCTGTAACACAAAGGAAATGTTAGTATAAATATAAGGGCTGTGACCCCATGAAAATGCTCTGTACTTGTGCTGTTCCTGCTGGGGCGTGCTGCTACTGGGGTCCAGGGGGGCTGCCAGGAGGGCTTGCCTCCCTGGTCCTTGCATTGCCCTGTTCTTCACTGAGGACTGATTCTTTTATCTACAGAACCTTTTGCCTGTTCCAGCACATCGCGAGCGCTTTATTTTAATTATCCCACCCAGCAAAGGAGCACGAGGGCTCTGCAGCGCTGAGCTGCAATCCTATCCAGAGGGAATCCCAGCATGGGGATTCCCCCCTACGGAGGCGGAGAGAAGAGGGTGCTCACCCCGCTTTGGGTAGGCTCCCGCTCGTGGGCACATTGCTGCGTCTTGAAGAAATCACCGCCGCGGCTGCTACCTGAGGAGAAGCAGCGCCACAGACGAGGCCGGAAGTCAGGCAAGTCTGCTTGAGACAGGGGGCCGGGCCTGCCTACGTCTTGGAGCCTCAAGGGCTCCACTTCCGCCCGCCACACGGAGAGAAGTGCTGCGGCAGTTCAGCGGGGCTCCCATGGTAAAGGGAGAGCCCCGTGGTGTCAGCCGCTATGATTGAGAGAGCTCCCGAGGAGTAGGGGCCCTCCTACTGCACTCTGCCAAGATCCCTAGTGAAGTGAAGTGAAGAGGATCTCGGCACCTGCCCCGAGTCTGGAGGAGACCGGTGAGTAGTGCCGATCATGAGGCACCATTTGTTGAGTTAGGAGCCCCAGTGGGGGCCCCAAGTGCACATTGGTAGTACCTGGGCGGTCCCGCCGTTGCGGGCCGCTCCCACGATGGGCACAGGAGCTCCTGATCCCAGAGGTGGTCCCGTGGTGCTCGTGTCTACTTCCTGAGAGATATCCCAGCTACCTCGTTTGCAGAGGGCAGCTGCACCGATGCAGATTTGGGTACAGAGCCCCAGTGAGGCCCAGAGGGCACAGTTGTGCCAGGACCTATTTGTGTATTCACAACTGCCCCACCAGACAGAGGGCAGCTGCAACGTTGTGGACATGGGTTCAGAGGGCACAGTGAGAGCCAGACCTTCATGGGAGATTTACAGCTGTGCAGCAATTAGTGCCAGCTGCACCGTTTAGGCTATTCTTTCTTTGGGGTTAGGAGTGAGATGCACTCCTCTACCCCATACTTTGCCAGCTGCCCAGCACGTAGTGGGCAGCTGCTACGTTTAGGTTTGTGCAATGGCGCAATTGGATTCAGCTGCTAGGCAGCAGCCCTGACATTCTAGACACAGGGCATTTGAGCCCCTTTGAGATGGCCAGTTGGCCCGGGGGACTGTGAGGTAAATAGGGCGCCAGGCCCTAATGTAATGAATGCCTCTACTATGGTCTTTATTAGGAGACTATGTGCTAAATGTCATTTATGAGGTGCTAGGAAATGTGATTTCTGTAATCTGATTAACGCACCCTGTTTGATGCATCTAACTGTGGTTTAGGTATGAGGTTATTTGCATAATAATGGTTTATGCTTGGGAGGTTATCCTCCACTGTGATTATTTCCTAATGTAAGTGATGCTTAGGAGGTTAGGGTCTAAGATATTAGACTGTTGAGATTATGGGCGTACAATGCGTTTGGCGCCTAATGTGATACTGTGCATAATGTGGTTTATGTTACAGGCTGATGCTGAGTACAGTGGTGACCAGTGATTACTGGTTGTACGTTTATGATATGCTTTACTTTTACTAAGTTTGCATTGTGATGGTTCTGACAGGGGTCCAGTTGGCCCTATCAGGTGTATATAATCCCTTGTAGATATGACCTAGTGCCAGGTGGCACAATGTATATTATGTGAGTATTATTCTAATGTGTTATGAGAATACAAAGGCTATTTTTGATATAACCTTGTGTGGAGTTCCTTTTGTGGTGTGCCTGGGATGTTGTTGCTGTGTGCGTGCGCAAATGCTTTACACATGGCCTCCAGGATAAGCCTGACTGCTTGTGCCAAGCCACCAAGGGGGTGAGCAGGGGTTATCTTTGGCATGTAACTCCCTTGCCCTGACTAAAGTGGTGGTCTCTGCCTGGCTTTGGCGCAAGCCTTAGCCAACCAGAGATCCTATTTCTAACACTCTTCACCACGTTTTTCACTGCTGTGGAACAGTCATGAAAACCATAGCAGAGAGGAAACGTGTAATATGCTTGAGGGGACCACAGCAGTCCCGCCAAGGATATTACTGCTTCCTGACTGCCGCAACACCACCAGGGAATGGCGGCTGCAGTGGGGTAAGGGCGGACTGACTGCCCTTATTGTAATAGGGTGGTCGGGAGACAGCCACCACTGCGCCTCCATGAGTCTGGCGGTCCATGGACTTCCAGACCCATAATTAAGTCCTCAGTGTGTGAGTGAGTACACAAGTGTTTCAGGAAGTCTGTGAGTGGGTGTTTGAGTGTCTGAGTGGGTCTGTCAGTGGGTGTGTAAATCCCTGAGTAGGTCTGTGAGTGGGTGCATGAGTGTCTAAGTTGGTATGTGAGTGGATGCATGAGTCTCTGAGTGGGTCTGTGAATTAATGCATGAGTCTCTGAGTGGGGCTGTGACTGGATGTGTGAGTGTCTGAGTGAGTCCGTGAGTGGGTGCATGAGTGTTTGAGTGGGTCTGTAAGTTGGTGCGTGAGTCTTGACTAAGTGCATGGGCCACTGAGCAGGTGGTAGTCCCTGGGGCCTGAGAACGGCCCTCTCCTTTTTTAAAGAAATAGAAAGCTCTAGGGAAGGGGTGGTCCATGGTGCTCGGGGTCATCTGTCAAACTATTTATAGCTCCGGGAAGGTGGTGGTCCTTAGGGCTTGGGGGATCCGAGCAGCCCCCCATGTTATAAAAAATATGACCTGGGGAGGTGGTGGTTCCAGGGCATAATTAAGCAGAAGAATGTGGGCCCCGTTTGCCCACCTCTTTTATGTTAGCAAAAGCTTGCATCCCCGGGACCTCTCCCACCTGGGAGCTATAATGTAAACAACCACGGGAAACTGTGCTTGTTTTTAAAAAAAAGATTTTGCCATGGATTTGAAGCTCTGTTGCATTCTCACAGTAAAATATTTTCACACATGGACAGCAGGGACCTTCTGTGCATTGTCTGTACCTTGTGCACAAACCTTTGTGGACAGCCAAATCCCTGTAGACACCCAATCTCCTTTAGATGGCAAAACCAGTCCTGCTTATGTTGTTTGCCTTGGGTCCATCTATCTACAGAGAGCCATCTGCTTGTGGGCTATACATGTCACATTGACGGTGAACCCACTGCAGTGCACAGCCTTCACTTGTTCTGGCCACCACGCAGACAACTAATTCTTTGTGAGCGTTGATCTCTGCCAGAGGAGACAACTCCCTGCTGTGCATGGCTTTCACCCTGTGCACAACCCCTTCTGAATAGCCAACTACTTCCAGTCACCAAACCCCCCCACAAGTGACCGAAGCCCAACTGTGCATGGTCTTCACCTTGCACCAAAGGCTTTGTGAACACTCAATTGCCTGTAGGCAGCTGACGCCACACACACAGCAAACCCTGTCCTGTGCACAGACAGTCTCTTGTGCATGACTACACACACAGCCATCTCTCTATGGGCAGTCAACTCTACATGGGCAGCCAGTCCCTCTACAGTGCGTAGTCTTTGCCTTCTGCACAAACCCACATCAACAGCTAACCTCCTGCAAACAATGACCCCCCTGAGATGTACAAATAACCATTGCACAATTTCTTTTTCTTGTGCCAAATTTTTTGTGGATATTGAACCTCCGTAGGCAGCCAACCCCCTGAAATGCATGTGCTTTTCTTCGTGCACAACCCATTGTGGATAGCCAACCTCCTCAAGACACTGAACCACCCTCTGCTAGCTAAATCCACACTGCACATGCCTACTGCCCTGTGGCCAGATCGTGGTGACAACCTACCCACTGTGGTCCGCAAATATTACACTTGTGATGAATCCCCTGCAGTGCACAGTTTAAGCCTTGTACTTCAAACTTCAAGTACACAGCCAACATTTTTTAGGCGACTAACTGGATATGGGTAGCTAAACCCCAGACTTGCATAGGACCCCCCACGGACTAAAAATTCACTAAATACATCCAACACCTCTCATATATCAAACTCTAGCGGCACACATAATTCGCCCTGATCTGAACCCCTCCCAAGGACAACATTTTCTGTGTGAGTGTAGGCACTCTCTATGCATTGTGCATGCCCTGTGCCAAACATCTACAGACAGGCCCAATGTCAGTGGGTTGCAAATTCCCCATGAATGCACAATCCCCTTCTGCACACAATCTTTCCCATTTCCAGGTGTGTGCAGACAAACAACCCTCTGTGACAGGCAGCCATCCCCTGCTAAACATGACATGCACACAGTCTTATGTGGACACCCAAACACCCACAGACACCCCCCCCCCACATGGATGGCCTACCTCCCATGGGCCGAAACTCCCAGTGGGTGGCAAAGTTGCTGTAGGTGACCAATTCTCCATGCCTCTGTTGCTGCCACTGGTCTCTCCTACATCTGCTCTCATTTGTGTGCATGCTTTTGTCCCACACCTCCCAGGTATGTTGTGGCAGTGTGCACAAGTCTTGATACTTTCTCCCATGTCCTTTGATGGGAGGTGCAATATATATATTTTTTTTTTTTAAATTGAGACTGAGATACTCCATTAGGGAGAATGGGCGATATTCAGTTGTTCCTAATAATATCACATTGTTTTAATTAAGATTTTCTCATGCCTCTTCACAATATACAATTTTAACAGGGGAAACAGAAAAGCAGATGCTATAATAATAATAATCCACATTTGTAAAGCGCGAACAATCACCCGTAAGGGTCTCTATGCGCTGGGGGCCGTCGGGATGATTAAGCAAGCTATTGCCCAGAGTCACATGAAGCTGGGCTAATCTGCCACCGGCGCCGGGTATCGAACCATTATCCCCAGATTCCGGAGTCAGTCGCGCTGGCCGCAGCGCCACACCTCTTCCTACGGACATGGCACGCAGTGATCCTTCTGCCTTTCCACCGTCAGGTGTTCATAGTGTCAGAGCAACGCTGGATGGAAGCATAAGGGAATTGTCCTCAGGCTTTATCTCATTTGGCTGTGCCAGACTGATGAAAAAAAAACTTTGGCACAACTGAAGGAGAAATTAGCTTACTGTTAAACACTTGCACATCTGTTTGTCTCCCCTGAGACCACAGGGCCGGGAACAGAAAGAATACCCTCCAGCCCCTACGTTGCTGGGGCTGGAGAGAGCAGGCACATTCTCCTAGTCTGCCTGGGAGCGCAAGTTGTCCGTGCTCAGCCCAATCCTGACACTGCTTTCATGCAGCATCGGGATTGGCTGCAGTGCATTCTAGGAGCCTGTGCCCAAAACGAGGACGAGAGTGATGCGGTGGAAGACGGTGGTGCGTGCAGGTACTTTTTTTCTTTCCTTTGTAACATTTTTTTGTCCCCTGACTCCCATCCTCCCTCTTCCCTCCTCCAGCTCGGCTCACCCCACCACTTTGGCAGGGCATGGGCTGCTATTGACTGCAAGCATATTCCCACCATGCTTAGACTGCAGCATGTTTTCTTTTTTCAACTTGTATTCTTTTAATTTATCTGGCACATGTTTAGTTTTTGTGTGTTTTGTTGTGGTTCTGTCGGAGGGTGAATGAATGAGTCAGTTGATGGATGAATGGATGTATGAGTTCAAAGGTCAGTAAAAGAGTGATGGGATAACTTAATAAACGCCTAAATCCATCAATGACATAGAAAACGCATTCATTCATAAACCAGATAAATTAGCATTACCAATGTTTATTTCAGACTTAGGGCGCTTTGGATTCTGGGATTCTGTTTTGTTTGTAAAGTCTTAGCATGAAGCGTGTTTTTGTCTAACAATAAAAACATGACGGGGTCTGTTGGCAGCAGCAGGAATTGAAATTCCAACTGCAAAGTGACCTGGGAAGCATAATCAGGCCAAATATGGAACAGAGCAAACATGACAAATACTACCGTATTTTGAGATGTCAAAGCACGCGGGTCTATGGTCAGTCTTTTACTGTCCTTCGTTTTCGCAATGAAACCTTCAAAGCTTGTAAAGTTACCCGCTATATACTAAGGAACACTGGGCTCCTTATGAGGCGCCTTTACTTGCTTTAACCTTCTTTCCACCCAATGAAAAGCAACTCTGGCCTTTCGCAGAGTAAATGAGCAAATATTTTCCCAGTGTTCACTAGGTTAGATCCCCATTTAATTAAACTGGCTCATTATGTCCCTATCTGATTAGCAGAGCAGAATCAATTATTCAATGCACAAACATGGCTGCAGGAGCTAGAGGTGTATACAGAGCTGTTCATTTAATTCCAAGGACACTAATTAGGTACAAAGAAAGCAATAACTTTAACAATTGCAGGCACAAGCATACAAGCAGCACAGGACAAGGGGAAAAGCAGGCCTCCGCTTTGTTAATAAGCTAGATTCTCTTCCCTTAACAGGGTCAAGAAAAAACTGAAAGCTGGTGAGGATGAAATGTAGATCAAGGAAGCTAAGCATCCAGGAAATAACCCTTGGGATTTGCATATGTAATGGTGTGCTGCTACTTTTGTACTTTATAATCAAACAGCAGGCAATTATCCAAATTATTGACAGCAGATTTCTCATTTCAACTGCAAATTAAGGCCATTAATAAAGCTTTCTAATGCAAAAGCGACTAATTAACTAACGGGATGGAACTCTGAAGCTGTGATATCAAAACCAGTCCACCACATATTGTGGAAACACAGGGGAACTAATTAGTTTAATTATCAAAACAGCTAATTAAAATTACACAGTTGCCTAATTAGTTCTTTGCATTTTTTTTCTCTACTTTAATTGACAGGATAGAGTTAGAAAGGTAACCTAGTCACGAAGAGGGGAAATGGGAAAATGTTTTTCTGATCTAATCACGTAACAGCGAAAACTGCTAATAGGGACCGAATAAAAGTGTGTCTCCTTTTCTTAAAGCAATTTCACGTTCATGTGCAGCCAGGGTGGCTATCTGGCTAGTATGTACATCTGGCATTAAGAATACCTGATGACTCCATGACACCATGGACACTAGATTCCAATCCTGGGATTCCTTATGCAAATCATTTTTTTCAGGTTTGTCAGTCTAGTTGATCGAACTGAAATGAACCAAGACTACAGCTCCCAGGATGCATCAGGTGGTTAAAGGTAAGTCCTGTACTGAAAAGTGGAATCTGATGACTTGGAGTCCCTCTGGCAAACGTACATATGTTTGGTTTATGTTTTGTGCATAGATGCCAAGGGCCTACAAGGAATACGACACCTTTATCTAGTACCCACATACTTTTGCATGCTGTGATTGTTCAGTGTTAAGAGTGAAAATACATTCGCATAATGCAAGTTTTTGTGGCCATAAAATGCCAAGACAGCCTGAAGGCCTCACTCATGACACGTGGCAATTTGGCTATGTGCATGTTAATGTAAATGCAGCTGTCACTTGGACCCATGTATTTGGCTATGTGTATGTCAATGTAAACGCAGCTGTCATGCGGATCCACGTATTTAGCTATGCGTATGTCAATGTAAATGCAGCTGTCAGCTGGACCCATGTATTTGCCTATGTGTATTTGTTAGACTTGGCATCTTTTGGCGTGTCTCCCCTGACTTTTTGCTTTCTGACCTCCCATTTTTGACTCTGTTTTTGCTGGTGTAATGATTTTGCGCACTTTCCTCACTGCTGTCCAGTGGTAAAGTGCGAGTGCTCCTGTATAAACTGTGTTATGGTTTGGTGTTTCCATGATTGGCCTATTTGATTTATGTGTCAGTCCCTAGTAAAGCGTACTGCAAGTGCCAGTGCCAATAAATCAAATGCTGTTGGTGGGCTGCAGCACTGGATTGTGCCACCCATGCAAACAGCCCCTGAAGTGTACATCTGGCCTGCCATTGCTGAGCCTGTGGCAGCCTGGGGCTGCCATTTCGACTTGGCAAGTGCACACACTTGCAAGTCCCTAAACCTTTCCTTTTCTACATGTGAGTCACCCCTCTGGTAGGCCCAAGGTACTCCCATGGGCAGGGTGCATTGTATGTGAAAGGTAGGACATGCCCTGGTATGCGTGACATGTCCTCATAGTGAATTACAGCCTACTTTGTTTTTCACTATTGCAAGGCTACCTGTTCCCCATAGGCCAGAATGGTCAGTTTGATTATTACATTCTATAATCCTAACTGACCCAGGGAACATGGTGGAATTTCGAGTTTAGTATGCCTGAACTCAGAGTGATACAATGCATCTTTTAGTGAAGTTGGTTTTAACATTCTGGGTTTGAAAAAAGTATTTTCTTGCCTAACCATCCAAGCCTGTCTCTGCTAGGTTGTGTATTCCTTGTCTGAAGTTTGAGTGACAGGGGCTGGGGGATTCCAGGAGACAGGGTGAGTCAGCACAGGGCTGAATAGCAAGATCTACATGTAGATGGGTGGGAAGAGTTGCACCTGGGACCTGAATAGGGCTGTGCCTTCTCTCCACAATACTGGCTCCACCTCCTGTGGTGCGTCTGATGTACCTGGCCTACACTGTGAAAGTAAAGAAGGAGTCTTGTCAACCAAGTGCTCCAGGACTGACCAGAAATGGTTTAGACTAGGCAAAGGCCTCTCTGCTTTCAGAGAACAAAGAGAAATTGAGGATAAAAGGGGGACCCAGACCCCATAACATTAGACCTCTTTTGGATCAAGAAGACTGCCAAGAAGAAGAGCTGGAGAAGCTGTGAGGAGGAACTACCACTTTGCTGTGTTGACCTGCAGTGGCTGCTTCTGTCCTGGGCAGTGAAAGGACTGGACTGAACTTTCTGCAATCCACATTTATGACTTTCTCCAAGGGCTTGAGATAGAGCTTGCCCCCTGTTCAAGAAGTCTCAGGAACAGCAAAGACTTCAAGCCCGATGCCGTCTATGACGCCGCTGCCGACTCCGTGTCCTGAAGGCACCGCAGAGGGTACTGCCACAACGCCACAATGCAACCTTGATCTTACCGACGATGCCTGTCGATGCCGCCACCGAGCCGCTGTTTGCACTGCGACCTGTGGGCACCGCACTCCACACCGCCTCGCTTCACGGCAAAGCTTTGGCACCGCAGAGAGCAACGCCGCAGCGTCGCACTGCGACCCTGGTCTCACCGACGACGCCTGCTGACGCCACCACCGAGCTGCTGCTCGCACCGTGACCTGTGGGCACCGCACTCTGCACCGCCTCGCGTCACGATGACACCTTGGTATCCCCGACGATGACGCTCCACGCCGGACTTGAGGCCACTGATTGCACCGTGGTTCGAGGGCACCGCTCGTAAAGTTACATGACGCACTGCCCTCATCTCACACCGCAGCCTTGGCCTACAGACGCCAGTGCCATTGACTCCAGTTTGTCTGCCGATGACAGCGCTTCAGCAATGACGATGCCACTGCTGCACCATGACCTGCCATCACAGTGACGAGCACCGCCTTTATATCACACCGCGACCCTGGTATCACCGATGACGCCATCTGACGCCGCCACCGAACTCCTGCTCGCACCGCAACCTAAGGGCACCGCATGCCGCACCGCTGCACTTCACACCGCAGCACCGGACGCCTGCCGACATCAGCCCTCCTGACTCCATCAGAGAGGAGATCAACCTGCAATGCGTGTGACAACAAGAGGTCATCAACGACCTGTATTTCTGAAAGGTACTGTTTGCGGGTCTTCCTGACACCGTAGCTGAACCACGACCCTGCGGTCAGCCAGAATTGTTTGGATTTGTTTGTTCATGACGCCGTAATAGCCCCGGACGGAGCTATCGACACCCAGGAACTGTTTTTCAAAGATACTTTGATAACTGAAGATTTTTAAGTACAGTATTGTGTATTTTTATCGTTTTGGTCTTGTCTTAAGTATATAAAAATATTGGATGTTTTTCTAAACTGGTGTGGTGTCCGTTTGTAGTGCTTACACTGTATTACTGTTGGTTATGTGCAAATGCTTTACAAACTGCCTCTAAAATAAGCCTAACTGCTCGTGCCAAGCTACCAAGGAGATGAGCAGGAGTTATTTTAGGAGTGTAACTCCCTTATCCTGACTAGGAAGAAGGGTCCCTATTTGGACAAAGGTGCAAGCCCTTGCCAACTAGAGACCCCCATTTCTAACGGTATGTCAATGTAAACACAGCTGCCAGCTGGACCCATGTATTTGGCTATGTGTATGTTAATATAAGCACAGATGTCAGCTGGATCAATGTATTTGGCTATGTGTAGGTAATTGTAAGCACAGCTGTCAGCCGGACCCTTGTATTTGGCTATATGTATGTCAATGTAAGCACAGCTGTCAGCTGTACCTGTGTATTTGGCTATGTGTATGTTAATGTAAGTACAAATTTCAGCTTGACCATGCATTTGGCTATGTGTATGTTAACATAAGCACAGCTGTTGGCTGGGCCCATGTATTTGGCTATGAGTATGTTAACGTATGCACAGCTGTCAGCTGGATCCATGTATTTGGCTATGTGTATGTCAATGTAAACGCAGCTGCCAGATGGACCCCTGTATTTGGCTATGTGTATGTTAATGTAAGCACAGCTGTCAGCTGGACCTGTGTATTTGGCTATGTGTAGGTTAATGTAAGTACAAATGTCAGCATGGCCATGCATTTAGCTATGTGTATGTTAACGTAAGCACAGCGGTCGACTGGACCCATGCCACCAGGGAGACTTGCATGAGTTCTGATTTTTCCACCAACTGTACTGAGCATGTTGTGATGGTAATTGTAATTTCCATGTTTGTGTCATAAGACAGAGACCATCAGTCCCATCATGCTTAGTCCTCGTGCCTAAAATACCAAAAAGCTCAAATTCACTCTTAGGACATCTTCGTGTACAGTCATGGGGCTGAGATTCAAGAGGACAGATGTCAGTTCAAGCACAGCAGTCGTAGCTGCCAACAGGTGTAATGTTACGAAAGTCACGTACACAAGAGAATCGTGAGAGGTCCTGAGTCCATGTTCATGCAGTCCAGGTGTCTTTTCTTTACATTCTATCACTCCGATAGTCGTCCTGCTCTTCTGTAGCACCAAGACTACGAATCCCGGAATGCAGAAAAAATGCGGACTGCAAACAAACAATCCGGCAAGCCTGAGAGGTCTGGAATCGCTCCCACAGAACCCTGTGTTTTTAGTCAGCTTCTCTCTGCCAGGAGATGCTAACAAATAAAACAGATTGAAGGGTCCCCTCGTGACACCCCAACCTTCCAGCCTTCCATGTGGTATGATCTATCAGGTACTTTGGGCCTGAAAGAACTATCCAAACGGGTTATATACACAGCGGAATAGGAAACACCTATAATTATTCATTCTCCCCCAAATCTTTTCAAGAAGCTTTCGTTTCCCTCCTGCATTTTCTGTCCATGGTTAGGTCTCGCCTGAGACAGCGCTTTAGCGCTGCTCTGGCGAGACTTATAGTAAGCGAGTTTTGGAAGTGCAAACAGTGGCTTTTCAGGCCTCCAAATACAGTGCATGTGCACCAGGCGCGCGCACTATTTGGCAGCCTGAAAAGCACTGCCTGATCACTTTCAAGGCCGCTCTGATGTCCTCAGTGAGCCGTGCGGCCACTGAGGACATCAAAGTGCACACCATTTGCCACCCCCTTCCTGCTTGTTATTGTCTAGCTAGGTGTTAAAGCGCTGCCTCCTGTGGTTTCTATCTATTTTGTTTCTCCTTCGATCCCTATCTTTCCCTTTCTCAATCTCACCCTCTCCCGGCACCACTGTGCCCGCCCCCACTCCCCCCTCCCACTCCCTCCTCGTCAGCTTCAGTGCGCGCTTGTTTCAATATTATATACTTTTAGTATATAACGAGGGCTGCATGCCGCCTGTGCTGGTTACTAAAAGCATAGGTCTCGTTTAATTTCTCCACTTCTCTCTACCTGGGACTGCCGCTTCCGAAGCATTTTTTCCTTCCTCCACTGTAAACAAGGTTGTTAATCTTGGCTGGGTGGGAGGGGGTAGACAGTCTTTTGCTTGAAATCAACTGCGGTGACAGAGACTGCTTCCCAGCCCGCTGCAGCCTCTTACAGGCCCCAACTTCTTGCCCCTCCCCTCTTAGCTCGGACTCCTGTCGGGGACTTTATCTTCACTCTCACTTACCTTTTGTTTTTAGGTACCTGGCCTTCTCTCCCTCCCCCGCCGTTTGAATCAGGTAAGCTGCATGATTTCTTGCCCCGACCCCCAAAGCCAGATGAACTGGTTATTCCCGTTTTATCAATATTCAGTGATCAACAGAAGTTCAATGTTTCAAAATATTGTCTGAAACGCGGAGCACGTCTGCATTAACTACTCATTATTTGAATTCAAATACTCCACAGGTAAGGACTACACATTGGCTTTGTGCGCGCGTTCTTGCATCTTTGCTTGCAAGTCTACGCTTTTCTTTGCAGCTAGTGGGGTGCTTTTGGTAGGTAAACAATAAAATATTACCTAAGAAACATCTTTGTTAGAAAGAAAAGGGAGAAGAGAGGAATTATAAACCGCCTAATGTTTGTTGTGCAGTTTGTTACATTTTGACTTGCGTTTTATCGTAGCAGACAGAACGAGAGATGACAAGTTGTAGCTGCGTGTCATTTTGCCTCACGCGTTCTGACCGTGTATGATTGATCACTTATTTTTCGCCCATTTAAAATATGTTTTTGCAAATGGCCCAATCTCACGAGGGGAACTTTCAGTCATCCCTTGTAAATGGCAGCTTCCCATCAGAGAACGCCATGTACAAATCTCTGTGCCAATGAGGGTGAACACATTCTGGCATACCTGGAATCAGGCGCGCTGCACCCATTGGACTCACAGGGCTTCAGCCTCCCCCCTCCCCCCCTTCCCCCCCTCGTGTGTGGCAGCCCGGGATGAGACCGCTTCCCGGGCAGACACAAAGCCGCGCCCGAGCACTTCACAGGTCTTTAAAAAGACCATTTGCATGTTAATGAGGCTTCGCTGTTGTTTCACCCCTTCTAAGAGCCCCTGCAGCCGCCTAGATTCAGCCCCTCCACCCCCGAAATCAGCGCCACTCTGCCTACTGTTTAAAGATTCAGCCCCCCCCGAAATTTTTGCTTAGCCCCCCCCGAAATTTGCCTCTAGTTGCGCCTCTGCCTGGAATTTAATTCGGATTAAAAAGGAGAAATGAAACTTAATACACGTACTCAGTACATACATGCACTCTTCACCGCACAGCTATCTCACAAACATAATAACAGTACAAAGTGGCTCAGAGAGTTAAACATCGCGGCTGACTTGGGATGTTATAGGTGGACCATACTTCTAAGGTGGGTAAATGTTACAGCTTTACGTGTAATGGCAACAGTTGCCGTTTCTATTTAAAGCACCTAGAGGTGACAGGAGCGGCGCTTTAAAAAAATGTTTTTCTTCTTAACCTTTGTCTGTTTGGGTGAGCTCCTTTCAGGCATTGGTTTGTCCGGTTGTCCGTTATGTTTCAGGGCCAGCCTAGAGGATTTTGCAGATGATTAGATTACCCAATTTACACTTTGATTTGGTGATGCACTGGAAAAAGGTTCATGTTCGCATGCCCTTTGCCAAAGCCAGCTTTTACCTGCTTTCTGAACTAATTCTGACAAATCGACATCCCCTACCCATCTTGCACATCAGCCACACTCTCATACTTGCCAAAACACATATTCAGGCGGGAGAACCCGATTTTTAAAGCCAAAAGTTACTTTATTTTTGCTTTCTCCTAACTGAAATTACCTCCTCTTCAATGCACGTTAATGGGGAAATAAATTCTCCCATTTATTTATTCTTTTAATTTTAAATTTACATCTTTCGTGTCTACACATGTTGGCATGCATGCACTGTGTCCTGAGTATTATATTTTCTCTGCATGGCATTGAGAATGAGATGAAACGTGTCCTTGTAATGTCCACATATTTAGTTCAATACCTTAAGACATGATGACATACTTGCCCCCACATATATACTGTTTTTAGTTGCAATGTTGATGCACAGGCTCCAAAATGGCTGCATATATTTGTGCCTTTGTACATGAAAACTCTCAAGGTAATGGATACGGTTATTCGTATGAAAGCACATTTTTTTTAATTAGGTATTATTTATGTATGCATTTGTTTAGTTGAATACTGCCATGAAATGTCACCACAGATTGACTAGAATTAAGCCCAATCCCTTATCCATATAGTTGCACACCTTGTGACTAACATGTTTTCATCTGACTAGTGGTGCAGTCGCACACAGAATGTTATAGTACTGTTGACTTGCATCAGCGCACTTGTCTTTTTTGGAATGTATCTATAAATGTTTCCTGAGCATGTATTCTTGAAGTAGAATGCATGACCCAGTGTGTAGTAATTGTATATCTATTCAATCCCTGGCAGCACAGCACCCAGGCTAATGTGCTGCTTGGCTAAAAACTCTAACTATCCATTGGCTGAACTCAGCTTGATTGGGCTATCTCTGTGCTTAGAAATATCAAAAACAATCTACAGAAGAATCTACATCAATTCAAATTTTATTTATTATTTTCTTTTGCAAATTCTATCCGTCTTCTTTTTTTTGGGAATTATAAATACATTTTTTTAAGGTGGTAATAAAAGTCACCATAATTTTCTCTGTGTCCATATATATAATACAAATAGTGCAAACATGAATACAGTACTATTAAATGTGCAGATTTGTGCAAGAAAAAACATACAATATAACAATATTAAATTTGTCCCCATATCAATATCTCATTAATACGAACCTCACATCCAGTCATAGCATACCACACATTCTCATTCACACATCACATTCATTGTTTTCCAGCTTAAAAATGGCTTGCTACAGAAAGAACTCATGGTGAAGATTCTTCTTTAGTACCATGGTAATGCCGCCAGCTGGAGAATGGAACAGGCCGACGCACGTTTCAGTGGATACCTGTCATTCAATCCACCTTCTTCAGGACCGCTTGCTTTCTTAAAGTTAATGCAGCAGAGGTTGATTAGGGGATCAATTGATATGTGTCAAGATGATTTCCTTGTTTAAATATTGTCTTGCTTCTTCTGAAGCTCTTATATCCCACTCTGCCAGGAGCAACAAGGTCATCCAGTCCTGATTTTATTTGCGTTATGGTATTTATAGTCTTGAGTTCATGACTGGGGAAACAAAACAAGCCCCAAATTACAAAGATACATTCAGGCAGTGCCCTGCCGTTCCCGCCCACTTTGACCACTGATTCAGAGAGATTTAGTAAGGGGCACAAGACCTTAGGAATGCGGTTTATGGCCAGTGCATGTGAGGCATTCAAGCGCGAAGCTGGCATCTGGCATCGGACTTGAAAGCAGCAGACTGCTTTCGCCAGCGCGCGCTCGGCCTCACTTCCTGCATCCCCTCTTACAACAATTAACTTTCGTTATAACTCACACCACATATGCTCGTTCCCTCCCACCCTTCCTTTGATGTCCGCTTTTCTTGTTGTTTACAAACCGCGCCACACACTGCTGCACGCCACACACTGCTGCACGCCACATACTGCTGCACGCCGCACACTGCTGCACGACGCACACTACCGCACGCCACACACTGCTGCATTACACACTGCTGCATTACACACTGCTGCATTACACACTGCTGCACGCCACACACTGCTGCACGCTGCACACTGCTGCACGCAGCACACTGCTACACGAAACACTGCTGCACGCCACACACTGCTGCACGCCACACACTGCTGCACGCTGCACACTGCTGCACACCGCACACTGCTACACGAAACACTGCTGCACGCCACACACTGCTGCACGCCGCACACTGCTACACGAAACACTGCTGCATGCCACACACTGCTGCACGCCACACACTGCTGCACGCCACACACTGCTGCACACCGCACACTGCTGCACGACGCACACTACCGCACGCCACACACTGCTGCATTACACACTGCTGCATTACACACTGCTGCACGCCACACACTGCTGCACGCTGCACACTGCTGCACGCCGCACACTGCTACACGAAACACTGCTGCACGCCACACACTGCTGCAAGACGCACACTACCGCACGCCACACACTGCTGCATTACACACTGCTGCATTACACACTGCTGCATTACACACTGCTGCACGCCACACACTGCTGCACGCTGCACACTGCTGCACGCCGCACACTGCTACACGAAACACTGCTGCACGCCACACACTGCTGCACGCCACACACTGCTGCACGCCGCACACTGCTGCACGCCACACACTGCTGCACGCTGCACACTGCTGCATGCCACACACTGCTGCACGCCACACACTGCTGCATGCCGCTGCACGCCACACACTGCTGCACGCAGCACACTGATGCACGCCGCACACTGCTGCATGCCGCACACTGCTACTTGAAACACTGCTGCACGCCACACACTGCTGCACGCCACACACTGCTGCACGCCACACACTGCTGCTCGCCGCACAATGCTACACGAAACACTGCTGCACGCCACACACTGCTGCACGGCACACACTGCTGCACGCCGCACACTGCTGCACACCACACACTGCTGCACACTGCTGCATTACTCACTGCTGCATGCTGCACGACACTGCTGCACGCCGCACACTGCTGCATGCCGCACACTGCTGCACGCCGCACACTGCTGCACGCCGCTGCACGCCACACAGTGCTGCATGCCTCACACTGCTACACGAAACACTGCTGCACGCCACACACTGCTGCACGCCGCACACTGCTGCATGACACACACTGCTGCACGCCGCACACTGCTGCACGCCGCACACTGCTGCACACCTCACACTGCTACACGCCTCACACTGCTGCACGCCACACACTGCCGCACACTGCTGCATGCCGCACACTGCTGCACTCCACACACTGCTTTTATGCGAGTTTATGCTACTGACACTGTAAATGACAATGCCTTTTATTTGTTTTAAAACCAAAACATAAATAAAAGCCATTGTAATTTTACAATGCCAATAGCTTAAACTCTTATAAATGCGAGACCTATTGCATTGCAAATGCTTGTTTTTATTTGCAATCTGCAGGCCAGGCAGCAGTCTTTATCCGGAATTGCTGACTGCCCATTCACTTTTTCTGATAACTGCTGACTGGATTCGTGCTTAACCGAAGAACTATCTTGAGAATGCATTATATCGCTGATCATTTTTGAAAGTTTAAAATAAGCAGCACTGTTATCACCCGTTAAATCACTGCCAGCTTTCAGAGAGAAAAGCAGATGTGAGTTAGGGCCCGGCCTGCCCTCCACACGGCCCGGCATGCTTCAACAGCGGAACACCTGCTTTATCAAGACCCCCGAACTTGTCAGATTCAGGCCAGTGGGGGCTGTTGGAAAATATGACCGAAAAAAGGCAGCTTCTACTAAACTGACACCAATGTCGGGAATTCGAATGTCACATCCAGATCAGCTGATGGGCGCGGGTTGCACTGTCGGCTAGCCGCCGTGTGAGCGGCTGGGTACCAGCCTGCTGTGGTTTACTCGGATGAAATGGCGTATTGACCCTATAGCTGTAGTCTTAGGAAAAGTAATTGTTATTCTGCCTCTGCAACACCTTGTTGCCAGTGGCAATGTAATTAAAGCTGTGAGGACTCATTTTCCATTTTTATCTCTTAAGCTTGTGTGAATCAGAAGCTATTTGTCTGTAGTAAGTGAGAAAATGCACCACTAGGCCGAATGTTTATTTATGATTTTGGTGGTCATCCTTTAGAGAGCGGAGGTGGGCGTGCAATCTCACAGTAGTGTGTCGTTGTTTTCTTCATAAAATACATTTATGTAATGCGTTTATAGATGTGTGTGTGGCTGGTGACGTTTTGTTTTACTTTCTTCGCTTTCTCTATTAAAAATTCCAACTGGCTAAGAGGATTTTCTCAATTTAGTCATACATTTAATCTTCACTGAAATGAGTGATGACTTCTTATAATAAAAAGTTGACAGGCTTACATCGCGCACCGGAGGATTAGTTTCCCTTGGTGATGAGGTTTTCTTTTGTGCATCGTGTGTCTGTTTGATGGAGGTTTAACAGAAAGCATTTTGGCAGAAATTGGATGCAGCAGGGATCATCTGGAGATGGCTGCTGTTTGATATTAACTGCACACGGTGACTTTTTTTCTCTTCCCTTTTTCCTTTCCTCTGTCTTTTTTTTTTTGCAGTATTCAGTCACTAGATGGGAAATGCCGCGCTTTTCCTCTATCTGCTTGAAAAGAGTGGCTGACAAGATATATATTAACCACTCTCTGTCAGCCCTCCCAAGAATTAGATGAAATGTGTGTGGTTCTAAAAAGACATGCACAACAGTATGATGCGCTACACACTAGGAATGTTTCGATGATTCATATTTGATCATAGCATAAGTATGAATAGGTCTCGCCTTTGGGACCTTATAGTTGATGTTGTTGTACCAATGATATTGTGTTCCATAACTAAATATTTATAAGGTCCCAAAGGCGAGACCAATTGGCTATGCCAATGCTTGTTTTACTTGCAGTTCATACATTGTAGTCCTTCTAGAATGGCACAGTGAGGTATGAAGGACATGTGGCTTCTACACCTTGTAACCCTCCTTGTCCTTTGTAAACATACTTTATATTGATATAAACACAAATAATTTATTGTCAATGTATAACTGTAAAGCGCTCTGACGCCCTGCTTTGGGATGAGTAGTGTTAAAGCGCTATACAATAAATAAAACAAACTAGTGGTATTTAAATTATATATATAAATATGGAGTGACCAACACATCTGACATTATTGAGTTTGAGTTTGAGTTTGAGTTTAAAATATTTCTTAAGCGCACGTACACCGAGCGGTTTACAGTGCATGCAGATCTCTTATATACAGGGACTGAACAAAGTCAAAAGCATTTCTCTCTTAAGTACCTTTGAAGTGATACAATTGGAGCCCTTTGTTTTCCCTCCATTGCATCTAGGTGTGAGGCTCCTGTTAGCTCCCAGCCAGGATACTCCAACAAAAAGAGGCCTAAGGCCCCTTGACTCCGGGATGTGTTGTGGACGAGCTGGAATCTGTTAAGCCTCTTCTCCAGCACGGTGCTGCTTGGAACAAAAGCAGACAATGTGCAGGCGCTGCTGAAAGTGTCCTGGTGTCAAAAAATGACACTCTGAGTTCAACGTATTTCCCTGAATTCCTGAAGAAGCAGGAAATGAACATGCCACTCCACCGAAAGTGGCCATCTATGCATCCGGGTAGACGGCGTCTACCCTCTGAAAATAATGGGTCCACCCTCGATTCGAGCTCAGCACTAACATTACGAAGCCCCCAGGTTAGGTGGAAAGGGTTCCCCTTTGCCCTTCCGGTGTGCCCCTTCACGTAGACCTTAGTCTGGTATCTCCATGGGTATGTTCAGTCCTAATCAAGGAGCTATTTCCAGGTATTTTGTGAAACTGTTCTTTTGTTAGCTGCCTATTGAGTAGTGGAAACTGTTCCTCTTTAGAGGGCTCTGACATCCATTTGGGTCATGTTGGCGCTATATGAAGCCACACTTAAATAAATAGATAAAATGCCTTAACAATATGTGTCAGTGTCAGGTGTGTAACAATACGGAAGTTTGCCCCTTGGCCAAGTAGGTGGATAAGCCCCTCTGACACCTATAGAGACTTTCAAGGTGAGGGTGGCAGGTGGCTGAGGGGGCTCCCCCACGACCAGTAGCCTTTGTCCCCCTGCAGCAGAGGCATGTGGGGCCCTGTGTTACACCACTGGTTGATGTCGAAGGAGTTGCCCTTCGGTCGTGCCGAACCTATCAACATTTATTCCAGTAATAATGCGCAAAAATAAAATAATGTAAATGTGTTGATCTACTGATGCAAATACCATGTAAAGAAATGACCAGTTATCACTCTCTGTACTCCATGCAATGTACTATGCACTGTTGCTCTGCCCGTGTTGTTTGAACTGTTAGTGACATTAAATAATAAAAGATCCCACCCACCTACCCCCACCCACACACACCAGGTGTTCAAGCACTGCATTTCTCCAGAAACTCTCCAGCTCCTTGAAGCTGTACGGTTTTGCAGGAGCAGGGTGGGATCTGGTCTCTGGAAATGCCTGCCTCCCGAACAGCAGACACAGCCTGATCACAGCAAATTCCCTGAACCCATGAGGCATATCTGCTTAGGCAGTAATCGATTCTAGCACGCAGTTAGCGCCAGAAAGCCAAATAAATGACAACAACGCCCGTAATATCCGCGTTTAACACGCGGTATTTCCTGTACAGAACATCTCCATTATCACTTCCGTTTCCAGCACCCCCATTTGTACCTATTTGCCAATTGTCAGTGTACGACTGTTTCATGTAAACAAAGTGATAGGGAACAGATCCCAAAACCCACAAAGTCATTTGATGATCTTTTCTTGTGAGATATTTCAGTCAATACTATTTGTGAAATTGTGACAAAATAAATAAAGTAGTTGGTTCATTTTAACGTTCCGATAAAACATGTATGGCATCGTAGCATCTTCCCTTTGAATACTGCTGCTAGTGTCCCCATCTCACCTGTACCAGGTCATGTCTATGTTCATAACTGAGTGCGTTTGTTTCTCCTCATGAGTCTGCTCGAATATCGATGGTCTGTGATGAGATACAGTACACTAGGAACAAAATGGCTGCTGGGCAGTTAATAAAAAATATGTAATTGATTTATTTTTTGTGAAGGATGCTGTACGGACAAAACTAGAGCCTTAAGCTGTCGAAAGTCTTGCAGGGGTCTCAGTCAGCTCATCAGTATGCGTCAAACCCACCCAGCCATGTGAGAGGGTGCTTAGACTCCACGCACATTCAATCCTTGGACTCTCCGCTTAGATTAAGAGGGATGGTAGTTTCCAGCCATTTGCAAGTCCTGGATTTCTGGAGGTAATCAACAGTACTCCTGGCCGCCTTGTCTTTGCTCTCTTCCTGGCACAATTGATGTATCGCCTCCACAACAGTCTATTAATGCCTGGGTTTGTCACAGAAAAACCCTCTTTCTAATTTTTTGATTTCACCCTTTGCTGTCTCATAATGTTTGGAACCAGCAACATCGCTACCTATAAAGGTAATTCTGAAAACATGCCACAATCTCACCTTGTCTAGGAGGAGAATAAAGACAACAGCAGTAGATGTAAAGCTGGTTACTTCAAGTAATCGAGAGATTACCTCCTTGCCCTCATCTTCCATGTTCTCTTCCTGAAGTAATTGAGGCTACATCGAGGAGGCGATCAGAATTAGTTGGGAGACGACTCCATTAACCACAAACCCTACACCAGTGATACTCAAAGTAGGGCAGGCGGCCCTGCTACCCTCTGCATGCAGTTAACAGCAGCCTTACTCAACTCAGCAGTATCATTTAACAAGCATTGGCCACGTGGCAGTAAAAGTAATGCCGCGCGGCCGTAAAAGAGAAAGTCATCGCGATCGCTCTGAAAGCGAAAGTGATCGCGATTGCGATGAGGCGCTAAAGCACGAGTTTTCAAAGTGCTGCTGAAGGCTAGCGCTTCGCGCGTGCACGCTCGCGTGAACGCAAGCGCTAGGCCAGCCAGCAGCACTTTGAAAACTCACCTCCAAAATTTCTCTCCGAGCCAGCGCATGCGCTGGGCTCAGCGAGACCTAAAAACCCATATCAATCTAATTTTCGCATTTGAGGGCATTTTCGGCAAATTAGTTTTTTGAAGAATCGTATTTGCATCAGGTATTTAGTCTAAATGTATGGTTTCAGCAAATCTTGATGAAGAATCAGTTCTGACTGAATTTGATTTCATGATTTTTCACATAATCTCCAAATTCAATAAACTATTCAGGAGTTCAATCCTCTATAAACCCTTTCATTGTACTGGTTTGTTGATTAAAAACCCAAAACGTTCTTTTTCCATCCCTGATTTAAATTGAACCCAGCTCGAACTCCTCAAACTCTGGGTGAAGAGCCCTTGAATGCAGGTGCCATTTTCATTTCTATGGCACTCTTGTATCAGTAGAGTGGCTTTAAAATACTGGCACCTCGTCATCGCAAGGCGTTACGGTGCATGCATGTATTTAGATCGTTTATAATTGTTCCCTGACAGCTGGTGAGGTTGCCAGTTTGTGATGCAACAGGCTCAGTGTGGTGCGACATATGGGAAAGATTGAAAGGGCCACACGTACTTACTTTTGGTGTAGGGAAGCACCGCAAGCCTTCATGCTGCGCTGCCCAAAGTCCAAAGAAAAGGGCAGGAATGAGCCATGTCTAAGAGATACGCCGCATTCCTGTCCACTTTTTCTGTGCTGGTGCATTAATGGATGCCTAGTGCCAACGTAGGCACCCTTGCACCATGGTGCAAGAGTGCCTGCATTGAAATCAGGTTGTTTTCGTGCAGAAAGGGACACCTTCCGTCACAAAAACTGCCATTACGCCATCCTTAGAGAGGCGTAGGCTTTTGATGCATTCCCAGGTTTACAGTATCTTGTAAATCTGGGAATCTGTCAAATTCCATAGAATCCCCCACCACAATGCCCATGGCATGCCTCCCTATCGCAATGTGAGGCAACACCATATGTACGAAGCAATGAAAAGCCACGCAGGATGGCTACATCTTGCCTTGTAGATATGGCCCTGCATTGTTCACTGCCAGAGCATCATTAAAAGTGACATTCCGGCAGCGCACAGGGCTTGTAAATGAGCCCCAAAGTGTTCAGAAATAATGTTGACATGTTCATCAAGGCCTGGATCTTAAGCAATATTGAGGAGGGACAAAAAGGAATTTGAGCGGAGGATCACTACTCTTTATGGGAAAGTGCAGAGATTGAAATATTTGTATGTGGCGGTGCCATGCTTGAGGGTTCGAAATGTGCTTTGAGTGTGGCATAGAGAAAAACGACTACAGCTAAGTGGATGGTAGAATCTCATCTTGCTGCATGCATGGGTTAAGTGGGAACTGTAACTGTGTCAAGCTGTATACTAGAAAGGATGCAAGGATCAGATTATATGTTTGAAGTCTGTTTAAGAGATGATGAAATCCTGTGTTGGAGAACAGCCAGATTTTGATGGCACCACAGAAAGCACATTAATCATGAATATTTCTACATTGTGTAAGAAAAGAGACGTACAGTTTACAGATTAGGTGAACAAAGTTGAGCATCTAATATGAGGTTGGTTAAACTTCTGTATTTCTACCCCGAGAGTGGTCTTTGAAAGAAGACAGCATCTGAGTCTATAGACCGATGGTGGGTCCAACTCTTTGTGGAGTATGGTGGGTGCCAAACTTGAATGAGATTGATATGGCTATGTGATACCAGTCCAGACTGACAGAGCTAAATGTATGTGGACTTTTGCTTGAAGATGGAGAAACAGTGTTGCCCTTTCATCTGGATTTATTAGAATTTAGGTAAAAGCTGTTCTGATGCTCCATGATAGAAACTATTGGCGTAGCCGATATGCGAAGGAACAAATGTGACAGATGTGTGTGCCTAAAAGCGAAAATCAAGATGGTAAAAGTTAACCTGAGTAGACAGATGATGGAATGAAAAGTTGAACGCCAAGTTGATCTGGAGTCCGAGGATAAGGTTTGCATTCACTGTGAAGCAGAGACATTTTATTGTAGATGAGGGAGAAGATGAGGTGCCCAGGATACCAAGCCAACAAGGTAACAGCATCTCACATGACAAATATCAACATCAAAAACACATTTTTATTTGGGGTAATCTAGTCATGTACAGGGAGTAGAACATCTAGTTTCAGTTACCACATATATCACTCTCAATTAATATATTATTAAGGCACTGTAATTTATTTATAATTAGCAATAGGACTTTTATTATTAGGATTAAGTTCAAGTGAATGTATACATATATATATATATCGGCAAAGCATTCTCCTCTCTCGTATCCGACCAGCTGAGCAGAAGGGAGCACGGACCACAAGATTCTTTTCAAATATCTGTTCGTTTATTCAAGACTTAAACAAACAAGGCAGCCATTACGCGTTTCATCCCTCCTGGGGGACTTGATCACATGACGCAGTTTATCCAATGGCATACGGTATTTAAAGGAAAAACATTTTTTTACATTTCATACATCATGTCATCTGATTGGGCAGTACTTCAACAAAGGTTTCCTTTATAAATTTCATTTCCGCTTGATGGTTAATCAGCATAGGTGTATGGTAGGTCATTATTATTTGAACCTTCACGTAAAATTTCAGGATAAATCCTGTTATGCTCACCTTTCAATTTTAGTAATATCGAGCTATTGTTATTTGAACCTTCACATGAAATCTCTGGCTAAATCCTGTAATGCTCACCTTTAAATACTAGTGATATCGGTTCAGAAAATTTGGGCCCAATTTATTGGTAATCCCAAATAAAAATATGATAAAATTGAATAAAATGCAGTAAAATAACACTCATGTTGATCCTGATGGAATGAGGTTGAATAATTGTCACTGGTGCCACTTATGGCTTCTCAAAAGGTCAAGAGAAAAAAATCATGAAATATATAAATATATAAAAAATGACGATGAATGAACATATACATATATTTGAACACAATCTGTGTGTGTATATCTGTTCAAAAATTTCTCTTATTGTGTTAGAGCCCAACATATTCTAAAATTCAGTCATATGAATAAATATCCTGAATAAATATATTTAAATAACAACAATTCATAATTAGGATGGTTAAAAGGTTAAAAAGTCAATTGTGCATAAATATATATATAATAAAACACACATAAATATACACAATAAATAATGAACCTTAAATATTGAATATTAAATACCACAATATCTAAAACCATCAATTGTTCATGTCTCCAAGTTATCCATGTTGGTTCACACGTTGCCTCACCAATTTGTGGACAAAAATGTCTCTTAAGTCTAAGAGATCTACATTGAGTTGAGTAGAGTCAACTGGATCAACACATTGTGATGAGCATATATCCCAATTTATAAGTGTAGTGAACCTCTGTTAGTGCCTGCCTGTTAGATGACAAACAATAGTGAAAGACTTAGTGCCCAACATGGTGGAACAAGATTTTTTTTCTTTTTTTCTTAAAAACATGTACTTAAAATACAATATAGGTACATATAAAAACATTCATATTTGATTGTGTGCTAAAAAATACCTAAAAACACCGTGATAAAAACTAATGTGGTTGAAAAGAAAGGGAGAAGTAGATGTTTCAGGTGGCGACAAATGGGGACCCTTAGTTTTATAATTGTTAAAACTACCAATGAATGTGTCATTGCCACAATATTCTCATAATTGTGATTTGTTAAGGAAAGTTTATGTATTGAGTAGTTCAAAGGTCCAGGCAGATGTTATTCGATAGCGTGGCAGGAAGGCTAAAGCGACTCAAATATTGGAAAGACTGTAAACGGACAACCTGGTTATAGACTTGCATGTAGCTCCTCAGAGCTATTGAGTCCATTTGGGTGTTTGCTGTCCAAATTTAAAATGTAATGCATTTCCAATAATCTAAGGGACTTTTCCCTGTCACCCCTCTTTTATTTTTAGTTACAGAATCTATAAAAAAGTATTTGAGGTCTTTGGGGTTGCCCTCATGCTTTTCATGAAAGTGCCGTGCTACCGGGTATGCCTGGTCCTTATTCGTAATAGCTCGTAGGTGTTGGAGTACTCTTTTGTGGCCTGGCAGTATAGTACTCCCTATGTACCTTAAATTGCAGGGGCACTCCAACACATACACCACATGGTCTGTCTTACAGTTAAGGGCTTTGGTAATGACTTTGTCAGGGCCGCCAAAAGGAGTTGGATAGCTGGACAAGGATACGCCATGCTGACAGGCCTTGCAGGTCTTACATTTAAAAAAGCCTAATCTTTGGGCCAGCCAAGATCCCTTGGCTGCAATTCCGCAAGGGTCATTGTCAACAAGAGAATCCTTCATGGAAATCCCTTTCCGATAAGTCAATGAGGGTTTTTTTGGTACCATTGTGCCAATGATTGGATCTTGTTTGACAAGGTACCAATGTTTGTTGAGGATTTTTCTCACTGACATTTGATGATGATTGTAATCTAGGATGAATCTAAAGTCATCAACAGTATTGTCGGGGACCAAAGGCTGTATCCTCTTGTCTGGTATTTTATCTGTGTTTTGGAGGTTAACTTTTGTGAGAGCTTTGTCTAGGCATTTCTTGTTGTATCCTCTAGCCCTGAATCTGTTAATGCAATCCTGTTGTGCTGCTTTCAAGGCTTCTTGGTGGCTACAAATGCGCTTGATGCGTTAGAGCTCACCATAAGGGATGCTCTGTATAAGATGGCTTGGGTGCGCACTGCTTGCATGTAGGATAGCATTTCCCGCCGTGGGTTTCCTGTGTAGCCTAGTTTCTAGTTTGCCTTGTTCCACATAAACTTCTACATCCAGAAATACTATATTTGTTTTACTTGTATTGGATGTAAAGTGGAGATTGAGATCATTATTGTTAAGCGATTCAATAAATTCCGAAGCTCCCTCCTCTGTACCTTGCCAAACAAAAAATAAATCATCAATGAATCTCAGCCAGCATTTGACATTGCGCTCAAAAGTTTCAGAGTGTTTTACCATGAGGACCTGCTCCTCCCACCAGCCCATGTGTAGACATGCATAGCTGGGGGAGAAGCTGGCCCCCATCGCTACACCTCTCAGTTGTTGATACATGGTATTCTGAAACATAAATATGTTATTCATAAGACACAGTTCGACCATATTAACAAGCATTTTGTTATGTTCTTCATACTGTGCACCCTTCTTAGCCAAGTAATATTTCATGGCTCGTAGACCATCATTGTGTCTGATAGAGGTGTAAAGTGACGTAACGTCAAGAGTAATTAGGAAGTATCCATCAATCCATTTAAGGTTCTTGATTTTGGAGAGAAAGTCACCAGTGTCTTTGATGTATGACCTTAAATTTTGTACATGTTCTTGAAGGAAATAGTCGACATAGACGGAAGTGTTCTCAAAGATGCTGTTGCGTGCAGATATTATAGGTCGGCCCGGAGGGCTGGTTTTGTTTTTATGCACCTTCGGTATGAAATAAAGAATCGGGATTGTTGGATTGGATTTCCATAGATATTTGTATTCATCTGAGGATAGCAAGCCCTTTTCTCGCCATGCCATCAAAGTAATACGGTAAGAAGTATGCGTTGCATTCCAAGCCACTCTGTTACTATTACTATAGCACGACTTATCTTCCAGATGTCTCATCGCTTCTTTAATGTACTCCTCTCTTTTCCAGAGCACCACATTGCCTCCTTTGTCGGCGCCCCGCACGACTATTTCCTTGTCTTTTTTGATTTTGGTTATCAAAGAATGATATTGCAATTCCTGTACATTCTTTTTGCTGCGTCTTGGCTCATTATGTGTCATTCTGTTTAGGCCTTTCAAATCAGTAATAACTTTTTCTTTAAATAAATCAATGGTATCTTTAAGCATCAAAGGATAAAATGAGGAAGGTGGTTTAAATGGTGTCGCACACTTTATGGTTGTAGATGATTGAGTATTGGTAGGAAAGGTTTCATGAGATTCACTTGTTTGATTCCCTTCACAGGCTAAAACATAGAGTGTGTCAATCAATGATTCAGAATCAGGCATGGTATTAGATTCATTGACCATTCCTTGTGTCAGTAACCTGTGACTGCCTGGTGTAGCTTCAATTGCTGTATTCTTCTTCCTGGCCATCGCGTGGAATTTTTTCAATTTTAATTTCCTGACACTTTTGTAAATGTCAACTCTAGACTTGGAGTAGTTGAATGTATTTTCCGGGCAATAAGAGAGACCCAAAGCAAGTATTTGTGATTCAGCTTTGTTCAGAATCATGTCTGTTAGATTGATGACTGTCATATTGTTAGAAACATCATCTGCAGTATTGGGATCTATTTCTTCCAGTATCTCCTCTGTTGCTTTTTTGGATACTTTTTGTATGATCCTTCTTCTCTGGGCTTTTCTCCTCTCTCTCCGTTTTTTATTTTTGATTGTTCCTGATTTTCCCCGGTTTGTTATTTTCTTGGCCTGAGGGATTGTAGCCGTTCCATACATAAAAAATCCACTTCATCTGTGAGGGAGTGCCTGCGTGCTGTATTTGCTTTGGCTTTATCAGTTTCTGATCCACTTTCTGCTGCTGAACTTCCCTCTGATGCGGATGTTAAGTCAATTTGTTGGTTGACCCTTGCCACCTCTTTTTTCCTTGTGTCTGTATTATCTGCTTTGAGCGAATCAAACTTTCTAGCAAAGGTGAATATTCGGCCTTGTTCATAGTCGCATCTGTCTCTATGAAATTTGAATGTCTTACGCTCCCTTATTACGTCTTCCTCTTTTTTGAGTCGTTTTTTCATATCGGTTTTTAGTTTTGCAATGTCATCCTGCTGCTCCATTTTCTCCAATTCTTTATTTAAGGACTCAATTTCATCCGCCAGTTTGATACAATCCTTTTCTGCATATTTAACTAGGATAAAAAGCAATTTGCGGGAAGACTCGAGATTGGTTTTGGCCCATTCGCGCATCATATCGCGGTCCGGTCCTTCATAGCTGGGGGCTATGAGTATCCTCAGACCGCGGGGAATCCTCCCTACATCAATATAGCGCTGCAAGGACTTTGCTTCCCACCAACGTTTTTGTTCAGTTCTCATTGCCTTCTCAAGTTGTTTGAATATATATATATATATATTCACTGAAAAAAACATAGGTTTCAGGGACGTAATAGTTCGAAATTAGCATTTAAAAAACCTTAGAAATTCACTGAAAAAACCATAGGTTTCAGAGACGTTATAGTTAATTGGACATTTGACTCATATAAAACCAGTGAAATTCGCCTGTTATAGTTAGTTGAGCTAACTATAACTCGCGCGCTCGCAATGCACTGCTGATGACGTCACATATTACATCACTCATGACATGGTCAGTGACATCACTGATGACATCTCAAATGACATCACTCATGACATCACTGATGACATCATCCAGTGAATGTGTTTTTCTGTAAACTGTAAATATTTTTCTTATATATCTATGCCAAGGTCTATTGAAGAATGAGTCGATGTATAAGTGCCTGAATGGATTATTTAGTAGATGCATGACTGATTCTATAAGTCACTGATTCAACGTATGTTACTGAATGCAGGATCAGTGACTAAACTGTTTGAATGTCTCTATTAGTCTCTCAGTTGGTGTGTAAGCAGGTGCATGGGTTGGTAAGTAGCTACATCAGTGTCTATATGGGTTATTTATTGTTTGTATAAGTATCTGTATGGGTGTCTGAGTGTCCATCTGGGTGGGTGAGGGGTGTCTGACTCTGTGCATACATGACTGAATAGCTGTTTCACTGGTTCTATACATTCAAAACTGCATCTCGGAAGGGCTGTATGGGTAGCTAACTGTGTGTACAGGTGTATTGATTAGTGAATTTATGTCTCAGTTGTATATATGTGAGTAACTATATATGTTTTTAGACAGTATATGTGAGTGTTGGGGTGTATAATTGACTAGACATGAGAGAGAGTGATTGCAAAAGTGTGTACATACACAAATGTGTACTTGTATTAGTGATTGTATAGGAGAGTAAGTATGTGATAGTATCTATATCAATAAGGGAAGTGGTGTTTGTATAAATAAGTCAGGTGGTGTGTACATATCTGCATAGGTGAGAACATGGGTGTGTGAAGAGGTGTGTCAGACTATCACGTGGATGATGTCATCAGTAATGTAATTTGAGATGTCATCAGTGATGTCATGAGTGATGCCACTGACCATGTAATGAGTGATGTAATATGTGACATCATCAGCAGTGCATTGCGAGCGCGCGTGTTATAGTTAGCTCAACTAACTATAACAGGCAAATTTCTCTGGTTTTATATGAGTCAAATGTCCAACTATTTATAATGTCTCTTAAACCTATGGTTTTTTCAGTGAATTTCTAAGGTTTTTTAAAGACAAATTCCTATCTATAACGTCTGTAAAACCTATGTTTTTTCAGTGAATTTCTAAGGTTTTTTAAATATCGAACTACTATTGTGCTATTTGTCATAACTACTGTTTTTCTAACTTTTCAACTACATAAAATTGACTGCAAAATTACTATGTAATGTAATATATTTCACAAATTACAGTGAGTTTTTCAATAATACAAAATAATTTAACATTCAGAAAACAACTTTTCTCCCTTTTTTTGCTGTCATCAGCTATTACTTAACTTCACTATTCACAGTGATGTCAGAGTAGTTTCCTTATAAACAGAAGGGATTAAAAAACAATCAACAAGATTGTTAAAAACAACAAATCCCTAATTCTCACAAATATAATACAAAATCAACACAAATAACACATCCAATGCTATTTCCAATCTTCAAATCTTACCTTTACTTTGTAGTTTCTGTGAACATTTTCCAATACGCCAAATAATGTATCAAAAATTTCGCTTTGAAAGCATCCAGTATAAATTCCTTGAAGTATCTTTACACCTTCCCACAAACACGAATGGTGTATCTAAAATCTTTGTTTCACAAATATCAAGTATGAGTTGGGTAATTCATAAGGCAATCTCGGTTTTGTTTCCAAGTGCGTATCGTTGCAGTTACTCCAACCATTATTACATTTTAAATAAACTGTATAATGTCAACTTGTGGTAGTACTTCCAGCATGGAAAATAATAGCAACTGTTGCAAAAGTTCTTCCAGAAATAGATACTTGACCAGCAACAACATTTTTAATTTTGGTTTCCACTTTTCTTCCATTTGGTCTACTGCGTTGTAGCATTATAATCAAATAATTTCCATATCTTTGAAGGCATAATGTAGATAGCATTGTTGATTTACAATGAGAACAGATCATTTCGTGATCTGCTTCTTTTAGTAATTTGGAAAATGGTATAGATTTGCAGTCAGGTATTGTCAAATATAGAAATCGTTCTCTGTCAACAATAGTGCTTGAAGTTAACAACCACTGTTCACATTTATGTTCCCATTTGTAACTGAGTCCAATTAAACTCTCAATCTGAATTCCTTCATCTTCTAGTACTCCAAGTATAACCGTCAGAAATTCTTGTGCATCTTGCTGTATATTAGCACTGAACGTTAAAGATCCAGTACGTGTATCCCACAGTTGGCGAATACTAGAAGCAGAATGAATCTTACTTATATCAGTTCTCAATTCTTGAAATAAAGTGTAGAGTGCAGAACATAACGTTTTTTCCTGACTTTCCATAATTTCACCACACACATCTTCAAGATAAAATATAACATTTAGAATGATATTACCATAGCAGTTGACACCAGAAGCATTTTCTAATTGGTATCCAACAACTTCATCACTTGTTTGTATTTTCTGCTTCTTTACATCTTTTTTTTCTGTTGATTTTCTTTCTGCTTTTTAACCATAGTTAACTCTTCAACATATTTGCATTTTGAACACACAACACATTTCTCATAAATAGGATAGCCACCTAAATGGGGAGCATAAAGCCTTCTCAAACGATTATATTCTCTTACACAATTAACATCAGCACTAACCGTGTTCTCATCAAAATCAATTAAATACAAACCAGACAACGTTCTAACTCGAGATAATGCAACATATACCATTCCCTCTTTAAACACAGTTTTTCCAACATTTACCAAAGCATTATCTACACTTAAACCTTGTGATTTGTGAATGGTTATTGCATATGCTAAACAGAAGGGAAACTGTTTTCCACGAACATACAAGTCTTTTACAAGCAAAAAAAGTGCGGCAGAACGTGCAATCTGTCTTACCTCTGCAATCTGATCAAATTTAACTTTCAAAAATTCAATTCCATTTCTATTTTGATATTTCACAAAATCAACAACTTTCCCCATTGCTCCATTCACTAAACCTTCTTCTACGTTCAGATTGCGCTTCAAAAATTACCCGACAGTTTAAACATACATCTAAATTCTTTTCTAAGCCAGCAGTATTTGATACAGACTTTTCCAAAGAATCCAATTTAGTCTGAATGTGAACCAGTAGTTTTTTTAGGATAACTGGTCAAAACTTTAATTAAAAAACTTTTACCTGTCCCAGCTTGACCACTGATGTACATCAGAAGAGGTTTAAAAGATGAACACAGACATCCTTTTTTTTCATGCAACAAACCATGTTCTATCCGTTCTCTCACTTGCACATATATTTCTTTCTGTACAACATTTACTTGTTCTTCTAACTTTTCCAATGTTATATATTCTCCTCGTAAGCTTGTTGCATTGCAATTTCGACTTCATGCATAGCAATCGCTGCTTCATTTTCCAGCATTGGTTGTCCAAGAGGATCTTGACTACATGGACCACTACTTTGACTATCTTGAGAACTTTCATGAGCTATTCCAGCTATAATAGTCTTTTCCTGTTCAACTTCATCATTCAACATTTTTAAATATGTAGGGAAAATTGGACATCGAGTGCTATCTTTACAAGCATTAAAAGAATCTTCGTAGCAGTCAAACTCTCCAAGTAATTAAATTTCGCTACGCCATGGTTTAAACAGCTGCAGAAGTGCTAAATAGTAAAATTCTCGCTTATCCGGAGTCTCACAACTAAGTTTCTTGTGGTTTATAAGATTACCCTTTGCATGTTTTACTAAACAACCATGACATCCAACTACTGCAAAAGTTCCTTCTTTTAAATTATCTTTAACATTTCTTTTGAAGCTGTAATGTTGAAGTACTTCATACAGACATGGCTGTTCCAGATGTTGACTCCTTTTCGGATAGTATTTATTTATTTATTTATTTATTTAAGAAGCTTATAAAGCGCACAGCTACCCCCCAGAGGGGGTGTCCCGGCGCTGTAGACCTGAGTGCTTAGAAGAGAGGTAGATTAATGAAAGGTGAACAACCAGGTTTTCAAGTTGCTGCAAAAAAAAGAGATTCTGAAGGAAGAAACCTAAGCTCAAGTGGAAGGCTGTTCCAGAGTTTGGCCGTCATGACGGTAAAAGCTCTACCGCCCATTCTGGAGCGATGAAAACGAGGAACCGTAAGAAGGCGTAGATTATTAGACCGCAAAGATCTGGCCGATTGAGAAAGCACGAGTCTCTTTCTCAGATAACCTGGGCCTGATCCATTAAGGGCGCGAAAGGCAAAAATCAGCATCTTGCACTGGATGCGACGAGAAATGGGGAGCCAATGTAACTGCTTTCGGTAGGACGCAACCGACTGACGATAGGGGATATTGCCAATTAGTCTTGCTGCCGCATTCTGAACAATCTGAAGACGTTCAATTAGGTACAAAGGGGCGCCGGCATAAAGACTATTGGCGTAATCCAGATGTGATGTGATCAGGGCATGAATGACAGTTCTGCGAGCATCCAAAGGCAGATATAGGAAGATCTTTCTAATCATACGCAACTTCCCAAAGCAGGCTGCCGTGACCTTACTAATTTGAGCCTTGCAGGAAAGGTCATTGTCAAATTGAAAGCCCAAGTTGCGAGCTGTTAGAACAGGTGCGGGAGGGGGGGTTGAGCACAGATGGCCACCACAGAGTGGCAGGAGGGATGGATTTCTGATTAAAGAATAAGACCTCCGTCTTATCGGTGTTAAGTCTCAGATGGTTAACAGACATCCAGGAGCATATGTTGCTCAAACATATGCGGAATCTGGCGAAGCTGGAGTCTGAGTGATCTCTGAAGGAGAACATAAGCTGAGTATCGTCAGCGTAGGAGATCACCCTAATACCCCAAGACTCCACTACCTCAGCCAGAGGTGCAAGATACACGTTAAAAAATAGAGGGCTGAGGGAAGAGCCCTGAGGCACCCCACAAAAGAGGGGTTTGCCCTCTGATTCAAACAGATTAAGAAGGACTTTCTGAGTTCGTCCGGTAAGAAAGGAGGCAATCCAAGCTAAAGCAGAGCCTCCCAATCCAAACTGCATTAGACGATCCAGTAGAATTTCGTGAGATACTGTATCAAACGCGGCGGATAGGTCGAGGAGGACCAACATGGCCTCCTCACCCCTATCCACACACTCACGGATCGTTTCAGAGACCTCTAAAAGAGCAGTCTCAGTGCTAAAGCCAGTTCTGAAACCTGACTGTGAGTCATGCAGTAATGAGTTGGTTTCTAAATACTCTGTCAATTGTAGCTGCACAGCCTTTTCCAGGACCTTCGCAGGTTTAGGAAGGAGGGAGATGGGTCGATAGTTACAGAATTGCATTGGATCCGCATCCACTTTTTTCAAAATGGGAACTAATAGGGCCTCCTTCCAGACAGACGGGAACTGGCCCGAGCGCAGTGAGGTATTCCAAATGGAAAGGAAAGGACCGATCAACAGAGGGGCCAGATTACTCATAATTTTAGCAGGAACAGGATCAAGAGGAGAGCCTGACTTACACTGAATGAGCAGATTAAGTGCAGACTCAGTAGTAAGTTCTTTAAAAGCCAGCATTGATGGGCTTGCAGTATCATTAACACCAGAAATAGCAGGGGTGAGCACCGCAGGAAAAGAGGACGAAATGTTGGCAATTTTATCATAAAAATAAGCCGACAAACCGTTACACAGAGCCTGGCTGGAGGGATTCTGAGGTACCATAGCAGGGGGTTTAACAAAGTCTTTTACAATCTTAAAAAGAGTTTTAGACGAGTTATCTGCATTTTTGATTTGTAGGGCAAAAAAATCTCGCATCGTAGATTTTTTTAATTTAGAGAAGTTTTTTAAAGCAGATTTATAAACATTTTTAGCCTCTGGATCATAGGTTTGCCGCCACTTACGTTCTAATTTTTTACAGCGGCTCTTTTCCACACGAAGGGCTGGGGAGAACCAGGGGGCAGCAGGACGAGATCTGGCGGAAGTGACAGGTTGAACAGGGGCAATAGCATCAATGGACAACAGTAAGGCAGAATTGAGCTTAGCCACGCAAACATAAACGTTTGTGGACAAGGAATCAGGTGGATATATAAAAAAAGGGTCCAAAGCCGAACAAGAGACTTTATGCCATTTTCTCCTAAACACCCTGTCAGGTGCCCCCGGACCAGATGCCACGGAAAAAGTGAGATCAAAAGGGATAAGGTAGTGGTCTGACCACGTGAGAGGGAGAGGAGGATGAACAGTGATATCAGAATGATTAAAAAAGATTAAATCAAGAGTATGGCCTGCAACGTGCGTCGGGCCCTGGACTAATTGGGTCAGGTTTAAACCCTGTAGAGTGTCTATTAGCTGAGTGGCCTGGGAGCAGGACGGGTTGTCGACATGTAGGTTAAAATCACCGAGAACTAAGAAATACGGATGTTTGAGGGATAGATCCGCTATCTGGTGTATCAATGGCAGCAGAGAGGAGGCTGAGGCATTGGGGGGATTGTATACTAAGATGCCTGCCAAAATGACAGCAGCCGAGCCTGAAATAGTGAAGTACATGGCTTCGATCGAACCAGTGTTCATAAGTTTGCTAATAGTCAAGTGAAAGTGGGGTTTCAATATGATGGCAAGACCCCTCCAGTTTTATTTCCCACACAATTAATGCCCGTGAGAAGATAACCAGGGGGCAAGGCAAGATGAATATCAGGGTTGGAGGAATCTTTTAACCAAGATTCAGTGAGAAACAAAATATCCCAGCGTGGGAATCAAGAGATGTCCAGATATCACTAGCATGACGAGGAAGAGAGCGGCAGTTGACTAAGCCAGCCCTGACCAACAGAGGGAGAGTAGGTCGCTTAATAGAGTAGAAGCGAGGTGTGGCCAATTTCCTCATGGGGGGGAGCACCACATCGCAATGATGGCAGGTAAACGGGCGCCCCTCCAGCCCACACGGATCGCAGCAATAGCGAGGCTGACACATACCCACTCGCAGTTGTAGAAGCTGTTCTCTGGTCCAGCAGAACGAAGTAACTGCAGAGCGGCCGGCAGGGGGACTGGCCCTAGGCCCGGAACTGGGCCTGTGTTCAACATATTAGTTTTAAGAATGTCTGTACTATCTGGCTCATTTGCTGCTAATTGTTTAATTTCTTCCAATGATTTAAACACTCTATTTCATTTGCAGGCAAGACCTAAACTTACCCAAATGATTCCTCGTGACTTTGAATATAAACTTGAAGAACAGAAGCGGTCTGACATTCATAAGATCCAATTTCTCGGTGGGAAAGCATTTTCAAACTAAAGCTGTACAATTTTTTGCTAAGACTATTCTCTTGTGCAATTTCTTCCCACATTTGTTTCATTTCTGTTTTTTCAGATTTTGTTATGTACGATGTAACATAACGTGCAACAGCAATTGAGTTATCCGCAACATACTGGATGTCCATGTTCGCATTCCACATTTTTAAAATGACTGAATTGTGGTCATTGATATACTTTGACACTTCTGTTCTTTTTAAGTTGTAGGTATTCTTTGGAGATTTCTGAGTTATTGTGTGCCTCACAGAAGAAAAAAAAGAATGTACTCTTCCTTTACAAATGACTGGATGGGGAAAACCAAACCGACATTTGGTGTAAAATTTTCCTTTAGACTTGTATTTTATTCTGCAATACTTTCCACAACGGTGACTTTGGAAACGTAAAACTTGCTGTCTCAAGCTTCTATCTCCTCCTTCTCTTGGAATCTCACATGTCACATACTGTTCGTTGAAAGACAACACTGTTTCATCCGAATCCTTTCCAAATTTAGGTGCATCCTTGATCCATACTAGCATATGTGTATGAGGTGCTTGCTTGAGACTCCTTTCTCCAAAAGAAATCAGTAACTTCTCCAAGAGGTGGATTCTTTTTATTACAGATAAAATACATCATACCTTGAAACTTAATTAAAATATCTGCACACATTTACAGGATCCAATGAACACAGTTCACCAGGAGTCTTTATTTCAACATTTTTTTATTAGAATTTGCTTCTCTAAAGCAAATCTTACCATTCATACTCTGCACATCTAAGTGTGACAAACAATGTTGGTGTACCTAAGTTCCATAACATACACTTGAGTTCTCCATGATGACGGTACCAATACTCATTTGTTCCATTTTGACATGCAATCAAATTGATTAACTGTGCTTCTAAATTTTCATCTGTTTCTTGAACTTTCTCCACAAATTCTTTTTCAGAAAGAAGTGATTCATGAACTCCAGTTTTAACTGCATATGAGAGAGAAGACAGATCACTTTAGAAAAAAAGGTGAAATATGTATGGAATGCACTGTCGAAATCTAGGATCTTCAGAATATAATCTTGATGACCGATATTCTGAAGCTGGAATCCGTACAGGGCGGTCATCATATCGTCCACCTTCTCCAGTAGGAAACAACTGCGGAAAACAATGATCTTCCACGCTTTTCTCCATACACTCATTGGAGTTCCCTGTATTTTTTTCATTTGAAATAACTCAATGCTACTTCCTATCACTTCTTTTGAATGCAAAGGACATATTGTATAATGTTCATAAATCTCTTCAGACCTTGACTTGTCCACTTTCTCTATTTGACCACTTGAAATTTCAAAATCATCTTCTAAATGTATTAGCTGTTCATCCACATTTACATTTTTGTAATAAATATTGTTCTCTATAAGATATAAGGTAGCCTTTTCAACTTTATTGACATCCACAAATTCTTGCCATATTTTCCGACTCTTTGTTGGTACACCATTTACTAAAATAACTACTGCCTCACCTTCCTCTTTCTCTCCAGCAATAGTTTCAATTTTTTTCTTAAAATCCAAAGGTAAGTACACCACTCTTCCTCTCAGCCCTCTTTGCAAGTGGTGGCACTTTGCCTGTTTTAGGCTCCATCCGAATTATAGTTTGAAAAGGATGAACAGATTGAATTAGAACTGACTCATATGTATTCAATTTGGCCAGCTCCTGCAGAATAGCTACTAACTCCAACTTATTATCCACTGCTCTAGCAGGCATTTTGTTCTCTTCTAATTTGTTGTAAAAATATTTACATGTACGTTGATCACTACCGAACTCAAATCGACCTTCAACAAACAAGTAAGTTGCAAATTCTTCCCACTTACCATTGTTCTCCTTTTCACTTTTCAAATACAAATCAACATTCCTACTTTGACTTTTATAATGAGTACGTCAACAACAAACACAAATATTAAACTTTCCAATTTCTTCTTCAAAATGATCAGTGCTAATCACTTTCTCATCTCCTCCAACATTTATAATTGTCAAATTTTCACTTTCAATGAACTGCTCTTCTGAACCAATATATCACATTTCAATATCATCACACTTTTTTTGAACATCTGATAAAGAACCATATAAAAGACTTCCATTCAGTTCACTTAAACTTAATTCAGGACTTTTTACATAGTACAGTTTCATTACAAAGTTCTGCATTTCTGAATAGTGTACTGCTAACATCCTCAAATGATGAAAAACACTTTTACAAACTTCTCTTGAGTGACAAGCCAGAAAATGCCCATACTTCTCAGTATATTTTCTTACATTACATGGATCTAGTCCTTGTAACAACTTAATCTTCTGTTTTATACTTTTCTGAGTATAATCTCGTAGCAAATTTCGCATGATATCAATGGATTCCTGTCGAATACTACAAATGCTACTACAACTCCACTTATACACGGGAGCTCGTGGACGTTTCCCTTGCACTTCTTCAGCTATTAACTCTTCTGCACTTTTACCAACTATTTCCTTCTTTGGAAGCAGAACACCATCTTGAACTTCGTAGCAACGACCTCCAGTATCAGCTGCAAATGATAAACTATTTTCCTGGAAGTAACTTTCCTCATTAAAAAAAGGCTCAGTACTAGAAGTATGTCTACAATGTCCACTAAAGATTTTACAAAAGTTTGTTCTGTTCAGAAGACTTTTTTTCTACTTTTGTCTTTCAATACTTTGACTATTTTATCCAATACTTTAATTCTCTTTAAAATCAAAATGAACAACTTCTGTTTCAAATTGAAAGCACTATCAACTATACTTTCAATATGATGCTTCTCTTTGAATTGGAACATTCTTCTTTTATATTTGCAGCATGTTTTCAATAAATTCTGAATCACTCGGATGTTGCTGAGCTGTCGGGGTGCGCTTACTAGGGAATAAAGGAAACCTATGAGCTCTCTGAACTTCCTTATTCCAATCCCAATCTTGTAATTCTGGAAAAGCCCCCTTAAGGAATGAAATCATAAATCTCCTTGAGTCATCCTTTTCAATACCTTCTGGAATCCCCAGAAAGCGAAGATTGTTACGCCTCTGCCGATTTTCCTGCTCCTCGGCTTTCCACATCAAGTCTTTGATAATACCATCATGTTCATCGCTCTGAATTTTTAACGTGGTGAAGTCTTTTTCCAACTGTTCAGTTCTTACTTCCACCGAAGCCATACGGTCAGCAATTTCGGCACAAGTCTTTCCTACTTTCCGGACAGCTCCCTGTAATTTTTTTGCCGCCAGGCGAGATCTACGACTATCACTTTTAGCCTCTGCTTGGAAGCTCTTAATGGATTGCAAAATGTCAGTTAATGCTAGCTCTTTGTGCTGTTCACCGTGTTCATCCACTTTGGTGTTCTCCATAAGTGTTTGATTCCCGGAGGTTGAGACGCATTTTGGGGAGAGAGTAAGAGGGGTGTCTTCATAGTCCCAGTTCAAATCTATTTCATCTTCCTTATCAGTAGAATCACTGTTTTCTTTAAGCTGGACATGATTTTTTTTCCCCCCCCTTTTATATTTTTTTGAGGTATGTTTATGCTTTGAAGAGTCAGTAATTGGACTGCTATACCCCTTAGCTCTCTCCTCCCCACTTGACACCGAGATACTTATATCGGATAATTCAGATTCCTCAGTAAGAGAGAAAAATGTATCCTGGTTGTCTGGCGTTTTCAGGATGTGTTCTTGTCGGTCATAGCTACTGGCTTGTCCCGAGATAGATGTATTAAAAAGATCTGCAAGGGGGTTTAAACTAGGGGTGGGCGGAATTCGCGTAATCGCGTTACGCAAATCTCCGCGAAACGGTAAAAAATCTCCGCGAACACGCAGCAATTCCGCGAACACGCGGAATTGCTTGTTCGCGATACTTTTTTCCTGTTCGCGATCGCTGTTTGCGTGCTCGGGGTGAAATATCTCGCGAACACGCATATTGAGAACGCGAACAAGCAAAAAATTTCGCGAAGTCGCGGAACGCAGATTTTTGGGCAATTTTGCGTTCTCCGCGGAACGCGAAATTACCCAAATTCCGCAAATTCCGCGAACGGAACGGAATTTACCGCCCAGGCCTAGTTTAAACTGCCATTTATCTTGTTGTTATCGCACCGAGGAGAATCATTATCCTGTATCAAGCACCCTTCTGTCTGTATTGGTAAAGCTTTGGCCACGATCGGCAATGCGCCGCCTTGGGATTGAGTTTGAGAATCGTTTGGAGCTTTTGTTAAGGGAAATTGTTGATTTTCTCTTTGCCCATTTTCACTCATCCCTGGTATTGCCTCAGTCCCTTCCTTATTCCCAGCTGGGCATTTTGTAATAGAGTTCTCTGCCCTTGCTGCAATACCAAAACTAGTAGTGATTAAGGGCTGCAAATTGCCATCATCTTTTATCGGACGTGCGGGGATTTTTTTTTTAATGGTGGCTGTCTTACTAGATTCACTTTCATTGCATTTTCTTACAGAGCCATCCATTATCTCTCCTTTCTCCCCTCTCTCTCCCCCACCTTTATTTATGCCTCCCAGGGCATCCGCCTTTTTCTGCCGAGTTGCGGCCTGCCTGGTGCTCACCTGAGAGGTTAAGTTCTTTGTTTTGCCTCCTCGCAGTCCCTTCCCTGTCATGGTCGTCTGTAGGCTACAACCGCAAAGGAAGAGCTGAAGCACAACCAAACCGATCTGCCCAGGATCTTTATTGCACGCTTCGGAGGAAAGGGTCCTTCGATCCGCTGTGTGTGAGCAAGCCGTGCAGCTCCCTCCACGAACAGCGCTGTGTCTCCGCTTGCTCAGAGAGACTGCTGGAGCCGGAGCCAAACGGAACGCGCGCAGACCAGCGCGAATCCGGGATGCTGGAGCAACTCGAACGTCCTCGCGGAATGAATGTTGAAGTTCCGATCTCGGAGCGCCGGTAAAATTGTAAAACAGCGGATATCTGGAGGCTCTCCTGCGGAGCATTCCCAGCAGCTTCCTCACATCGGGGGTAGGCTCTTTTTCGTCTTTTTTACCCCATCTCTTGAGCCATGAATAGATTAGTTGCGGGGTAGCACTCAGAGTGGATCACAACGGTGCTGTCAGTCGGCCGCCATCTTCCCCTATGCTGCTATTTTTTGGCAATTTTCTGCTTCGACAAGCTCTTTATGATTTGGCCAGGCCCACCAATAAACGCTCCTTCGAAGGAATAACTTTTTTTACTCGCCCCGATTTTGCACATGCCACGGTGGAGCGCAGGTGGAGACTTCGACAGCTCTTTGATCCTTTTCAGAAGCTGGGGGCAACGGTATACCTCCAGAACCCAGCCAGACTCAAAATTGTCTATCAAGGGACTACTAGAAGTTTTATATCAGAGCTACAGGCTAAAAACTATCTGGAGGATATTGTAGGGCGCAAACAATGAATTTAATTGTAATTGTAATTGTAATTGAGCTAGCTCTGTCAAGGGTTATATGGGTTATATGGATGTTCGGGGAGGGGGTGATTTGGATTGCTTAAAGTTGCCATGAGGGGGTAAAAAAAAAACAAACAAAAAAAAAAAAAACACTTTTTAAAAAAAAAAAAAAAGAATTACCATAGCCCCTCTTTCACTGTGGGGTGGACACTCAGCGGATTCATGAGGGTTCGGATGACGGACATCAAACGCCTGGCCCCCAGATGGCCAGGCAACTTCCATGAATGGTGGAGGGTGGGGGGGGGGACAAGGGGAGGGTGGTGGGGATTGGCTGGGTCAGACAGATTAGTCAGGTGGTTAGGATTATTGAGAGAAAATATACCAGACAATATGGAAGGGCAAAGACAACACAATAAGCAGGTTCTCGACAAACTAGGCGTAATTTATAGCTTACTCTACCTAAAATTATGGGGATGTTAAAAATATTATCCCTAAATATTTGTGGACTAAATGACATTAAAAAAAGACAGACAGTTGCAATAGGATTACGAACCTGGGGGGAAAATATTGTGTGCCTCCAAGAAACTCACATTGAGGGTTCCCAGAGCCATATTTTAAATACACTGGGGTATCGGTTGGTGTGTGCAACATCACAGGGGGCACGGGTTCGGGGGGTTGCAATCTTAGCAAAAGGTAGTGGGTTTGTCTTTAATCATTCTAAAACTGATAAATTCGGCCGATGGGCTATTACGGAATGCCAATATGCAAAACGACAGAAGCTAACACTGTGTGCCTTATATGGGGCTAATAGTGATGACCCTGCCGTATTTGATGAAATTTCCAACGAGCTTGCACATTGGCCCTTACCCGTAATAGTCTGTGGAGATTTTAATATTAATCTCCCATCAGATTGGTCCTTGAAAAGGGACTGGATCTATAAAGGCCGCAAACCCAAAGTATTTAGGTCTCTGAAGAATATGTGCGATATACATGGATTAGTGGATGGCTGGCAAAAATCTAATTTATGCGACCCAGGGTATACGTTTTTTTCTAATCCACACTCTACACATGTTAGAATAGATTATATATTCACGTCAAACTCACTCAAATCTAAGTGTCAAATAGAGAAGCTGCCTCGAATATTATCAGATCATAACCCCTTAGTTTGTAACCTAGAAATAGTATCTGAAAATGTAGAACCAACACCCTGGACTTTTGAACGCTCCCTGCTGTTGGATCTTAATTACTGTGCCCATATTAGAAGATGGATTCCCAACTTTTTAACTGATAATATTGGTAGCGCCTCAATTGAAGTAGTTTGGGACACTTTGAAGGCAGGGATTCGGGGAGAGACACTACAATATTCATTAAGGGCTAATAAGCTAGAAAGAGAAAGTATGCGGGGTTTACAGGAAAATCTTAGGTTGGCTGAAGAGGAGCTGATAAATGTAACAAATGGGATTAGAAAAGAAGGAGAAATTACTAAAATTCAAAACCAGGTCGCAATCGCAAAAGCAGCAATCACAAATATCTTTATTGACAAAGCTGTTAAAAAAGCAACTGCACGAAATGAATTGGTCTATGAAGTTAACGAACAAGTGGGTCATCAGTTAGCCGTATGAATGCGACAACAAACCACTTCCAATTTGATATGCGATATCCATGATCCCGTCAAGGGCAATATTTCAGATCCAGAACTTATCAGAGAAGCTTTTTGGCGATTTTATCAAGACCTGTATACTGAAGATGGTAGGGGGGGCTTATCCGAGGTTGATAGTTACCTAGAAGGTGGCAACTATGAAAAGTTTGAAGAGGAAGACCAGAACATTTTGGAGGAAACACCTAATCTAGATGAAATCTTAACTACTATTAAAAATCTCCCGAAGGGGAAAGCTACGGGATTGGATGGCATCCCCTCCGAATTCTATTTAACATTTTTAGAGCAAATTAAACAAGTTTTTTTAGAATTAATCATATATATTTTTAAAGGTGGCCAACCTCCAAACTCTTGGTCTAGAGCAAAAATAATTATTTTCCCTAAAAAGAACAAACCCCCAGAACAACTCGGTTCTTACCGCCCTATTACTCTTATTAATGCTGATTCCAAAATGTATTCAAAAATACTAGCTAATAGGATAGCTCCCATTATGCATAATGTGGTAGCTAAATGTCAACACAGCTTTATCCCGGGGAGGTCAACCATTAACCATATTCAGAGAGTAATCACCCTATTTGATGGTACGGAGGTTGCAGGAGACCCTATGGCACTGATCCTTCTCGATGCTGAGAAGGCGTTCGATAGGGTCTCCTGGCAATTTTTGTGGAGATCTATGCTTAAGGTTGGGATCAGGGAAGGTTTTATACAGGCAGTTCAAAAATTATATATCAATCCCAGAGCTGTGGTATTTGTAAATGGAACGTTAACTAAAGAATTAATAATCTCTCGAGGAACACGCCAGGGCTGTCCATGTTCTCCATTGCTTTTTGCAATTTACATTGACCCCTTCATCCGAAGTTTGGAAAGAAATAGGGAAATAAGACCTATTGTATTGCAATCATTTCCAACCAAAACATTAGCATATGCTGACGATATAGCTATTGTCACCGCCGACCCCATCATGGCTATGTCTGTCATTGAGAGCGAAGCTAGTAAATTTGGCCTAGTTTCTGGCTATACACTCAATCGCGGGAAGACACAGATCGTATTAAATAAAAAAAGCAATATGGTTGATCCTCGGGTGGTGGAAAAAGCTACATACCTGGCAATCACCATCTCCTCTAATCTTGATGATATGGTTGATATAAACCTAAAACCGATTATGGGCTCAATGCAAAAAGATTTACGTCGATTAGATAATCTACACCTGTCTATAATTGGAAGAGTGAATGCAGTGAAGATGGTGTACTTCCCGAAAATATTGTATTTGTTCAGAGCAATCTGCCTTGAATTCAATAGTTACTGGTTTAAATCTATGGAACGTATGTTCTCTAATTTTATCTGGGCATATTCTCAACCTCTACGTGCTTACAGTTTCCTTACTCTCCCCAAAGACAGAGGAGGTCTAGCTCTCCCTAACTTAAAAGCCTATTATTGGGCATCGGTTCTACTCTATAGTAGTTAGCTATTACAAAATACGGGGGTTGAAGCAATGTATAAAGATAGTACACCGTCTATCTTCCAATTAATTCTTGGCAATAAAAGTAGAGGGTATCTATGGAGATATCTACATGATAATTATCATAAAAAGGTCAAATTTAAAACCATCTACAGCGGGTTTAAGGCTTGGAAGGCGGTGAGGAAAATGTTAGGCTTAGGGCAAGTGTCATACTATACACCCCTGCTGGATAATCCAACTCTTCCGGGGGCTATTTTTAGAGATAATTGTATAGATAGATGGAACAAAGCAGGAATTGTACAATTAGGATGTCTTTCCTGCCCATCTGGGATTAAATCTTTCGAAACCCTGAAGAATGAATATCATTTGGATTGGCGTGATTTTTTTAAATTTCTACAAATCAGGGATTTTCTTACACACAAATTAAGGGGGAAGCCTTTAGGTCAAGAAATATCTGTAGTGGAAATAGCTATACATAATAGGAATCACACTATAGGAGATGTTTACTCTTCTCTTATTTCCATGTTTTCGGATGATTTGGAGAAAATCTCACAGAAGTGGCAGGATAAGCTAGAAATATCTGCCGATGGTTTTAACCATGCCTATCTCCTCTCGCATACTATACTCATTTCAACCAAACTTCAGGCTCAGTTTTACAAAACCTGCTTTTTTCTATACTATACCCCAGATAAAATAGCTAAATGGGGGAGCAGCAAGGGAACCTGCTGCCCCAGATGTATGATGTCCAACGCTGATTCTATTCATATTTTTGCTACCTGCATTGGATTAACAACACTAAAACAAGACATAGAGAAATTTTTGACTATTATATTACATAGAGAGATAACATTAACTAGTGCAATAATGTTATTAGGGGCCGATGACCCTGATAACCTTGGGCCCGGCAATGAGCTTATTTTTATCGCAATGGCGGTTTTAAGACTGTGCATAGCTTCCGCTTGGCTGGACCCTATAGCACCGTCTTTCCAACAGTGGTTAGCCAGGCTTCTAGCTACGTCTAATTTGGAGGTTGCCATATATAAGCGTAAGGGCAAGCTACGGCGCAAGCGGGGTTTGAGTATTTGGACTCCACTTTTGCAATGGAGCTTAGCTCACGATTAACCGCGAAAAATTCTGTTACTTTTTTTTCCTTTGCTCTTTTTTTTTTTTTTTTTTTTTTTTTTTCTCTCTCCTTAACTGTATGATAAATAAGAATGTGTTGCTGATTCCTTTCTATCTATGTATTTGTGTCTTTACAAACATAAGGAATTTGCCTGTATATCTGTCTGACTCCGGAGGGTGGGAGGGCGGGGTGATAACTGTTGGAAATTTTTGAATAAAGATAATTAAAAAAAAAAAAAAAATTCTGAATCACTCTAGATTGAAAAAGTCTCTGACGAATTTCTTGAAATTGTTTTTGTCTCCGAGTACCAGATACTATTTCTTTATCATCTTTCCTTTTCCTCGTATTTGAAATTGAACTCTGCTTCACCTTACTTGAAAAATTCTTCTTTTTGCTTTGTGTGATGTTTTTCTCATTAAATGTTCATAATATTTTTTTCAAAAATTGTCTTTTGCTTTTACTCAAACAGTTTATCTAATAGTTGCATTTTTTTCTACTTCAAGATCTTTCCTTTTCGTCAAATATATATTTTTCTTCTCTTTTCTTTTTTCCAATTCTTCTAGGCATTTCCAAATTTCAATCCAAATGAAATAATTTTCTGAAAAACAAAAAATAGATTCAATTATTTTTCACATTTCTTCACTATGTTAAAATAATAAAATACAATTGCAAAACATCCACTAACAACTTCCAGACCCAGTGCTGCAACGTGATGGAGCACGACAGATAAGCACTAGGATGACAAGTAGTGCCATAGAACATACAGCAAGGATTTATTTAATTATTTACATACTCCTTTACAATTTATATATAACTGCACTACTTCATACTTTTCACCTCTCCGCCACACCCCACCACCCCACACCACTTTCTCTGCAACCCACCGCACACAACTTTATAACTAGTATTTTTAAAAATGTTAATCTATGTACTTAGAATGATATTATCAATCAAACAGCACACATACAAATTTCCATTATTGCCTAACAATTTTATCAACAACTTTGCAAACATAACACTGCACCCAGGGCTTTAACTGTAGGGGGTGTCTGTGGGGATGTGACCAACAGCAATTTATTTTTGGGAGCCTCGAAAAGGGTCTTTATAGGGCTCTATTTTCCGACCTCACAAACGTAATCCTTTTTTTTTCTTTATTGCTCTGCAGTGACACTGTGAGAGCATGCACATTGCTCACTACTTAGAAGCGCAGACATCATGCAAAGTGACTCGCATTGTAGGAGAAGGAAAATCCTTCAAAGAGAGCCATTTTCTCTCAGTATTTCCCTTCTCTTTTTGCAACGCACCAGCAACATCATCGTGGGGTGATTAGCAGACAGACCACCAGGCGTGCATCGCCCATTGCCCCGGACTATCTGACACAGCTTCCAGGGCGCACACACAGAGCCGCACCCGAGTACTTCACCGGTCTTCAAAACATCATTTTTTTGTAAAGAAGACTCTTTTTCACCCCTTTTTACAATCCCTACATGCCCACTCTGCCTATTGCTGAAAGAATTAGGCTCCCCCGAAATTTTCCTCTGGTTGCGCCTCTGCAAATGACCACAACAAGGCAACTCCAACACGAAACTGCTCTCACCTTACACACAGTCTTGTTTTAGTGCTACGAAAACACACACTTTGCCTGCCTCACTACGTTCTCACACCCCCTCTTTAATATGAACATAAAAGCTTTCCAATTACTTTTATATTCTTATACTGTACTTCACATGGAAATATAGAACTCAAGGTTCTCCCCACCCCAAATTAGCTCTCTGGTATACTTTCTCAAATATAATAAGTACAGGTATTCAGTATCTGTCAGTCACGGCCACATTAAAACAGTGTGCCTATAAACAACTCAATAAAAACGTTATGTTTGTAAATGAATGTATTACACTTAAAAGCTCCTTTACATTTCTTTCGCTAGATATACCTTTGTTTAAAACACCACCAGAGAAGGGTGTTGAAGTATACTCCACAAAGAGTAACTCAAAGCTTTGATATTCTTTATAAAAAATCTGCCTGTCGATGCTTTTCGCAAGCCTTTTCAACACCTTAAGAGGGTAGCTGGAGGAGTATAATACGTCGTAATTAAGATCGGGGGCGGACGATTCACGGAAATGAGAACGTATAGTTGAATAAAGGGCGAGTGGATGCATGTCCAGATGCATCAATGGATAGATACATAGATCAATGTATCAATGTATGGATGGATGGAAGGATGAATGAATGCAAAGACCAGTACTTACGATAGATGGGTGGGCTAATAAATGCTTAGGATTGATTCTGGGACAGATATATCTATGCATATATAGGCGTATCGCTGCATGAATGGCACAGTGCTTACTATAGGCGAGTGCCCTCATAGATGCTTAAGATAAGCGGACAAACAGATTTATGTATATATCTATATAAGTAGGAATATATGCATCAATTAAAAGATTGTTGAATGGCGCAGTGCTTAGGATGCATGGATACTGCGCTTTAATTGGGCCGGGTCTGGGGACCGGCACTTATTTTCAGGCAGCCTCCAAACGACTCTCTACCAGGCTCTATTTTCGGCCCTCTCAAAGATAATCAATTTTTTTTTTATTACACTGCAGTGACAGCATGCACATCGATGTACGCATGCTTATTTTGCTCACTACTGAGAACTGGAGACATCACGCTAGGTTACCCACGTTGTAGAATAAAGGAAAATCCTTTAAACAATGTTTTTTTCCGAACCTACGATAATTGGAGAGGATTTTCTAAAGCACACAATGACACTTATCTTGATTTAGACCACGCCCCAACTTGCATAGCTCACACCCCTTTAAGAGCTTTGCCCTCCTTTTAGAGCACCCCCACTTTTTTCTCTCACTTAGAACCCTAACTACACCATAGTAACAAACAAACAGTGTAACCTTCCATTAAAATCTACAATGGCACCAAGTTTCATAATTTTCCATCAATGCTATCAGCCTTCTACCACAGTACAAGAGTGTCTATCAGCACGAAGATGTCTTATCCACAGAAATGTTGTGTAATTTCTGTACCTGTCTGCTGGAACACTCATCACCAAAACGTATTATAACATGGGAATTTGACAGAAAAACATATACCATACCATAGACCGATTAATAAATGGGCACACAGCCGCTGCACCACCCTCTTCCCCATCCTTCCTTAACTTCAGAAAATTAAAGAAAGAGCCACACCAAACTGAGTAAACACACTATATCAATACAAAAACTTAATTTCAACAACCGTCTACCGGAACGCTCATGAGCAAAGGGTATTAAAACATACAAATTTGCAAGTAAAACATATACCATAGGGCACTTTATAAGTGCTCCCAGTGGTACTACATCACCTTCAGTAGCTCGACATCTGCATGTTACTAAATTCTGTGTTTTAATCAGGAACATACCCACCTCCCGCACACCCACCCCCGCCCTTCCTTAACCGTACGAAATCAAATAGAAACCCCCACCATTCCTAGTAGCGCCACTATACCCATACGCTGGTTTAATTTTAACAGGTCTGTGCTAGAATACTTATCAACAAAAAGTATTCAAACATGCAAATTCGCAGGAAAAACATAAACAATTCCATAGCACGGTTAATAAATAGGCCCACTCAAACTACATTACCTTTACTAACTACACATGCCCACGTTACAAATGTCCGTCTTATAATCAGCAACATACGCACATCCCCCACCCCCACCCATACCCATGCTTAACCTTACAAAATCAAACAACGAGCCCCTGCACTCCCGTTACCACCACTATAGCCATAGATAGACTTAATGTCAACAGGTGTCTGCTGGAACGCTCATCAGAAAAAGCTATTAAAACTAACAATTTTGCAACTCAAACATACACCATACCATAAGACGGTTTATAAATAGTCACAGTTCCACTACACCACCTCAACACCCGCCCTTGCTTAACTTTACATGATTAAAGAAAGAGCCCAAGCAAATGTAGAAGCGCCACTATAGCCATACACAGCCTTAACTTCAACAGATGTCTCCTGAAAAGCTCATCAGCAAACCGTATTAAAACATGCAAATTTGCAGATAAAACATATACCATACCATAGGGCGCTTTATAAGTGCTCCCAGTGGTACTACATCACCTTTAGTAGCTCCACATCACTATATTCTGTATTTCAAACAGCAACATAACTACATCCCCCACACCCACCCCTGCCCTTGGTTAACAGTATGAAATCAAACAGAAACCCCCCACTCATAGTAGCTCCACTATACCCATGCACAGGCTTAATTTTAACATGTGTCTACCGGAACACTTATCAGCAAAAACTATTCAAACATGCAAATTGGCGGGTAAAACATAAACCATCCCATAACACTGTTTATAAATAGGCCCAGTCAAACTACATTACCTTTAGTAACTACATTTGCCCACGTTACAAATATACGTCTTATAATCAGCAACATACGCACCTCCCCCACCCCCACCCATCCCTTGCTTAACCTTACTAAATCAAACAACGAGCCCCAGCACTCCCGTTACTGCCACTATAGCCTTACATAGACTTAATGTTAACAAGGGTTTGCTGGAACGCTCATCAGCAAAACCTATTAAAACCTGCAATTTTGCAACTCATACATACACCATACCATAAGACGGTTTATAAATAGTCACAGTACCACTACACCACCTCAACACCCGACCTTGCTTAACTTTACGCAATAAAAGAAAGAGCCCCAGCAAACGTAGAAGTGCCACTATATCCAAACAGAGGCTTAATTTCAACAGATGTCTCCCGAAATGCTCATCAGCAAAACATATTAAAACATGCAAATTTGCGACTAAAACATATCCCATGCCATAGGGCGCTTTATAAGTGCTCCCAGTGGTACTAGGTCACCTTTAGTAGCTCGACATCTGCACGTTACCATATTCTGTGTTTCAATCAGCAACATAACCACCTCCCCCACACCCACCCCCGCCCTTGCTTAACCATAAGAAATCAAACAGGAACCCCCACCATTCCCAGTAGCGCCACTATACCCATATACAACGTTAATTTTAACAGGTGTCTGCCGGAACACTTATCAGCAAAAAGTATTCAAACATGCAAATTTGCGGGTAAAACATAAACCATCCCATAGCACGGTTTATAAATTGGCCCAGTCGAACTACACCACCTTTACTAGCTAAACATCAATTTGTTACGAAAGTCGTTTAAACACTCTGTAGAGTGTATAGCAGGGCATGGGGAGAGTAAACAAAGTTCTAATTCCCAAACGTTTGATATACAGTCCCTTTACTATCTATATTAAAGATATTAAATGGAATGCATAAATTGACAAGTGTCTCAAAAGGGATAGTGAAGCTCACCATCAGTAAAACACAAACCACTTCATCACCTACATATATCCGCCACAGCGACACAGCCTGACAAATAGTATCACTTATAATCACATGAAGTTCTCTAATGTCAACAAAGTCATACAGAAAATATACCGCACATTTACATTTGTTTTATCTCTCACACATTTATAAAACATCTCTTCTAAATAGGCACTCCCCAACTACTTCTATTCCATAAGAACAGACAATAATTAATATGTTTACTACCATATATTTTAGTATTCTACCTTTTTATTATTCACTAGTCAGAAACTACAAAAGCTATTCACTATACCCAAATGCAAACCAGAAACCATATTCAAATTTATCTCAACTTAGGATCACATGATTCAAACTATGCGTACATATAAAAGGAACGTCTCACTTTTCCTATCTCCATCTCCTCTCCATGTGATCTCCAAACACTGTACACGGCCCCACTGTACAACAACCTACCCTGACTTACATTCAAACCTACCTCTCAGTGTCAAAAATAAGACCACAACCTGCCCACATAACATTTCTGCATTTCGTTTTATCGCTTTTAACTTAATAACACATACGTCTCCTACCACCACCCCCCCACCCCACTATTTCCACAAAAAGTATCAGTTGCAAACGTGAGACATTTTCTTTATCTCCCCAAATACATTACAAACTCAAATTAATGCTGTACCTCATTTTCAAAACAATATAGTCCTATAAAGGTGATAAACCACACTTCTTTTCTGTGAAAAATTCATAAACATATATAAAATTCTCAAATTTTATGCACATTTCATAACCAATATCAAACACCACACTTTACTAACACTATATCACTTTGAAATAAAAAATACTTTCAAAATTAAAAACATCACCTCAAATACTTAATCAATACAATAAAACACATAACACACCTTGTTCATTTCTAACTCACCTTTGTAGTTGTTATCCAGATTTCAAATGACACACGCATACAATTCTCTCTTTCTCACATAGTACATGTAAAGCTCCGACTTCATCAAGAATGAAACCAGGAATGGCACAATTTCTCTGTCGCTCCACACAAAAATACATGTAAAGAACAAATCAGAATACTTCATCCCTTCAAAGACATTCCAAAACTTACCTCCATTGGTTAATTTTGAATTTCCCTTCTGAAAAGCTACTTATTATTCTGCGCCACATGCAGGTCACAAGTTCAACCTATTTTATCACCACACTTTCTGGAACCTTCTACGACACCTTCAGGTTAAAAGAACAGCGCCGCAATGACCCGATGTGGACACAGCAATCCATTGTGAAAGTTAAGAAACTGTTAGGAGAATTAGCAGCGATACCTATGAGAGGATAATTTAATAAAAGACTACTAGTACCAGAATACATAGAGCGGATACGCCCACTGGGCTGAACTTGAACAAGCTATTTAGTTCAAATATCTGTGATGCTGCCTCTCCACTTTAGCCCATAAACAAGGGCAAGATGATGCCAGAAACGCGTTGGGGAGAACTGTGGCAAGACTAGCCTGTATCCACTAAGTTCATTTGCGATGCTGCCTTGCAAAAATAAAAGAATACGACATGAAGTGAGAGGTTCTCCAACTGTGGGTGCTCTTTCTGTTTTATATATATATATAAATATATATATTCAGTGAAAAAACCATAGGTTTCACACACGTTATAGTTAGCGGACATTTCACTCATAAAAAACCAATGAAATTCCCCCGTTATAGTTAGTTAAGCTAACTATAACTCGCGCACCCGCAATCCACTGCTGATGACGTAACATATTACATCACTCATGACATGGTCAGTGACATCACTCATGACATCACTGATGACATCTCAAATGACATCACTGATGACATCATCCTTGTGACAGAGTGGTAGACCTCCTCTCACCCTAATATAACCTTTGATACAAACATTCAAAAATAGAGACTGAAATTTTCAAAAAAATGGACATACCAATACTAGTTACAACAACCTCTTCAGTAATTCTAAGATCCACATACACATCCACTCATTCACCAACAGTCCTATACAGTCACTCATACATGTACTCACTCATCATATGTACTCATACACCTATACATCCTGTTACACAATGCCACTCATCCATAGAGTTACTCACACACATAGTCACTCATGCTAATAAAGAATCAAACATACATTTACTTGCATATACAGTTATACACACACCACCACACTTACTTCTACGGAAACTTACACATACTTACTCTTTTAAATAATCACATATAAAAACACATACTTATTCATACAGGAACTCTTTCAATCTCTCACTCTCACATATACTCACTTATATACACCAATAGTCACATATACTAGTTTAAAACATATGTAGTTACTCATAAAGACACTATTGAGACAGTCATTCACTCACTAACACACCCATACACACACTCATCCAACCATACAGTCATGCACACATGCTGTCTTCAACACATACAACCAGAGGGTCAATCATTCATGCACCTATGCACTACGTAATACCCCCCACCGAACCATGCAGACACTCAGACTGATACTCAAAAAACAACCTAATATCCTATATAAACACCCATGTAGCTACTCACCAACCCATGCAGACACTTATACACAAAGTGAGAGACTGATACAGATAATTACATATTTAAACATTACTCACTAAGCCATGTATTCACTAAGATACACTTAATCAGTCAGTTACACAGTCAATTTTTCAAAAACAAATCATCCTTTTAGACACTTATATACCCATTTATTCTTCCATCGACCTTGAGATATACATATATAAAACATATTTAATTTTCAGAAAAACACACATTCACTGGATGATGTCATCAGTGATGTCATTTGAGATGTCATCAGTGATGTCATGAGTGATGTCACTGACCATGTCATGAGTGATGTAATATGTTACGTCATCAGCAGTGGATTGCGGGTGCGCGAGTTATAGTTAGCTTAACTAACTATAACGGGGGAATTTCATTGGTTTTTTATGAGTGAAATGTCCGCTAACTATAACGTGTGTGAAACCTATGGTTTTTTCACTGAATTTGCAAGGTTTTTTAAATGCTAATTCCTAAGTATAACGTGTGTGAAACCCATGGTTTTTTCACTGAATTTGCAAGGTTTTTTAAATGCTAATTCCTAACTATAACGTGTGTGAAACCCATGGTTTTTTCAGTGAATTTGTATGGTTTTTTAAATGCTAATTCTTACCTATAACATGTGTGATTCCCATGGTTTTTTCATTGATTTTGTATGGTTTTTTTAATACAAATTCTTATATTAAACGTGTTTTTGTTTTTTTATTTGCAAGCTTTTTTACTTTTTTTTTTTTTACTTTATATTCTCTTAAAACACTATGCTTAATTTTTAAAAAATCTGCAATATATTATTTTTTCTCATTTTTTTTTTTTACCAAACAGGTAAGATATATTAGTATAACATACTAATGTATTTTTTCCTTTTTTTTTTTTTTACGTACGCGTACGGTAAGCTTACGGTAAGCGTACGGTTTGCGTAATGTTCGTAATATTTCTACTCTTTTTGCGTATGGTTACGCAATTTACGTAGACGTGCGTACTGCGTACGCGGCGCGTAAGCATGTACGCTACACGCGCACGTTACGCGGAAGTGTTTGGGCGTGCCTGTTATGCGCATGCGCGCGAGCGCGTGTCTTTTTTACGCGCATGCGTACTTTTACCGTAAGCGCTCCGTAAGCGCTCCGTAAGCGCACCGTAAGCGTAACGTACGCGCACGGAGGGTCATGTGATCAAGAAACAAAACTTTTGATTGGTTCAAAGTAGTTTCAGTTCTAGAACTCTCCTACACCACACCCATTCACCTCATTTCTGCTTGTGATCCCTTAGGAGAAGGAGCTGAGTTGTCTTTGGGATACGATGGCAGACCAGCACTCCTCTGCTGAGAGTGAGGCTAGCAGCACCACCATCAGGCAGAGAAAGAGGAAACAGAAGAGCTCTTTTATATGGGAGTATTTTACTTTTCCTGAGGGCGAGAAAAAAGTCAATGCTGCTTTGGTGACTTGTAAGCTGTGCCAGCGTGTACTTTCAAGAGGTAATCCTAACAAGAAGTATTCCTTCGGGAATCACACTATGTTACGACACCTTGAGGATGTACACCCTAGGACACATTCACGACATACTACAGGAAACCCTTCAGTAAGTCGAGCAAGCACATCCACAGCAGCTCAGCCGAGTCCTTCTTCGGAAGCTGAGCTGAGCCCTTCATCTGTGGGGGCAGATTCACCTTTTTCTGGTCCTGTGGAAACTAACCCTCGGTTTGCGAGGGTTACAATGCGGTGTTCATTTTGCCATGGTCTAATTGTTCATAGGGAGACCAGTCTTCCCCTCATTAACAACAAAATAGACCAGCACATTTTTCCTACCAGCTACTGTTCCCATTCTTCCTTTCCTCTGTCCCTGCATGAACACAACGGCTCTTTTAAGAGCCAACCTTACCTCTCAATTTTTTTAAATTTTTTCTTAAAAACTTTTTTTTTTTTTTTACCGTAAGCGTATTTTTTTTTTTTTTTTTTTTTTTAAACTAAAAAAACAATTACCACATTAGAAGGTCCTTCAGGGATTAATAACTAAATACTGAAAATCTGTTTGAGGAGAAGTGGAAGAAAGGGACCATCTAATTTCTGACTTACCTGACCCACCCAACAATTTAATTTTTAATAAAAATTTAATTGAAATTACTTGTAAAAATGTTTTTTTTCCCAAAATTTTCTTTCACAATCTGAAAAAAAAAAATGTATTAATATTTAATAAATCATTATATAATACAGTACACGTATTTACATATTTTCCAAAAACAATTTTTTGCCATTTTTTTGCTGTTTTCAGAATATATTGCATCTCACTATAAATCGTGAAAGCAAGTGCATTCATCACTTAACAGCGGGCAAAAAAAAAATAACAATCTCAAAGATTGTTTTAAAAAAGCCCAGAATCTCTTTTCACTTAAACATAACATTATAGAAATGCAAAATATTAAAAAAAATATCATCTAATAACAATAACTATTTCTTTAAAATACCGTCTGACAATTTTGTTACAGAAGCATAATCACAAAAATAATATATCTCAAATAACTCCACAATACATCTGGTTACATTTCCTTTAGGCCAAATGGTAATTTTAAAATTCTTTTTTGATTACATTTCCAATGGTAATCTAATAAAATTCCAAAATTTAAATTGTACAGATGTTACCGATTCTCTCTAAAATTTTGGTTTCTGAAAGATTAATTAGTATTTAAATAAGTCCACAATACAATTGGTTACCTTTCCTTATGGCCAAATGGTAATTTTAAAAATCTTTTTTGATTAAATTTCCAATGGTAATTCAATAAAATTCCAAAATTTAAATTGTACAGATGTTACCGATTCTCTCCAAATTTTTGGTTTCCGAAAGATTCATTAGGAATTAAATAAGTCCACAATACAATTGGTTACCTTTCCTTTAGGCCAAATGGTAATTTGAAAAATCTTTTTATTTGAAAATTCCAATGGTAATCCAATTAAATGGTAAAATTGTTTTGTACAGATCTTGCCAATTCTCTCTAAAATTTAGGTTTCAGGAAGATTAGATAGGAATTTGCTAAATCAAAAGGCAAACGTTGCTTGAAAATCAATTGGGAATCATTACACAGTGTCCAGCCTTTTTCACATTTTAAGATAAACTGTGTAATGTCCTGAAGTTACAGTAGGTCCTTCATGGAAAATTATTGCAACTGTTACAAAAGTTTTTCCTGAAATTGATAATTGCTGTCCTATAAACTTCTTTATTAAAGTATGCAATTTTGAACCATCAGCTCTACATCGTTGCATCATTAAAATTACATACTGTCCGTATTCCTTTAAAATTAATGTTGAAAACATGTCTGATTTACACTCACTGCATTCCATGCTATGATTAGAATCTTTAACTAATTTAGCAAAAGTGACTGTTTTACACTCTGGCAATGTTAAATAAATAAACCTTTCAGAATCAACATTAGAGCCACATGTATGGAAGCAGTTTTCACAACTATGTTCCCATTTATAAGAGAGACCAAACATATTTTCAATGTGTACCCCTTCTTCTTCCAGTACCTGAAGAAAATACATCAAGAATTCCTGTGCGTCTTGCTGTACATTTTGAGAAAACTGTGTTCGTCCTGAACATACATCTAAAAGTTTTCTAATTTCAGTAGCACTTTCTATTTTAGTTTTATAATTACTCAGCTTTTCAAAAAGGAGACTCAACTCAGAACAGAATCTTTTTCTCTGATTTACTATTATCTGTTCTTTCAAACTTTCCAGATAAAATACAACATTCAGCACTACATTAGCGTAGCAGTTGACACCAGAGCTATTTTCAAAATGACAACCTACAACCTCTTCAACATTTTCCTTTTTCTTTTTGCTTGCAATTACATAACTCCTCTTTTTTTTCTCCTCTCTACATCCTCATTATAGATATTCTCAATTCTCCTTTTTCGAGAAACAACACGTTTTTCCAACATAGGATACTGACCTAAATGAGGAGCATAGGTTCTTCTTATTCTATTATACTCCTTTACACAATTTGCATCAGCACTAACTTTTGAGTCATCAAAGTCTATCATAAATAAACCAGATAATGTTTTCACTCGTGACAAAGGAACATAAGCCATACCTTCTTTGAACACAGTTGAACCAATGTTTACAAAAGCACAATCTACAGTCAATCCTTGAGACTTGTGAATAGTTACAGCATATGCTAGAGAAAACGGAAACTGTTTCCTACGTACATATAAGTCTTTCACAAGCATGAAACGAACTGTACGACGACAAATGTCTATAACTTCTTCTATCTGATCAAATTTTATTTTTAAACATTCAATTCCATCTTTTTTCTGGTAATTAATAAAACCCACAACTCTTCCCATAGCTCCATTCACTAAACCTTTTTCAACATCCAAATTTCTCCTTAAAAATACTCTACAGTTCATGCAAACATATAGATTTTTTTCTAATCCAGCTGTTTTGGAAATGTTCTTCTCTAGTGAATCCAATTTATTTTTCAGTTTGCCTGTTAATGTAATAGTAATTCTTTCATGCTGAATTTTGTCCACTGCTTCCAATTTCCTAATCTCTTCCTTTTCCAATTTCAAAAGTTCCTCATTGAATATTGAGCATTCACGTAGAGTTGGCATTAAGCAGATGACACTTTTCTTTTCTGCAATGTTCTTGTATATTTTTGCTGCAACTATTTCTTCCTTTGGGAATAAATTATTTAGCAACCGACTCTGTAATGCTTTCGTGCCAGCTTCAGTGAGTAGTCCAATTCTGATATCTTTCAGAATACTTCCATATTCTTCATCATTTGCTTGCCTCATATTAGTAGTAAGTTCCTTGTACTCAAAGAAGGACCAAATATTTGCATTACCAATGCTTCCCAATGACTTCTTTGTGTCTTCATGTGTCACAGTATTAAACACTGGTTGTCCTTTAACTGGAGTAAGCTGTAGAAGATCCCCAAAAGCTATGACATGTTTTCCACCAAATAACACGTCATAGTCTGTTCTTAGAATTTGCTGCATTCCTAAATGCACAAAGGCAAGCATTAAGTTTGATACCATGCTCACCTCATCAATAATGAGAACTTGCATCTTCTTCAATACTCTTGAAACTTCCAAGCATGCTTCTCCAGTTAGCTTGTGGTATTGTATTTTGTTCTCATGCTCCACTGGTAACATTAGCAAACAATGTAAGGTGATTCCTTTTATGTTATATGCTGCTAACCCAGTTGGAGCAGTAACCACACAAGACAAAGTTGAATCTGTTTTTTGCTGTAGGTAGCTTCTGATGACTTTGATTAAGAAACTTTTTCCAGTTCCAGCTTGTCCGCTTACATACATCCTGATTGGTTGAAATGATGTGCATGAGCACTCTTTTTTTTCATGTTGTAATCCGTAATCAATTTTGTTTCTGATCTCTTAATAAATTTGTTGCTGCTCTTCATTCAGTTGTCTTTCCAAATTTGGTAAGTCTATAAATTCTTCTTGAGCTTGAGTCATAGCCGTTTCCACTTCAGTCATTGCTATTGCAGCTTCATTTTCAACGATTGGTTGTCCTAGGGGATCTTGACTGAGTGTTCCAGAACTTTGGCTGTCTTGAGAACTGTCTCTAGCTACTTCAGCTGCAATTGTAGTTTCCTGTTCAATTTCTTCATTTAACATTTGCACATAATTTCTGAAAGTACTGCATTCTATGCTGTCTTTGCAAGCATTAAAGGAATCTTCATAGCTTTGAAATTCTCCCAGTAGTTCGTCCTCTGAACGCCATGGTTTAAACAGCTGTAAAAGAGCCAAGTAGTAAAATTCCTTTTTGTCAGTAGTGTCGCAACTCAGCTTCCGGTGATTTATCAAACTTCCTTTTGTTTGCTTCACCAAACATCCTTCCTCACCAATGACTTTATATTTTCCATTGTTGATGTCTTCTGCGGCTTTCCGTGAATAAATGTAGTTCTGCAGCACTTCATAGAGACACATGTTCTCTAGATGAACACTTCTCTTTGGGTAATATGTGTAAAACATGTTTGATTTCAAAATATCTGTACTTTCTGGGTCATTCTCGGCCAAATATTCAATTTCTCCAACAGATTTCAGTACCCGATTTCTCATTGCTGCAAGGCCTAAACTTGCCCAAATTATTCTTCTTGATTTTGAGTAGAGACTTGCAGAAGATAACCTATCTGAACATTCGTAGGATCCAATTTCTCGACGCGATAAAATCTTTAAACTGAAACTGTACAGCTTCTTACTGACAGTCTTCTCGTGAGAAATCTCTTCCCACATTTCTTTCAATTCACTTTTTTCCTCACTAATCATAATTTCTATGGCAAAATGAACCTCCTCATTGTGTTCCTTTTAAATTAAACTACTCACTCTCTGCTACTCACTCGCTACTACTTTCTACTACTCACTCTCTACTACTCACTTTCGACTACTCTCTACTACTCTCTACTACTCACTCTCTACTACTCACTCTCTACTACTCTCTACTACTCTCTACCACTCACTTTCTACTACTCTACTACTCACTCTCTACTACTCTCTACTACTCTCTCTCTACTACTCTCTCTCTCTACTACTCCCTTTCTACTACTCTCTCTACTACTCACTCTCTACTACTCACTCTCTACTACTCTCTACTACTCTCTACTACTCACTCTCAACTACTCACTCTACTACTCTCTCTACTACTCACTCTACTACTCACTCTACTACTCTCTACCACTCACTCTCTACTACTCTCTCTCTCTACTACTCACTCTCTACTACTCACTCTACTACTCTCTACTACTCTCTACTACTCTCTCTGCTACTCACTTTCTACTACTCTCTACTACTCACTCTCTACTACTCACTCTCTATTACTCACTCTCTACTACTCTACTACTCTCTACTACTCTCTCTACTACACACTCTCTACTACTCACCCTCTACTACTCTCTACTACTCTCTCTCTACGACACACTCTCTACTACTTGCTCTCTACTACCCACTCTACTACTCACTCTACTACTCACTCTCTACTACTCCCTACTACTCCCTACTACTCCCTACTACTCACTCTACTACTCACTCTCTACTACTCTCTACTACTCACTCTCTCCTTCTCCACTACTCTCTAATAATCACTCTCTACTACTCACTCTGTACTACTCTCTACTACTCTCTCTACTACTCTCTATTACTCACTCTCTCTACTACTCACTCTCTACTACTCACTCTTTACTACTCACTCTCTACTACTCTCTCTCTACTACTCTCTACTACTCTCTACCACTCTCTACTACTCACTCTACTACTCAATCTCTACTACTCATTCTCTACTACTCTCTCTCTGCTACCCAGTCTCCACTACTCACTCTCTACTACTCTCTACTACTCACTCTCTAATGCTCACTCTCTACTACTCTGTCTACTACTCACTCTCTACTACTCTCTACTACTCCCTCTACTACTCACTCTCTACTACTCTCTACTACTCTCTACTTCTCACTCGCTACTATGCTCTACTACTCACTCTCTACTACTCACTACTACTCTCTCCTACTCACTCTCTGCTACTCTCTCTACTACTCTCTACTGCTCTCTCTACTATTCTCTCTCTACTCTCTACTCTCTATTACTCATCCTCTACTCTCTACCTCTCTACCTTTCTCTACCTCTCTCTCTACTACTCTCTACCTCTCTACCTCTACCTCTCTACCTCTACCTCTCTACCTCTACCTCTCTACCTCTACGTCTCTACCTCTACATCTCTACCTCTATACCTCTCTCTACCTCTCTCTACACGCACACATATGCACATATATGCATTTATATATATGTATGTGTATATATATGTATATACATACATATATAAACATATATATAATCTGCATATCTATATAAATACAAATATAAATGCATGCATACATATACAGATATGCATGTTATTTACATGAAATTTTGAAAAACACTAATAAAAGCAAAGCTAAAAAGCCACCTAATTACAAACAGAATTGCTTTAACTTAAACGAGGGCGAGACCTATTGCATTTTCAATGCTTGTTTACTTTGGTTCCATCAAGAAGGCATTCAGATGTGACACATTTGCCATAAATTCTGAATGGTAGCACTCTAGTTCCTCATTAGATCACTGTCGTAAAGCTACTGCTCACCAGGGAAGTCTGCTGCTGGTATTCAAAGTGCATGTTTCAGTCTGCATGTCAGAACTTTTTAATGAAATAGAAGAGGATTTGAGAAGTCAAAATGTGCCCTAAGTTTTCTTTCTGCAGCACTAGTCATAATTTCTATGGCAAAATGAACCCCCTCATTTTGTTCCTTTGCAAATTAAATGTTTTAAATGTTACCACTTTACTCCAATCAAGATGGCTGCAGGTGTGCCATACCTTTGTCATAAGTAAGACTGTTAGCCCTCTAGTTGTTCTTTAAAACACTCTGGGATTTCTGTCATTGGGCTGTACTTGGGCTACATCTCGGTGATATTTGTGCTACATTTGGGCTCTTTTGTCTCTGGTGGCCATCTTGGGAGACTTGTTATGAAGTTTCCTAATTTCCTCATTTACTGCAGTCTCCTCAGTAGGCATACTGTCAGTTTTTTTACTTTGATTCAATGAAGAAGGCATTCAGATGTGTCACACATTTGCCATAAATTCAGAATGTTAGCACTCTAGTTGCTCATTAGATCACTGTAGTAAAGCTACTGCTCACCAGGGAAGTCTGCTGCTGGTATTGAAAGTGCATGTTTCAGTCTGCATGTCAGAATTCTTTAATGAAATAGAAGAGGATTTGAGAAGTCACTCAAAATGTGCCCTAATTTTTCTTTCTGCAGCACTAATCATACATTCTATGGCAAAATGAACCATCTCATTTTGTTCCTTTTTAAATTAAATGTTTTAAATGTTACCACTTTATTCCAATCAAGATGGCTTCAGGTGTGCCATACCTTTGTCATAAGTAAGACTGTTAGCGCTCTAGTTGTTCTTTGGAACACTCTGGGAAGCTGCAGTAGAACACAAAGGAATCAACTGACAGTCTCTGCCCTTGTTGGATGTACATGTTTTACTGAGAATGTCAGACTTCATTCTCACATGACTAAGAAAGATAATGCGAATTTACCGAAAATATGCTCTCAGTTTAGCTTATAGATCACCTTCCATACCTCTGTGGGAAAAGCATGTGAAAATAGTTTTCTCTCAAACATGATTCATGATATCCCAGCAGAAGGCTTTTTCACATGGTAAAATCACCTTAGAACATACTACAATTCCTAAAATGAGTATGGCACCATCAATAAATGATTTATAATGTAACTAAAGTCTTAAAATCTTCTATTAACTGCAATGCTTTTTAATGAGGTGCTATCATGTATATTGGTCCCAAGATGGCTGCCAACACCCCTTGGATGAAGTGCTGACAGCCAATCAGACCTCACAATGAGATGTGTCGTTAGGCTCCGCCCAGATATGTATATTACTTTACTTTTGATTTTCTCAGGAACTACTGAACGGATTTACACCATATATGCAAAAGGCACATGCCTGACCTGAGGACTACCTCTTTGCAAAATTTCAAGTAATTCTGTTCAGCCGTTCTGGCTGTAACTGTGTCTAAAGGTCCTATGGAAAAATGCATGGGGAAAACGCGTTTTGGGACCCCCCTTTTTTCTCGGCCCCTGCTTGACGAATCACCCCGAGACTTTCAGGGTAGGAGCTGAATGGAGCGCTCCATTAGTTTTGAAAATTTTGCGAGGATTCGTCAACCGGCGCCAAAGTTATTCAAAATAGAATTTTGAGATTTCCTATGGAAACTAGGTTGTAACTATAACTATCTACTGGCGACCATTATTTTTCATTTTTTTTCTTCCTCAAATGCCCAAGCATGTCTGGACGCACTCACTGCTGCTGAAAGCTAAAGCTTTATTAGATTGCCAGCCAGCGAAGTCACACCTGAAATAAAATCCTGTTGCTGACGCGTTTCGAGGTAAGTAGTCCTCTTCATCATGGGTGGCTGCTTGGTGAAGTCACATGGATACCCAGCATGCTTGGAATTATTGTCCCGCCCTAAGTGAAGCCATCATGAACCAGCGGTCTATCCCGAGCCCTACTAAGGACATAAATAATTGCTGCAAAAAGAAGTCTTTGGAGCCCACTGTGGGTAAAAACAACAACATCCATCATGCCCCTGTGCACTCAGCAACACCCCCTCGAGGCACTGGTGATGACGTCACACATTACATCACTCATGACATGGCCAGTGACATGACTCATGACATCACTGATGACATCTCAAATGACATCACTGATGACATCATCCACATGATAATCTGATGCACATACTGATGATAGCAACACTTTCAATAATACCGCACACCATTAACATGCGTGTCTGTGCATATCCACCAGCTTGACAACGACATGTGATGTTGTCCATTCAATGTTTTCAGACAGCATCTCATTAGTGATAGTTGCCGTACTTCCGGTACATGCTACATTAATGTAAATTGCAGATTGTACGAGGTCAAAACTGGAACAGGGACACACACATGAGTACACTTCCTGCCCAGGCAGGAACTGAACAACGCCCAGGTCCCTGGAATAATTATTCACACCCCTATGCTGGCCTGGTGTACGTAAGCCCAGCCCACTTAGCATACGTATAAATAGGAAAACAACGATACAGATTGGTATTAGGCCTGGGGGGAAATTCCGTTCCACTCGCGGAAACTGCAATAATTGACATTTTCGCGCTCCGCGGAGAGCGCGAAAATGTCCAAATTTGAGCAATCCGCATTTTACCGGAAACATTTTTCTTGCTCGCGCTGTAAAAAAATCAATTTTCGCGTGCGCTCGATCGCCTTACCTGAATCCCGGCGTTCGCCAACAAGTTTTCCCGATCCGGTCGCGTTCTCCACGAGATGTTGGATTGTTGGTAGCCATTTGCGCTGTCTCGCGACAGTTCGCGCCCGCATTAACGTCATTTGTCGTGCGATCATGTCATTCGTCTCGCGATCACGTCTTTCTTCTCACGATCATGCACCGCGGGAGTATTAGATGATTGAGATCTCAAACACGTCATTCTCCACCGCGAGCGAGAGCATGAGGACGCGGGCACGTCATATCGAACGCGAGCGGGCGGGATAAGTGAAAACAAGCCAGTGAGCAACCTCATGGGTAAGTTGGCGATCCGCGATCACGCAGAAAATACCACGAACGGGCGGGAAAAAAACATCCGCGTCTTCGCGATATTTCCGCGTGTTTGCAGAGATTTTTAACATTTTCGCGATAGTTTGCGGAAGTGAATTTCGCAAATTCCGCCCACCCCTCATTGGTATATATATAATAAATATTTAGATTTCAAACTAAACCACATTCACTGGATGATGTCATCAGTGATGTCATCAGTGATGTCATTTGAGATGTCATCAGTGATGTCATCAGTGATGTCACTGATCATGTCATGAATGATGCAATATGTGAGATCATCAGCAGTGCATTGCGGGCGCGCGAGTTGTAGTTAGCAGAACTAACTATAACGGAGGAATTTCTATAGTGTGAAATGGCCAGATAACTATAACACCCCTGAAACCTATGTTTTTTCTGTGAATTTCTAAGGTTTTTTAAATGCTAATTTCTAGCTATAACTTCTCTGAAACCTATGGCTTTTTTCAGTGAATTTCAAAGCTTTTTTAAATGCTAATTTCTAACTATAATGTCTTTGAAACCTATGGTTTTTTTCAGTGAATTTCAAAGGTTTTTTAAATGCTAATTTTTAAGTATGATAGTAGTTATACCTATATTTTTGTACTGATTTTCTACAGTTTTTAACTGTCTATTTACAAATATTTTACTCATTAGATAACATTATATATTTTTCTGAAAATTGCAAAAAGTATTTTTTGTAAAACATTCAAACTGAAATATTGATTAATGTTTTTTGTTTTAATTTGCTATTTTAATATATTTATATTATTTTCTTTAAAAAAAACACTCAATGCTTACACATCACGGTGGGTGCACGGATTCTAGCCACCATTTTAGAAAAGTTGTGAAGGATACGCGTACGGTGTGCTTCAGCTGCGTGTTTTTCAGTTACATCATATACATTTAATATTACGTGATGTGCGCGATTGGTATGCGATCAGTCTGCGACTCCTGCTCCCATGCATTTGCGACACATGCGCATTATGGTACGAGATGCTTGCGCGGTGGTGGGTCCAGCGTGATGTCATATACATGCTGGGGCACGCTGGGTGCGCGACTCCCGCAAAAAATGTATGTTCCAAAATTATAAGTATCTGTCTTTAATATACAAATTAGGGCAAGAGATTATCTAAGATATTCATAAAAATAATATATTTGTACTTATAATAAACATACTATTTTTACATATACTTTCGCGAAGTCGGGTGCGTGCATCGTGAGCGCAGAGAACCAGGTAAGCAGAGCTGCTGTAGAGCCAGAGAAGCCTGGTCAGCAGAGCCGTTGTAGAGCCAGACAACCAGGCCAGTAGAGCTGGTCTAGAGCCTAAGAAGCAGGTCAGCAGAGCTGCTCTAGAACCAGAGACTAGGCCTGGGCTAAAATTTCGTTCCGTTCGCGGAAATTGCGATAATTTACCATTTTCGCATTCCGCGGAAAGCGCGAAAATGTCAAAATTTCCGCATTCCGCAGCTTGGCGATAATTTGTTTCTTGCTCGCGCTGTAAAATAATACATTCTTGCGCGTGCGCGATCGCCTTACCTGAATCCCTGCGTTCCCCAACAAGTTTTCTTGATCCGGTCGCGTTCTCCATGAGATGTTGTATTGTTTTTAGCCATTTGCGCTGTCTCGCGACAGTTCGCGCCCGCTGTGACGTCATGCATCGCGCGATCACGTCTTTCTTCTCGCGATCATTCACCGCGAGACAAGTGAAAACAAGATGGCCGCGCCCGCGAGCAACCACATGGGTAAGTTGGCGAGCCGCAACCATGCAGAAAATCTCGCGAACATGCAGGAAAAAAACTTCTGCATCTTCGCGATATTTCCGCGTGTTTGCGATAATTTTTAACATTTTCGCAATAATTTGCGAAAGTGGATTTCGCAAATTCCGCCCACCCCTACCAGAGACCCAGGCCAGCAGAGCTGCTCTAGAGCCAGAGACCCAGGTCAGCAGAGCTGCTCGAGAGGCCGAGAACCAGGTCAGCAGAGCTGCTGTAGAGCCAGAGAAACCAGGTCAGCAGAGCTGCTTTAGAGGGAGAGAACCAGGTCAGCAGAACTGCTTTAGAGCCAGAGAACTAGGTCAGCAGAGCTGCGCTAGAGCCAGAGAACCAGGTCAGCAGAGCTGCTTTAGAGCCATAGAACCAGATCAGCAGAGCTGCTCTAGAGGCAGAGAACCAGGTCAGCAGAAATGCTTTAGGAGCCAGAGAACCATGTCAGCAGAGCTCTTTAGAAGGAGAGAACCAGGTCAGCAGAGCTGCTTTAGAGCCAGAGAACCAGGTCAGCAGAGCCGCTCTAGAGCCAGAGAACCTGGTCAGCAGAGCTGCTTTGGAGCCATAGAACCAGGTCAGCAGAGCTGCTTTAGAGCCAGAGAACCAGGTCAGTAGAGCTGCTCTAGAGACAGAGAACCAGGTCAGCTGAGCTGCTTTAGAGGGAGAGAACCAGGTCAGCAGAGCTGCTTTAGAGCCAGAGAATCAGGTCAGCAGAGCTGCTCTAGAGCCAGAGAAACCAGGTCAGCAGAGCTGCTTTAGAGGGAGAGAACCAGGTCAGCAGAGCTGCTTTAGAGCCAGAGAACCAGGTCAGCAGAGCTGCTCTAGAGCCAGAGAACCAGGTCAGCAGAGCTGCTTTAGAGCCATAGAACCAGGACAGCAGAGCTGCTTTAGAGCCAGAGAACCAGGTCAGCAGAGCTGCTCTAGTGGATAAGAACCAGGTCAGCAGAGCTGCTCTAGAGCCAGAGAACCAGGTAAGCAGAGCTGCTGTAGAGCCAGAGAAACCAGGTCAGTAGAGCTGCTTTAGAGCGAGAGAACCAGGTCAGCAGAGCTGATTAGAGGGAGAGAATCAGGTCAGCAGAGCTGCTTTAGAGCCAAGGGACCAGGTCAGCAGAGCAGCTCTAGAGCCAGAGAACCAGGTCAGCAGAACTGCTTTAGAGCCATAGAACCAGGTCAGCAGAGCTGCTTTAGAGCCAGAGAACCGGGTCAGAAGAACTGCTCTAGAGCCTAAGAACTAGGTCAGCAGAGATGCTCTAGAGCCAGAGAACCAGGTCAGCAGAGCTGCTCTAGAGCCAGAGAACCAAGTCAGCAGAGCTGCTTTAGAGCCATAGAACTAGGTCAGCAGAGCTGCTTTAGAGCCAGAGAACCAGGTCAGCAGAGCTGTTGTAGAGCCAGAGAATCAGATCAGCAGAGCTGTTGTAGAGCCAGAGAATCAGATCAGCGGAGCTGCTCTAGAGCCAGAGAACCATGTCAGCAGACCTGCTGTAGAGCCAGAGAAACCAGGTCAGCAGAGCTGCTTTAGAGGGAGAGAACCAGGTCAGCAGAGCTGCTTTAGAGCCAGAGAATCAGGTTAGCAGAGCTGCTCTAGCTGACACTGACTGATTGACAATGACTGACACTGATTGACTGACACTGACACTGACTGATGCTGACACTGACTGACTGACACTGACTGACTGACACTGACTGACACTGATTGACTGACACTGGCTGACTGACACTGACTGACTGACACTGACTGACTGACACTGACTGACTGACACTGATTGATTGACACTGACTGACACTGACTGACACTGATTGACTGCCACTGACTGACACTGATTGACTGACACTGACTGACTGACTGACACTGACTGACTGACCCTAACACTGACTGACTGACACTGACAGACACTGACTGACTGACTTTGACTGACTGACTGACACTGACTGACACAGACTGACACTGACTGACTACTCTCTACTACTCTCTCTCTCTACTACTCACTCTCTACTACTTACGTTCTACTACTCTCTATTATTCACTCTCTACTACTCTACAGCTCTCTACTACTCACTCTCTACCACTTGCTCTCTACTACTTCCTCTTTACTACTCTCTCTCTACTACTCACTCTCTACTACTCTCTACTACTCACTCTACTACTCTCTCTCTACTACCTTCTACTACTCCACTACTCTCTACTACTCACTTTCTACTACTCTACTACTCTCTCTCTACTACTCACTCTCTACTGCTCTCTACTACTCACTCTCTACTACTCTCTACTACTCACTCTCTACAACTCACTCTCTACAACTCTCTACTACTCTCTACTACTCACTATACTACTCGCTCAATACTACTCTCTACTACTCACTCTCTACTACTCTCTACTACTCTCTATTACTCTCTACTACTCACTCTACTCACTATCTACTACTCTCTCTCTCTGCTACTCACTCTCTACTACTCACTCTCTACTACTCACTCTCTACTACTCTCTACTACTCACTCTCTACTACTCACTCTCTACTACTCACTCTACTACTCTCTACTACTCACTCTCTGCTACTCTCTCTACTACTCTCTACTACTCTCTACTACTCTCTACTACTCACTCTCTGCTCTCTACCTCTCTCTAACTCTCGCTCTACAACTCTCTACCTCTCTACAACTCTACCTCTCTACACCTCTACCTCTCTACCTCTCTACCTCTACCTCTCTACCTCTGTACCTCTACACCTTTACCTCTCTCTTCCTCTCTCTACACCCACACATATGCACATATATCTATGCATATATATGCATATGCATTTATGTATATGTATGTGTATTTATATATACATACATATATAAACATATATATAATCTGCATATCTATATAAATACCAATATAAATGCATGCATACATATACATAGATTCATACATATGCATGTTATGTACATGAAAGTTTCAAAAACACTAATACAAGCAAAGCTAAAAATCCACCTAATTACAAACAGAATTGCCTTAACTTAAACGAGGGCGAGACCTATTGCATTTTCAATGCTTGTTTACTTTGGTTCCATCAAGAAGGCATTCAGATGTGTCACACATTTGCCATAAATTCTGAATGTTTGCACTCTAGCTGCTCATTAGATCACTGTAGTAAAGCTACTGCTCGCCAGGGAAGTCTGCTGCTGGTATTCAAAGTGCATGTTTCAGTCTGCATGTCAGAACTTTTTAATGAAATAGAAGAGGATTTGAGAAGTCAAAATGTGCCCTAATTTTTCTTTCTGCAGCACAAATCATAATATCTATGGCAAAATGAACCCCCTTATTTTGTTCCTTTGCAAATTAAATGTTTTAAGTGTTACCACTTTATTCCAATCAAGATGGCTTCAGGGGTGCCATACTTTTGTCATCAGTAAGACGGTTAGCGCTCTAGTAGTTCTTTAGAACACTCCTGGACATCTTTTGTCTCTGGTGGCCATCTTGGGAGACTTATTTGTTATGAAGTTTCCTAATTTCCTCATTTACTACAGTCTCCGCAGTAGGAAATACTTTCAGTTTTTTACTTTTGATTCCATAAAGAAGGCATTCAGATATGTCACACATTTGCCATAAATTTGGAATGTTAGCACTCTAGTTACTTATTAGATCACTGTAGTAAAGCTACTGCTCACCAGGGAAGTCTGCTGCTGGTATTGAAAGTGCACGTTTCAGTCTTCATGTCAGAAGTTTTTTATTGAAAAAGAAGAGGATTTGAGAAGTCAATCAAAATGTGCCCTAATTTTTCTTTTTTCAGCACTAATCATAATTTCTATGGCAAAATGAACCCCCTCATCGTGTTCCTTTTCAATTAAACTACTTACTCTCTACTACTCACTCGCTACTACTCTCTACTACTCACTCGCTACTACTCTCTACTACTCACTCACTGCTACTCTCTCTACTACTACTCTCTACTACACACTCTACTACTCTCTACCACTCACTCTCTACTACTCTACTACTCACTCTCTACTACTCTCTCTCTACTATTATCTCTCTACTACTCCCTCTCTACTACTCTCTACTACTCACTCTCTACTAGTCTCTCTCTACTACTCACTCTCTACTATTCACTCTCTACTACTCACTCTCTACTACTCACTCTCTACTGCTCACTCTCTACTGCCCTCTACTACTCACTCTCCACTACTCACTCTCTACTACTCGCTCTCTACTACTCACTCTCTACTACTCACTCTCTACTACTCACTCTCTACTACTCTACTGCCCTCTACTACTCACTCTCCACTACTCACTCTCTACTACTCGCTCTCTACTACTCACTCTCTGCTACTCACTCTCTACTACTCTACTATTCTCTACTACTCTCTCTATTACTCACTCTCTACTACTCTCTACCACTCACTCTCTACTACTCTGCTACTCACCCTCTACTACTCTCTACTACTCTCTCTCTCTACTCACTCTCTTCTACTCACTCGCTACTACTCTCGACTACTCACTCTCTACTACTCTCTACTACGACTCTCTGCTACTCTCTACTACTCACTCTCTACTACTCTACTACTCACTCTCTACTACTCTCTATTACTCACTCTCTACTACTCTACTACTCACTCTCTACTACTCTCTCTCTACTACTCTCTCTACTACTCCCTTTCTAAAACTCACTCTACTACTCTCTACTACTCACGCTCTACTACTCACTCTCTACTATTCACTCTCTACTACTCACTCTCTACTACTCACTCTCTACTACTCACTCTCTACTACTCTACTACTCTCTACTACTCTCTCTCCTACTCACTCTCTACTACTCTCTACTACACACTCTACTACTCTCTAACACTCACTCTCTACTACTCTACTACTCACTCTCTACTACTCTCTCTCTACTACTCTCTCTACTACTCTCTACTACTCACTCTCTACTACTCACTCTCTACTACTCGCTCTCTACTACTCTCTTCACTACTCACTCTCCACTACTCACTCTCTACTACTCGCTCTCTACTACTCTACTACTCTCTACTACTCTCTCTCCTACTCACTCTCTACTACTCTCTAACACTCACTCTCTACTACTCTACTACTCACTCTCTACTACTCTCTCTCTACTACTCTCTCTACTACTCTCTACTACTCACTCTCTACTACTCACTCTCTACTACTCGCTCTCTACTACTCTCTACTACTCACTCTACTACTCACTCTCTACTACTCTCTACTATTGTCTCTACTACTCACTCTCTACTACTCTCTACTACTCACTCTCCACTACACACTCTCTACTACTCGCTCTCTACTACTCTCTACTACTCACTCTACTACTCACTCTCTACTACTCCAGTACTCCATACTACTCACTTTCTACTACTCACTCTCTTCTATTCTACTACTCCCTACTACTCACTCTCTACTACTCTCTCTCTACCACTCAATCTCTACTACTCTCTCTCTACTACTCACTCTCTACTACTCACTCTCCATTACTCTCTACTACTCACTCTCTACTACTGTCTACTACTCACTCTCTACTACTCTCTCTCTACTACTCTCTTGTACTCTCTACTACTCACTCTACTACTCACTCTCTACTACTCTTTACTACTCACTCTCTACTACTATCTCTCTACTACTCTCTACTACTCACTCTACTACTCACTCTCTACTACTATCTACTTCTCTCTCTCTGCTACTCACTTTCTACTACTCACTCTCTACACCTCTCTTTTCTACTCACTCTCTACTACTCACTCTCTACTACTCACTCTACTACTCACTCTCTACTACTCTCTACTACTCACTCTCTACTACCCACTCTCTACTACTCACTCTCTACTACTCTCTCTCTACTACTCACTCTACTACTCTCTACTACTCACTCTCTGCTACCCTCTCTACTACTCTTTCCTACTCACTCTCTGCTCTTTACTCTCTATTACTCATCCTCTACTCTCTACCTCTCTACCTCTCTCTACCTCTCTCTCTACTACTCTCTACCTCTCTACCTCTACCTCTCTACCCCTATCTCTATACCTCTACACCTCTACCTCTACACCTCTACCTCTCTCTACCTGTGTCTACATGCACACATATGCACATATATATATATGCATATGCATTTATATATATGTATGTGTATATATGTATATACATATATAAACATATATATAATCTGCATGTCTATATAAATACAAATATAAATGCATGCGTACATATACATATATGCATACATATACATGTTATGGACATGAAAGTTTGAAAAACACTAATACAAGCAAAGCTAAAGAGCCACCTAATTACAAACAGAATTGCTTTAACTTAAACGAGGGCAAGACCTATTGCATTTTCAATGCTTGTTTACTTTGGTTCCATCAGGAAGGCATTCAGATGTGTCACACATTTGCCATCAATTCTGGATGTTAGAACTCTAGTTGCTCATTAGATCACTGCAGTAAAGTTACTGCTCACCAGGGAAGTCTGCTGCTGGTATTCAAAGGGCATGTTTCAGTCTGCATGTCAGAACTTTTTAATGAAATAGAAGAGGATTTGAGCAGTCAAAACGTGCCCTAATTTTTCTTACTCCAGCACTAATCATAATTTCTATGGCAAAATGAACCCTCTCATTTTGTTCCTTTGAAATTAAATGTTTTAAGTGTTACCGCTTTATTCCAATCAAGATGGCTTTAGGTGTGCCATACCTTTGTCATATGTAGGACTGTTAGCGCTCTAGTTGTTCTTTAGAACACTCTGGGAAGCTGCAGTAGAACACAAAGGAATCAACTGACAGTCTCTGCCCTTGTTGGATGTACATGTTTTACTGAGAATTTCAGACTTCATTATCACATGACTGAGAAAGAGAATGTGAATTTACAGAAAATATGCCCTCAGTTTAGCTTATAGATCACCTTCCAAACCTCTGTGGGAAAAGCATGAGAAAATAGCTTTCTCTCAAACATGAGTCATTATATCCCAGCAGAAGGCTTTTTCACATGGTAAAATCACCTTAGAACACACCACAATTCCTAAAATGAGTATGGTACCATCAACAAATGATTTATAATGTAACTAAAGTCTTCAAACCTTCTATTAACAGCAATGCTTTTTAATGAGGTGCTATCATGTATATTGGTCCCAAGATGGCTGCCAACATTTCTTGGATGAAGTGCTGACAGCCAATCAGAACTCACAATGAGATGTGTGATTAGGCTCCCCCCAGATATATCTATGATTTTACTTTTGATTTTCTCAGCAACTACTGAACAGATTTACACCATTTAACCAAAAGGCACAAGTGTGAAACAAGGGCCACCTCTTTGCTAAATTTTGTGTAATTCCATTCAGCTGTTCGGGCTTCAATTCGATTAACGGTTCCTATGGAAAATTGCATGGGGAAAACACGTTTTAGAACCCCCCTTTTTTCTCGGCCCCCGGTTGACGAATCACCCCGAGACTTTTAGGATAGGAGCGGAACGGAGCGCCCCACAAGTTTTGAAAATTTCACGAATATTCGTCAACCTGCACCAAAGTTATTCCAAATAGAATGTTGCGGACTTCCTATGGATAATACGTCCTAACTATAACTACCAACTGGCGACTGCCAGTAGGTAATATATATATATATATACATGTTACCTACTGGTGGTTGCCAGTTGGTAGCTCTAGTTACGACATAGTTTCAAATCGGAAAAGCATTTTTTTACTTGCCTATATCTTTGGCGCAATTTGATGAATCTTCACAAATGTTTACATAAAAGGTTTCAAAGTAAGTTCTATTGTACATGGGAAGTTTTGGGGTCATCTGTTAAGAGGGGGCCGAGAAAAAGGGGTTTAAAACATAGTGCATTATTCAATTTTAATTCCCATAGGAATTTGTTGTCGAACCTAAAGCCGGAACTGCTGGTTGGAATTACCCCAAATTTTGCAGAGAGGTAGAAACTTTTATGCAGATTTTGCTTTCTGGTACTATCAGGGGTCAGGGTGGAGGTACTCTGACCCCATGTTTGAGAAATGTAGGTGTTAGTGACACAAGTAATGTGTGCAAAATGTATGTTTTGTAATCGTGTGTGACAACACCATGATCAACAGTGCAGTCCCCCAATGCACCATTGTGGAGACATCGCGAATATCACGGTGACTTCGCGAATATTAGTGAAATTATAAAAAATACATATACTCGCTAGTCATTGTAACAGACTCCTCTACACACTCACAAAGTCACTCAGACACTTATACACCCATTCACATACCCACTCGGATACTCATGCACCCACTTACAGACTCACTTAGAGAATCACGCACCTAATTAGAGACCTACTTATAGACTCATGCGTACAGTCTCATACCCACTTTGAGACTCTTAAACCCACTCACAGACCCTCCTGGGCACTCATGCACCCACTCACAGACCCACTCAGATGCTCATGCCCCCACTTACAGACACACTCAGAGAGTCACACACCTATGTACAGACCCACTCAGAGACTCACACACCCACTTACGGACCCACTCACACACTCAAGTATACACTCACAGACCCACCAGACACTTACACTGACTGACAGACCCACTGAGATACTCAAACATCCACTCACAGATCCACTCATACACTCACTCAAACACCCATTGTCATTCATATACTCTGCTCAGTCACAGTCCATCTCAGAGACTTACGCACTCACTTACTCACTCACTCTGTCATATAGTTAGAGACTCACACACCCACTCACAGACTGATTCAGATATCCACTCACCCACTCACTCACCCTCTCAAAGACTTACGCATCTACTCACAGATTCACCCAGTAACTCGCCCTCCAACTCACAGACCCACCCAGAGACTCATGCATGCACCCATTCACTCACCCACTCAGAGACATGCTCTCACTCACAGACCCATTTAGACACTCATACACCCACTCACAGATCCACTCAGGCACTCACACACCCATAGAGTCACTCACACGCCCACTCAGATACTCATTCACCCACTCACAGTCCCGCTCAGAGACCCACTCACCTACTCACAGAACCACTCAGATACGCATGCTCCCAGTCATAGACCCACTGAGAGTCTCATCCACTCACTCACAGACCCACTCAGACACTCACTTACCCACCCACTTACCCACTCAGACACCCAGTTAGATACTCATGTATCTAGTCACAGGTCCAGTCAGACAGGCATGCACTTACTTACACATGAACAAAAGGCACTCATGCACCTATTCCAAGACCAACTGAGAGACTCATGCAACCAATCACAGACCCATAGAAACTCTCATGCACCCACTAATAGATGTACTGAGACAGTAACCCAGTGCATTACACAACTACTGATAGACTGATGCACCATCTCATAAATTCACTCTAATGCTTATACAGTGAATGAGAGACTTACTGACACAGTAATGCATGCAGTCACATGATCCACTGAAAGAGTTATACACTATGTTATAGAGATATTAAGGGAGTTATGCATGCAGTTATAGAGTCATACAGGTAGCAATGTATATAGTGTGTTGGTTATAATCCATTTTGTGGTTATAAGTTTTGAATGTAATGGTGGCTATTTAATGTCTGCATTTGTTTTGTCATTTCGTAATTTATTCCCGTTGATCAAGGGTACCAAAATGATCGCAATGCCTGGCATCACCGCAAAAATCAAAGAGTGGTTTTAAAGATGAATTTTATACAAGCTACCATGACAAATACGATTTTAAACAGTGCACTAATAAACCCCTGTTGTCTAAAATACTGTAAAATGTGTGCATATATGTATTTTACAGTTACAATGTCATCGGGTTTCTCTGAGTAATTGCGAAAACTGAAAATTGGTTTAAAAGTTTGTTTTTATGCAAACTCCCTATAAAAATATAACTTTAAATGTGGCAGTAATAAACTCCTAGTACCATATTACAGAGTGTGCCCTGGGGGCACAGCAGGCATTTGCACCCCTTTTGCGCACCCCTGGGGCAATTTGGTATTACAGAAGGGGTCGCAGATGCTTGTGCAGCCCCTTATGTAAAACTGATATTGATGGTGCACAAAAAGTGCAAACGCTATCTGCAGGGGGCATTCCTTCATTTGCATGGGAGCATGCACCATGCAAATGAGGGTCTCCCTTTGCCTCTGCACCCCTGCTATATTACGGATGTGGGAGCAGAGGCAAAGAAGCTTCCAGGAGGTGCACTGACAGTATGCCACCTAAAAGGTGCCCCCTGAGAGAAGCCTCTGCAGGGGGTAAACGCTGTGAATGAGTTTGTTAGTGATTGCACTAGAGTGGCTGTATGACATGTTTTATATGGGTGTATGTAAGTGGGTGTGTCAATGTTTCTCTGGATGATGTCATCAGTGATGCAAATTCAGATGTCATCACTGATGTCATCAGTGATATCATTTGAGATGTCATCAATGATGTCCCTTACCATGTCATGAGTAATTGTTAGATCTGGGGGTCTCTGTACCACTGTCCAAGTAGGGACCCTTGCTTCTAGTCAGGGAAAGGGGGATACACTGTTAACATAACCCCTGCTCACCCTCTAGGTAGCTTGGCCTGAGCAGTCTAGGCTATCAAAGGCAATGTGTAAAGTATTTGTACCAACACTCACAGTAACACAGTGAAAACACCACAGATTTACTCCACACTAGTTTTAGAAAAATAAGGTATCTTTACTAAAAACTTCACAAGACCAAATACTACAGACAAACCAACATACAATTAAAAAGGTTACTTTAAAGATAGTTCAAGAGTTTGCAGAAAGTACTCCAGGATGTAAAAGTCAGTGTCCTGCACAATGCGACTCTCAATGCACAAAATGCGACACTCTCGTGCCCAACAGTACCTGTAGTCGCGATAAGGTTCCCAAAAGCTATCACAAGGAAGATGGCAAAGGCGATGCGATACTCCTGAGATCCTGGGGAGGCTTTGCAGCAGCCCTGCTTCACGCAGCAGAGGTGGATGCGCCGGCTCCGATCTGTAGGGGGAGGATGCGATGACTTTGGCTTTTGTTGCGTAGGTTTCTTAGGGGGAAGCTTCACGCACAGGTTCGATGCGACACTCTTCGACGTGGCACGATGCACGGCGCAGCGTTGACTTCCGGCGCCGCAACTCTCATTGCGCCACGGAACGGGACTCTGCGTCGATGCACGCAGCGACTGGATACTTTCACGCACCGGCAGTGGTGCGGCCCGCAAACTGGTTCTGCGACGACCCTCGCAGCGTCAGGAATCTTCTCGCATCGGGACGATGCTTGACGCACTCGGCGATGCGGGGACTCCGGATGCTGCGATGACGCCACAATGAGATTCTCCTCGCACTCTCGTTCTTGCAACACGCAATCGGATGATGCGTTGGGTACCAGTTACTCTTTTTCACGCTTCTGCTTCCCAGCTCCCAAAATACAGCAAAACGACCTCCTGAGGCCCCAAGACTGGGCAAGCACTCCAAGGCAGGTCAGTACTCCTTCAGCAGCGTTCCAGGGGGGCTGGTGGTGAAGTCCTTTTGTTCCTGGGACTTCTTAACAGGGAGCCAGCTCTTCTCAGGTCCTTGGAGATCAGAATCAAAAGAAGGGGACACAGCAAAGTCCTTCCCCTCACCTTGGCAGCAAAGCAAAACAGCAAGCAGGTAGTCTTCTCCTCTTCAGTCCTTTTCAGCTTTCTCCTTGGCAGAGGTTTCTTCTTAGTTCCAAAGTGATCTAAAGTTTAGGTGTCTGGGGTCCTCTTCTTATACCCCTCCAAGTCTTTGTCTCTCTGTGTTTCAGTGGGGGGATTCCCCTGCTCCAACCGGTTCCTGGATGTGCTCTGCCCTGGAGCACCTGGTTCCTTTCAGAGTGAGGGGCAGGGTTGTTAGACGCTCAGCAGGAGGGGGAGCCTTCTTTGTGCCAGCAGAGGCAGAGTCCTCAGCCTGGCCAGCAGGAGGTGGAGCCAGCATTGTGCTGGCAGAGGCAGCCCTATTCAAACCCAGGGGCTACTCCTCCCACCCATCTAAAGCAGATCTCCCTATTCACCCTGCTGCTGACTCATCCAGGCTCCTGGAGCCACCTAGCCCATCACATGACACCAGCCAGCCAACCAGCACACTGGCACACAGGAAGGTTAAACAGGAGAATAGCTACTTTCTAAAAAGTGCTATTCTCACACAGTGAATTTAAAAACCATCTTGCTAAAAAGATGTATAATTAAATTCTGAACACAAAGATACCAAACTTGGATTTTCTATCTTGCCCCTATGGGAAGATAGACATGTAAACAGCCTCCCCCATTCTATCCTATGGGCAAGATAGCCTCTCAGCAGTGAAAAACGAAAATGGCTGTAATTCACTACCAGGGCATGTTACACACCTCAGTACATGCCCTACCTTTCAGATACACTGCACCCAGCCCAGGGGGGTACCTAGGGCCACCATAGGGATGCCTGACATGTACAGAAAGGGAAGGATAAGGCCTGGTCAGTGGTTGCACTGGCCAGGTCGACATGGCAGTCCTGGACTGCACATAGGCACTGCAAGCAGGCCTAAGACATCATTTTAGCGCTACTCCTGTGGTTGGCACAATCAGTGCTGCAGCCCACTAGTAGCATTTGAATCACCAGCCCTGGCGCACGCAGTGCACTTTACTAGGGGCTAACAGGTGAAACAAATATGCCAATCATGGATAACCAATCAATATAACAATTTATACAGAGAGCATATGCACTTTAGCACTGATCAGCAGTGGTAAAGTGCTCAGAGTCCTATTGCCAACAACCACGGGTCAGAAAAAATAAAGGAGGAAGAAGCAAAAAGTTTGGGGATAACCCTGCAAAAAGGGCCGTTTCCAATAGTAATATATATCTGTACGTCTGAATTGCCCAAATCAAAATTTAAGTTTCATGCAATTGATCAAGTTCTCGCTGATAGACGCAGGGGAAACAGGGAGTTACGACTCAGACAACTTGAGGCACTATGGATTTGTAAATTGAGATCTGTCACACTAGGGCTGAATTCTGATAATGAGATGCACTATCTGTTATAAGTGACATGTTAGTCTCTACCATATTCTACACTATTGTGAACCTATTACCAAACTGTGTTACCCAACAACTTTTCTGATATATCTTCTAGATATAGATGATTGTCTTCATGTTAAGCAGATCATACTATGTTAGTTGGATGTGATACTGCCAGCGGTTTGGCATCATATTTGTCCGCATTTATATTTTGGGTATTCTCTGACTTTCATTCATGTTGAAACATTTATGTTGATTACAATCAGATTCCCATATATTTGGTCAGGATGTTGGTTTTGACTTTGTACTGTGCTATGTTGGATCGAAGTTGATATCAAAACCCAGCATAGGCAATTTTTATATGTTTTTTACCTTTTTTACATGTTCTCTATCCTTTTTGTTTTTGGGTCTGTTCCCCTCTCCACTGTCTTGTCCTTGTCTTCTACTCCTGTGATTGATGAACCTCTGGCTAAATGCTGTATGAATGATGGTCACATCACTTAGAGTTTCTGTGTCCTGAATCTTTGTTTTGTTGTACCGTTGATGATTTCTTGGAGTTTGCGGATTGTATTCGCATTGTCGCCATGGGAAATGGGAATGATGAAAACAAGAACAGTTCTGTACTTTGGAGTATTCTTTGAGGTTTTTACGTTCGTGTTCATATTGTCACTATGTTATGATAAAAATGGTGAAAATTAGAACATGTTTGTGTAGCGTTGTGTGTATACACTTTTGGATCTATGTGCCTGGATGGAGTTGTCAAACTTGATAAAGTTTTGTTGAAATTGTTTGAATTTGTATCGTGAAGAAGCTTATTGTGGACGTTCTAGTTGTTTTTTGGTTGCTTCTAACACTAAACAACTTCCGAGTTCAGGGCAGTGAACTCGATCGGATGTATAGATTAATCCGTTTTGGGCTATGTGGCCAGTGTTTTATTTCCGGTTTACACTGTGAAGATATCCAAATTAATGTCATCTATGAAATAAGTCAAATAAATAAAAAATAAGAGTTTTTCCTAAAATGAGGAAATATGGCGTATTGCCATTTAGGCATGCATCGGTTATCGTTGCAGCCACAAAAAAACCTTGTTACGGTTTGAGGAAGTAAATATGCCTATCCAATCAGGCAGACAATTTAAGGACATGTGAGAACTGACGCATTTCCGATCTATGTTTGAGGAGCATTCGCGGTTCCGTGATCCCAGAACTCGGAGTGGTATGGAGTCGCTTTGATAAGAAGTATTGAGTAAGTGTCGCTAGTACCTGTTAATATCGGAACTCGTGTTTTATAACTCATCCTGGTTAGGTGGACTAATCGAACCTTTGTAGTTATGACGTTGCTAGTACTTGTTAACATCGGAACTTGTGTCTTTAGCCTCACCTCTATAGGTGGGCTAAGCGAACAGTTATTACTATTTTGCTGCCGCTGACTTATTATACATGTGATTAATTGTCAGTCGTAATACTCGGTTTGGCTGACATCACCTGTACGGTGTATGCTTACTAATTTTGTTTTTTTAAAACATTGGTCTACTTTTACCTATTAGACACTGATAATTTTGACATGGTGCCGAACACAGTATCCTGATCAGAATGAGGTTTATAAAACGCCAATATTTAAATGGCTCTAAGGTACATTCAATGCGCATGGCTCGAAATAATGAAATATGAAATACTAAGTTAAATTCTTTCATTTATTTTTCTAGTGCTCTGATAAGAATTCACCAATCGAAGTGAATGGTTTTGGCTACTTCTAACTTTTTGGAGAAAACTCTTTCCTCTATTGGTTGTGACCTATTGATGAATTTTCCGTTGGATTGATTCCTACCATATTGGACACTTGATGAGACTTTTCGTTCCAATACAGAGGTACTATTGTGTTACCATGAATACAGCAAATAGGTGGTTTTTGGCATCTAATAAACTAGTTGCATTGATTGTAGTATTACATATACCATTATGTTTTCTGACACAGTGATCCAAAGTTGACGTCGTGATAATCGTTAGGTTCTGGATTGGATCGGACTACACTCCAATCCTTGGTGAGATTTTCATGTGAATGTTTTGTTCACTCGTGATTTACCGATATACCTTTTAAATTAATTGGTTTATTAATCACGGAATCAACACTTAGTTGTGGTGAGTCTTTTTGAGAATTCACAGGTCTCACTTGTGGCATCTTTTGAGTACTCTGTTTCTTGGTTTCTTGGTTTTGTTGGTCTATGTACACGTGGTTTCTTCGTTTTCTATTTGGGCCTTTCCTGCGTTTTGTTGTTCTACATAAACCTTTTATCAACCTTCCTATTGGTTACATGGTTTTTACCCAATAGTGTGGAGGATTTTTATGTCCTTTCTTCATTCATGGGCACTTTCATTCTTCCCATTCAGTTTCTTTCTTCTCTCTAGTGATTTTTTGTGTTTATTTTTATGAATTCTTTGGCACTTACACTTCTCGGCCATTATTTATGGTAGAGGATGACTTGAATTATCTAGCTATCACTAAAGATTAATGGTTTTTCTGCAATGTAATTAATATTCAATTTTCGTGGGATATATTATATTAAATGTAATATTTGTAATTTTAGTAATATAATTTTTTGAAAAATGTATGTTGTTCTTTACAGCCCCGAGGAAGCCCGCTGTTGGGCGAAACGCGTTGGCTGTTTCTCTGCTGCTTGTTCAACCAACAACAATTAAAAGAACCTATTATTTCTTTATGTATACTTGTTTTTGAAATACGCTATGTACCATCATTATTGTTATTCTTTTATTGTATTGCCTCTCTGTTAAAGGATTTTGGTGTTTAAACATATATGGTCCGTGGATAGTGGACCTTGGAGGTGGGCAATCTGAACTATATGTATCATTGACACTGTCGTGTATAGTAGGGTAGTGCAGCTGTGGCTTTCCCCAACTATCCATTTGCTTCATATTTCATGAGTAATATAATCTGTGAGGTCATAAGCAGTGCATGGATTGAGCATAAGTTATAGTTAGCTCAGGCAACTATAACTTCTGAATATCTCTGGTTTTGTATGAGTGAAATGTCAGCCTAACTCTAATGTCCCTGTAATCTTTGTTTTTTTGAGAGGATTTCTGAGGGTTTTTTTATTTTTTTTCCTGACTATAACATCCTGTAGCCTTGAGATGTGAATTCAGTGAATTTCTACAGTTTTTTAAATGCTAATTCCTAACTAAAATGTCACTGTAATGTCTTTTTAAAAAAAATGAATTTCTCAGGTTTTTATTATTCTCTTTGATAACTATAACGTCACTGTATTTTTTTCTATAGTTAGATATTGAACATTACATCTACATATATTCCAAAAATACATTAATCATTTATTTCAAGATGTTTTTGGAGATCGTTGCAAAATCACAAGACAAAAGCAGACATTCAACAACCACCAACACATTAAAACATGTTAACTTAAAAAATTCATTTTATTACAATAAACACATTCATAACTACATCACTGCTTAAAAAACGTGTTTCTATACATATTTTTTAGTAAGCTTTTTAGAAAACTGCATTTGAACCCTTCTTTCAGTCTTCGCGATGATGTCCATAATCGTGATGACTTCAGTAACCGCAACAATCGAGCCTTTTTTAGGAGGTTTAAACCACATAAATGCACACATTTTACTGTATTTTAGACACCAGTTTCCATATTATGTTTTAAGACTTTCTTTCACTGGTTCTGAATGGCGCACCTTAAAACTGGTATGCTAGGTGCAAACAAAGAAAGTGCACCCCATTACATAGGAAACGCTGCCCCCAGGGCAGACGAGAACTCATGCTACCCTGGGGCAGCGCATTCAAGTGAAATGCAGAGCAGCATTGAAGCAGCTGCTCTATGTTCTGCAGTGCAGGCGGCAACATGCCTGCCCTTTGAAAGGGGATTAGAGATCCCCTTGCGGGTGGGTGTAGTCACTGACTGTACCTGCCTGCAAAGGGATGTCTGGGTGTTTACCCCCTGCAGAGTCTTCTCTCAGGGGGCACTGACAGTGCACCACCTTTTAGGTGCCACACTGTCAGTGCACCTCCTAGAAGCTTCTTTGCCTCTGCGCCCACATCCGTAATACGGCACGGGTGCAGAGGCAAAGGGAGTCCCTCATTTGCATGGGGAACGCTCCCATTTAAATGAGGGAATGCCCCATGCAGATAGCGTTTGCACTTTTTGTGCACCATCGATATTAGTCTTACATAAGGGGCCGCACAAGCATCTGTCACCCCTTCTGGGCACATTTTTGGAAACATATATATATATATCAAGCTCCACCCGAGGAGCGAAATGCGTCATGGCAGGCACTGCTCCTGTGATATTTTGGGTTCAATAAAATTGACACTGCTTCACCCACCTATGCCTCGTGGGAGTCCATGATTTGTTCTTGGAGTCTGGAGGTCCGTGCCTGTGGTTCCGCTGAAAGGGATTGTGTGTGGACAGGACGTTTTTCATATATATATATATATATATATATATATATATATATATATATATATATATATATATATATATATATATATATATATATATATATATATATATATATATTACCTACTGGCGGTCGCCAGTAGGTAGTTATAGTTAGGACCGTGTTTCCATAGGAAATCCGCAACATTCTATTTTGAATAACTTTGGCGCCGATTGACGAGTCCTCACGAAATTTTCAAAATAGGTGGGGCGCTCTGCCCCGCTCCTTCCCTGAAAGTCTCGGGGGGATTCGTCAAGTGGGGGCTGAGAAAAAGGGGGGGTCCCAAAACGCATTTTCCCGATGCATTTTTCCATAGGACCTTTAGTCCAAGCTGCAGCCCGATGGCTGAACAGAATTACTTGAAATTTGGCAGAGAGGTAGTCCTCAGGTCAGGGATGTGCCTTTTGTAGGTCTGGTGTCAATGTGCTCAGTATTTGCTGAGAAAATAGCATTTGAATCAATATAAATATCTATAGGCGCGCTCCGAGCTCTTACGGTAAGCTTAGAAGAAGTCAATTCTGATTGGTGGTTACATGACTGTAAACATTCGAATCGGTCGAAATCAGGAAGTGTCGGCCTCCATTTTGTGTGTCTCACACTGATAAAAAAAGGAGGAGAACGTGGAAAGGGGACAACGAAGAGAGTTGCAGACCCCCTAGCGTTTGTCAGGGGGTCCAAGAAGGCCATAAAAGTATGAAAAATACATTTAAATGTTTTTTTTAAAAATCGTGGGGTGCGCATACGGTAAGCTTACCGTACGCGTATGGTAGAAAATAACAAAAAAAGAAGAAAAAAACAAATTTAAGTGATAAGATATTAGGGGGCTCTAAAAAGAGCCGTTGTGTTCATTGAGTGTTTTTTGGTACCTACAAGTAAGTACCGATGCAGAGTCTAAAGTTTAAGAGGAAGACTCTGTTCCCTTCATCATTGAAATCTACACCGTCTCCTCTATAAATGTCTTGCATGTTGTAACGCAAGTTGTTGTGGTATATAGAACCCATACCATAGTCTCTGAGGAAAGCAGAAACAGATTTGTTGACGTGCTTCCTTGCTTTATCAATCTGCGGACAAAATTGGTTGGACCAGTTCCACTTTTGCCTTTGGCATATATTAGAATATACAAAGGCAGTTTGTGGAAAAAGCGCCATCAATTGCACAAAGGTGTCCTTCATAAGCATTTCCAGACCTACCCCAGTTAAAGTGCCTAGGTCATTTCCAACACAGTGCACAATAATAAGGTTAGGCTGTGGGAGATGCAGAAAGGATTTCACCAAAGGCATTAATTGGTGCCACTTTAACCCTCTCTGACCAATCCATTTAATGTCTACATTTGGCAAAGCAAGGTCTCTCACCATACCTCTTTTTTCCGCAAATGTTTCACTCCAGAAGACATAGCTGTGACCTACAATCCACACTGTGAACATCTTTCAAGGAGATCTGGATGCACTCTGAAGGTGTCTTTCAGTAGAATGGCAAAATGAAATGAAAGACAGTTTGAAAATGGAGGCATACATATTTTTTTAAAATAAAAAGAACTCATTGGCTGTTTCACACCATTCTACACTAAAAACTAGGCTGTATGTGTACATTTATAGAAGCATGTTTTGTATTGGTTCAGAAAATTGTGTTCCCACAGAAGAATAGTTTGGATTTGCTGTTAGGTTGGACAGGTGAAGCACTCTTGGTCTTTCGATTTGAAACATTTTAGACACCAGTTTCCATATTATGTTTTAAGACTTTCTTTCACTGGTTCTGAATGGCGCACCTTAAAACTGGTATGCTAGGTGCGAACAAAGAAAGTGCGCCCCATTACATAGGAAACGCTGCCCCCAGGGCAGACGAGAACTCATGCTACCCTGGGGCAGCGCATTCAAGTGAAATGCAGAGCAGCATTGAAGCAGCTGCTCTATGTTCTGCAGTGCAGGCGGCAACATGCCTGCCCTTTGAAAGGGGATTAGAGATCCCCTTGCGGGTGGGTGTAGTCACTGACTGTACCTGCCTGCAAAGGGATGTCTGGGTGTTTACCCCCTGCAGAGTCTTCTCTCAGGGGGCACTGACAGTGCACCACCTTTTAGGTGCCACACTGTCAGTGCACCTCCTAGAAGCTTCTTTGCCTCTGCGCCCACATCCGTAATACGGCACGGGTGCAGAGGCAAAGGGAGTCCCTCATTTGCATGGGGAACGCTCCCATTTAAATGAGGGAATGCCCCATGCAGATAGCGTTTGCACTTTTTGTGCACCATCGATATTAGTCTTACATAAGGGGCCGCACAAGCATCTGTCACCCCTTCTGGGCACATTTTTGGAAACATATATATATATATCAAGCTCCACCCGAGGAGCGAAATGCGTCATGGCAGGCACTGCTCCTGTGATATTTTGGGTTCAATAAAATTGACACTGCTTCACCCACCTATGCCTCGTGGGAGTCCATGATTTGTTCTTGGAGTCTGGAGGTCCGTGCCTGTGGTTCCGCTGAAAGGGATTGTGTGTGGACAGGACGTTTTTCATATATATATATATATATATATATATATATATATATATATATATATATATATATATATATATATATATATATATATATATTACCTACTGGCGGTCGCCAGTAGGTAGTTATAGTTAGGACCGTGTTTCCATAGGAAATCCGCAACATTCTATTTTGAATAACTTTGGCGCCGATTGACGAATCCTCACGAAATTTTCAAAATAGGTGGGGCGCTCTGCCCCGCTCCTTCCCTGAAAGTCTCGGGGGGATTCGTCAAGTGGGGGCTGAGAAAAAGGGGGGGTCCCAAAACGCATTTTCCCGATGCATTTTTCCATAGGACCTTTAGTCCAAGCTGCAGCCCGATGGCTGAACAGAATTACTTGAAATTTGGCAGAGAGGTAGTCCTCAGGTCAGGGATGTGCCTTTTGTAGGTCTGGTGTCAATGTGCTCAGTATTTGCTGAGAAAATAGCATTTGAATCAATATAAATATCTATAGGCGCGCTCCGAGCGCTTACGGTAAGCTTAGAAGAAGTCAATTCTGATTGGTGGTTACATGACTGTAAACATTCGAATCGGTCGAAATCAGGAAGTGTCGGCCTCCATTTTGTGTGTCTCACACTGATAAAAAAAGGAGGAGAACGTGGAAAGGGGACAACGAAGAGAGTTGCAGACCCCCTAGCGTTTGTCAGGGGGTCCAAGAAGGCCATAAAAGTATGAAAAATACATTTAAATGTTTTTTTTAAAAATCGTGGGGTGCGCATACGGTAAGCTTACCGTACGCGTATGGTAGAAAATAACAAAAAAAGAAGAAAAAAACAAATTTAAGTGATAAGATATTAGGGGGCTCTAAAAAGAGCCGTTGTGTTCATTGAGTGTTTTTTGGTACCTACAAGTAAGTACCGATGCAGAGTCTAAAGTTTAAGAGGAAGACTCTGTTCCCTTCATCATTGAAATCTACACCGTCTCCTCTATAAATGTCTTGCATGTTGTAACGCAAGTTGTTGTGGTATATAGAACCCATACCATAGTCTCTGAGGAAAGCAGAAACAGATTTGTTGACGTGCTTCCTTGCTTTATCAATCTGCGGACAAAATTGGTTGGACCAGTTCCACTTTTGCCTTTGGCATATATTAGAATATACAAAGGCAGTTTGTGGAAAAAGCGCCATCAATTGCACTAAGGTGTCCTTCATAAGCATTTCCAGACCTACCCCAGTTAAAGTGCCTAGGTCATTTCCAACACAGTGCACAATAATAAGGTTAGGCTGTGGGAGATGCAGAAAGGATTTCACCAAAGGCATTAATTGGTGCCACTTTAACCCTCTCTGACCAATCCATTTAATGTCTACATTTGGCAAAGCAAGGTCTCTCACCATACCTCTTTTTTCCGCAAATGTTTCACTCCAGAAGACATAGCTGTGACCTACAATCCACACTGTGAACATCTTTCAAGGAGATCTGGATGCACTCTGAAGGTGTCTTTCAGTAGAATGGCAAAATGAAATGAAAGACAGTTTGAAAATGGAGGCATACATATTTTTTTAAAATAAAAAGAACTCATTGGCTGTTTCACACCATTCTACACTAAAAACTAGGCTGTATGTGTACATTTATAGAAGCATGTTTTGTATTGGTTCAGAAAATTGTGTTCCCACAGAAGAATAGTTTGGATTTGCTGTTAGGTTGGACAGGTGAAGCACTCTTGGTCTTTCGATTTGAAACATTGTGTGGTGAACTTCTGACCTCTCTCCTCACAGCAGTGTTCCATGAGGTGTTGCTATGGTAGCAGGCAAAAAGTCAAGTTGGGGGAAGGGAACATTTGGAAAAGGGTTGAAGTTTTCAACCAATAGAAATGTATGATTTCATTTAAAAAAAAGTGGGAAGCACTGAGATTTGTAATTAACATGTATAAGTGTGAAAAAAGAGAGGGAAACATTGCCATTAATTGGTTCTTCTCAGAGGAGAGAGGTGTACAGCTCTGATATTCTGACTGTGATAGTCTGCTGTTTGAGTACCACATTTCTTTCTCAACTAACAAATTTTAAGGGTGAGTTATGAGTTTGAGAGGGAATGTATGTGGTGAATTTTGCATGAGTCTATGAGCACAGAGGAATTGCTGTCAGAGATGTATTTCGTGTTTCTCTGGTTCTTTTGGGAAGTAACCATGCGTATGTCTCTTGCTACTGAAAATACACAGTCTGCATAAGCAGACTGTTAGCACACACCCAGCAGTTTATCCTGTAGAATCATGCTGAGTATTCACAAGTGATTGGTGTTTTATGGAAGCAGTGAGTAACGCTAATACATTCAACATCACTAAGGCTGATTTTTTTTGCTGGAGTGTAGTCAGTCACCAAGGTCACACATGTTCATGGTCAGAAAAAGCTGTTTGGATATGTGCTGTTTTCTGTGTCTGAAAACTGTAATAAAAATGTATGCAACTGTTAGAGTAATTAACGCTTGCAGGAAAAAAACAGTAGTAAGTGTGCTTTGAAATTGGCAAGCAAATTTCGTTTTCTGCCTAAAAACACAGAAAACAGTAGTAAGTGTGCTTTGAAAATGGCAAGCAAATTTCATTTTACGCGTAAAATCACAGCATGAGTCTGTGAGCATAGAGGAATTGCTGTCAGAGATGTATTTGGTGTCTCTCTGGTTCTTTTGGGAAGTAACCATGCGTATGTCTCTTGCAACTGAAAATACACAGTCTGCATAAGCAGACTGTTAGCACACACCCAGCAGTTTATCCTGTAGAATCATGCTGAGTATTCACAAGTGACGGGTGTTTTATGGAAGCAGTGAGTAACGCTAATACATTCAACATCACTAAGGCTGATTTCTTTTGCTGGAGTGTAGTCAGTCACCAAGGTCACACATGTTCATGGTCAGAAAAAGCTGTTTGCACATGTGCTGTTTTCTGTGTCTGAAAAGTGTAATGAAAATGTATGCGACTGTTAGAGTAATTAACGCTTGCAGGAAAAAAACAGTAGTAAGTGTGCTTTGAAATTGGCAAGCAAATTTCGTTTTCTGCCTAAAAACACAGAAAACAGTAGTAAGTGTGCTTTGAAATTGGCAAGCAAATTTCATTTTATGCGCAAAATTACAGCATGAGTCTGTGAGCATAGAGGAATTGCTGTCAGAGATGTATTTGGTGTCTCTCTGGTTCTTTTGGGAAGTAACCATGCATATGTCTCTTGCAACTGAAAATACACAGTCTGCATAAGCAGACTGTTAGCACACACCCAGCAGTTTAACCTGTAGAATCATGCTGAGTATTCACAAGTGACTGGTGTTTCATGGAAGCAGTGAGTAACGCTAATACATTCAACATCACTAAGGCTGATTTCTTTTGCTGGAGTGTAGTCAGTCACCAATGTCACACATGTTCATGGTCAGAAAAAGCTGTTTGCACATGTGCTGTTTTCTGTGTCTGAAAAGTGTAATGAAAATGTATGCGACTGTTAGAGTAATTAACGCTTGCAGGAAAAAAACAGTAGTAAGTGTGCTTTGAAATTGGCAAGCAAATTTCGTTTTCTGCCTAAAAACACAGAAAACAGTAGTAAGTGTGCTTTGAAATTGGCAAGCAAATTTCATTTTACGCGCAAAATTACAGCATGAGTCTGTGAGCATAGAGGAATTGCTGTCAGAGATGTATTTGGTGTCTCTCTGGTTCTTTTGGGAAGTAACCATGCATATGTCTCTTGCAACTGAAAATACACAGTCTGCATAAGCAGACTGTTAGCACACACCCAGCAGTTTAACCTGTAGAATCATGCTGAGTATTGACAAGTGACTGGTGTTTCATGGAAGCAGTGAGTAACGCTAATACATTCAACATCACTAAGGCTGATTTCTTTTGCTGGAGTGTAGTCAGTCACCAAGGTCACACATGTTCATGGTCTGAAAAAGCTGTTTGGACATGTGCTGTTTTCTGTATCTGATAACTGAAATGAAAATGTATCAGACTGTTAGAGTACTTAACACTTGCAGAAAAAAACAGTAGTAAGTGTGCTTTGAAATTGGCAAGCAAATTTCATTTTCTGCGTAAAGTCACAGCATGAGTCTTTTATGGCATTTTTGGACCCCCTGACAAATGCTAATGTATTCAACATCACCAAGGTTCATTATCTTTGCAGGAGTGCAGTCAGTCTGCCAGGTTACACATGTATATGCTCGAAAAAAGCAGATTGCACATGTGCTGTTTTCTGCCTCTGTAAACTATAAAGAAAATGTGTCAGACTGTTAGAGTAATTAACAATTGCAAAAAAAAAAAAAATAAGTGTGCTTTTGAATTGCAAAAGAAATATCGTGTTCTGTCTAGAATTACACCAAGAGTCTGTGTGCACACAGGAATTGATCTTAGAGATTACATTCGTGTTGGTTTTCTTGTGTTTTTCACTTGTAGGAAAGGGATAGATAGTGTTATAAGAAAAGAAATGATCATGACAAAAATAGTAATATATTTAAATTACAAAAAAGGTATTTTTTTTTAGTTTCTTTCAGGTATTGCTGCAGAGCAGTGAAGGAAATATAAGATGCCTATAAAATCAAGATAAAGAAAACAACAGAAAAAAAAGGTTTATTTGAAGACAACTGGAGGACCCAAGTTAGTTGAAGATGCTCATGTTGGGAAAAAGAAAAAGTCTTCTGGTAAGCAGTCAAAGGAATTCTTTAAAAATATATTCAAAAAAAGGAAAATTTTTAAAAATGCCCCCATTAGAAAAACTGTTTCAAGTAGAAACCAACAGGAGAATAGTGAGAATTTACTAAATGCTAATGTACAAGCAGAAGCTATAATAATTAACTTGAAAAGAAAATCAGCATTTAAAGAGATCCGTAGGAAAATGTTTCAGAGAAGAGTGATGTCCAATTTGCTAAAGGATGTAAAAAAATATAAGAAAAGAGCAACATTTCTAAAGAGAAAAAAAGATATTGAAGCCATTGTAGCAAAGGCTTTAAATTTAAAAAGAAAACTATTCATTTTAATTTTGAACAGGATGCGTACATTAGAAAAAATAGTTAATGTAATGAAGTCACAAAGCAAAAAGAAAAGAGTAGTAAAAAGAAATAACTTTTGTAAAGTGTTTTTAGGAGAATGGATGCATGGTTCAAGTACTGAACCATTTTTTAATGAAGAGAGTTATCTTCAAAGTAATAGTTTGCTGCATGAAGTTGACACCAGTGGTCGAGCATATGAAGTTAAGGATGGTTGTATAATGGAAAAGGAGAAAATGGTTCCAAGAAATGAGGAAGAAGTGATTGCAGATGAGGTTATGGGGAGACGTCCTAAAGCCCCAGTGTATACTTGGAATTGTAGTAGTATTTGTACTTTGCGACAGGAATCTATTAATAAATTACGTGAGTTTTTAAGAGAATAGAGTAAAAAGAGTGTTAAACAGAAGATTAAGGTGCTTCAAGGACTAGATCCATGCAGAGTGAGAGAGAATACTGGTTTGCAAGGTCACTCTCTGGCTTGTTTATCTAGGAAAGTTTGTCAAAGTGTTTTTCACCATTTTAGGATGCTGGCAGTTCATTATACTGAAATTAGGAAATTTGTGAGAAGATTGTATTTTGCTAAAAGTCCAGCACTAAAGTTAAATGAGTTGAAGAAGGCTCTGATTCGTGGATCTGTATCAGATGTTGAGAAGGTTACTGATGAGATTCAGTTTTGTTACTTTGGGCCAGAACAAGAAAGTGCAGGGAATGACACATTTATTGAGGAAAATGTGGAAGAGAATGTAGAACCCTCCGTAAATAAGAAATTTGAAGATCAAATTACAAAATTTGCTATCATCTCTAATGAAAGACCAAATATTACTTGTATTTGTTGCCGGAGAAGCCATTACAAAATCCAAACAAGGAATGTTGATCTCTACAAAAAAAGTGAAGAAGAAAATAATTATAAGTGGAAGGATTTTGCGACATATATATTTCTTGAAAATTGTTTTGATTTGGGTGAAGATCATCGTATTTGTAAATACTGTTACAACAAGTTGGAAGAAAATAAAATGCCAGCTAGAGCTGTACATAATAATTTAGTATTGGTTGAAGTTCCTGAAGAACTTTCTGATTTAAATACGTATGAGTCTATACTCATTCAATGTGTTCATCCGTTCCAGACCATAGTACGTATGGAGCCAAAAACAGGCAAATTACCTCCTTCAGATTTACAGAGAGGTTTAAAAGGAAGAGTTGTCTATTTGCCATTGGATTTGAAAAAAAATATGGAAACTATTGACACAGATACTTTGGAAACTGAACCATTATTTATTCTGGTTAATGGTGTACCTACAAAGAATAAGAACATTTGGCAGGAATTGGTAGATGTACGGAAAGTACAAAGAGCAAATTTATATTTGAAAAGGAATAATAAATGGTATGAAGCCATTTATATGGATGAAGATGAAGAAGATTTAGTAGGAGACACAGACACACCAACTGGGCAAATTGAAAAAGTTGACAAGTCAAAAGAAGAAGAAATTTATGAACATTTCAGCATACATCCTCTTCATTCAAAAGAAGTAATGGCAAACACCATTGATCTATTTCAAATGAAAAAAGCACAAGGAACTCCTGTGAGTGTATGGGAGGAGAGTTTGGAAGCTCGATGTTTTCCCCAGCTGTTTCCTACAGGAGAAGGTGGACGATATGATGAACGTCCAGTCCAGATTCCTGCTTCTGAGTATCGGACTACAAGATTATATGCAGAAGATCCCAGATTTCGTCAAAGTATTCCTTATTTGTTCCATCTGTTATTTGAAAGTGACTTGTCTGCACTATCTTATGCAGTAAACCACATTTTAAAAAGTGGAACACATCTACATAATGTGTCTGCTAAGGATTTTATGAACAAAGTGCAGCAGCGAGATGATCATTTGGAATCACAATTGATCAATCTGATGGCTTGTCAGCGTGGAACGAATGAATATTGGTACAGACGCCATGGAGAATTGAAATGTATGTTACGGAATTTAGGAACTCCAACATGGTTCCTAACCCTAAACTGTGCCAAATACGCTTGGGATGATTTACTGGATTTTCTACGAGAGGCAAATTCAAACATTAAAAACATCGAATACAAGACAGCAGGAGAACTGTGCTCATTGGATCCGGTTAATGTTTGCAGATATTTCAATCATAGATTTGAGGCTATGATGTCCTTTATCTGCAACAAAAAAAATCCACCACTTGGAGAAGTTTTGGATTTCTTTTGGAGAAAAGAGTACCAAGCAAGAGGAGCTCCTCGCATTCATATGCTGTTGTGGATCAAGGATGCTCCAAAATTTGTAACAGATGCTGATGAAGTAGTGTTATCTTTCATTGAAGAATATGCAACATGTGCTATACCTAAAAGCACAGAAGAGAAAAAGTTAAAAGAGCAAGTTTTACGTTTCCAAAGTCATCGCTGTGGAAAATACTGTCGACGGAAGTACAAGACCAAAGATAAATTCTACACAAAATGTCGATTTGGATTTCCAAGACCTGTTCTTTCAAAAGGAAGAGTCAACAGTTTTATGTCAGCTGTGCGACATACTATTACAAGAAAATCTCCCAAAAATACGTACAACCTGAGAAGAAAAGAAGAGTCAAAATATATAAATGACTACAACCCAGTCATTTTATCCATGTGGAATGCTAACATGGATATTCAGTATGTGGCAGACAATTCTATTGCTGTTGCTCGGTATGTCACATCATACATTACTAAATCTGAGAAAACAGAATTGAAGGAAATGTGGGAAGAGATTTCTCACGAGAAGAGTGTCAGTAATAAGCTGTACAGTTTCAGTTTGAAGATGTTAACGCATCGAGAAATTGGATCCTACGAATGTTCAGATAGGTTATCATCTGCAAGTCTTTACTCGAAATCCAGAAGAATAATTTGGGTCAGTTTAGGCCTTGCAGGAATGCGAAATCGGGTACTGAAATCTGTTGGAGAAATTGAATATTTGGCCGAGAACGACCCAGAAAGTACAGATATTTTGAAAACAAATATGTTGGACACATATTACCCAAAAATAAGTCATCATCTTGAGAACATGTGTCTCTATGAAGTGCTGCAGAACTACATTTTTTCACGGAAAGCCACAGAAGACATCAACAATGGAAAATATAAAGTCATTGGTGAGGAAGGATGTTTAGTGAAGCAAACAAAAGGAAGTTTGATTAATCACAGGAAGCTGAGTTGTGACACTACTGACAAAAAGGAATTTTACTACTTGGCACTTTTACAGTTGTTTAAACCCTGGCGTTCAGAGGACGAACTACTTGGAGAATTTCAAAACTATGAGGATTCATTTAATGCATGTAAAGATACCATTGAATGCAGTATTTTCAGGAATTATGTCCAAATGTTAAACGAAGAAATTGAACAGGAAGCTACAATTGCAGCTGAAGTAGCTAGAGACAGTTCTCAAGACAGCCAAAGTTCTGGAACGCTCAGTCAAGATCCCCTAGGACAACCAATCGTAGAAAATGAAGCTGCAATAGTCATGACTGAAGTGGAAACGGCTATGAATCAAGCAAAGGAAGATTCAATAGACTTACCAGATTTGGAACAACAACTGAATGATGAACAACGACAAATTTATGAGGAGGTCAGAAAAAAAATTGATCACGGATTACTATATGAAAATAAAGAGTGCACATGCACAGCATTTGAACCAATTAGGTTGTATGTGAGTGGACAAGCTGGAACTGGGAAAAGTTTCTTAATTAAATTCATCAGAAGCTACCTACAGCAAAAAACTGATTCAACTTTATCTTGTGTTGTTACTGCTCCAACTGGATTAGCAGCATATAATATAAAAGGAATTACTCTCCATCACTTGCTAATGTTACCAGTGGAGCATGAGAACAAAATAGAATATCACAAGCTAACTGGCGAAGCATGTTTCGAAGTTTCAAGAGTGTTGAAGAAGATGCAAATTCTCATTATTGATGAGGTAAGCATGGTATCAAACTCAATGCTTGGCTTTGTGCATTTAAGAATGCAGCAAATTCTAAAAAGAGACTATGACGTGCTATTTGGAGGAAAACATGTTATAGTTTTTGGGGATCTACTGCAGCTCACTCCAGTTAAAGGACAACCAGTGTTTAATACTGTGACACATGAGGACACGAAGAAGTCATTAGGAAGCATTGGTAATGCGAATATTTGGTCATTCTTTGAGTACAAAGAACTCACTACCAATATGAGGCAAGCAAATGATGAAGAATATGGAAGTATTCTGAAAGATATCAGAATTGGACTACTCACAGAAGTAGGAAGAAAAGCAATACAGAGTCGGTTGCTACATAATTTATTTCCAAATGAGGAAATAGTTGCAGAGAAAATATACAAGAACATTGCAGAAAAAAATACTGTAATCTGCTTAATGCCAACACTACGTGAATGCTCGATATTCAATGAGGAACTTTTGAAATTGGAAAAGGAAGAGATTAAGAAAATGGAAGCAATGGACAAAATCCAACATGAAAGAATTACTATTACATTTAGTGGAGAAGTGTGGCTCAATGATTAGAACGGCAGACCCTGATGCAGAGGTCGAGCCCGGGACCAGGGTTCAATTCCCCACCTCGGCGGGTCTTGGGCCCAAAAATTCCACGGACCTGATAATTCTCGCCTCGGTGCCTATTCCAATCATGGAGTCCCACTCTGCAACTCTGGGCAATAGCTTGATTAATCTCCACAACGGCCCCCACAACGCTAAGGATGCCTGGCCTCCACCTTGGGGGTGCCCAGGAGTGGACGCCTCACAGGGAAAGCCAGGATGGGTTCCACAGCGGTATTCGTACAAGCGCCTTGAGACCCTTGCGGGTGAGTAGTGCGCTATACAAGTATCAATTTACATGTACATTTACATTAACAGGCGAACTGAAAAATAAATTGGATTCTCTAGAGAAGAACATTTCGAAAACAGCTGGATTCGAAAAAAATCTATATCTTTGCATGAACTGTCGAGTATTTCTAAGGAGAAATTTGGATGTTGAAAAAGGTTTAGTGAATGGAGCTATGGGTAAAGTTGTGGGTTTTGTTAACTACCAGAAAAAAGAAGGAATTGAGTTTTTAAAAATAAAATTTGATCAGATTGAAGAGGTAAAAGACATTAGTCGTTGTGCAGTCCGTTTTTTGCTTGTGAAAGACTTATATGTACGTAGGAAGCAGTTTCCATTTTCTCTAGCATATGCTGTAACTATTCACAAGTGTCAAGGATTAACTGTTGATAGTGCATTTGTAAACATTGGATCTACAGTGTTCAAAGAAGGTATGGCATATGTTGCTTTGTCACGAGTGAAAACATTATCTGGTTCATTCATGATATACTTTGATGACTCAAAAGTTAGTGCTGATGCAAATTGTGTTAAGGAGTACAATAGATTAAGAAGAACCTATGCTCCTCATTTAGGTCAGTATCCTGTGTTGGAGAAACGTGTTGTTTGTCGGAAAAGGAGATTTGAGAATATCTGTAATGAGGATGTAGAGAAGAGAAAACAAAAAGAGAGTCATGTGATTGCAAGCAAAAAGAAAAAGGACAATGTTGAACAGGTTGTTGGTTTCCATTTTGAAAATAGCTCTGGTGTCAACTGCTATGCAAATGTAGTGCTGAATGTTGTATTTTATCTTGAAAGTTTGCAAGAGCAGATAATAGAAAATCATGAAAAAAGATTCTGTTCTGTGGTAAGTCTTCTTTATGAGAAACTGAGTGTTGATAAAGCAAAAATAGAAAGTACGAATGAAATTAGAAATCTATTAGATGTTTGTTCAGGACGAACACAGTTTTCACAAAATGTCCAGCAAGATGCACAGGAATTCTTGATGTACATTATTTTGGTACTTGAAGATGAAGGGGTAGAAATAGAAAATATGTTTGGTCTGTCTTATAAATGGGAACATAGTTGTGAAAACTGTTTCTACACATGCAGCTCTAATGTTGATTCAGAAAGGTTTATCTATTTAACATTGCCAGAGACTAAATCAGTGACTTTTAGTAAATTAGTTAAAGATGCCAATCACAACATGGAATGTTCGAAATGTAAATCAGACATGTTTTCAACGTTATTTTTAAAGAATTATGAACAGTATGTAATTTTAATGATGCAACGTTGTAGAGCTGATGGAACAAAATTGGACACTTTAATAAAGAAATTTACAGGACAGCAATTATCAATTTCTGGCAAAACTTTTGTCACAGCTGCAATAATTTTCCATGATGGGCCTTTTGTAACTTCTGGTCATTACACAGTTTTTCTTAAATGTGAAAAAGGCTGGACACTGTGTAATGATTCTGAATTGGTTTTCAAGCAACGTTTGCCTTTTGATTTAGCAAATTCCTATTTAATTTTTCTGAAACCAAAATTTTAGAAAGAAATTGCAACATCTGTCGAAAACATTATTTCCATTTAATTGGATTACCATCAGAAATGTCATCAAATATTATTATAAAAATTACCATTTGGCCTTACGGAATGGTAATAATTTGCATTGTGGACTTCTTTGACACAAATTATTGTGGTGATTATGCTTATGCAACAGAATTTTCGGACGATATTTCCTGAAATTAGTGATTGTTCTTACGTGAGGTTTATATTACGGTATGTTTTAATGAGAAGAGATTCTGGGCTTTTTTTAAACAATCTTTGTGATTGTTTTTTTTTTTTGCCCGCTGTTAAGTGATGAATGCAATTGCTTTTACGATTTACAGTAAAATGCAATATATTCTGAAAACAGCAAAAAAGGGCAAAAATATGTTTAATGAAAAATGAAAATATGTGCACTGTATTCTAAAAAGTATTGTTAAATATTAATTCATTTTTCTTATTTTACCGATTGAGAAAGGAAAAATATAAAAATAAACTTCTTTTCAGCAAGTAAAATAAATCACTTATTTTTCTTTGTTATTTTCTTTGTCAGGTAAGTGTGAAATTTCAGGAATTATCACACATTTACTTTAATGCTCACTTTTTTCACTACTCTTCTCTATGCTTTTTTCATTTCTGTAGTAGTCCCTCATGGACCTTGTAGGTTGATTAAATTTTTTTTTTTTTTTTTTTAAATAAAAAATAAAATGCGCGTACCATACGCGCACGGTAAAAAAAAAAAAAAAAGTCATTTAAATGTTTTTAAAAAAAGTTAAGAAGTAAGGTTGGCTCTTAAAAGAACCGTTGTGTTCATAAAGGGAAAGAGGAAAGAAAGAATGGGAATACTAACAAGGACCACAGATGTGCTGGTCTATCCTATTGTTTATGAGGGAAACACTGGTCTCCGCATGTACAATTAGGCCATGACATCTTGTGCACCTCATTGTAACCCTCCCAATACGAGGGTTTATATCCAGAGGACCAGAAAAGGGTGATGCTCCCACCGCAGAGGAAGTGCTCGGCTGAGCTGCCGAAGAAGTACTCGGCTGAGCATCTGCAGGTGTGCTTGGGTGACTTACTGGAGATGTTTCTCCAGTATGTCTAGCATAAGTCCTGGGATGTTTATCCTTAATGTGTCTAGCCATAGAGTGATTTCCAAAGGAATACTTCTTCCTAGGATTCCCTCTAGATAAGACACGCTCACAAAGTGAGCAGGTGACTAAAGGAGCATTTACCTTTTTCTGCCCCTCTGGATAGGTGAAATATTCCCATACAAAAGAAGTCTTTTGTTTCCTCCTTCTCTCTCTGATGATGCTGCTACCTGGCTCACTCTCAGAAGAGGACTGCTGTTCTGCCATCGTATCACAAAGACAACTCAGCTCCTTCTCCTAAGGGATCACAAGTAGAAATGAAGGGAATGGGTGTGGTGTAGGAGAGTTCTAGAACTGAAAGTACTTTAAACCAATCAAAAGTGCTGTTTCTTGATCACATGACCAACCGTGCGCGTACGTTACGCTTACGGAGCGCTTACGGAGCGCTTACGGTAAAAGTACGCATGCGCATATAAAAGACACGCGCTTGCGCACATGTGCATAACAGGCACGCTCCAACACTTCCGCGTAACGTGCGCGTGTAACGTATGCACTTACGCGTCGTGTACGCAGTACGGACGTCTACGTAAATTGCGTAACCCTACGCAAACGGAGTAGAAATATTACGTAGGAAAAGCAAAACGTGCGCTTACGGTAAGCTTACCGTACGCGCATGTAAAAAAAAAAAAAAAAAAAAAAAGGAAAAAAGATTCACTATGTTATACTACTATATCTTACATGTTTGGTTAAGAAAAATTATATATTGCAGAATTTTAAACATTTTACCATAGTGTTGAAAGAGAAAATAAAGTTAAAAAAAAAGATGTAAAAAACCTTGCAAAAAGAAAAAAAAATAATAATTTCACACACGTTAAATATAAGAATTAGCATTTAAAAAACCATACAAATTCACTGAAAAAACCATGGGTTTCACACACGTTATAGTTAGGAATTTGCATTTTAAAAACCTTGCAAATTCACTGAAAAAACCATAGGTTTCACAGACGTTATAGTTAGCTGGACATTTCACTCGTAAAAAACCAATGAAATTCCCCCGTTATAGTTAGTTAAGCTAACTATAACTCGCGCACCTGCAATCCACTGCTGATGACGTCACATATAACATCACTCATGACATGGTCACTGACATCACTCATGACATCACTGATGACATCTCAAATGACATCACTGATGACATCACTGATGACATCATCCTTGTGATAGAGTGGCAGACCTCCTCTCACCCTAATATAACCTTTGATACACACATTCAAAAATAGAGACTAAAATTTTCAAAACAATGGACCTACCAATATCAGTTACAACAACCTATTCAGTAATTGTAAGATCCACATACACATCCACTCATTCACCAACAGTCCTATACAGTCACTCATACATGTACTCACTCATATGTACTTATACACCTGTACATCATGTTACACAATGCCACTCATCCATAGAGTTACTCACACACATAGTCACTCATGCTAATAAAGAATCAAACATCCATTTACTTGCATATACAGCTATACACACACCACCACACTTACTTCTACGGAAACTTACACATACTTAGTCTTTTAAACAATCACTTGTAGAAACACATACTTATTCATACAGGAACTCTTTCAATCTCTCACTCTCACATAAACTCACTTATATACACCAATAGTCACATATACTAGTTTAAAACATATGTAGTTACTCATAAAGACACTATTGAGACAGTCTATCACTCACTAACACACCCATACACACACTCATCCACCCATACAGTCCTGCACACATGCTGTCTTCAACACATACAAACAGTGAGTCACTCATTCATGCACCTATCCACTACGTAATACCCCCCACCGAACCATGCAGACACTCAGACTGATACTCAAAAAAACAACTAATAACCACTATGGACACTCATGTAGCTACGCACCAACCCATGCAGCCACTTATACACAAAGTGAGAGACTGATACAGATATTTACATATTTAAACATTACTCCCTAAGCCATGTATTCACTATGATACACTTAATCAGTCAGTTACACAATCAATTTTTCAAAAACAAATCATCCATTTAGACACTTATATACCCATTTATTCTTCCATCGACCTTGAGATATACATATATAAAACATATTAACATATTTAATTTTCAGAAAAATACACATTCACTGGATGATGTAATCAGTGATGTCATCAGTGATGTCATTTGAGATGTCATCAGTGATGTCATGAGTGATGTCAGTGACCATGTCATGAGTGATGTTATATGTGACGTCATCAGCAGTGGATTGCGGGTGCGCGAGTTATAGTCAGCTTAACTAACTATAACGGGGGAATTTCATTGGTTTTTTATGAGTGAAATGTCCAGCTAACTATAACGTCTGTGAAACCTAAACCTATGGTTTTTTCAGTGAATATATATATATATATATATATATCCAAATGAAGAGTGCACCACAATTGAAACGCCACACACGGTCGTGTAGAGTACCTTTTATTTGGCAGGATAGCAGGGAAGAAGGTTCACCATTGCAGCTCAGGCTAGTAGCCAAACATGTTTCGGGTTTGCTTGTCCCTTGATCACTGGCTTCCCAACGGAGAGAACAGCTGCAAAGATTTTCCCGCCGCACTCGCGGAGGCTTGATTAAAAGTCCCGCCCCAGTGGGCGTGTCTGATGACTGCATTCTGGGATAGTGAGTTCTTTGAAAGCCATTGTGGCATTGTGCTTAATCTCCCATCAGTTTCTTGTACCTATAGTAGGCCGCTGTAAAAGGTAAAGCTGGGTCCCCGCTAGTGATGACCTGCCACATTGGTCACGCCGTTCCTTGAACGCCTGCAATTGTCGGCGTGTAGGATCTGCTCCTCCGCAGCGGGGCGTTTCGCGATCTGGCACAGACCGCTATATATCCAAATGAAGAGCGCACCACAATTGAAACGCCACACACGGTCGTGTAGAGTACCTTTTATTTGGCAGGATAGCAGGGAAGAAGGTTCACCATTGCAGCTCAGGCTAGTAGCCAAACATGTTTCGGGTTTGCTTGTCCCTTGATCACTGGCTTCCCAACGGAGAGAACAGCTGCAAAGATTTTCCCGCCGCACTCGCGGAGGCTTGATTAAAAGTCCCGCCCCAGTGGGCGTGTCTGATGACTGCATTCTGGGATAGTGAGTTCTTTGAAAGCCATTGTGGCATTGTGCTTAATCTCCCATCAGTTTCTTGTACCTATAGTAGGCCGCTGTAAAAGGTAAAGCTGGGTCCCCGCTAGTGATGACCTGCCACATTGGTCACGCCGTTCCTTGAACGCCTGCAATTGTCGGCGTGTAGGATCTGCTCCTCCGCAGCGGGGCGTTTCGCGATCTGGCACAGACCGCTATATATCCAAATGAAGAGCGCACCACAATTGAAACGCCACACACGGTCGTGTAGAGTACCTTTTATTTGGCAGGATAGCAGGGAAGAAGGTTCACCATTGCAGCTCAGGCTAGTAGCCAAACATGTTTCGGGTTTGCTTGTCCCTTGATCACTGGCTTCCCAACGGAGAGAACAGCTGCAAAGATTTTCCCGCCGCACTCGCGGAGGCTTGATTAAAAGTCCCGCCCCAGTGGGCGTGTCTGATGACTGCATTCTGGGATAGTGAGTTCTTTGAAAGCCATTGTGGCATTGTGCTTAATCTCCCATCAGTTTCTTGTACCTATAGTAGGCCGCTGTAAAAGGTAAAGCTGGGTCCCCGCTAGTGATGACCTGCCACATTGGTCACGCCGTTCCTTGAACGCCTGCAATTGTCGGCGTGTAGGATCTGCTCCTCCGCAGCGGGGCGTTTCGCGATCTGGCACAGACCGCTATATATCCAAATGAAGAGCGCACCACAATTGAAACGCCACACACGGTCGTGTAGAGTACCTTTTATTTGGCAGGATAGCAGGGAAGAAGGTTCACCATTGCAGCTCAGGCTAGTAGCCAAACATGTTTCGGGTTTGCTTGTCCCTTGATCACTGGCTTCCCAACGGAGAGAACAGCTGCAAAGATTTTCCCGCCGCACTCGCGGAGGCTTGATTAAAAGTCCCGCCCCAGTGGGCGTGTCTGATGACTGCATTCTGGGATAGTGAGTTCTTTGAAAGCCATTGTGGCATTGTGCTTAATCTCCCATCAGTTTCTTGTACCTATAGTAGGCCGCTGTAAAAGGTAAAGCTGGGTCCCCGCTAGTGATGACCTGCCACATTGGTCACGCCGTTCCTTGAACGCCTGCAATTGTCGGCGTGTAGGATCTGCTCCTCCGCAGCGGGGCGTTTCGCGATCTGGCACAGACCGCTATATATCCAAATGAAGAGCGCACCACAATTGAAACGCCACACACGGTCGTGTAGAGTACCTTTTATTTGGCAGGATAGCAGGGAAGAAGGTTCACCATTGCAGCTCAGGCTAGTAGCCAAACATGTTTCGGGTTTGCTTGTCCCTTGATCACTGGCTTCCCAACGGAGAGAACAGCTGCAAAGATTTTCCCGCCGCACTCGCGGAGGCTTGATTAAAAGTCCCGCCCCAGTGGGCGTGTCTGATGACTGCATTCTGGGATAGTGAGTTCTTTGAAAGCCATTGTGGCATTGTGCTTAATCTCCCATCAGTTTCTTGTACCTATAGTAGGCCGCTGTAAAAGGTAAAGCTGGGTCCCCGCTAGTGATGACCTGCCACATTGGTCACGCCGTTCCTTGAACGCCTGCAATTGTCGGCGTGTAGGATCTGCTCCTCCGCAGCGGGGCGTTTCGCGATCTGGCACAGACCGCTATATATCCAAATGAAGAGCGCACCACAATTGAAACGCCACACACGGTCGTGTAGAGTACCTTTTATTTGGCAGGATAGCAGGGAAGAAGGTTCACCATTGCAGCTCAGGCTAGTAGCCAAACATGTTTCGGGTTTGCTTGTCCCTTGATCACTGGCTTCCCAACGGAGAGAACAGCTGCAAAGATTTTCCCGCCGCACTCGCGGAGGCTTGATTAAAAGTCCCGCCCCAGTGGGCGTGTCTGATGACTGCATTCTGGGATAGTGAGTTCTTTGAAAGCCATTGTGGCATTGTGCTTAATCTCCCATCAGTTTCTTGTACCTATAGTAGGCCGCTGTAAAAGGTAAAGCTGGGTCCCCGCTAGTGATGACCTGCCACATTGGTCACGCCGTTCCTTGAACGCCTGCAATATATATATTCCTCCTTCCTTCACTCGGAACACAGCCAGCACTCACGGGGCAATTTGCGTAGAGAGTTTTTATTTTATTTTCAGCAACAACAAATGTGTTTGGGCATCCGCCTTCATCAGTGTTACTAGCACGATGGAGGCAGCCATTTTTAAAGTTGTTTCAATTACGTTTAAAATTGATAGACATGGAAAGAGGAAAATGTTCACATTCAATATGCAAGCGCTATCTTTAAATGGATAAATATCATAGCTTTACATATATTGTACAGACAACATAATACTTATAAAATTATTGGTAGCATGGTGGTTCCATGGTGTACAAAGGAGCTTCGATATATATATACTTTAAAGTTTGGTGTGCTGCCTTCCGGGCTCCAGACCACTGATCCACCGATGGTGCACATCAGCAGCGCTTGCCGTGTGCTGCAAATACAATCCCTCTGTTGGTTTGCTCCGATGTGAACAAAAGCCACGGCACTACAATGCAGTGTATTATCCCATTCATTTATTTTCCCAAAGGAGCGGGTGACACATCAACGCGTTTTGGTACCTGAGCACCTTGGTCATGACACTGATCGCATTCAGTGGCAAACCATTTAAACAAATCCTATGTTCTGCCTTTGGCATTGACATAAATGTAGGACTATCACCTTATAGTCAAAGAAGAGCTTCATCTTCGAGTGTAGTAAATTTTAAATACATTTGTTCTTTGCATATTCACAATATCATATGTAGTCGACAATTGACCAATCAACATTGGTTTTATAGATTTATAGATTGTAGTAGTTGATCACACTTTCTTTGGTGCATTATCTTTGAAGTCTTATCGGTTTCTTCATTGACTGTTCTGCCCCAGTGGGCATATTCATTACATATATTGCATTTCAGTCCTAAGTGGGCCTGTAATTCATTGTTATACTATCATCCATAATAATATTTGTCACAAATTTGTGCGCCCTCTTTATTCTTCTATTTAAGTTCATTTGAATAACAGTAACTATTGGACGCCTGACAGGCCTATGTCATAGTCTACTTGTTGCTTTTAAATTACTTGTTTTGAACGTGTAATCTAACTTGACTGTCGTTAATCATTGTGATCACCAAAAACAAGCTTTCTTTCTTGTATTCCTATAAAAGAACACAAAAGTGAAATCAAACTCTTCTTTAAAAACTTGACAGATTCTACTTCTGCAATCTTCAGAAGCTAGCTGCAAGGATTAGATATGTACTAACCCAAAAAAAACAGTCCTAAAAACCTTAAAAGACTAAGGGGCTATAGGTGTACAAAAAGCTCCTCATCCACAATTTTTATGCCTCTTAGATGTTAAAGAATACGTTTATGCACTTTGAAACAATGAGGAAACAACGCTGTAATGAAATAAAAAGGAAAGAAGTCTCCACAAGCGATTTCAGTTCAGACACAGGTTCGGAATGGGAAACAGACAGGCCCCGTGTTGGAGGGAGCAATAAAGCTTGAACATCCTTGCAAGAGGGATTTCATTTTTTATGCCAGGACAGGAGATCAAACAACAAACTCCAGAAACAAGACCACCAAAAGGGTGCATGAAGCTCAGACGATGGGGCTAAGGGAAAAGGAACAGAAAGCAAAAGAATAATGATACTCAGCAGCAAGAAATAAAACAGCAACGGAATGCGGTGATCAATCTTATTAATATTCCTTTAACAAAGTCTGATGAAGAAATCCTAGGTCTTGGCCTTTCCTTTTGTCCGGTCTTGAGTTTTGACTATGCCCAAGCATTGGTTGATTTAATCAAATTTCTACGCAGACTATGACTCAAAAAGTTTTTTTTATAATGAACCAAACCTCAGACCAATAAGGACAAATGAGACTGGCAACTATGAAACCCTACAGGTCTTAGATGTTGTTTGTTTTAATAAACTTGGTGACTCTTGAAGACACAGAGACAAATGCAGAAATCAATAATATCCAAATGCTTGACTCTACAGGTATAAGTACAAATGAAGGGGGAACATGACATTGAAGGCTAAATCTAAATTTATCCTGCCCACTTCACATGATATCATTGAAGTGTTTTCAGACTTGATGATTGGGGAGTTGAAGAAAATGCAAAGTGTTAATGATACAAAAATAAGGAAAACTGTAAGAGTAATGAAAAGTACAAACAAGTAGTGAAGAAGTGGAGTGAGAATGAGAGTTGTGTAGTGAGAGGATCAGATAAGGGTGGTAATGTTATCCTATGGGATAAAAAAGTGTACATGGATGAAGCCTATTTTCAGCTAAATGATACAGAATGCAATGCCAGAATTAGGCAGAGCAAATTTGAAACAGAAAAAAATTATTTCCATATACAACTAGATGAGTGGAGAGACAGTACGTTATTGAATTAATAAAAAATATTGATCAAAAAACACCTGTATTTGACTTGATTCCTAAGATTGATAAGGAGAGCAGTAAACCACCAGGAAGACTAATAGTGGCAGCTATCGATAGCCTTTTAGAAAATGCCTCATTATATGTTGATCATTTTTCACAGCCCTCAGTACAAAATCTTCCTTCATATAACAAGGACAGTACAGATTTTATTAAAAGAAGTTTTAATGTGACATGGGAAGAAGGAATGACAATGATGACACTTGATGTAACATCACTTTACACAAGCATTAGACACAAAGATGGTCTGCTAGCCACCAAACACTTTCTGTGAGCGAGAGCAATCAAGTTCTGTGAACATAATGTTATGATTCAAAAAATTATGTAATGGTGTTTAACTGAAAAAAAATGTTGTTCAATGGTGAACTATTTCAACAGTTAAGAGGAAATTCAATGGGCACCTGCTTCGACCCCAGCTTTGTGAATTTGCATATGGGCTGGTCGGAGGAGCAGGTGCTCAATCGATCAAATTTGAGTAAATGGTCAGATTGTACCATCTTGTGGGTTTGTTACATAGACAATATTTTTGTACTATGGAAAGGCGATGTAGAGACATCGAAAGCTTTTGTGGATGAACTAAATCAGAACAATCTCAACTTGAATTTTACAAGCACAAAAAACAAACAACAAATTGATTTTTTAGACGTAAGGATTGAGATTGAAAATAGTCCAAACTCACTACCACAGTCTTTAGAAAACCAACAGCAGGGAAAATCATATTACACGCAGAAAGCTTTCACCCACAATCACTAAAAAGCAATATACCATTTGGAGAATGCTTGAGGCCAAAATCAATTTGCAGTGGGGTCGATTAGTTCAAGCGAACACAGTCTAACATGATATCAAGACTTAAAGACAGAGGGTACACAAAATACATGTTGGAGAAAGCACAGAACAGAGTGAGTGTAGCCAGTTGGGGAGACCTATTGTTTAACAAAAAGATAACCACCAAAGACCCCAAACGGGAGCGATCAGTAAGGTTTATTACCACCTACCATATGACGCACCTACAGTTAAGGAAAGCATTAAACAAGCTTTGGCACCTAGTAAGAAAAGATCCTGTAATAGGAAAGGAAATGACTGCTAAACCACAAATCACATTCAGGAGATCTAGATCAATGAGAGATATATTATTCAATGACAATATAACCATTAGTCACTAAACATGCTTGTGACCGAGTCCAGGATTTAAAAAATGCACTAGGTGTAAAGTCTGTGCAAACTGGAAAATATGTTTGAGCTAGTCACCCCATTAGGGAAAAGAATCAAGATCAAGAAAACACTCACATGCAAAACAGAATATGCCATATGTGGATTAACATGCTCATGCTCAAAATGGTATATTGGCAGTACTAAACTGCAAGCACATAAAAGTATTCTTCAACATCTAAGAGCCAGAAAAAATGTGGATAAAACATATCCAGTTGCAAGACATTTTCAGAAAGTGCATCAAGGAAACCACACACTCCTGCATTACAGTGTGATAGACAGCGTCCCTAAAAAACAGAGAGGAGGAAATAGGGAAAGAGCTCTCAGACGACTAGAATCTAGATACATATTGGAGCTGGACAGTAATGAACCAAATGGACTAAATATGGATGAGGAGCCCTTTGTACACTTAAAACCCTGTAGTATTTTAAGATTTTAAAGTTTTTTTAGGGGAATAGTCCATATCTAGTCCTTGCAGCTAGCTTCTGAAGATCGCAGGTGTAGAATCTGTTGAGTTTTTAAAGAAGAGTTTAATTTCATTTGTGTGTTCTTTTATAGAAATACAAGAAAGAAAGCTGGCTTTTGGCAATCATCGACATTCAAGTTAGACTATACGTTCAAAACAAGGAATTTAAAGGCAACATGTAGATTATGATATAGGCCTGTCGAGCATTCAATAGTTACTAGTATTCAAATGAACTTAAATAGAAGAATAAAGAGGGCACATGAATTTGTGACAAATATTATTATGGATGATTGTATAACAATGAATTACAGGCTCACTTTGGAATGAATTGCAATATATGTAATGAATACGCCCACTGGGGCAGAATAGTCATTGATGAACCGATACGACTTCAATGATAATGCACCAAAGAAAGTGTGATCAACTACTGTAATCTATAAATCTATAAGACCAATGTTGATTGGTCAATTGTCGACTACATATGATATTGTGAATATGTAAAGAACAAATGGATTTAAAATTTAATACACTCCAAGATGGAGCTCATGTTTGACTAGAAGGTGATAGTCCTACGTTTATGTCAATGCCACAAGTTAAACATAGGATGTGTTTAAATGGTTTTACACTGAATGAGATCAGCATTGTGACCAAGGTGCTCCGGCACCGAATTGTGTTGATGTGTCTTCCACTCCTTTGGGAAAATAAATTAATCAGATAATACACAGCATTGGAGTGCCGTTCTTTTTGTTCATATTGGAGCAAATCAACAGAGGGAGATATATATATATATATATATATATATTATATATATACATATACATACACACACACACACACACACTATCTACTGGCGGTCGCCAGTAGATAGTTATAGTTAGGACCGAGTTTCCATAGGAAATCTCAAAATTCTATTTTGAATAACTTTGGCGCCGGTTGACGAATCCTCGCGAAATTTTCAAAACAAATGGGGCGATCCGTTCAGCTCCTACCCTGAACGTCTCGGGGTGATTCGTCAAGCGGGGGCCGAGAAAAAGGGGGGGTCCCAAAACACGTTTTCCCCATGTATTTTTCCATAGGACCTTTAGTTGCAGCTACAGCCCGAACGGCTGAACAGAATTAAATGAAATTTGGCAGAGAGGTAGCCATAAGGTCAAGGAAGTGCCTTTTGTAGGTCTGGTGTAAATCTGTTCAGTATTTCCTGAGAAAATAGCATTTAAAAGCATATCAATATCTATACGCGCGCAGCGTGCGCGCCCTGTGCAAGCCCTGTGCGTGCACCCTGCCGTGCGCGAGCGTAATTCTGATTGGTTGTTAGATGTCAGTAAACATTCGAATCGGTCGAAATCAGGAAGTGTTGGCCGCCATTTTGTCTGTCGAACTGAAAAGGAAAGGTGGAGAACGTGAATAGGGGCAGAGTAGGGAGTTCTTGACCCCCTAGCCATTGTCAGGGGGTCACAGTAGGACCACGAAGGGCCAAAAAAAAGATTTTATTTTCTTTTTTAAAACATCTCAGGGTGCGCGCACTCTGCGCGCACCCGAAAAAAAACCTTAAAAAAAATAGAAATAAAAATCAAGTTTAAGTGTTTAGATATTAGGTGGCTCTAAATAGAGCCCTTGTGTTTATTGAGTGTTTTTCGGTACCTACAAGTAAGTACCGATGCAGAGTCTAAAGTTCAAGAGGAAGACTCTGTTCCCTTCATCATTGAAATGTACACCGTATCCTCTATAAATGCCTTGCATGTTGTAACGCAAGTTGTTGTGGTATATAGAGAACCCATACCATAGTCTCTGAGGAAAGCAGAAACTGACTTATTGACGTGCTTTCTTGCTTTGTCAATCTGTGGACAATGTTGGTTGGACCAGTTCCACTTTTGCCTTTTGGCATATATTAGAATATACAAAGGCAGTTTGTGGAAAAAGTGACATCAATTGCAAAAAGGTGTCCTTTACAAGCATTTCCAGACCTACCCCAGTTAAAGTGCCTAGGTCATTTCAACCACAGTGCACAATAATAACGTTAGGCTGTGGGAGATGTAGAAAGGATTTCACCAAAGGCATTAATTGGTGCCACTTTAACCCTCTCTGACCAATCCATTTAATGTCTACATTTGGCAAAGCAAGGTCTTTCACAATACCTCTTTTTTCCGCAAATTTTTCACTCCAGAAGACATAGCTATGACCTACAATCCACACTGTGAACATCTTCCAAGGAGATCTGGAGGCACTCAGGAGGTGTCTTTCAGTAGAATGGCAATATGAAAAGAAAGACAGTTAAAACATGGAGGCATACATACTTTTTTTTAATAAAAAGAACTCATTGGCTGATTCAAACCATTTTACAGTTAAAACTAAGCTGTATGTTTACATTTTTAAAAGCATGTTTTGGATTGGTTCAGAAAAATGTGTTCCCACTGAACATTACTTTGGATTTGCTGTTAGGTTTGAAAAGTCAAGCACTCTTGCTCTTTGGATTAGAAACATTGTGTGCTGAACTTCTGACCTCTCTGCTCACACCAGTGTTCCATGACCTGTTGCTATGGTAGCAGGCAGAAGTCATGTTGGGGGAAGGGATGATTTGGAAAAGGGTTGAAATTTGCAACCAATAGAAATGTGTTATTCCATTTGAAAAAATGTGGGAAGGACTGTGATTTGACATTAACATGTATATGTGTGAAAAAAGAGAGGGAAACATTGCCATTTACTGGTTCTGGTGAGAGGAGAGATGTGTACAGCTCTGAGTTTCTGGCTCTGATAATCTGCTGTTTGAGTGCCACATTTCTTTCTCAACTAACTAATTTTAAAGGTGAGTTATGAGTTTGAGAGGGGATGTATGTGGTGAGTTTTGATATAAATAATAGAATTGTGATTCTTCTTTTAAAGTTGTGTTTTACATTTTGTGTTTTAGGAGATATTTAACTGTCTTGAACTTGTAAGATATTATGGAGTATGTCTTCACTATAAGTTAAGGTGTAGTGGTATCACTGAGGAATACTGTTTTGTGCCTAGAATCACATCATGAGTCTGTCTGCACACAGGAATTGTTGTCAGAGATTTAATGTGTGTTGCTGTTGTTCTGTAAAACTTGCACTTTCAGGAAAGGGCCAGCTTGTTTTCTTCAACTGTGATGGTTAGCACTCAGCAGAAATCACTATCTCATGAGAGGCAAATGCTAACACATTTGAAATCAACAGGGTAGATTTTGCTTCCAATCTTGTAATGGGTGAGGTTGTTCCTACATATTCAAAACTCCAATTAACCCTTACCACACATGTACTCTTACACACATCTCTGCACTCTTCATGCAGTTGTGCAAGTCTCCATGCAGATATCTCTTGCACCTCACAATATACAGTCTCCAGAAACACACTGTTTGCACACATGCAGCAGCTTCTCCTACACTCCCATGCATACTATTCAGCTCCGTGTTGTGTTTCAGATAGCAATGTGTAACGCAAACACATTCAACGTCACCAAGGCTCATTTCGTTTGCTCTAGTCTAATCACTCACCCTGTAACACATGGTCATGGTCTCAAGTGGCTGTTTGGACATGTGCTCTTTTCTGCTTGTCTAAAATATAAGGAAAATGTGTCAGGCTGTCACAGTAATTATCACTTGCTCCACCACAGTAGTAAATGTGAATTGAAATTGCCAAAGAAAATATCGCTTTCTGCCTAGAATCACACCATGAGTCTGTGTGCACACAGGAATTGTTGTCAGAGATTTAATTTGTGTTGCTGTTGTTCTGTAAAACTTGCACTTTCAAGAAAGGGCCAGCTTTTTTTCTTCAACTGTGATGGTTAGCACTCAGCAGAAATCACGATCTCACAAATGAGAGGCAAATGCTAACACATTTGAAATCAACAGGGTAGATTTTCCTTCCAATCTTGTAATGGGTGAGGTTGTACCTACATGTTCAAAACTCCAATTAACCCTTACCACACATGTACTCTTACACACATCTCTGCAGTCTTCATGCAGTTGTGCAAGTCTCCATGCAGATATCTCTTGCACCTGACAATACACAGTCTCCAAAAACACACTCTTTGCACACATGCAGCAGCATCACCTACACTCCCATGCATACTATTCAGCTCTGTGTTGTGTTTCAGATAGCAGTGTGTAACGCAAACACATTCAACGTCACCAAGGCTAATTTTCTTTGCTCTAGTCTAATCACTCACCCTGTAACACATGGTCATGGTCTCAAGGAGCTGTTAGGACATGTGCTCTTTTCTGCTTGTCTAAAATATAAGGAAAATGTGTCAGGCTGTCACAATAATTATCACTTGCTCCACCACAGTACTAAATGTGCTTTCAAATTGCCAAATAAAATATCGCTTTCTGCCTAGAATCACACCATGAGTCTGTGTGCACACAGGAATTGTTGTCAGAGATTTAATTTGTGTTGCTGTTGTTCTGTAAAACTTGCACTTTCAGGAAAGGGCCAGCTTGTTTTCTTCAACTGTGCTGGTTAGCACTCAGCAGAAATCACTATCTCACAAATGAGAGGCAAATGCTAACACATTTGAACTCAACAGGGCAGGTTTTCCTTCAAATCTTGCAATGGGTGAGGTAGTTCCTACATGTTCAAAACTCCAATTAACCCTTACCACACATGTACTCTTACACACATCTCTGCACTCTTAATGCAGTTGTGCAAGTCTCCATGCAGATCTCTCTTGCACCTCACAATACACAGTCTCCAGAAACACACTCTTTGCACACATGCAGCAGCTTCTCAGACACTCCCGTGCATACTACTCAGCTCTGTGTGTTGTTTGAGATAGCAGTGTGTAACTCAAACACATTCAACGTCACCAAGGGTCTTTTCCTTTGCTCTAATCTAATCACTCACCCTGTAACACATGGTCATGGTCTCAAGTAGCTGTTAGGACATGTGCTCTTTTCTGCTTGTCTAAAATATAAGGAAAATGTGTCAGGCTGTCACAGTAATTATCACTTGCTCCACCACAGTACTAAATGTGCTTTCAAATTGCCAAAGAAAATATCGCTTTCTGCCTAGAATCACACCATGAGTCTGTGTGCACACAGGAATTGTTGTCAGAGATTTAATTTGTGTTGCTGTTGTTCTGTAAAACTTGCACTTTCAGGAAAGGGCCAGCTTGTTTTCTTCAACTGTGATGGTTAGCACTCAGCAGAAATCACTATCTCACAAATGAGAGGCAAATGCTAACACATTTGAAATCAACAGGGTAGATTTTGCTTCCAATCTTGTAATGGGTGAGGTTGTTCCTACATGTTCAAAACTCCAATTAACCCTTACCACACATGTACTCTTACACACATCTCTGCAGTCTTCATGCAGTTGTGCAAGTCTCCATGCAGATCTTTCTTGCACCTGACAATACACAGTCTCCAGAAACACACTCTTTGCACACACACAGCAGCTTCACCTACACTCCCATGCATACTACTCAGGTCTGTGTTGTGTTTCAGATAGCAGTGTGTAACGCAAACACATTCAACGTCACCAAGGCTCATTTCCTTTGCTCTAGTCTAATCACTCACCCTGTAACACATGATCATGGTCTCAAGTAGCTGTTAGGACATGTGCTCTTTTCTGCTTCTCTAAAATATAAGGAAAATGTGTCAGCCTGTGACAGTAATTATCACTTGCTCCACCACAGTTCTAAATGTGCTTTTAAATTGCCAAAGAAAATATCGCTTTCTGCCTAGAATCACACCATGAGTCTGTGTGCACACAGGAATTGCTGTCAGAGATTTAATTTGTGTTGCTGTTGTTCTGTAAAACTTGCACTTTCAGGAAAGGGGCAGCTTGCTTTCTTCAACTGTGATGGTTAGCACTCAGCAGAAATCACTATCTCACAAATGAGAGGCAAATGCTAACACATTTGAAATCAACAGGGTAGATTTTCCTTCAAATCTTGCAATGGGTGAGGTTGTTCCTACATGTTCAAAACTCCAATTAACCCTTACCACACATGTACTCTTACACACATCTCTGCACTCTTCATGCAGTTGTGCAAGTCTCCATGCAGATCTCTCTTGCACCTGACAATACACAGTCTCCAGAAACACACTCTTTGCACACATGCAGCAGCTTCTCCTACACTCCCGTGCATACTACTCAGCTTTGTGTTGTGTTTCAGATAGCAGTGTGTAACGCAAACACATTCAACGTCACCAAGGCTAATTTTCTTTGCTCTAGTCTAATCACTCACCCTGTAACACATGGTCATGGTCTCAAGGAGCTGTTAGGACATGTGCTCTTTTCTGCTTGTCTAAAATATAAGGAAAATGTGTCAGGCTGTCACAATAATTATCACTTGCTCCACCACAGTACTAAATGTGCTTTCAAATTGCCAAATAAAATATCGCTTTCTGCCTAGAATCACACCATGAGTCTGTGTGCACACAGGAATTGTTGTCAGAGATTTAATTTGTGTTGCTGTTGTTCTGTAAAACTTGCACTTTCAGGAAAGGGCCAGCTTGTTTTCTTCAACTGTGCTGGTTAGCACTCAGCAGAAATCACTATCTCACAAATGAGAGGCAAATGCTAACACATTTGAAATCAACAGGGCAGGTTTTCCTTCAAATCTTGCAATGGGTGAGGTAGTTCCTACATGTTCAAAACTCCAATTAACCCTTACCACACATGTACTCTTACACACATCTCTGCACTCTTAATGCAGTTGTGCAAGTCTCCATGCAGATCTCTCTTGCACCTCACAATACACAGTCTCCAGAAACACACTCTTTGCACACATGCAGCAGCTTCTCAGACACTCCTGTGCATACTACTCAGCTCTGTGTGGTGTTTGAGATAGCAGTGTGTAACTCAAACACATTCAACGTCACCAAGGCTCATTTCCGTTGCTCTAATCTAATCACTCACCCTGTAACACATGGTCATGGTCTCAAGTAGCTGTTAGGACATGTGCTCTTTTCTGCTTGTCTAAAATATAAGGAAAATGTGTCAGGCTGTGACAGTAATTATCACTTGCTCCACCACAGTTCTAAATGTGCTTTTAAATTGCCAAAGAAAATATCGCTTTCTGCCTAGAATCACACCATGAGTCTGTGTGCACACAGGAATTGCTGTCAGAGATTTAATTTGTGTTGCTGTTGTTCTGTAAAACTTGCACTTTCAGGAAAGGGGCAGCTTGCTTTCTTCAACTGTGATGGTTAGCACTCAGCAGAAATCACTATCTCACAAATGAGAGGCAAATGCTAACACATTTGAAATCAACAGGGTAGATTTTCCTTCAAATCTTGCAATGGGTGAGGTTGTTCCTACATGTTCAAAACTCCAATTAACCCTTACCACACATGTACTCTTACACACATCTCTGCACTCTTCATGCAGTTGTGCAAGTCTCCATGCAGATCTCTCTTGCACCTGACAATACACAGTCTCCAGAAACACACTCTTTGCACACATGCAGCAGCTTCTCCTACACTCCCGTGCATACTACTCAGATCTGTGTGGTGTTTCAGATAGCAGTGTGTAACTCAAACACATTCAACGTCACCAAGGCTCATTTCCTTTGCTCTAGTCTAATCACTCACCCTGTAACACATGGTCATGGTCTCAAGTAGCTGTTAGGACATGTGCTCTTTTCTGCTTCTCTAAAATATAAGGAAAATGTGTCAGGCTGTCAGAGTAATTATCACTTGCTCCACCACAGTACTAAATGTGATTTTAAATTGCCAAAGAAAATATCGCTTTCTGCCTAGAATCACACCATGAGTCTGTGTGCACACAGGAATTGCTGTCAGAGATTTAATTTGTGTTGCTGTTGTTCTGTAAAACTTGCACTTTCAGGAAAGGGGCAGCTTGTTTTCTTCAACTGTGATGGTTAGCACTCAGCAGAAATCACTATCTCACAAATGAGAGGCAAATGCTAACACATTTGAAATTAACAGGGTAGATTTACCTTCAAATCTTGCAATGGGTGAGGTTGTTCCTACATGTTCAAAACTCCAACTAACCCTTACCACACATGTACTCTTACACACATCTCTGCAGTCTTCATGCAGTTGTGCAAGTCTCCATGCAGATCTCTCTTGCACCTGACAATACACAGTCTCCAGAAACACACTCTTTGCACACATGCAGCAGCTTCACCTACACTCCCATGCGTACTATTCAGCTCTGTGTTGTGTTTCAGATAGCAGTGTGTAACGCAAACACATTCAACGTCACCAAGTCTCATTTTCTTTGCTCTAGTCTAATCACTCACCCTGTAACACATGGTCATGGTCTCAAGGAGCTGTTAAGACATGTGCTCTTTTCTGCTTGTCTAAAATATAAGGAAAATGTGTCAGGCTGTCACAGTAATTATCACTTGCTCCACCGCAGTACTAAATGTGCTTTCAAATTGCCAAAGAAAATATCGCTTTCTGCCTAGAATCACACCATGAGTCTGTGTGCACACAGGAATTGTTGTCAGAGATTTAATTTGTGTTGCTGTTGTTCTGTAAAACTTGCACTTTCAGGAAAGGGCCAGCTTGTTTTCTTCAACTGTGATGGTTAGCACTCAGCAGAAATCACTATCTCACAAATGAGAGGCAAATGCTAACACATTTGAAATCAACAGGGTAGATTTTGCTTCAAATCTTGCAATGGGTGAGGTAGTTCCTACATGTTCAAATCTCCAATTAACCCTTACCACACATGTACTCTTACACACATCTCTGCACTCTTCATGCAGTTGTGCAAGTCTCCATGCAGATCTCTCTTACACCGCACAATACACAGTCTCCAGAAACACACTCTTTGCACACATGCAGCAGCTTCTCCTACACTCCCGTGCGTACTACTCAGCTCTGTGTGGTGTTTGAGATAGCAGTGTGTAACTCAAACACATTCAACGTCACCAAGGCTCATTTCCTTTGCTCTAATCTAATCACTCACCCTGTAACACATGGTCATGGTCTCAAGTAGCTGTTAGGACATGTGCTCTTTTCTGCTTGTCTAAAATATAAGGAAAATGTGTCAGGCTGTCACAGTAATTATCACTTGCTCCACCACAGTACTAAATGTGCTTTCAAATTGCCAAAGAAAATATCGCTTTCTGCCTAGAATCACACCATGAGTCTGTGTGCACACAGGAATTGTTGTCAGAGATTTAATTTGTGTTGCTGTTGTTCTGTAAAACTTGCACTTTCAGGAAAGGGCCAGCTTGTTTTCTTCAACTGTGATGGTTAGCACTCAGCAGAAATCACTATCTCACAAATGAGAGGCAAATGCTAACACATTTGAAATCAACAGGGTAGATTTTGCTTCCAATCTTGTAATGGGTGAGGTTGTTCCTACATGTTCAAAACTCCAATTAACCCTTACCACACATGTACTCTTACACACATCTCTGCAGTCTTCATGCAGTTGTGCAAGTCTCCATGCAGATCTTTCTTGCACCTGACAATACACAGTCTCCAGAAACACACTCTTTGCACACACACAGCAGCTTCACCTACACTCCCATGCATACTACTCAGGTCTGTGTTGTGTTTCAGATAACAGTGTGTAACGCAAACACATTCAACGTCACCAAGGCTCATTTCCTTTGCTCTAGTCTAATCACTCACCCTGTAACACATGATCATGGTCTCAAGTAGCTGTTAGGACATGTGCTCTTTTCTGCTTCTCTAAAATATAAGGAAAATGTGTCAGCCTGTGACAGTAATTATCACTTGCTCCACCACAGTTCTAAATGTGCTTTTAAATTGCCAAAGAAAATATCGCTTTCTGCCTAGAATCACACCATGAGTCTGTGTGCACACAGGAATTGCTGTCAGAGATTTAATTTGTGTTGCTGTTGTTCTGTAAAACTTGCACTTTCAGGAAAGGGGCAGCTTGCTTTCTTCAACTGTGATGGTTAGCACTCAGCAGAAATCACTATCTCACAAATGAGAGGCAAATGCTAACACATTTGAAATCAACAGGGTAGATTTTCCTTCAAATCTTGCAATGGGTGAGGTTGTTCCTACATGTTCAAAACTCCAATTAACCCTTACCACACATGTACTCTTACACACATCTCTGCACTCTTCATGCAGTTGTGCAAGTCTCCATGCAGATCTCTCTTGCACCTGACAATACACAGTCTCCAGAAACACACTCTTTGCACACATGCAGCAGCTTCACCTACACTCCCATGCGTACTATTCAGCTCTGTGTTGTGTTTCAGATAGCAGTGTGTAACGCAAACACATTCAACGTCACCAAGTCTCATTTTCTTTGCTCTAGTCTAATCACTCACCCTGTAACACATGGTCATGGTCTCAAGGAGCTGTTAAGACATGTGCTCTTTTCTGCTTGTCTAAAATATAAGGAAAATGTGTCAGGCTGTCACAGTAATTATCACTTGCTCCACCGCAGTACTAAATGTGCTTTCAAATTGCCAAAGAAAATATCGCTTTCTGCCTAGAATCACACCAAGAGTCTGTGTGCACACAGGAATTGTTGTCAGAGATTTAATTTGTGTTGCTGTTGTTCTGTAAAACTTGCACTTTCAGGAAAGGGCCAGCTTGTTTTCTTCAACTGTGATGGTTAGCACTCAGCAGAAATCACTATCTCACAAATGAGAGGCAAATGCTAACACATTTGAAATCAACAGGGTAGATTTTGCTTCAAATCTTGCAATGGGTGAGGTAGTTCCTACATGTTCAAATCTCCAATTAACCCTTACCACACATGTACTCTTACACACATCTCTGCAGTCTTCATGCAGTTGTGCAAGTCTCCATGCAGATCTTTCTTGCACCTGACAATACACAGTCTCCAGAAACACACTCTTTGCACACACACAGCAGCTTCACCTACACTCCCATGCATACTACTCAGGTCTGTGTTGTGTTTCAGATAGCAGTGTGTAACGCAAACACATTCAACGTCACCAAGGCTCATTTCCTTTGCTCTAGTCTAATCACTCACCCTGTAACACATGATCATGGTCTCAAGTAGCTGTTAGGACATGTGCTCTTTTCTGCTTCTCTAAAATATAAGGAAAATGTGTCAGCCTGTGACAGTAATTATCACTTGCTCCACCACAGTTCTAAATGTGCTTTTAAATTGCCAAAGAAAATATCGCTTTCTGCCTAGAATCACACCATGAGTCTGTGTGCACACAGGAATTGCTGTCAGAGATTTAATTTGTGTTGCTGTTGTTCTGTAAAACTTGCACTTTCAGGAAAGGGGCAGCTTGCTTTCTTCAACTGTGATGGTTAGCACTCAGCAGAAATCACTATCTCACAAATGAGAGGCAAATGCTAACACATTTGACATCAACAGGGTTGATTTTGCTTCCAATCTTGTAATGGGTGAGGTTGTTCCTACATGTTCAAAACTCCAATTAACCCTTACCACACATGTACTCTTACACACATCTCTGCAGTCTTCATGCAGTTGTGCAAGTCTCCATGCAGATCTTTCTTGCACCTGACAATACACAGTCTCCAGAAACACACTCTTTGCACACACACAGCAGCTTCACCTACACTCCCATGCATACTACTCAGCTCTGTGTTATGTTTCAGATAGCAGTGTGTAACGCAAACACATTCAAAGTCACCAAGGCTCATTTCCTTTGCTCTAGTCTAATCACTCACCCTGTAACACATGCTCATGGTCTCAAGGAGCTGTTAGGACATGTGCTCTTTTCTGCTTGTCTAAAATATAAGGAAAATGTGTCAGGCTGTCACAGTAATTATCACTTGCTCCACCACAGTACTAAATGTGCTTTCAAATTGCCAAAGAAAATATCGCTTTCTGCCTAGAATCACACCATGAGTCTGTGTGCACACAGCAATTGTTGTCAGAGATTTAATTTGTGTTGCTGTTGTTCTGTAAAACTTGCACTTTGAGGAAAGGGCCAGCTTGTTTTCTTCAACTGTGATGGGTAGCACTCAGCAGAAATCACTATCTCACAAATGAGAGGCAAATGCTAACACATTTGAAATCAACAGGGTAGATTTTCCTTCCAATCTTGTAATGGGTGAGGTAGTTCCTACATTTTCAAAACTCCAATTAACCCTTACCACACATGTACTCTTACACACATCTCTGCACTCTTCATGCAGTTGTGCAAGTCTCCATGAAGATCTCTCTTGCACCTCACAATACACAGTCTCCAGAAACACACTCTTTGCACACCACAGTAGTAAATGTGCATTGAAATTGCCAAAGAAAATATCGCTTTCTGCCTAGAATCACTCCATGAGTCTGTGTGCACACAGGAATAGTTGTCAGGGATTTAATTCATGTTTCTCTTGTTTTGTAAGACTTGCACTCGTAGGAAAGGGTCAGCTCATATGATAGGATTTGAAAAGCTCAAAAAAAATTGTAATGAATTAAAATTACATAAAGGTATTTTTTTTAGTTTCTTGCAGGTATTGCTGAGCAACAGTGAACAAATTTAAAGATGCCTATAAAGTCAAGAAAGAGAAAAGAAAAGCAACAACAACTTGTTGGAAAAAAGAAAAAGTCTTCTGGTAAGCAGACTAAAGAATTTTTTAAAAATATCTTCAAAAAAACAAAAAATGTTAAAAAGATATCTTCAAACAGTGTTTCAAGTACAAAACAACAACAGAGTCGACAGCAAAAACAAAATGCTAATGTACAATCAGAAGTAAGAAAGAGTGACTTAACACGAAAAATAGATTTTAAAAACATTCATCGAAAAATGTTTCAGAGAAGAGTGATGTTAAATTTGCTAAAGGATGTGAAAAAATATAAGAAGAAAAACAAATTTTATAAGAAAAAGAAATTTATTGAAACTATTGTTACGAAGGCTTTGGAAATAAAAAAAAACTATTCATTTTAATTTTGAACAGGATGCGTAGATTAGATAAATTAGTCAATGCAATGAAGTCACAAAGCAAAAGGAAAAGAGTAGTGAAAAAAAATAACTTTTGTAAAGTGTTCTTAGGAGAATGGAAGCATAGTTCAAGACGGAACCATTTTTTAGTGAAGATAGTTATCTTCAAAGTAATAGTTTGTTGCATGCAGTTGACACCAATGGTAGAGCATATGTAGTTAAAGATGGTTGTGTAATGGAAAAGGAGAAAATGGTTCCAAGAAATGAGGAAGAAGTGATGGCTGCTGAGGTTATGGGGAGACGTCCTAAAGCCCCAGTGTACACTTGGAATTGTAGTAGTATTTGTACTGTGCGTCAGGAATCTATTGATAAATTACGTGACTTTCTAAGAGAATATAGTAAAAAGAGTGTTAAACAGAAGATTAAGGTGCTTCAAAGACTAGATCCATGCAGAGTGGGAGAGAATACTGGTTTGCAAGGACATTCTCTGGCTTGTCTATCTAGGAAAGTTTGTCAAAGTGTTTTTCAACATTTTAGGATGCTGGCAGTACATCATACTGAAATGAGAAAGTTTGTGAGAACATTGTATTTTGCTAAAAGTCCAGCACTAAAGTTAAATGAGTTGAATAATGCTCTGTTCCGTGGATCTGTATCAGATGTAGTGAAGGTTACTGATGAGATTCAATTTTGTTACTTTGGTCCAGAACAAGAAAGTGCAGAAAATGACACAGTTAATGATGAAAATGTGGAAGAGAATGTAGAACTCACTGTTAGTAAAAATTTTGAAGATGAAATGACAAAATTTACTATCATCTCTAATGAAAGACCAAATATTACTTGTATTTGTTGCCGGAGAAGCCATTATAAAATTCAAACAAGGAATGTTGATCTGTATAAAAAAAGTGAAAATGAAGATAATTAATAATTATAAGTGGAAAGATTTTGCAACATATATATTTCTGGAAAATTGTTTTGAATTGGGTGAAGATCAGCGTATTTGTAAATACTGTTATAACAAGTTAGAAGAAAATAGAATACCAGCAGAGCTGTACATAATAAATTAGAATTGGTTGATATTCCTCCAGAACTTTCTGATTTAAATACGTATGAGTCTATACTCATTCAATGTGTCCATCCGTTTCAGACCATAGTGCATATGGAGCCCAAAACAGGTAAATTACCTCCTTCAGATTTACAAAGAGGGTTAAAAGGAAGAGTTGTCTATTTGCCATTGGATTTGAAAAAAAATATGGAAACAATTGATGCAGATACTTCGGAAACTGAACCATTAGTTATTCTGGTTAATGGTGTACCTACAAAGAATACGAAAATTTGGCAGGAGCTGGTAGATGTACAAAAAGTACAAAGAGCAAATTTATATTTGAAAAAAAATAATAAATGGTATGAAGCAATTTATATGGATGAAGATGAAGAAGTTTTACTAGAAGACACAGGAATACCAACTGGGCAAATTGAAAAAGTGGATAAGTCAAAAGAAGAAGAAATTTATGAACATTTCAGCATACATCCTCTTCATTCTAAAGAAGTTATGGGAAACGCTATTGATCTGTTTCAGATGAAGAAAGCAAAATGAACTCCTGTGAGTGTATGGGAGGAGAGCTTGGAAGCTCGTTGTTTTCCCCAACTGTTTCCTACAGGAGAAGGTGGACGATATGATGAACGTCCAGTGCAGATTCTTGCTTCGGAGTATCGGACTACAAGATTATATGCAGAAGATCTAAGATTTTGTCGAAGTATTCCTTATTTGTTCCATCTTTTATTTGAAAGTGACTTGTCTGCACTATCTTATGCAGTAAATCACATTTTAAAAACTGGAGTACATCTACATAATGTGTCAGCAAAGGACTTTATCAACAAAGTGCAACAGTGAGATGATCATTTGGAATCTCAATTGATCAATTTGATGGCTTGTCAGCGTGGGACTAATGAATATTGGTACCGACGCCATGGAGAATTGAAGTGTATGTTACTGAATTTAGGAACTCCTACATGGTTCCTTACCCTGAGCTGTGCTGAGTACGCTTGGGATGATTTACTGGATTTTCTGCGAGAGGCAAATTCAAACATTAAAAACATACAATACAAGACAGCAGGAGAATTGTGCTCATTGGATCCGGTTAATGTTTGCAGATATTTTAATCATAGATTTGAGGCTATGATGTCCTTCATCTACAATAAAAAAAATCCACCTCTTGGAGAAGTTGTGGATTTCTTTTGGAGAAAAGAGTACCAAGCAAGAGGTGATCCTCATATTCATATGCTGTTGTGGATCAAGGATGTCCCAAAATTTGGAACAGATGCTGATGAAGCAGTTTTATCTTTCATTGAAGAATATGCAACATGTGCTATACCTAAAAGCACAGAAGAGAAAAACTTAAAAGAGCAAGTTTTACGTTTTCAAAGTCATCGGTGGGGAAAATACTGTCGGCGAAAGTACAAGAGTAAAGATAAATTCTACACAAAATGTCGATTTGGATTTCCACGACCTGTTCTTTCAAAAGGAAGAGTCAATAGTTTTATGTCAGCTGTGCGACATACTATTACAAGAAAATCTCCCAAAAATACGTACAACCTAAGAAGAAAAGAAGAATCAAAATTTATAAATGACTACAACCCAGTTATTTTATCCATGTGGAATGCTAACATGGATATTCAGTATGTGGCTGACAATTCCATTGCTGTTGCTCGGTATGTCACATCTTACATCACTAAATCGGAGAAAACGGAATTGAAGGAAATGTGGGAAGAGATTTCTCACGAGAAGACTGTCAGTGAGAAGCTATACAGTTTCAGTTTAAAGATGTTATCGCATCGAGAAATTGGATCCTATGAATGCTCAGATAGGTTATCATCTGCAAGTCTGTACTCGAAATCAAGAAGAATAATTTGGGTAAGTTTAGGCCTTGCAGGAATGCGAAATCGGGTACTGAAATCTATTCAAGAAATTGAATATTTAGCTGAGTACGAACCAGAAAGTACAGACATTTTAAGAACAAACATGTTGGACACATATTACCCACAAAGAAGTCATCACCTTGAGAACATGTGTCTCTATGAAGTGCTGCAGAACTTCAATTTTAAACGGAATGCCACAGAAGACATCAACAATGGAAAATATAAAGTCAGTGGTGAGGAAGGATGTTTGATGAAGCAAACAAAAGGAAGTTTGATTAATCACCGGAAGCTGAGTTGCGACACTACTGACAAAAAGGAATTTTACTACTTGGCACTTTTGCAGCTGTTTAAACCATGGCGTTCAGAGGACGAACTACTTGGAGAATTCCAGAGTTATGAAGATTCCTTCAATGCTAGCAAAGACAGCATAGAATGCAGTACTTTCACAACTTATGTTCAAATGTTAAATGAAGAAATTGAACAAGAAGCAACAATTGCAGCTGAAGTAGCTAGAGACAGTTCTCAAGACAGTCAAAGTTCTGGGACGTTCAGTCAAGATCCTCTAGGACAACCAATCATAGAAAATGAAGCAGCAATAGCCATGACTGAAGTCGAAACAGCTATGAATCAAGCTCAGGATGATTTAATAGACTTACCGAATTTGGAAGAACAATTGAATGATGAACAACAACAAGTTTAGGAGGAAGTCAGGAAAAAAATTGATCACGGATTACTACATGAAAATAAAGAGTGCTCATGCACATCTTTTGAACCAATGAGAATGTATGTGAGTGGACAAGCAGGAACTGGAAAAAGTTTCTTAATTAATGTAATTAGAAGCTACCTACAGAACAAAACAGATTCAACTTTGTCTTGTGTTGTTACTGCTCCAACTGGGTTAGCAGCATATAACATAAAAGGAGTTACCTTACATCGTTTGCTAATGTTACCAGTGGAGCATGAGAACAAAATACAATACCACAAACTAGCAGGAGAAGCATGCTTGGAAGTTTCAAGAGTATTGAAGAAAATGAAAGTACTCATTATTGATGAGGTAAGCATGGTATCAAACTTAATGCTTGCCTTTGTGCATTTAAGAATGCAGCAAATACTTAAAGACAGACTATGACGTGTTATTTGGAGGAAAACACGTCATAGTTTTTGGGGATCTTTTGCAACTTACTCCAGTTAAAGGACAACCGGTATTCCATACACTTACATATGAAGACACGAAAAAGTCGTTAGGAAGTATAGGCAATGTAAATATTTGGACATATTTTGAGTATAAGGAACTCATTACCAATATGAGACAAGCCAATGATGAGGATTATGCAAGTATTCTGAAAGATATAAGAATTGGACTACTCACAGAACATGGCAGAAAAGCATTACAGAGTCGATTGCTGAGTAATTTGTTTACAACAGAAGAAATAGTTCCAGAGAAAATATACAAGAAAATTGCTGAAAGAAATACTGTAATCTGCTTAATGCCAACACTACATGAATGCTCTGTTTTCAATCAAGAACTTTTGAAATTGGAAAATGAAGAGATCATAAAACTGGAAGCTGTGGATAAAATTCAACATGAACGAATAACTATTATATTTACAGGCAAATTGGCTACTAAATTGGATTCTCTGGAGAAAAACATTTCAAAAACAGCTGGTTTGGAAAATAATCTTTATGTATGTATGAACTGTAGAGTAATTTTAAGACGTAATTTGGATGTAGAAAAAGGTTTAGTGAATGGAGCTATGGGTAAAGTTGTGGGTTTTGTTAACTACCAGAAAAAAGAAGGAATTGAGTTTTTAAAAATAAAATTTGATCAGATTGAAGAGGTAAAAGACATTAGTCGTTGTTCAGTCCGTTTTTTGCTTGTGAAAGACTTATATGTACGTAGGAAGCAGTTTCCATTTTCTCTAGCATATGCTGTAACTATTCACAAGTCTCAAGGATTAACTGTAGATAGTGCTTTTGTAAACATTGGATCTAGTGTGTTTAAAGAAAGTATGGCATATGTTGCTTTGTCACGTGTGAAAAAATTATCTGGTTTATTCATGATAGACTTTGATTACTCAAAAGTTAGTGCTGATGCAAACTGTGTAAAGGAATATAATAGATTAAGAAGAAGCTATGCTCCTCATTTAGGTCAGTATCCTGTGTTTGAAAAACGTGTTGTTTGTCGGAAAAGGAGATTTGAGAATATCTGTAATGAGGATGTACAGAAGAGAAAACAAAAAGACAGTGATGTGACTGCAAGCAAAAAGAAAAAGGACAGTGTGGAAGAGGTTGTTGGTTGTCATTTTGAAAATAGCTCTGGTGTCAACTGCTACGCAAATGTAGTGCTGAATGTTGTATTTTATCTTGAATTTTTGCAAGAGCAGATAATAGTAAATCAGGGAAAAAGATTCTGTTCTTTGCTGAGTCTCCTTTATGAGAAGCTGAGTAATGATAAAACTAAAATAGAAAGTGCTTCTGATGTTAGAAATCTTTTAGATGTATGTTCTGGATGTACACAGTTTACACAAAATGTCCAGCAAGATGCACAGGAATTCTTAATGTATATGCTGATGGTACTGGAAGATGAAGGGGTAGAAGTAGAACATTTATTTGGTGTCTCTTATAAATGGGAACATTGTTGTGAAAACTGTATGAACACATGCAGTAGTAATGTTGATTCTGAAAGGTTCATATATTTACCATTACCAGAAAGTAAATCAGTGACTTTTACTAAATTAGTAAAAGATGCTAATCACAACATGGAATGTTCAGAATGTAAATCTGAAATGTTGTCAACGTTATTTTTAAAGAAATATGGACAGTATGTAATTTTAATGGTACAACGTTGTAGAGCTGATGGAACAAAATTGGAAACTTTACTAAAGAAGTTTGTTGGTAATCAATTATCTATATCTGGAAAAACTTTTGTAGCAGTTGCAATAATTTTTCATGACGGTCCTTCCATAACTTCTGGTCATTACACAGTTTATCTTAAATGTGAAAAAGGATGGACACTGTGTAATGATTCTCAATTGATTTTCAAGCAACGTTAGCCTTATGATTTACCCAATTGTTACTTAATTTTTCTGAAACGCACATTTTAAATACTAAATTCAGCATCTGAAGAAAGCATTATTTAAATTTTAAAGGATTAAAATTGAATATTTCACTCAAAAAGGATTTTAAACTTACAATTTGGCCTCAAGGAAAGGTAAAACAAACAATTGTGGACTTCTTTGACAGATATTATTTTGGCATATTTTCTTTTGCAACAAGGTTTACAGACGTTATTTCTTGAAATTTGTTATTGTACTTAAAAGGTATTTTTTAATATATATGTGACATTTCTATCAAGGTATGTTTTAGTGAGTATACATTTGGGGCTTTTTTAAACAATCTTTCAGATTGTTTTTTTTTTGCCCGCTGTTAAATGATGAATACAATTGATTTCACTATTTTCAGTGAAAATCAAAACATTCTGAAAACAGCAAAAAAAGGGCAATACAATTGCTTTGCTAAATATGAAAAAACATGTACTGTTTAATAAAATGTATTGTTGAAAATTAATCCTTTTTTTCTTTTTTTCAGAACTAGAAAGAAAATTTAGAAAATGTAATTCAGTTTCCTTGCAATTAAATAAAAACATTTATTTCTAAAAAAGTTATTTTGATGGTCAGGTAAGTTTAAAATATCTGTATTTCTTACTCCTTTCGTTTCATGCTTCCTTTTCTTCACCTCTCCTCACTCTGCTTTTCTCTTTCTTTTTTGATAGGTTTAGGGTACCTATACGTAAGTACCGATACAGAGTTTAAAATTTAATAGGAAGACTCTCTTCCCTTCATCTGTGAAATGTACACCATCTCTTTTTTAATTGCTTTGCCACTCCCCTCACTATTTCTTCTGATTTTCTGGGACAAGGAGCTGAAAATGTATCAATTTTACTTGTAAATGTCAGAACAGCAGACTACTTCAGAGAGTGAGGAGGAGAACTGGATGCATTCAGAAGTGTCTTTCAGTAGAATGTCAATATGAAATGAAAGATAGTTGTAAAATGGAGGCTTACATATTTGTTTTTAAAAAAAGAACTCATTGGCTGTTGCAGACCATTCTACACTAAAAACTAGGCTGTATGTTTACATTTTTAAAAGCATGTTTTGTATTGGTTCTGAAAAATGTGTTCCCACTGAACATTACTTTGGATTTGCTGTTAGGTTTGAAAAGTTAAGCACTCTTGCTTTTTGGATTATAAATATTTGGGCAGATTTACAAGCCGCTTAAGCCACTTTTGCGTCTGTTTTTCCATGTTAAAAGTGATGCAAAGGTGGTGCAAGGGGCTTGTAAATCTGCCCCATTGTGTGCTGAAGTTTTGACCTCTCTGCTCACACCAGTATTCCTTGATTTGTTGCTATGCTAGCAGGCAGAAGTCATGTTAGAAGTAGGAATCATTTGGAAAGGGTTGAAATTTGCAAATAATAGAAATGTGTTTCCATTTAAAACAAAGGTGAATAACATGGAAAGGGGGCAGGGTAGAGACTTCCTGACCCCCTAGTCTTTGTCAGGGAGTCCCTGAAGGTTTACTAAAGTTGAAAAAAGTGACTATTTTTTTTAAAAAACATCATTGGGTGCACGCAGCGTGCGCGCACCCTAAAAAAGAAATTGACAAATAGATTCAAAAAACAAGTTTTTGTGTTTAGATTTTAGGTGGCTCTAAAAAGAGCCCTTGAGTTAATGTAGGGACAGAGGAAGAGAAAAACGGAAAAAAAAACAAAAAACTATGGCCTAGTGCAAGAGTGCTGCTCAAATCTTCTCTGAATGAGATCAACACTGCTCTCACCCATAGAAATAAGAGCACCGCAATCCATGCACCGTGTACACATCCTGGCAAAACAAGGACGTATATCCAGAGGTGTGGAAGAAGGTGAAGGCAACATCGCAGAAGAAGTGCTCGGCTGAGCTGCCGAAGATGTGCTCGGCTGAGCTGCTGCAGATGTCGGCGGCTGAGCAGGTGGAGGGTTTGCCCCAGAAGCTCGACGAAAAGTCGCAGAATGCACTTTTTCATCGTGCCTCAACATTGTGTGAATACTAAAAGAGTACTTCTTATTAGCATTCCCACGTGATAAGGTCCGCTGACAAAGTATGCAGGTGACTTTTGGTGCATTCACCTTCTTTTGCCCCTCAGGAAAAGTGAAAAACTGCCATATAAAGGAGTCTTCCTGCTTCCTCTGCCTCTGTCTCTCAAGAGTGTCCTGTTCACTCTCAGAAGATGGCTGCTGCTCTGCCATTGTCTCACAAAAACAGAGTAGCTCCTTCTCCCAGGGAATCAGAACTAATAATGAGGGGAGTGGGTGTGGTTTTGGAAGAATCTGGAACTGAAAGTACTTTGAACCAATGAAAAGTGATGTTTCTTGATCACATGACTTGCCATGAGGGGATTGGGTGTGATGTTGAAAGAATCTGAAACTGAAAGTACTGAAAACCAATTAAAAGTGTTGTTTTATTAATCACATAACTCGAGGTGTGCGCACGGAGCAAGCTCAGAGTGCGCACGGTGCAATTACGCATGCGCGAACGTGTACGCGCGCATATGCATAAGTATTATGCGGGTACGTAGCGTGCATACGCAGCGCGCGTACTCCATGCGTATGCGCGAGTGTAGCGCACGGAGCACGTACGAGGCACGCTTGCGTACGTGGAGAACGTACGCATGCACACACTACGTACGTACGCATGCGTACTGGGTGCGCGCTGCGAGCGTGTACTAAAACGTATGTATACGTACGTAGATAACGTACGCATGCGTACACAAAAAACGTACGCTTGCGTACTAGGTGCGCGCTGCGAGCGCGCTCTAAAACATATGTATGCGTACGTAGATAACGTACGCATGCGTACATGAAAAACGTACGCATGCGTACTAGGTGCGCGCTCTGAGCGCGCACCCTAAAAAATTTTGAAAAAAAAAACCAGATTGAATTAAAGTGTACATAAGTTAATAGAAGATATTACCTATGCTGTTCAACTTTATCCAAATTCAAAGTAAAAAAAAAATTAGCCACACCAAATTAAATGATACAGATAATCTATAAATGTATACATAGGTAACTTTTTGTAAAGGAAATATATAAAAAATATATTAAAAAATTATAAAATTAGCATTTAAAAAACCTTTGAAATTCACTGAAAAAACCATAGGTTTCACACACGTTATAGTTAGGAATTAGCATTTAAAAAACCTTGCAAATTCACTGAAAAAACCAGAGGTTTCACACATGTTATAGTTTGCTGGCCATTTCACTCGTAAAAAAACAATGAAATTCCACCGTTATAGTTAGTTCAGCTAACTATAACTCACGTGCCCGAAATCCACTGCTGATGACGTCACATATTACATCACTCATGACATGGTCAGTGACATCACTGATGACATCACTGATGACATCTCAAATGACATCGCTGATGACTTCACTGATGACGTCATATATGTGATAAAATAGTACATCTTCTCCCACCCTAAAATAAATTTAGAAACACCAACTCAAACTTTCAGACGGGCAATTTGAAAACCATAGATACTCCAATACCAATAACTACATACCTACACATTGACTCTTAGATTACATGCACCTCAATTCACTCACCTGTACAGTCACTTATACTTACAGTCACTCCGTGCAAGACTATCACATGCATTTATAAACATATAAACATATATAGACACTCACACACTACCAATCAACCATTCAGGTAATGACACACCTAGTCAGTTGTGAAAATAAATAAGCACAGTCAAATTAACTCACCTATACAGTTAAACACACTCAAGATTACTTACTTATAAAAATAATAAAACATTTTGACACTCTTACACAATTTCTAGTACAAGCACACACTCATTCATACAGCCAGTTCCGCTATCACACACTCTCAGATATAGATAGTTATATACTCTTACACACATATACACTGTGTTTCATATATGTAGTTACTGTCACATCTACAACTGAGATGTACATTCAATCCCTAACATACCCATACATACACTCACTCAACCATACAGTCCGTCACAGTTGCACTCTTAAAACCATGCACCCATAGGATCACCCACTCATATGTCTATGCACAGAGTCACACACACCTCTCCCACTCATACACTCAGGCACCCATACAGATACTCAGATAACAAATAGATAACCAATATAAATACTCATATAGCTATTCACAAAACCATGCAGCCACTTATAGACCAACACACAGACACATACAGACATTCACACAGTTTAGTCACTAGTCTGCAGTAATATACATTTAATGACTCACATATAGACTCAGTTACGCACCCAGAAAATCATCCATTCACAAACTTGTACATCCACTCATTCTTCAACATACCTTGCCCTATATATATTAAACATATTAAAAATGTTCAGAAACACACAGTCAATGGATGATGTCATCAGTGATGTCATTTGAGATGTCATCAGTGATGTCATCAGTGATGTCACTGACCATGTCATGAGTGATGTAATATGTGACGTCATCAGCAGTGGATTTCGGGTGCGCGAGTTATAGTTAGCTGAGCTAACTATAACGGTGGAATTTCATTTGTTTTTTACGAGTGAAATGGCCAGCTAACTATAACATGTGTGAAACCTATGGTTTTTTCAGTGAATATATATATATATATACATATTCATATATATATATTTATATATAGAGAGAGAACTATAGATAGCTATTAGCACCTAGTTAGTGAGCACTATCGGGCATTCTCCCTTTTAGAATTCTTAGTTAGTCCTGGAATGGCTGGTTTCTGAGAAAGCAACTTAGAATACACATTACTTGACACTTATCAAGAGAGAAGCTGAACTTTGGCACCTCAAAACCTCATGTTTATTCAGAATTCTGTCATGCACTGTGTTACACCCACAACCAACGGTAATATCACTGCTAAGATTTTAAGTAGAATATCCCCCTCTTTTTTCCTAACCACATCAAGTATGATTACGTATTTATAAAAGTTTATTAGTGGTAGATTAAACAAATGAATTCTCAAGTTGTAAAATACTTTACCTTTATCATACATTTGGGGCAGAGATTTAGTCTATTTACATTTTTGCTAATTGATAGGTTAATACCATTCATAGATGCCATTTCTTTTGAGATATGCATGGATGATATCCAGTCACTTCTCGCCTTTAATGGTTCAGTAGCACATAAAATATTTATTCTGCATTGAATGATAGTCTATCTTCATTGGATTTTACTAAATCAATTGGAACATACTTGTTCAAACCTTGTGTAAGGATTTATAGTTTTACTTTCTTATTTGTGTTTTCTATCTCTCTTAGACTTTTAGAAATGTACTAATAGTTTTATGAAGAATTATAATGTAAAATGCTGTGATAGTTGCAGAAATGATGCATATAAAGATCTGTAAAAGGCAACTGCGCATGTCTTGCATTGAAACTGTGATTACACTTTCCATATCTTGAAAAGATGATTCACTCACTTAATAGCCCATGAAAACAAGCTGCTTACCTAATCATAGAGATGTCCATAATGGGAACTATGGTAAACATCGGTGCAATTTTATGATAATACATTTTCCAACAAATGAGATAGTAAATATTTACTATGAAAAACCTACTTAATAGAGAAGGAATCTTGGTTGCTGTTCCTATTCAATGTTTACAAGGTTCCCTTGTGAAAATCATTGACAGGTATAACTTGCAAAGGTGCTTACTTTCTCATCATGCCTAGTTTCACTTTAGTGTAACCAATGACACACATAATTGATAGCAGGGTATGTTCAGCCTAAATCAAGTCCAAACATAAATGTATTAGGAGTGATCATACATCAGTGACTTAAAGTCTGAGGTTTTTTTTTCTTTGTAGTTTTATATAGTGCAAACTTGACCCGAAAGTATCAGAGCGATTTACATGATCGCCCGTTGTGTTACACAAGCACACATTCAGATTTTGTTAGGCATGGGGAGATTAAGTGATTTGCCCAGAATCAGTGGAAGTTGAGCATCATTGCCGAGACTCGAACCCGGTTCCCCAGATTTGAGATTGACCACCCTAGCCGTTAGGCTACATCCTCTCCCCTGTCCTTCTGTTTAATCTCCTGTTTGGCTGCTACATGCAGCAATCCATTCAGAATCTTAAAAAAATATTGCTGGCTGTTAATCACTGTTATTTCTGCCCATTCCCTCAAAAATCTGATCAGTCTTTTATGACAAATATTGACTCTGCAGAACATCCTTGATTTTGTTGAGACTATTGACATTTGCAGTGGCATAATCAAAAGACACATGGCTGGGGATGAAGCCAAGTGCCTGAGGAAATGATGGCACACTACTGAAGCACCACAACTGGCTAAACATTTGGCAGAGAATACAGCCATAATTCCAGCCTTCTAGGAGACTTACAAAGGGGGCATCAGCTGTAAGCCTCCACAATGCAAGGGAGACCCGTCAGTAAATTATTGATTGCACTGCTGGATGTCGGTAAATGGCAGCTAGAGAGAGGCCCAGGCGTCGCATCCTTAGAGGAGAGCTGCAGAACCCAACCGCATCACCCAACAATGACTGAGTGACTCAACAACAAGTACTGGATCGGCAGATGCTGAAAACACTAACCCTGGCTTAGAGACAGACAGGGGGGACTGTAGGTAGAAATCCCAGAGAGGGCATGGTGACACCCTGAGACCCTCCAGAATGCAGACTTCTTGTTGAACTGCTGCTGGGGGCTGGTTCTCAAATGGAACATTAGAATGTCCGTGGAGCGGATTCCACCTGCAGATAAGGGCACACTAGGAGATTGACTCTGCCCATTGGAGCTTGGGAAGGTGACCTTCACCTAGAGCAAGTGTAATCCCCCTGGTATGCCATGCATGGGAATGCGGATCACCTTCTATTGATGCTGACACACATGGAGGGTCTGCAAGTGAGCGTATCAAATGTTGAAGAGAACATTTCACATAACTAATCCTTCTAATCCCTTTGACATAACTAATACCTGAGGATTTGTTGACCGAGTGGGCATGATGTTAGGCCTGTGAGAATTAGAGCATGATTTAGATCTTGGAGGGACTATGGTTGTCCCGCCACAGCAGTGGTTTCAAGTACGCCGTCAAGCTGACAGTGGTCTGCCTTTCTAGTTTGATGTTGGGGCAATAGACAGTTTATCACCATGGCGGCTGTCTGCTGCTGGCTCACAAAACTCCGTCGCCGTCATGCTGGTGGGTTTGCTCTGAGCTGATTTAGGTGTTCCTGTTGTGCTGACGATGTTCTGGCAGTTGAGTCTTGAAGGAGTGAGGCCATAGTGGTGGGGAGACAGGTACGTACTACTCATCTTTACCTTACTACACATAAATGTTGTGAATGTGTCATAATGTATATGTAGGTAATGTGTTGTGCCCTTTTTCTACATATAGCATTGCACACCAACAACATACACACACTATTTAAATTGTACCCACATGCACCACAAGTCCAACACCCACTAACAGCACCACCTAAAAATATTTAGCATGTGTCAATAAAGGTGTGTTCATTTTACCATGATGAACGCTTATGCATAACACATAACAAATTTGCATATGAGAGCAATGTTAAAATACACAAGGCGAAAGCAAATGTTAACACATGAATCATAGTGAGACAAGTGACATAGAAGCCTACCTTAGATTCTGGTGGTAATGGGGATGCTGAGCATCGTGGTGAAGTAGCTGCAGTACCGGAAGGACCCGGACAGTAGGGTTCAAGATGGAAACAGAAGTGGGAAACAAAAAAAAAGGTAGTTTATCACCTTTTTTCTTCCATTCTGCCAAAACATATTTGGGGGTTACCCTGCCACAGTTGCCACAATGAAAAGGCTCATCGTGTTCGGGATGGCGGGAATCTTGGCTGGATTCCCTCCATCAGCCGCTTCGCCTTTGACACCGTTGAAGTGGAAGCAAGATTCTTGTGGAGATGGCTGGACTCCAATGGTCTTCCATTTATGGAGCTGCAAACATCTAAATACAGCTGATGGACCACCAAATCAGTGGGAGGGAAGACTGTTGAAAAAGCGAAAGTCGGACCTGATCCACCAACATCTAAATCAGGTCGTAAGCAGGCAAAACCCACTTAGGTTGCATGGCTGGATGTTCCCCCTTACCGGGATCACAAGAGTAAGGCATTAAAATGAAGCCCTGCTTCTGCAATACCTTGGAGAGTGCATAGGTCTGTTAACTCCCTTAAACTATTGACAGTGGTGAGATAGCACTTTGAATACTGGGGTCTGATCTCGAGATCAGAGTGGTGTTAACTGGTGGTATCATTTCTGAGACTACCACAATTACACTCTCTTTTCCTCATCCCACCAATTTTGTTGAAGGGACCATAGGGTACAGATACATGCTGGTTAAAAAGCGGTAGTGAACTGCCTCCCCTTCCTGACCAAACGACATGTCAAGTTCAGAACCGGAAGCTCCTTCTTATGAAGTAGGCTACCAGTAAATCAGCTTAACCCACAATGGGCAAGGACCCATTGCAATATGAAGCTATTGACTGCTATCACTACTAAATGTTGACACCAAAATCCTAGCAAAAGTCTGGCTAATAGACTGAAAATGATGTTACCATATTTCATACAGGACCAGCTTTGTTATGCACCACACCTAGTTGTCACATCTTCGCCACTTGTTACTCATACTGCGGCAGGTGTGTGCAGATCAAAATAAAAAGGTTCTAGAATCCTTCAACCCTGAAAAAGGTTTTTGATTGGGTTGAGTAGGTGTACCTGTTCTGTGTTCTGCAGAAAGTAGGCAAAGGACTCATATTCCTCTTCAGGATTTGACATCTGTAAACACAACCAACAGCGAAGTTAACATGTAATTGCTACACCTCATCAGCTTTTAATGATGATGGCCTTCAGGGAGACACCAGGTCTCTAATGGATACCAGTGCCAGGAGGAACACTTAAAGTTAATCTTTGATGCAAAATTTACCGATAATTATGCAATTACTTCTAATCGCATAAATATGAGTAGTTTGGGGGGAATCCTACTGCGAAAGCACATTTAGAGAGTGCAAACGGCCGCTCACACTCGCTATTCATGTTTTACTGCATTTAATGCTATTTCTTAGCACAAAATTAATCTTTGTGTCCATTTTGGGCAAAGGGTGCATTTTGTGCTAAGCAAATAGTGCCAAATGCCGGGAGTAAGTTGACAGGAAATCCTACCCCAGGAGCACATTTAATGCCAATTTTGGGCACTGAGGCATTTTTGCATTGGGAAATAGTGCTAATAGTAGAATTACTCTTCTTGCGTAATCATGCATAATCTTGCTGAATTCTTAGTCAACTCAAAGTGACTACAAAACACTGAATTATGCAAGTTATGCTCACACTTAGTCCTAAGCACTGGGGGACCTCCCCTCGGGCTGGGTAATAGGACAAGTTGATGGATGATGAAAGGGGCAGTACTGTGCCAGGCATATGTACTTGAAACCCTCATGGCTATCTTAAAGGAATGACATCGCCTTTATATTTGGAATGGATGCCTCTCCCTATATATATGCTTAGGACTACATATGTGTGCACAAGCATGACAACCTGATACAATACGTGGGGAGGGACAGATGTTCTGTAGCACTGGAGGTACGTTGGAGGTGGCTTGGGCTGAATTTCTACACAATAGTGAAATGCAAATAACAGCAGGGTTCTGTGAGCTGCAAAAGAAATAAGAAACAATGGAGTTTGTTAAGATTATTAGCTGGCCAAATGTTTGATATACACATCTAAGCTTGACAATTATGTCATTTGACAAATGTATGGATCCTTTTTTTATTTGAAATAAAGAAATATTAATTCAAAAAAGTCACGTGGCCAAGATGCCGGCTGTACAAATTCACCTTTTTTCAATATCATCCAAGAGTTTTTTTATGGACTTTTGTGCAGGCATATGTAAACCTCTGGGCAGTGAAGGCTGCTAAACATTTCAATGTACAACTCCTCTAATCCCTAATTCATAAGGCTTAATTGACTGACCCCAACAGTCATATCTGTTGTTTAGGTACTGCTATGGTAAAGTTATAAAATACAGCCTTGCAACTCCCAAGACTGATCTTAAAAGTATATCATCAGAGCAGCTCCAGAAGGCCTGAACTGCAGTTAACCAAATTGTAGTGGAGACGGTGTTCCAGGTACACACATTGCTATGTTAGCATAAGGGTCTTAGATTTAAAACGCCATCTTGCCACTTTTGCTGCTTTTGCACACGACACTGCAGGTAGCTGTTATTATAAGAAAAACTACTTGCTTGCTTTTTCTTCACATGAGAACGGTCTGTTGTTCACATCCCTAGACGTGCACCGCGACCTTAGTCTGAACACTGTGTGCAGAAGCCGTCAGGGCCAAATAACAATGTATGCTTTTGAATTCATGTTGATCGGCCCACGCTCTAGCCATAACACCCACACAGCTGCAAATATCTGAAACTCGAGTGCCTTTAATATTGCATTTTACATGCATGATTCAGACACTTTGGAGACAACCTTTTCGAGACACAGAGCAGAGCTGATCCTGTGATGTGATTCACCTAAGTTGATCTTTACGGTATGGGGTTCCCCATTCAAAGCTAGAGACCTTCTATTAGTTTAATAATACTAGCTTTCTTATGAAGGGAGGGTGACTATAATCCACTATCATTTATAACATGATTTATCCCTTCATTTTATATGGTATTGTAACAATGCTGATAGTTTTATTTTTAATCATTTGTCTGCTTATGTTAGCCAAAGTACTGCATCTTAGGGCACGTAGTTAAAAATAAACATTTGAAACTATAATGTGTCTCTGATTACTCTTGTTGTGGACTGATATGAGAATAATAACGAAAAGGTGTTTCTGATTCCCACCATTCCTGAGAGTACTCTAAATCGCTTGTTCTGGGTTGTCTAATCATTGGTAGCTTCGAGGTGATACGGAGAATGAATGAGACACTGATGCTAGTCGGATAGGGGTTCTGGGTACTGAGGTGAGTTTTTGGCACAGCGCAATTCACTGAGGTCCTGGTTTCCTGCTCATAGTTCTGTGCATGAGCAGAATCCCTGCAACATGGCGCACCTAACGTTTGATCTTATGATTTGAGACGCCTTAGTAGTGCTTATATTAAGTCCACGACGCCCTCACTCTTGTTTCCGCATAGTGGGTGGGACGGTTTTAACCTACCTAATAGTTACTGTATAGGTTCAATCAAGCTTGTCAATTAAAAAGGTTTTTTTGTTTATAACTTTTTTGTGCTACTGTTTATATAGATTGTTTTTCTTCTTTGTGACCTTATGGCTGTAGTCGCTATTGCGGCACATAGCCGCGCACCTCTCCGGCGTCATTTGACGCAGTTTGGGGTGCCTGACGATGGGATGTCTATTATCTTTGTAGTGAGTGCCGATGCATCATATCCCTATGAGCTGTTTAACTCTTGGGTTACCTTGCCAGCGGTGAGTGCGGACGATAATACATTTCTCTCTTACACTCGTACGGCAGTCCCAGCGAATTATACGTCATATAGGACGCAGGAGATTCCTGTTTCCGCTTGGCAGCATCATATTTGGTTTAATGGCGCCCTCCCCCACACGGTTACACCGGTTCATTTGGACCCTTTGTCTTTTCCAGGGGCCACTTGGCCGGTACTGGCCGGATTTACACCTCATCCTCGTTATTTACATGCCATCGGGCTTTGGTACAATATGTTTCACGCAATGTGCAGATAGAGGCACCTGTTGTGGCGGGGCAACCAGCTGGCCCGGCCAAGATTATTATTAGTCCCGTCATGGTTAATTCGGTAATGGGCAAGTGCCCCCAGAATAAGGACGATTTGCCTTATTGGCTTGCTGAGAAAATTGACCAGCTGGAAGCAGTATTTCCGAACTCTACTCCTGTGGAAAAACACAGGATACTCACCATCAGTTTGCAGAAAGACTTAATCCCAGGGGTGGCCGATTGTGATAACTGGGGTAAGGTTTTTGCGGCAGTCTACTCGAAGTGCTTCGGCACCCGGTCTATGGCCGTACTGTCCTCTGTAATAAAACGTGTTCAAGATAAACACGGTCCGGAGGCGGCGGTCGAGTTGGGGATGAGGCTTGTTGGTGTGTTCGACGTAGTTGCCACTCTCATCCTTGGTAACGTCAGGGGAGATGCGGTTCACTTTCAAGTGTCAAATGCTCTGGCCCTCGTCGACGACATCGATAAACCCTGAAAGTTGCCTAAAATTATTGCGGAGGCATATAGGACCATAGGCCGCAGCAGTTTAGGGGTTAAGCCTTCTGTTCAGACCACAGTTGTGCAACAGCAAACTAAGATGGGTTCGTCTTTCAAAGACGATTGTCCTGCTTTTCCCAAACAAAATTGGAGAGCTAAGAAACAAGGTAAGCAGCAACAGAAACAGTCCCGCATCGCCTGGACTGGTGACTGGTGAGCGCACATATGACATGCATGATCGCACTAGAATTAGGTCACCTGATAGATTTCAGGTTACTGAACAACGTTCTCCCCCTTCTTGACAGGAAACATCGGTCTCACAGTCCGGTGGAGGAGAACGTGGCAAAGGTCAGGGTGCCCAACAAGGATGTGAGCACCCCCGTCAGCCTAACGGTAAAGGCATGCAGGACGAATTTGCACGCCAACGACCCCCGTTTCAGAAGAAGAAAGTTGCTGCACTAACAACGAGGTATGCCACAGATAGTGAGAACACAGCTTCGGAACCTGACATGGGCACTAACGCTGCTCGACAGCACAGTAGAGGTTACAGTAGTGCGGCAAGCACTGCGTCCATACCTGGAGGCGACAGCAAATGACATGGTTATTACTGTAGAAACTCCCCCTGACAGACTACATGACAAAGTCCTTTTAATAGAAGGTGACATACAATGTACCATAAAAGGGATTTTTGGGGAGAATCTGACCTCTACATATGACATTCTATTGGCAGAGGCGGACTGGCCCCCAGCTTTCGTTTTGGTCGCTCCTAGAGGGGAGGAGGTAATCCTCCCATCCTTCGCACACACTGTGCCGAAGGATCAGGCTCAGAACTTTGCAGAAGAGTGGGCTCAGGTGCTTGCTCCAGCGTTGTACCGAACTCAGGTTGGGTGGGATAAATTGTCACCAAGCCACGAGATTCCTTTACGGTCTATGACCCAGCCACAAACCCAATATCCCATGCGCTGCGAAGCTAGATCTCACATCGCAGAAATCCTTGAACAATTGGAATATCAAGGTGTTATTGAGACATGTGTGTCACCCATGAATAATCCTCTATTCACTGTAACTAAACCTGATTGGTCGTACCGCCTAGTTTTGGATTACTGACATTTGAACTCTCATTGTCGGACTTGTGCTGTACAGAATACCCACAGTTCTGCCCTTGTTGATAGTCTCGTGAGAAAGAGGTTTAAGACCACACTTGACATATCCAATGGCTTTTATAGCCATAATCTATCTTCTATTAGTAGCCAATGGACAGCCTTTACTTCAGGCAGCAAACAGAAACAGTTTAAAAGATTAGCCATGGGCTACAAAAACAGTCCAGGCGTCTTTGCCGCATGCGTAGTCTCTCTGTTAGAGAGCATTGACCCTGATGCGTACTCGTATGTTGATGATATCTATCTAACGGACGACGATTTATGGCCACATCTGTGTCACATTGACCACATCATTGTCATGTTTGCGGACTTCGGTTACAAATTCAACTTTGCAAAGTCACACATTGCAGAGTATACAGCGTTGTTTTTGGGCTATGAACTCAACAATGAAGGTCGAGGATTAGCCCCTCACTTCCTGGAGAAGTGCACATGTTTGCGTGCTCCAACAACACTGAAAAAACTACAATCTTTGCTGGATTTTCTAAATTTCGGGCGTACTTACATTCCCGATTATGCCCAGCGTATCAAACCGCTATATGCCTTGGTAGAACCTACTTTTTCCAATTCGAGCTGGCTGCCAGAGCATTCAGCTATCTTGCAACCTTTGCAGGCTAATCTTCTTGCTTCAAAGTACTTACACGTGATAACCACACTAACTTGGTGATAAGAATTGTGCCTGGTGCAGTGGGTTTCACGTACTTATCGTTTGATGAAGGCGTCACAGTCCCCATTGCTTACAAATCACGCTTGTACACTTCGGCTAAAATGCGCTTTTCTACTGTCAAGAAAGTTTTGACTGCAGTGCAGATGGCGATTCTGAAAGAGAGAGCGATGGTGCAAGGGAAATGCATGTTGCTTGTCACACCGTATCCTGCTCTAGAAGCAGTGACGAAAGCCAGTGTACCTAATTCTAAAGCTTTGCATCCACGTTGGATACAATGGGCCACTTCCTTGACATCGCCGGATGTCACCTACATCTTTGATGCCTCATTGCAGACTATTTGCAGTATGAATTAGTTCATCCAGCCCCTCTGTCTTTGCGCCCGCTTGAGGATTACCATTGTGTCATTTACACTGACGGGTCGGCGCAACCGGCGACGGAATCAAAGCATGCATATTCAGCGGCCTGCACAATTGTGGCTGGTACTTTCGTGAATGATGAATTCAAGTCTGATGTTGTGCATACGCAGTCATTGGGTGATTGTACCGCCCAGTTGGCTGAGCTACGTGCTCTGGTGCTCGCACAGGAGTTTGCTGATCCACGAGTTACAACTCTTATTATGTGAGTGACTCATTTTACTGTGTTCAGTCTTTTAACGACAATTTATTCTTTTGGGCTCAAAATGAATATCGTGATTCCAAGGGTAGCACAATCAAGCATAAAATGCTTTAGGTTCGAGTTGCAGAACTTAAACAGAATCTGCCTCTCGTGAATGTAATTCATACTCTTGGGCACCAGCGAGTTGGTGTCCACGCTGTCGAAACAGCTTAGCTGACGAGGCAGCGAAAACAGCAGTGGCAACATATCTAGTAGCAGCAGTTACAAGATCCAAAAGTAAGATTGATGATGACATCTTGGCAGCTATTGCTGCAACCGAGAAGGGAAGTAATTATCCAAGAGGTTTCCCTTCTAAATACTCTTATCATTTAAGTCCTGATAAAGTTCCTTATGTGAGAATTAACGACGTTGGTGACAGATTGATTCCCAACGTGGACTGCAGACTTTCCCTGATAACAGCGGTTCATGAAGGCATGGCTTTTGCGCATGCCAGCGTTTCAGCGACTGTTACTCTCTTACAACAACGTTACTGGTGGCGCGGGTTGTATAAACAGGCTAGAGCTTATGTTCTTAATTGTGACATCTGCCAGCAGATTAAACCTTCGACTGCTGCACGCCCACCACAAACACAGTTGTACATATCTAATAAACCACTTGGTTGTGTTTATTTAGATCACTGCGGTCCTTTCTCCTCTGATACTGCGTATAAACACATCTTAGTTGCAGTGGATTAGTGCACATGTTTTCTTTGGGTATGGCCACAACGGAGTGCTGATGCTCGAACTGTCATCAGGGATTTGCGTGTCTTTGTGGGAATTTTCACATGTGGTACTCTTCATTCTGACCAAGGTCCTGCGTTCGCCTCTAAGGCGTACAAAGAAGCCATGAGATCTTTGGGGGTCCAAGTCAAATTTTCATCTCCATACTGGCATGAGGGCAATAGTGTTGTGGAGCGAATGAACCGTGACTTAAAGCAATCCCTGTTTTAGGCACTGGCAGGAACTGGTTAGCCCATCTGTATAACTTTCAACATGCACTTAATAATCTCCCTAGAAAGTCTCTGGGTGGGCGGACCCCATATGAAATGCTCTTTGGCATAAAGATGTTTGTTCCGGACCTTGATGGTCTAGACATGGCAGCGTCGGCCGCACCCTTTGACGTAGATGATCACTGTACTGTATTACAGAATCTACAAGAGACCAGAGATGGTCTTGCAAAGGAACTCTTGCCCTCCACGACTGATGCTGCGCTTCAGATTCCGGTAGTCGGCTGGCTACCTCGAGTTGGTCCGTGAGAAGGTGGAGAACAAGAAGGAGTTCGGCCCCTCTTATCGTGCTCAAGTACCAGTACTTGGTGTGCAGGGTACAAGAACAGTCATTTTACCTCCACTTCCTGGTCGCAAGGATAACAGGTGCATCTCCATTGACAATGTCAAACTACAGCAAGTGGTCAATTCTTCTTAGTATGACTCCAGCGGTCTCTTGTCCAGCACATGCTGAGAAATTCTGTTTTGGCTCCGGCATCTACCACCAGGCCTGACATTGCCATCGAGATGCATACAGTTACTGATCCTTTGTTGCCACCACCGGCTGGTGGTCCACCTGAAGATACTGAGTATACTTATCCCACAGATGTGTTGTTGCCTGGTTTACAATCAACTACAGTTGACCAGTCACGTTTTTCATTTGACACTAACTCTATGACTTCCAATACCCCATCGAAAATTTCTATTTTTGCTGCTTGGTTTAAAAGACATTTTTTAATTCCCCCCTGGACTTACATTTGGCTGCTGATCATAAGTATTTTTTTGTTTATGTCCATTGTATTTGTAGTGGTATTTTTTCGTCTTGTAAATGGACACTATCTCACTGAAAGATCTGCAATTAGATTAATTGATGGAACTTTTGCCCCCCACTCCTCATCGCACATCATGAAAAGGGACCAGACTTTTGTGAATATTACTGCCTGGCCTGTGTCGGATGGGATTGTGTGGGATGCTGTTAAATTTCAAATTCATGGTCCTACAGAGGTGATTAATGTCCCCAATGTACTTCGTGTTTCTATGGGGGATGTTGTAAAACGAAACATCTGCTCCGATGATTGGGACGTCCAGGCCATAGAGGCAATTTTTTCGGATTTGAAATATTATGATGCTTTTGATGCTGAAGATTTGTATTTAGACACGGCTAACTATGGGGAGTTGTTTTGCTACCTACACTATGGCAATCATTTCCTACATAAAGCGAATACATTTAGAAATGTTGTCAATTACACACAATGGGAGCATTGCCCTGTGCCCATTGAAGGCAGCTCTAAAACTTTAGTGAAAAAAATTACATATTTTACTGATTTCAGTGTATCTGAACCTGAAGCATTTTATTTTAAAATGGCTGCGGAGCCAGCTTCTAAGGTTATGACCCACACTAAATTATTATATTCCAAATCTTTTATGGATGAATTGGCTATAGGGGGCTATGAGCTGTGGAAAGATACCATTGATCTTAAATCACTTTGGGGTTCTAGAACATGCCAGGTTCAAGGTACAGAGGTTCTGCATCATGTTTGCCTTATCCCAAACCACATTTTGTTTTTGAATTCTACCATTTTTCAAACCACCTGCTTTGGATTGGCAACTTCTAAAAAGATGAATTCACCCTCTGTTCCTGATCTGGGTACTTATCCACAATTGAATAATCACACAGATCTGTCCATCGATGCGTTGCAGTCCTATATTTCTAATACATCCTTCAACATTTCCAACTTAGATGCTGAAGGATGGTTGATATGGCAGACGAGCTCAGATTCCTGTCAACGTCGTTTTCTGGGTCTATATCCTGGCTATACACAGGTTAGGGTTGACCCCAGGTTTGCATCTCCTCATTCGGTTACTACCTATTCTGTTGGGAAGTTATGTCAGAATTGGCTGCAACATTCCACTTTAGCATCTTTTAAAATTCATTTGTCAAAATTAAATGACAGAATAGATTTTAATGATTTTGTTAAGGGTCCTGTGGGTGGCAGATCCAAAAGATGAGTGTATGCTGTTTACAATGAAGTTTGGAAATTATCTCAGATTGAAGCTGTTTCAAGATTAAGGGCCATATGTGGGTAGCTAAATACCGGTCGGTAACGGCCAAAATTCGGTATATATCCCGTTACCAACCGGTATTTAGTCAAGTGAGATGTAGGAGGCCAAACACCAATTTTCGGTAAATATGAAGCGGTAAATACCGATTCATATTTACCGATTTCTAAAATACCGATTCATATTTACCGAATACATATTTTCCGAATCGGTAAATATGAAGTGGTAAATATGAAGTGGTAAAACGGAAAAAGACATGTAGGTAAATTCGGTAATTAAGAAATCCATGAAATTCGGTAATTAAAAGTCGGTAATTAACACAGACTGAAAGCAGGTGGTAAGCATCAACAGTGCATATAAGCAATCCCAAAATGCAACAGCGTGGACAACATGGCCGCTCTGTATGTCATTGCAAGGCGCCTACGTCTACAGGCAGCAGGTCTGAGGATTTGGTGACGCGAGGAACGCATCTACAGACGGTGCATCACACTCTTTCAACAGACTGACGCAGAGATACATGAAAGGTGCAGGCTACACCCACAAACCATCATGGACCTGATAAGGGACTTGCACCCACTCCTGGACCAGCCAACAAGAAGGGCGCATGCCATACCACCACATGTGCAGGTGCTCTGCAGCCTACATCTACTCGCATCTGGCAGTTACCAGGGGGTGATAGCTGCGGTGGGTGGTGTATCCCAGAGTTGCCTGTCCCGTTTCTTCAGGAAGTTCCTGGATGCCATGATGCAGAGAATGCACCACTACATCAGCTTCCCAAACACACAGGCTGAACTGCAGAAAACTAAAACTGACTTTTATCACATGGCACAGTTCCCCCATGTCATTGGCTGTATTGATGGCACACACATCCCAATCTGCCCACCAGCTGCCACTGAGCACATCTACAGGAACAGAAAGTCCACCCACTCCATCAATGTGCAGGTAATCTGCGATGCAGGGAATATCATCACTGATATTGTTGCAAAGTTTCCTGGGAGCACCCACGACTCCTACATATTCCAGAACAGTGGGATCTACACACGACTGCTTGCCGGAGAATTTGGAGAAGGATACCTGCTAGGTAAGTAACAGTGACGCCCCATGATACTTGCAAATCATAGTGTATTGAGGCATGTGACTGATGGTTCCCTTTTACTCACCTAGGCGACAGTGCATATGCCGTGCGGTCATTCATCCTCACTCCCTACCTACACCCATCAACCCAGAGTGAGAGACGATATAATGTGACACACAAATCTACACGCAACGTGGTGGAGCGCACGTTTGGACTATTGAAAAGCAGGTTCCGCTGCCTCCACAAGAGCGGAGGCGCACGCCAGTACACACCCATCATCTGTTGCAAGATCATTGCCACTTGTGCAATGCTGCAAAACCTTGCCACGAAGAGAGGTACAGAGGTGGAACTAACAGATTTTGAGGACAATGAGGATGAGTCAGGTCAGCCAGAGGCCAATGCAGCTGGAGTGCCAACAGCAACAGATGGGAGAGAGAGACGGGCAGATCACATGCAACTATTTCTGAGTAAGTAAGGGGACACAGCCAGTTGTTGGTTGTCATGACGTAGTTTAATAATGCGGCACTACGCCACAACACCAAGAAAATGCCATTCTGGCAACATTGCGTGATGACTGCTAGCAAGTCCAGGGTTACGTCACCCAATTGTCTTAGGCTATGCCGTGCAGCATTACTGTTTGCGGCCACGTGCTACGGTGTGGGATGCCACGGATTGTGCCTCCTCACTAGTGGCAGCCCCATGCCGCCTGCTGCTCCTGCGTGTATCTGGGACCGGGGGGGTTATGCTGCTCCTGCTGCTGGTTTCGATGCTTTCCGCAGCATCCCCAGCACCAGTTGTGGCCGCCTGGCTTGTCAATAGCACTTCCAGTGCACTTGTGACCTGCACCATCCCCCTAGAAACGTCGCTGCTGCAGTGTGTCAGGCCCTCCTGCATAGCCACAGAGCGCCTGCAGAGTAGTGACGTGGCAGTTGCCAGCCGGTTGAGTGCCCTGGTGTGACTGTCTCTCCTCTGCCGTTCCCGGCGCCGTGCATCTCTGTCTGCATCATATTTGCTGCACAACAGCTTGATGGACTAGGACATGTCCCGAATGCCCACTGCCATGTCACTCATCCCCACCGCCATAGCGCTGATGCCCCTGTCCATGTTGACAAAAGTGGCTTTCAGTCCCCGCATTTGCCGCTGAACTGACATCACTGCCTTTGTTTGTAGGCGCTGTATTTTCAGCATGCTGCCCTCGAGCCCTGAGAACACCCCATGGCTGTCAACATGTGCTGGTGGACTCTGCACCCGCGACCTGCGGCGCCGTCTGGCACCCGTGTGTGCTCCCTCTGAGGTGGAGGGCACAGTGGCATGGCTCCCATCCTGGGGCATGGTGTTTGGATCCGGGCCCCTGCTGTCGTCAGATGAGGTCTCCAACACTCGCAACCTGGCAGCTGCACGCCTCCTCGACCTCACAAATGCAGGCGGTGATGTGGCCGGTGACTCAAGCATGAGTGGGGATCCTGGCTGTGGTAGTGGTGATGCTGGCTGTGGTAGTGGTGATGCTGGCTGTGGCAATGATATCTGGGCAGAACTTGTGCTGGCCAGCCCTGTACTGTCTTGCCTGTGTGCCCTCTCTCCTGTTGCAGTCCTGCGCGATGTTACATCTGTGGACAGAAATGCAACATCAGCTCAGTGTACCTGAAGGCCTGCATTGCAAGCATCACAATAAATTTCTGTAACACTCTCACATTGTCCTCTGCCTGCTTTTGGCTAATGTGTGTACCATGCCTTGTTGTTCTGTGCTATTCAGTTCATAGTTGGAGTTTCCCTGACTACATCTCCCATAATGCATTGCCAGTCTGCACTAACACATGGACTGGAGTGGGATACTCATTTCACAATGGGGTATGTGGGATAGGGGTAGGGGGGGCTACATTGCTGTGCATTCGTCTTACCTTGTTGGGTGGCGGCTCTGGCAGAGCTGTCGGCATCCCCAAGCCCCACGACACTCTCGTGCTCTATTGTGGACTGCACCAGCTCCTCCAGTTCGGTAAGGGCAGGTGCCCTGTTACTCCCACCTCCTGTCCGGCTGGCCTCCTTCTGCAGTTCCCCCATCTTCCTCTTTGTGACGATCCTCAGGTCGTACCAGCGCTTTTTAAGTACCTCAATGTCCCTGGGGGTCACTCCAACAGCATTGACCTGCGCCTGGATTCCAAGCCATATGGTCCGCTTCTCCGACTTTGGCACTTGCAGGGACTGCCTCCCAAACAGCTTCTGGTGCTGCTTCACCACCTCCTCCTCTAGTACCTGGAGTTCCTTGGGGCTAAATGTTTGCTTTCTCCTCCTTTCCCCTCCATCTCTCTGTGTCTCCTGGCTGGACATTGTGATTTTGAGCTGCACAATCAGGCACTGGCTCCCTGCCTCTCCTCTGCACTCCCAGCCTCTCCAGAGTCTGTTGATTGTTTGCACCTGCCTGGGTGTGGCCACTTCCTGTTTAGGTGGGGTTTGGTTGCACAGGATTGGCTGTTTCATCCAGTCATGTGATTTCGTTTTTCCGATTCGGTAAATACCGATTCGGTATTTACCGAATCGGTAAATACCGCTTCGGATTTTACCGATTCGGTAAATACCACCGCGGTATTTACCGATTCGGTAAATTCTTATTCTTGTATACCGAATGTTACCGAATCGGTAATTATTACCGAATGATTACCTACATATAACTTTCCGATTCTTAAATACCGATTCGGTAAAGTTCGGTATTTAAGAATCGGTAAATTATATTTACCTACATATGGCCCTAAGAGTTATTGATCAAGCTAATTTGGAAAAAGTGCTAGCTGTCATTGATAACAGCATTAATACCCTTTCTTCAAGGATTTATACATTAGATAATATTGTTTCATCTGTTGTGGATATTGTACAGGATGATGTATCTCTTCTAAATCATGGCAAAATCAATTGTATTCTATTATGCAGTTTGCATGGACTTTGCAGACATTGAAGGCTGGGAAAGTTCCCTGGGACTACATGAATACGTCATCATTATTCCTCCCATTTAATCTAACTACAAAACAACAATTCATGTCCATGAAAGATGCAACATACTCATTACTGCATATTGAGAAGTTAGAACCTTTACCTTTCTCTGTGGCCGAATCAAACTCAGCTGCGTGGCTTATCCACGGTTTGATCACCGTGCAGTTTCCATTGTTTAAGTTCAGTTTGTGTATGAAACATTATGCCCTAGGCAGATATCAACCATTGGGTACTGCTTTCCTACATACAGGTGCATGAGAGAGGGTAAAGAAGTGTATTTGAAAGGAAAGGAATGCACTGCCACACCTGATCACTCAGTAGTCTGTAGGCACATCCAATTGCATGGCGCATGCAACGTTCAGGCACCGATTTTTATCTTGCGTTCTAAAGGGAAATCCTGTGCCAGCAATTACGCCCACTTTTACATTATTAGCTAACGGTACACAGAACAGCAGCAAGAATGTCAGAATAAAACCTTCTTAAAGTGTTAAAAAAAGAACTCTGTCCTTAAGTCATCAATGACATATGTCCTGAAGTTTACAAGTCGTGGGTGCATGATATGAAGAAGTGAGACATACCACTATGCTTTAAACATAAACTATTTACTCCAATTGCCATATTTAACTTCCCAAAGGCCCCTATTATATGGTATGATGTGCACCCAGGGCCTATAAGTTGAATATCACTAGTGGACTGCAGGAGCCATTGTGCCTCCCACTGCAGGAACTGTTGAAACATGAGTAAAGGTCTACCAATATAGCCTAGTTGTGCAATTTTAAAACTGTAAATTTGACCTGGCAAACTAGTCCCTTTTGCCATGTATAAAACCTCAGTTTAGATATTAATAAGGCACCACTCAATAGATCATACCGCCCATAAGAAAAGGTTCATGGCGTTTAAAAGTAAGACATGTAAGTTTTAATGTCAAAAATGTCCTTACAGTGACACTGTCCCAAAAGCTATTTTATTTCTGTAGAAGGGTTAACTGTTCCATGGGAAAGCACTGGGACACAATATTACATTTAATAGTGTCATTTCTGCCAAGGGAAACAGCCACAAAGTTCATTCTTGGACTTTTTAAAATATCTGTTATGAGTCCAATGCATTGGTAAACTCAGATTGTTTTGGACTTGGACCTCTCTGAAAGGTCATCCCCAAATGTTTTGCCTTCACCCTCCTGTTTTCTGAATTTGTTTTTGCTTACTTTTAGGACTTTGTGCACTTTAACACTTTTAGCTGGTGCCAAAGTCCTTGTGCTCTCTCCTCTAAATATGGTGAAATTGGCTTGCATCAAATTGGCACATTTAATTTACTGGTACTACATGTACCCAGGACCTGTAAAATAAATGCTACTAGTGCCAAGGTAGCCATAAGCTGCTACCTTGCCATGCTGTGGACTTTTAAAATCCACTTTAGAGACTAAGGGGCCGATTTATATTTTGGCAGATGGAGTAGTCTCTGTTGGCCTAGCAGAGGAATTACCATCCACCAGGCTGAGATTACGCTGTCCGCCAAGTTTAGAAATGATCGCCAAGCCAACAGTAATTTCTACAGCATTGACAGGAACTGTTGTTACGCTAATGACTGTCAAAGTTGTTTTTAGTTTCGTTTAGGGTGCCGTCAACATGATGGAGCCCTGCACAAAACTATTCTCTTTTTTATTTTCACAGAGAAAATCCAAAAGCGGGTTTGTCTTTTTGAAAATAAAAAATAAAATGTTCTTCTTACCATAGGAGTCCTCTCCTATGTGGAGGGGAGCATTGAGCCGCTTTCACTGCCCCTTAACACCAGAGTTTTCCTGGTGGTGATGGGCAGTGAAAACTGATCTCTAATTCTGCCCATCTAAATTAGGGGGTGGAAATAAAGGTCTGCCTCTGAGGCCCTTACTCCACAGGGTGAAGACTGATAACCATATGGCTAGGCCCAAAACTAAGGTCACATGATGAATGAAAAATGATGATTTGGGATGTGGCCCAGGCATTTGCTAGTGGCTGAGATTAATTTGAGCATTACATCCATCACCATTTTGTTTTTGCTTATACATTGTAGTCAGAGAAGAATACTAAAGGTACTAAACTGTGTTTTACTCAAGCTCCCAAGCAGAAGTTTAATTCAGTAAAACAAAAAAGCAATCATATTAACATGAGGGAAAACTACCTGGGGACAATTGTATATTTTCCCTGCCTGCCCTGCCATGTTTTGCAAACATGTAATGGTCTTAGAAGCAGGGAGACTGTCACTGATATCGTGTGGCTTTTTGGCAGACAGACCTTTTGTTAAGAATTTCTGATGGCCAAGTTCTTAAGCTTGGAGTGTATGAATCAGATGATTTTCATATGCTGAACTTCATTCACTCTTGTTACAATGACATCACAAAATTCTGAGATTGTTCCTGCAGATCAGATCACTCAGGCTCTTGAAGGTTCCAAAATATTGGATGTCAGTGTATGGGTGCAAGACATCTGGTCTTTATTTTACCCATACACTATATTTCATAATAGACATTAAAGACAGTGTGCAATGCCATTGTTTTTACCCTGAAACCAAAAGAGCTGTCCTGATGCCTAAGCTTTGTATATCTGAAATCTTTGGTTTTGAAATACGTGGTCTGTCTGTCATCACTGTTGCCGCTGCTGCCGTTGCTGTGTGTTGTGGCCCTCGCTACGCGGGTCTCCCGGTCTCCCGCCTGCTTGCAGCCAGCACCAGCCTGCACTGAGCGGCCTGCCGCTGGGTCCCGCCTGAGGCCCGCAGCTGTGGCCGCAGCCCATCACCCGCGATCTCACCCGTGGGAAACAGGCAGCAGGGTGAGGCATTGCCTGTGCCGAGCCGGCACTGGAGTGTCTACCTCACGGCACCCACACCCACACCTGCAGCACTCGCAGCCCCTAAGGATAGCGTGCAGCAGTGGGAGCGTGGGAGGCTCCTGTTACTGGCATGGCACGGCGCAACGTGGAGGTGGAGGAGGATCTGTAGTCGCAAACGGAGCTGCAGCCACGGCCAGAACTGCAGTCGCCCATTGCCCATCGCCTGAAGCAGAGGGGAGGGGAGCGGTGCAGAGCAGGGGGATGAGGTGGAATGGTAGAGGGGGGTTGGTGGGCTCAGAAAACAAAGATACTGTAAAAGCCTGCTGCCCCACCCCCCGTCCCTTGTGACTTTGCCCTGGTATCTGTTTGTTTGTTCTTGCCCTGCATTCTAAACACTCCAGGCATTCCCAAACTTTTTAAGCCTTTCTGAGGCCATCAAGGCCCTAAAAAAGCACCCAGGCTAGCCAATTGCTAAGTTGCCAAGTATTTAAGCGATTAAGCAAGTAAGGGTCTAGGACCTAGGATTCAGTCTAACCCAGCTACAATTCTACTATACCCTCGCTCAGTTTTTATAAAATCTTTAAATCTTCAACTGTAACTCTGGCAGCAGGACTGGGCCGAGGACGCTGAGGACTGCCATAGAGAGCAGTCAGTGCCGCAAGAGTAGAACCAAGGGCCGGACTGAGGACTCAAGGACGCTGAATTTGAGAAGTCCAGAGTATCGCGCACATCCTCCACGTGGGTGAGGGTCCCTTTGTTGTTGCTGCTGAGGTTTTGTCACTTGCTGCACCTTCTTACCGGGACTCTTGGGTTGCTGGCTGTAGTACCCTTGTGGGACGAGGTCCTAGGGCTAAAATCACCGCTCTGCCACCGCTAGCACTCGGGAGGAGGACTTCAACTCCCAGAGTGCCATCTTCCAGCTCCAGCTGCCGCAAGTGAGGGGGAGGCGTGTCACCGCGCATATAGCGCTGCCTCTCCCCCCGCAGCGCGGGACGCAGCCTGGACGAAACCCGGACCCGTCTGCGCCCGTCTGAGACTGACAGATGCCAGGCCAGGCCATCTCTCTTGGCTTGTACAATTTAAGCCTGACTGTTTTGCACCCGATACTTAGACAGCTGGTCATCGAGTCCCTGTACCTGTACCTATGAAAGGAGGTAGGCTTGCACCAACACCTACCATATAGACACTGTTGGGACATTTATAATAGGCATTGAAACTAAAACCTTGTGTTGGGTGGAAGGTTTTCCCTGGACTAAGCGCTGGACACATACCAAGATCCAAATACGAGTAAGAAATATCCCTTGTTCTACCTGTTTCATTTTATTTTACTTATACATTTATGCTCGTATCTGTTTCAACTTAGTCCTGGTACTATCAAAGTCACCCAAAATTATGGGGAGAAGAAAGGCTCCGACGGGGACCGCTATTGCTAAACCTGTGTACAGCGCTTCCTCTGCTGTCATCACAATTTACTCTTTCTTGCTGAGAGCAGCCGCTGTTATTGACAAAGAGATTGAGCTTGTAAATAGACGTCTTTCTAGATCCCCTTCTAACCACTTGTATCCATCTGCACCCAGATCCAGTATGCCCCTGGTTGAATTGTCACTTGTCTGTTCTGACAGCTGCTAGGGATTGCCTGTAGTATCTTCTGCCACAGAAGGTTTACCACCTGTAAATGAAGCTCTTCCACTAGTGCCGCCTCTGACCCCGCACAGACCTCTCTCCCCAGTCATTATAATTGATAGAAGAGGTAGTACTGTTCCATCTCAAGGGAAGGACAGCACTAACATATCGAATCCTACGATCACCCATCAGCTCTTCCAGCCTAGTCAATCTACTGGCCAGGCCAGGGGAGTATAAAACATAAACTACCAACCATTGGGGGTAAAGCAAAAAGACCAAAACCGACCCCGGTCCCTAAATCTTCCAATATATAATTGGTGTCCAAAATGGCAGCCAAATACCTAGATACAATGGTTACCAAGGCATTCCAAGCTATAATGACCATCTTGTTGGACACCAAATTGAGCCCCATTTTGGAGAGGTTGGCGACAATTGAGAAAAGTCTTGCAGGGGGGCTCAATCTGACATTCGTTTAAATAGCAGGGTCACAAGCGATTCAGATACAGTAGCCAAATCTGGTCGAGGCACACCTAAAAATCTCCCTAAATCATATGAAGCACAGCAGTTCACACAGCGACATGTGGTACAGTTAATCCACGGGGAGATAGATGGCCAAAGGGGCAGCCAGACATCTAGCAGGTCCCTGGCTGCTCCCTCGTATAGGCGGGTTCCTCAAACTATCGCAGGCCAGTCAGACGGCCCTGTGGTATTACCAGGGGAGTTTTGCCAGAGTCATATTACCATAAATCTTCCCCCAGAATCCACACCTTATGTAGTGGTCTTGGGGAACGTCCTACCTCTTCGCTCAGATATGAAAGAGGACTATAACAACCTAAAAAACAAGGTACTCCACTGGCTAACAGCTAATACCCCTGTGAGCCCCGGGGATGGAACGTAGCATCATCATGGTACGTCGAGTAGCATGGGTGAGCAGTTCCAAAAAGTTTGGAGGGGGTGACTGTGTTATAGTTAACTTTAACAGGGCCTCCATAGCCAAAAGAATCAGGTGTTGTTCATGCTGGTCAGTCAACTCACGGATCCACAATACAGGCACTTCCATTGGGTTTCTTTTATAGAACCGATTCTCATGGGTACATAATGGGGAACAAGGATAGGGAACCCACACAAGCCAGATGGCTTAATAAAAACCCTGTAGGCAACAACCATGGGTTTTCACAACCATCGTACATGACAAGTCATCCATGGGGGCCCTACTCTGCTCCCGCGGCGCCTCCGACCCCAGTACTAGCTAATAGATTCTCTATGTTATCAGGGTTGGAGGAATGCGATTGACTGGACACCCCTGATGAGACGGTAGCAGAGCCAATGTACAGACAGAGGGCCCACTTAACCCCGATGACTGAGACAGAGATATTGCAAACGGTTCCCCTTCACCACAAATAGATGCGATGCCCCCCGAGGTGGACAGTAACTTTATATCCTGGAATATAGCAGGCCTGGCAGACAAATTTCAGGACCCTTTATGGCAACAATTTATTAGGCAATTCTTAGTAATTTGCCTTCAGGAGACCTGGTCAGTGGACTGCAACCGGTTTTTGGAGGGCTTTAAAAGTTACTTTGTCCCTGCCTCCCCTTCAACTAGTGGTAGAGCGAAAGGAGGATTGGTTATCTATATGTCCCTGGCTGTCTATTGCCAGGTCCAAACATGCCCCTCTTTTGGCCATGGCCTACAGGCCATCACGCTCAAGAAGGGGAATAATAAAATGACCCTGATTAATTTTTATAACCCACCAAACAGCAAAAAGGGGGAAGGTAATGTTATCCAGCTGAGTCACCACCTAAGGAAGTTATGTGATCTCAGCTTACACCCCATGATGGTGGTGGGAGATTTTAACATCCACCCTGTGGTGACCCAAAGACCATGAATATGTCTGATATGGGATGCCACAGAATGATGGAGGTTCAATTTGGACATTCACCACAGGGGGATTAATTAAACGATCTGGTTAACAAATTTGACCTGCTGACATTGATGTCCCTCTTTGCCCCAAATAGTAAGAAACTCACTTCCACCTTCAAAGGAAGTGGTACTGGATCTTTTATAGACCACATTCTAGTCTCTTCTCCATCTCAGTCCCTCTTTAGGAGGTTTACCATCAAGGATACTGGTTACAGCGATCATAATCCTCTGTGTATATCTCTGTGGTGTATTTCTATCCAGTAAACCCAGGGGCAGGACGAAAGGAATTATGAGACCTATAGACGGTGGGCGCCGTCTTAAATGGTCCTAGATTGATCCAGATACTTTTTACAGGGAGGTGAGAGCATCATGTGTAGCCAAACTTGCCCTGTGTGCCCAACTGGAGAGTCTGCCAAGGAATGTTCTCAGTGCATTTTGAGGGCTCCAACCTGTAAGGTATATAACTCCAACCCAAGATGGTTTGATTCCTCTTGTTCTCAGGCAACACGCAAGTTAAAGGCGGCCCTGAAAGTGGTCCCGAGAAATCCCCTACACATACGGGCCTGTCGTACAGGATATAGGCAGGCCCTAGCCACCCGCAAGAGAGTAATGAAGGAGGAGACATGGAGGGAGCTGCTAGAGTTCAGCACACTAAGGAACGGTACATGGTTATGGGGCATTATCAACAGACCCCTGTTCTCTGATGATACAAGTAATACCCTACGCTTCAACATCACGGAAGAGGAATGGGTGGCCCACTTTCAATCAATGTTTAAGGGTTCTATGGGTTACCACGACCAGTCTCCTCGGACAAGAAATACTGACCATTTAGTCTTTGAGATATCAGAGGTAGAGGCGGGAATTGCAGGCTTAACCAGTAACAAGGCTCCCGGCCCGGACGGAATTCCGCCTGGGCACCGATCCTGATGGCTGTATTGAATGCAGCAGCCAGGGACGGCAGCCCCGAATCATGGGCCATATAAAAGGGGGACCGAAACAGTACGCACTGTTATCGGCCAATCTCTCTCCTGGACTCTGTAACCAAGGTGGTGGGAGGGGTATTATTGCAAAGATTATCCTCGCGGGCAGAGGAGCGTAATATCATCGCTGATACTCGATATGGGTTTTGTGCGGGGAGATCCACGGTGGCCCAATGTCCGAACTTTTACCTGATTCTTGGTAAGTACACGATGGCCCGCCCAGGCATGATCTACATGGCCTTCATGGACCTATCGTCTGCGTTTGACTGTGTAAATCGAGACAAACTGTGGCAGTCCATGAGGGCCATGGGGGTGGAGGCCCCTATCGTGGACTTCCTAATGGACCTGCATCGGAACACCAAGGCAAATATTAGATATGCACAGGATCTCCGGGTTTCCAGGGAATTTAACATCGAAATAGGGGTAAGGCAGGGCTGCATTTTGCCCCCTTTCCTGTTCAACCTATATATTAAGGATCTGGAGGGAGCCCTGGTATCTACGGGGGCTGGTTTTCCGCATGTGGGTTACTGGGCCTCCCCGTACTCGTATATGTGGATGGCGCCATCTTGATAGCGAGAACCGCTAGAGGACTTCATTCCTTATTAGATTCTTTTCTGAACTTTATGGGATCTCAAGATCTACCGATCACTAATGCAAAATCCTATATCATGCAGGTAGGGGCCCGTCCAACGAAAACGTTTTCTTTCTTTGTAGGCTCTGCGAAGGTCCCCAAAACATCCGTTTTTTCGTATCTGGGGGTCGTGTTGGACGTCCGCCGAAGTGGGGGCCCCTTATCACAAGGAAAAAGGGGGAGCTCACGCAAATAACTGCCGCTATTTTCAGCTTTGCTGCTAAGATGGGCAAGCACCCGATTGCAGCTTTGCTGAATATTTACCAGGCGAGAGGTGTGTCAACTGCATGTTATGGTAGTGAAGTGTGGGGGTATACCACCGCAGACGCGCTACAGGTGGAAGAGAACAACTTTTTAAAGCATCTACTGGGAATGCAAACTGGCTTATCGAATTTGATAGACCACGAAGAACTGGGGGCCCCTTTTCTGTGTGATACTCTTGCTTTGCGCCCTTAAGTGTTTTGGCTTAAGTGCTGGCCAAACAAAGAACTAAAACTTACCCAGCAGATCCTAATGGATGGTATGTCCTTGGAACATTTGTCCAGAATTCCCTGGTTGAAGTATGTTAATGGTCGCTTCTCTGAGTTGGGTCGCCCTGAACTCTTTCTAAAACCTTCAACCATAACAAAAACGGATGTTGAATTAGTAAAAAAAGCATTCATTTGCACAAGGAAACTTGAAAGGAATGAACAGGAACTACGTAAACCAAGCATCCGTAAATTTCTAACCCTAAAAACCCACCCACTGACAGAGCCATACCTCTTGGGAACACTGACTACATATGAGCGGTTTTTATTGTCTAGGTTTTGTCTTGATTATTTTCATCTTTTAATTGCCGTCCCGAAAGGGAGTAGCAGAGGTCAGGTGTTAGTACCCTGTGGCTGCAACAACCTGTCTCGACAGGATCTGCTACACTTTATGTTCCTCTGTAAATTCTATGAAGTACCTTGGAGACATTTTATACTCCCCCTCCTTAAGAGGCTTGATTTTAACCAGGTTGGCCCAGCACTTTTGCATTTGCAGCTGTTGAAACCAGACTGTGTAATTTTTATTGTAGGTTACCTGAAATCGCTGGTGAGAACCAGGGCCTGCTTGGAATATTAGTCACTTTAGGAGAAGGAGGTACTCATAGTTTTAAAGTATGTTTCTAGTGTGTTCTCCTTTTGATGCATTGAAACTTGCTTACCGCACCTGTCATATTTTACCTGTGATTCTTCTTTTTTTAACCGCATTGCTGCTCATGACGGAACCACTCCGTCATGAGCCACGGGCGCCGTGTGCTCATGACGGAGTGGTTCCGTCATGCTGCGGCCGTTGGCGGCCGCTCCGCCCACGCGGTGCTGATTCCCCGCCTGTGCAGGCGATTAGCGCGAGTGGGCGGAGTCGTGACGGAACCACTCCGTCATGAGCACAGCGCGCCCGTGGCTCATGATGGAGTGGTTCCATCACAAGCATGGCGGCGCCGCGCTGCCCCCAAACCCCCCCAGCGCCGCGGCAAAATTCATGCCGCGGCAAAGGGGTTAAGTTTGTGAATTCAATTTTTTTTTAATGTATATCTTTATGGGATGTGTATATTTATTGTGACTTTTATGGTTTTTACATTGTAAAACCGAATAAAGTTTTATGAAATGAAATTAAATGATACTGCAGGAACAGGGCCCAGGGCTGAATTCCACAGATAGCTTTCTTGGATATTTTTATTAGCATTTCAAAATCTCCATTGAAAATGAAGTTAGATGGTGGCCACATTAAAGTAAAAGTTTTATCCACTGGTAAAAATTAGGGTCAAATAAACTTAAAACTTCACCTGCAAGTAATGTTGCCCCATCGATGAAGGTAGATAAATTCTCAAATTTGTCAAAGGATAAAATTTGAAATTAATTTCCTTTTCCAAAGTCATACCAAACCAAGACAGGATTTTTGTAATTTGCCAGGACCAACACACACAATAAAAAACCTGCCTCAATGACATGAGTAGTCACAACTTCAAACCCCAACTGTTACTGAATGCCAAATCACTTGGATTCACCCTGACACAAATCTCACCCTCAAGTAATGCACTGCCAAAACAACAAAGGATGTTTGCAACAAGCTCTCTCTTCAAAAGACAGTCAAACCATTTCTTCCTAAAAAGCGACTTCTTAACTGCTGTTCAAGCCCACTTACTCATGTGAGTGGAAGGTGCTAATTTCCTACTCCAATAACTCCCAGACTTCACACGGGTCCCCTTAGGAGTATCCTACTGCCCACAACACGTCTGGCCCAGGATTTTAAGAAATATCAACCCCATCCTGATGGAGCTCCATTTGCTCTCTTTGTTGACCCGTGCCATCTTCAAAACCAGATGCATCATTTACAAAACCATCACAATCAGCACCACTGCCTATCTTGCAGACAAGCCCACCATCTCCGATAGTCATCAGCACACCCACAATGAGGATACCATCAAAGAACACCACATCACACTGCATTACCCGTTCAAAACACTGCTTCGTCTCCTATTACTCGTTAATTTTATGCTTAGCCATGTACAGTGATCTGCTGCCTTTAGCTAGGTTCTTGCTATAGAATGACCGTATACATACTTACATATGAAATCGTACCTTTTGACTGCAGGATGACATGGACATTATATCTGTTGCTACTGCTAGGACTTAACCTAACACAGTAACACAGCATAAACACACAATCTGTTCACTGCTTAAATGTATAATTTTCTGAGTGGTGCTTGAAGTAAAGAATTATAGACATTGCACAGCTTCAGAGCAGTAGCAGCCTTGGTATTCCCTGAGCAGTAGCACGCCCATTTTCCTCATTTTTGGACACACCTCTTTATTTCACTCTTCCTTTTCTTAAATTGCCTATTTCACATTGTGTAAATCTGATGAACTTTGAAATCTTCGGTTCCAGATGATTATCTATGAAACTTTTTACACCCTGGTAACAAATATCATGTAGAACTAAAGATTCAATAAACAAAATTAGAACAGATGTATTGGATTTGCCGCAAGTTAATCTTATTCAGCGATTTTTCCAGCATCAGAGATGAGATGTGTATGCAACACGTACTGCATGTTCCGAAAAATCCTAATATGCAAAGTATTAGAATGAGAAATTTCCTTTCATGCATGTTTATAGCTCAATTCTTTTATTATCATCGCTGCTAATTCTTATTATTGTTTTCGCTGCCTTGTGAAGGTAAAAGCTTACACATGCCTACATATTAAGGTTGGCGGGACACACTAAACAAATGAACAGAAATGAGAACTTTATTCAGTTATACCTTTACCCTTGCTTCCCGGCATTTGAAGGAGGCACTATGGGGCATTTCAATGAGCACCTTTGCGTCTCTCTTGCAACACGCAACCAGGTGCAAGAGAGACGCAAATGAAAAATTAGATCTATGAAGCCACCCAAGGCCACCTTGCATTGCCCTGCAAGGCTTCATAAACATCGAGTAACAAAGTGGTGGCCGGTATGTCTTGCGGGTGGCAGGTCAGGGGCAGGCAGGGCGGGGAGGGGGTGGAGGTGTGCTGGGGGGTGCAAAATGTAAAAAATAAACACTTACCTTGACACTGAGTCCTGCGCCCCTACTCTCCTTGTCAGATTCAAGGAACAGTAAGCACAGACACGCTCGCATGACCAATGACAACGCTGCAATGCAGCATTTTGATTGGCCTGAGCATCCTGGTTCGATGCTCAGCCAGGAATGGAGGCCTGGGCATGTTCTCCGTGCAGGCTGTAATGCCTGCCAGCATGGAGAACAGCTATAGTGTGCATGACTGTTTTGGGTGGCCCGAGAGGGCCGGCCAAACGATCATGTACACTTAGGAGTGGGCAGATCACTCCTCCCCTGCCCTGCTCTGAGAGCAGAGCAGCCCCGTCCACCCACCGTCCCGCAAAGCAGCCTGGAAACCAGTACTGACGGAAACATAAAATGATAATAACTCAAAGTAATTATGATTTTATGTTTCCTTTTTTTGGCACTGCTTTAAAGCAGTGGGGCGACGCTCCTCTGCCACAAATTGCTGCGCTGTATTACTCTGCAGCCAAGGAAGCATTTCCATGGGTGTTGCTTGGGTGTTCCCATGCAACATCCATGGATTTGGACGCATTCCCAGATTTACAAGAACAGGTAAATCTGGGAATACACCAAAAAGATACGCCTCCAGGAGAGGCATAACGAGGAAAAATATCTCTATTTAGCCTCATTGTTTCCTTTTTCCATGTGTTCTGCAGCACACAAAGAAAAAGGAAAAAGCCCTTCCCGATTGTTCAGGAAGGTGGCTGATCCTGCACAAAAACAATCCTGAATACGACGCAGGCACCCTTCCACCATGGTGCAAGAGTTCCTGCATTGGGCTAGGCATCCCATTGTGTGCCAGTGCAGGGAAAGGACAGGAATGCACAATATTGCCTTAAATATGGCACAATTTTACGCTTTCCCAGTGACACAGCACAGCAAGGTGACACTACACTGACTCACTAGCTACCTGCAAGCTTCTCACCCATGCCCACAAAGCCCTCCACAATACTCCACATGAACCACCGCCTCTTGTTCTGAGCACCCCACTGATCCCTCCCCTCAGCCCAGCTCTCCCTTGCGATGCTGCTGCGCATCTACACCAGAACGGAAGGTTGTTCCTTCTCTTACCTCGCAACCAGGGCATGGAACACCCTCCTTCTCCACCTCCGACAGACAGCAACACTCTATAAGTTCTTGAAGGACTTCAAGATCTGGCTCTTCAACGAATCACTGTGAACATCCAGGTGATGTGTGCTCCCCACCCCCCCCCCCCCTCAGTGCCTTGAGACCCTTTTAGATGAGTATTAACCACCCTAGATTGATTGATTGATTGATTGCTGTGCTGCTTCACTTTTAAATAAACATGGCTCTATGTGTATACTATATTTCAACGTCTAATTAGCTGCTAGTCTAGACCCCTACTCCTCTCACAAATTGGACCATCTTCCATGCCTCTGCTTTGCTTTGTTCAGTACCATACAATTATGACACATATATTAAACATGATTAGTGATACGCAGAAGTCTCAAGTATTGAGAGCATGTTGGTTAAAGTCCTTAAAACCTCTACTATGATGTTACAAGGATAGCGTCAGTTTCGTCTCCAGGAGGCCCCAGATGCCGGTCATATGTTCTGGAAGTCTAGATGTACTCAAAATGGAGATTATAACTTGGTTTTCAGTGCTAGGGGATGTGTCATCTGTGTCCCCTTCATTAGGTGCAGTGGGAGGGATTGTTTGTTCGTTATGCACAAAAGGACACATGCTGGACATCTGTGGATTTGTGTATTGAGTATGTCATCAATAGCGTTGAGGACAGATTTCTAGTATCTAACTTAGGACATTTCCAAAGGAGGTGAAGTAGGGTAAATGTGCCCCAACCTTCTCTGCATACTTCTGATTTCTTGAAATGCCAGAGGAAGTAGGGCAGGGTATCTTGCTGCGATATTTCTACTTGTGACATGTGCCCTTTGGAAAACATCCTCCCATTAGTTGCTGGTCAGCCTTACTCTCCCTTCCAGTTTCTCTGACTGCCAGTTTTGATTGGGTTCAGAGTTTGTAGAGCTCCAACAGCAAGTGTCTGTCATTCCTCTTTGTAAAGAGGTCTACAGTCTACAGACCTGGGATTTTACTGCTTTGTTGGTCACAAAACTTCAGATGTGTAGATAGTGCAGAATATGCCTATTTATTCAGCTTTCCGTCACCACGCATGTTGTTACAACGTGGTCATTACAACGACCACGTTGTAACAACGCATACCATTACCCCTGTACATATTGGCAGCAGCCAAGGCTCCATGACCTTGGGGACAGCACCTGGGGTCAAGTCTTAAATCTGGAAAAGGCAGCTGCAGGATCCAGGACCGGTTGTAACTGATCATCTGGCCAGTTACAGTAAAATGCCTCTTGTAGCTTCTCACCTCAAAATGTGAATGGGAGGTCAGCCGTATGACCCTTGGAGTCCATTTCTTTATCCTGAGTACAAGAGGGAGAACATGTCGAAGATCTTCTAAGGCCAAAGCAAGCATGTACAGTCCTGTTCTGTTTATCCACAGATCCAGGGGAGGGTACTGTAGGTTCCACACTGTTGCCTTTCACCAGCCTGTGGGTGGGGGTGACTCCTGACTCCTCCCTAAACAATGGCTTTAAAGTTCCCAGGATCAACCCAACACATTTTTGCAGCACTTCCGGTGTCCTCTACTGCAAAAAGTCATACAGTGTCCCTCTCTGCCTAAATTCCAAGATGGGAAAACCCCTCTCTCCTTGTGCAGACACTGTGTGCCTAACGCAGAGTTGTCGCCAGGGTAATTAGCAACCTCTCATCTGTGGTCTCTCTCAATCAATTCTGTGGGCAGCTTCTCTCCTACTTGGATTGGTGCCTGCCTAACTGAGGTAACAAAGAAGGACCCTGCCCATGTGTCAGCTAACATTTACCAGTGATAGGGTACGCCTGTTTGAAGTTAATCAGGTTTCTGGGCACACCCCAGATGGTCATCCTTTCAGAGGAACAGAATACATCCACACACCCAAGGCATTTGTCTTAGCTCTGGGAGCAAGTTCACATCTCATCAAGGGGGATATTCAGCTCCTTGGAGATAGTTGGAGCTCATGCAAATGGGCCCCTGAAGGCTTTACGCAGGGAAAAAGTACCTTCTAAAAGTACCATTTCCAAAATATTTATTACAAATCTGGCTTTACCAGTAAATTGGACTTGTAATAAATGTTTCAAGAAGTTCATAAATGAACTTTGTAGCTTAAACCTAATAGGAGATAACATTATTAGATTTAACATTGTATCCCAATGCATTCCTAAGGGACGGGTAACCCTGATTCAGTGTAAAGTGCTTTTGGGGCCTTTTCACTATAAGGACATGTTTAAAATTAAACTATTACATGTCCTACTTTTAAATGTCATGCACCCTGCCTTATGGGCAGTGAAGGCTATTTAGGGATAACCTATTAATTTTCAAAAGAAAGGTTTAGACCTGTCAAAATGGCTCACTTAGACAGGTCGAAATAGCGGTTTAATACTACACAGCCAGGACAAAGAGGATAGTCCAGCAGTCATGTGTACACTGTCACTGTAGAGGATGGCACAATAGATGCTGAAGTCCACTTTTGGCATTTGACTTACAAGCCTTACAAGCCAAGGGTACACTTTTGTAGCATATATTAGGGTCTTATATGTATGTTAAATGGATGTATGATGATGCAATGCAAACAAACACAACGCACACCACTACATCGCATTCCTCACATCGCACGTACCGTTATCTCGCATGCATTCACCACACAAACCATTACATCGCACTGTGCCCTCACATGCATGCAAAAGACCTTTACAATGCACACAAAGACCATGCATTCTATCACACCGCAAAATTCTCCCTAACGGCCCCCCAAACACATTACAACACCCTGACACTTCCCTCAACTCTAAGGCATAAACAGTAAAGGCAAAACAGTACCTTACACTAACATTAACCCTAAGCCCTAACCCTAAAGCCTAAAACACTACCATAGACGACTCCTACCCCTAAGCCCTAACTCTAAAGCCTAAAAAACTCCCATATTCGACTCTTAACCCTAAGCCCTAACCCTAAAGCCTAAAACACTACCATATACAACTCCTAACCCTAATCCCTAACCCTAAAGCCTAAAACACTACCATATACTACTATTAACCCTAAGCCCTAAACCCTAAGCCTAAAACACTACCATATACAACTCTTAACCCTAAGCCCTAACCCTAAAGCCTAAAATACTCCCATATTCGACTCTTAACCCTAAGCCCTAACCCTAAAGCCTAAAACACTACCATATAGGACTCTTAACCCTAAGCCCTAACACTAAAGCCTAAAACACTACCGTATACTACTATTAACTCCTAAGCCCTAAAGCCTAAAACCCTCCCCTCCACTACACTACCCATAAACTACCCTAAAACCTAAAATATTACGAGTACAGCGTCGTCCTTACCTGCCTCTCGTCGTGGTTCCAGTGTTGTCTCCCTGCCGTCCGTGTCCTGGCGCCTGCGTTCTAAAAGCACCCACGATGTAATGGCGCCTGCGATGTAACATCGTGCATAGTGAACGCATGCGTCGTAATGTCGCGTGCGTTGTAACAGCACGCGACGTAAACGCATTCGATGTGACACATGCGTTGCGATGCTCGTTCGCCATGTTAAATATTCCAATTGAGGGAATGTCAATTTTATCATGTTGGAAGGGGCAGTAAAACCATGTTACAACTGGTCAGCAGGGGTAAAGTACACAAAGTTATACAACTAGCGACAACAGTCAAGTGAAAAATATGGAAATAAACCACGGAAAAGATGGCAATTTTCAATATTAACATAGTAGTAAATCTTTGTCAGATGATTGCGAAATATCAGGTATTTCCTGCTATATAATAAGGTTCATTTACACCTTTGGATATTAACGCCATTTACTTTTCTGGAGAACATGATAGTCCTTTTCTATTGGTTGCTGAGTTTGGTCTTTGGTGTATTGGTGAGTCTAAACACAGGTGAGAACGTCTGACATAGTCCCTCTTTTAGGACCAAACCCTCTAGTTCTGTGTGCCCTATTTGCTGCACGTTGACTTTTGCACTTTATGTTGGAATAGTCTCCAAACATAGATGTCAATGTACTGCTGTTTTGCTGCTTCGGTCATCCCACAGATTTGCATGTTTTGCCTGCGTGATCAATTTTCTCTGTCCCTTGCATGTGATTGCCCAGGTGTTGGTCCTTCTTCCTTGTTTCCACATTTCTTTTTATTTGTCACATGTACTCCTGGTATCTTCAAGAATGTACACTTTGTTACACACATCATTTAGTTCTTGTTTTACTTCATAGAGTTTCTTGGCTAGGTAGTTTTTCAAAATTAAATTGGAGTCTATGGAGGATACTTTTCATGAATTTTCTGTTCTCGGGAACATCTTCTGTCACCTGTTTGTCTGATGGTGGCAATATTGTGGTTAGGAGTGGCATCCCTCACATGAGCATAGGGTATATCTTGGGTTTTGTAGACCTGGGGAGCATGTGCCAAACCCTGGTCTCTTTTTGGTCTTTTCTGAGGCAAACGTTGGTTGGATAGTTTGTCTCTACATCTACATTTATTATCACCTAGTTGAATTTCTGAGTAGGTCGCACTTCCCATGGAGCTTAATCCTTAAGATCTGTGAGTCCAGACAATTCCAGGACAAATCTCCGGGGCAGACGCCCTATCTCCACGAAAGTCGTTGTGGGCACTTTACCTCCCCAATAGGCCGCTTTTAAGTGTATTACTAGCAGAGGGTATAGGGTCTTTACATGGCGTGTGAGCGATTACCCACTTCCTAGCGATTTTGGGTCTTATACTTTGTGGATGCTCTGTTCTTGGCACCGGTCTTAGCTATGTCATGGCCCATCTCAGCTGCTAGGAACACACTCTTCAGGGAACGCTGTCTGCCATCCAGCTGAATGTCAGTCACTGCAGGGCACACTGATTCTGCATGAAATCTTGAAACCTACTGTGTTTTCAGCAGTTGCAGCAGGTCCAGGAGTCTGAAAATTCTGCATAATAAAATTGATACCCTGTGTCTATCCTGACCACACCCAATCCCCATGTATGTTTAAAGGCATCACAAGATTGATAGATCTTGTGAATATATGTACCAGAAAAATAATTCACTTGGAGTCACTATGGTAGTTTTGGGTGCTGGTGAAGATGCAGGGATCACACAGCACAGCTTGCCTCTGTGGTTTCAAGGCAGGTAGCAAAGAAGTCTTTCCTAGTACATCAAAGAAGTGTTACAGAGTGCACAGGAGGTCATAGCAACAGACAGTCCTCTGAGATTCCTTGCACAGGCCCAGAAGTGAATTGATGATTGCGTCTGAGCGTCCTATTTTTATACCTGGTGCCTCTTCCCCTGGAAGGTGAGACAAGCTTCTATAGTTTCTTTGCAATGTATAGAATATTCTTACTCCCCTGCCCTGGTTCCAAGCTGGCTGCAGCGACAATGTGGACGTGGGATTTGTATGAAGGCAGAGAACAGCCTATTCAGTTGCAAGTGCTGCTGTGCTCAGCTTCACCCCCATCATGCCAGCAGATAGCCCATTCAGGCACACCTAATCCCTCTATTCTGTGACTGTCTGGGAGGAATTCACAAAGTCTAATAGTCAATTACACTCAGTCATGTGACCCAAGACAGGCTGGAGGCACAAAATGGCTAAAGGCAGGAAAATACCAACTTTCTAAAAGTGACATTTTCAAAATTGTATTTAAAAATCCAACTTTGCCATTACAGGGCATTTTTCATTACAATTTCATAGTTATCAAACATAACCTTGCTACCTGGCCCCAATCAAATGTTAGCACTTATTACATTTATTAAGGTAACTCAGTGTTATTCTATGAGACAGGAAGGCCTCACAGTAGTGAAAAACAAATTTACGAGTGTTTCACTACCAGAACATGTCTAACTTGTTATTTACAGTGCAACCGTCCCCCCCCCCCCCCGCAAGGACTACCTTAGAGGTGAAGTACATGCAATAAAAGCAGAGTTTAAGGCTTGGTGGGGGGATTGCATTGCTAAGTCCAATTTGCATTTTGAAACTGCAGTGTAGTCAGGCTGCAGTGACAGGTATGGGGCACGTTTTAATGTGCTACCTAAGTGGGTGGGACAATAAGTGCTGCAGGCCCACTAGTAGCCTTTAATTTACAGGCCCTGGGTATATTGTATTTCACTGCACATGGAACTTATAAGTACATTAAATATGCCAATCAGGTGTATGCCAATCAAACCAAATTTAGGGGAGTGAGCACAAGCACTTTTGCAATGGTTAGCAGTGTTAAGGTGTACTAAGGTCAACAAAAATGAATTTCAGTACAAAAATTGAGTTAAGTAGGCACATTATTTGGGAGAAGAAAACCCTAAGGCTAACAGGTCAAACATATGTCCCCTCCAGCTGAAAGTGAGGAGGACAACTCAACCTCCTGGGAGTTCTTATCACTATGGCAGAAGAACCTGGATAGACCACCAGTATTGCAGTGGCCTGACCCAGGATGGCTTCCATCATAAAGTTAATTCCATATACAGTGATGGACCACCTCAATTATTTTAGATTCTCACCCCTCATTTGCATTAGCCACCCGAAGAACCAGTGGTCTGTTTAAAGCTCAATCAATCAGGGGCTTATATGCGCGCTACTCACCTGTGAGAGTCCCAATGCGCTGAGGGGGAGGGGGGGCAGCTCCGGTTCAGTTGAAGAGCACAGTCTTGCGGTTCTTCCTGAAGTTGCGCAGTTTCGAGGAGCGTCTGATGTTTGCTGGGAGACCGTTCCAGGTCTTGGCTGCGATGTTGGAGAAGGCTCGTCCGCCAGCTCTCTTTCTGCAGATGCGGGGGGTCTCTGCCAGGGTGAGGTCGGCGGAGCAGAGGTTTCTTTTGGGTATGTGGAAGGAGACTCTCTCGTTGAGGAATTTGGGCCCGATGTTGTGGAGGGCTTTGTAGTCATGGGTGAGAAGTTTGTAGGTCACTCTCTTCTCAACGGGGAGTCAGTGGAGGTCTCGTAGGTGTTGGGTCATGTGCTTGTGTCGTGGTGCCCTAGGATGAGTCTTGCTGCGGTGTTCTGGATGGTTTGGAGCTTGTGCAGCAGGGTTCTGTAGATTCTGGCTTAGAGGGCGTTGCCGTAGTCCAGTCTGCTGGTTATGAGTGCATGGGTGACGGTCTTTCTGCATTCGGGGGGTATCCATTTGAAGGTCTTTTGGAGGATGCGAAGGCAGATGAAGCTGATGGAGGTGACGGAGTTGATATGGAGGGTCATAGTGAGGGAGGAGTCCAGGATGATGCAGAGGTTCTTTGCGTGGTCTGTAAGGGTGGGTGGACCCCTAAGGGTGGGGGCCACCAGGTGTTATCCCAGGCCGAATTGGAGGGTCCTAGGATGAGGACCTCGGTCTTCTCGGAGTTGAGCTTCAAGCAGCTGTCTTTCATTCAGCACGCAACGTCCTTCATTCCTTCCTGGAAGCCGAGTCTGGTGTCTTCAGGGTTCTCCCTGAGGGAGAGGATGAGCTGGGTGTCGTCTGCGTATGAGACTATGATGAGCTTGTGCTGTCTGACAATGGTGGCGAGGGGGGCCAATGCGATGTTGAAGAGTGGGGGGCTGAGCAACAATCCTTGGGGTACTCTGCAGTTGATCTCTGTTGGTTCGGAGAGGGAGGGAGGGAGTCTGATCCTCTGGGTTCTGCCGGAGAGGAAGGATTGGATCCAGTTGAGGGTGGTTCCTCGTTTTACCGCGTCGTGAAGTCTGGCTGTGAGCGTGCGGTGTGAGACGGTGTCAAAGGCTTCGGAGAGGTCTAGTAGGATGAGGGCCACAGCGTGTCCCTGATCGAGTAGCATGCGGATGTCATCCGTGGCGGCAAGGAGGGTGGTCTCAGTGCTGTGGTTGCTGTGGAATCCAGAACACTGGAACAAGTATGGTCTCAGCTTCAGTGCCTATACCACACCAAAGGCTTCTCTCTCAATAGCACTCCACCTCAGTTCCCTCCCTGAGTAGTACCTTTTTAGAGCTAAAAACTAAAGGTTGGTCTAGGCCCTCCCTTTATTGAGTTGTGATAAGACTGCCCTTATGCCGTGCTCCAAAGCATCTGTTTGGGCTATGAACTCTTTGGAAAAGTCTCAGGCCTTTAGCACAGGGGCAGTGCAAATGGCTTTTTTGAGGGAGCCAAACGCTTTCTGACAGGTCACTGTACAGAACAACTTTCTTTACTGCTTCTTGGAGATCAACTCAGTCAAGGGGGCAATAATGGGGGGGCTATACCCTTTGACAAACTTCCTGTAATATCCAGTGAAGCCCTGGTAGGCCCTCACCTCAGTCTGAGTCATTGGGGGATCCCAGGCCAGAATAATCTCTATTGTGTCCTGGAAGGGATGCACCTTACCCCGCCAACAAAGTGTCCCAAGTGCACCAAATACCCCTGCTCTATCTGGCACTTACTGGCTTTGATAGTCAGGCATGCATGCTTCTGGGCCTAAAGCATTTCATGCAGGTCAAAGAGCTACTGAAGAGCGCGTTGTTATCCAAGTAAGCAGCACTGAAGGCCTCCAGAGAAAACAGAGAGGCAAACTGTCCCAATAACAGGCGACAGTCTCTCTGCTGCTCTGGGGTCAGGGTAGGGGAAAGATTGACACCCTCCACTGACTCCTTTTACTCTTTCAATGATAGGATTTCAGGGAGAGGGTCACTCTCCTCTTCCTCCCCATCATCTGTAACCAGTAGCATGGTGATCTCTCTTAGTGTGGTTTGAGGCAGTTGATATAAGGAATCCTTAAGGAGCTCCTGGGGTCTTAAGAACCACCAAGTAAGTGCCCACCACCTTCGTCTCCACTACCTCATAGGGCCCAGTCTAGTGGTCTTGGAGGACCCTGGGCTCCACTGGTTCCTTACTCACACTCACAGTCACAGTCCAGGTTGAAATTTCACAGTGGTAGCCATCTGATCCTACCCCTGCTACATAGCTTCCTGGATAAACTCCAAGTTCCCAGAAGCTTTCTTGCAGAACTTAACCATTGGATTCCTGAGGGCTAGCATGTAGGTAACAACGTCCTGGGGTGTTTTTTCGGAACTTACTCCCACCCCTATTTCACCAGACGGCTAGGTTCCATAACAGGGTGGCCATACAGAAGTTCAAAACGGCTTAACCCAACTCCCTAATGTGGTACCTCCCAGTAGGTAAATAGCAGGCCTCGTAAGTTGATGTTGCACATTCAACTCCTGGGTTCAGGCAGGCCCATAATCATACCTGTGTGGGTTTTGTTAAATCTTTCAACAAGCTCATTGTTGTGAGGATGGTAGAGTATGGAGAACTTGTAGAGTACCCCACACTCCTTCCACACTGACCTCATGCACACACATATGAAGTTGGTGACCATCTCAGACACTACTTCTTTGGGGAACCCTTCTTTGGTAAAAGTCCCCATCATGGCCCTAGCCACTGCAGGTGCAGTTACAGTCCTCAAAGGTATGGCTTCTGGGTATCTAGTGGATATGTCAACCAAGACCAGGATAAACATGTTGCTATAAGGCTGTCTTGGGGTCAGTACAGTGTTAATGCCCACCCTTCAAAAGATGGTGGAAATGACAGATAAGGGATTCAGGAGAGCATTCAGCTATGTCTCTGTCTGTGGGAGACAAGCCTGACAAAGGTCTTGTCCTGCCCCAGATGACCTGATAGGGGTATTTCATTCATTTCAAGTAGGAAGACCATGTAGGATTTGGGGACTACCAACATATGTGCTGCCGCATGGCTATGTGTCTTTGGCTCACTATACAGGAGGTTATTTCCCAATATATGAGGTGATCTCCAGAGGTATCACCAGCCACCTGGGCTTCAGCTCGCCACCTCATACCCTTCAGGGCCAGGCACTGCTTCTGTGCCTTACAGAACTCCTTCCTGGTGGGCCTCCCTTCTACTTGGCTTCCAGAAAGCTCAGGCAGGTCACTAAGGGAGGCAATGTCCTCCCGGGAGGCTCAGGGATGGCCTCTTACAGAGCCTAATCCACTTGTACTGTGGAACATGCAGGGGCTTATTTCCTACACCCCTTGCCCTTCCCACTCCTGGCAGTGGTCTGGTCCATTTATCCAGGTGCCAGGCTTCCTTGAATACCTTCCTGGACAGACATGGACCAGGTGGTCACACACTCAGTCAAACCCAACATTTTCAAGTGTGACCTGAGCTCTGTATCCTTCCAGGCAGTATGCTCCAGATCATTCCTAACAAACAGTACACAGGCAAGGCAGGGCTCACAACACCTTTCAGAAGCCCTGGGGATCCCTCCATTTAAAGTGAATCGGAGCCACAGGGTAGCGGTGTTAATAGTAGAAAATACGATGTTGATATAAACCAGGATATTTGTACGTATGATAACAAACTCACATTTCGATTGTTGAATTCACCCAATATGACCTCCCCCTCAACCCATAGTCAGAAATATGTGGTTAGGCATGCCCTGTGACCTAGTCCTAAAGCAGCTGATTGAAAGAACACAGGTGTGGAGGCATGTAACCCTTAGACAAATGTGCGAACAGGAATACACACATCGATCCCACTGATAGACAGCAACACCACAACAGTCTAAGGAGATTGGCCCGAATAAAACAGATTTGGCCAGAGGGGCACACATTCCCAAAAAAACATAAAGTCAAATGCCACACTAAATTAGGAACACACAGTTAATCAGAACACAGCATGCACACTACACACAGTGATCACAGGCTCCCCATGCCAGACATCTGGACATATACGCACTGGCCCCGCATAGTGTCCATGTTGAGGCCCACCTGCACTTCTTATCAAACAACCAGATTTATGGCCCTTTGACTAGGCCCATATTTCTGTCTCTGAAGAAATGCATAAATTGTTTTATGACTCTTTATGTAATGTATAAAATGACGGCTAAAACCAATGTGCTTTGAGACAGTCTTCAGACTCTGACACTGTTTCCTGCTCTCCAGGCCGCTGCATTAAACCCATTATTTCTGTTTTACAATACGGCTCTTGTCTTTTATTTTTTCAAAGTAAATTAATATTTGACAGCCAGTAGCTTTCCTGGTTGTCTGCTACTACAATGTATTGAAATGTATTGGGTATCGCCTGCTCTGAGGACACCAGGTGACACCAGACAATAGTCATGCTAGCTCCTGTGTCCCTCAGAGCCTCTGCCCTCTACCTGTTGATGGTGACCCACTGCCTATCCTTGGAAATGTTGAAATGCATGTGGGCTTTGGGCACCATCTCCTTGTAGTTCACAATGTGACGGGGTTGGATGGGGATGAAGGAAGATGGCGCTCAAGCGTGTGCACTGTGAGTTTCAACTGTGAAAAAATAAGTGTGGTGCTGCCAGGTCAGGGATACCAACCCAAGGAAACCCCTGCAATTAAGTGGGAAAACCCACTCAAGAAACAAAAAACAAAGTCCTGCGCACACAATTAGGATAATGCTATCAATAGCATTCAAAGGCGAATTGAACAATATTCAGAGACTGTACATTTTTGAAAGAAGAAGGTCGACATCAGCAGAATTTTTGAGAGAGGTATTCTTTATGTACTTTAATGTCTGACCAATACATAGCACAAGATTGTTCAGCCGACACGTGTTTCGTCACACTGTGTAAAGCTGTGACTCTTCAGGGCAGGTGCGTATAAAGATCGCGGGTAGTAGATCCTTCGATTCAGGATGTGCACTCGGGTGCGTCTGTGGATCGCGGGTGATTGATCCTCCGATTCCAGGTTGAAGGAACCTGTTTTAACTGTTTTACCCGACTGTTTTAAGACTCAAGGTCGCATCTGGCTTTGGGGGCAATAAGCGCATTCCTGGAGGCGCCGTGCCTACACTCCCAGGCACCAAGACGAAAGGGAGTCACCCCTTCTGACCTCCTGAGTAATAGATAATCAAGCCTTTGTACTGATCTGATGTGTGCCATATATGGTCCTTCCCTGGAGCTCGAGGGCCAACTGGTATTTTTCCTTTTACAGTGATTGGATGTGTTGAACCGAAAGTATATAACCTCATGTTTGAATACAAGCCAACAGTCTTCTCGGGGCGCCTGATGGGTGAGGTTCAGAGAGGCTCCTCTATAGAGTATTCTGTTTAATAAACGATTGAACCTTCCTCACTGCCAACTGACTGAATATTTGGTAATGGTATTGGGACTATTGGTAGGTATAGTCCGTTTGAATATTTTTATGGTACATCAGTGCCATCACGTTGGAATTCAATTTATTACATGCTTGAACGTCTGGTTGAGCAGTACAGACCAATCAATGAATATGTTATGTAAAGAGGGGATGCTACTGTGAAAGGCATGATCATTGAGATGGACCAATGGGGCCTAGTTAAATGCCTGACAGAGATGCTATTTCCTTTTGAGGTCTTCACACTTGAATTCAGCAAGGAGGACTATACTATGGGTCAATTTATCCCTTTGTTGCACTTGCTACAGGAACAGCTTAAGGGGGTGTCTGCAATGCACGCAGGTGTGGAGGTAACAAAGAAGCATATGAGTTGGTGGAGAGCTTAACCCTTCACTTATCTGAATATACAAGGGTGCAAAGAAGCATTGTGTCATCCAACCATTACATTTATGCCACAGTTCTGGACCCACGGTACAAACCATTATTGCACACTTTCATTCCTTTTTTCAGATGGGAATGTTGCCATCTACAAAACTTGGATAGCTGTGGAAGCTAGTCAGCTAGAAAAAGAACGCCCAGGATTTAGAGGCCCGTTCCTCCAGGGCACAACAAGTACTGCAGGGCAGCCGGCTTCAAGTTCAACTTCAGACCCTGAGGGCAGTGCGGTTGGCTTACAGCAGTCAAATCCACCAACAACACTAAGAACAACATCAACAATAACAAAAAGAACATAAGCATCAGTCCCAAAATCGGCACAGGAATGGTTTCTACAGCAAGGGCTTAAGTCCAGTGCTGAGGCAAAGGCAAAAGAGGCCAAGCAAAGTGGAGTACCCTTGAGCATTGAGTGGGTGGTTCGGGTCTATCTGGATGACCCAACAGAGGTCTACTTTGATCAAAACCCATTGCTGTATTGGTATGGGAAAATGCACCAATTGCCAGTGCTCAGCAGGCTGGTGATAAACTATCTTCCTTTCCCTGTCGCAAGTGTCTCTTCTGAGTGTGCTTTCAGTGCTGCTGGTGCCATTCTGACAGTGAGAAGGACCAGTCTCTCGCCTCAAAACGTGGAGAGGTTAGCCATGGACAAAATGAATCAGCACTTTATATCACCAGATTAAACCATACCTGAAGTACCACAGCAGGAAGATGATGACAACAACTCAGGTCATAGAAGTAGTGTGTTAGGTGACCTACTTCTGGGTGAACCACCAGAGTTTGAGGACAAGCTCTACTTCCCTGACAACTAGACTTTCAAGTTACTTTCTTTCTTGCTTTGACACCCACAAAAAGCCCCCCAAAAAGATATAGCTAAGGAATAGTATTTACTTTTATTATTTGTGTGTGTCACTGTCTTTCTGGTTCGAATCACAACAAATCCTTCAAGAACCATCTTACTCTTTTATTGCCGGATTTGAATTGCAACTGTGTGCAGTCAGTGAATAAGAAGGTCCACTCCTTCGAGTCCTGACACACCCTAAATCCATTTCCCTCAAGCCTGACATTGGATGGAGAATAATACAGCAAATGTGAAATGTGTGCCTGCCTCGAGTCCCTCCAAAGAACCTGACTATATATCTATCCTACTTTCCGAGCCTAGAGGGACTGCCCCGGAAGAAGAGGTAAATGATGGCATGCTTTGCACGCTGAGTCTGATTGATTGGTGTTTGTGTTTTGTGCATGATGTCTACTGGTATTTAATCTACACACAAAAAAGTGACTCAAGTCAATGTTTCCCTTTGTGTTGTTCAATAACAAAATTGTACTACTGCAGGCTGATCCATTGCATTTTTGATTCTGGACTCATTCTGGACACTACAAAGTTGGACACCATAACCATACCATACTCGCAGTCAGTCAATAGGATCGGAGATGATTTATGGAATAACTCAGGGCGTTTCATGACTGGCCTAAAAGTTAAACAACGACAACACCATACCTACTTGCAGTGTGTGTGTATGTGTCCTCGTTGCTGTCTTGCTCAAAATCTAAGCTAAGTGGAGGTTGTCTAGGGAGGCCTGCTCCTGTTGTTGACGATAACTGCTGGAAACAGAGTAAACATGATTTAGCCATGCTGCCTCTGAAAGTTTTGTTGTTGCACTCCTCCTCAATTTATGCAGTTTAACTTTACTTTTCTCCTTGATTTTTCAATATCCTTTTTGTTTTTCCATCTACACTTACAGGCCGGCCTCTACCCTGTGCTATACTGGGAAAAGCAACTCACACTTACCTTATTCGCCAGGCAGGCACCCAAGATTGATGGACAGACAGTCCACGCATGGACCAAGAGGAATGCAGAGTTGCAACTCCCAATTTGACAATAAATATAGTATCATTCCATTTGATTTATTTTTCTCTTAAATCATTACGACTGTGTGTGTTGTTTAATACGTTTGCTTATATGTGACTCCTACAGATATTTTAAAATTTTCTGTGCTAGCTTTGAAAGGAAGTCCGATACAAAAGATCATAAAATGTATCTAACTTGGGTCTCTCTGGGGGCAGACAGACAAGGCAATTGCAGAATAATAATTAATAATATACTGCTGCCCTGTACTACTAGTCTATTACTACTCATCAAGTCATCATTATGCATGCATTTACTTTTTCTCCCTTAACAGATTTATGATGGTAGGCTGCCAAGATTGTGTGCTGTCCATGTGTAGTGATTGTCTTTGTAAAAACCTTTCCCTCAAACCCCCCCTTCCCAACCATTCATCAAACCCTAACCCTCTTCCCCTGGCTGTGTGATTTATATTGAGGTGTGACTAAATTATATCTACACCAATTATTGTTCAAATACTTGCTGGGGTGGATGTTATGATAGTAAAACTAACTCAAGGCAGGTCTAGGATCTTCTTCTGCTCTCTGTATATATACTTTAGCTCACACTGGCAATATTAGATTGACCACACATGCACATTCTGTTTTCCAGAGGAACATAATCCATCATAATAATATAATTGGTTGCCAGCATTGAGTCATCAATCATCCTAGTTCCAGCACTAAAGGTTACGAATCCACTTGTCCGCTTCATCATCATAGCTCGAGTCGATTTCAGTTTGCAACTTGTACTAGGCTAGCCCTCCTGACATTCTAGTTTATTTTACTTTAGCATTGCTTCTATTCATCATGGTTTCTTGTTTGGCAGTCTTTTTGTGTACTGTACTCCTACTAATAGTTCCCGAGTCTCCCTCGGGTGACTGCCTGTCTCATTTTCTTTTTTTGCAAATGCTACTCTCGGTGTATACTACTTCTACCACCACCATGGCACCTTGGGAAACCAAACCATCACCATGCAGCCATCACTTTGCCTAAGTAAACATCAATCACAGGTAAGAGAAGAAGTTTGGGGGAGGCATAATACTATGGAAATTAATTCGTTGATTCACATGCCCACACCCTTCCGAGTCCACAGGGATTTAAGTTGCAGACTGCATAGACTAGGAGGAGAGACTGACAGTAATAGTAGGACAAGTCACAAGTGAGGGTACCGCATCTATCTGTTGGTGTGTTACATTATCAGCAGATTATTTCAATCATAAAATGACTGCGGCCTTGTTGCAGCAAAGGAAACCATGTGAAGTAAAAGAGTATCCACCCACAAAACATTTACATCATATGTAAACTATAAATAATGTATTCCCCTACATATAAACTAATGAAAAAACCCACAACACCTGACCCACCGCTCTCCCTAACCCAAACCAATGTCCATCATAATGATAAGAGTCCAAAGTCCATTGTCTATATTAAATTAAAATGTCCATAAACCCCAACTTTTACCCAATGCCCAATTCCCACCTACCAAAAAAATAGAATAAAAAGCGGGCAAGGCATCGGAGTTCTTTTGGCGGGTTCACATGCTCTTCCTCTCCAGGGTGTTTATACGCTCCTCTAGGTGTGCCATCTGGAGCAACATGCAGCACTTAAATGCCTTACAGTTGCATGAACAGGGGTGGGGAGAAGTGAGGTGGGGAGCTGCCAGACCATGGTGCCGTCCCACTGGAGGGACTGTGGGGGCCTGGCTGTGGACCGGAGCATTGGAGGAGGCTGCAGCTACTACCACCTCCTCCTGCTCCTCTGCCAGAACTACCAGCTGCCCATATTCAGGACGGATGGCCTCCAGCTTCCATTGCCGGGTCATGGCTGCTAACTCCTTTCTGTTTAGTTGTTTCGGTTGGGAAGGAGTAGCTAATTGAAGAAAGGAAAAAAGATTATTGTAGCCAATACTCTTAGCAAAAAAGTAACACAACATTGATTATACACATAAAATTATAGTGGCACAGTAGCCGTAGCAAGCACAGTACATAAAATGTGTGGTATCCTCCCACTTCCTTGCCATCTAACATTTGTGGGTGCCATCAGCCATTACTAGGCACTAGTAGCAGACAAGTCTTCTTCTCTCTCTTGTTTAGCTAAATTAACCTTGTAGGCATGCCAGCTCAGTCAGCTTGCTCCCTAGACAGACATACTCATGCTGCAGACTCACGTTATTTACTACTGTCTGCAGGTTGGGCAGCTGTAGTCTACAACTACACAATTATCTTATTTTTCTATTATGGTCATACTCTGTTACATCAATGACAACTGCTCAGTTTCACTTTTACTGACTACTACAACAAGGCAGATGATATCTGATCTGAATGATTATATATGGGATGATTTGCAGTACTATTGATTGCGTGTGAAACCATGCAGCCGATAGGCCACCCACGGCTGACAAGGTCGAAATGACATAAGTAGGGAGTGGGCCTCGGAGTCAGAGGGAGGTGGTTGATAATAAGTGGGTATGGGTACACACATACACAATATATATGATGTGCTTGAAGACTACTGTGAGTCAAGGGAGTATTCTGAAATACAACCTTGAATCAAAAACCTTGAAAAAAAAACAGTCTATAGTTTACTTCCCAGCGAATTTTCCATTTATCATTGCATTGCTCTTCTAGCATTATATTTTGTTATTCTAATCTTTTCTTATCTTCACCGTTGGCTTTGCCACTCTGGCACGGTTATAGGTTTATTTTTCTATCACATTGTCTTCATTAAGTGACAGTCTGAACCCATGCTATGATTGATTACCATCCAGGCATCCATCCATTCAAAGTAAACATCGCTATCATTCTTCTTAATCTCTCAACAAACCTTTCTCCACCAACATACATTTGTAATTGTTTTTAAACCACCACCCATGCGTCCTTGCTTGCCTTTGAGTTTGACCCAGCAAACCCCCCGGAGGATTCCTATCACCCATATAGTTTCACCTACCCAGGCAGGCATCCTAGTTTCTTTCACCTTTCACCCATCCTTCAACCACCCATGCATCCTATCAGCCACCTATGCATCCCAGGCCCCCTTTCTTCACCCACACATCCTTCTCTGCCAGTCATATATTACATGTCACCCATCCTTCCTCCTTGCATCCTTCTTTCCATTTTTGTTCAACCCATCCATCAAAGTTGTCTGACTCTTAGTCTTCTTCATAAAACTTTCCCAGCTGAGTTGAAGTCAGTTAGAAGAGGCCATTAGTTACTCAACTTCTGCTGCTAAACTATTGGTAATGCTAAGTAAAAGACTGGGTGTCTTCTTCAACCGTTATTCACAACAACTAAGTCTTTTTCAACCGTACAGTGTACACACTTGCAGCAAGTGTGTATTGTCAATAAGTAAGGAATATTACTTACCACTGCCCACCACTTCTGCTGGCTCACCCACCCCTGCCGCATCTGCTCACTCCTGGCTGTCGTCGCCTTCCCCACTAGCCCCGGCACTGGTGCTTGGTACGCCTAGAAAAAACATTACATATTTTTTAGATGCCATATACGCCTCCCCCTATTTCTTGTTTTTTACTATCAAGAGTGAAAATACAATACATACATACACCAAACACATCACTAGTACAAATCGGGTACTGGAGTAGAGTAGACAGTAGTATGTCCTCCTATCCTATCAAAAATAACAAAATATATGGTTAGGCATTTTGTTGGTGGCAATTTTCAAAAAGCCTCTCAAGAAAAGGACAACCGTAAGGACTGGACACAGTGGTCAGAACTATTGGTGAATCTGAGTTTTAAAACTTTAAAAAAAGAAAAAGAGTGGCCAACTGGGTGGACAATCAGACATGAGGTCTCTCGAGTCTTGACTCAAGTCCTCTCTCTTGGTTGGGAAATATCATTGTGCTCCCCTCCTCCTCATACTGCCTTCCAGCCATGGTGCACGGTGATCAGTTGTTCACAATCATCAGCTTCTGCTCAAGTAATAATAATAGTACTAGGCCTAGATGTGAAAAAGTAAAAATACACCACTTTTGGGGTGTACAACGTGACCATCATTTTAATTACTGATTGAGCATGAGAAGAAAGTAAAAGAAAGCCTTCTAATCTCAACAAACATGTGTAGAATACCTTAGTTGAGCTTGCAATCTGCACAGCAGAGTAGTAGTACTAGTAGTAGTAAAGGACCAATGTGTTCTCTGAGTCTTACAGTAGCACCATCATTAGTCAGTCTATAAAATATAAGAGGAGAGGGAAAGCTGACTGAAAAACCAGACTAAATGATAAAACAAGCTATAGACAGACTAATAGTAGTACAGAGTCAGAGGCAGTTAGATTGATGTTGAAAAAAAACAGCCACTAGAAATAACTAAGTAGGTAGGTAATGCAGGGATTCCAAGAATTTAGAAACAGATAGTTCGAAGAAGATTTGGTACAAATTAGAATTAGGAAACGGAAATAAATAGTTCAAAAAAATAAGGTACAGTGAAAGTTAGGGAAATATAATTATTAATTGCAACAGGAGGACTTACTGGGGCCAGCAGCAGAGCCATCTATCAATCAATCTATCAATCAGGGAATTGTAAGTGCGCTACCCACCCGAGAGGGTCTCAAAGTGCTGGGGGGGTCTCAGCAGGTCCATTCACCTGAAGAACCAGGTCTTGAGAGCCTTCCGGAAGGTATTCAGGGAGGGGAGCATCTGAGGTCAATCGGGAGCTCGTTCCAGGTCTTGGCCGCTATGTAAGAGAAGGCTCTTCCCCCTGCTCTGGCTCTGTGGATGCGTGTGGTCTCAGCGCGGAAGAGGTTGGCGGATCGGAGGTCTCTTTTGGGTACGTGGAGAGTGATTCTGTATTGGGGTCCAGTATTGTGGAAGTATTTGTAGGCATGGATGAGTATCTTGAAGGTGATTCTCTTCTCGATGGGGAGCCAGTAGAGCTTTCATAGTTGTTGGCTGATGTGCTTGTGTCGCGAGATGCCGAAGACGGGTCTGGTGGCGGTGTTCTGTATAGTCTGGAGCTTGTGGAATAGAGAATTGTTTATGCCGGCATAGAGGGCATCTCCGTAGGTCAGCCTGCTTGTGATGAGTGCATGGGTGACTGTCTTCCTTGACTCCGGGAATCCATTTGAAAGTCTTATGGAGGATGCAGAGGGTGTTGAAGCAGCTGGAGGCGATGCCGTTGACCTGACGGTTCATGGAAAGGGAGGAGTAGAGTACGATGCCGAGGCTTCTGGCGTGATCCTTGGGGGTAGAGGGGCTGCAGATGGCGGTCGGCCACCAGGTGTTGTTCCATGCTGATGGGGTGGTTCCAAGGACGAGGACTTCTGTTTTTTCTGAGTTGCGCTTTAGGCAGCTCTTGCTCATCCAGGCCACAACATCCTGCATTCCGGTCAAGGATGGCGTTGTCTTCGATGAACCTTGTCATTTCTGCGTTGACGGTCTTCTCAGCGACTTTTGCCGCGAAGGGGAGGAGCGAGATGGGCCGGTAGTTTGACGTCTGCTGGATCTGCTGAGGGCTTCTTGAGTATGGGCCTGACTTTGTCACGTTTCCAGTCATCGGGGAAGGTGCCAGTCTTGATGGTGGTGTTGATTATGCGTCGTAATTCTGTTGCGATGGCGGTGGCGGCTCTGTGGTAGATGTGTGGTGGCAGGAGTCTGTAGGGGCCCCTGAATGGATTCCTTTCATGATTGAGGCGGATTCTTCTGTCGTGATTGTTGTCCAGGCAGAGAGGGTGGGCTGGCTGGCATTGTCGGAGTTCTGGATGGCTGCAGAGTCCGGCGTATGTAATTGTAATTTTTGTTGATGAAACTTCTTTTGGTGGTTCTGATGCTTTGGTGGTATTTTGCCATGGCGACCTTGTAGGTGGTACGTTTTTCAGGTGTATTGCTGTTTCTCAAGTTCTTTTCCAGGTGTCTGTAAGTGCGTCTGGCTTCTTGGAGGTCAGTGGTGAACTAGGCAGCATTCGTGGGGCGCTGTCTGTCAATGTTGCGTAGCGGGTGAGCTTGTCTGCGCAGTTGGAGATCCATGGAATTCCCTGGCTGCGAGGTTGGCATCAGATGTGGCCGTGGGGGTGTTGCGGGTGAGGGTGGAGTTGAGCTGCTCCTCGGTGACTCTGTTCCAGTTCCTCCATGGGGGTCATGGAGAAGGTTTCGGCAGCTTGGGTTTGTCGATGAGGAAGTGTACGCAGTGGTGGTCAGTCCACCGGGGTTGCGTGTTGTGGCTGAAGTGGATGCTGTTTTTCCCTGTGAAGATGGGGTCGAGGGTGAGTCCCACCTTGTGGTTCGGTGTGGTGGCAAGTTGTTTTAGTCCGATGCTGGCGAGGTTGTCCGATATGGTGGTGGAGTTGGGGTTGCTGGGATTGTCAAAGTGGAAGTTCAGGTCTCCGTTGAGTATGTAGTCCATGGTGGCGATGGCGTGCAGTGCGAATAGCTCGGTGATGGAGTCAGCGAAGAGGGCCCGGGGGCATGTAGGCGTGGGTCCCACGGAGTGTGGAGCTGGGGGTGGTCTGGATCAGGAAATGCAGGTGTGCGGTGGCAGGAAAGGTGTCGCTGGAGGTGGTGAGGTGGAGGGAGTTTTTGTGCGTGATGGCGAGGCCTCCTCCTGGGTGGTTGGGGCAGTCCTTCCTCTGGCTCTTGTAGCCATCTGGGATGGTGATGGCGATGTCAGGGGTAGAGGAGTTGTTGGTCTAGGTTTCTGTAAAGAAGGCTACATCGGGTGAGAGGGTTTCAAGGAGGTCCCAGATCTCCGCAGCGTGCCTGTGCAGGTAGCACACATCAAGGAGGATGCATCTAAGGGCGTTGGTGATAATGGCGGTTGAGGCAGTGGTGAACGTCCGGCAGCAGTGGTGGCAGGAGAACTGGCCATGTGTCGTGTTCGGTATGGACTGCTGGCAGTTGTTGTTTCGGCCTGGGTTGAGTGCGAGGAGGGCAGCAGAGTCGTATCGGTGGATGGTTTGAGATCCAGGGTTCCTGGTGCTGGTCGCAGTCGGTTCGCAGACGGGCTTGCCTTTGGTGCGCCTTAGGTGTGCCAGCGGCGCAGCCACCATTAAATAGGGAAGGGGGAGGGACAAGCAGTTAGGGGACAGGAGCGTGGACCGTCAGGAGGGAGGGCCGCAGGGGCAGCAGTGGTGGGAGAAAGGGCACAAAGAGAAACACAGCAGAGAGGTAATTAACAGAATAAAACAGAGTGCGAACAGAATAAAAAAAGCAACAGAATGAGCAGAGTGAAAACAGCAATTGAAATGAGCAAAAGGCAGTTTCAGGTGCAACACAGCAGGAATACAGGCACAGCAGAAGCAAGGAAACAGGCAGGTTCAGGCAAGCACAGAGCGGGCAGACTGCGGCCTCGAACACCTACCAGGTGGAGGTCATCAGGGTCAGTGGCTGAGCAACGCAGAGCAGAGCTGCTGGGGAGAGAGCAGGCCTAAGGCCAGGGGTCAGAGGTCTTGTTGTGTAGAGAAGCGATCCTGGCCCTGGGAGGCACCTGCAGCTCCCGCCTCAGCAGACCCCGTCGTCTTCTTGCCCCTGGATGCTGATTATGTAAAACATAATAAAAAGCCAAAAATGGATTGGTGTGAAACAAATAATAAACATTTTTAGAAAACGCTCAAAAAAGATTTGTTGACAGGAAATGACAATTGGAATACAATTGACCTATCTAATCAGATCGAGTAGTAGGATCGAAATTGCAGACCGTCCTATCTCTTTATTATTCCAGTGTTCCATTCCGATTCCAGAATCCTAAACCTAAGTGCCACCAGCCCCCCTATTCCAAAGAATTTGGAATGAATTGCCAAAAATTATATTTGCTTCTTCTAAGTTCCTATCTCATTCGCAATCATCAATTAATCACCCCCCTTTGACGGGCCAATTGTTCACTAAGTCTGCATTTCCATTTATTTTAGTCCTCAAAAATTCATAGATGGATGCATGCTTATTGCATTCACTAAATTGTTGGTTGCTGATGTGCTAAGTTGCCATATTATTCACTCACTAACAAACTACAAAAGGTTCTACTAAGGACTGGAGACAGCAGCACATGTCAGAAGATGTGTCACGTGGACAGCTAAAAATTACATCTAATACTAAGTAAGTAACTATAATACCTACCTACCACCACTATCTTATTGACAGGACATAGGAAAGGAGTCTCTATAACATTACCTAACTTATGTTCTCTAACCTCTCTTAGAAAATCAGCCCAAGCTAGTGCAAAGTTGCAAATAACAAAGATTAGGAGTGCCGAGCACCGGTCTAGAAGAATAACTATCACATAATACTTAACTTACCTGCATGTAAGCAGCAGCAGCATTCTTGCTATTTGGGAAAAAAATAATATTCGCAATTACACAGAACAAAACACACAATAGTAATATAATTAGCTACTCACCAAGCCCCACAACCACAACACCTAGCAGGTCCAGCAGGTCCTGCTTCTAGTCCAGGATGTCGGACCACCAGTGAGTCAGCTGGTTATGGGTGCGCGGCACCTCAGAGCAGCGAAACACTGCCAGGCACACCCTCGCCCACCGGCTGTGAGGCTCCTGGATACCATAGCTGGAACCAGGCCTGCCGACTGCTGCAAAGGTTAAGGGGAGGTGGCACTGCACGGAATAACTCTAGGGCAACCACCTCTACCTCCGAGAATAAGGTCCGGGCATGCACCCCTTCAGGGCGCTGTCTTCCATAAGGAAAGTGGCTCCTGGTCGCCCTACCCTTAGCAGTGGGTCTAGGGGTCAGGGCAGAAAAGAAACTGTAAAAGTAAAAAATAAAGTCAGGAGAAGAAGTAGGGAAGTAAAAATAAATAAAAAGCAAGAGAAAAACAGTACATAAAATGCAGTTAAAGTAGAAATAAAACGCAAAATATACACTTAGGAAGAGAGAAGGATAGGTAGTAAATAAAAAAACAGGCCCCAGAACCATAACAAAGAGCAGAAAACAAGATGGCCGTGCCCATTGGCGACCACGTGGTGAAGTTCATGCGATATTTCCCCCCGAACACGCAATCCGCATTGCCGAATGTCAAAAACATCTCGCAAGCATGTGCGAGCATGCGGTACAAGCAACTTTGCATTCTCGCGGAACTCCGCGTAGCGTTGCAGAGTTTTCTGACCACTTCACAGTGTTCCACATAGCGCAGCTACGCGAACTCCGCCCGGGCTTAGTTGGAAGTTGACATAGGCTGTTGCTGTCAGTGTGAAGTCATTGCGGGCGGATATTTCTTGCCGTGAAGAGGCCATTTGTGGTTGCGAGGAGCCCAAACATTGGCATTTTTACCTTGATTTCAGGAGGATGACACTCTCATGCCAGCCAAGGGTCCAGGATATAGGGGGCACCCCTTGGGGATCAGGACTCACTTCAGCAGAGGTTATTAGCGGGGCTTACATTGCTGCAGTTGGTGCTGGTCAGTTGCCCTTTGCAAGTATACCTCTGGAAACTTGTTGTGTCCCTGTAGCTCAAATAGGAGGTCAGCCAACTGACATTTGGAGTCACTGCTGGAGAGCCTGGGTTCAAGGCAAGCGGATCCGGTCTTCCTTGTTCAGACAGCTGGGCAATCCTTCTTGTTAATCTTCTACAGGACCAGGAGTGTTCTGAAGGGAGGTTCTAAAGGGGCTATTTGTATCTCCAACTTCAGCATGTGGCCCCCTTTGTCCAATCTCTTCCCTTTCCTGGGTTTTACTACAAACTGCCAGGGATAACAAAGGGTATATAGGCCTAGGAGTGAGCTTCAACTACCAGTGACAGGACAGGAGCACCATAGAAGACAGGAAGCAGGTGGGCAAACCCTGGGGCTACTCTTTGAAGCTCAGGAAGGCTACGTACAGCCGACAAGGATATCCTGGTCCGGAGGAGAACACTGTGCACCACACCCAAGGTTCTTTTGTTCCTGTGTCTTAAAGGAATACAGAAGAAATGCAGGAGAGTTATTCAGTCACGTGACCCTAGACACTGGCATAAAGGTACATTTTGTATAGGCAGAAAAAGGTCTACTTTCAAAAAGTGACATTTTTAAAACAGTAGCTTAAAATCTGATGTTACCATTAAAGAGTATTTTAAATTACAATTCATTTGGGTGGATGAAGCATTTCTATAACTGTTCTCACACTGAAGGTATCACTTATTAAGTGTAACAAGGTAACCCAGTGTTAGTCTATGGGAGAGATAACCTTATAACTGTGAAAAATAAACTCAGGAATTTTCACTGTCAGGACATGTAAAACATAAACATGCATTTCTTACTTTTGAACTTTCCACCTACCTTATGAGTGGTTAGCCCATACCTAAGGGGTGACTTATAAGTATTAAAAAGGAATAGTTAAGCTTGGCAAAAGGGTAAGTCTGCCAGGTCGAATTGGCAGTTTAAAGCCCTAAGAAATATCTTGTGGATCTACTTTAGATGGTGACATACTGGGTGTTGCTTCCTGCTATTAACTTACATTTTCAGGCCCTAGGCATGCATGTTGTACCATTTACTTGGGACTTATAAATACATTAGGTACAGCCCATTTTTAACACGTTTTAAGGGAAGAACACCAGCACTTTACCACTGGTTAGCTGGGGTAAAGCGCACTAAGTTCTAATACCAACAAAACATTTTCAGAAAAACAAGGGGTTAAGGTAAATGGTCTAGGGGAATACCATACCAAGGATGTCAGGTCTAAAAGTCTCTAATCATAGTGAGCCACAGTGTGTGACCTACTGCATTAACATAATGAGGTACATCAGATTGCAACTATGATTCAGAATTTTAAGAACCGACGTATCAGTAAATAGGTCTGTTCTTAAAATTCTTTACAGGTCACAAAATTCCTGGTCGCTAACTTTGACATGTGGCCCCTAATGTCCCAGTCACTGCACTTACTGTAACCATCCAAATCTGGGAGCTGGTGCTGAATTAAAGTTTCACAATGATTTTAAAATATCTAAATTTGTTGTAACATATGCATGCCTTTTCGATCCAGCATCCACTGAAAAACGTGAGATTGTAATTCTTAGTATCCCAAACTGTGGTTAAAGTGTTTACATCAGTCCTTTAGATATGCTTTTCATGTCCATCCATACTGCCTTATCAGGACTCTCCAAGATAAGAACAAACTCTTTCAAAATGTTCCTTCCACCTAGTTTTAGATTAAAAAACAATATCAACTGCTTGATTCCTCTTAGTGCCTTTGTGCTGTATGCTCCACTGCTCATGCTGCGTTTTCCCACAGTTCCCCTAGTGCTCTTCACCTGCTTCCTGCTCTGCAGCCTCCCTCCTCCCAAGCCCTATCAGCCCCTACTATTGTCTCTGCACTCCTCCCCTTCCCAGGCACTTATGGCAGCTGCATCATGGATGAGCAGAGCAGGCATGATGATATCATGTCAAAGGCAAGTCTACCTGCATATGTCCATGCCAGGACTGCACCCAGTACCTAGCTCCTGGTCCTCCACCTACCGACTGTTTACCCAGACAGAAATCACTATCACATTTTCCACATTCAAAGGGATGCTCCTCATCAGCCACTTGCTCACCAAACACACTGTGGAAATATGGAACACGCTGCATGATCGTGCACCAGACCTACTCCTCTTAACAAAAACCCAATCTCTGCACCGAACATCACCTCAGCAATACCTGCAGCTGCATGATCACCTGACAGGATCAGTAACACAAACTTAGAGGCAGCCTCACCATTCTTTTCTAGGATGTGGAATCCATTTTTATTTCGTGTTCCATTGTGTGACACTCAGTTGGAGCATGCCTGTAGAGGGTACACAGCTGCACCACTTCGACGGAAACCATGACCAGCTACACGGAGCACCTCACCTTCAAGTTATGAATCACTATCAACTTCATCCTTGTTGCAGGGATTCTGCAAAGTCACAGAACTACGTTTGAGATCATAGCACCTTAGTAGGCAGGGACTGAAACATCCTACCACCTGAGTACACAAGAGCCCGGGACCGACTAACTATAGTGTCTCACTTGCCCTCCTACTCACTAACAGAGGAACAAGTGATTAGACACCCCTGAACACAACCCACCCAGGATTTGTGGTTGCAGGACAAACCCTTTTGCTCTCACACTAGTACTAGTCAACAATAAGATCTGACAGAGACATGAGAAAAATTTAAAATGTTTATTTTAACTATCTTGCTCTAGTATGCAGTACACGTGCCCCAATAAGTAAGAAAATGCCTTAGACAAATATGGTCAGCATAGTAAGTAGACCATAAATCATAGAATGAGCTTTCATTATATAATACAGGGTAGCCTAACACCCTTCACTTCTACAGAAGCAAAGTGATTATATATCAAAAGATCTCTGGATATTAGCAGCGGACCCCGTCCCTTAGCATGCATAAATGAAAGTTCTATATCTTGGGTGCAGTGATGATCTCTTCCCTGGAAAGATACCTCTCCAAGTGTGTTGTTACCTATTCTGTGCATAGCTATATGACAAAGTACGTGTTCCTAAACAACAGCTGCATCTGTGTGTTTTATCTAGGTGCTGAGGCCTGACCGGAACAAAATAACAAGGGTTATTGTTGCTTGGCCTTGTCTACGGTATGCAGACTAAAGCCCAGGAAAAGACAGAATGTGAAAACAACAGCAGATTATGAAAGTATATTGTGGCTCAAAGCAAAATGCATTTGTATATTAATGTTGCGCAAAGCAGAGGGCAGGCTGCAACGTGCTCATGCTAACATAGGGAAAATGACAATGGGCCTGCACGGGACTATTAACATCCTGTGTGGGACTCTTGTATATAGACCGCCAGGAACCTGAACCAACTTTGCCAGTGACATCATAGAATTCATTGTGCCCCACATCATCAACTCCAGCAACTTCATCCCCTAGGAGAACTGAAACTTCACCTAGAGAACCTCACTGAACCCAACTTGGTCACCCTGCTGGAAAACCTCTGGAGCCTCGCTCTCAAACAATCTGTTACTGGACCCACCCACACCGCTGGACACCTCCTGGTCTAAATTTGTTCCTCCTTCAGAAACATCTCGGTTGACAAGCCATTGCTGAGACAGACCACTCCCTTGTCAGCTTCAGCATTTCTGTCCTGAACCTCAGAAGACCGATCAACAATGTACTGGCCCATCGCTGCTGCAAAACATCAAACATAATTACAGCCTGAAGGAAGACATCAAGAACTTCAGCTAGGTTACCACTTGTGTGGAATCACTGGCAACTAGCAACAAAACAGCGAGAACTAGAACTCAAGCCAGCTGGTACAAAGAAGAACTCAGGATGACGAAACAGCACTTCAAACTACTGGAGTGCAAGGAGGGAATAAGCCAAGATACCAAGAACAAGGACATCTTCAAATCCACCCTGAGATATTACCATCAACAAATGCGGAACACCAAGCGTACAGTACTCTCAGACCACATCGATGCCACCAACAATGGCTGCAAGGAAATCTTCGTCATCTTCAAAGATTTCATCGCGTCCACAGGCCCCTGCAGCAGCATCTCATTGCAAGACCTCAGCAACAAGATCTCTGCATTTTCTTTAAATAATATCACAGACATATACGGCAACTTTGTCTCTTGTGACACCAGTGCTCTTTGCTACCGGAGCTGCACGGAAGCGGACTCCAAGACCCAGGCTGCATTGAGGCCAGCAGCGGCTGGTGCAGGTACACGTGGTGAGGCAGTGGGTAGGTAAAGTGTACAGGCGACGGAATAGTGAAAATTAAATAAATGAATAAATCCTATTCTGTCGTCTGTCAACAACCCCCGCCCCACCCCACTGAGCTTACCTGCACCGGGCACAACTGACTGAGGCATTGTTGGAGGTTTTTATAGCCTGTTCCATGGGATGCACCTGGGCAAAGACTGGGCCAGGAGTGGGCCCATCTGTACCCATCAGAGCCCAGAAGAGACTGGACTGGACCACTCCTCTTGGCCCCAAGGTATTGTTTAATTCTTTCAGCCATCTGCCCCCAGCTTAACCTCTATTGAGTGTGAATTACGCTGTTAAGCTTGCTTGGTTACTTGACATACTGTGACTTTGTGAAGGCCTAGAGGGATGGTGAAGTTCAAATTAGACTGCAACATGGGGGTCCTCTAAAAAAAAAAAAGTTAGTACGCGTGAAGGCTACATTGAAAAGACAGTGGGTGCATTAATAATGAAATTCTCAATGTTGAAAGAAGCTATTCTCTTGCCCCTATCGATGATGGTGTATTGCATGAATCATGCTCTGCTTCCCCAAGTCAGATGGATGAGAAAGTTAATGTGGGTGAAGACACCCATGGTCTACAGGCACAAGCCCAGGGTGGCGAACATGATGTTGTGCCTATTAAAAGTGCTATTTCTCTAAATGAAGCATCCACCAAATCAGTCAAGCCCTCAAGTACCAAACAAAAATGAGGAGCCATTTGGAAACAAAGGAGCATCACAAACCAATCGAGCCCCTTGGGGAATATGACCGCAAACAGTTGTGGCCCTTTTATTGACTGCATGTAGGGTAAGTTGTGCCACTTGGTTAAGGTGATTGAAGCACTCCTGGACTCCAAGCAGCAAGGGTTTAATGATTGCCTGGAATATATCAAGGTGAAGTTATCTGACTTGATTTGAAGGCAGGATTCTGGATCTACTAAGCTGGACTGCTCGACAGCTGTTAATACCATACTAGCGCATTGTAGGAGACTAATTCACTCGTGGGAGGGTGGAAGAACCAGAACACTGGCCCTAGTGAAGGTGTTAGTGATATTTACTCAACTGCAACATATCTATTGCCAGCTCATAAGGTGCAAGGGCACTGTATTGGGGCATATATTGCACCTGGTAATGCTGTCATACCTAGCAGTCACTCTGGCCAGGCATTTGGCTCCCCCTCAAGGTATGAACTTCCACCAGTGGCTTGACCTTTTGGTATTGTGACTGCTGATGTACCAACCTTATGACCAGAGTCAGTTGAGACTAAAGAGGATCTAAACCACAAATCAATCCATTGAATCCATGGAAATGTATGGTGCCAGGACAAGTTATTCAATGAAGTGCTCATTGCAAGAAGGGTGGGCTGGGTGGGGAAGATGCGTAAAGAGTTTCTTGGTGATTGTGTCATCATTACTTTAAGAAACCCAAGAATAGCAGAGAAGATGATTAAGGCTCTTTCCCAAGGCCAGCATAAGCCTAGCAATGTCAAGTTACTGCCTCTTGGCTATTTTTATAGACCACTGTCGAATAATTAATGTAATTCATTCATCGAGGCGGGCCCTCTTATGCTAATTTAGCTCTGTTACAATTATAGAAAATTCACGTGCAGAATCGCTTTGCATCCCTGTAGATCTGTCTGATATTGATTGACTTAGTGCTGGTCAGACAAAAAATGAGTGTGCACCCAGGAAACTAGTCAGGGTCAAGGCCAGCATGTAAATGGATCCTGTATTAGGGTGGGTCCAGCAGGTTTTATCCCTCTACCCCCTCTCCTTTTTTTTTTTTTTTTTTTTTTTTTAAAACCTTTATTCAGTAAATCCGGAACACAGCTATTCAGCCGACAACCCGGAGGTTCGGCAGCTTAAGTTAAGCAACACAGAAAAGCGTTCGCACTGCACTGAAAGGAGAATCAGAAAAGGTTCAATTTTAAATAAACACAAACACAAACCAAACACTAGCAAGGCGATAAGCTTCGAATGCACATGATGGGTGCCCATCAGGGGGAGCTAGTCCCATTTCGTCCACCAGAAACAATGCTATAATGAGAGGAGGGAGGGGGAAAGCAGAGACTCATAAAAGGCAATCAATCATCAACAATAAATACATAGCCGGAAAGAATGTCAAGGGGAAAGTTGCTCCTCAGGCGGATCCGGATCAGGGGGCAGACATATGTCCCCCCTGTAGTGGTTCCATCGCCCCCATACTGCATGCCATTTCCGCGGGCGCCCTCTAGCACAATACACTGTCTTTTCCCTGAGCATGCTCCAATCCATATTTTCCTTCCACGCTGCCAGCGCAGGAGGCCCAGCAGAGCCCCACAGGCGCGTGATGTCCCGCTTAGCCACCATGTTCCCCAGGGTCACCTACTTTAAGAAACCCAAGAATAGCAGAGAAGATGATTAAGGCTCTTTCCCAAGGCCAGCATAAGCCTAGCAATGTCAAGTTACTGCCTCTTGGCTATTTTTATAGACCACTGTCGAATAATTAATGTAATTCATTCATCGAGGCGGGCCCTCTTATGCTAATTTAGCTCTGTTACAATTATACAAAATTCACGTGCAGAATCGCTTTGCATCCCTGTAGATCTGTCTGATATTGATTGACTTAGTGCTGGTCAGACAAAAAATGAGTGTGCCCCCAGGAAACTAGTCAGGGTCAAGGCCAGCATGTAAATGGATCCTGTATTAGGGTGGGTCCAGCAGGTTTTATCCCTCTACCCCCTCTCCTTTTTTTTTTTTTTTTTAAAACCTTTATTCAGTAAATCCGGAACACAGCTATTCAGCCGACAACCCGGAGGTTCGGCAGCTTAAGTTAAGCAACACAGAAAAGCGTTCGCACTGCACTGAAAGGAGAATCAGAAAAGGTTCAATTTTAAATAAACACAAACACAAACCAAACACTAGCAAGGCGATAAGCTTCGAATGCACATGATGGGTGCCCATCAGGGGGAGCTAGTCCCATTTCGTCCACCAGAAACAATGCTATAATGAGAGGAGGGAGGGGGAAAGCAGAGACTCATAAAAGGCAATCAATCATCAACAATAAATACATAGCCGGAAAGAATGTCAAGGGGAAAGTTGCTCCTCAGGCGGATCCGGATCAGGGGGCAGACATATGTCCCCCCTGTAGTGGTTCCATCGCCCCCATACTGCATGCCATTTCCGCGGGCGCCCTCTAGCACAATACACTGTCTTTTCCCTGAGCATGCTCCAATCCATATTTTCCTTCCACGCTGCCAGCGCAGGAGGCCCAGCAGAGCCCCACAGGCGCGCGATGTCCCGCTTAGCCACCATGTTCCCCAGGGTCACCCACTGAGTCTGTGCGTCATCAAGATCGGTAGGACCCCAGACGTTCAAGAGACAACATCGCGCCTCCAGCTGCATAACAATGCCCGTCACCTCCCCCATCACTCCATGAACTCGCCTCCAAAACTCCACGATCACGCCGCATTCCCAGATGATATGTAAGAAGGTACCCACCATGCCGCAGCCTTGCTTACATAAACCCTCCTCAGAGAAACCCATACGGACCAACCTAGGACCTGTCACGTAGACTCGATGGAGTATTTTAAGCTGCACCAGCCGCAGATGCGACGGAATCGCAACCTCCCTAGGAGAAGAAACTGCATATTGCCAATCTTCGTCATCCAGTTCGAGGCCATCCCTAGTCCATTGATCCCGCAACCCCCGAAGAAGGTCGGCCCGGACATTAATCAGCTTCTTATAGATGAGAGAGATCGCGCTCTCCGGCATATGGCCATCCAGAATTCTGTCCTCCAACGGAGAGGACGCAGGCACCTTCTCACCTTCCACGAGGACCGACCGCAAGGCGTGACGCACCTGGGCATAGCGGAAAAACTCAGTGCTCCCCAGCTCATACTCCTTCTGCAGCTCCTCAAAGGACTTCACCCTGCCCTGAGCCAGCAAGTCTCCGACCCTGGAGATACCGATCAAATCCCATTTCTCGAACCCTTTTGTATGCCAAAGCTTCCCCAGGATATCAGAATCAAACAACGGGGTAGCAAGGGTAAGCCTGCCCCCCCAACCCAGGGAGTCCGTCGCCAACTTCCACACCCGCACCGCCACCCCAGTGGGCCCCGTAAGGGACGACTCCAACGACTTTGAGTACAAAGCTCTGTGGTAATTACCGCCACGCAGTAACCACCGATCCATGGCATAGCCGGGGCTCAACGCCGAGCCATAGACACCATGATTAATCGCGCACAACTGGGTGGCCCAGTAGTATCTTCGAATGTCCGGAAGCGCAATACCACCGTCGTACCACGGGAGCGTCAGCTTAGCGATCGCTATGCGCGGCCGCCCGTCCCACAATAGCGAACGCTGGAGGCTCTCGACCTCTCGAAAGTAACTAGTCGGGACCCATTCAAGGGTATTCTGCAAGGCATAGAGGAAACGGGGAAGAGACATCATTTTAAACAACGCGGCGCGCCCGAGGAGGGAGAGCGGCAACCGCCGCCAGCCCGCCGCATCCCGCCGCAGACGCGCCAGGGGGGGGAGCAGATTCTTCTCATATCGCAAGATGGAGTCAGTGGAGATGTAAATCCCTAGATACCGGAAGCCCTGCTGGGCGATCTGGATCGAACAGTTTCGGGGGACAGGCGGAACATCGCCACACAAAACATACAGATATGACTTTCCCCAATTGATAACAAGGCCCGAGTTCCTACCAAAAGAAGTCAAGACGTCGCAAACCACAATGAGAGACTTCTGGGACGAGGCGAGGTATAATAGGATATCGTCGGCGTAAAGTGAGATACGGTCCTCGTGGTCGGGCGACCATCGAAGCCCACGTATACTCGGATGCCATCGTATCCACGCCGCCAGCGGTTCAAGAGCAAGGGCGAACAACAAAGGCGACAGGGGGCAACCCTGCCGGGTGCCCCTCCCAAGCTTGAACGGCCTGGACGCCCTCCCGTTTACCACAACACTAGCAAGGGGATCCTCGTAAAGCAACCTCACCCAGTCCACAAAACCAGGCCCGAAGCCGAACTTGGCTAGCACAGCCCACAGGTATGCCCACTCCACCGTATCAAACGCCATCGTGGCGTCAAGAGACGCCACAATAGCCGGCTCCCGCAACGTGCCCGCCCTAGCAATCACCCCATGGAGACGCCTAAGGTTTAATGCAGTGTTACGATGCGGAATGAAGCCCGATTGGTCCGGGTGGATCAAATCCTCAAGCACCCGGACCAAGCGGTTCGCCAGGATCTTAGCAAGGATTTTCGGCTCAGCGTTAAGAAGCGATATCGGCCAATAGGAACTACACTTGTCCCGAGGCTTACCGTCCTTATGTATCACCACTATGGTTGCCAGTCGTTGATCAAGCGGCAGAGACCCATTCACCCGCGCCTCCACGAACATGGCGCGCAGGTGAGGAGCGACCTTATCCGGACAAAGCTTGTACAATTCAATAGGCAAACCATTCGGACCGGAGGCCTTACCCGAGTTCAACGCCCGAATAGCACCCGCTACTTCATCAACCGTTATATCACCATCTAGGTCGTCCCTATCTACGTCAGAGAGGCAGGGCAGAGCAATATCACGCAAAAGGTCACACGAGTCCGCAATCGGCCTGTCCGAAACCGAGGTGTACACTACGCGGAAATAACCCGAGAAACGCTGGACTATACTTTCGGGGTCAGTAACAACCTCTCCCTCCTCCATCGTTAACTCCGGCACCACTCTATTGACCCGCTCTTTTTTGTCCAACCAAGCTAGCAGTTTCCCGGCCTTATCCCCAACATCATACAGACGGCCCTGCTGCTCCCTGCTAAGGGTCTTGGCAGCATTCTCCGCCAGATCCCTGTACTCCGATTGCTTCAAACTCAGATTATGCAGAGTGTCTCCTGTAACCTCCTCCTCCAGGGTTACCTCTAGAGCCGCGATATCATCCTCAATCTGTATCACCTCGGCGTCTTTCCGTCGCTTGGCGGCCACCACCAATGAGAGGGCCTCCCCTCTCAATACGGTCTTAAACACCTCCCACAGAGACACCGCTGAATCAACCGAATCCTGATTGTCCTGAAAATAGTGATCAACTGCCTTCAGCAATGCCCTGCGCGTCTTGGGGTCACGGAAGTACCAGGGGTTAATGGGAGCCACCCTGCCTCCTCCTACCTGGCCAATGTCGAAACGGACCCACACCGGCGAGTGGTCAGATATGCCACGTGCCATATGCCTAGCCTCAGAAACTAGCGAGGCATGCGCAGCCAGGGTGAGCAAGTAATCAATCCGGGAGAGACTACCATGCGCCCCGGAGTGAAAGGTATACTGACTCTGGGTGGGGTGCTGGAGTCTCCAGCAGTCCACCAAACCAAAAGTGTCTATGAAGTCAGGAAGCCACTTCTGAGCCCCCCCGGTATCCCTGGGCGGGTGCCTATCGAGCAGCCCAGAACCAACAGCATTAAAATCTCCCCCCACCACTAGCAGCCCCTCAGGGAGTTCCAACAAGGCCCTGCCCAGATCCGCAAAAGTGGAGGCCTGCAAGGCCGGACGAACGTACACAGAAACCAATACCAACATTCTACCCTCCCATCTCCCCGCCACAGCTACGAACCGCCCCCTATCGTCAACAATGGTGGAGTCAACCTCGAGTGGCAGTGAGGCTCGAACAAGTATGCCCGCCCTCCTGGAGCCCGATGAAAAGCCAGAGTGGGCAATGAATTTGTAACCCTTTCTATTAAGTGCATAACACATATTCCCTATCAGATGTGTCTCCTGCAATAGGGCAACATCAGGCGAGGTGCGCTTCAGGAATTGTAAGACGATCCGTCGCTTAATACGATCACCCAAGCCATTAACATTCCAGCTAATAATATTGAGGCCCCTACCCCCCATCCCCAAACACCAAGAGACCTCTACCCCCCCCGAAAAGCCACCACCAAACCAACCTGACAACCATTACTACGCCTTGTAAGAAAAACCCCCCCAACAACCACCCCAACATCCCAAATCCTCCCCCCTCCCTGCACCCCTGCGTCAGCATACAAAGCCCCCCCAACTTGCAGTGTGCCTGTCGCCCTATCAAAAACAAATCTACTAAAAGAACCCCGAGGGAGGAAAGAGCTCCGAACGGCCCTCCGCCACCCCCCCATTACTGCAGTTAGCCACAAGTCATTGTCCGGGGCAAAATCAAAACAACCTGACACCCGGGGCATCACTCCTGCTCAGCCCGGCCACTGTCCACTCCCGTGACACAGTCCCCGCCGGTCCGTCTCCGTGGCAGAGCGTCCAACCAATCTCCGGCCATTTCAGGCGAGTCGAAGAAGAAAGTCCGATCCTCATACACCACACGTAGTCTGGCAGGGAAAAGCATAGCGTACTTCAAATCCATCTCCCTAAGGCGTCTCTTAACCCCCAGGAAACACTGCCTTTGCTTCTGCACCATCTGGGTGAAGTCAGGATAGAAGCTCACAGAGGCGTTCTGAAAAGGAACCGGGCCCGTCACCCGCGACGCTTGCAGGATAGCATCCTGATCTCGAAAATGGAAGATCCGGGCGACAATCGGTCTCAGGGGAGCTCCCGCCTTAGGCCTCCCGCCAGGCACCCTGTGAGCCCGTTCTACGGCAAAAAACTTCCCAAGGCCCTTAGGCGCAAGATGGTTCACCACCAAGTCTTCAACGAGTAGGTCCACGGAGCGCTCTTCCGAGGATTCCGGGACTCCAGTAATGCGCACATTGTTGCGCCTGGCCCGACCTTCAAATTTCTCCAGCCGACGGGCGGAGAGGTCACTAGCAGTCCGCAGCTTCTCGACCTCCGCCTGCAGTCCCAAAACATCATCCGCAAGGCCAGTAGTCTTGAGGTCCAGGGAGTTGACCCGCTCATTGGTTTTGGCCAAATCCACGCGTATCAAGTTAACATCGACCAAAATCGTGTCCACTTTTTGTGCCAAGGCATCAAACTGTCGCCCGATCGATGTTTGCATCCCCTCAATAGCCCCCATGACATCCTGCAACGATAGCTCCGAGGTCGGGGACGAGTCAGCTTTCTGTACTTCCAGTGACTGTCCCGATCCACCAGGCGACCCCTTCTGCTGGGCATATCGATCTATATTGTTGGATTGGGTATAGCCTCCCCGCCTTGTAGCCTTGAGCTTCGGCTTGTCAGCCTCTGCTTTGGCCGACATTGCAGACTCGATGTAGGCAATTACGGAGAAACGTCCCTCACCCAGCTAAATGAGACAGGCCGGACCGTCACTCAACAACCAGGGTCGGGCGCAAGTCCTCCAGATGTCCGTGGATCCTCAGGAAGCACTCTCAGGCCGTAGCCAACAAAGGGCGAGAAAGTGAAAGTGAAAGTGCGGTGGTCTCCATCCGCCCGTTCACACCCCACAGGCCTGCTGTTGTTCAATTAGTGGCCGGGCATCTTGCCAACTCGAGTTCCTGGCATCCCTCGGTGGTAGGCCGCAATCTGCCGTCGTCCACAACTCCGGTCCCCGGCGGGCGATTTTAGCCCGGGCAGCGTCAATCGCCCCCACGATGACTCATCTGCAGGATACCGTGCATAAGAAACAGGATAAAGAATAGTTGACGGAGGGCGCGAGGGTCTCGGGAGCTCAAAGCTCACGCAGCCATCTTGGTCAAGCGCTAGGCTCCTCGCCCCGCCTCTCCTTTTGAAGATGGTGGTATAGATATTGCAGGGGAGAACACTGTCAGTGTTATAGACACTACCCATCAGGTGAAATTACTTTACTGGATTATTGCTGGACTAGCCAGTAATGTAGATGATGAAAATTGGGTCACTTTTGTTCAAAATTATGACATTGCATTCTTTCAAGAGACATGGGCTGCGGAAGCCGTTAGCCTGGATGGGTTTGTTACCCATATGGTTCCGGCAAACACTTACTTCTCTGGTATGGCAAGGGGAGACTTACTGGCATATTTTCGAGTAACCGCATAGTGCAAAATTGGTATCATATGCACTGGGAGTTTCTCATCTAAGGCCTTTTTATCTACTTCACCCATTGGCTTGAACATTGTTTCCATTAATTGTTGTCATGGGTGTTTTGGATAAAATTCCAGTGTTAATATCAATAGGTTGTTACATGTTATTTTCAGCCTTATTCTTGAATTTGCATACTTGCACTTGGGGTTTAAAATTGTGGTTGGTGGTGATTTTAATATTAAACTAGGACCCATGCAGCAAGACAATGTTTCAACCATCTTTGATAAGGTTAGCTTACGAGGGGCATCCCAATGTTTGAATCAAAAAGCTAAAGCTCTCCTTAATTTTATTGATATGGTAGACCTCATAAATGCTTGGGAAGCAGTGGATCCATTTAATTCCTTTAATGCTGCCTAAGGGGGGTTATGGATCAATTATTGGCTATATCTTTGTACCCAGAGTCCTAAAGGGATGGTGTCAAGGGGTGGAACAGATGAAACTTTATTAAGTGATCATAGCCCCCTGTGGTTGGAATTAAGTATCCATAAGGGGGAAAGTGGCTCTAACGATATGTCTATGCCAGTCTTAGCAATTTAGTCACAAGGACTCCATCTGACTTGGAGAAATGCCAATTTGGAACCCCTTATAACAAACTTGTGTGCTACCAGTCAAGGCCCAAGAAGGTAAGATCGGTGGGGTGGTGGGGCTCGGTGATTCCGACAGACGCTGACGGAAATTCATTATTTATTTAATTTTCTCTTGTCATTGTCTGTTGAAATCCCCCCACCCAGCCTCACCGCCCCACTGCTCTTACCTGCATGGGCCGCAGCATGTACAAATCACCTTGACATGCTGAATAACTGTTTTTCCCCTTTAAGTGACCATCGGGCTGTGGCTAATCAATTTGTCTAACTGCGGCTCAAGTTCTGTAGTCTACTTATGAAAATAATGAGATCAGATAATATGAGGCAAAATGGTTTAAACCATATTGTAGAAATGCAATGAGACACCTACATGAGGCCCTAAAGGAGACACCAAGGGATAGTTGTAAGGTCCAACAGCACAGATCTGAGTATAATGTTGCCCTATGAGATAGGTGCAAGAAGATCCAAATGAAATCTAGGGGAGGCTGGTTCTGGCCTGTAGGCAGACAGGCTCTATGGACTTTTGGAAGGTACTTAATGATAAAGGCATTTTAGTCTCCAATGATAGCTCTGTTACTACCTCTACTAGTCCAGAGGTTTGGGTCAACCACTTCAGTGTTTTATATGGCTCTGGTATGCCCACAGAGACCACTGAGATAGAGGTGGTTTTTCCTCTATCTAAGGAGTTCCCACTAGAAGAGATTTGGGAGACTATTATGAAGTCTCCATCTATTAATTAAGGCCCCAACACCTGCCGGGTCTCTATTGATTTATACAAATCCTTACTGCAACTTTGGGCCCCATTGCTATGTAATTGCTATAATGCCTTCCACAAATCAGGTCTCAAAGGTTCATGGCACACTGCCTCTATCGTCCCCTAAAAAGGGAGATCCTCAGTTTCCATGCTGCTATCAGCCATATCCCTGCTGGACTCTGCTGTGAAGATTGCAGGGAGGGATATGCTAGAGTGCCTTTTGTTATGGGTTAAGTACTCAAACACAATGTTGGAGGTGCAGTATGGTTTTTTGGAGAGGGTTGGCACAGTGAAGCATTGCCTGCACTTACCTGAAAGCAGGCATCCCATCACCTAGCAGGGCTCCATCTTCCTGGCCTTTACAGGCCTGTCTTGTGCCATTGACAGCATTGTAAGATCCAACTTATAGACCATATTAACTGATTTGGGGGTGGATATAGCGCTTGTTGTTTTTTTGCAGGCCTTGCATTATGTCTATTTGGCTTCTGCTAGGTTTAGCCCTGCAGGTGAGTCCACTGTTAGTTTTAGACTGGGAAAAGTTATGCACCAGGGCTGTTTCCTGGCCCCAATTTTACTTTTATTGTATATTAATAGCCTTGGCCCTTTTTGCTAGCTCTGCGGGTGTCCCTCAATTTGGCAAGAAAAAGTTACCAGCACTACTCTTCCTGGATGATGTTGGTTTACGTGGGAGAATCTTTAGTGCGCTAACCATCCTGTTTCAGGAGTTTGTAGCTTTATGGCATCTCTGAGACTTATTACTAATTGCTCTAAAACCTTTACCGTGTTCTGTGGCCCCAAGTTTCATAAAATGAAGAGCATATATCTCCAGGGACATCCTGTTGCTTCTACTGAGATTTTCTTTTTCTAAGGTGTGCTGTTTTACGCTAGAGGGAATTTGGGTCCCTGTAAGCTCAAAGTTTGTCCTAGGGTTGCTAGTGTGGATGGGTACATCTATAACTTAGCTTCACACATTGGAATAAAGTCAATGGCCCCTTTGTTGGAGGTCTTTAAGATTAAATGCCTCCCCATCCTTACACATGGAGCTGGCATCTGGGGCTATTTGAATACTATTTTCCTCCAGGATGAAGAGAATAGGGTTTGTGGCGTCTTCTGGGAGTGTCCTCGGGCAGTTCAACTTTTATAGCACACCGAGAGCTTGGGGTTGAGTATATGGAGGACAGTATCAAATTAGCCCCCCTTTTGCTGGGGTGCGCAGTCTGGGCAAACCTGCACACTGGCCTCAGCAAGCAGGGGATCCTTGACTATCTCTCATGTGATAGAGGCTTGAAAATTTCCTGGGTCCAATACATTTAGAGAGTAATGTTTAATATGTTGAGGCCTGATCTTTTCTCTTATTCCTCTGCCATCTCTAAGTCTGACATACTTTGAGTCAAAAAGTCATTTCAAACTATGATACAACCACCTAGAGAGGATATAAATACCTTAAAGACTTCTGTTAGGGTTTATGTGAAGCTCCAAACTTAATGGAGCCTTACTCAGCATGGGTCGATAGCACCTGGGATAGATTCAGATTTGGCATCTGTGGGTTTCCTTAGACCAAACTGATCCCCGCATCCTGCTCTATTTTACTGTCTTTTGTCAGTTTTACAATGTTTATACTAAGATGTTTGGAATCCTTTTAATAAGAAGGAGTGGCATTAGAAGATATAGCAATGCTTTGGCTTATTTGCAACAGTTACATTCTCCCACTCTCAGTATTAGCATTTGCTCTTTTTAAAGTGTGTCATTGCTAAAAAGAAATTGATGCTGTTCTAGTCATAAGCATTTTTAGTTGCATAGGGTCACTTTATCAGATGCCCACCTTAGGCTAGATCCTTAGATGGGTTTGCCAAAATTCTAGGAACTTTACAAGATATTAACCCTGGTTATTTTACAAATGAGTTTTAGTTAATCTGCGCTTGTTATCTTTTATTTTCTAAGAAGATTTTATTTACTATTGACCCTTTATGGCTGCTTTTGCCACCGAAATAAAGTTTTGATATGATACGACCCTCAAAAGGACATCATTGACCTACTACCTGCAAGGAAGGTGGCAGGGTGTATGATGCTGCACCAACTACTAGCGTTTGTCACAATCAATTCAAACAATGCTTTGTGTGATACCTAACGAACAATGCCCACCTCCCGAAACCTGCCACAGAGTAAGGTTTCAAATACATCAAGAAAACACACAAGATGAGAGAGGCATCGTTATAGAGAAAAAGTTCATCGGGTTCAAATCCCATTGATGATGGAAGACGGTGATGACAGAAAAGGCCAGTCTTTCAACTAGTTGATTCTGTAGATTCTTTTATTCACAATTAAATACACAGCAGCCAACGCATTTCACCATTGCAGGCTTCTTCAGGGCTGCAATTCACAATACAGACATAAACAACATACTATTAAAAATAGTTTCAAAATATCGTTTGCAAAACTATGAGTGACACAACAAAACATTACCGTATGTAAAGTGCAAATGTGTAAGACAACCAAGGCAACATCATCAGTGCAAGAGTCAAACATTGTGTCCATTAAAATATGTACATTTTGGTTATACAGTCTATATACATTGATATGTTAGACAGGAATATCACCACCCTCGGTGACCTTGTTTTTTTTTCTTTTACAAAAAGGGGGAATAATTGCACGTAGTACGGCATATATTGAACATACATGTTATGTCCACTTAGGACCAAGAAATGGCTCACCAAGGAAGGAAAGAATGGAGGGAATAGAATGAAAAAATTCTCATTGTATACCCAAGGTCCATGCAAACTTTGCGAAGCAGGAGGAGAAAAAGAGAGGAATAGAATGTGAAAATTAAACAAGAAAAAAGAAAACATTGGGGCATATCAACAACAACCGACGATAATTATCGCTGAGCGCACTTAGCGCTCGGATAATTATCGCCGGCTAGCACCGATTTTTATCGCTGAGATAGCGTGCTATTAGCAACGCTTATCTCATCAGCGATAAAAATCCTAGCGCTAACTGGCTAACGTGAGCTTGTCGCTGCAAACCCAGTGATAATCTCATGTTAGCTTGTTGATAGGGACTCACAAACTTAGCCATGATATCCTCCTTCCATAGGATATCATGGCTAAGTCAGTCCTGAAGCAGGTGTTAGCAAAGTAGCGATAACAGGTGTTAACGCTACTTTTCCTGACGCTATGCTTCATAGCGTTAGGCTTACTGATAGGAGAAATGTCGCTTAGCGACATTTCTCCTGTCATGCCAGGTCAGGAACGCCCACTTTGCATCTCATTAGAGATGCAAAGCTGGGCGTTAGGAATACTGACGCTAAAGCAAGGTTTCACGCGTTAACGTGGCATTGCTGATTAGGCGATAAAATTATCGCCGCTTTTCGGCCGAAAACGGCCGCAAAAGCGGCGATAATTTTTTATCACCTGCTTGTTGATATGCCCCTTAGATGTTATAAATTGAGAGAGGAAGAGGCAAAAGAAACCCAGAACACTAACAAGAAAACAAGTGGAGAAAACTAAACCCGTCAATCAACGGAATTAAATACACCCACATCTTTACTGCGTCAAAAGTATCATTCATAGATCGTATTTAGGTCAGACAGTACATTACCCACCAAGTAATTTTGTTCACACTATTAAGAAAGAGGTCCTAAAAGTGATGGCCCAATTTGGTCGGCACTTTTTAAACTTGTTAAATTTCGTTCATTGAGTCTAAGAAATGTAGGACTGGGCACAAAACCGATAACCGTTTAAGTACCAATTGTAGAGACATGAGTCAAGCATGCACTCACTCTCATAAAGAAAATAAAGAACACAATGTACCTTAGAAAAGTGTTTCCAATGTATATTAGTCCGTAATAACTTATCCCCTTCAGGGACATGGGTGTATTGCGCTCAGTCGCCAGCCTCTGGTCAATATTTACCAGTGCTTAATTTGTAAAATATGAAGTCCAGGTGCTCAAATGTTTGTTGGAGGCCACACCTACTTTCCCTGGCTCCACCCACTTCCCCCACTAGCTCCACCCACTTCATCTATTGGCTTCACCCACATCCTCAACTGGCCCTGCTTAAAGTCAGATGTAATACACCGAGGGTCCAGGTGATCAAGCTCACTCTATTGTCAAAGCAGAACTCTTTAACAGTGCCAGTGAACCGGTGTGGGGACAAGTTCAGTTTACACCAATCATAACATACAGAAGGAGGGTCTGATGAAACTGGGACTGGCTCACGCTCAATTTATAGTCAATGTAAATCTGTGGAGAGGGTGCAACAGTCTGAGCATTTGATTATCCCTGCCTGCCCCTATTTTTCCATTGCATCTGGTGTTGGGTTTGGGTGGGTGTTTAATCCTGCGTTCGCTTCATTCCCGTTTTCGCAATGTTTGTTGCAGGACAGGTCCACTGACTAACCCCCACAGGAGAGAAGACCAGCCCATGTGCACATTGGCCTATATAGAATATCTACTCAAGCGAGTTAAGCACAATATAGGTACACCTTTCTCAGACCTCATCACCGACTCATTTTGCTTATGTTTAATGGTACTAGTCCATAAAAACTCTTCATAAGAGCACTAGCTGAGCTGGTCCGGCCCAGCCCTGGGTAAAACCCACAATCAAATCTCAGGGGCAGAAAGACTGTTTGCCCCATTCTGGGGTGGAGGCTCAGCCGATACCTGGGCGGGACACCCCAAACCCTAATCTTTTTTTATTATTTGGTGTCTGGCAGGGTTTCGTACCCTCTGTCCCCCAGACTGGGAGTCTGTCCTATCTTTGTATTTGTAGAGTTCTCCTTCCCAACTGTGGATTCTCCTCAGTCGTAAGCATAGTATTAACTCCTAGTTTGTGAATGCCAAAAAAAAGTAAACTTACACAGAAGTGTAAGTTTACCGCTGTGAATCAGGCCTCCTGAGCCTAATCTCTACCCCACCCGCATCAATCATACGATACGTAAAATATTCAGCAAGGCATTTTGTAGATAAAGACTGAACAATCGGTCTCTTCGTTTTCCATAGCTACCATGAGGTGCCTTCTCCATACAGCTTCTACATATCTCTTTCCTTATTCATCCTTCTACAGGTCAGAAAACCCAACAGGTAGCGGTGAAAGTGTGCTGCATGCTAATGACTTAAAAACGATCATTTTGCATTTCTACAGGTATTTACCTTAAACAGGAGGTAATCAACTGCTAACATCTCAGCCCACACACTAAAACTGTAGTAGCTAGGTAACAGACGTACACAGACGTACATCAGGCAGTTGATCAAGAAATAAACAGAAAGACTGACAAATAGATCGAGATATAAAGACAAAAATAAAATAGATTGATTAACAGATATATAAGAGAATATGTATGTCTCATGTTTTAAACTAGCACTCTATTTGCATTCATTGACAGTCAGTCGTCATTAGAATTCACTGATGTTTTTTACTTAGACTAGATTGTTTCAGGGATAAATAAACCCTTTTAAGAGCAGTGAAACCTATTTACCCACTGTGTTTCAGAGAACATAAAAACTGACAATCGGAGTCACCAGTATCACATATCGGACTAACTATACAATACTGTATCCCTCCTGGAGGTAATCATCCTGAAACAAGTTATTAGAAGAAGCCTGTGAACTTTCCATGAAGGCTGAGTTATTTGGTATGTTGCCAAAGTTTCTGATTGAAGTGTTTTAGTACATTCCAGTTTTTCAGTCTGTTTTAAAAGGGTATTTCAATTAATATTTGCCCCCATCTCCATATGTCACCCTACCCCGATCCTTATCGCATTGCTTTCCTTTCCTTTCCAGCTTCCGCTCCTTTCCCTTTCACCCTCCCTCACCTCCCACTTACTAATCACATCTGTGTATGTTATTCTCTTCTCTCCTTTCTCATCTCTATCTACTTCACTCTTAACACATTCCCTCCGGCCTTCACTATCACTGCCTTCCATGTCAACAAAAGATACCCTGTCCTTACCTTGACCTTGCTTTTGTCACTGGTAAACTCGACTTCAATCTCTTCCTACTACTACCATTAGATCTATCCTTCTCCCTTGTATGTGTCCGTCCATTGACTCTCAATCATTACCCCCTCACACACTACTTTATGATTGGGATGAGGAGAGCCGTATGAGGGTGTAATGCTACGTGGTGGGATGTTATCAAGCGGCAAAAGTACCGAAAATGAAACTAACAATAAAATGAAAGAAAATTAATAATGCATAAATAAATATACATGACCTGAAAATTGCAGGCTGAACATTTTGCGCCTGCTAATCACCACTAGCCTGCAGTTATTTAGCAAACCTGCAAATTGCATCCAATTTCGAGTTGCACCTCCCTGAAATTATAATTATGTGCAATTTACACATGGGAATGCACAAACCTCACTTTACACCTGTGATTTGTGGCACGTTTATCATTCACAAACTGCGGAGCTAACCTATTGCATTTGGCTCAAATTGCACTTTGTTTTTAATCCTGATTTAGGCAAGATTACCTCCCAATCTGTCACCAATGCAGGGTGTATTTGAGCACAAAAACTGATTTGCAATGTGTGGGAGAAACTTTTCTTTTTAAAATGACATAAGACACAGTGGTGTTTAACAAATACTGTCAGAAGGAGTCCACGAGTTTAACGCTCTCTGCTGACATCTGCGAATGGTCATGAGTATGGATTTTACAAGTACTTCTATGAAGGTAATTTAGTGATGAAAGAACACCTTCTTGAGAGTACACATTCTGCGCAACGGAATTCTGACCTATATTAAGCTTATTTTCAAAGAACGTGAGCTACGGAAACCCAGCAAAGTCAGTGCGTCATGTATGCCCACAGACATTTCATATGTTAGTGGCATCCTTGATTTTAAACTGCACCAACAAACCCTAGGTGTCTCGTTATTTTCTGGTGAGCCCTTGGCTATCAAGTATTTTTGTTTCGTGATCTACTTGGAGTCGATCTCCAATTTTCCAACTCAACAGTTACCATCCACTGCCTTTCTCCGTCAAATTTGACATTTGCCCCTCTTCCTGCTTTTAGCTCCATCTTTTCACCCTCGAGCCCCTTTACCACCTTTACACTGCATACCCACCTCCTCCTTGGATTTCTTTCCCTGTGAGATAACTGCTCTCCTCCTCTAGCTTTTGTTTCATGCAAACAATAATTATGTTACCCACAACGTGTTCCATGCTCTGTAGTCGGCAGCACAGTAAATATTGTACGTAGGGAAAAATGTATTTCCAATACCCTTAAATGATATAATCCTACAACTAAATGGAGCACTGCAATTGCGAACACACAGACAGCAAAGATACAAACATAGGAGTGAAAAGCAAAATCGGACTGGAAGGCTGTGTTAAGAAAGTGGGTGTAACGCGACAGCGAGCGGGTAAACAATGGGACTTTTTACAAATTATTTGAATACCAGTGGGAAAAAAAAAACCTGTGAGAAATATGTGGTGTAAAACCAGACATTCTGACATGTGGTGGGCACAGTTTTTACAACTGTATCAGGGGTTAAGGCCAGGGCAAGGCCCTGCCAGCCTCCTGACCTGATTAGTGCTCAGGCCGCACATGGTCCCCCGCCCGGATTATAATGAACCGAGTCCGAGGCCCGAGCAGTCGGCGACGGGCGGGGCACCATGTGAGCCTGAGCACTAGTCAGGTCAGGAGGCTGGAAGAGCAGAGCCATGCCCTTAACCCAGGCAGGGGCGTAACAAACACCCCCGCAGCCCCCGCGGTGCGGGGGGGCCCCCACTCTTCAGTAAATGAAGGGGGCCCCCTCAGCTCTTCGGTAGAGAGCTGTGAGAGTGAGGCTTGCTCTAAATAAAGCCTCTCTCTCTAAATAAAGCAGCCTGCACGGAGCTCCTGCGCTGACCCAGGACAGAAGAGAAACAATGTAACAAGTTACATTGTTTCTCTTCAGTCAGAGCCACCAGCCAGTCCCGGAACAAGGATGGGGGTGGGGGCCCCAGAGAGAGCAGGAGGCAGCAGAGCATTCCCCACAGGGCACTGCCTTTGAGAAGGGAGAGGACAAGGATGGGGGTGGGGGCCCCAGAGACAGCAGGCAGGAGGCAGCACAGAGGAGAGCTGACAGGGGTATGGATGGGGGTGGGGGCCCCAGAGACAGCATTCACCACAGGGCACTGCTCCTCTGAGGCAGCACAGAGCTGACTTCAGCCAGCAAGTTTGCAGCTCCAGAAACAGGATCTGCTGGGACACATCAGAAGGTGAGAGTTAGAGCTATTGATGTAATGGACAATGTATTTGACCTATGCGTTTTCTGTTTGGAGTGGAGGGAATGTGTGTGGTGTCAATTGGACATATATGGTTTGGATTGGAATTGTTGGTTGTGGAATTGTGTTGCGTGGATTGGATCTGTGTAGTGAAATAATGTGGCATGGTGTGCAGTGCAATTATGTGGTATTGAGTGGAGTGGGATTGTGTGTCTTGGAGTGGGATTATCTGGAATGGTATTTTGTGTTGTGGAGTGGTATGTAGTGGAGTTTCCTTATGTGGTGTGCTGTTAAATATTATAGCATGATGTGGAATTTGTGGTGTAGATTGGATGTATGTGGTGTGTTGTGCATTTGTGGTGTTAGTCTGAATGATGTAGTTTGTTGTGAATTATGTGGTGTGGAATGGAAATGTGTAGAGTTGAATTGTGTGACGTGGAAGTTGCGGTGTTGAGGTAAATTATGTTGAGTGGTATTATGAGGTATGGTGTGAAGTGTAGCTATGTGGAGTGTTGCTATGTGGCATAGACTGGATTTATGTGGAGTGTATGTATGGAGTAGAGCATAATTATGTGGAGGTTAATTATGTGGAGCTGAGTGGTATTATGTGGAGTGTTATTATGCTGTGTGATAAATTGTGTGGGGATGAATTGTGGAATTGTGTGACGTGTGGAATTATGTGGCATGGTGTGGTGTATAATTATGCGCAGTGGAATTATGCAACATGTTGCAGAGTTGTATTTTGTGGAGGGTAATTATGTGTTTTAGAGTTGAGTGTAAATATGTTGTGTGGAGTGTAATTATGTGGTTGGGAGTGGTATTAAGTTGTGTGGAATGTGATTCTGTGATGTGGAATTATGTGGTATGGAGTGAAGTGGAAATATGTGTATTTTTTGGATTATAATTATGTGGTATGGAATGTTGTAGGGTTAAATTATTTATAGTTGAATTGTGCAGTGTGGATTTATAAGCAGGGGCGTAAAACAGGCCCCAGGGGCGTAACACAGGCCCCCACAGCTCCCGTGTTGCGGGGGGGCCCCAGCGCTCCAGAGGCCCCCTCAGCGGTGCCAGCAAGCACCACAAATCCGTGACTGTCTGGGATAGGTAATTAATTAATATAGGTAGGTTATGTAACTTACGCTTGCTCTAGACTTTTCTTTATAAATTAAATGGTAACATTTAAAAAATGGTAATGGTGCACACTGCGCAGCATGCAGATGTCTCCGTCGCCGCGTCTGCGCGGTCTTACTCTTCCCCCTTAGGGTGGGGCTGGTGACCAATTGTCATGCGCATTGCTGACTGGTGAAGCGAGGAGGCATCCCAGAGGCCAGAGTGGAGACAATTGAGAGGTAACGTGCGGCGGCGACTATCTGCCATAATTTAATTATTTCTCTGGCTTGCCTTGTTTGCCCTGTCTTCTGCGGCTCGCGCAGGTGAGTCTGTCTGTTCGCCCATTCTATACCACCCCCTCGCAGACAAGTGCACCCCACCCAAAATTAATTGCAACAACCACTTGTGTGCGTAAGGTCTCCAGTTTAGTGTGAAGGCATTTAGTAAAAGAAAGACGCCTTTGGTACATGAAGGTTGTTTGGAAAATATGGGGGGGGGTTGTTATGTTACACATTAAAGATTAAAAGTGCCTGCCATCAGTTTCACCTGCGATTTATATTGATTTGCGGATTTTACAGGAAACACAAAAATCGTCATTGAAGTTTGTGGGCGCAAGAATATATACCCTTCACCTATGAATTTACACCTTAGTCTGTGACTTTGGGAGAAGTTTCCTGGTTTCGCCCGACTTTGTCAAGGCAAAGTGATACCCACTTCCCCCCAAAACTGACCCGATTTCTTGTCGCTGATTTCTAGTTGTCAAGTGATTTTGGTTCTGAAGGGGCAGGTCCAGCTGAACTGGACATCAGGGTGTGAGTGGGGCAGAGAGGGAGAGGATTGGGGCTGTGGTGGCAGTGGTGCTACATAAATTGCAGTTTGCAGATAAAATGGTTTCTAGCTGAGACAGTTAAAAGTTACTAAAATACAGCAACATGCATTGCTGCACAGTCGAATGTCCTTCGCTAAAATTGACAGGCCATCTTTCAGTTACTCTTTGTTGTTTGGTTGTTAAACTGAGACTGAGGTGAAACATTTGCCAAACAGTCTTAAAAGGTGCAAAAATTACAAAAAATTAAGTATAAGTATCACAAAATGTGCGGCATTAGACCGCATAATTTGCCTTTTCCTGCTGCATAATTGAGTACCTGCAGCATAATTCTCATGGCACTGCATACCATGTACTTCCCCTCTTTTTAGTGCTGTCGCAAACAGCCACCAATCCTACCCCATTGATATGAAAGGAAAAAAATAACATTTACAGCCTTTCTATGTTACGAAGCCTGTTCTACCAGAGGTTGCACTTGACTTTCGTGGAAGCAGGCACCAGCGTGTGTAACTCTCTTCTCTTTCTGGACTTTTTTTTTAACACCAGCACAACCTACTTCACTTGCGACCTTTGAACTGTGGGGCGCTCCATGCACTTTCCCGCCCTGAAGCCGTCGTACTCCACTCAGTAGCAGTAAAAGGATCAATGTTTCTGGTCCATAAATGGCTCCAAATCCCTGACTCTGTGGGTGTGACAAGATCACCCAGCATCCTGCCCCAAACACCTGCCAGCCCACAGACCTCTCCAGGCAGAGAAACCTGCCAGCCCCACAGACATCTCCGGCCACAGAAACCTGCCAGCCCCACAGACCTCTCCGGGCACAGAAACCTGTAAGCCCCACAGACCTCTCCGGGCACAGAAACCTGCCAGACTCACAGACCTCCCCAAGCAGAGCAACCAGCCAGCCCCACAGACCTCCCCAGGCACAGAGACCTGCCAGTCCCACAGACCTCTCCGGGCACAGGAACCTGCCAGCCCCACTGACCTCTCCAGGCACAGAATCTGTCATCCCCACAGACCACTCCAGGCAGAGAAACCTGCCAGCCCCACAGACCTCCCCAAACAAGGAAGCCTGCCAGCTTCACAGACGTCCCCAAGCACAGAAACCTGCCAGTCCCACAGAACTCAAGCAGAGAAACATGCCAGTCCCACAGACCTCCCCAGGCGGAGAATCCTGCCAGTCCCACATACCTCTACAGGCATAGAATCCTGCCAGACCCACATACCTCCCCGGGCAGAGAAACCTGCCAGCCCCACTGACCTCTCCAGGCACAGAATCTGCCATCCCCACAGACCACTCCAGGCAGAGAAACCTGCCAGCACCATAGACCTCCCCGGAGACAGAATCCAGCCAGTCCCACAGATCTCCCCAGGCACAGAAACTTGCTAGCCCCACAGACCTCCCCGGGCACAGAAACCTGCCAGTCTCACAGACCTCCCCAGGCATAGAAACCTGCCAGCCCCACAGACCTCCCCAAGCACAGAAACCTGCCAGTCCCACAGACATCCCCAAGCACAGACACCTGCCAGTCCCACAGACCTCCACAGGCACAGAATCAGCCAGCCCCACAGACCTCCCCCAGCACAGAAACCTGGCAGTCCCACAGACCTCCACAGGCACAGAATCTGCCAGCCCCACAGACCTCACCAAGCATAGAAACCTGCCAGCCCCCACAGACCTCCCCAGGCACAGAAACCTGCAGCCCCACAGACCTCACCTAGCACAGAAACCTGCCAGCCCCACAGACCTCCCCAAGCACAGAATCCTGCCAGCCCCACAGACCTCCCCAGGCAGAGAAACCTGCCAGTCCCACAGACCTCCCCAGGCAGAGAAACCTGCCAGTGCCATAGACCTCCCCATGCACCAAAAACAGCCAGTCCCACAGACCTCCCCAGGCACAGAAACCTGTTAGCCCCACAGACCTCCCAGGGTACAGAAACCTGCCAGTCCCACAGACCTCCCCCGGCACAGAAACCTGCCAGCCCCAGAGACCTCCCCGAGCACAGAAACCTGCCAGTCCCACAGACCTCCACAGGCACAGAATCTGCCATCTCCACAGACCACTCCAGGCAGAGAAACCTGCCAGCCCCACAGACCTCCCCAAGCACAGAATCTTGCCAGCCCCACAGACCTCCCCAGGCAGAGAAACCTGCCAGTCCCACAGACCCCCACAGGCAGAGAAACCTGCCAGCCACACAGACCTCCCCAGGCACAGAATCCTGCCAGTCCCACAGACCTCCCCGCGCACAGAAACCTGCCAGTTCCATTGACCTCCCCGGGCACAGAAACCTGCCAGCCCCACAGACCTCCCCGGACACAGACACCTGCCAGCCCCACAGACCTCCCCAGGCAGAGAAATCTGCTAGACCCACAGACCTCCCCAGGCAGAGAAACCTGCCAGTCCCACAGACCTCCCCGGGCACAGACACCTGCCAGCCCCAGAGACCTCCCCGAGCACAGAAACCTGCCAGTCCCACAGACCTCCACAGGCACAGAATCTGCCATCTCCACAGACCACTCCAGGCAGAGAAACCTGCCAGCCCCACAGACCTCCCCAAGCACAGAATCTTGCCAGCCCCACAGACCTCCCCAGGCAGAGAAACCTGCCAGTCCCACAGACCCCCACAGGCAGAGAAACCTGCCAGCCACACAGACCTCCCCAGGCACAGAATCCTGCCAGTCCCACAGACCTCTCCAAGCACAGAAACCTGCCAGTTCCATTGACCTCCCCGGGCACAGAAACCTGCCAGCTCCACAGCATCCCCGGGCACAGAAACCTGCCAGCCCCACAGACCTCCCCAGGCAGAGAAACCTGCCAGTCCCACAGACCTCCACAGGCAGAGAAACCTGCCAGTCCCACAGACCTCCCCAGGCAGAGAAACCTGCTAGACCCACAGACCTCCCCGGGCAGAGAAACCTGCCAGTCCCACAGACCTCTCCGGGCACAGAAACCTGCCAGTCCCACAGACCTCTATGGGCACAGATACCTGCCAGTCCCACAAACCTCCCCGGGCACAGAATCCTGCCAGTCTCACAGACCTCTCTGGGCACAGAAACCTGCCAGTTCAAAGACCTCCCCAGGCAGAGAAACCTGCCAGACCCCACAGACCTCCCCGGGCACAGAAACCAGCCAGTCCCACTGACCTCCCCAAGCACAGAATCCTGCCAGTCCCACTGACCTCTCCAGGCAGAGAAACCTGTTAGCCCCACAGACCTCCCAGGGCACAGAAACCTGCCAGTCCCACTGACCTCCCCAGGCACAGAAACCTGTTAGCCCCACAGACCTCCCAGGGCACAGAAACCTGCCAGTCCCACAGACCTCCCCGGGCACACAAACCTACAAGCCCCACAGGCCACACCAAGCAGAAAAACCTGCCAGCCCCACAGACATCCCCAAGCACAGACACCTGCCAGTCCCACAGACCTCCACAGGCACAGAATCTGCCAGCCCCACAGACCTCCCCCAGCACAGAAACCTGGCAGTCCCACAGACCTCCACAGGCACAGAATCTGCCAGCCCCACAGACCTCACCAAGCATAGAAACCTGCCAGCCCCACAGACCTCCCCAGGCACAGAAACCTGCAGCCCCACAGACCTCACCTAGCACAGAAACCTGCCAGCCCCACAGACCTCTCCAGGCAGAGAATCCTGCCAGCCCCACAGACCTCCCCAAGCACAGAATCCTGCCAGCCCAACAGAACTCCCCAGGCGGAGAAACCTGCCAGTCCCACAGACCTCCCCAGGCAGAGAAACCTGCCAGTGCCATAGACCTCCCCAGGCACAAAAAACAGCCAGTCCCACAGACCTCCCCAGGCACAGAAACCTGTTAGCCCCACAGACCTCCCAGGGTACAGAAACCTGCCAGTCCCACAGACCTCCCCGGGCACAGAAACCTGCCAGCCCCAGAGACCTCCCTGAGCACAGAAACCTGCCAGTCCCACAGACCTCCACAGGCACAGAATCTGCCATCCCCACAGACCACTCCAGGCAGAGAAACCTGCCAGCCCCACAGACCTCCCCAAGCACAGAACCTTGCTAGCCCCACAGACCTCCCCAGGCAGAGAAACCTGCCAGTCCCACAGACCTCCACAGGCAGAGAAACCTGCCAGCCACACAGACCTCCCCAGGCACAGAATCCTGCCAGTCCCACAGACCTCCCCAAGCACAGAAACCTGCCAGTTCCATTGACCTCCCCGGGCACAGAAACCTGCCAGCCCCACAGACCTCCCCGGGCACAGAAACCTGCCAGCCCCACAGACCTCCCCAAGCACAGAAACCTGCCAGTCCCACAGACCTCCCCAGGCAGAGAAACCTGCCAGCCCCACAGACCTCCCCAGGCAGAGAAACCTGCTAGACCCACAGACCTCCCCAGGCAGAGAAACCTGCCAGTCCCACAGACCTCTCCGGGCACAGAAACCTGCCAGTCCCACAGACCTCTCTGGGCACAGATACCTGCCAGTCCCACAAACCTCCCCGGGCACAGAAACATGCCAGTCTCACAGACCTCTCTGGGCACAGAAACCTGCCAGTCCCAAAGATCTCCCCAGGCAGAGAAACCAGCCAGTCCCCACAGATCTCCCCGGGCACAGAAACCTGCTAGTCCCACAGACCTCAGTGCCGGGGCATATGAGAACGTTTTTCTATTTTTTGGGCTGTGGCCAAAATAGAATAATCTTATTATGGGCAAATTATTGTTGCTATGTCAGTGCAAAAGGAATTTGTTCTGTTTTTTACCTGGTGTTAAAGTGGATGTCTTATGGCCGGAAGTTGTAGGTCTGTTGTTTTTCTAATGAGATAGGTCCATAACTGAAATAAGAGGCATGTCTGGCATCTTCACAGTGGCGTAAGATAAGCCCCCGCAGCCCCCTCGGTGCAGGGTGGGCCCTCAAGCTCCAGGGGACCTCCTCTGCAAAAGTGGTAGGTGGTGGCCCGGGGAGGGGGCCCCCTCTGTGTACTTTGCAGGGGGGCCCCCTCAACTTTCGTTACGCCACTGAACCCAGGCCCCGATACAGTTGTACACTAAACCAGTAAGTAAAATCCAAACCAACCAAGTCACCACGCTCGATAAAAAGCAGCGTTAGATGGTTTGTATTTTACTTACTGATTTACTTTACAACTGTATCAGGGGTTAAGAGGCCACAGCCCTGCCCTTCCAGCCTCCTGACCTGACTAGTGCTCATTGCTGCTCACTCAGGCTGCACAGGGTGCCTGTGCCCCACCCTGCACGGGTCGCATGAATGCTCGGGCGGCTGCCTCAGAGTTCATCATAACCATACCAAGTCACCGAAAAAAAGCAGCATTGGATGGATAGTTTCGAGTTTACTTACTGTCTGCTTTACTTTACTGGTGGCACCGCACTGCCAATATTGAGAGGCCTGAAGCCTGCTGCTTCTTCAAGTAACAGTTCCCGCCTCCGCCTCGATGTCTGAACTGGTTTAGCGGGGCGTGCTCGGAATTTAATTTGGGAAAAAAGGTTACGCAGGCTGCCGCAGCCCCTCCCCCTACAGCCCAATCAGTGGCCTGCCCACTGCAAATACGGAACCGAGGGAAAATATGCATGGATATTATGGAGGGTTTATCGCCTGTTGACTCTAGTCTTCTGATGAGCATATTAGCAACACTTTTCTTCACCAAGGGCACTCGGGAGACCGTACTAGTTTGAACAACACAGCAGTAAGTCAGTCAAGTATTTTACAATGAAATATGACGGCATGTGCAGCGAGTACAGTTGTGCCTTTGATGTGAGTTCAAGTTGGCAGTGTAGACCCGGCCCTGTCAAATAAGTGCCGGTGCAAAGCACCGGCAAGCACCGGCACAAATTAAGCACTGAGTAAATACGCACAGTTTACACAGAGAACAAGAAACAGTTTCAGCTTAAAGCATTCCATTGTAGGCAAAGACTAACCACACTTGTCAGATACAGGTATGTGGTTTCTGGTCACAACAAGTATTGTCACGTCTAGCCTCCAACATACCCTGCATATCAACATATCGGTCTACAAAACAGTAATGTTGTGCATGCGATGCGCCCTTAAGCGTTATGCAATAACAGTCTGGAGAAATCAGTTAATTGCACAAACTATCTACTTAACTATAATAATGTAGAAAAGTGCATCATGTTAAAAGTACATTTCTCAAACCCATTTTGACGGTGCTAAAATACAAAGTGTCAGGAAGCTCACTTAAATCCTAGGTAAGGCACTGACAATTAAAGTGCCCATCGTGCATAGTAAAAACGCCCAGGCTTGTCCTAGTTAAGCATTGCCCCTTAACACAGCCATACGGGTGACTTTTGTACATTGCTCAAATGTCATTTTGGTGGTGCTTGAATATAGAGCACTAAAGTGCTGAATGAATCACGAGTAAATAAACTACATTATAAGCGCCCATCGCCCAAAGTAAAAAACGCTAAAGCCCGTCCTAGTTCAACATGACCTCTTCATGCAGCCATATGGGAGACTTGTGATGCTTCCAGAGTTACAGGAAAAGTTCCTCGCCAAGCGCAACTGAGTTTAAATAGCCATGTAAATTGGATAACTCGGATCAGCTGTGTTATAGGTAGACGAAGATGTAAAAACTAGACTGTCTACCCTGGCGTCCATGTTTGCATTTCCCAACCTTTCAATGGCACATTTACTTCTAGGCATGAGTCTTTCCACTAATGTCAATGGGACTAACAATGGAGCCTTCTATTTTGCCAGCACCTGAAATTAATATCACCCTTTGATATCTTTCCCACAATGATATGTTATTACACATAAATCAAGGGGATGTGTGCATTCTGAGTAGCACCCATTGTTACAATGCTAGTTCCCTAGGGAACATAATCAGATGAATCAGACAAAAGCTAAGATGCACCACAAATTTGTAAAACAATCCAACAGTATCAATATATCTATATCAAAATCAATTTCAGAGAACAAAGTATTCCTTGATTTCAGTTTCTTTATTCCAAATTCATTGGACAATGCGATACAGCCGACGCGTTTCGTCCTAACACAGGACTTCTTCAGGGCTGTTTAAAAAAATACATAGATACAATACAATTACAAACAAGTCATATAATTAAAAAATATCCTACATAACGACAGACAATTTTACATAAAATATTTAAATTAAGAGAGATCATTTGCAATCCAATACAAATATAATGAAAGTTGTTGTATTATATCTCATGTCCATAATTTCTCAATAGACCCCACATTGAAAACACAGCCAGACAAGCTTATATTTTTTATTATATATATATATATGAGATATTCCTGTTGAAAGTCATCTTGCATAAGCATCCAGGAACACAGACAAAAGATGGGAAGAAAGGACAAAAAGAACAGATGGAAGCAGGAAGGAGGGAATAGAGAGATAGAATTATACTGCCATTCACTTATTCACTTAGTTTCTTCGATCTATGTTGTATCTTATAAATGGGGTTATTCCTTACTGTTAGATTTTGGTGTACAAAACCTATGGGTCCAAACCGGACCATACACTATAATGAGTATATAATATACCTACCAAATTGTCAAATAGAGGATAAATCACTTCTAAATTTATCAATTTGAGTTTTTACGATAGAAGCTGAGAATCTTCTGTCCAAATTCTTTTGATCCATATAGTTTAGTCTGTAATATGAGATAAATAACCTTTCAATGAGGCAGAATACGTATAATGTTTATATATATCTTATAAATATTGTAAGTGGGCACAAAATCCATTGTAGAAGCTGTCCACATAAAACCATATAGTACCTATTCAACAGAATATTTAAATTTAAAATATGAACTGAGACCACATGGTTAGTCCATAAAACACATACCTATATATGAGTATGGAATGTTCAAAACCATGTTCTTTATAAAGTTTTGTGCAGGAATTATTTTTCAGCTGATTTTGATAGAAGAAAGTGATCCACTCACAAATATGGAGAGGACATATGAACCGATCTAAAGGAGGAAAGCCAAACAAAATAAGACACAAACTGTAAAGTGTTTAGGGCAAGACCCTATTATATATGCTACCATGAAATCAATGCGTGAGATTCGAAGAATAAATCCACTCTACAAATTATTCCCCAGTGTTTTATCCTTATATTTTTCCACTTAGCGTAGCTTCTGCATATTAAAAAATGATAAGGGCCTGATATAAACTGCAAGATGAGACGCATTCAGATCCTATATTAAGATCCACTCCATGCCAGGATGGCTAGTTCCTATGTGCCACTCTCACGTCATGAGCCCATGTCTGAGCCATGTCCAGACCCAATATTTCATCTTGTTTTAAACAGAGTTCAGCAGATCAAATCAATAGGAAAGTACTATCTCTAAGTCACTGAACTTGCTAAGTCCTTAACGAAACCTGCGGTAGTTACCATTAACCTACAGTGCGGTAGAACCAGCATGTGTTTACCGTAATCTGCTAGTTACGAAAGGCGAGCTGCAAAACAATCTACGGCAACAGGAACGGTCCCTCGATCAGGAATCCTATTTTGCAGAGAGCACTCGCTTTATATATTTCAAATGGCCCGGCAAGTTCAATCACCTGTGTTGAGTTACAAGGCGATGCCCCCTGTTGATCACATGACTTTTGGCGTAACAGTCGTGGCCATCTTTGAGTTGTGTATTCTAATCTGGTATAAAGAATAATGAGAGACCAACAATGTTCATAAAAGACATATGTCTGACCAGATCCACTTTATTAAGTATAATTTTTAGATTTATTTGGTAGTGCTAATAGAGTTTATAGTTAAATGACTGAAAGGTAATTTCCTCGCATGAGGTATTTCGTAAAATAAAATTTCGCATTAGAAAGCCCTTGCGGGTCATGTGATTATCGGCATGAGCGGCGTGGCCATCTTGGGATGTATAAAGTCCCCATCAGAGAGTGGGGAAAAACCGAAGGATATTTCTTAAAAAGACCCGAACCTCTGCCTGGCAAATGCAGAATCGCAAGCGCAGTACATGAACTGCAAATAAGAAGACCAAATATATGTTAGAGCTATAAAAGGACCTCGGTCTAATTCCCGATCTAACAAGGGATATGACGATCACTCTAAAGTGTATATATGATTTGCTTGTAATAATAGCTAATGTTTATTCATTAAGTTCGAGATGAAAGCTTTTTACTATATTTTAATCAGTAATAACACCAGTGTGGTGATCAGAAAGAGTATACGGGTAAGATTCACTGTGTGGCGGCCATCTTGGAGTGGGTTCATATAAATGAACATACAGGTAGTACTAATTATACACACACTATAGGGGCAACATAATAATCCTAATCTCTGTACATTCATATTGTGATCAATAAACTGGTCTAATCCTGTGTTCTTCCATATTATCCACATATTTAATTCACGATTCGAAAGTAATCATAGTCTGTATCCTTAATTATCTGCACCAGACTATGTATATTTTTGTTAAAATAATAGTGTTTAGAAAAAATATTTGGAGTGAATTTAATACTAGGTTCTATGTAAGAAACATTCAATATATGTCAAACATCTCCAAAACGATTTGTATCTACAGTTATACAGGCAAATCCAAGTGTGCGTATAGTGTCGGGTCACTCACAACATGGACCTGTTCTATATTGTCTTCAGCTTCAACATTACGGATGGACGTAATTAAGTGTTCACAAAAACTACATTAGGATGTACCCTTTAGTGAGTTAGCAGTATAATGGAAGATACTCCATGCAAGTTTAATACTTGATTTCATATATAAAGAGAAGATGATACAAGAGTTGGGGAAAGATTGAGTGACAGTAAGAGCTAAAGACAACAGATTTGCATAGTTCAGTATACATGTTGTGTTAACAGTGACTGGTATAGGACGTGCCATAGTTAGGGCAGAGTTTTATAGGAAATAATGCATCTCATTGTCACTATTATGTCCCATCTCAACACTCCGTAATCTACATATCCATTCTGCTTCCTTCTTCCTGAGTGCGAGTTCTCTATTTCCACCCCTGGGGTGTGCTGGGACATGGTCTATACCCATAAACCGAAGATTGTCTCCACTAGAATGTTTTTCCTGCATGTGAAAAGTCAATGGGTACCTCATGTCCCCATTCCGAACAGCTCGAACATGTTCTTGGATTCTGATTTTTAGGGGTCTTTTTGTACTGCCCACGTATATCTTATTACATGAGTCTTTCCACTTTATAAGAGGACATGTCTAATGGTAATATCAATTGTGCGAATGTCACTTCATAATTACCATAAAATATAAAAAATATAATTTTGAATACAACACCATTACTAAAACCATTTCATTCACAAATTTAACTACTCATGCTAAAATGAAGAATGGAACAGACTCAAACCTTGCTCATACATATACTGACAACCCCTGCTCAATGAGCTCCATCATTGTGGGATTTGAACCAGATGAATTTTTATCTCTATAACTATGCCTCTCTCATCTTGTGTGTTTTCCTGACATCATTGACCTCTTAACAGGTCTTCACATCTTGGCAGAAGGTTGAACCCTCATCACATGTCTCACCATCAGCACAGCCGAGACTGACATAACCATGAGGTATATCCAGTCAGGCACCTTTCAGACCCCTAGTCCTACCATGTTTTCAAAAAGGGACTCAACCTAAACAGCGAAGCTATCACTCCCATCCTCAACAATATTCATCAACTCACCCACCTTCCCTGAAACATGGCGATATGCCAATGCCATTGTCCTTCTCAAGATACCATCTGTGGACCCAACCCACCCACCAACTACAGACTGATCTCCCTCCTCCAAGGTCTAAGAGAAGCTCATCAACCGATGACGCATTTCATGCTTCACACAGCATTTCCTCAGAGGCAAAGTCCTTAACACGTGAAGCACACTGGCATTAATGAAATAGTCCCACCTGCTGCCCCAGTGGGCGTTGGCTCTTACTGAGCACGCTGGTTATTGTAGTGCCGTAAACTAAAACTACAATGAGTTGCTTGCACGTTTAAAATGTGGACAATGAAAACCCCAGTGGGTCTGGAAAAGAGTCCCGCTCTCACCATGTTGCATCTTGTAACCTCCCAAAAACGGCTTCTCTGCCCTTTGTGCTGCCTGTCAGTTGACTGCAGCACGGTTCATACTTCCATGGCAAGGTTTCTTGTGTTAAGGACTTTGCCTCTGAGGAAATGCTGTGTGAAGCATGAAACGCATCAGGCTGTGTATTTTTGGAACAGACTTCCATCCAGTGTGTTGCAACCTCTCAAATAAAAACGAAATTCCAGCTATCTGCGTGGGCTCTCCTAAATGGTAATCTTCTTTGTTGGATATATATATATATATATATATATATATATATATATATATATATATATATATATACATATATATATATTCACTGAAAAAACCATAGGTTTCAGGGGTGTTATAGTTAGCTGGACTTTTCACTTGTACAAAACCATTGAAATTCCCCCGTTATAGTTAGTTCAGCTAACTATAACTCGCGCGCCCGCAATGCACTGCTGATGACGTCACATATTACATCACTCATGACATGGTCAGTGACATCACTCATGACATCACTGATGACATCTCAAATGACATCACTGATGACATCATCTAGTGAATGTGTGTTTTTCTGAAAATTAAATATGTTTTATATATGTATATCTCAAGGTCGATGGAAGAATAAATGGGTATATAAGTGTCTAAATGGATGATTTGTTTTTGAAAAATTGATTGTGTAACTGACTGATTAAGTGTATCATAGTGAATACATGGCTTAGTGAGTAATGTTTAAATATGTAAATATCTGTATCAGTCTGTCACTTTGTGTATAAGTGGCTGCATGGGTTGGTGAGTAGCTACATGGGTGTCTATATAGGTTATTAGTTGGTTTTTTGAGTATCAGTCTGAGTGTCTGCATGGTTCGGTGGGGGGTATTACGTAGTGCATAGGTGAATGAATGAGTGACTCACTGTTTGTATGTGTTGAAGATAGCATGTGTGCAGGACTGTATGGGTGGATGAGTGTGTGTATGGGTGTGTTAGTGAGTGAATGACTGTCTCAATAGTGTCTTTATGAGTAACTACATATGTTTTAAACTAGTATATGTGACTATTGGTGTATATAAGTGAGTATATGTGAGAGTGAGAGATTGAAAGAGTTCCTGTATGAATAAGTATGTGTTTCTATAAGTGATTGTTTAAAAGACTAAGTATGTGTAAGTTTCCGTAGAAGTAAGTGTGGTGGTGTGTCTATAACTGTATATGCAAGTAAATGTATGTTTGATTCTTTATTAGCATGAGTGACTATGTGTGTGAGTAACTCTATGGATGAGTGCCATTGTGTAACAGGATGTATAGGTGTATGAGTACATATGATTAGTGAGTACATGTATGAGTGACTGTATAGGACTGTTGGTGAATGAGTGGATGTGTATGTGGATCTTAGAATTACTGAAGAGGTTGCTGTAACTGGTATTGGTATGTCCATTGTTTTGAAAATTTGAGTCTCTATTTTTGAATATGTGTATCAAAGGTTATATTAGGGTGAGAGGAGGTCTGCCACTCTATCACAAGGATGATGTCATCAGTGATATCATCAGTGATGTCATTTGAGATGTCATCAGTGATGTCACTGACCATGTCATGAGTGATGTAATATGTGACGTCATCAGCAGTGCATTGCGGGCGCGCAAGTTATAGTTAGCTGAACTAACTATAACGGGGGAATTTCAATGGTTTTGTACAAGTGAAAAGTCCAGCTAACTATAACACCCCTGAAACCTATGGTTTTTTCAGTGAATTTCTGAGGTTTTTTAAATGCTAGTTCCTAACTATAACGTGCCTGAAACCTATGGTTTTTTCTGTGAATTTCAAAGGTTTTTTAAATGCTAATTTCTAACTATGCCTACAGAGATAGGACATGTGAAGAAAGAAGAAAAAATGCACAGAAAGAAAAAAAAGAAGTGCAGAAAGAAGCAACAGAAGTCCTCAAAGACGAAGAAAAGTGCAGGAAGAAGGATAACGTGCAGAAAGAACAAAAAGAAGAGCAGAAAGAAGCCTTGTTGCAAAATCATCCTGTACCCTCAACTTTTTCAGACGGATACTGGTGGTAACTGAGTCTGACTTACCAGTCCTAGAGCCAGTGCTATGTTAAAAGACACTTAGAATACAGTGAAAACACCTACATACACTAGGGAACATTATGCGTTGGGGTCCCCCTGTGATTAGCATGACCTCCTCTGTAAGCCCCTAGTATATAATAGGGCAGGGGGATTAAAACTACCTCTTAAAACAGGCCACAGGGTGTTTTTGCACACGTTAACTCAGGCCCCGTCCCCTCCTTTCATCACTGTGTAAACACACCCTGTGTCCGTTTTTAGTTGAGAGATTAAGTTCATTTGAATCCTGAGGGTCCCTAGGGTCCAACTAGCCCACTAGGTACCTCCAGTAAGTGCCACAGAGCTGTGTTGCAGAGAGGTGTAAAAAATGGCATGGCCTGGACCACCTCTCTGCAATGCAGCTCAGTGGCGCTTACTGGAAGCACTTGTTGGGCTAGTTAGCCCCCAGGGGCCCTCAGTATTGAAGGGAAATTATATCCCCAATTTAAAACGTGCCATAGTGCGTATTTGCACACGTCACCTCAGGCCCCGTCCCCTCACTTCACCACTGTGTAAACGCGCCCTGTGGCTGTTCTAAGTTGAGAGATTAAGTCCCCTTGAATACTAAGGGTCCCTAGGGTCAAACTAGACCACTAGGTACCTCCAGTAAGCGCCACAGAGCTGCGTTGCAGAGAGGTGTAAAAAGGGGCTTGGCCTCAGAACACCTGTCTGCAGCGCAGCTCCCTGGCACATACTGGAGATGCCTGTTGGGCTAGTTGGCCCTCAGGGACCCTCAGTATTGAAGAGGAATTAATTCCCCAACTTACAACTCACCATGGGGCGCGTTTGCAGAGTGCTGCAAGGAGGGGGCATGGCCTCCGGTACGATGCCAGTCTTTTATTTATTTTAATTTTTTAAGAAGGGGGGCTGTGTGGTTCCCCTTCTTCTTCTAATTTATTGGCCCTGATGACCCCATCCCCCAGGGCCTGTCTCCTAATTATATCTTTTTGACCCCAATCCCCAGGGCCGGCCACTGTTTTTTATTATTTTAAAAAAATATATATTTATAGACACACCTAGGACATGCTGGACAAACCGTACGTACCTATCACCATGACGATTTGCGTGATATTCATTAAAAGGCGACTATGCATACAATGAATCCACGTGGAATGTATTTACACCACTAGTGAAGCTCTGACATGTGTGAGGCCCTACCGTGCCTAATCCCGGTAGACACCCTTGTCGTTTATTTATACAAACATGGGTAGCTATTGACGGGCACATTTAATACACATGCACACCAAGCCATTCAAAGGGGATTCGACAAAAATTAGACCAAAACTATGCAAGAAACCCCCCTCACGGTTAATAAAACACACATCCACTGCCGGATGTGTAATACTTTTTATTTTACTCTCTGGAAAGGGGACGAACATCACTTGAGAGTTACAGCGCGCTCCTGGCAGAGCCCAATGCTGTGTTACACCCACCATTGCCAGCTGAGTGCCACACACCTCTGTGTTGCATTCCACTAGCTAGTGCATATGCTATGACACTCTCTAGCCCACGTGCACTGTAACACCACCCCGTGAATATGTCATGCCACACTTGTCTTCGCACGGGTTATATTGCCCCATCTAACGTGCCTTCCTCGATGCCTATGTTATAACGCACAGTGCTATGCCATACATATTACAATCTGGGATCCATATCTTTGTCACAGTGCATATGCAACGTTACAATCCCCAGCACATATTTTATATTACAACTTTAGAGACTAGTTATGTTACACAACACTGCCCTGTGCATATTACACTCCAAGGCGCATATCGCATAGCACGCGCTAGTGCCTGTGCTATCTCGCGCTTTCCAATGAATCTGTCATTGCCCACAATGTATTGCATATTATATTTCACGCCCGGTTCATCTTACATCACACTTTTTGGTGCATAGTTTATACCATACACTATATCTAGTTTTCATTTTCAATCGTGCTCTCAGGACTATGTTCTATATAACACTGTGTTCACCTACCCTTTTCACGGGCATTATATTTAGCGATAGGGGGTGGAGGGTCAGGGGGTGTTTCTGCCAAGTGAGCCCGGAGTCACAGTCACAAACGTCCTCTTCTTCCTGATTAAAAGTGAGATTATGCTGCATACTTGTTCATATTTTAAGTAGTTCGCACAGACACACGTTTTAAAAACAATAAAGTTCCTAATACCCGCCTTCTCTGAACAGGTAGCTTGCTGCCCCATCCCCCTCCTCCCTATCCTCTGTTGTGTGAATCCATGGACTAGCCTCCTCCCTCCTGCCATGCATGGTCTGATGTGCTGCCACTGCCCTCAATTTACTATGATTTACCAGTCCACTCCTCCTGCCCTCCATTGCCCAATTCTATGCCCCATCATTGACCTCCTGCTTAAACTCTGTGCTTAGCTTGCTGCCCCTATTCTCCTTCCCCCTGCCCTCCGATGTCTTTGTGCATGCTCCTGCTCCATCATTTTTGCCCACCATGTTCCATGGAGCTGCCACTCCTATCTACTCTGAGTGTTCTGTTGAGCTGCCACTCCCCTCCCACCTGCCTAGCATTGTCAGATGACTGTAACCTGTCCCTGCCACCTCCACCCTGCCTGTCCACAAGCCATGCCCCTATCCTCTTCCTCCTGTCCTACATGGTCCATTGTACTGCCACACCCTTCTGCCCTCCCTGGTCTGTTGTGCTGCAACTGCTCCTCCTGCCTGCCCATGCAGTCTGTTGTGAGGCCCCTTCCCCTGAAATGTCTTGTCTGTGCACAGGTCCTGACCCTCCCTTCTATCCTCCATCGTCCTTTGTGCATGCCCCTGCACCCTCCTTCTTGCCCATCATAGCCATTGTGCTGCCACTAACCCCCCCACTTGCCATGCAGGGTCTTCTGTGCTGCCATAGCCCCTCCCACCTTCCCTGTGTGGTCAGTTAGCTGCCCCCGACCCCCTCCCACCTTCCCTCCATGGTCTGTGTGTATGCCATCACAGTCTCACTGTTGCTCTTCATGGTGTGTCTTGCTTCTAGTGCCCATCCTGCCTGACCTCCATGGCTATCTTGCTGCTCCTGCCCTGCCCCCTTGCCCCCAGCCCTCTGTTTACATGTGCAGACCCCTATTCCCTCCCTCCTGGCTTGTCTGTTCCATTGTAATCCCCTGATCCGTCCCTCCTGCCCTTTATGGTCTGTTATGCTGCAGCTTTCTCTCCTGTCTGTCCATTATGGTCAGCTAGCTACCATTGCCTCTTGCCCCTCTCTTGTTCTCTGTTGTCCATGTGCATGGTCCTGTCCCCTCCCTCTTGCTTTCTATGGATTGTTGTGATGCACTCCCGTCCCGCATGCCCTGTGTGGTGTATTGTGCTGCTGCAAACCCTGATGCCTGCCCTGCAGGGTCAGTTTGGTGCACCTCTCCATGTCCCTCCTGTCCTCTGTTATCCAAGTCCATGTCCCTACCCCATTTCCTTCCATGAACCAATGTACCATACTTGCGAACATTTTGAACTTGGTAAGAGGGAGATTTTGAAAAAAAACTGGGGTATTGATTTTCCCCTTTGAGTTACATTGAAAAAGAGGAGATTGTAGACAGGAGACAGATCAAATAAAGCCCATTTGAGCTTAAAAACATTGGACGTTTCCTGGCTGAATCGGGTCTGTTGGCATGTATGGTTGTACTACTATTGCCTCTTCCTTCTGCCCACAATGGTCTATTACATTGCCACAGCCTCTCTTGCAAGTCCTGTATTGTTGGTTTGTTGCCCCTGCCCCCTTTCCACTGCCCTCCTTAGTCTGTTGTGCTGCCACGGCCCTTCCTGCCTGCTCAGCGTGGTTAAATTGTTGCCTTTGCACCCTCCTACCTGCCTTCAATTTTCATAGTCCGTGCCCCTGGTCTCTGCCTCTCAACAGTATCCTAATGAACAACTAGATTGCTAACATTCTATATTTATTACAAAAGTGTGGAACGCCTGACGTCATCTTGATGTAATCAAAACTGTAATAACTAGAGCATTTCCTTTAGAAATTACATATATGAGAGGGTCTTATTGGCATCAAAATTATGGTTAGTGCTCTAAAAGACTAAAATAAGGACATATTTTCTGAGTTTTCAAATAGCGACAAAGCACTTTTAAATTATTTGTTATCTTTATGTCTTTTTATCCAGTTGACCACTTGATTAAATGTTGCACTTAGGGGAGAGGATGTGGTGTTACTTCCAGAACTGCAGACTTTGCAACTGGGGAACCAGGTTGGAGTTTCTGCTTCAGCTCGACATTCTGTGATTCTGGTCAAATCACTTAGTCTCCCCATGTCTACAACCAAAATGAATTTGTTCTTGTGTGATGTAACCAATGCTCATGTAAAGCACTCCAATACCTGACAAGTCTGCACTATATAACACTGCAAAAACACAAAATAATAAGTGTTTTGCACACTTCTGTCATTGGGCTATATTTGGGCTACATCTGGGTGATTTTGGGCTACATTTGGGCTCTTTTGTCTCCGGTGGCCATCTTGGGAGATTTATTTGTTCTGAAGTTTCCTAATTTCCTCATGTACTGCGGTCTCCTCAGTAGGAAATGCTTTCAGTTTTTTACTTTGATTCCATCATGAAGGTATTCAGATATGTCACACATTTGCCATAAATTCTGAATGTTAGTACTCTAGTTGCTCATTAGATCACTGTAGTGAAACTACTATTCACCATGGAAGTCTGCTCCTGGTATTAAAAGTGCATGTTTCAGTCTGCATGTCAGAATGTTTTAATGAAATAGAAGAGGATTTGAGAAGTCACTCAAAATGTGCCCTCATTTTCTTTCTTCAGCATTAATCATAATTTCTATGGCAAAATGAACCCCCTCATTGTGTTCCTTTTTAAATTAAATGTTTTAAGTGTTACCAGTTTATTCCAATCAAGATGGCTTCAGGTGTGCCATACTTTTGTCATAATGAAGACAGTAAGCGCTCTAGTTGTTTTTAAGAACACTCTGGGACATTCTGTCATTGGGCTATACTTGGGCTACATCTGGGTGATATTTGGGCTACATTTGGGCTCTTTTGTCTCTGGTGGCCATCTTGGGAGACTCATCTGTTATGAAGTTTCCTAATTTCCTCATTTACTGCAGTCTTCTCAGTAGGAAATACTTTCAGTTTTTTACTTTGATTCCATCAAGAAGGCATTCAGATGTGTCACACATTTGCCATAAATTCAGAATTTTAGCACTCTTTTTGCTCATTAGATCACTGTAGTAAAGCTACTGCTCACCGGGAAAAATGCTGCTGGTATTGAAAGCGCATGTTTCAGTCTGTATGTCAGAATTTTTTAATGAAATAGAAGAGGATTTGAGAAGTCACTCAAAATGTGCCCTAATTTTTCTTTCTGCAGCACTAATCATACTTTTTATGGAAAAATGAACCCCCTCATTTTGTTCCTTTTTAAATTAAATGTTTTAAGAGTTACCACTTTAATCCAAGCAAGATGGCTTCAGGTGTGCCATACGTTTATCATAAGTAGGACTGTTAGCGCTCTAGTTGTTCTTTGGAACACTCTGGGAAGCTGCAGTAGAACACAAAGGAATCAACTGACAGTCTCTGCCCTTGTTGGATGTACATGTTTTACTGAGAATGTCAGACTTCATTCTCACATGACTGAGAAAGATAATGTGAATTTACAGAAAATAAGCTCTCAGTTTAGCTTATAGATCACCTTCCAAACCTCTGTGGGAAAAGCATGAGAAAATATTTTTCTCTCAATCATGACATCCCAGCAGAAGGCTTTTTCACATGGTGAAATCACCTTAGAACATACCACAATTCCTAAAATGAGTATGGTACCATCAACAAATGATTCATAATGTAACTAAAGTCTTAAAACCTTCTATTAACTGCAATGCTTTTTAATGAGGTGCTATCATGTATATTGGTCCCAAGATGGCTGCCAACACTTCTTGGATGAAGTGCTGACAGCCAATCAGATCTCAGGATGAGATGTGTGGTTAGGCTCCGCCCACATATATATATGATTTTACTTTTGATTTTCTCAGGAACTCCTGAACAGATTGACACCAGACCTGCAAAAGGCACTTCCCTGACCTGAGGACTACCTCTCTGCCAAATTTCAAGTAATTCTGTTCAGCCGTTCGGGCTGTACCTTGGACTAAAGGTCCCTATGGAAAATTGCATGGGGAAAATGCGTTTTGGGACCCCCCTTTTTTCTCAGCCCCCGCTTGACGCATCCCCCCGAGACTTTCAGGGTAGGAGCGGCGCGGAGCGCCCCACCTATTTTGAAAATTTTGCGAGGATACGTCAACCGGCGCCAAAGTTATTCCAAATAGAATGTTGCGGATTTCCTATTTCAACACGGTCCTAACTATAACTATCTACTGGCGACCGCCAGTAGATAATATATATATATATATATATATATATATATATATATATATATACACATCCGACGCGTACCCGGTCTTAAAAATATACAAACATGGAAGTACGATTTGCACGGAAATACCATTTCCATACGAATCGTACAAAACCCCGACCGACGAAAATAAACACACAAATGTGATCCGGGAAAGCGCCGACGTGACGTCGGGACGCACGCAGCCTGCCATTCACGAACCAGGCATTACGATTCGCACCGACGTCATCCCGCACGGACAATATTTTCCGGCAGCCAAAAACTGCCGGGAAATCAGGACGACGCGAACAAGGAGTACCTGCACACGACGGACAGACATGGACCCGAACCTACGTGTCATCCCGGCCCTCATAGCAGTCGACCTCCTCTACAGGTTACGACGCAGACGCCGCAGAAGGTCAGAACAACAAAGGGAGGGGGGAAAGGGGGGGGCAGGACCAGGGGCAGGCCACAAAACCCTCACCAAAGTCACACAGCACACATGCCCTGGACATACCTGAACTCCAGGCCCTGGTCACTACGAGGGGGTGGGGGCGTGTCCAGCAAAGCCAGCGATCGCCACAACGGAAGTGCTTGACGACGCGAACGGGCAACACAACAATACAGGTACGTCCCATACCCATGCCTTAAGAGCGTACCCCACCCACACCTACGTCACCCCAACAATGGCGGGACGGCTGTACCCACGTGGCAAAGGCCTGGGTATGGCCCGCACAAGCATTCCATAGCGTGGGTACGGATATGTACGGACCGTACCCCCACCCCCGTATGCATGGAGCGTACCCCCTACCCCAACAGTGTAAGTATGACCCGTACCCCCACCCGCGTACGTATGGAGCGTACCCCCCACCCCAAAAGTGGAAGTATGACCCGTACCCTCACCCACGTATGTATGGAGCGTACCCCCACCGTGTATGTACGACCCATATCCTCACCCGTGTATGCATGGTGCGTACCCCCACCCCAACTGTGTAAGTACGACCCGTACCCTCACCCGCGTATGCATGGAGCGTACCCCCACCCCAACTGTGTATGTACGACCCGTACCCTCACCTGCGTACGTATGGAGCCCACCCCCCACCCCAACAGTGTAAGTACGACCCGTACCCTCACCCGCGTACGTATGGAGCGTACCCCCCACCCCAACAGTGTAAGTACAGTGTAAGTACGACCCGTACCCTCACCCGCGTACGTATGGAGCGTACCCCCCACCCCAACAGTGTAAGTACGACCCGTACCCTCACCCGCGTACGTATGGCGTGTACCCCCACCGTGTAGGTACGACCCGTACCCTCACCCGCGTATGCATGGAGAGTACCCGCACCCCAACAGTGTAAGTACGACCCGTACCCTCACCCGCGTATGCATGAAGCGTACCCCCACCCCAACCGTGTATGTACGACCCGTACCCTCACCCGCGTACGTATGGAGCGCACCCCCCACCCCAACAGTGTAAGTACGACCCGTACCCTCACCCGCGTACGTATGGAGCGTACCCCCACCCCAACAGTGTAAGTACGACCCGTACCCTCACCCGCGTACGTATGGAGCGTACCCCCCACCCCAACAGTGTAAGTACGACCCGTACCCTCACCCGTGTATGCATGGAGCGTACCCCCCATGCCAACAGTGTACGTACGGACCGTACCCCCACCTCGTATGCATGGAGCGAACCCACACCCGTGTATGTTCTAAGCGTACATATCGTGAAATAGGAGGGTTGGGTGCAGAGTCCTCCCAGCAGTGCCCAGTCACAGGAGGGGTGTGTGCAGAGTCCTCCCAGCAGTGCCCAGACACAGGAGGGGTGGGTGCCTAACACCCACAGCAGTGCCCAAACACAGGAGGGGTGTGTGCAGAGTCCTCCCAGCAGTGCCCAGGCACAGGAGGGGTGGGTGCCTAACACTCACAGCAGTGCCCAGACACAGGAGGGGTGTGTGCAGAGTCCTCCCAGCAGTGCCCAGACACAGGAGGGGTGGGTGCCTAACACTCCCAGCAGTGCCCAGTCACAGGAGGGGTGGGTGCAGAGTCCTCCCAGCAGTGCCCAGACACAGGAGGGGTGGGTGCCTAACACTCCCAGCAGTGCCCAGTCACAGGAGGGGTGGGTGCCTAACACTCACAGCAGTGCCCAGACACAGGAGGGGTGGGTGCCTAACACTCCCAGCAGTGCCCATACACAGGAGGGGTGTGTGCAGAGTCCTCCTAGCAGTGCCCAGACACAGGAGGGGTGTGTGCAGAGTCCTCCCAGCAGTGCCCAGACACAGGAGGGGTGTGTGCAGAGTCCTCCCAGCAGTGCCCAGACACAGGAGGGGTGGGTGCCTATCACTACCAGCAGTGCCCAGACACAGGAGGGGTGTGTACAGAGTCCTCCCAGCAGTGCCCAGACACAGGAGGGGTGGGTGCCTATCACTACCAGCAGTGCCCAGACACAGGAGGGGTGTGTGCAGAGTCCTCCCAGCAGTGCCCAGACACAGGGGGGAGGGTGTGCAGAGTCCTCCCAGCAGTGCCCAGACACAGGAGGGGTGGGTGCCTAACACTCCCAGCAGTGCCCAGACACAGGAGGGGTGTGTGCAGAGTCCTCCCAGCAGTGCCCAGACACAGGAGGGGTGGGTGCCGAACACTCCCAGCAGTGCCCAGTCACAGGAGGGGTGGGTGCAGAGTCCTCCCAGCAGTGCCCAGACACAGGAGGCGTGGGTGCCTAACACTCACATCAGTGCCCAGACACAGGAGGGGTGGGTGCCTAACACTCCCAGCAGTGCCCAGTCACAGGAGGGGTGGGTGCAGAGTCCTCGCAGCAGTGCCCATACACAGGAGGGGTGTGTGCAGAGTCCTCCCAGCAGTGCCCAGACACAGGAGGGGTGTGTGCAGAGTCCTCCCAGCAGTGCCCAGACACAGGAGGGGTGTGTGCAGAGTCCTCCCAGCAGTGCCCAGACACAGGAGGGGTGTGTGCAGAGTCCTCCCAGCAGTGCCCAGTCACAGGAGGGGTGGGTGCAGAGTCCTCCCAGCAGTGCCCAGACACAGGAGGGGTGGGTGCCTAACACTCACAGCAGTGCCCATACACAGGAGGGGTGGGTGCCTAACACTCCCAGCAGTGCCCAGTCACAGGAGGGGTGGGTGCAGAGTCCTCCCAGCAGTGCCCAGACACAGGAGGGGTGGGTGCCTAACACTCACAGCAGTGCCCAGACACAGGAGGGGTGGGTGTAGAGTCCTCCCAGCAGTGCCCAGACACAGGAAGGGTGTGTGCAGAGTCCTCCCAGCAGTGCCCAGATGCAGGAGGGGTGGGTGTAGAGTCCTCCCAGCAGTGCCCAGACACAGGAGGGGTGGGTGTCCAACACTCCCAGCAGTGCCCCTGCAAAGAAAAGGGTGGAGTACCCACAGATCCAATGCCCACAAATGTCAGTCAGGTGCACAAAGATCCTGCAGTACATGTACCACATGTGTGCGAGGCTGGGAGTATACACATGCATAGCGCCAAAAAGAAAACATGTACACATGAAGTCATGACAACAGTCTACATACACAAGTACTGTGACCACCAAGGACGCCACGAATGATGCAGGTGGAGACATCGCTCAGCATGCATGGCCCAAGTGTAACAAGGCCGTCACACACCCAGCCAATGTAGACACAGCTCAGTACCACATATTGGAAAGACCCTGCAGGGAAGATGTCAGGTTACACAGAGGAAGGGACACACCTTGGGACAATGTCACCATGCAGTAACTGCTCACATGAACAAAGTTATGTAGCCAACAGCTTGTGATGGCACACAGATACCAGGATCCACCCTATGACCGGCACAAGACTACAATTCCCACACACCCAACACATTATCACCACCCAAAATAATGGGGCAGGTCGACCAACAGCAGTACCAGACAGACAGTAGTGTACTAAGGAAAAATAAATTGCTTTATTCAGCATCCAAAAATCAGTTTGTCCCTTGAAAGGTCAAAATGTACAATGCCCATAGGGCAATCCAAAGTTCGAATCCAGGTGGGGGACACAGTGGGACGCGTGTCCCCTAGCTTGCCTGCACAGTCAGACTCCTTCGTCTTCCAGAGCGGGGAGGGCATCATGTGGGGGGGAAGGACCAGGCACCGCTGGGACATGAGGGCGAAGGGTAGGTGTCGTGGGTGCAGGGATGGAGGACTCCACCACAGGGGGTGAGGCAGGGCCAAAGGCGGAGGCCAGGATGTCGCTGCACACCTTAGCAAGGTCCTCCAGAGACTCCCCTGCACCCGAAGGAACCACAGGCCCCAAGGAGGGGGGGGCGGAGGGATGGGTCGCAGCGCCACTGGGGGAGGGTGTGGACAGGGGGGGACTCAACCACCCTGACCGGGGACTCCCTTGACCGCTTGCGGGGTGGTGTCACAGTGGGGCTCAGGGACAGAGCAGCCATGAAGGAGTCTTTGCCGGATATGTGGCCAGGAGAGCTGAGGGGAGGGGATTTGGAGGGAGTGGATTGGGTGGAATGCGGACTCCCACTCAGGCTGTGTGGCTTACGTTTGCCCCCCAACCCAGTGGGTGTGCCTACTTCACCCTGAGTGTGCGTGCCAGGAGGTGTGCGTATGACCTTCCCTGCTGGTGTGGTGCCTGTGTCTGTTGTGGTGGGTGCATGCTGACGTCTGGGTGTACGTGGGACAGGCATGGGAGTGGGAAGTGTGGATGGGTCAGGGGTAGGGGGTTGGACGTAGCACTGCAGGAGACCCACTGCTGCAGTCAGTGTCGAGTCAATGGACCTCAGCAAGTTGCGTTGGTCAGCCTGCGATGAGAAAATGCCCTCCAAGTATGCCTCCATGTTGTTCAGCACTTGGCTGTGGCCATGGAGGACAGTAAGCATCGCAGCCTGACCAACCTGCAACTGCCGCTGGATGTCCACAGACTCGGCATTGGCGGCAGCAGTGGAGACAGGGGCAGGGGGTGCGGTGCCTGGCAGGAAGGAGACATGTGGTGACCGGGCACGCTGGGAAGGGACACGAGCAAGTGGGAGGCGGCTGATGGCAATGGAGGGGGCGGGGTGAGATGTTGTGCCACTGTCAGCTGCTGGTGCAGCCTCCGCCCACTCGGAGAGATCGTCCTCGGACCCGTCAGCTTCATATTCTGTTGTGCCAGTGGACAGGTCCTCGGCCTCACTCTCCTCGGCCTCAGTTCCACTCAATGTGCCAGCCACGATGTCAACGCTGGCACTGGTGCTCGGTCCCTCCGCTCCGTCTGTGCTCATGTCTCCCTCCGTGTCCCCCGACGATGCTGTGGGCAAGGTGAAGAGACAGCAATTAATCATACACCTGTATACATATGTCACATGAGTCCAATCTACATAGGTTACAGTGCATAGCCTGAAAAGAAAGATCAGTAACATCTACAAAACAAGGTACAGATGTAGGGCATGCAACACACAGTTGGTTGACCCACCATGCCACTGAAAAACCATGGAGAGCATTACACAATAGCAAATAACATGAAATGGAGTTTGACAGAGGAGCCAGGCCCTGGGGACAATCCAGCACTGCATCTGCACCACACAGCGTTGCCGAAAATAGGGATGAGCTAGGACCATATCCATGAACTTGAGGCACATGCTGCATAGGTAATACTGAAAACATGCCCACCATGACTGGCTCACTGCACCTTGAGTGTATGTCCAGACAAACATCACACACTGGCCAGACCTAGCAAGGAGACATCAGGTTTTGACATGTAGGCTTTGCCCGCACCAACCACCCCCTACATGAGACAATTTGTTGAGACACAGGAAGCACTTACATCTCTTAGTCTGGGTGAAATACACAGGGGCTGCATAAATGCAAGATTGGACACCAAATACCCAAGGTGCGCCTGTCCAAATAATCACGTACAAATGGTCATCATCAGATGATTGTAACAAGACACACAGGCACTGGCCACCGTGAGTTTGAACAAGGAAAATCAGGTCAGGCTGTACAGTGGACACTTGTACTACATATTACGTCAATATACATGGTGCCAGGGGACAATGGCACAGAGCACAACCTATGCTGTAGACACTGAGAGTGTCCACATTTTGTGATGACACACATGACACCTAGGAAAATATGCCCCAGGGGACAGTAGTGGCCACACAACTCCATGGTCCTGAATGGGAATGACTGCAACACATGCCACCATCCCTGCACCATGCGTATCGCACACTCATGCACATCATGTCACAGGCCACAACATAGGACATGCGTGCTGTAAGGCATAACACTTGAGAGACTAACTCCCATGTCTGGACTCAGCATCAGTGCCAACTGACATGGAACCCACAAGTACTGAACTGGACAGGGCACAGGCAAGGTCCCAAAACCTGTTACACACCACCCCCACACATGATGCTACAGGCATAGTTCACGTGGAGAAAGTGCCAGCCTACATAACCTTGTGAAGGAGTGACTACACACAGACCAGGGAACACATTGCAAGGAGGGGAAGGGAGGCAGGAGAGCACCGCTATACTGTGGGTAACAGGATCTGCACAGCACCTTTAAACCCTGGCAGTGTATCCATGCAACTGTGCACTTACAAATGCTGGTGACACACAACAAACACACAGGTACCTACCCCCTTCCTGCTGCTGCTTCTCCTGTAAGCGCCTGTCCAAGTCTGGAAATACCACCGCCAGCACACGCTTGTGTATGTGGGTCAGACGGCGGCGCCCGCGGTTCTTATGGGTCTCAGGTGAGTCCCCCAGCAGGACCCGAGCGATCCTCCGCGTCCAGCACCGGATATCCTGCCAGCGTTTCCTCACCTGGGCCAGGCGCCGCTTGCGATCCTCCGTCCTCCTCACGGCACTGACGGCGTTCATCCATATCTGCTTCTTGGCAGAGGCGCCTACCTGTGAGGATGAACAAGTGACACTACATCAATACACCTGGCACATGTCACAGAGACACATATTAGAACCAATTTGCTGTTTACAACAAGGCATAGTGTGCATCCAACGCATTGCACCTTTGTCATAGGGACATGATCCTCTGGGGAAGGGCAAAAGCAGTACGTGCCATTGAAAGTATACAGGTGGAATGAGGGCAACGACACACTCAATGATCCAGGCTCACACTATGCATCACAAGCTACACCAGGATAATGTGCAGCACCTCTAAGCAGTCACATGCCACAGGCCACTGGCGCTACCTCAGCAGAGTACACAGACACACACAGGCACAGGACATTCACCTGTCATTGCCAAATGCAGTGACAAACCTCACTCTGCACATGTGCCACTAGACGGGGGGGGGCTCACAGGTGTGGGGCTGGCTCTGCACGTCAGACACACAGCACTGCTCCCTGCTCACATCACATGGGCAGGGTATATCCATCCCTCATGCAGCCCGGGTGCCACACTCCACATATGCACCCACCCACATGACAGGGGACTTACACACACACCGATGTCCAGGGTACGAACACATCATGTGGACACTCTCAGCACAGGACACAGAACTAACACATATCTGTGGGTACAGTCACCTGTCACACTGGGCTGACCACATAATCACATGAGGACTGTAGAGGCTACATTCCCAGGAGGACAAGACAGGCAGAATGTGGCATGCACCATGCAGTGATTGTCACAGTAAACACAATGCAAGTGAGGACGGCAGACATGCACCACAGCATGCTCTGGCTGGGAGACATTAGGCATTTCCCCCCCCTGGGACCCCCCTACAGTACATAGCATGTGTGTCACACCTGGACACAATGCCAGAAGTCACAGTCACAAACAAGGGACACAGTCTGTGCTAGTAGACTCTGCACTCATCTGATACCCTGGTCGCCCATACAGCAGGGGGTACTGTGGGAGGATCACATCCAGCAATGCCAGGTTCTCCTCCAGGGTGAAAGGCTGTGACCTCTCCACAGACCTTGACATGGTTCCAGGGAATCAGTAGCAGCAGCTGGGTCATAGAATCCAAAAATATGCAGGCAAGTGCTCCCTCATGGGACCTGGCTGCCTTATATCTGCCTTGCTGGCCTGTTTCATGCACAGGAGTACAGAGTGATTGGTCACTCACATTTGCATCCTATGTTCCTCCAATCCCTTCAAACCTAGCACAGTCAGTGTCTTCTGATTGTGTTTTTTTCTTGAGCATGATGTCAACTCCAGAACCACATTGCAACAAAGTAAATTTATTCAAACTGACTTCTGCTGTGCACCTGCTGAAAAAAATTCAAACTTTAAACTTGGTCTCCATGACAACCAGCATGCATGTAGGCCTTTATACTTGTCCCTCATGTGTCCCCTATGTAATTTGGAGTTTCACACACATGTACGGTGCGTACCAGGGCCCTAGGGCACCCCAAAAGCATAGCAACGGCCCGTACAGGCGTGTGTACGGTCCGTATCACTATGGGTGTGCTCGCGTATGCGTACCCATAGTGATAGTGAGCGTACAGGCGTGTGTACGGTCTGTACCACTATGGGTACGCATACGCGAGAACACCCATAGTGATAGTGAGCGTACAGGTGTGTGTACGGTCCGTATCACTATGGGTGTGCTCGCGTATGCGTACCCATAGTGATAGTGAGCGTACAGGCGTGTGTACGGTCCGTACCACTATGGGTATGCATATGCGTGAACACCCATAGTGATAGTGAGCGTACACGCGTGTGTACGGTCCGTACCACTATGGGTACGCATACGCGTGAACACCCATAGTGATAGTGAGCGTACACGTGTGTGTACGGTCCATACCACTATGGGTACGCATACGCGAGAACACCCATAGTGATAGTGAGCGTACACGCGTGTGTACAGTCTGTACCACTATGGGTACGCATACGCGAGAACACCCATAGTGGTACGGACCGTACACACGCCTGTACGCTCACCATCAATATGGGTGTTCTCGCGTATGCGTACCCATAGTGGTACGGACCGTACACACGCGTGTACGCTCACTATCACTATGGGTGTTCTCGCGTATGCGTACCCATAGTAGTACGGACCGTACACACGCGTGTACTCTCACTATCACTATGGGTGTTCTCGCGTATGCGTACCCATAGTGGTACGGACCGTACACACGCCTGTACGCTCACTATCACTATGGGTGTGCTCGCGTATGCGTACCCACAGTGATAGTGAGCGTACAGGCGTGTGTACGGTCCGTATCACTATGGGTGTGCTCGCGTATGCGTACCCATAGTGATAGTGAGCGTACAGGCGTGTGTACGGTCCGTACCACTATGGGTACGCATACGCGAGAACACCCATAGTGGTACGGACCGTACACGCGTGCGTACGCTCACTATCACTATGGGTACACATACGGCAGCATTCCCATAGTGATAGGGAACGTACACAGGCCCTCTGAGCGAATGTACGGTGCCTTTCACACATCACAGTGGTGACAGGCAGCACACAGGAAGGAATAGGGCTGACATACTTGTCCATGGATGGACATCAAGGCATTGTCTGGGCAGTACTACATGTGTGGGGCACAGGTGTGAAAGGCTGTGATGTGGCACATTACTCCTGAGTCGAGAAGGCACCAGATGTATGATGAGATGTGTACAGATCTCATGTGTGACGGTGCAATGTGTGCCAGGCATGCCCTTCACTCCTTTGACATGTGTGCATGTCGTACTGCACACTTGGGATGAGCGTCACTGGCAGGGCACAGTCAACAACACACGCAAGTGTCCCCTGATGCCCGCTACAGGGGTTACCACACCAGACATGTCACTACCCACGGTGCACGATGTGTCTATGTCATGAATGTGTGGGGTGTTCCCATTAGCTTGATGTTGGTGCTCCCTCAAAAGCATCAGCTGTTGCAGCAACCAACATGTGTCTGTGTGTAGATGGGCATGGCACACTGTTACGCACACCAGGCCACATGTGGTATCGGATGTGAGGTGCGTATGTATGCATGGGACATGTAGTAGCGTCACAAGGACATGTCTGCATCCTCTCAATGAATGTGTGGTGAGTCATTACATGTACACCTTATTGGCAAGGTGTGTGGGCTGTCCTAGTGTCATGTCATGTGACCTGTGGCTCTAGTGTTCCGCTACCAGTCTCTGAAATCGACATCCTACTTCTGCTGATGTGTTGATGTATGTCACTCCTGTGTTGCGTCTGGCTGTTCACTTACACTGGGACACAGCTAATCCCATGCCATGGCATGTGGAGGTTCACAATCTCCGTGTGTAGCTGGGTCTTGGTAGGAGTGTCACCTGGCAGCCATACGTGTCCAGGGCATGTGGCACATACATGACTCCGTATGTCGCATATGTGTATTGACAGATTAACATGTGCTCAGTACAAATCAATTGTTGTTGTAGTGCACTCACTCTTCCTTGTCACTTCCAAATTACTGCAGAGCGCCGCCTCTTCCCCGACCAATTCCGGACTTGCCTGACATGCGGGAGAATGACTGTATCCGGTGCTACCGCTTCCCCCAACCGTTGATTGAGGAGTTGACGGCGAGACTGGCACCACACCTGCAACCGCTGCACAGGTATCCTACGGCACTGACACCCAAGCTGAAGGTAATGGCAGCCCTACATTTTCTTGCCACGGGTACCTTTCAATATACCATAGCTCATGTTGGTGGCATGTCCCAGAGCATGTTCAGCCGTGTGCTGCATGATTTCTTAGAGGCCATGTTGCTTCACCTGGATGAGTTCATCCATTTCCCAACTCCTGAAATGTTGACTGGGGTCAAGCGTGGATTCTATGCCCTGGGAGGGATGCCCCATGTCATTGGGTCCATAGATGGGACACATGTGGCTTTGGTGCCACCACAGGCACAGGAGGTAGCGTACAGGAATCACAAGCACTACCACTCCATCAATGCGCTTGTGGTGTGTCTGTCCAACATGGTGATTTCACATGTCTGTGCTCGTTTTCCAGGATCAGCACACAATGCCTACATCATGAGGCGTAGCAGGGTGCCTGAAATGATGATGCAGCTGCGCAACGATTGAGCATGTGTTGTTGGTGGGTACACTCTGTCTGTCCTGTATTTTGCGTAGACTTCCAGCACGACCGCTTCTCCTGTCCTACTTATGTTCATGTGGTTTCCATGTAGGGGACGCTGGCTATCCCAACATGCCATGGCTGATCACACCTCTCCGCAACCCCATCACGCCGGCCCAGCTCCGCTACAACACCGCCCATGGCTGGACAAGGCGAGTGATAGAGAGGACATTTGGCCTCCTGAAGAGCCGATTCAGATGCCTCCACAAGACCGGCGGCGCCCTCCCATATGCCCCGGCGAAGGTCTGCAAAATCTTCATGGTCTGCTGCATGCTGCACAACATGGCAGTTGAGAAAGCTGTGCCACTCATCCTAGATCAAGATGATCAGGACCATCCACCCGTGGAGGACGAAGGGCTTGGCAATGGGGCTAGTGATGTGGAGGATGTGGTTCCGCAAGAGGACATCCGGAGTCGGCTCATACTTGACTTCTTTGCTTAGTGGTGAGTACCAGTGTCTGTGTGTGCACGCATTGGTCCCGTGTGGCATGTGTTGCGATGTGTGTGTCCATCTGCATGTATGGCACGTGAGTCAGAGGTGTGTGTGAATGTGTCACTGGAGTGATGGTGCCAGTGATGAGTGTATTTCCCCATTCATAATTGTGACCTAGCATGTTGTCATCCTTACATGTGTCGAGTACATGCACATGCAAGTGGCTGTGCTTTTTGAGGCTGACTTCTTGTGTGTCTCTCATCCCCAGGTACTTGCGCATGCCGTCTGCTGGTTGCATTGTTGTGGCACTGCTATTCCTCATGGACACGTCATCGCGTGCTGACTCAGCGTTACACGCACGGACAAGTTTGGAAGTCTCCTTAGGGTAAGGGATGCATCAGGGGTGTATTGGGTGTGGCAGTTATTTACGATGTGTGCACACTGCCCCTGTCGATGATTGGTTCCTCTGCAGACATGTCGCATCACCATGGGACACATGACATGCAGCTGGGTACACCTGAATAGATGGTCAGACTTGTTGACAGTCATCTGTGATGGGATTGTGGATTGTGATGATGGCATCAATGTGTGTTACACTGCCCTCGGACACATACGGTTTGCATTGGCTTGACATGGTGTGGGACTTCCACATCAGAGGATCAATGGTGTATGGCAGCCTCTCCGTGAGCAGCAGGGGGTGTTTAGCTGTTAGCCGACACTTGTGTGCCAGTTCCATGGCTATCACGCATTTGTGCTGCAGAAGGGGGGTTCCAGTGTTGGACCCACATGTTACTCCACATGACCTGTTCATGTGTACTCCGAGTTGCCTCCGCATTCCCGAATACATGAATAATGAAGGTGTCCCTATGCCTCCAAGGTGCCTCTTCTCAGTCAATGCTGGTGTGTTGCCACGGTGCATCCGGCATGTCTGGCATGGTTTTCCGTGATAGTGGCTATGTGTCTATGTGTAGAGTAGCAAGATGCTAGCTGTTTGTGTGGGATTAGACTGTGTATTGTGCATGATGTCCATGACTGTGTGGGTATTGTGACATGTGCCATCCCCATGCATCTGACGTTGGCCAGGCCACCATTCTCTGCATCCACCTGACTCAAGCTTGCAGGACATGGTTCTGCAACCTGTCCACACATACCTGGGTGCCCCACAGGACACTCCACATGATCCCTGACCTCTGCGCATGGCTGTCGCTGTACTCAATATGTCTGTCGGCACGGTTGTGCGGCCACCCCCTCAGCTGGTTGGGCCCATCACGGTTGTGTATGGTGCTCTATGTCTGTCTTGCCTAATACAATGTGACCCATGTGTGTCCTGTGCCAGACTCAGGCCCCAGGGTGTGGATGGTTGAAGTAAAATGAGAACTCAGGCATGGTTAGACTTCACAAGACACATGTAAGGTAATAATGCAAAATATAGGCATCTTCTCTTTATGGTGTAACTTTTTATTTTGGTTGTGGTACGTGGGGGGGTATGACATGAGGGGCTTTCCGGGTGTGTGGAATCCAAAGTTCACTAGGGGAGTTGGTGTCCTTGCCATTGGAAATCCTCAGAGTCCATGCCACAGTCTTTGTAAACATTGGTCAGACAGTGACCAGCAAGTCCATGTGGCAGAGAATGTCTTTTGCTGCTGTGCTGCTGTTGGTCCAGTGGGCCAGGTGCCAGGCCAGGTGTCCTGGGAGATGGTGCTGTTGCACTGACCCTCACGGTCTTTTCCGTGGATGACCCGCCCTCCTGCGGGGACCCTCAGAAGCAGGCCGTGACGATGTTTGGGATGCTCCGTCGGATGTCTCCTCCTCTCCCTCATCCCTCCCTGTGGGTGGTGATGTTCTACGCCTGCTGGCACAGGGAGGGTTGCCCATGTTGTCGGCTATCCGACGGAGTGTACTGTGAATTCCCGTGAACACCGTCACGAGCTCAGCCTGTCTGTCCTCCATCCGCCGTTGGTGTCGCAGTAGACAGGCATGTTGCTCCGCATGTTGCTGGGCCTGCTAGGTCTTGATCTCCTCGAGGATGGACACAACCTGGGCCATGCCCGTGGTGACCTGCCGGTATGTATCCAGGATGTTTCTGACATGGGAATATACCGGTTCCGCAGCCAACCGGTCAGGCTCGCGCCTCCGCCGTCCTCCACTCCCACCACCCCTGCCCACTTGCACCTGGCCTGCCCTTGTGGGCACATCGGGTCTCCGGGACCCCTGAGGGGTGGCATTGGCGTTGTCGCCTGCCTCCTCCTGGGTGCCCGGTACACCGTGTCCCTCCTGGCCAGCCTGGCTGCATTGTGGTTGTGGGGCAGGGATCCTGGGTGTCTCCTGGGATGTGGCAGGAGTGGGGGTGGTGGTTGGCCCAGTTGTACCTGACGCAGGTGCTGCAGGTGGTTGGACACCAGAGGGGCCAGGTTGGTCGGGGTCGGGTTCGTCCACAGAGTGGTGAGAGTCGTCGCTGCCGGTGGGTCCGTCATCCCACCGAGCCGGGTCCTGTGAGTCTTCCCCCCCAGTGTTGGGGGGTGATCCACGACGTTGACCTGTGTGTGAGAGAGACAATGTTAATTTTGTTCCATGCAACATCCATGTTTCATTAGTTTCTAAGTTGGCACATTTCCTCTGGGAATTTGGATATGTCTTGCATTCCACTCACAGTGCACTTGTGCATGGGTATGTCCCTTGGCCACAGCTTTTGAGACTTTACCTATGTGTGGCACAGTCTTACTTGCTGCGTCAATTGTGACTGCAGTCAGCAGTGGAGTGAGCAGGTGTGGCGAGCCATGCATTGGCGCCTTCAGTGTTGCACTGTACGTGGGCACATGGAGTTGTTCAACACACTTAGATCATGCAGGTAGCTGGTGTTGTGCTCGTGCACAGGTTGAGACATGGCCCTCTGTTTTGCCATGGAGAAGAGGGGGGGTTCAGGCACTGGCCACCCTTGTCTACATGCACGCAGTCCACCTGCTGACGAGCAGACATTCCCACACCCCCCAAGGCTGAATTGGGCTCTCTGTGTGTCCCTTTCTCACTCCCTCTCTGTCCCCCTCTCCCTCCCTCTGTGTTTCAGCCTCCTCCCTCTGTCCGTCTCCCTGTGTCTCCCTCCCTCTCTCTCCCCCTCTCCCTCCCTCTGTGTGTCACCCCCTGTCACCTCAGCCCAGCTTCCTAGGCACACACTTTTAGCAGATCTTTGAATGGCCCTTGGCTTGTTGATGTGAGTTTGTTTCTGATCTCCAGGCACCCATTGGGTGTAGTGTGTGTGTCTGCGCTGCTGCTGTGGTGGTGTGTGCTGCCACTCTTTCACAGTGTTGGCTGTTCATTAGCTGCTGACATGTGCAAAAAGTGCCTTCACCCCCATGTCCTAATGCAAGGTGTCTGCCATTTGCTGGCAAGTCTTTCCTGTGTGGGGACACAGTGTTTGTCTGGCTGTGACCTAGGCCATATGGGCAGAGGGCATTGTTGTCTGCTTCTGAGTTGCACTATGTGATTTTTGGGGCCCACACTCCCGCCATCCGGCTTACCGTGTCTTGTGTTGGTGTTTTCTGTGGCCTGTGACTTGGCATTGTCCAGCTGGGTGCATGGGGCATGGTGGCGCTGGTGGCATGTGCGTGTTCATGGAGTGTGGTTGAGTCATGCGATAGCTTGGGGTGGTTGCGTGACTGATTGTGAGCTTGGTTGTGGATGACGTTCCCTCCATGTGAGGTGAGTTGTTTGTGTACTCACCCGGGTCTCGGAGTCCTTCTAATCTGTCCACTGCCACCACCGGCAGTATGGCCATCACCCTCTCCTCCCAGGGATGGTATTGTACGGGTCTGCGGGGCGGCCCTCCTCCTGTGATGTTGGCCTGGTTGTGGTCGTCGGTCATTTTGGCTCGGCCCCTCCTCCGCAGATCGTACCACCTGGCTTGGCATTCATGCCTGGTCCTTCTGGTGGACGCAACAGCATTGACAGCATCGACAATCCTCTGCCACATGGCTGTTTTTTCGGAAATTCTGGTCTGTCTGACCAATGTTCTAAAGAGGTGTGGCTCGACTCTGAGGATTTCGTCGACAAGGACCTACAACTCTTGGCTAGTGAACTTTGGATTCTTGTTAGTGGGCATGGAGAGGGGTGTGGGTGTGGATGGTTGTGGGGGGTGTGGGTGTGGATGGTTGTGGGTGCGTGGGTGTGGTTGTGCAGGTGTGTGTGAATGTGATGAGGGGGTGTTTGTGAAGGTGTGTCTGTGAAGGTGTGCAAGTGTAAGGTGTAGTAAAGGTTCAAGTATGGTGCTGTAGGTTGTCTGTGGGGTCTGGCAGCAGTGAGTCTGTTGCAAAGGCTCATGGTTTGTGTGTGTGGGCCCTTTTTATTGGTCCATTGGTGGGTGTGGCTGTGTTTGAACTTTGGGTGGGTGTGTTATAAGGGGTGGTTGTGTTTTGGGCCTCTGTTTGGGAATTTGGCAGTTGCAGGTCAGTGAATGTGTTGTATTTGTGCTTGTTGGACATGTTTTGTGGCTTTGTGCCATTCGAATAGTGTATTCTTGTGTTGTTGTGCTTTGTCCTGGTTGTGTACGTGCGTTTTTAGCGTGTGTACGGTGTGTACTTCGCCAATTTTGTTGTACAGTGCTGTCCTTGTGTCTGGCTTGGTACGACTCGTACATGCGCGATGTTGGGTGAAGGTGCTGGTGTTGGGGCCTGGGGTGCGCTCCGTACTTAGAATGTTGGGGTGGGGGTACGCTCCATACATACGCGGGGGAGTGTTCGGGTCGTACATACACGGTTGGGGTGGGGGTACGCTCCATACATACGCGGGTGAGGGTTCGGGTTGTACATACACGGTTGGGGTGGGGGTACGCTCCATACATACGCAGGTGAGAGTACGGGTCGTACATACACGGTTGGGGCGGGGGTACGGTCCGTACATACACGGTTGGGGTGGGGGTATGCTCCATACATACGCGGGTGAGGGTTCGGGTCGTACATACACGGTTGGGGTGGGGGTACGCTCCATACATACGCGGGTGAGGGTACGGGTCGTACATACACGGTTGGGGTGGGGGTTCGGTCCGTACATACACGGTTGGGTGGGGGTACGCTCCATACATACGCGGGTGAGGGTGAGGGTCGTACATACACGGTTGGGGTGGGGGTACGCTCCATACATACGCGGGTGAGGGTTCGAGTCGTACATACACGGTTGGGGTGGGGGTACGGTCCGTACATACACGGTTGGGGTGGGGGTACGCTCCATACATACGCGGGTGAGGGTTCGGGTCGTACATACATGGTTGGGGTGGGGGTACGGTCCGTACATACACGGTTGGGGTGGGGGTACGCTCCATACATACGCGGGTGAGGGTACGGGTCATACATACACGGTTGGGGTGGGGGTACGCTCCATACATACGCGGGTGAGGGTACGGGTCGTACATCCATGGTTGGGGTGGGGGTACGGTCCGTACATACACGGTGGGGGTGGGGGTACGCTCCATACATACGCGGGTGAGGGTTCAGGTCGTACATACACGGTTGGGGTGGGGGTACGCTCCATACATACGCGGGTGAGGGTTCGGGTCGTACATACACGGTTGGGGTGGGGGTACAGTCCGTACATACACGGTTGGGGTGGGGGTACGCTCCATACATACGCGGGTGAGGGTTCGGGTCGTACATACACAGTTGGGGTGGGGGTACGGTCCGTACATACACGGTTGGGGTGGGGGTACACTCCATGCATACGCGGGTGAGGGTATGGGTCGTACATCCACGGTTGGGGTGGGGGTACGCTCCATACATGCGCGGGTGAGGGTATGGTCCGTACATACACTGTTGGGGTGGGGGTACGCCCCATACATACACGGGTGGGGGTATGGGCCATACGTACACGGGTGTATATACACGGGTGGGTGTACGGTCCGTACGTATGGGGGTGTACATGCACGGCTGGGGGTTCGGCGCGTACATACGGGGGCTGGGGGGGTGGTTCGGCGCGTACATACGGGGGCAGGGGGGGTGTTCGGCGCGTACATACGGGGGCTGGGGGGGTGGTTCAGCGCGTACATACGGGGGCTGGGGGGGTTGTTCGGCGCGGATGTGGGCACATGTCTCCATGGTTGCTATGTGAGTTCGGTGCGGACGGTGTTTTTTCCATCCGGTTGTAACATCGGACGCATGGGATGGATCGTACTAGCGCGGTCGGACTTCACTTTTCACATTTGTACGGTAAATCGTCCGAGGATATGTCGGACACATTTTCTGACCCAAGGACGTGTGGGGAATAATTCCCAATGTGATTCGTATGGTCTTTTTCCCATGCGAATCGTACTTGGCAGTTTGTACGGCACTTGTACGATTCGTACAGTAAAAAGACCGGATACGAGTCGTACGGGGAATTTATTTACAGGATCGTTATCGGCACCTCAGTGTTTAAACGACTTTATTAACATACAGATGTATAGCTAGTAAAGGTGGTGTAGTGCCACTGGGCCCATATAAAAACTGTGCTATGGGATGCTTTATGTTTTACCCGCCAATTTGCATGTTTGAATACTTTTGGATGATAAGCTTTATGGAAGACACCTTTAAAAATTAAGCCTGAGTATGGGTATAGTGCCGCTACTAGGAATGGTGGCGGTTTCTCTTTGATTTTGTACGCTAACAAGAGTGTTGGGGCTTGCTGTTTTTGATTTCATAAGGTTAATCAAGGGAAGGGGTGGGGGTGGGAGAGGTGGGTATGTTGCTGATTATAACACAGACATTTGTAAAGTGCATATGTGTAGCTAGTAAAGGTGATGTAGTTCCACTGTTGTCAATTTATAAAGCGCTCTTGGCATGGTATATGTTTTATCCAGAAATGTGCATGTTTTAATACCTTTTGTTGCTGGGCGTTCCGGCAGAGACTTGTTCAAATTAAGTTTGTGTATTGCTATAGTGGCTCTACCAGGTTTGCTGGGGTCTTTCTTTGATCTTGTAAGGTTAAGCAAGAATGGGGATGAGGGTGGTGTAGGGGCACTGGGCCCATTTATGAAGCGGTTTATGGTATGGTATATGTTTTTCTCGCAAATTTGCATGTTTTAATACCTTTTGGTGATGAGTGTGATGAGTGTTCCAGCAGACAGCCACGCAAAAACTGGGGGTGCTCTAAAAGGGGCGGGGGCAAACCTGTTAAAGGGGTGTGGGCTATCCAAGTAGGGGCATGGTCTACATGAAGATAACTAGCATTGTGTGCTTAAGAAAATCCCCTTGAATTATCCTACGTTCGGGAAACACGCTCTTTAAAGGATTGCCCTTCCTCCTACAACGTGGCTCACGTAGCATGATGTCTCCACTTCTCAGTAGTGAGCAAAATGAGCATGCGCACGTCGATGTGCATGCTCTGACTGCAGTCCAATAAAAAAAAAAAGAAAACTTGACTACCTTTGTGAGGGCCAAAAATCGAAAATAGAGACCAATAGAGCCCCGTTTCGAGTTTTTCTGAAAATAACTGCCGGTGCTCAGAGCCGGCCCACTTAAAACCCTGCATCCATTCATCCTAAGCACTGCGCCATCCAACCATCTTTCAATAAGTTCAGACATTCCTACCTACATACATACATACATCTGCCCCTGCAGTTATTCTAAGTATCTATCAGCCCACTCGCCTCTGGTAAGCACTGTGCCATCCATCCAGTTATACGCCCATATATTCATACATACATCTGTCCCAGAACCAATCCTACGCATCTATCAGCCCACCCGTGTATCCTAAGTACTGTGCCATGTCCATTTATCCTTCCATTCATCCATATATCCATCCATCCATCTAGCTATCCATTCATCCATCTGGCCATCAATCCAGTCGCCCTTTATTCAACTATCCGTCCTTATTTTTGTGCACTCTCCGCCACCGATCCTAAATACTGCATATTATACTCATCCACCCAGCCTCTTAAGGGGTCGAAAAGGCTGGTGATAATCATTGAGAGGCAGAGGAAGTTTCTGATAAACAACCAAGAAAGCTTTGAGTTGCTCTTTGTGGACCAGAGTTCACCACCCTTCTTTGGTGGTGTTTTAAACAAAGGTTGATGTAGGGAAATAAATGTAAAGCAGCTTTTCAGTGTAAGACATTAATTTAGAAAGATAATGGGGTATATTATCAAGAACGGCGTTAAAATTATTACCGCTTTAGCGGCAGGAAACTGCCGCTAAAGCGGCGATAATGGGCTTGATAATATGCCCTTGTCAATTCCCATAGCCGGCCAGGTTGTGGTGTGAATCTGGGCTTCTATGGGAATTCACAAGGGCATATTATCAAGCTCATTATCGCCGCTGTAGCGGCAGTTTCCTGCCGCTAAAGCGGCGATAATTTTAACGCCGTTCTTGATAATATGCCCCTAAGTGTGCCAGGCAAGTTGTGTTTTTTTCGGAGCTCTACAACAACACCCTGTGAAAGGTGAGAGCAGGGTTGTGTTGCAGTTGGCTGTGTGTGGTCATCTCCAAAGCGGCAACCAGAGCGAAATTTCGGGGGAGGCTAGTCTTTCAGCAATAGGCAGAGTGGGGATGTAGAGGCTCTAAAAAGGGGTGGGAAAAAACAGAGCATCATTTACAAGCAAATGGTCTTTTGAAGACCTGTGAAGTGCTTGGGTGGGGCTCTGTGTGTGCTACTGGGATGCTGTCTCAGGGGGTCCGGGGCAATGGGCATTGTGCGCCTGGTGGTGTCTCTGCTAATCATGACACAATGATGTTGCTCCTGCGCTGCTAAAAGAGAAGGGAAATCGTGAGAGAAAATGGCTCTCTTTAAAGGATTTCTTTTCTCCTACAACGCGATTCACCTGGCATGATGTCTCCACTTTTTAGTAGTGAGCAATGCGCATGGTCTCACTGTCTCACTACAGTCCAAAAAATTTAAAAAAACAATGTACGACCTTTGTGAGGCCCGAAAATAGAGCCCCATGGAGATCTGTTTCGAGGCCCTTAAAAATAAACTGCCGATGCTCAGACTCCCTCCCCTCCAATTAAAGCTTTGGATGCAATGTTATGTTTGCGAAGTTGTAGATAAAATTGCTAGGCTAATAATGGTAATTTTTCAGTGTGCTGTTTGGTTGGTAATATCATCCTAAGTATATATATTACAATTTTTAAACATATTATCTATAAAGTTGTCTGCGGTGGGTTGCAGAGGGAGTTTGTGGGGTGGTGGGGTGTGGTGGAGAGGTGAAAAGTACGAGGTAGTGCAGTTAAAGGTAAATACATGCTGTATGTTCTATGGCACTACCCGTCATTCTACTGCTCCCCTGCCATGCTCCATCATGTTGCAGCACTGCCTCTGGAAGCCGTCAGTAGAATTTATGTAATTGTATGTTATTTTTGTAATATATTGAACTGATGTACAAAATAATTGAATCTATTTTTTTTTTTTCAGAAAATGATTTTGTTTGGATAAAAATTTGAAAATGCCTAGAAGAACTGAGAAAAAAAGAAAAGAAGCATTTATATTTGCAGAAAAGAAAAGATTTTGAATTACAAAAAAATGAGAGCACTACACAAACAGTTTCTTCTGGTAAAAACAATAGACAATTTCTGAAAATTTTTTTACGAACATTTAATGAAAATAACATCACACAAAGGAAAAAGAAGAATTTTTCAAGTAAGGAGACTTCAATTTCAAATACAAGGAAAAGAAAATATGATAAAGAAACAGTATCTAATACCCGGAGACAAAAACAATTTCAAGAAATTCTTCAGCGATTTTTTCGAACTAGAGTGATTCAGAATTTAATGAGAACATGCTGCAAATATAAAAAGAAAGTGCTACAATTCAAACGGAAGAAGCATATCAAAAGTATAGTGGATACTGCTTTTACTTTAAAACAGAAGTTATTCATTATGATTTTGATGAGGATCAAAGTATTAGATAAAGTAATCAAAGTGTTGAAAGAGAAAAGTAGAAGTAAATGACGTGTGAGCAGAACCAATTTTTGCTAAATCTTTAGTGGACATTGGAAACATACTTCTAGTAGTGATCCTTTTTTAATGAGGAAAGTTACTTCCAGGAAAATAGGTTACCATTTGCAGTTGATACTGGAGCTCGTTGCTACGAAGTTCAGATGGTTGTCCCCTTCCAAAAGAGGAATTGGTTGGTAAAAGTGGAGAAGAGTTAATAATTGAAGAAGTGCAAGGGAATCGTACACAAGCTCCTGTGTATAAGTGGGGTTGTAGCAGTATTTGTAGTATTCAACAGGAATCTATTAATATAATGCAAAATTTGTTACGAGAATATACACAGAAAAGTATTAAATAGAAGATTAAGTTGTTGCAAGGACAAGATCCATGTAATGTAAGAAAATATACTGAGAAACATGGGCATTCTCTGGCTTGTCTTTCAAGAAAAGTGTGTAAAAGTGTTTTTCATCACTTGAGGATTTAGCAGTACACCATTCAGAAATGTGGACATTTGTAAGATAACTGTACTATGTAAAAAGTCCTCCATTATGTTTAAGTGAACTGAAAACAGCTCTTTTATATGGTTCTTTATCAGATGTTCAAAAAAAGTGTGATGATATTGAAATGCAATATTTTGGTTCAGAAGAGCAAGTGAAAGTTTGACAATTACAGATGTTGAAAGAGATGAGAAAGTGATTAGCACTGATGAGTTTGAAGAAGAAATTGAAAAGTTTAATGTAGTGTGCTCTTAAATACCAAACTATGTTTGTGTTTGTTGTTGACGTACTCATTATAAAAGTCAAACTAGGAATGTTGATTTGTATTTGAAAACTGAAAAGGAGAACAATAGTAAGTGGGAAGAATTTGCAACCTACTTGTTGGTGGAAGGTCGATTTGAGTTAGGTAGTGATCAACGTATATGTAAATATTGTTACAACAAATTAGAAGAGAACAAAATGCCTACTAGAGCAGTACATAATAACTTAGAATTAGTAGCTATTCCGGAGGAACTGGCAGATTTGAATACATATGAGTCGGTTCTAATTCAATCTGTTCATCATTTTCAAACTATAATTCGGATGGAGCCTAAAACAGGTACAATGCCATCAACAGACTTGCAAATAGGGCTGAAAGGAAGAGTGGTGTACTTACCTTTGGATTTTAAGAAAAATATTGAAACTATTGCTGGAGAGAAAGAGGAAAATGAGGCAGTAGTCATTCTAGTAAATGGTGTACCAACAAAGAGTCGGAAAATACGGCAATAATTTGTGGATGTTAATAAAGTTGAAAAGGCTACCTTATATCTTATAGAGAACAAAATTCATTACAAAACTGTAAATGTCGATGAACAAGTAATAAGTTTAGAAGATGAATGTGAAATTTCAAGTGATCAAATAGAGAAAGTCGACAAGTCAAGGACTGAAGAGATTTATGAACATTACACAATATGTCCTTTGCATTCAAAAGAAGTAATAGGAAGCAGCATTGAGTTATTTCAAATGAAAAATACACAGGAAACTCTAATGAGTGTATTGGAGAAGAGCTTGGAAGCTCGTTGTTTTCCACAGGTGTTTCCTACTGGAGAAGGTGGACGATATGATGACTGACCGGTACGGATTCCAGCTTCAGAATATTGGTCAACAAGATAATATTCTGAAGATCCTAGATTTCGACATATTTCACCTTTTGTTTGAAAGTGATTTATCTTCTCTGTTGTATGCAGTGAACCACATACTTAAAACTGGAGTTCATCAATCACTTCTTTCTGCGAAAGATTTTGTGGAGAAAGTTGAAAAAACTGATGAAAATTTAGAAGCACAGTTAATCAATTTGATGGCATGTCAACGTGGAACAAATGAGTATTGGTATCGTCGTCATGGAGAACTCAAGAGTACATTATGGAACTTAGGTACACCAACATGGTTTGTCACACTTAGCTGTGCAGAGTATGCATGGGAAGATTTGCTTGAGTTTCTAAGAGAGGTGAATTCCAATATTAAAAATGTTGAAATAAAGACTCCTGGTGAACTGTGTTCATTGGATCCTGTAAATGTGTGCAGATATTTTAATCATAGGTTTCAAGCTATGATGTATTTTATCTGCAATAAAAAGAATCCACCTCTTGGAGACGTTACCGATTTCTTTTGGAATAAGGAGTACCAAGCACGAGTTGAACCTCATATACATATGCTATTATGGGTCAAGGATGCACCTACATTTGGAACTGATTCTGATGAAACAGTATTGTCTTTCATCAAACAGTATGTGACATGTGAGATTCCGAGAGAAGAAGGAGATAGAAGCTTGAGACAGCAAGTTTTATGTTTCCAAAGTCACCGTTGTGGAAATACTACAGAAGAAAATACAAGTCTAAAGGAAAATTTTACACTAAATGTCGGTTTGGTTTTCCACGTCCAGTCATTTGTAAAGGACGAGTACATTTTTTTTTTCTTCTGTAAAGAACACAATAACTCGGAAATCTCCAAAGAATACCTACAACTTAAAAAGAACAGAAGTGTCAAAGTATATCAATGACTACAATCCAGTCATTTTAAAAATGTGGAATGCTAACATGGACATCCAGTATGTTGCAGATAACTCAATTGCTGTTGCCCGTTATGTTACCTCATACATAACAAAATCAGAAAAAACAAAGATGAAACAAATGTGGGAAGAAATTGCCCAAGAGAAAAGCGTTAGCAAAAAATTGTACAGCTTTACCTTGAAAATGCTTTCCCACCGAGAAATTGGATCCTATGAATGTTCAGACCACTTGTGCTCTTCAAGTTTATATTCAAAGTCTCGAGGAATCATTTGGGAAGTTTAGATCTTGCCTGCTCACGGAGTAGAGTGTTGAAATCATTAGAAGAAATTGAATACTTAGCAGCAAATGAACCACATAGTACAGACATTCTTAAAACTAATATGTTGGACACATACTATCCGAAAAGGAGTCAACATCTGGAACAGCTATGTATGTATGAAGTACTTCAACATTACAGCTTCAAAAGAAATGTTAAACAGAATTTAAAAGAAGGAAAATATGCAGTATTTGGATGTCATGGTTGTTTAGTAAAACATGCAAAGGGTAATCTTATAAACCACAAGAAACTCAGTTCTGAAACTCCAGATAAGCGAAAATGTTACTATTTAGCACTTCTCCAACTCTTTAAACCATGGCGTAGCGAAAGTGAATTACTTGGAGACATTGACTGCTACAAAGATTCTTTTAATGCATATAAAGATAGCATTGCATGTACAATTTTCCCTACATATTTAAAAATGTTGAATGATGAAGTTGAACAGGAAAAGACTATTTCAGCTGAAATAGCTAATGAAAGTTCTCAAGATAGTCAAAGTAGTGGTCAATGTAGTCAAGATCCTCTTGGACAACCACTGGAAAATGAAGCAGCGATTGCTATGCATGAAGTCAAAATTGCAATGCAACAAGCACACAAGGAGAATATTACATTGGAAAAGTTAGAAGAACAACTAAATGTTGAACAGAAAGAAATATATGTACAAGTGAGAGACCAGATAGAACATGGTTTGTTGCATGAAAAATAAGAATGTGTGTGTTCATCTTTTAAACCTGTTCGGATGTACATCAGTGGTCAAGCTGGGACAGGTAAAAGTGTTTTAATTAAAGTTTTGACCAGTTATCTTCAAAAAACTACTGGTTCACATTTATGTTCTGTGGTAACAGCTCCAACTGGATTAGATGCACACCATGTTAAAGGAGTTACTTTGCATAGATTACTGATGTTACCAGTTGAGCATGATAGTAAATTACAATATCAGAAGTTGTCTGGAGAAGCTTCTCATGAAGTGTCAAGAGTGCTGAAGAAAATGAAACTATTGATTATTGATGAGGTGAGCATGGTCTCAAACTTAATGCTTGCTTTTGTACACTTAAGATTGCAGCAGGTATTAAAAACAGATTATGACGTTCTTTTTGGAGGAAAACATTGAATTGTATTTGGAGATCTGCTACAACTAACACCTGTAAAAGGAGAACCAGTGTTTAAAACTCTTCTCCGTGAAGACACAAAGAAATCTCTGGGAAGTATTGGAAATGTGAATCTGTGGTTACATTTTGAATATAAAGAACTCACTCAGAATATGCGACAAGCAAGAGATGAAGATTATGGAAATATTCTAAAAGATGTAAGATTTGGTGTTCTAAGCAAACATGGTAAAGAAGCTTTTCAAAGTCGTCTACTAAAGAACTTGTTTACAAATGAAAACACACCAGCAGAAGTAATGTACAAGAAAATGAAAGAAAAAAAGTCTATCGTTTGCTTAATACCTACAGTGGAAGAGTGTTATACATTTAATAGAGAGTTTATGAAATTGAAAATGAAGAAATAGTTCACATTGAAGCTATTGATAAAATCGAGCATAAAGGAATAACAATCCTTCTTTCAGAAAAACTACAGACTAAATGGGATTCTTTGGAAAAGTCTGTATCAAAAATTGCTGGGTTAGAATTTTTTTTAGATGTATGTTTAAACTGTTGGGTAATTTTGAGGTGTAATCTGAATGTAGAAGAAGTTTAGTGAATGGAGCAATGGGGAAAGTTGTTGATTTTGTGAAATATCAAAATAGAAATGGAATTGAATTCTTGAAAGTTACATTTGATCAGATTACAGTGGTAAAACAGATTGCGCGTTGTGCTGTATGTTTTTTGCTTGTAAAAGACTAGTATGTTCGTAGAAAACAGTTTCCCTTCTGTTTAGCATATGCAATAACTATTCATAAATCTCAAGGTTTATGTATAGATAATGCTTTGATAAATGTAGGGAGAACTGTGTTTAAAGAGGGAATGGTATATGTTGAATTATCTTGAATTAGAACGTTGTCTGGTTTGTATTTAATTGATTTTGATGAGAACAAGGTTAGTGCTGATGTTAATTGTGTAAGAGAATATAATCGTTTGAGAAGGCTTTATGCTCCCCATTTAGGTGAATATCCTATTTATGAGAAACATGTTGTGTGGTCAAAATGCAAATATGTTGAAGAGTTAATTATGTTTGAAAAGCAGAAAGAAAATCAACAGAAAAGAAAAGATGTAAAGAAGCAGAAAATACAAACAAGTGATGATGTTGTTGGATACCAATTAGAAAATGCTTCTGGTGTCAACTGCTATGGTAATGCCATTCTAAATGTTATATTCTATCTTGAAGATATTTGTGGTGAAAATATGTAAAAGTCAGGAAAAAACTTTATGTTCTGCACTCTACACTTTTTTTCAAGAATTGAGAACTGATCGAAGTAAGATCCATTCTGCTTCTGGTATTCGCCAACTGTTGGATACATGTACTGGATCTTTAACGTTCAGTGCTAATATACAACAAGATGCACAAGAATTTCTGATGGTTATGCTTGGAGTATTAGTGGATGAAGGAATTCAGATTGAGAGTTTATTTGGACTCAGTTACAAATGGGAACATAAATGTGAACAGTGTTCATTAACTTCAAGCACTATAGTTGACAGAGAACGATTTCTATATTTGACAATACCTGACTGAAAATCTGTACCATTTTCCAAATTACTAAAAGAAGTAGATCACGAGATGACCTGTTCTCGTTGTAAATCAACAATGCTATCTACATTATGCCTACAAAGATATGGAAAATGTTTGATTATAATGCTACAATGCTGTAGACCAAATGGAAGAAAAGTGGAAACCAAAATAAAAAATGTTGTTGCTAGTCAAGTATCTATTTCTGGAAGAACTTTTGCAACAGTTGCTATTGTTTTCCATGCTGGAAGTACTACCACAAGTGGACATTATACAGTTTATTTAAAAGTGTAATAATGGTTGGAGTCACTGCAACAATACACACTTGGAAATGAAACCAAGATTGCCTTATGAATCACCCAACTCATACTTGATATTTCTTTAACAAAGATTTTAGATACACCATTCAGCTTTGTGGGAAGGTGTAAAGATACTTTAAGGAATGCATACTGGATGCTTTCAAAGCGAAATTTTTGATACAATATTTGGTGTATTGGGAAAATGTTCACAGAAACTACGAAGTAAAGGTAAGATTTGAAGATTAGAAATAGTATTGGATGTGTTATTTGTGTTGATTTTGTATTATATTTGTGAGAATTAGGGATTTTTTTTAACAATCTAGTTGATTTTTTTTTCCCCTGCTCTTTATGATGAAACTACTCTGACATCACTGTGAATAGTGAAGTTAAGTAGTAGCTGATGACAGCAAAAAAGGGAGAAAAATTGTTTTCTGAATGTTAAATTTTTTGGTATTATTTAAAAACTCACTGTAATTTGTGAAATATATTACATTACATAGTAGTTTTGCAGTTGATTTTATGTAGTTGAAAAGTTAGAAAAAACAGTAGTAATGACAAATAGCACAATAGTAGTTAGATATTTAAAAAAAACCTTTGACATTCACTGAAAAAAACATAGGTTTTACAGATGTTATAGTTAGAAATTTGCATTTAAAAAAACTTAGAAATTCACTGAAAAAGCCATAGGTTTCAGGGACGTTATAGTTAGAAATTAGCATTTAAAAAACCTTTGAAATTCACTGGAAAAACCATAGGTTTCAGGCACGTTATAGTTAGAAATTAGCATTTAAAAAACCTTAGAAATTCACTGAATAAACCATAGGTTTCAGGGATGTTATAGTTAGAAATTAGCATTTAAAAAACCTTAGAAATTCACTGACAAACCCATAGGTTTCAGAGATGTTATAGTTAGTTGGACATTTGACTCATATAAAACCAGATAAATTTGCCTGTTATAGTTAGTTGAGCTAACTATAACTCACGTGCTTGCAATGCATTGCTGATGATGTCACATATTACATCACTCATGACATGGTCAGTGACATCACTCATGATATCACTGATGACATCTCAAATGACATCACTGATGCCATCACTGATGACATCATCCACGTGATAGTCTGACACACCTCTTCACACTCTAATATAACCTTTAATACACCCACTCTAAAATACAAAATACCATTTTCGAAACCATAGACACACCAATACCAGATACTAGATACCCATCCACTGATTCCTATCTATATATTGTAATCCAGACATACACTGATACAGTCACTCATACATGCGGACTCTCATCATTACATCAGTATAATATCCACTCATACACCTATACATACATTCAGACAGTGCTACTGATCCATAGAGTTACTCACACATCTACTCAGTCATGCCAAAAATCAATCACACATCCATGTACTCACCTATGCAGATATATATACACCACCTGACCTCTTTATACACACACCACTTCCCTTATTTATATAGATACTATCACATACTTACTCTCTTATACAATCACTAATACAAGTATACATTCATGTACGTAGACACTCTTGCAATCACTCTCTCTCACATATGGTCAATTATACACCCCAACACTCACATATACTGTCTAAAAACATATATAGTTACTCATATATATACAACTGAGACAACAATTCACTAATCAACACACCTGTACACACAGTTAGCTACCCATACAGCTCTTCCGAGATGCAGTTTTGAATGTATAGAACCAGTGAAACAGCTATTCAGACAAGTATGCACAGAGTCAGACACCCCCCACCCAGCCAGATAGACACTCTGACATCCATAAAGATACTCATACAAACAATCAATAACCCATATAGACACTGATGTAGCTACTCACCAACCCATGCACCTGCTTACACACCACCTGAGACTAATAGAGACATTCCCACAGTTTAGTCGCTAATCCATGCATTCAGTAACATACGTTCAATCAGTGACCTACAGAGTCAGTCATGCATCTACTAAATAATCCATTCAGGCACTTATACATTGACTCATTCTTCAATAGACCTTGGCATAGGTATATATCAAAAATATTTACAGTTTACAGAAAAACACATTCACTGGATGATGTCATCAGTGATGTCATCAGTGATGTCATTTGAGATGTCATCAGTGATGTCATGAGTGATGTCACTGACCATATCATGAATGTTGTAATATGTGACGTCATCAGCAGTGCATTGTGAGCATGTGAGTTATAGTTAGCTCAACTAACTATAACAGGTGAATTTCTCTGGTTTTATATGAGTCAAATGTCCAACTAACTATAACGTCTCTGAAACCTATGGTTTTTTCAGTGTTTTTATATATATATATCTATATATATGTTTCCAAAAGCGGCCCGCTTTCAGGTTCCTGGGCGCTCGTTAGGCGGTGCGTTCAAGGTACGACAGAGCCAAGTCGTTACGTATTCCTCCTTTGTCCCCACCGGGATTCCTCACGCACTCACGAGACCAGAGGCAGGTGTGCAGTGAATCAGTTATATTTTTATTTCATATTCAGCAAGCCAATGCTCAATAAAAACTCTACGCGTTTCGGTTTCCCCTGAAACCTTGCTCACGAGTTCTAACAGTTTTCAAACCGCATTTTTTTCTCTTTATAAACAAACGCCAAAAAACACACCCATGTGATAAATCGTGTCACTTCCTGTGCTGTCCAGCTAAGCATTATGGTACATATAGTTCGTTTTAATTTTCCAAAAAGAGGTCACATTGTAATCTCGTGTTGACAATCTCAATTCATCTAAAGGATTAATCCTTAGCAATCTTTCCATTACAATCATTGATACAATTGCAAGAGGAGAACGACATTATCCTGCCAATATTTTCCAGGCTATGCCTGATTGTTACCAAATAACGCCCCCCAGTGGGCAAACAATTCTATCTGAATCGATTTTGCAAGTTAGTCTGCTGTGGTATGTTAAAACCCTCTAGTGGGTCTGCCAATCATTAAAGGAGGTATATGTCGATTTGTGAACACACATCCTCCTGATCACCTCATATAGCATTCAAGCCCTCTAGTGGGCCTTCACCTCCCCTGTGGAAAAAAGATTTTTTTAAACCAAAGCTTTTTTTACTGTTTCATTTTTCTCGTGACTATCTATTGTCACTCATTTTACCATCGTATCTTACAGGAAGGTTTGTTACAGAGAAGTTTCATTTAAAACCGTGTTTTTTCAAACATGAGGGGGTGTGAAACATGAATCTAGTGACAACTGTGCTAAAGGGAGACAAATATTAGCAGCTCTGCTGGGCATTTTACATTAGTTTCATCATGGAGCATATTTACAAACAGTTCATAAGTGATAATGGAGTTCCTCATCCTGGTTCAAGCCATCCGGCATAAGTGTTCGAAAATTTAGAATGTGGCGTGATTCCTTCTGTCTTAGGATCCTTTCACGATCCCCACCTCTTGGGTGTATTCCTACTGTCTCCAACGCATAAAATTTTAATTGTTTCCAGTCTCCACCATGCTCCTTCTCCATATGTTTGGCTACCGCGTTGCTTCGATCTGAGTTGATGGTAGCTCGCACATGCTCTAAAATGCGTTTTTTCAATTCGCATTTTGTGCTGCCGATATATTTTAAAGCACATGGACATTCCATTACATATATTGCAAATTGACTTTTACAGTTGATTAGTTGGTCAATCCTCCACATCCGTTTGTTTGCCATCATCACCTCCTTCTTGTTTTGTGCAATCAAACAGACCTTACAGCTAGTGCATTTAAAAAATCCTTTCGGCTTGAGCCATATATCCGATTTCTTTTGATGTTGGAAGTGACTATGCATTAATTGATCTCGCAAATTTTTAGCTCATCTGTAGGTGATGTTCGGATGATCTCCCACTATTTTAGATACTGTGGGGTCCATATGTAATACATGCCAATTCTTGCGCAGTATTCTCATTAGTTGAAGGTTTTCAGTGCTGTATGTTGTTATGAGCCTGATTTTGTTGTTTTCCTCGTCTGAACTTTGTTTTTCTTTGATCAGATCAGTTCTTCCCACTTTACTGGTGCGTTGCAGTGCATCTTGAATAATTTTACAATTGTATTTTCTCTTTCTAAATCTCAGTGTGGCCTTGCCCTGATGTTGTCTCCATTCCTCTTCTTGGGAGCATATTCTTTTGATTCTGAGGAATTCCCCGTATGGGATGTTCTTAATCAAACTTGTTTGATGAAAACTTTCTGCATGTAATACAGCATTTGTCGCTGTATTTTTGCGATGAAGAGTAGTATGGACTGTCTCATTTGCAATATAGTTCTCTGTGTCAAGAAACACCACCCGTTCACTGCTAATGTTATATGTGAATTTGAGGTTGAAGTCAGAGTTGTTCAAAATTTCAAAATATTCATCGAATTCATTCTTAGTCCCATCCCATATTAGGATCAAATCGTCGATGTATCTGAGCCATGTAATGGTCTTATTTACATACTGATCGTTTTCACTTTTCCATGCCCAGGTCTTCTCCCACCATCCCATGGTCAGGCAGGCGTAGCTAGGACTAAATGAAAAGCCCATGGCCGTACCTTTCACTTGGCGGTAGATCTCTTCACCGAAAAGAAATGTATTTTGCTCCAAGCAGGTATTGATCATTTGCAAAAGCATTTTATTGTGGTCTGTGTATTGTATGTTTCTTTCTTGCAAGAAATATTCGCATGCTTTCATCCCGATGTCATTGCGGATGTTTGAATATAGCGATACCACATCCATTGTGATCAATTTGTATGTTTTTTGCCATGGGGTTTCTTGTAAATGTCTTAGAAGATCCCCTGTGTCCTGAAGGTACGACGTTAGGTTTTTAACGTATGGTAGTAAAAAAACATCTAGAAAGTTGGCCATCGGTTCCAATAGTGCTCCTTTCGCAGATATTATCGGCCTCCCTGGGGGCTTTGTGGGATTTTTATGAATCTTCGGTAGAAAATATATTGTCGCCATTTTAGGATGTGGCATTTTAAGATATTTCACTTCTTCCTCATCGAGCAGATTTTGTTGCTTCCATAGATCCAATCTAGCGTCCAATTCCTCTTTCCATTTCATTGTAGGGTTAGATTTAAGTTTCTCATAATATTCAGGGTTTCTCAGCTGCGAATATGCTTCCCGCATATATGCCTCTTTTTCCAAGCCGGCTCTAGCATGGATAAAAGGGAGGCGAATAGAAATGCTCTGATTGAGACATTTTTTGAACAGGACACAACAACTGAGAGTGGATCACAATGGATGTGGTATCGCTATATTCAAACATCCGCAATGACATCGGGATGAAAGCATGCGAATATTTCTTGCAAGAAAGAAACATACAATACACAGACCACAATAAAATGCTTTTGCAAATGATCAATACCTGCTTGGAGCAAAATACATTTCTGTTCGGTGAAGAGATCTACCGCCAAGTGAAAGGTACGGCCATGGGCTTTTCATTTAGTCCTAGCTACGCCTGCCTGACCATGGGATGGTGGGAGAAGACCTGGGCATGGAAAAGTGAAAACGATCAGTATGTAAATAAGACCATTACATGGCTCAGATACATCGACGATTTGCTCCTAATATGGGATGGGACTAAGAATGAATTCGATTAATATTTTAAAATTTTGAACAACTCTGACTTCAACCTCAAATTCACATATAACATTAGCAGTGAACGGGTGGTGTTTCTTGACACAGAGATCTATATTGCAAATGAGACAGTCCATACTACTCTTCATCGCAAAAATACAGCGACAAACGCTGTATTACATGCAGAAAGTTTTCATCAAACAAGTTTGATTAAGAACATCCCATACGGGGAATTCCTCAGAATCAAAAGAATATGCTCCCAAAAAGAGGAATGGAGACACCATCAGGGCAAAGCCACACTGAGATTTAGAAAGAGAAAATACAATTGTAAAATTATTCAAGATGCACTGCAACGCACCAGTAAAGTGGGAAGAACTGATCTGATCAAAGAAAAACAAAGTTCAGACGAGGAAAACAACAAAATCAGGCTCATAACAACATACAGCACTGAAAACCTTCAACTAATGAGAATACTGCGCAAGAATTGGCATGTATTACATATGGACCCCACAGTATCTAAAATAGTGGGAGATCATCCGAACATCACCTACAGACGAGCTAAAAATTTGCGAGATCAATTAATGCATAGTCACTTCCAACATCAAAAGAAATCGGATATATGGGTCAAGCCGAAAGGATTTTTTAAATGCACTAGCTGTAAGGTCTGTTTGATTGCACAAAACAAGAAGGAGGTGATGATGGCAAACAAACGGATGTGGAGGATTGACCAACTAATCAACTGTAAAAGTCAATTTGCAATATATGTAATGGAATGTCCATGTGCTTTAAAATATATCGGCAGCACAAAATGCGAATTGAAAAAACGCATTTTAGAGCATGTGCGAGCTACCATCAACTCAGATCGAAGCAACGCGGTAGCCAAACATATGGAGAAGGAGCATGGTGGAGACTGGAAACAATTAAAATTTTATGCGTTGGAGACAGTAGGAATACACCCAAGAGGTGGGGATCGTGAAAGGATCCTAAGACAGAAGGAATCACGCCACATTCTAAATTTTCGAACACTTATGCCGGATGGCTTGAACCAGGATGAGGAACTCCATTATCACTTATGAACTGTTTGTAAATATGCTTCATGATGAAACTAATGTAAAATGCCCAGCAGAGCTGCTATTATTTGTCTCCCTTTAGCACAGTTGTCACTAGATTCATGTTTCACACCCCCTCATGTTTGAAAAAACACGGTTTTAAATGAAACTTCTCTGTAACAAACCTTCCTGTAAGATACGATGGTAAAATGAGTGACAATAGATAGTCACGAGAAAAATGAAACAGTAAAAAAAGCTTTGGTTTAAAAAAATCTTTTTTCCACAGGGGAGGTGAAGGCCCACTAGAGGGCTTGAACGCTATATGAGGTGATCAGGAGGATGTGTGTTCACATATCGACATATACCCCCTTTAATGATTGGCAGACCCACTAGAGGGTTTTAACATACCACAGCAGACTAACTTGCAAAATCGATTCAGATAGAATTGTTTGCCCACTGGGGGGCGTTATTTGGTAACAATCAGGCATAGCCTGGAAAATATTGGCAGGAAAATGTCGTTCTCCTCTTGCAATTGTATCAATGATTGTAATGGAAAGATTGCTAAGGATTAATCCTTTAGATGAATTGAGATTGTCAACACGAGATTACAATGTGACCTCTTTTTGGAAAATTAAAATGAACTATATGTACCATAATGCTTAGCTGGACAGCACAGGAAGTGACATGATGTATCACATGGGTGTGTTTTTTGGCGTTTGTTTATAAAGAGAAAAAAATGCGGTTTGAAAACTGTTAGAACTCGTGAGCAAGGTTTCAGGGGAAACCGAAACGCGTAGAGTTTTTATTGAGCATTGGCTTGCTGAATATGAAATAAAAATATAACTGATTCACTGCACACCTGCCTCTGGTCTCGTGAGTGCGCGAGGAATCCCGATGGGGACAAAGGAGGAATATCTATATATATATATATATATATATATATATCTATATATATCTATATAAATATCTACATATCTATATATCTATATATCTATATATCTATATATATATATATATATATATATTACCTACTGGCGGTCGCCAGTAGGTAGTTATAGTTAGGACCGTGTTTCCATAGGAAATCCACAACATTCTATTTTGAATAACTTTGGCGCCGATTGACGAATCCTCGCGAAATTTTCAAAATACCATAGTTTCTGAGGAAAGCAGAAACAGATTTGTTGACGTGCTTTCTTGCTTTGTCAATCTGCGGACAAAATTGGTAGGACCAGTTCCACTTTTGCCTTTGGCATATGTTAGAATATACAAAGGCAGAATGAGGAAAAAGCGACATCAATTGCACAAAGGTGTCCTTAATAAGCATTTCCAGACCTACACCAGTTAAAGTGCCTAGGTCATTTCCACCACAGTGCACAATAATAAGGTGAGGGTGTGGGAGATGTAGAAAGGTTTTCACCAAAGGGATTAATTGGTGCCACTTTAACCCTCTCTGACCAATCCATTAAATGTCTACATTTGGCAAAGCAAGGTCTCTCACCATACCTCTTTTTTCTGCAAATTTTTCACTCCAGAAGACATAGCTGTGACCTACAATCCACACTGTGAACATCTTTCAAGGAGATCTGGATGCACTCTGAAGGTGTCTTTCAGTAGAATGGCAAAATGAAATGAAAGACAGTTTGAAAATGGAGGCATACATATTTTTTTTAAATAAAAATAACTCATTGGCTGTTTCACACCATTCTACACTAAAAACTAGGCTGTATGTGTACATTTATAGAAACATGTTTTGTATTGGTTTAGAAAATTGTGTTCCCACAGAAGAATAGTTTGGATTTGCTGTTAGGTTGGACAGGTGAAGCACTCTTGGTCTTTCGATTTGAAACATTGTGTGGTGAACATCTGACCTCTCTCCTCACAGCAGTGTTCCATGAGCTGTTGCTATGGTAGCAGGCAAAAGTCAAGTTGGGGGAAGGGAACATTTGGAAAAGGGTTGAAGTTTTCAACCAATAGAAATGTATGATTTCATTTAAAAAAAAGTGGGAAGCACAGAGGTTTGTAATTAACATGTATAAGTGTGAAAAAAGAGAGGGAAACATTGCCATTAATTGGTTCTGCTCAGAGGAGAGAGGTGTACAGCTCTGATATTCTGACTGTGATAGTCTGCTGTTTGAGTGCCACATTTCTTTCTCAACTAACAAATTTTAAAGGTGAGTTATGAGTTTGAGAGGGGATGTTTGTGATGAATTTTGCATGAGTCTGTGAGCATAGAGGAATTGCTGTCAGAGATGTATTTGGTGTCTCTCTGGTTCTTTTAGGAAGTAACCATGCGTATGTCTCTTGCAACTGAAAATACACAGTCTGCATAAGCAGACTGTTAGCACACACCCAGCAGTTTATCCTGTAGAATCATGCTGAGTATTCACAAGTGACTGGTGTTTTATGGAAGCAGTGAGTAACGCTAATACATTCAACATCACTAAGGCTAATTTCTTTTGCTGGAGTGTAGTCAGTCACCAAGGTCACACATGTTCATGGTCAGAAAAAGCTGTTTGGACATGTGCTGTTTTCTGTGTCTGAAAACTGTAATGAAAATGTATGCGACTGTTAGAGTAATTAACGCTTGCAGGAAAAAAACAGTAGTAAGTGTGCTTTGAAATTGGCAAGCAAATTTCGTTTTCTGCCTAAAAACACAGAAAACAGTAGTAAGTGTGCTTTGAAAATGGCAAGCAAATTTCATTTTACGCGTAAAATCACAGCATGAGTCTGTGAGCATAGAGGAATTGCTGTCAGAGATGTATTTGGTGTCTCTCTGGTTCTTTTGGGAAGTAACCATGCGTATGTCTCTTGCAACTCAAAATACACATCCTGCATAAGCAGACTGTTAGCACACACCCAGCAGTTTAACCTGTAGAATCATGCTGAGTATTCACAAGTGACTGGTGTTTCATGGAAGCAGTGAGTAACGCTAATACATTCAACATCACTAAGGCTGATTTCTTTTGCTGGAGTGTAGTCAGTCACCAAGGTCACACATGTTCATGGTCAGAAAAAGCTGTTTGGATATGTGCTGTTTTCTGTGTCTGAAAACTGTAATGAAAGTGTATGCAACAGTTAGGGTAATTAACGCTTGCAGGAAAAAAACAGTAGTAAGTGTGCTTTGAAATTGGCAAGCAAATTTCGTTTTCTGCCTAAAAACACAGAAAACAGTAGTAAGTGTGCTTTGAAAATGGCAAGCAAATTTCATTTTACGCGTAAAATCACAGCATGAGTCTGTGAGCATAGAGGAATTGCTGTCAGAGATGTATTTGGTGTCTCTCTGGTTCTTTTGGGAAGTAACCATGCGTATGTCTCTTGCAACTCAAAATACACAGTCTGCATAAGCAGACTATTAGCACACACCCAGCAGTTTATCCTGTAGAATCATGCTGAGTATTCACAAGTGACTGGTGTTTCGTGGAAACAGTGAGTAACGCTAATACATTCAACATCACTAAGGCTGATTTCTTTTGCTGGAGTGTAGTCAGTCACCAAGGTCACACATGTTCATGGTCAGAAAAAGCTGTTTGGATATGTGCTGTTTTCTGTGTCTGAAAACTGTAATGAAAATGTATGCAACTGTTAGAGTAATTAACGCTTGCAGGAAAAAAACAGTAGTAAGTGTGCTTTGAAATTGGCAAGCAAATTTCGTTTTCTGACTAAAAACACAGAAAACAGTAGTAAGTGTGCTTTGAAATTGGCAAGCAAATTTCATTTTACGCGTAAAATCACAGCATGAGTCTGTGAGCATAGAGGAATTGCTGTCAGAGATGTATTTGGTGTCTCTCTGGTTCTTTTGGGAAGTAACCATGCGTATGTCTCTTGCAACTGAAAATACACAGTCTGCATAAGCAGACTGTTAGCACACACCCAGCAGTTTATCCTGTAGAATCATGCTGAGTATTCACAAGTGACTGGTGTTTTATGGAAGCAGTGAGTAACGCTAATACATTCAACATCACTAAGGCTGATTTCTTTTGCTGGAGTGTAGTCAGTCACCAAGGTCACACATGTTCATGGTCAGAAAAAGCTGTTTGGACATTTGCTGTTTTCTGTGTCTGAAAACTGTAATGAAAATGTATGCGACTGTTAGAGTAATTAACGCTTGCAGGAAAAAACAGTACTAAGTGTGCTTTGAAATTGGCAAGCAAATTTCATTTTGTGCGTAAAGTCACAGCATGAGTCTTTTATGGCATTTTTGGACCCCCTGACAAATGCTAATGCATTCAACATTACCAAGGTTCATTATCTTTGCAGGAGTGCAGTCAGTCTGCCAGGTTACACATGTATATGCTCGAAAAAAGCAGATTGTACATATGCTGTTTTCTGCCTCTGTAAACTATAAAGAAAATGTGTCAGACTGTTAGAGTAATTAACAATTGCAAAAAAAAAAAAAAAAGTGTGCTTTTGAATTGCAAAAGAAATATCGTGTTCTGTCTAGAATTACACCAAGAGTCTGTGTACACACAGGAATTGATCTTAGAGATTACATTCGTGTTGGTTTTCTTGTGTTTTTCACTTGTAGGAAAGGGGTAGATAGTGTTATAAGAAAAGAAATGATCATGACAAATATAGTAATATATATAAATTACAAAAAAGGTATTTTTTTTTAGTTTCTTTCAGGTATTGCTGCAGAGCAGTGAAGGAAATATAAGATGCCTATAAAATCAAGACAAAGAAAACAACAGAAAAAAAAGGTTTATTTGAAGACAACTGGAGGACCTAAATTAGTTGAAGAGGCTCATGTTGGGAAAAAGAAAAAGTCTTCTGGTAAGCAGACAAAGGAATTTTTTAAAAATATATTCAAAAAAAAGGAAAAAGTTTACAAATGCCCCCATTGGAAAAACTGTTTCAAGTAGAAAACAACAGGAGAATAGTGAGAATTTACTAAATGCTAATGTACAAGCAGAAGCTATAATAATTAATTTGAAAAGAAAATCAGCATTTAAAGAGATCCGTAGGAAAATGTTTCAGAGAAGAGTGATGGCCAATTTGATAAAGGATGTGAAAAAATATAAGAAAAGAGCAACATTTTTAAAGAGAAAAAAAGATATTGAAGCCATTGTAGCAAAGGCTTTAAATTTAAAAAGAAAACTATTCATTTTAATTTTGAACAGGATACATACATTAGAAAAAATAGTTAATGTAATGAAGTCACAAAGCAAAAAGAAAAGATTAGTAAAAAGAAATAACTTTTGTAAAGTGTTTTTAGGAGAATGGATGCATAGTTCAAGAGAGTTATCTTCAAAGTAATAGTTTGCTGCATGCAGTTGACACCAGTGGTCGAGCATATGAAGTTAAGGATGGTTGTATAATGGAAAAGGAGAAAATGGTTTCAAGAAATGAGGAAGAAGTGATTGCAGATGAGGTTATGGGGAGACGTCCTAAAGCCCCAGTGTATACTTGGAATTGTAGTAGTATTTGTACTTTGCGACAGGAATCTATTGATAAATTACGTGAGTTTTTAAGAGAATATAGTAAAAAGAGTGTTAAACAGAAGATTAAGGTGCTTCAAGGACTAGATCCATGCAGAGTGAGAGAGAATACTGGTTTGCAAGGTCACTCTCTAGCTTGTTTATCTAGGAAAGTTTGTCAAAGTGTTTTTCACCATTTTAGGATGCTGGCAGTTCATCATACTGAAATTAGGAAATTTGTGAGAAGATTGTATTTTGCTAAAAGTCCAGCACTAAAGTTAAATGAGTTGAATAAGGCTCTGTTTCGTGGATCTGTATCAGATGTTGAGAAGGTTACTGATGAGATTCAGTTTTGTTACTTTGGGCCAGAACAAGAAAGTGCAGGGAATGACACAGTTATTGAGGAAAATGTGGAAGAGAATGTAGAACCCTCCGTAAATAAGAAATTTGAAGATCAAATTACAAAATTTGCTATCATCTCTAATGAAAGACCAAATATTACTTGTATTTGTTGCCGGAGAAGCCATTACAAAATCCTTTTTTTTTTTTTTGAAATTTTTTATTGAGATCAGGACAGGAGAACGGGACAACACATAATAACTAGAATAACAGGTAATTAAACACATTAATCAAATCGAACAGGCAATACAATACAAAGCATGTATATTCAGATCAGAAACCGTATCAGTTTTATCAGAATCGACTCAATGGCATAATAAAAAGAGAAAAAACAAAAAAAAAAAAACACCCATAGAAGCCCCCTCAGTCTTTACTTAGAGTTGATGAGCCCCAGATTCTATTAGTTTTTTGTAAAAATTTGTGGCCTCTGATCTTAGCTAAAGAAGTTTCCATGGTGTGAATTTCTTTGACAAGAAGCCACCACTCCATCACATGTGGAGGGTTGCAAGAGATCCAGGTCCTAGCGATAGTAAGTCTGGCACAACCAATCAGGATATTAATAAGATCAGTTTGTGAGGCTAAAGATGGATGATTCAGCAGGGGAGTGCCAAGCAAAACATTGGCCAAGCTTATTGTGATTGGTTGTGTCAAGATCTGCGTAATACCCTGGCTAACTTTAGACCAGAATTCAGTGAGTCGGGGACACATGAACATCATATGTTCGAGAGTAGCAGCTAGCAGGTCACATTTAGGGCACCTTGTCGGGTCACTGCTGGAACTATTACTAGACCATTTTGAAACTTTTTCCGGAGTATAATATAGCTGTAATATCGTTTTATACTGTTGTATACGTAAGCTGGAAGATTGGACCGAGCGGTTAAAACTAATAAGTGAAGATGATATCTGATTAGCTGTGATATTCAACCCCAAACGGGAGCTCCATTTATCCGCGATATTCCCGCAATCGTCCGGTTTGAACGATGTGAGAACTTTATAGCCTAGACTGATGAGTGATCTAACCTTAACAGTGTAAAAGCAATTCCATATATCTGAATCTTCGATTTTAAGTAACTTTATTTTGCGTATTAAGTAGTCATGTATCTGAATGTATTTAAACTGTGCAACTGAAGGTAATTTGAAGATTACTCTTAGTGACTCAAAGGATAATAGTCCATCATTACCATAAAGGTCACCGAGTGTTTCAATTCCGGCAGCCTTCCACTTATGAAATACACCATCATGAAATATGTCCGGAAGACGGGGATTCGCCCATAGAGACAGTTTAGGATGAAAAAAAGACATATTACATTTGGCTAAAATAAGTTGCCAAATTTTAACCATGTCTCTGATCGTCTTAAATTTTACCCGCTTGAAGTAGTTTGGGTCAGTAGATTTGGCTAGAAACATATTGGAGTCCTCGCCGAGGGCGAATTGGTAACAGTATATCGTTTGTATGTTGCGGATAAACAGGCCACGGAGACGGCTCAGAAAAGCAGAAAAATAATAAACTCTGAAATCGGGAAAGGTCAAGCCACCTTGGTTAAGAGGTAGTTTAAGAAGACTAATTGACCTGCGGGCCTTCTTGTATCCCCAGATGTAGCTGCTAAAGATCCCATCAAGCCGTTTAAAGTATGCATTACTAACAAGAAGAGGTATGGACCTGAATAAATATAAAAATTTTGGTAGTATGTTCATTTTAATTAGGTTGATCCTACCAACCATGCTTAAGGGGACCTTATGCCATTTTTTTAGAGTTGTAGCGGTTTCTTTAAGAAGAGTCTCATAATTAAGTTTGATTATGTCATTAGTGTCTGAAGAGATTTTAATACCAAGGTAAGTGGCTGTTTTGCAGGTCCCTTCTATTTGAATCAATGGTTTATAGTTAAGGATAACTTGTGTTTTATGTGAGTTGAGTTTATAGCCGGAGACTAACCCGAATTTGTTAGCCTCCTCAGTAATTCCCAGTATAGCTAATGGGATATTGGTTGAATAGACCGCAATATCATCGGCATACGCCGTTATTTTTAATTGTTTCTGACCGTGTATGAAAGGGGTAATTTTAGGATTCGTTTGTAATGCCACGAGAAATGGTTCAAGTGATAACGCGAAGAGCAAGGGTGATAATGGACACCCTTGCCGAGTGCCACAAGAGATGAAAAAGCTAGAAGAAGTTAGCCCATCATAGCAGAGCGTAGCTGAAGGACGGTTATATAAAGCCTGGAGCCATTTAAGAAATCGGACATGAAATCCCATAGTGATCATTGTTGACCAGAGAAATTCCCACCCCACTCGGTCAAAGGCTTTTTCAGCGTCCAAGAGAATCATACCGAGTGGGGTGGGTCCAACCCTGGCAACATCGAATGCAGTGATGGCCATATTAATATGGGCAGTAGTATCTCTTCCCATAACAAAACCATGTTGGTGAGGGGACACCAGAAGAGGGATGAGTGGAGCTAATCGGGAAGCAAGTACCTTGGCAAAAATGTTGGCATCTGCATTGATGAGTGAGATGGGTCGATAGGACCCACATTGATCCACCGGTTTACCCTTTTTTTAAAAAAAGACCATCCTGGTTGTGTTCCAGGATTTAGGAGCCTCCCCATTTATCCCAACATTACTGATCACATCAGTGAGTAATGGGAGAATTTCCTCCGAGCATTTTTGGTAAATGTCTAGTGGGATAGTGTCCTCTCCAGCAGCTTTTCCTAGGGGTAGTGAAGCAATTGCTTCCCTAATCTCTTGCTCAGTGATGTTTTCAGAGAGCAACTCCTGGTTTTCGATCTGGTTTCCTTTAGTTATGTGAGTATCTAAATATTCTTGTATCTTATTCATATCAGGATGATCCTCTGGAGTGTATAATGTACTATAAAATGCGACGAATTGCTGGAGAATCTGTTCCGGTTGGGTGTAAACCAAATTGTTTGGGCCCTTAATTTCCTTTATAAGGGTTTTAGATCTGTCATCAGCAATTTTGTATGCCAAAATTTTGCCCACCCTGTCCCCATTCTCGTATTGAGATATATGGAATTTTTGCAAACTATTTAGATTTTTCTCCATAAGTCTTGTTTTAATATTGAGCTTAGATGAAGCTAACTTTTGACATATGTCAGAAATATTTGGCACATCCTGTATCAGAGCCTGTGACAGCTGGTTTTCCAGCATAGTTATGGTGTTGCTCAAAGCCGCCCAGCCACGTCTATTTAATGAGTTTTGTTTGAAGACAAACTGTTGTGTAAACCCGCGGACACTGGCTTTAACCGTATCCCAAACTATACTCAGAGAAGCAGAATTAATATTTATAGCAATGAACTCGCGTAAGTATGCTTTGAGTTGGGTGATGTAGTCCGTATTAGATAGTAGATGTCTGGGAAAAGTAAATGACCTAAGTTTCCGATTGGTCCGTGGCGGGGTAAATGATATCACTATTGGATTGTGATCCGATGTGACTCTTGGGCACAGCTCGATAAGGCTATTCTTTATAATATTGTCTGATGCCCAAACCATGTCAATTCTTGAGCAGAGTTGATGGGGGGCAGAGTAGTATGTAAAGCCGGCAGTAGAGGGATGTATTGTTCGCCAAACATCTTTTAAATTATGAATACGTCCAAGTTCGATAAGTGCAGCTCGTGAGCGGCGCATCCTCTGAAATGCTCGTTGTCGAGTAGTATCAATATTATAATCCATAATAAGATTGAAGTCCCCCATTATGATAAGTTCCCCACAGGTATCCAATAGTTCAATATTTAGCCTATCTAGGATAGACGGGTCATCAATATTCGGCCCATAAAATACACAAAAGGTAAAATTATTGTCATCCCAGAGCACTTGAGCCGTAGCCCAACGGCCAGCTTTATCAACCTTTGTTTTAGTCAATTCTATATTTAGCCTTTTCTGTGCCAAAATAGCGACACCTCTAGTTGGTAGACTACATTCTGAACAAATAAGCACGTCGTATCCTAACTGCCCCAAAAGCTTGCGGTCAGAGTAAATAATATGTGTTTCAGTGAGCAAAACGATCTGTGGCTTATACAAATTAAGCTCCTCGGAGACAAGCCGTCTCTTGTTCCTGCCATTGAGTCCTGATACATTCCAAACCAAACATCTGATTCTGTGTGTCATTTCAGTCTATTAAAACGCTTTGCCTGTTTTTGATTATACTTTTTCATACTGTATAGCAACATCAAATACAAATTATAGTAACAAATAGCCTTCCCCTCCCGCCTGATCATTTTAACATTTTTACCCCCCCCAAACCCACCCCAGAAGGACCACCCTTGGGGGTTCAGGTGAGAACCCCTATCCCAAAGAGGAGGAAAACCTCTTATACCCAGCTGCCGGTGGTTGGGCAGCGCAAGAGAAATTTGAAGATCAAATTACAAAATTTGCTATCATCTCTAATGAAAGACCAAATATTACTTGTATTTGTTGCCGGAGAAGCCATTACAAAATCCAAACAAGGAATGTTGATCTCTACAAAAAAAGTGAAGAAGAAGATAATTATAAGTGGAAGGATTTTACAACATATATATTTCTTGAAAATTGTTTTGATTTGGGTGAAGATCATCGTATTTGTAAATACTGTTACAACAAGTTGGAAGAAAATAAAATGCCAGCTAGAGCTGTACATAATAATTTAGAATTGGTTGAAGTTCCTGCAGAACTTTCTGATTTAAATACGTATGAGTCTATACTCATTCAATGTGTTCATCCGTTCCAGACCATAGTACGTATGGAGCCAAAAACAGGCAAATTACCTCCTTCAGATTTACAGAGAGGTTTAAAAGGAAGAGTTGTCTATTTGCCGTTGGATTTGAAAAAAAATATGGAAACTATTGACACAGATACTTTGGAAACTGAACCATTAGTTATTCTGGTTAATGGTGTACCTACAAAGAATAAGAAAATTTGGCAGGAATTGGTAGATGTACGGAAAGTACAAAGAGCAAATTTATATTTGAAAAGGAATAATAAATGGTATGAAGCCATTTATATGGATGAAGATGAAGAAGATTTAGAAGGAGACACAGACACACCAACTGGGCAAATTGAAAAAGTTGACAAGTCAAAAGAAGAAGAAATTTATGAACATTTCAGCATACATCCTCTTCATTCAAAAGAAGTAATAGCAAACACCATTGATCTGTTTCAAAAGAAAAAAGCACAAGGAACTCCTGTGAGTGTATGGGAGGAGAGTTTGGAAGCTCGATGTTTTCCCCAGCTGTTTCCTACAGGAGAAGGTGGACGATATGATGAACGTCCAGTCCAGATTCCTGCTTCTGAGTATCGGACTACAAGATTATATGCAGAAGATCCCAGATTTCGTCAAAGTATTCCTTATTTGTTCCATCTGTTATTTGAAAGTGACTTGTCTGCATTATCTTATGCAGTAAACCACATTTTAAAAAGTGGAACACATCTACATAATGTGTCTGCTAAGGATTTTATGAACAAAGTGCAGCAGCGAGATGATCATTTGGAATCACAATTGATCAATCTGATGGCTTTTCAGCGTGGGACGAATGAATATTGGTACAGACGCCATGGAGAATTGAAATGTATGTTACGGAATTTAGGAACTCCAACATGGTTCCTAACCCTAAGCTGTGCCGAATACGCTTGGGATGATTTACTGGATTTTCTACGAGAGGCAAATTCAAACATTAAAAACATCGAATACAAGACAGCAGGAGAACTGTGCTCATTGGATCCGGTTAATGTTTGCAGATATTTCAATTATAGATTTGAGGCTATGATGTCCTTTATCTGCAACAAAAAAAAAAAACCCACCACTTGGAGAAGTTTTGGATTTCTTTTGGAGAAAAGAGTACCAAGCAAGAGGTGCTCCTCACATTCATATGCTGTTGTGGATCAAGGATGCTCCAAAATTTGGAACAGATGCTGATGAAGCAGTGTTATCTTTCATTGAAGAATATGCAACATGTGCTATACCTAAAAGCACAGAAGAGAAAAAGTTAAAAGAGCAAGTTTTACGTTTCCAAAGTCATCGCTGTGGAAAATACTGTCGACAGAAGTACAAGACCAAAGATAAATTCTACACAAAATGTCGATTTTGATTTCCAAGACCTGTTCTTTCAAAAGGAAGAGTCAACAGTTTTATGTCAGCTGTGTGACATACTATTACAAGAAAATCTCCCAAAAATACGTACAATCTGAGAAGAAAAGAAGAGTCAAAATATATAAATGACTACAACCCAGTCATTTTATCCATGTGGAATGCTAACATGGATATTCAGTATGTGGCAGACAATTCTATTGCTGTTGCTCGGTATGTCACATCATACATTACTAAATCTGAGAAAACAGAATTGAAGGAAATGTGGGAAGAGATTTCTCACGAGAAGACGGTCAGTAAGAAGCTGTACAGTTTCAGTTTGAAGATGTTAACGCATCGAGAAATTGGATCCTACGAATGTTCAGATAGGTTATCCTCTGCAAGTCTTTACTCGAAATCCAGAAGAATAATTTGGGTCAGTTTAGGCCTTGCAGGAATGCGAAATCGGGTACTGAAATCTGTTGGAGAAATTGAATATTTGGCCGAGAACGACCCAGAAAGTACAGATATTTTGAAAACAAACATGTTGGACACATATTACCCAAAAAGAAGTCATCATCTTGAGAACAAGTGTCTCTATGAAGTGCTGCAGAACTACATTTTTTCACGGAAAGCCACAGAAGACATCAACAATGGAAAATATAAAGTCATTGGTGAGGAAGGATGTTTAGTGAAGCAAACAAAAGGAAGTTTGATTAAAAAAGGAATTTTACTACTTGGCACTTTTACAGTTGTTTAAACCATGGCGTTCAGAGGACGAACTACTTGGAGAATTTCAAAGCTATGAGGATTCATTTAATGCATGTAAAGATACCATTGAATGCAGTATTTTCAGGAATTATGTCCAAATGTTAAACGAAGAAATTGAACAGGAAGCTACAATTGCAGCTGAAGTAGCTAGAGACAGTTCTCAAGACAGCCAAAGTTCTGGAACGCTCAGTCAAGATCCCCTAGGACAACCAATCGTAGAAAATGAAGCTGCAATAGCCATGACTGAAGTGGAAACGGCCATGAATCAAGCAAAGGAAGATTCAATAGACTTACAAGATTTGGAACAACAACTGAATGAAGAACAACGACAAATTTATGAGGAGGTCCGAAAAAAAATTGATCACGGATTACTACATGAAAATAAAGAGTGCACATGCACGGCATTTGAACCAATTAGGTTGTATGTGAGTGGACAAGCTGGAACTGGGAAAAGTGTCTTAATTAAAGTCATCAGAAGCTACCTACAGCAAAAAACTGATTCAACTTTATCTTGTGTTGTTACTGCTCCAACTGGATTAGCAGCATATAATATTAAAGGAATTACTCTCCATCGCTTGCTAATGTTACCAGTGGAGCATGAGAACAAAATAGAATATCACAAGCTAACTGGCGAAGCATGTTTCGAAGTTTCAAGAGTGTTGAAGAAGATGCAAGTTCTCATTATTGATGAGGTAAGCATGGTATCAAACTTAATGCTTGCCTTTGTGCATTTAAGAATGCAGCAAATTCTAAAAAGAGACTATGACGTGCTATTTGGAGGAAAACATGTTATAGTTTTTGGGGATCTACTGCAGCTCACTCCAGTTAAAGGACAACCAGTGTTTAATACTGTGATACATGAGGACACGAAGAAGTCATTAGGAAGCATTGGTAATGCGAATATTTGGTCATTCTTTGAGTACAAAGAACTCACTACCAATATGAGGCAAGCAAATGATGAAGAATATGGAAGTATTCTGAAAGATATCAGAATTGGACTACTCACAGAAGTAGGAAGAAAAGCAATACAGAGTCGGTTGCTACATAATTTATTTCCAAATGAGGAAATAGTTGCAGAGAAAATATACAAGAACATTGCAGAAAAAAATACTGTAATCTGCTTAATGCCAACACTACGTGAATGCTCGATATTCAATGAGGAACTTTTGAAATTGGAAAAGGAAGAGATTAAGAAAATGGAAGCAGTGGACAAAATCCAACATGAAAGAATTACTATTACATTAACAGGCGAACTGAAAAATAAATTGGATTCTCTAGAGAAGAACATTTCGAAAACAGCTGGATTAGAAAAAAATCTATATCTGTGCATGAACTGTCGAGTATTTCTAAGGAGAAATTTGGATGTTGAAAAAGGTTTAGTGAATGGAGCTATGGGTAATGTTGTGGGTTTTGTTAACTACCAGAAAAAAGAAGGAATTGAGTTTTTAAAAATAAAATTTGATCAGATTGAAGAGGTAAAAGACATTAGTCGTTGTTCAGTCCGTATTTTGCTTGTGATAGACTTATATGTACGTAGGAAACCGTTTCCATTTTCTCTAGCATATGCTGTAACTATTCACAAGTGTCAAGGATTAACTGTTGATAGTGCATTTGTAAACATTGGATCTACAGTGTTCAAAGAAGGTATGGCATATGTTGCTTTGTCACGAGTGAAAACATTATCTGGTTTATTCATGATAGACTTTGATGACTCAAAAGTTAGTGCTGATGCAAATTGTGTTAAGGAGTACAATAGATTAAGAAGAACCTATGCTCCTCATTTAGGTCAGTATCCTGTGTTGGAGAAACGTGTTGTTTGTCGGAAAAGGAGATTTGAGAATATCTGTAATGAGGATGTAGAGAAGAGAAAACAAAAAGAAAGTCATGTGATTGCAAGCAAAAAGAAAAAGGACAATGTTGAACAGGTTGTTGGTTTCCATTTTGAAAATAGCTCTGGTGTCAACTGCTATGCAAATGTAGTGCTGAATGTTGTATTTTATCTTGAAAGTTTGCAAGAGCAGATAATAGAAAATCATGAAAAAAGATTCTGTTCTGTGCTAAGTCTTCTTTATGAGAAACTGAGTGTTGATAAAGCAAAAATAGAAAGTGCGAATGAAATTAGAAATCTATTAGATGTTTGTTCAGGACGAACACAGTTTTCACAAAATGTCCAGCAAGATGCACAAGAATTCTTGATGTACATTCTTTTGGTACTTGAAGATGAAGGGGTAGAAATAGAAAATATGTTTGGTCTGTCTTATAAATGGGAACATAGTTGTGAAAACTGTTTCTACGGATGCAGCTCTAATGTTGATTCAGAAAGGTTTATCTATTTAACGTTGCCAGAGACTAAATCAGTGACTTTTAGTAAATTAGTTAAAGATGCCAATCACAACATGGAATGTTCGAACTGTAAATCAGACATGTTTTCAACCTTACTTTTAAAGAAATATGGACAGTATGTAATTTTAATGATGCAACGTTGTAGAGCTGATGGAACAAAATTGGACACTTTAATAAAGAAATTTACAGGACAGCAATTATCAATTTCTGGCAAAACTTTTGTCACAGTTGCAATAATTTTCCATGATGGGCCTTTTGTAACTTCTGGTCATTACACAGTTTTTCTTAAATGTGAAAAAGGCTGGACACTGTGTAATGATTCTGAATTGGTTCTCAAGCAACGTTTGCCTTTTGATTTAGCAAATTCATATTTAATTTTTCTGAAACCAAAATTTTAGAAAGAAATTGCAACATCTGTCGAAAACATTATTTCCATTTAATTGGATTACCATCGGAAATGTCATCAAATATTATTATAAAAATTACCATTTGGCCTTACGGAAAGGTAATAATTTGCATTGTGGACTTCTTTTACACAAATTATTTTGGTGATTATGCTTATGCAACACAATTTTCGGACGATATTTACTGAAATTAGTGATTGTTCTTACGTGACGTTTATATTACGGTATGTTTTAATGAGAAGAGATTCTGGGCTATTTTTAAACAATCTTTCTGATTGTTTTTTTTTTGCCCGCTGTTAAGTGATGAATGCAATTGCTTTTACGATTTACAGTAAAATGCAATATATTCTGAAAACAGCAAAAAAAGGGCAAAAATATGTTTGATGAAAAATTAAAATATGTGCACTGTATTCTAAAAAGTATTGTTAAATATTAATACATTTTTCTTTTTTTACAGATTGAGAAAGGAAAAATATAAAAATAAACTTCTTTACAGCAAGTAAAATAAATCACTTATTTTTCTTTTAGTTATTTTCTTTGTCAGGTAAGTGTGAAATTTCAGGAATTATCACACATTTACTTTAATGCTCACTTTTTTCACTACTCTTCTCTATGCTTTTTTCATTTCTGTAGTAGTCCCTCATGGACCTTGTAGGTTGATTACATTTTTGGGGGTTTTAAAAAAAAAATAAAAAAAAAAAGTCAATTAAAAAATTTTAAAAAAAGTTAAGAAGTAAGGTTGGCTCTTAAAAGAACCGTTGTGTTCATAAAGGGAAAGAGGAAAGAAAGAATGGGAATACTAACAAGGACCACAGATGTGCTGGTCTATCCTATTGTTTATGAGGGAAACACTGGTCTCCGCATGAAAAATTAGGCCATGACATCTTGTGCACCTCATTGTAACCCTCCCAAAATGAGGGTTTATATCCAGAGGACCAGAAAAGGGTGATGCTCCCACCGCAGAGGAAGTGCTCGGCTGAGCTGCCGAAGAAGTACTCGGCTGAGCATCTGCAGGTGTGCTTGGGTGACTTACTGGAGATGTTTCTCCAGTATGTCTAGCATAAGTCCTGGGATGTTTATCCTTAATGTGTCTAACCATAGAGTGATTTCCAAAGGAATACTTCTTCCTAGGATTCCCTCTAGATAAGACACGCTCACAAAGTGAGCAGGTGACTAAAGGAGCATTTACCTTTTTCTGCCCCTCTGGATAGGTGAAATATTCCCATACAAAAAAAGTCTTTTGTTTCCTCCTTCACTCTCTGATGATGCTGCTACCTGGCTCACTCTCAGAAGAGGACTGCTGTTCTGCCATCGTATCACAAAGACAACTCAGCTCCTTCTCCTAAGGGATCACAAGCAGAAATGAGGGTAATGGGTGTGGTGTAGGAGAGTTCTAGAACTGAAAGTACTTTAAACCAATCAAAAGTGCTGTTTCTTGATCACATGACCAACCGTGCACGTACGTTACGCTTACGGAGCGCTTACGGAGCGCTTACGGTAAAAGTACGCATGCGCGTATAAAAGACACGCGCATGCGCGCATGCGCATAACAGGCACGCTCCAACACTTCCGCGTAACGTGCGCGTGTAACGTATGCGCTTACGCGTCACGTACGCAGTACGGACGTCTACATAAAATTGCGTAACCTTGCGCAAACAGAGTAGAAATATTACGTACGTAAAGCAAAACGTGCGCTTACGGTAAGCTTACCGTACGCGCACGTAAAAAAAAAAAAAAGAAAAGAAAAAAAAGATTCACTATGTTAAACTACTATATCTTACCTGTTTGGTTAAAAAAAAGGTGAAAAATTATATATTGCAGAATTTTAAAAATTTTACCATAGTGTTTAAAGAGAATATAAAGTAAAAAAAAAGATGTAAAAAACCTTGCAAAAAGAAAAAAAAAAAATGATTTCACACACGTTAAATATAAGAATTAGCATTTAAAAAACCATACAAATTCACTGAAAAAACCATAGGTTTCACACACGTTATAGTTAAGAATTTGCATTTTAAAAACCTTGCAAATTCACTGAAAAAACCATAGGTTTCACAGACGTTATAGTTAGCTGGACATTTCACTCGTAAAAAACCAATGAAATTCCCCCGTTATAGTTAGTTCAGCTAACTATAACTCGCGCACCCGCAATCCACTGCTGATTACGTCACATATAACATCACTCATGACATGGTCACTGACATCACTCATGACATCACTGATGACATCTCAAATGACATCACTGATGACATCATCCTTGTGATAGAGTGGCAGACCTCCTCTCACCCTAATATAACCTTTGAAACACACATTCCAAAAAAGAGACTAACATTTTCAAAACAATGGATATACCAATACCAGTTACAACAACCTATTCAGTAATTGTAAGATCCACATACACATCCACTCATTCACCAACAGTCCTATACAGTCACTCATACATGTACTCACTCATCATATGTACTCATACACCTATACATCCTGTTACACAATGCCACTCATCCATAGAGTTACTCACATACATAGTCACTCATGCTAATAAAGAATTAAACATCCATTTACTTGCATATACAGCTATACACACACCACCACACTTACTTCTACAGAAACTTACACATACTTAGTCTTTTAAACAATCACTTATAGAAACACATACTTATTCATACAGGAACTCTTTCAATCTCTCACTCTCACATATACTCACTTATATACACCAATAGTCACATATACTAGTTTAAAACATATGTAGTTACTCATAAAGACACTATTGAGACAGTCATTCACTCACTAACACACCCATACACACACTCATCCACCCATACAGTCCTGCACACATGCTGTCTTCAACACATACAAACAGTGAGTCACTCATTCATGCACCTATGCACTACGTAATACCCCCCACCGAACCATGCAGACACTCAGACTGACACTCAAAAAACCAACTAATAACCTATATGGACACTCATGTAGCTACTCACCAACCCATGCAGCCACTTATACCCAAAGTGAGAGACTGATACAGATATTTACATATTTAAACATTACTCACTAAGCCATGTATTCACTATGATACACTTAATCAGTCAGTTACCCAATCAATTTTTCAAAAACAAATCATCCATTTAGACACTTATATACCCATTTATTCTTCCATCGACCTTGAGATATACATATATAAAACATATTTAATTTTCAGAAAAACACACATTCACTGGATGATGTCATCAGTGATGTCATCAGTGATGTCATTTGAGATGTCATCATTGATGACATGAGTGATGTCAGTGACCATGTCATGAGTGGTGTTATATGTGATGTCATCAGCATTGGATTGCGGGTGCGCGATTTATAGTTAGCCGACTATAACGGGGGAATTTCATTGGTTTTTTACGAGTGAAATGTCCAGCTAACTATAACGTCTGTGAAACCTATGGTTTTTTCAGTGAATATATATATATATATATATATATATATATATATATATATATATATATATATATATATATATATATATATATATATTACCTACTGGCGGTCGCCAGTAGGTAGTTATAGTTAGGACCGTGTTTCCATTGGAAATCTCAAAATTCTATTTTGAATAACTTTGGCGCCGGTTGACGAATCCTCGCAAAAAATTTCAAAACTAATGGGGCGCTCCGCTCAGCTCCTACCCTGAAAGTTTCGGGGTGATTCGTCAAGTGGGGGCAGAGAAAAAGGGGGGTCCCAAAACGCATTTTCCCCATGGATTTTTCCATAGGGACTTTAGTCGCAGCTACAGTCCGAACGGCTGAACAGAATTATGTGAAATTTGGCAGAGAGGTAGCTATAAGGTCCATGAAGTGCCTTGTGCAGGTTTGGTGTAAATCTGTTCAGTATTTCCTGAGAAATTAGCATTTAAAGCAATATATATATCTATATGCGCGCAGCGTGCGCGCACTGAGCAAGTCCTGTGCGCGCACCCAGCCGTGCGCGAGCGCACTTCTGATTGGTTGTTAGATGTCAGTAAACATTCGAATCGGTGGAAATCAGGAAGCGGCGGCCGCCATTTTGTCTCTCGCATAAAGAGGGGGTGATAAACAAAGGGGGAGAAAGTGAAAAGGGGGCAGAGTGGGGAGATATTGACCCACTAGGCATTGTAAGGGGGTCACAGTAGGACCTTGTAGGGCAAAAAAAAAGATTTATATTTTTTTTAAAAATATCGCCGAGTGCGCGCACCCAGCGCGCACCCGAAAATATATATATTTTTTTTAAAAGAATAAAAAATCGCATTTAAGTGATTAGATATCATGGAAAAAGATTGTGTTCTCTGCTGAGTCTCCTTTATGAAAAGCTGAGTAATGATAAAACTAAAATAGAAAGTGCTTCTGATGTTAGAAATCTTTTAGATGTATGTTCTGGATCTACACAGTTTAAAGAAAATGTCCAGCAAGATGCACAGGAATTCTTAATATATATACTGAGCGTACTTGAAGATGAAGGAGTAGAAGTAGAAAACTTATTTGGTGTCTCTTACAAATGGGAACATTGCTGTGAAAACTGTATGAACACATGTAGTAGTAATGTTGATTCAGAAAGGTTCATATTTTTACCATTACCACAAAGTAAATCAGTGACTTTTCGTAAATTAGTTAAAGATGCCAATCACAACATGGAATGTTCTGAATGTAAATCTGACATGTTTTCCACGTTATTTTTACAGAAATATGGTCAGTATGTAATTTAAATGATGCAACGTTGTAGAGCTGATGGTTCAAAATTGGATACTTTAATAACGAAGTTTATAGGACAACAATTATCAATTTCTGGAAAAACTTTTGTTACAGTTGCAATAATTTTTCATGAAGGACCTACTGTAACTTCTGGACATTACACAGTTTATCTTAAATGTGAAAAAGGATGGACACTGTGTAATGATTCCCAATTGATTTTCAAGCAACGTTTGCCTTATGATTTACCCAATTCTTACTTAACTTTTCTGAAACCTAAATTTTGAAAACTAAAAACTGCATCTGAAGAAAGCATTTTTTGTAATTTTAAAGGATTATAATTGAAGATATCACTTAAAAAGGATTTTGAAATTACTATTTGGCCTAAAGGAAAAGTAATATAAACAATTGTGGACTCCTTTGACAGAAATTATTTTGGCATGTGTGTTTTTGCGACAAGGTTTAAAGACGGTTTATCTAGAAATTTTTTATTCATCTAGAAAAGTACTTGTAATATATATGTAATATTTCTAACAAGGTATATTTTAGTGAGGATAGCTTTGGGCTTTTTTTAAACAATCTTTCAGATTGTTTTTTTTTGCCCGCTGTTAAATGATGAATACAATTGTTTTCACTATTTTAAGTGAAAATTAAAAAATTCTGAAAACAGCGAAAAAAGGGCAAAAAATTGCTTTGTAAAATATGTAAAAACATGTAATGCTTTTTGAAATGTATGATTGAATATTAATACTTTTTTCTTTTTTTGCAGAACTAGAAATAAAAAATAAAAAAAGGAAATTCTGTTCCCTTGCAAAATACAAAAAATTTATTTTTTCCAAATAAGTTAATTTAAAAAAAAAAATAAGTGAAAAATATTTGTATTTCTCAATCCTCCCTTTTCATGCTTCCATTTCTTCACCTCTCTTTGTACACCCCAAAAAAAAAAAATAATAAATCCCCCAAAAATTTTTGGGGGTTTAGTTTTTAAGTGGCTCTTAAAAGAGCCCTTGAGTTAATGGAGGGAAACAGGAAGAGAAAAACGAAAAAAAATAAAAAACATCTATGGCCTACTGCACTCATGCGCATCAAATTTTCTCTGAATGAGATCAAGACTGGTCTCACCCACAGAAATAAGTCGACCGCAATCAGTGCAGCGTGTGGACAACCTCGCCAAACAAGGTGGTCCAAAAAGAGGTGTGGAAGAAGGCAAAGGCACCACTGCAGAAGAAGTGCTTGCCTGAGCTGCCGAAGATGTGCTCGGCTGAGCTGCTGCAGATGTCGTCGGTTGAGCAGGTGGAGGGTTTGCTCCAGAAGCTCGACGAAAAGATACTGGATGCATTGCCTCAACATGCCTCGTCATTGTGTGTATGCTAAAAGAATATTTCTTGTTAGCATTCCCACGTGATAATACTTTTTGACACAATGTACAAGTAACTTTCGGTGCCTTTACCTTTTTTTGTCCCTCTGGGAAAGTAAAAAACTGCCATATAAAGCTGTCTTTCTGCTTCCTGTTCCTCTGCCTCTCAAGAGTGTCCTGCTCAGTGTCTGAAGATGGTTGCTGTTCAGCCATTGTCTCTCAACAACAGAATAGCTCCCTCTCCAAAGGAATCAGAACTAATAATGAGGGGAGTAGGTGTGGTTTGGGAAGAATCTGGAACTGAAAGTACTTCAAACCAATCAAAAGTGATGATTCTTGATCACATGACTTGCCATGAGGGGATTGGGTGTGGTGTTGAAACAATCAGAAAATGAAAGTAATGTTAACCAATTAGAAGTGTTGTTTTATTATGCATATAACCCGAGGTGCGCGCACTGAGCAAGCTCCGAGCGCGCACCTTGTGTTTACGCATGCGCGAACGCGTAGGAGCGCATGTGCATACGTCATATGCGCGTACGTAACGCGCATACGTTGCACACGCGTATACGCGAACGTTAACGCGCGTAATTTAAGCGTATGCGGAAGTAAACCGCGTGGACCGCGTACGACGCACGCACGCATGCATACGTACGTACGAATACGTACTGGGTGCGCGCTCCCAGCGCGCACTATAACGTATGTATGCGTACGTAAATAACGTACGACGGTATTCATAAAAAACTTACGAAAACGTACTAGGTGCGCGCTCTGAATTAGCATTTAAAAAACCTTGAAAATTCACTTAAAAAACCATAGGTTTCACACATGTTATAGTTAGCTGGACATTTCACTCATAAAAAACCATTGAAATTCCCCCGTTATAGTTAGTTCAGCTAACTATAACTCGCGCGACCGCAATCCACTGCTGATGACGTCACATATTACATCACTGTATTCAATAAGATACTGTTAATAAGTCAGTAATACAATTAATTTTACAAAAAAAAACATCCATTTAGACACTTATTTACCCATTTATTCTTCCATTAACCTTTAGATATACATATATAAAAAATATTTATTTTTCAGAAAGACACATATTCACTGGATGATGTCATCAGTGATGTCATCAGTGATGTCATTTGAGATGTCATCAGTGATGTCATGAGTGATGTCACTGACCATGTCATGAGTGATGTAATATGTGACGTCATCAGCAGTGGATTGCGGTCGCGCGAGTTATAGTTAGCTGAACTAACTATAACGGGGGAATTTCAATGGTTTTTTATGAGTGAAATGTCCAGTTAACTATAACATGTTTGAAACCTATGGTTTTTTAAGTGAATTTGCAAGGTTTTTTAAATGCTAATTCCTAACGATAACGTGTGTGAAACCTATGGTTTTATAAGTGAATTTGCAGGGTTTTTTAAATGCTAATTTCTAACTATAATGTGTGTGAAACCTATGTTTTTTTAAGTGAATTTGTAAGGTTTATTAAATGCTAATTTATGTATGTATTATTATACATTTATTTTACAATAAACTACCTATGTATATAGTTATAGATTGACTGTATCCTATAATATGGAATGGCTCAGCTCTTTATTTTTGAATTTGGATAAAGTTGAACAGCATAGTTAATATCTTCTATAAACTTATAAACAGTTTAAAATGTTTTTTTTTTGTAAGGGTTTTTCACCGTGCGCGCACCGTGCGCGCACCCCGCGATTTTTTGAAAAAAAATAAATGTTTTTTTCACCCTTCGGGGTCCTTCAGGGACCCCCCGACAAAGGCTAGGGGGTCAGAAACTCTCTACCCTGCCCCCTTTTCACATTCTCCACCTTTCTTTTTCACTCTCACACACAAAATGGCGTCCGACCCTTCCTAATTTCAACCGCACCCTGCGCGCACCGTGCGCGCACCCCGCGATTTTTTGAAAAAAAATAAAATGTTTTTTTCACCCTTCGGGGTCCTTCAGGGACCCCCTGACAAAGGCTAGGGGGTCAGGAACCCTCTACCCTGCCCCCTTTTCACGTTCTCCACCTTTCTTTTTCACTGCCACACACAAAATGGCGTCTGACACTTCCTGATTTCAACCGATTCGAATGTTGACTGACATCTAACCACCAATCAGAATTACGCTCGCGCACATATAGATATTTATGTACTTTTAACTGCCATTTTCTCAGGAACTACTGAACAGATTGACACCATATATGCAAAAGGCACATGCCTGATCTGAGGACTACCTCTTTGCCAAATTTCAAGTAATTCTGTTCAGCCGTTCGGGCTGTACTTTCGACAAAGGTCCTATGGGAAAATGCATGGGGAAAACGCGTTTTGGGACCCCCCTTTTTTCTCAGCCCCTGCTTGACAAATCACCCCGAGACTTTCAGAGTAGGAGCTGAGCGGAGCGCCCCATTCGTTTTGAAAATTTCACGAAGATAAGTCAACCGGCGCCAAAGTTATTCAAAATAGAATTTTCAGATTTCCTATGGGAACTCAGTCCTAACTATAACTATCTACTGGCGACCGGCAGTAGTTAATATATATATATATATTCAAATATAAAAAATGTATACAAAATTTAAAATCCCCCAAAAAGATATTTACTAAGAATATGATACAAATTGATATGTCTGTGTGTGTGTGTGTGTGTACAGATATATTTAAAATACTTACATATTAATAAATAATTAAAAAATAAACAAATAATAATAACAGATATATTTATACAATATTAGGAAAAGTATTGGAGTATGGTAAAAGTAGATGTACTATTCCCACTCCAATTTTTATTCTTAGGTGTTAGAATAGAAATGCTCATGTTTGCGCATTGCCCTATGTAAGTTACCATTTGCTGCACCATTTTCTCCACAGGTGCCATTTTATGCTGTCCGAAACTGATCTCGTTCAAATTCCGAGAAATGCCCCCTTAGTGTTTTGTTTTCTGCATTTCTGTTTTGTTCCGGTAATAAATACACTGTTCCTATTAGTGCATACCTTTCTCACTAGATAGAGGCTGTTTCCCACTTGTCTAGTGGTGGGACCAGATGGAACAACCTTGAAATTGAAATACTTTGTGAATGATAGAAGCGCTGAAACCATTTTTTTGTATTTAACTGTTTAGCTGCACCTGCCTGGACAATTCCACTGTGGGTGTATTCTAGCCCAAGTTACGAAATTTACATAATGTATGTTTATGCTTGTAGATTTCAGTCTCCTCTGCAGCACTCCTAGCGACTGGGCAGACCGGGCTCTGCTCTGAGTGTATATTAATAAACAGTTATTGGTTTGTATTCCCTACTGTCTGACCGACTCTTCATTTAGTATGGAAGGCTGAAAGGTGGTCATTAGTCATAAGTGACCAGGGCGACCACAATCCAGCCACTTCCTTCATAGGAAATGTATTTTTGGGGGGATTTTACATTTTATTTTTTTGTTAATTTTTTATGTTTTGAAATTGATGTGTTATTTAGTAGTTATAGTTAGGTCTGCTTTTCAATAGACAGTGTTTTTTTGGTTTGCTAATAATTTTGGCCTCGTATGATGAATCTCCTTGAAACGTTCCCCAAAAAAGTTCATCCAGCTCAGCTCCTTCCTGGAAAGTTCTGGAGTGATCCGTCAAGTGGGAGTCAAGAAAAACAGGGAGTCCCAAACATAAAATCCCCATGCATTTTTCATAGACTTCTTTAAAAACTGGCTATTACAAAAACTGTTTGGCAGAATTAAACCAAATTTAACAGGAAGCTAGATCTTGGTCCCCAGATTGTGCTTTTTGTGATTATCCATTCAGTAGGTTTTAAGATATTAAGGGTAAAAAATAATTGCATATTTTGGCAGTCCCTCGAGCCGCTCTCAAAAGCGCAAAATAAAAAATGGAGCCAGTTTTTCCTGTGAGTCTTCACACGATCACAGGGGTGAGAGGCTCCCACGAGTCTCACAAGTGCTCTGATGGGCTGGTTGCTGGAATGTTAGAAATGAAATGCAGACATTTATGTTTACTGTGAAAAATTTGCGGTGTTGTGGAAATGAAGTGAAAAAGCTGTAAAAGGGGTAAACAGAAAGGTTCCCTAGATTTAGAGAGGAGGTGTCTAAGGGGTAACTTCTGTGAAGATAATAAATGTATGTTATTTTTAAGTAATTTTTTATAAACTCATGGTACTCTCACGGTATAGTGAATAGTAAAAAGAAGAAAATAAGTTCTCAATACACTTGATTAATAGGAATGCATATTGTGGTGCTTGCTTTGGAGAGAAAGTATGTCATAGATAAGTACTGTTATGAGTAAATGGTTGTTTTTTATGGGGTTCATTCAATATCACAAGCATCTTGTGAGACTCACATGGAAAAAAAGGCTAACGCTCAACCAATAGTTACAATTCTTATTTCATGATTGCAAAAATGCTATGATGTGATTGGGTGTAGAGCTCAGTTTGTCCTTGGTGCTTTGGAGGAGAAGGATGCCTCTCTGAGTTGTGCTCAAATAGAGTTAATTTATCAGGAGTTGAAAGAGACTGATGTGGTCATTTGAATTTGAGAAAGTTTAGGTTGCTGCACAAGTTCTAAAAATAGATGGAATTAGGCAAGTACTAAGTAAGAACATTCCAGAGTTGCAGGAGGCAATGACAAGCCCGGATGGGCTTATAAATGTCCCTAAAATTTACTTGAGTACAATCGAACAGATTAGCGTACATATTCAAGTGAATAGCAAACACAACAAACCTGGCATACAACCAGGCAGACATGGTTCACTAAGGACTGTAGACTTAAGAGACAAGCTTTAGCTACAGCAATTAGAAGCAAGACCTGCCCTATTATCAAAATTGCAAGGAAAGACTACAGAGTAGGTTTGCTCCAAGCAAAGCTGAAATGGGACGAGAACCGTTGGCAGGATCTAAAGGATGCTAGCACAGCAAGGAATACCAATCTCTTCTGGAATCTTTTTAGACGGGCAGGCAAGAGGGATTCAGATCATATCCCCAACCATGTCATGCCCCAAGAGTGATATGACCCCTTTGGGAAACTTTTCTCTGGGTCCGATGACTCTTGCTTGGCAGAGTTGTGTGATTATCCCCTCACTCCCTCTGATTTTAGTAACAGTGAACTCTTCTCGCTGGCAGAAATAAAAACTGCCATAAGTAAGATAGTTCCTGCCAAAGCTCCGGTACCAGATGGCCTCCCTGGATACCAGCTTCTTGCAGACCCCCGAACTGGGCACGTTACATTTTACTTTTAATCAATTCTATCTCCAATGGTTGCCCAGTACTGGAATCATGGAAGGGGGCGGAGGTGGTCCCGATTTACAAGAAGGGAGCCAGCGAGGACCCTGCCAATTACAGGCCAATCAGTTGATTGACACAATCCAGAAGGTAGTCGGCAGGGTTCTGCTGCAGAGGATCCAATCTTGGGTTGAGGATGAAGATATCCTCTCCCAGTATCAGGCGGGGTCTAGGGCCAATACGGGAACGATGGATCAGGTCTTCAGGCTTCTCCTGATATACTGGAAAGTCGTTGTGATTGGCAGAGGCACTCTTTACCTTGCCTTTATAGACTTAAGGACTGCCTTTGACCTGGTCCCTAGGAAAAAGTTGTGGCAAACATTAGGAGACCTGGGCATCCCTCCACCAATCCTCAACTTATTGATTCATCTCTATAAGGGCAATTATGCACAAGGGGGATGGGGGTCCCAAGGCCACTTGACGGAAAAGATTCCAGTAAACAGGGGAGTACGCCAGGGCTGTGTGATGGCACCCACCATGTTCTCCTTGTACGTGAACGGGGTGATTAGTTTCTTGCAGGAAGATCCAGCTGATGCCCTGGTACTGGCGGGTGATAAGGTACCTACACTCCTGTTTGCGGATGACACACTGCTGATCTCCAAGACCCCAGCAGAGCAACAGAAACCTTTGAATAGGTTTCAATCATTTTGTAACTCTCAGGGGTTGGTCATAAACACTTCTAAGACCAAGTTTATGACACTCAAACCCCACAAATCTTTTAGAAATAATCCCACCCTTGATGGGACACATTTGCAGAGAGTCAGCACGTTTGACTATCTCAGTATCCGCTTATCAGAAAAAATGCAATTGAGGTCCCACCTTGCTAAAATGCTCTTCAGCCAAAAACGTGCGGTCGGGGCACTAAGCAAAGAACATTGCTCTTCTCAAAACAGGCCAATTGCCGCGGCCCTCACGGTTTATGACGCAAAGGCAGTTAGCTCGGCACTTTATGGAGCCGAGCTACAGGGATTTGACAATGTTGATGAGATCTGCAGGTCAGAGCACAAATTCTTGAGGGATCTGGCCAAGCTACCCCGGAATGTCCCACTAATTTTCTTGATGGATGATATGGGCAGACGCTCATTTAGCGATATTGCTAAACTATGCCCGCTGCTCTTTTGAGCTCGCCTTTGGCGGACCATTGAACTCACGAACTATGCCAAAGCACTCACAGAAGTCATGAGTCTAGATGACAACCATGGGGTTAAGTGGATATCTAATGTTAAGAAATTAATGATAACTCTCGGTCTTAAGGATTGCTGGGACAACCAAATTCTCCCAAGCAAGGCTGAGCTCAAACTTATTTATTGGGACTGGTTTAATGCCAGGGACCTTAGCAATCCAAATGTGGGAAGGCTAAAGGAAGATTTTTTCCAGCACAAACAACATAGAAGCCTTGAACCATATTTGGACACAATTCAGATAATAAGGGATAGGGTGCTTTACAGTCAATTTAGATTTGGTTAGCTTCCGGTCCATGCATTGACTGCTAAATGGCGCCACCCGAAACAGACAACAGAGCGCTGTCCTTGCTGTAGGGTACCGAAGGAGAGTGTCGCCCATTTAATGTTTGCCTGTCCCACGTACGAAAAGGCAAGGTCTAGATGGTTAACACCAATCTGCAAACAACTAGGTGCCCTGGATCATCGTACTGCTTTGCGCATTTTAAAATCTGATGTGAGAACCCTCTTTGTTTGTGGAGTGGCCACATTTTTGAGTTGCACCCTGGATAGTCAGGCATAAAGCTTTACGAAGGGTGACTTAACTTCACGTTACAAGCCCCATGGGGAAGGCAATACAGCACAAGACTAATGATTAAATATCGCTTGAATCAATATCAATGCACTGTACTCATATAAGGTAAATCGGGTTTTACTTTTTTAACCATAATCCTTTTTCTAACTCAGCTTTTCATCAAAATGAAACATTTTATCACAATGAATAATGTGTCATTATGTCCCGATCGATCAAATATTATGTACCTGCTACGCTTTTCTATGGTAATTTTGTCTGCATATAGTCTATTTTTCTAAAGGTTTGTCTGATGCATTTATGATACTTGCTATCGAAATAAAGCAATTTTGACTTGACTCGAAAGTTTAGGTGTTCAGCAAAATGCTTCAAAAACTTTGTTGTGAAATGTTAGTAAGTGTAGTAATGTTGGCACACTTATTCTGCAGTATGTTTACAGAGTGAAAAGGTGTTTGGGGAGATGTAGATATGTTAATATAAGTTTTGAGAAGTACAGATTAGAATATAGAGAGATGCAAGTAAGGTTTGTAGATTGTGTTAAAAAATGAAATGTACACTGTGTGTGTATTTGTTAGTTAAGGAAGTAATGTTCGTCAAATTATAAAATAAAGATACATGATGTACTGTTGTTATGAACCCCATTATACACATACTTTAGCCCTATGATATGTTTGAGTGGTGATATTGTTATTTTTATAGTAAAAAGCTATGGTGAATGTGTTACAATATAAACTGTTCTGAAATAAAGTTTGATGGCATATCATATTTTATTTGTGAAAAAAGTGGTGAGGGCGGGGAATTTTTCAGGAGAAAGGAATAACAAGTTACTGGTGCATAAGATATAATTATGTGATTGTAGGTGAAAACGTAGAAATGTTTACAAAACATACTGAAATATCACTGCGATCAATTCCTGACCTGTATGTAACTTATCTTTGTGGTGATTTAGTCTATTTTTAGGAGGAAATGGAAAATTGCCTCTGAGGATATAATTGTCTTTTTACATAAGCAGCAAAGAAGAGCCTTGTTAAGAGAAGCGGGAATATTGTGTTGTTCAGCAATAACTACATCTTAAGGCACAATTTATTCAGGTTGAAAGGATGTGGAGTCGCCTGAACAGTTGAGTACCTCAGCAGCATGAGCTAACACTGGACAAGCTAGGCTTTGTAAACTGTATTTATAGATATGCTGTTTTTCTGAGACTTTATTGCTACCTAGCCTGACATAAGAGAGAAAAAATCTAAAGACTCTTTGCAGGCTAACATGCCTAAAAGACAGAAAAAGAAGTGCTACCTTCTTCAGAATCCAGTAGCAAATAATACAAAAAGTGGGGAGGGACATTTAGGAGGTGCTTACGAGTATCAAAAGAAATTTTATATATTTTAACGCTTTTTGTTTTTCATGTTTTAGTTGTTTATTTTGTTTGTTAATGGAGTTGTTATAGTTTTGTATTATTGATAAATGGTTTTGTTGTAATAAATAAGTTTAAAGTAACTTTGGATTAGTTTTGGTAATACTTATAATACATTTCAAGTTTATAATAGTATTCCAAAATTCTGTAAAACTGACGAGGAACTGTGAATATGCTTTTACATGTATATGTTTGTGAATGGTACTATGCTCATCTTTTTAAACTAAAGAGAATTGGTAGTAGAGGAGAGAATTATTTTGCATTGCAGGTATGGTTAGTTGGCAAGCAAAAGTGAGGTGTTGCATTCTGTAGTATAGACAACTGTAATGCAAGAGAGGGATCTTCGGACAGAGGTAAGTGCATGTTTACACTCTAATACACATGACTATCAGCTGCTGTGCACACCCTATCATGAATGGGTGTTGGCAGGAGGGGGTGGCTGAGCTGAGGACCAAGATGGCCGATCGGCTCTGAAGCTCTGGAGAGCTCACCATATTCCTGAAGTCTGCCACTGTCTATCGGCACCAAGCCTGGACTGGCCGGCTCTCACCTGGGCGGCTGTAGTGATTCACTCTGGCCTGCCGGCGATCTGTGCCTGACATGGCCCAGGGCTTCTCTCTTGCTGGGATTCCCACTTAGGTCCTCATGCCACAAGAGGGTTGACGCTCTGCTCGGGACCTGTGCGGGTGGCTACACAGATGCAGTGAGTGAGCTGTACCCCTGTGGCCCTTTGTCCTTCATCTCTCTTGGGCCTATTTACATGAGGCAGAGGGCTTCTCTTTTGGGCTTACTATGTGAGCTGCGTGGATTCAGGCGCCTTTCTTTACTACATGCGACCCTTGGCTTTTCTGCTCTCCAGCCTTAAGGAGGTTGCCGCTTACTGTATCTGAGTTTGATATCCATGGTAATGGACCCGGGGGCTACTATGACGAAGGCTTAGCACTCACTGGACCTGACCTACCTCTACTCAGTAAGTGGACCCATGGCTCTCGGGTGGTTTGCTAGGTTACCTCTTCGTGCTTTTGCCTAACGTTCATAGTACCCACCTAAGTTATCGGCAGTGTGCACATTGAGCTGCCCTACATACACCTTTCAGATCTACTGACCCTACCACCCCCTGGCTCTTATGTGTACCACTGGTGGAATTCTACTTGCGTGGAATGGTTCCCCTCTCTCCTTCACGGCACCGGCATTCTGATTCGATTGTACCAGTTACATAATAGGGCACAACAATCCTAAACGACGACAACTCTCCTTTGACCATGCTAGAACCCCTCCAACGGGGAGGGGCAAATAATTGTCCATGACTGAGGCCCCTATAATTGAGGGCACTGCAGCAATGATGGCTGAGCTGAAGGCTGGGTTCAAATCTGTTGATTCCCACCTTAATGTTCTCTCTGTCCGCTTGGATGGCACAAGGCATGGTTGGACACCATGGAGCAGAGTATATCTGACATTGAAGATACCACAACAAATAAGTACCTCGGGAAGTTGCAAAAGTTTCTCAAAATTATGGCTGCCAAGACCGAGGACTTGGAGGCGCGCTCTCGTCAGAATGACATCCACATTGCCGGAGTAGCGGATTCCACCAACACCGGGACATGGACACCCTTGTTGAGAACCTGATACTGGAGCTCTTTGGTAAGGAGGCATTTTAAACTAAGTTTAGAGTGGAGAGTGCTCACAGGAGCCCTGGCTAGAGACCCATTCCTGGTACGCAGCCTCAACTTATCATTGCTAGACTCCTCAACTGTCACAACAAAGACACTGCACTTCGCCTTGCCCGCGAGAAGGGGCAGCTGCAATACCAAGGCATGGCTGTGTCCCTTTTCTCTGATTTCACACCACTTGTGCAAAAGGCACACTGCAAATTTTCTGACATCAAGTGCCCACTTCAGAAAGCTAATCTGCGCTATGCCATGTTGTACCCTGCCCGTGTGCGTGTCCAGGTGGTAAACATATTTTTTTTTCTCCTGCAGATGTCGCTACTTTCTGCAAGCAACATGGTATCGGTATCGGGATTGGGACCAGGGTGCCTTGCTGCAAGCCATCTAATTATTCGACCCACCCCTGGGTTTCTGATCATAAGTCGACTTCCTCATTATGAGACATAATACTGCGCCTGGGTCACGACATGTTGACCGCCGGCCACAGCAGCTACAATACCTGGCCACCTCATGTTGGGACACTGTTGCACTTTTACTATCGTTCATATAGCGTGACAGACTGTTATATATTATTCTATGATTATGTTTCATTGGCAATCTCCTTAGAGTGTTGCCACGCCCTTGCCACGCCCCTAGGAGAACTCTACTTGATTGCTATTGTTTCTTCTTGTTCATGGTATAAATATGGGTTTGACCCGACACTACTTGTTTGATATTTGGTGTGGGGGTGGCTTTTTCTTTCTCTATTGTTGTACTGTTCTGCCATTTCTCTTATAAAGGATGTACTATATTACACACCATGCACTGTTTTATCGTTGCTGCATTTGCGCTGCTATTGCTCTACCTTAACTCACATAGGCCTGCCGGATAGATGGGCTGGGTTACTGGTCTTAAGATTTATGACTTGCAATGTAAGGGGATTAACTAACCCACACAAGGGGAGACAGGTTTTGTCTTACCTGTCTATTTAGACACGATATACAACTGGCCTTTCTACAAGAGAGGCACTGTACACCGCATTTCTCCAATCACTATGCATCAACCTGGGATGGTAATCGATTCTTTGTAGCTCTAGCACGTACTCCAGGTGTGTCTGCATTCTAATCCACAAAAGAGTCCCTTTCATCCTGTGTGAGGTGATAGCGGATCCAGAGGGCCGTTACCTATTGGTCTACTGCACTTTAGCTACTAAATCTTTCCTACTGATCATTTTTTATGCCCAAATGTAGACACATCAACTTCTTTCATGATATTTCCACACAAATTACTCATCTGCACTTTGACTGCACATTTATGGGTGGTGACTTCAACCTAACCCTTTTCCCCTCCCTGAACTCCACTGGTGCAAACCCATACACTGCAAGCTCTTTCCACCATCTTCAGATCTTTCCACCTTGCTGATGCCTGGCGCTCCAGAAATTTGGTAGGGGTATACGTTTTATTCCATAGAAAAAGGAAGAAGGCAACAAGGGATGATTAAAGCCGCACTACCTGGCTAATCACTACATATATATATATATATATATATATATATATATATATATATATATATATATATATATATATATATATATATATATACAACAAGTTGTTTATTGATATTATTGCTCTCCTCCAAGGTCCGCTGCCAAAGGACCTAACCATAAGAATACAAAATACACAGCTCAGAGAGTCAACACAATCAGCATTCGTAGCACACAAAAGAAATGAATCCGCCTGGAGTCTCCGGTGTACACGATATTTATTTTAATTATCCAAACACATTAATGTGCGAAGCACACAGATGCAGCCAGCGCGTTTCACCCTGAATAGGGCTTCATCAGGGCAGATTTAACAGAAAGAAATATGTTGAGAACACACCAGTTCTTCTAGCATCCAATAAAACACAACTCCTAAGATGCGTTTAGCAGAGTCGAGAGAATCTTGCAACTGGAATCTAACACCAGTATATGTCGTGCAATAAATGCTTTGATACGCAAAATTGCAACTATGGAAAAACAAGTAAATTCTCAACGTGGAGAGCCGGTCAACTAAGGTGTTGTGAGTCCGCCTCAAGTTTGTGTACTTTTTATTCCCCCCTCACGAAACATGGTCGCGTGTTGACCATGGGTATCATACTCCTAACCTGTTGCTCATGGTTACCAATGTTGATCATTTCCCTCGCACATTATTAGATCATTCACCGGTCTTGCACCATCCCTGATGACCTGGCGATTTCCAACTAATGCATCGCAAAAAGAGGTGTTTCAGTTGGAAGTCCGAGATGCCATTGTATAGTACTTTACACTGACTTCTGGATCTGTTTCGCAGCACTGTGTAATTTGGGGGGCATTTAATGCCTACATAAGAGGGGTCTGCATCACCAAAACCGTGGGAGTGCTCTGCTCTATCAGGGGGGAACTAGCCGCTATCGAGCAATGACTGGGAGATCTTGATCTGCAGGCAATGAGATCTGGAGTTACATCAGTGTGCTGTGTTGCTACATTAATTCCATCACCTGGTGGCTTGTGAGGTAATGTACTTGAGCAAATATGCAAGGGTGTGGGTTTACGGAGAGGAGAGAGGCCTGGGCGTACATTATTTAAGCTTCTCCAGCTGGCATGTGAGGCCTCCTATATTACAGCATTACAGCTTGATGATGGCTCCTTAATCACAGAGAGTAAGGACATCTCTGCTGCCCTCCTCTCATACTATTCTTGCTTATACATAACCTGATGTATGGCTACAGATGAGGCACTTGCCAACTATCTAGCAGAGGTGGCAATGATATGGCTTGATGGGTGACACCAGCAGTTTTGAGCGTAGCCCATCTCTTGTGAGGAGACTTCACAGGCCATAGACGCATTAAGTTTCATTCGTGCCCCGGGGCTTGATGGCTTCACAGATGATTTTTATGAGGCCTATAAGCCACTGTTGTTTCCTCATCTACTGGAAGTCTACCCAGAATCTTTGGAATGGAGAACCCTACCCACACACATCAAGATGACTCTCTTACCTAAGCCAGGCAAATCTCCACAACTCTGCACTTCCTACAGGCCCCTATCATTTTTGCACCACGTCAATAAAATTCTGATTAGGGCCTCACCAAGCGTGTCTCCCTACTAATGTACATTATAATATCTGTTCCAAGCTGGGTTTGTTCTGAACCACTACACTTCTATCAATCTTCGCAAAGTGTTTGCCGTCATTAACCAGATTGCTCCTGACCTCCCTGCTGCTGCTGTGCTACTGGACTCCGAGAAGGCATTCAACTCTATCGAATGATCTTTTTTGCATGCCACGTTGTGGAAATTAAGTGTTTCTAAGGGCGTCCGTGACCTAGTCTGGTTGCTCTACATGGCTCCGCTGGCCTGCCTTAGATAGAATGGTACTTTAAAAGATCAGTTCACACTGATGCAGGGCACCAGGCAGGGTTGCCCGCTTTCGCTCCCGTTATTTATTATCGCAATGGAATCTCTGCTTCACCATTTTCAGGAGAACCACCTGGCTCACGGATTGCGGTTACATTGAGACCCCCTTCTCTCCTCTCTATATGCTGATGATATCATGCTCTTTATCAGGGACCCCGAGGCTAATCTTTCCCCACTGCTCCGGGAGATTGTCTGGTTCTGAGACTTCTCCGGACTTACTATTAATTTGGGTAAATTTGGAGCTTTTTCCATTAACAGATGCCACAGTTCCCTGTCCTATTGAATTCCCCCTGCAGGTCACATTGTATTATGGCTTAGGATATCATTTATGAAGCACACTAAAACCCGAGGGTGTCAAGGCGCGATAGCAGACCAAAGTGGAAACAAGACAAGAGGTGAATAAGGAGCGAACCCAGGATGAAAATGTTTTTTTTAAATCCAAGAAGGAGTCAGCATTAGAGATAAAAGTGGGTAGGGAATTCCATAGTTTGGCGGCAGCTACCTAAAAGGAGCGGCCACCCCATTTGGTCCTACGAAATCTGGGGATCACAATTTTTTTTCTGTTGAGGATCTCAAATGCCTCCTTGGCACATACCATTGGAAAAGGGACTTCAGGAATGAGGTGCCCTTACTGTGCATGGCCTTAAATACCATGCTCAGGGCCTTAAAGCAGATGCGTTTCCTGACGGGAAGACAGTGGAGGGGACGAATCCCATCCCTGGCTGACAGGTGCTTGAGAATCTTCAGAATAAGACGGACCACCGCATTCTGTACCACCTGGAGTTTATTTAGGGAAACCCCATTGATGTTTAGGTATAGAGCGCTGCAATAATCCAGCTGGGATGTGACCAGGGCACTGGTTATTGACTGGTGCAGCTAGATGAGAATAAAAGGCATAACCTTTTTCAAAATCCTCAGAATGTAAAAACATGTGCTGACCGTGCGACTGACCTGGGCATCTAAGATCAGACTATCATCAAAGACGATGGTCAGATTTTTAGTTGTCCTAACAGGGACAGGGAGGGGAACACAGACAGCCGGCCACCAGAAATTTGACCAGATGGAGTTCTGTGAGCCAAACACTAGCACTTCAGTCTTATCTGTGTTGATTTTTAGTGAATTGTTCTTCATCAAGCACATAATGCTGCACATGCACTGCTTAAACCTCTCAGACGATGGAGACAAATAGAGACGATAAGGTGTGTATAGTCAGCATAAGATAGCACCTTAAAGCCAAAATACCCCACCAGTTCTGCCAAAGTAGATTCATAAATATTGAAAAGGGTTGGACTTAAAGATGAGCCCTGAGGCACCCCACAGGGAAGGCTTATGCACATGTACCTTTGTTTCTGACCTGCACACTTAGCTATCCCTCCATCTTTCCCTTCTTGGCTTTCCTTTTGGAAATATATGAGTATTGTGCAAATGTTCTATACAATATGCACTGATGTGTACTACATTGTATTCTTTTCGATATCTTTGACAATCATTTTATGTTTCTCTCTGTTTTCTCTTGATATGCTCTTCCTGATATAATCTACTGCAAAAAATGTAATGGGTGTTGCCATTGGGAGGTCTTTGAATCACAGGTAAGTATATTACCACAATAAAAAATATGGAAATGAGTTATTCAAGACACAGGGCCTAATTACGATGGCGGTCGGACTTCAGTCTGTCCGCCATTATTTTGGATTTGAGACCGGCCGTCTATGATGCGGCCTCCCCACAATCCAAATTACAATGCAAATGCACTTGCCATACTAACAATGCGGCGGATTCTGCTGTCTGCAGCACCCACCGCAATATAAATGAGGCAATGTTTACATTTCCATGCACTACCTGGTAGGCACTATGGGGTGCATGCCACATGGTGTATGGAAATGTAGGGGGGCACCATTGGTGCCCCCCATCCCCCAAAAGTACCCGGGCTGAAGGGGGGCCCGTTAGGGGCCTCCAAGGTCCCTTTCCGCCAAATTGTTCATGGCGGATTAGCCGCCAAGAACAGGCTGGAGGAAAGGGATATCATTTTCCTGATGGAGGTGCCTGACATGCACCACTGCCATGCAGGGCAATGCAGCAGCTCTGACAGGCAGTCAGAAAATGACTGCCTGTCAGAATCATGGCGGTCGGTCTTTGCGACTGCCACATTTCCGCCCGCCACAGTAATCTGGAGGGAGGAAAACACAGTACAATGTTGGAGGGCTCACCACTTACAGGCTGTCTGTGGCGGGCCTTCCACTATCGTAATCAGGCCCATAGTTATGAACAGAGAGGACACTCCATTTTACAGTCTACTATAGACCTTCATAAGTATGATGAGGGGTATGTGCAGAGAGATCAGTTTCTAAACACAGACTATTTTTTACATGTTATTCTGGGGGGTTGTCTCACCTGAGATGGCAGCGTGTTCTCATATCATAGTCTCTATTGATGTTATGTAAGACATACTTTGAGCATTAAGGTAACTTAAACTCCATACTTTACTTGTACTTCTGTCATACTGGGGAGAGGTGTGACCACAAAGATAAGCATATTTTCACACCCTAATTTGCACAAGTGTTATCCAAGACAGACATCACAGGACAAAAGCCCATCTCCCCAGACACTATACTGTGCACCGTTATCATGATAGAGACCTGTGTCAAGAAACAGGGCAGTTTCTCCCACAGTCTACTATGCATACCTGTCAGCATGATAAGTGGTATGAGTATAGAGATACATTTCTCTCAAACTCTTCTAGAGACACCTCTTACCCTGGTAAGATGTGCTAGCAGAGAGATGAGTTCCTTCCCAGAGAGCACTGATTATCACTGAAGGTCTAAGGAGATGTGTGAAGACAGAGGCCACTGGTTCACTATACTGTTATGTACATCCAAGCTGTCCAGAGATAGATATTAGTGCAGAGCGCAATGTTTCCATACATACTACTTTATATATCTGTGATGCTGGGGAGAGCTGTGAGTGGTCAGGGAACTCCATTCCCACACATAAATAAATATGGGTATTTCTAGGCCTGGGCGGTAAATTTCGTTCCGTTCGCAGAATTTCCCATATTTTGACATTTTCGCGTTCCGCGGAGAGCGCGAAAATGTCAAAACTTTTGCAACCTGACGCGAAACGGAAGTATTTTTCTTGTTCGCACTTTAAAAATGCATTCTCGCGCACGCAGTCGCGATTTACCAGGTCCCTGCGTTCGCCGACGAGTTTGCCTATCCGTTCGCGCGCGCCACAAGATTTTGGATTGTTGGTAGCGGGTCGCGCTATCCCGCGAGAATTTGTGATCGCGAACACGTCATTGCGATCACGAACAGGAAATAAGCATCGCGAGCAAGATGGCCACACCCATGAGATGTATTTCTCCACAAGCACGCAAAAACACATCGCGAACGGGCGGGGAAAACAATCTCCGCATCTTCGCGAAAGTTTCGCATGCTCGCGGAGATTTTGTGCAATTTCGCGATAATTTGCAAAAGTCAATTTCGCAAATTCCGCCCACCCTTAGGTATTTCCCTGTGGAGAGGTGTCAGTGTGGAGGTGGTACTTGTTATGCTTTTTATAGAATAGTGAGGTCTTACATTACCTTCCCATCCCTAACATGCATACTACGGGGCCTGGAAAGAGGTGTGATTGGAGAAGCAGTCTCTTTACACACTACTCAACACACTAGTTATCTTCATGAAAGGTTTCAGTGGCGAGGCTAGTCTATCCCCAAAGTCTAGTAGTGGGAATTGTAAGAGGTAAGCATTGTAATGAAGGAAAATGTAAATTCTTCCTCTAAAGTATTGTTTACAATCTCTTGAAAGTCTTGTGGGATCATATAAAAATGGAAAAAAGGGTAACAGTAAAAAAGCAAACATACATAATACAAGTATAGGGTAGCTCTGAAAAGAGATGTTTTAATTAATATTTTTAACACGTGTTTTTTATTTCTTTTTAAACATTTTTAACTTTTTGGATTATTTTTATAAAGGGTAAAAGAAAATCAAGAAATTGGGAGTAAACTAAAAAAACAATATCTCCTTCGAACGGAGTGGAGAAAAATAAGGAAATATTATGTTTTAAAAAATCTACTGCCTAGGTGGGCATTTATGATTCTGGACAAGCCTGTCCCGTGCATCCAGAGTTGTTATCTGTTTGAGTACCTGGGCAGGCAGTGTCACCAGGTTGAAAAGATGTGGTGGACACCCCTAATGAGTTATCAAGCTCTACAGCAGGGGATAACTCAGTCTGAGCAAGGCATTGAGGGTGAATAGCCTTCATATGTCACCACATCCCAGTGGTACTCATAATGTATTGTTTGTTCTGGCTGCCCGTACTGAACACCTCTTTGCATATTGTACAAATCACATATTTCTCAGATAATTTTTTCCAAACTGGTCTCATTTGAAATAAATTCCCACACCAAAGATTTACATTATACATGAAGGAGCATCTTTTACTGAAAACTTTTTTTCCGCATCTAAACTAACTGCAACTTTCTTCTGAATTTCTTTGTAAGTCTAACATGCCAAGAAGGTTACATATATTAATGTTGGCACAGGAATGTCCCCTGTGTGGTATACAGGTGTGTTCCCCTGTCCTGAAAGCCTATTTGCATGAATATCTGGCATCCTGACATTTATTTTGGCCGTGGTATCTAGGTAATCTAGCATGTGTGCAGAGATATTGGCTTCCCCCTTACTTTGTGAGGATCTGAACCTGCCCTGTGATCTGGAGAGGTGCACCAAGTGTGCCCTCATTGAAGGCAGTGGGATATTGTCTCTGTCCTGCAAATATCACATAAACATGTGGTACCAGCATACCTGGTGTTTTAAGAAGGATCAGTAGTGGGACCTGACATTTTTATCTGTGTCACTGTGATAGAATTAAAAAATCTTAGTGCCATATTAGTCGTGTTTTACCTGACATTATGTTAGCATTCATGTGGCTATCTTGAAATAGGTTCTTGTTGTTTGCATAGTTTACTAGTAAGTGCAGATGTTAGGTAAGTTAGGTTGACATCTATACCACCATTTTAGCTTTCAAAGACGCCATTTTGTGTTATGATCTAAACTGTACTTGCTCATTTACGAGAAATAGTCCTTTATAAGTTCCATTTCTCCAAGGCTGAAACTTGCTCCTTATCGCATGCCTTTTCTGTTAAATAGAGGCCTTCTCCCACCGGTCTAGAGAGGAGGATAGGCCAGGCAACCTTGGGTAGTTGATAGCCTGTGCCAGGTTGCAGGAATCGAAACTTATGTTCTGTACCCCCATTGTATTATGACATCTACCAGTGTTTTTCCTTAGAAGCGGGTCTTTGTGGGCTCCGCAACATAAATAGTGTAACTTTATGCTTGTTAGTGTCAGTCCCTCATAAGCCATCATAGGAGGCTGGTCAGATTGGACTCCACTGCAGTGTACTTTGTGAATAAGCTAGTTTGCTTGTATTATCTACTGCATCATCAACTCTTCATTACTTGGAAGGCTAGAGGAGGTCGAGAGTGACCCAGGGGGATCCCCATATGATGGAGCTTGGTTCTCGCGGCTGCCCCTCCTGTCTGATCAGGCATCTCCTCATCTGGTGGTCATCTTCGCTGGGGTCCTGAAAAGGCAAAACCCTTGGATCTGTCCGTTTGGTTTCAAAGAGTCGGCAGTGGAGAATAATCTTGTTTGATCTGTGTGCACCAGGTGAGTAATTTTGGTTTTTGGTAAATGCAGCGCTGTCTTGATTAAATTGGCGGGTCTGTGGACCCTTGTGATACGGAGCGTTTTTGAACACTCTGCCAGGCCACTTGTTGATTTTGGTTTATTCTTGAAAAGGCCTCGGGCTAGAGCCTATCTTGTCTTGGTGCAGCCTATGGACTGACTTGTCTTAGTGCGGTCTGAGGACTGCTTTTTGAGAGCTCTTTGTTTGTGTGTGTGTTGATTGTGTGTGTCTGTGTTGATCGGGTGGAGAGTGAATGCGTCTGATGCTAGAATGCCTTGTTGGAGTAAAGTGTTGTGCTAGGGGTAACGCTGTTGTTCTACTGAGCATCGGCTAGAGGAAAGGCAGCCTGCGCCTCCAGAAGGCACTCCGAGTTTTGAGAAGTATGTGAAGCACGGCATTGGCCCTATTATGTTTCGTACATTATGGCACAAGTATACGAGCAAAACAATTGAGCTTCAGTGGCCACTGGATGGTACTTTTGATGAACAAAAAATATTTACAGGACAAATTGTTTGCTAGGAGAAGAAGGCAGTCGATGTTTGATACCTTACAGGTATGGCAGAAGGAGGCTAAGCAGCGGTGTATATGGGCTGAAAAGGAGTCCGGGAAGAAAGAAGTGCAGACAGTGTTTCAGATAGCTGTAGCTTCTGACAGAGAACAAAGAGATACAGGTATTGAATGTGCAGATAGTAAGTTTCAATTACAATGTAATTAGTCCTATGTTGTTAGAGAGGAAGAGGATGCCTTTGTGGAGGATCTGCTGGAATCTCGCCCCGCCTCCCTACGCACCGCAGAAAATACATCCTGTTGTTCTTTTGTCTCAGTCCCTGGTTGCTTCCCTGCCTTCATCTGGCTCGTCTGCTGTTTCTGTTTAGGTTTCTTCCCCTTCTCTTACACCTATAACTCAGCCATTGTTAACCTTGTCACCTATGTCTCTGTCTCTTGTGTCTTCCCCGAGTATTTCGTCTCCAGTGTTGTGTAGTGTTGGGACACCGGTACGTGGCTCGGATGCAGGGAATTGGGCGGCAGCACAGGAGCGACTGGAGCGGGTATTGATTAGATCTGATGTGGGTGAGGAGGAGAAAAAGATGGTGTCAAATCAGGCAGCGCAATGGGCTCGAAGTCTGATTTATACTGTGGATGATATATGGAGTGTGATGAAAGATTTTGAGCCATTTGTGTGGCAACATGCCCTTCAGCATATGTCGGCTACATTGATTGGTTTGTGAGAAAAATGTATTGGTGGTACAGCTCCTCATATTATTTATGACATTTAAGACCGTGTTTATTCAGCTGATATGGCCCCTGTATAGGTTTTCAATAATGTTGGGATACTTCTTGGTTATGGGAAAAGATGATGTCACCAAACTCCGACTACTGTGTCCCAATTTCCGATGAGAGAGGTGTATCCTGTTTTTCAGCCCAAGATCCCAGAGCAGTGTAATCAGAGAGGAGATGTTATTTAGTAGAGGCTCATTTTCAGGAACAGTGGGTATATAACCCACGGAAGAGAAGTGAGGTGCTTTTCTTAAGAGTCGGTTACCGGACCCTAGGAAAAATCCTACCGCAGATTATAAAGATTTAACAGAGGCCGCATCCTCATCAATTATGACTTTAGCCGACATTGAGATGTTTTTCGGGCTTTTGGTGCTAGTGGACATTTGGTGACAGGCGCATACGCAGGATCATGTGGCGGAGCTGGGTGGCACTTGGAATGAGATTAGGGCATGGGATAAGGAGAGGAACCCAGGCATCATTCTAAATCCTCCCTCACCCTGACCCGCAAGATCTATGCCGTCGCCTCTTCCTGCTTCAACTCCCTTTGCATACTCCGCAAGACCTTCAAATGTATCCTCCCTGAATGCAGAAAGACCATCACCTACGCACTCATAACCAGGTGATTGGACTACAGCAACGCCATCTACTCCGGAATCAACAAGACCCTGCTACACAAGCTCCAGACCATCCAGAACACCACAGCCAGACTCGTCCAAGGAACCCCACAACACGAGCACATGACCCAGCACCTACGAGACCTCCACTGGCTCCCCATTGAGAAGAGAGTAACCTTCAAGCTACTCACCCACGCCTACAAATCCATCCACAACATCAGACCCAAATACCTCGAGACTCTTCTTCCAAGCACCTAAAAGGAACCTACACTCTGCCGACCTCGCATTGGCAGAACCAGAGCAGGCAGAAGAGCCTTCTCTTACTTCGCAGCAAAGACCTGGAACTGGCTCCAAGTCAGCATCAGAGGCTCCCCTACCACCTTCAGAAAGAGCCTCAAGACCTGGTTTTTTGAATGATCCGGAGCTGCCCCCCCACCCCTCAGTACCTTGAGACACTCACGGGTGTGTAGCGCACTTTATAATCCCCTTATTGGTTGGTTGAGAGGAAGGCAGGTGAGAGGCCTAAGGCTGAAATTTTGGTTTTGCCAAGCTTCATTATTACCTATATGCATTCTCTTTTCCCACCGAGACGAGTGGATTGGGACAACTTGACGGCATGTCGTCAGAAATAAGAGGAGAGTGTGTCTGATTTTTTCATTCATTTTGAAGTGGAGTTTTGGGATTTCAGTGGGCAGGATTTGTCAGTTGAAGGCAGTGTTCGTTTGCTTGTCAACAGGTTTGTTATGAATTTGCTTCCTGAAATTGCGGCTCGGCTGCAAGCTTCTGAGAGTACTTGGACTACTTTCTCCCCTTCAGTGATATTGAGTACGGCTCAGTATTATGAGCATCGAGAAAATTAAGAAAAGGATAAGATGGAGAAGAAGAGTAAGATTTGAAAATGAGGGTGTTGTTACAGCAGGTTGCAAGGGGGTACGGAAGGGGCCAAGGCACTGGTCCAGCTCAAAGGTCACGGGGTGCTGGAAGTGGTGGTGCACCCCTGGGGCAGAATCAGTGAGCGTATTGTAAAAATGAGGGACATTGGCAAAGCGAGTATCCTGATCTGTTACGGATACTTGCAGTACCCAGGGGGCAGGGTTCAGATGGAAGGGCCATGGGGAGGTTGGTCGGGATGAGGCTCAAGCTGGTGCATCTTCAGGGGGTCGTTCAGATCAGAATTATTTTGAAGACCCCCGGGGAAGGCAGTACTATCATGATGAATAATATATGATTAAAAGCCACAGAGATGTCCTATAGCTAGGACAGCAAGGAACAGGGTGAGGGACCAGTCCAAATTCCTGTAGATCAGCGGGATCCTTATGTCACGGCAGATTTGCATGGTTAGGCACAGAACTTTTGGTGGGTACAGATGCAATGAACAGCTCTGCTTCTTGTTCGCTGGTCCCCGGGGCAGACCTGTCTGGCTGTAATAATATCTCAGTAGGTTTTTCAGGCGTACCGGTTGTGTGCCCCATTTCCTGACCTCTTGCTTTGACTGTTGGTCCTTTTACTGTGGACTCTCCATTTTTGTTAACGGCAAATTGTGGGGAAATTTTATTTGGATTGGACTTGTTCAAGAAGCTACATACTACCATTTATTGTTCCCCCGATGGCATTTATATGACTCTTGGACCTAAGGTGGTTAGTGTAAAACAGTGTTTGGTAAAAGATGCACAGCTTCCTGTTGAATTTAAAGATGTGCCATCTACATTGTGGGCCACAGGGGATACGGATGTAGGGTTGTTTCAGATACCACCGGCTTCTATAAAGGTCAAAGATAATACTCTGCTCCCACATATTCCCCAATACAAAATATCACCGGCTGGGGAACAGGCTTTGATGCAGATTATACAGGACTTGATCAAATTGGGGGTGGTTGAGGAGACAGTAGTGAATGTGTGCAATAGCCCTATTCTTCCTATTCTTAAAAAGGTACCTGTGTATTCCCCTGATGCACATCCTGTTGTCTATCGTTTTGTGATTGATTTGCGGGAGATAAACAAGATAGTTGTCCCTCAGTTTCCGGTAGTCCCTGATATTACCGTCCTTTTGACAATGATTCCTTCCACAGCAACATTATTTTCTGTCATTAATTTGAAAAATAATTTCTTTAGTATTCCTGTTTATCCAGACAGCTGGTATTTATTTGACTTTGCTCTGGCTGGCAGGAGTTTCCAATTCTATAGAGTTCCTCAGGGGTATACTGAAAGTACTAGCATTTATAGCCAAGATTTAAAAAGTCAATTGGATTTTCTCTCTCTTCCCGCAGGTAATGTATTATTGCAATACGTGGATGATCATTTGATAGGCTCCGATACCGAAGAGGTTTGTCGGGATACCACGGGCAAATTATTAATGCATTTGGGGAAAAAAGGACATAAAATGTCCCTTTCCAAGTTCCAATATTGTCAACAGCAGGTCACCTATTTAGGCCACATGCTGTCGAAGGAGGGTTGGAGGCTGTTGTCGGCACCTGATACACACCTAGTCTTTATTAATACAGCCTCTGCTTCACCTAACAACTAAAGATGTGCATGAACCTTTGCCTTGGACGAATGTATGTCAGCATGCTTTTGAACAATTAAAAGTTGCGCTTTGCTCTGCACCTGTGCTAGGTACATCTGATTATAAGAAGCCTTTCATGTTGCACGTACACAAAATGTCTGGGTTTGCGCTTTCGGTGTTAACACAACCCTTTGGAGGTAAGCAAAGGCCGTGTGCATATTTTTCTGCCACGCTTGACCCTGTCGCCAGAGCCCTCCCAGGCTGTTTAAGATCGGAGGCGGCCTTTATTCGATAATCAGCATGGCTTGTCCTTAATCATGATCTCACAGTAATGGTACCGCATGCTGTGGATGTACTTTTGAACAAAACAAAGACGCAGCACCTTAACAGTGCTCGTCTGACTGGTTTTGAATTAACATTGTTTGCACCTCATATTACTATCAAAAGATGTGCCAAATGGAATCCAGCCACGTTACTACCCCTCCCTTCGGAAGAAGATCTCCATGATTGTTTTTTTTGTACTGAGGAGGAGACAAAGGGATGGGTAGACCTGACTGATGTTCCCTTATCCGACCCTCAAGGGGAACTATATGTCGATGGCTCTTGTTTCAAATTTACAGATGGCACCACTACAGCGGCGTATGCTTTTACCATACTGTGCACTGTCGTTGAGACATTGCTTGTTACTTTTCAATCAGCACAAGCTGCGGAGCTAATAGCTCTTTTACGAGCATGTGAATTAAGTGAAGGGCTGACTGCCAATATCTATACTGACAGATAGCCAGTATGCCTTTGGGGTGGCCCATGATTTTGGACGTCTCTGGGCAGAGAGAGGATTCTTGACTTCACATGGGACCAAGATACAACACGGTCCATTGATAGAGAGGCTTCTGACAGCTCTGACTCTTCCCACTTACTGATGATGCAGGGAGGAGAAATGCCTTTTCAGATCAGATAGAAAAAGAGACAGCCAGGTCGAGAACAAAAAAAATGTTCTTGGCAGGACCTGCTAGATGGGTACCAGATGTTACTATGTTTGAAAATTCGTTGGAGAGTGTTAGGGAAATACAGAGTGAGGCAACGGTTGAGGAGTTGGCAGTGTGGCAGAATAGTACAGGGCGTCTAGATGATGCAGGGTGCTGGACTGATAAGTCCGAGAAACAGAGATGAACGCTATCTGATGCATATGTATTTCCCGTAGTTACCATGACACATAGTCCTTTGGCTTCATATTAGCGCCAAAGGCATATGAAAAATGCTAGATCCTGTGTGGCAAAATGACAATATTCCAACGGTTGCTGCTCAGTTAGTGAAACACTGTATGATTTGTTTGAAACACAATCCTGGGAAGGGTATCCCTACACCTTATGGCAATTTTGCACCCCCTTCTTTCCCTTTTGAGGTACTTCAGATAGATTGCATAGAGTTACAGTGAGTTAATAATCTGAAATATGTACTAGTGGTGGTTTGTGTATTTAGTAAATCGATTGAGGCTTACCCAATGAAAGAAAACAATGCCATGGCAACGGCAAAGGCTCTTATTAAGGAGCTTTCCCGCGCTACAGCCTGCCCCATTTAATTTGGAGTAACAACGGAAGTCACTCCAATGCAAAGGTGATCCAACTGGTGTGCGATGGTTTGCACATCAAGCAAAAATTTCATGCAGCCAATCACCCTCAGACAGCAGGTCTAGTTGAGAAGTACAACGGTAATCTCAAGCTAAAATTGGCAAAGATTAAGTAAAGTACTGGGTTGCAATGCACAGATGTCTTACTCCTTGCCCTGTTGTCCACCAAAACGACAGCCCATTCTAGAACCGGATTATTGCTCTATGAATTGGTTTCTGGTTGTCTAGCAAATGTGTGGGGTGTCCCTAGACCAAATAAGTTTCCTGAAATCTATTATCCTCAGTTGATCGATTATTTGTATGATATTACTAAAATCTTGCGTTCTATTCACCAACAGATACATGAGGGGCCCGAGCATACCATTCAGTCCAGTGATTACGTCCTAGTGAAAAGGTTCCAGAGACGCGACAGTTTGGAACCAAGATGGAAGGGACCCAATTAGGTCCTCATCACAATGAGGACGGCAGTAAGAGTGGAGGGCTGGAAGCACTGGATTCATGCTTCTCACTGCAGACGGGTGCCACTACCCCTTCCCTATGACAGCTGGGTGTGTGAGGGCATTGGAGACCACGAGACGGAGAAAGTTCCACATTTTGTTCCATTCTACGATACCCAACAAGTTTGGGTGCAGACAAAGAAAGAAAATTATGCCGTTCTGACTGCGGCAGTCCCCCCAGAAATTAGGGCTGCCCAAGTCTCCTCTTCATCTGATCCGCAGGAGCCTGAGTCTCAATCCCCGGCACACCCTGAATTTCAGATTCTTCTCCGAGAAGAGACAGTGCCTGGAGTAGAAAGGTACGATTTGCATCCTCGACGGAAGGGTAGTGCACCAGAACAGTGTAGTAGGGATGGACTTCATTGGATAAGATTAGTGCAAATGTCCCTTATTTCTGCATTTTCCCATTAGACTAAAGATTGGAAGATTTGGTGCACTGTCTGTGATGCAGGACAGGATAAGCTGAGGGTACTTTTCCCAGGAGGGAGAGTGCCCTATTCTGAGGATAGTGAACATTTGCTGATGAGCTACGACAAGTGTGGCTCCACTGCGACGTGCTTAATAGCACCACCGAAGATTGGACAATAGAAGCCTGCCAGGGAGGCTTGGAATGGACCCTGATCCTTTTTGATATTTTTCCTTTTTTTTTGTGTGTCCTTTCCATCATTGCTTCCATTACAAGACGTCTTTTTCTCTGGTGATTTCATTTGTAAATTCATAGTAAACATGTATCTGTTTGGTCGTCCCCTTGTAGAAGATGAACAGTTTTTTGTTGCCCTGCACCCAGGACAGATCAGTTTCGATTGGTTGCTTAGGAAGAAAATGTTTTGGGCTGTTGTCATATTGTTGTTTTCTCTGGTTGAAAGGGGCTGTTTTGGGCATTGACATGTTCTGAAGTTATGGGAAACAACCATTACAACGCAGTCATTACAATGTACTACCTTTACAATGCAGTCATTACAACGCAACATCCTTTACATTGCATGTAATTACAACGCAGCCAATACAACGCATGTCACTACACCGCATGCCATTACAACCATTCCACTACAACACATGCCATTACAACGCATTATAAGGTAAGTAATGGGAAATAGTAATTTTCACCCCTACACTATCCAACACATACACTACTGTTGCACTCACTGGAGTGGGAATAGTAATTTTTACCCCTACACTATCCAACACTAACCCTACTGTTGCACTCACTGGAGTGGGAATAGTAATATTTACCCCTACACTATCCAACACTTACCCTACTGTTGCACTCACTGGAGTGGGAATAGTAATTTTTACCCCTACACTATCCAACACTTACACTACTGTTGACCTAAAAGTATTATGCGTAGTTATGGTATGCGTTGTACTGGTATTCATTGTGAAGGAATGCGCTGTAAGTGTAGTTTCTAAAAATGCATTGTGATGGCATGCGTTGTAAAATCATGCATTGTAATGGATGTTGCAATGTAAAAACCGTGTTGTAAAGGCATGCATTGTAAAAGTTTGCGTTGTAACGTGTCCTTTTCGAAGTTACCTCATCATGCGTCTTATATCAGACTGTTTCCTTAGATTGTAGTAAAATAACTATGCATAGTAATGTTTTCTTGGACACACACCAGAAATTCTTTGGAAATAATACAGCTTTATATTCCACTGGTTCCATTACAAGTTTATGGACCGCTTATCCATTGTCATTGGTGAGTTATACATCTGTTATACATCCTTCCCATTTCGTAGTGGTAAAAGGTAAATTCAGCCTGGGATATTCTGGACTTTGCTTATACTATAGATAGCCGAGGGGGACAAGGTACCCAGGGTGCATGCCCGAAATTGAATGTGGTGATCTGTACCTTGGTAAAAGAAATATCAACATGACAGATTGCACTTTCAAGATCTCACTGTCACTCAAGAGGCAGGTATTTATCCTGCGTGTTTCCCTGTAATAAATAGTACTGATGCTTATTTGTATCTCAATTGTTCTGGAGAAGTAGTGTACAAAAATGTAATGCGTTTAGGAAAGAAGGATGGTCCCAGTATGAAGGGAATGAATAATAGATATGCTCCATTAAATGATCAAGGTCCACTTAATGCACATCCAGGTTTTAATTTTTTAGCAAATGGTACTTATTCTAATATGTACAACGGTACAGAGGACGTGGCTTTGGTAATGGTGCTACCTCTTGGGGTACCCTGTAGGTATAGTAAACCAAATATATGATGGGTGGCAAGAACATTGACCAAGGAATTTTGTGAGGGCGTTACCGATTTGAAAGGTAATAATTACAGTAATGGTATCACTTTTGGATATATTCTTTCCTCTATTATTACATCTGGTGGTACCGCAATGGCCAGGGGTGAACAAGCTAGAGAGTATTTTAGGTGTAAGTTGCAAATTTTGTCCAATTCTACAGTGGCAGCTTTACGAGACATCACCACTTCCTTGGAAAGTATAAGCATATACTCTGAACAAATGAGATATGCAGTCGACTTTATTTTAGCTAAGAATGGTGGTGCATGTGCAGTAATAGGAGAGCAGTGTGTGGTTGGTATCACAAATATGGAAAAGAATATCACCCAGAATATTCTAGATATCCTGGAAAATGTCAGAGGAATGGAAAGCGGTAACATAAGTTGGTCTCTATTTGTAGGTTGGGGTTGGATTCTCGAGAAGGTGATATATTTCAGTGTACTCTTAATTTGTTGCAGTGTTCTGATTCAGTGCCTCCCTTTATGTTACTCGTACAGCACTACTTTTCTCTCTCAAAAAAGAGTTTCAATTCATGATACCAATGCCACCATTATGCTTCAAAAGGAGCTTGATACTATTATGCAAATAGATGAAGGCGTTTTTGATTCAGCTACTCTCTCAAGTTCCGCTCCTGATGTTTCTTGTACTGCTAATATATAATGGAGTTTTTCTTTTATGTACTCGCCATACATATATATATATATATATATATATATATATATATATATATATATATATATATATATATATATATATATATGTAGAAAGCAGGTTCCCCAACAATCCATCAAATCTTGGAAACGGGTACAGACCACAGCACGCCTTGAACGTAAGGTGCAAGATAGTTTATTCTGTGTCAAATGGCATGACGCGTTTCGGCCGCGTTACCACGGCCTTGATGACATGCCCACCAATAAACCCATTTATGACATGTTGTTACTGGAATTTCATATGGCCGTTGCCTTTAGAATTGTAAAGACCCCTTCCTTATAGCATGAATGAAGGCATTTATTAGCTAATGAATGCTAAGAGGAGGGTCTGATAGAATTAAAACGTCTTATTGCAATATTAGTCGTGTTTTACCTGACATTATGTTAGCATTCATGTAGCTATCTTGAAATACGTTCTTGTTATATGCATATGTTACTAGTAAGTGCAGATGTTATGTAAGTTGGGCTGACATCTGTACCACCATTTTTTCTTTCGAAGACGCGATTTTGTGTTATGATTGAAACTGTTACTTGCTCATTTACGAGAAATGGTCCTTGATAAGTTTTGTTTATCCAATGCTGAAGCTTGCTCATTAACGCATGCCTTTTCTGTTACATAGAGGCCTTCTCAAACCTGTATGGAGAGGAGGATAGGGTAGACGACCTTGGGTAGTAGATAACCTATGCCAGGCTGCAGGAATCAAAACTTATGTTCTGTACCCCCTTTGTATTATGACATCTGCCAGTGTTTTTCCTTAGTAGGTGGGTCTTTGTGGGCTCCGCAACATACATAATGTAACTTTCTGCTTGTTATAGTCAGTCCCTCATCAGCCATCATAGAAGGCTGGTCAGATTGGACCCCACTGCAGCGTACTATGTGAATAAACTAGTTTGCTTGGATTCTCTACTGTGTCATCGACTCTTCATTTCTTGGAAGGCTGGAGGAGGTCGAGAGTGACCAGGGTGACCTCCCACTCCCACTTCCTTCAACTGGCAGTGAGGCCTACTGGCCCACTTGTGCAAAGTTCCGCTATTATTTTTTCCCATCAACCAATAGCACAGGAATTGACATCACTGGATCTCTTATCATTCACCTTTTGCCAAAATCATCTTTAAAAGAAGAAGCCAAGAAAGAGGACTTCATTTCATATCACCCATCAGCAGAGTGACATCTCTGGATCTCATATCATCCACCTGCACAGGAAGTGACATCACTGAATTTCTCATCATACACCTGGACAGGAAGTGACATTACTGGCTTTCCACCAAAACTGTCTAAAAGAAGAAGCCAAGCAAAAGGACTTCCTTTCCTATCACCGTATCACCCATCAGCACAGGAAATAACATCACAGCACCCTGCAGTCCACCCCACTCCCTGGACCTACCTAATGGCAGTTGCAAAATGGACATGCAGCAGGTGTGGCAAAGGCAAGCCCATCTGTGCCCTTCAACACCTGGATCACCACCCAGAGACACTCCGCAGCACTCCTTAGGTCGCTAGACACCAGACGTAGTTTTCCCAACTGCTGCTGCACCGTGCCTCACATCACGGTAAGAGCTTTCACCTGCACACACTAGTGGTTCTCCAGCAGCCACCCTCCCACACAGTACTAACAACACCCACTCACAACACACTCACCACACAAGCACCAACAATGCCTACACCCCCACCTTACAACACACGCAACAGCAAACCTATGCCCACTTGCATGCATGCTTCTCAACACACCATCACTCAGGAAACAAACAACCAAAATATGAGACTTGCTGATCATTATAGCACCTGACATCCCCACAGAGACCTGGTTCAACTCCTCATCAGCTCCTGACATAATCACAGAAATTCCCAGCGAGCTACGAAATCACTCTACAGGACCTCCTTCACAAGCCAGAAGATAATCTCGTTATCACCTACAGGAATCCATCAAATGCACAACATCTACAGAGAACGGTATTTTGTTTATGGAACACCTACACTTCAAGCTACAAATCTCCAAAAACCTAAACCTGAACAGAACTCTTGCCTACCAACCACCTGGACCACAAGCCAACTTTTCCAACCTCTGGCAGTAACCAATGGGTACCGAAATGGATGACACATTTGTTAAATACACCTTGAACAAATCAGTGTGAAATACAAATATTGTCCAGTTCAATCAACTCAGCTATTCATAACACTGAGGTTTATAATATCAGAACTAACAGCACAACTAAGCCACAAGAATGTGAGCAACCCCACAGTTACAGGTTAATATTAAAAATGTATAAAAGTGAGTGCCTTAATCCCAATTTACCAGCTCCTGGAGTCACTGCAACTAATTGAAGAAGTTTCATGTATCGTGACTCACAAGTAGAGAGCCCTAGAATGTGCAGTCAGTTCTTCTGAGGTGCTCTGATCTTGACAAACCAGCTGCCACTACAGTCTGACTCCATCTCTCCTACGCCTACTTTTTCAGTATTTTTCCTTCCGTGCCGTAACAGTCCATTTCCTGGCAGAATTACATGGTAAAGCATGACCATAGAGCAGCATCATATTGAAAGCAGGCAAGCCGGTCACTGTGTTTGTTTTAGGATGGCCCCCATCTAGAGGCTGGGATAGCGTCCCACAAAGTTGGTACGATGTGACCATATTACAAAGGGACAGAACGTTACAGACATTAATGGTGCAGGATTATACAATTTGCAGGTGAAGGAACAAGCAGTAGGTGAAAACTGTTGAGGCATCACCGGTTTCCTTCCCTTCTCTGAGCACAGGCTGTTGTTGTGTCACTGAACCGGGGTGGGCGCAGGGAGAGCTGTGACCTCACAGGATTTTATATAATGCTAATCCTATGCCAGACCAGAGGCCAGGCAGAGTTCCTGACAATCAGATTATGCTGCACTTTCCCCCAATACTTCTAAATTTTGAAGGCGGAACAGGTTAATAGTACAGTTTAGGCTTTGCCATGAACAGCACAGAGCAGTGCAACAGTAAAACAGCCAGAAAGAGCATTTCTGACTGCTCTTTCACCACAGTGGTGTAACTTCATCAGCAGCCAGTGTCACCCTTTTCTGTGCCAAGGCTCGGAATTCATCCCTCAATTAATTGTTGCAAATATAATTTATTGCACTGAAAGGGTTGGATGCCAGTAAAGAGTTTGCTTCCCACTGCTACTCAGAACCAACACACACCACAGGACACACACTGGATCCGATGTTCACCACAAGTGACAGCTTCAAATTTAAATCCACCACACCACTGAGATGGATCTACTACTCCATCATCCACTTCCAAATTAACACAACTCAAATCAACACCCCCATCATGTTCAGCATTCCAAGCTACAGCTGGGGCAAAATCACAGAAGCAGACTATCTCAGCACCCTCAGCATGGATTAACCTAGACCCACAAATAACTTTGACAAGGACATAAACAACTTCAAAAACTGGATGAAGAGCTGCACGGACTCCCTTGCACCAGTCAAACCCAATTTGCACAATAGATCAAACAAGCAGGCCAGCAGGTGCACAGAAGACCTTCAAGACACAACACAACACTGTAAACAGCTAGAAAGGAAATGGACCGCTAGTCAATACACTACCAGAATAACTACCTAAAAGGCTGCAACCAGCAAATAAGGGACACTATGAAAAAGCACTAGAGGACCGCATCAAATGAAAGTCCTACAGCTGCAAGGAGATCTTCTTGATCCTCAAGGATATCACCTCATCGTCAGCCAGCCAACACCATTGCTTTCTCCCAACAACTACCTGATAACCTATCTGAATTCTTCCAAAGCAAAATTGAAAACATCTACAGAAACTTTGCAGCCCAACCCAACCCATACGTCTCATTGCTAGCCTATCCACCACCAATTAAGATGGCCACCTGATCAAATGGGCATCCCTTACCGGAAATGACAGAGCAGAAATCATGCTGACCATCAGCTCAAGGGCCCGAATGGAACAATGCCTCCACCACATCTACAACCTGGTAATATCACCAATCCCCACCGCCATGTCCCACATCATAAACACCGCCATTGTGTCCACCACTTTTCCAGATGAATGGCAACTTACAAAAATCAAAGCTCTCCTCAAGAAGGCCACATCTGACCTAAATTGTTGCGGGGATTCTGCTCATGCACAGAACTATGCACAGGAAACCAGGACCGGAGTGAATTGTGGTATACCAAAAAACTCACCTCAGTACCCAGAATACCTATCCGACTAGCATCAGTGTCTCATTCGTTCTCCGTACTACAGCAAAGCTAACAATGATTAGACAACCCAGAACAAGCAACTTAGGGTACTCTCAGGAATAATGGGAATCAAGAACACTCTTTCATTTTTATTCTCATACAAGTCCACAACGTGAGTAATCAGAGACACGTAAAAGTTTAAAATGTTTATTTTTAACTACGTGCTCTAAGATGCAGTATTTTGGCTAACATAAGCAGGCAAATGATTAGAAATAAAACAATCAACATTGTTACAATTCCATAAAACACAAAGGGAGAAATCATGTTATAATGATAGTGGAAACAGGTCTTACAGTGCCTGGTGTACCACCCTCCGCTGCCTAGAAGCTAGTTTAATAATAATAGAAGGTCTCTAGGTTTGAATGGGGAACCCCATACCTCCAAGATCAGCTTTGGTGAATCACATCACAGGATCTGCAACGCTCTCTGTAGATGGAAAGGTTATCTCCAAGTGCCAGCATCATGCATGCAATGCACTGTTAAAGGCACCCAAGTTTCAGATATTTGCAGTTGAGTGCTGTGTCTAGAGCTTGGGCCGATCAACCTGAAGCAGCAGCACACATTGTTATTTGACCTTGAAGAGCTCTGCACACAGTGTACAGACTAAGGTCGCGGTGTAAGTCTAGAGATGTGAAAAACAGACCGTTCTCATGTGAAGAAAAGCAAGCAGTTTAACTTATAATAACAGATACATGTAGTGTTGTGTGCAAAAGCAGCCAAGGGTCAAAATGGTGTTTAAACTTCTAATACGCTTATGCTAACATAGCAATGTGTACAAGCAGAACCCTGTCTTCACTACAGAATCAACCAAGAAAACTTTGACCCTTTGCCCTACTCCCCTATCCAGCCAAAGTGATTGAGAAGGCCATCAACAATCAACACAGAACCCCCCTCAAACTTTACCATCTTCTAGACAACACTCAACCAGGATTCAGAAAGAGCCACAGCACTGAAACAGTACTCATTGCAGTCGATGACATTCAACTCATCCTGGATCAAGGCAAAACAGCAGCCCCCATCCTTCACGACCTCTCTGCAGCCTTAAACACTGTCTCCCACAACAGCCTCATCAGAAGATTCCAGGAGATTGGCATACAAGGATCTGCTCTCAAATGGATCTGTGCCTTCCTCACTAGAAGAACCCAAAGGGTCAGGCTGCCATCCTTCACATCAGGGACCAAGAAATGGATATAAAGAGTCCCACAGTATTCATCCCTTAGCCCCACTCTTTTCAACATATACATGACACAGCTCACCAACATCATCAGATCACAAGATATCATTGTCATCTCCTACTCTGAAGACACTCAACTCATCCTCTATCTGACGGACAAGACAACCATCACCAGAACCAACTTCACTAACTGCATGGCCATGATAAAAGCCTGGATGTGAACCAACTGCCTGAAGCTCAACTCCAACAACATAGAAGTACTGGTATGTTGCAGTAAGACCTCCCCATGGGACTCCATCTGATAGCAATAGGAGATAGGTCCATCACCCACACCCACAGCCATCTGAAGAAATCTTGGGATCCTCCTTGATGACAAGCTCATCATGACAGCTCAAGTCAATGCAGTGTGTACCTCCTGCTTCCACATCCCATGCATGCTGTGAAAGATATTCAAATGGTGGCACAGAACACCAGATGGACCGTCAGACAAGCACTCACTACCAGCAGGCTGGACCACGACAATAATCTCTACACAGGAATCTCCAAACAACTCCTACACAGACTCCAGACCATCCAGAACACCTCCACAAGACTTATACTCAACCTCACATACCATACAAACATCACACTACACCTTAGGAAGGTTAATTGACTCTCTATTCACAGCCAAGTAAAAATTCTCATGGAAACATACAAAGCCCAACAAAACAAAGGAAGAGAAAACCTGAACAGCAGCAAACACTTTCACGAACACAGCAGACACCTATGATCTGCCTCGCTCTCACTCACACCTACTCCCCACATATGGAAAAACAAAACTGGAGGTCGCTCATTCTCCTACATCTCACTCAAGACATGGAATGACCTCCCTCAGCACATCAGAGCATACTCCTCACTTCTTGAGTTAGGCAAGAAGCCGAAGACTGGGCTCTTTATATAAGCACCTTGGGGTAACACACCTAAACACCTGCCCAAGCACCTGGATACCCTCTTGGGTGATTAGTGTGCTATACAAATCAATGTAACATTACATAATATAACATAATAATAACTTGTATGCCCAGACACTGGCTCTGTGTATGATTAAGCTCGAGTATTGGAGGCTAATGGAATCCATTTTGGATTTCCGTGATATAGCACACGTTGTAAAGTGAGAACAGTGCTCCCAGGCAGGAGAAGTGAACTGTCTTCATCCCTGCAGCTGGAGAGAGAACTACACACTTAAGTAAAGAGGGTGAATACAGTGATACCTTTAGAAATTCAATGAGGCCTTTCGTTAGCAAGGTGCTGCGGATTAGCTTTCCTGAACACTGCCATTTAGTGGATATAAGGTTGAGGGATAGGACTGTAGTTTCTATTGTGAAATTTGAGGATGTTTTGAGGTAAGGACAGCCTTTTTGTTGTTTTTTCTTACTTCTTCAGTTGGGCTGCTGAATCCTCACACCTCTCTATGCTACTGTTATGCTTGCTCCAGGTTTGCCAGTGCTACCAGAGTATCATCACTCTACTCAAAGACTGTGTCTGGAGAGCAACCTGAGATACCTAAAGAAGAATAACCCCAAACTGGTTCCATAGTTTTAGAAAATGGATTCACAACCTCTGTTTAGAATTTGTGCATAAAATGTGGGATCCAAAATACCCCTCTTTGTTCCTATTCTAAGTCTTTTAAGATCAGGGAAGGGACTTCTCTGCAGAATACTCATAGGACTGCTTTGCAACCATAGCAGGTGCCTCTCTGAGCTGTGGGTCTGCCTGAAGTACCTAAAAGACTGTCTGCCTGCTGGAAATGGATGGAGTCTTCCTGGCCCTTCAGTGAGTGTGACTGTTCTTGAGGCCAGTGCAACCCCTGTGGCTGTGGGATGTCCAAAGAAAGCAAACTGCATGAGACTGCTATGGCAAGGATCTGTGTGTCCTGTGGGACCCTGTGTCTTTCATAACAGGTCCTGACAGGAAACACAGTGATAAGTGTGAGCCCAGCTGAGGCTGAAAGTGTCTGAGTGTCAAAGGTTCAGGTTGCAGATGCAACTGCATGATGGCTGATGATCTGGATGGGTTCTTCAGCTACGTGATTGAATTAGACCTGAATGAGGACTGCATCTGTGTCATGGGCCAAATGGGAGCTACAACTGATGTGATCAAGGTAGGGCTAACCGGGGCAACACCTACCTCTGGTCCAATCAGGACCACAACTGTCATAAACAATCCTATCTTTTTATTTGCGGCGACTGTGCAGTTATAAAAATACTACTCATAAAATACCTTTGGGAATTGAAAACCATTGTAAACTTACACAAAAATGAAAGTTTTCCTTTGTGAGCCAATTCCTAACACACATTACCTTTTGTGACTATTGGGCTTGTGCAGTGTTTAGCACAAGTGTGTGAATAAAGTGCTCAACATTGAAATTATTGGGGTGTTGGTTGATTTTTGGGCGCTGAGCATGAAAACCCACACTACCGACCTGAGAAGCTTGTAACTGCTCACCATCACTATACTGAGAATTAGGTGGGAAGGGGCTGTACTTAGCCCAGTTTGCAGGTCCATAAAAGGACAGGCCCCTGGGACAAACAACCTAACCCCCGTAGTTGGGAATTCAGTAGAAGCTGCTTGCTCCATACCATTAATGTGGTATGACAATTATTGTAACAAAACCTTCCATTAACAAAGTCCACTGTTGTCTGTGATGCACTGGGCTGCCATTATGGTGAGTTATGCACTATAGCAATCTGTTAAATAAAATAGAATGGAGTGAAGCAAGGAAGCACTGGTAAAGTTGATTTAGGGCTTGATGTACGAAGCCTCTTTGTGGTTAAAAAGCATCCGATTCACAGACTAGGGTTGTTTGTGACTGCAAAAGGGCCTTTTTTTACTTACAATATTAAATTGCGATTTGGTGATGTATTACTGAATTGCAATTCAGGTTTGTGACTATATACTGATTTGGTAATTAGAAGGGGTGTGGTTAGGGCATCCCTTCCAAATACCAAATTTGGTTGGTATGTATTATGAATTCAGGTCGCAAAACATACTTTCATTACCACCCCTCAAATGAGGTGTTAAGCCACTTGCAAAGATAATACAATAACATACTCAAAGTAACATAACAGGTCACCTCGCCACGAAACAACCAAAACAAAATGCAACACAACAATCGCAGTAGAACACAATAAAATAAAATTGCAATAATAGAGCACAGAAGGACTGTTGCAGAAAATAAAATAACCTACCGCCAAGGACATATAATATCATCAGTCAAAACAATTTTGGGGAGCTGGTCTGCCTGACAGGGATCTCAATAAGGAACTTGCACATGCTAGTTTAGTGGATACACTTTTTTAAAAAATATATCTTTATTACGTTTTAAGTGTCACAATTCCATTTTTAACAGCAAACATATTTGCTACAACATGTAGCGATACATTTTATAGCACTGTAAAACGCATTTGCGGTTTGTCCATATGGTCTTGTAGCGAGCGTGCTGAGATGGTAGAACATGCAGCTTACATTTCTCTGGCCATTACATATATGGGCCATAATATCAGGCAGTTGTTACAGAGTTGTGACATTATGTATATTGCATCAGGTCTAGTACAAATTAGACTCCATTAATACATTGTGCATTAATAATGAAAGACGGGAGAATGAACAAGGGAGGTACAACGTGTTAGGGGGGAGTAGCCTGTTTGACTGCTGGTGACTGTATGAGTGTGTGTCGCTGTGCGCACCCCCAATGCATGCCCTGGGGATTAACGTCTGGTTCGGATGTGCACCAACCTGCCAGTGCATAGCGTAGGACAACAGGTCTGATGTTTATGGATGGTGTAGGAATGCTGGACGCATGCATGGGATCCCCTTGCCGAGTCAGGCACCTGCAGGGGCTAATCTGGTTGATCCATGCATTGCTTAAGTGCTAAAAGGATTGCTTCCCAGTTTGTGGAGATAGGTATCTTCCTGAGACCCAGGGTTTCCTCCCGTCTGATCGCTGAACCCTCAGCCCTGGCCCACACAAGGGTAGAGTGCTTCCATGCCTGTATATGCGGGGGATCAGGTGCCTTCCATCTTTTGGTAATTAGCCTTTTGGCGGTCACCTTGCCTACATCTAGGAATCTTGAAGTAACTTTAGTGTTTCGCGCCCTGCAAAATATATGTAGCAAGTAGGTTGGCCAATCAAAGGGCACCTCTCTACCAGTGCAGGCACAGAGCGTAGCCGCCACCTCCTCCCAGTACCCACCCAGACTGGAGCAGCCCCAGAGCATGTGCACCAGGTCCGCATCAACAGCGGCACACCTGGGGCAGGCTGAGTCTGCGCGGTGAAAATATCTGTTGATGTTAGCTGGCGTGAGGTACGCCCTTTGTGTAATGAAGTATTGAATTTGTCAAAATCTAGCATTCCGGGGGATCTGAACTGGGCTGACCAGCACTTGCTCCCATTCTTTATCTGTGCACTGCCGGCCCAAGTCGTGTTCCCACTTGTGGCAGAGGGGATTTAGGTTTACTGCTGCATGCAGGCATAGCGAGGCCGCGAATCATCACATCAGGTGCCTATCACACCCCATGACATGTATATACTGCACAGTGAGATGTACTGGCGGCTCCATTGTGAGGTCTCCCCATTTCGCCAAGAGTGTCGCCATTAATGAGCGGTGCAGGAGGAATTGTCCTTTGGGTAGTCCGTCGTCGGACACCAACATAATGTAGGGAATAAGTGAGCCTTCACAATAGAGATCACCTAGGGTTTGTATGTTTTCTTCGTGCCAGGGCTTTAGTTCAGCGGCTGTAAGTGCTGCCCGGCCTGTAGGAGCACCTTCTAGGGGGAGAGCAGGGCCGTAGGGCGTTATGCCTCGAGTGAGGTAGAAACTTCTACTGTAGCATCTGTGCACTACATTTAGGAACCGGGGTTCAGGAGGTCGCACTCGTGTGCCGGGGTGGAAGAGCGCGACGATCTGAGGGAGTGTGTAGGGGGGGTGTGGTCATCGTGTCGTCAAGTTGACGATCTGCCATTCATCCATTGAAGTTGGGCTGCCAGATAGTAATGCTCAAAGCAAGGCGCTGCCAAACCGCCCTGGTCGGTAGGCAGATATAGCTTTTTAATCGCTACTCTATGCCGGTTGGGACCCCAGATAAAGTCCCTGGCCGTCTGCTCCAGCATGGCAAAAAAAGAGGCGGGGACGTAGATTGGCAGATTGGCGAAATAGTACAGGAGTCTCGGCAAGGCCACAATTTTGAGCAGTGCCACTCTACCGGTGACTGCGAGAGGGAGCATAGCCCAGAATTGCATCAGGGATCTCACCGATGTCAGTGCCCTGCCAAAGTTTCCGTCAAAAAGGTCTAGCAGCTGGCAGTACACGCGTATACCCAGGTATCGGAAGGTGACAGCGCTCCACTGCACTCTCACTCTGTTGAGTAGGAGGCCCGGGTCAAGACAATCTCCTTGAAAGGCCTATAATTTGGATTTGGCAACATTTACTTTCAGCCCTGATACCTCTGCAAATTCCCGAAGGAGTTGAGCTAGACGTTCTGGTACCCGAGTGATGTCTTGTAGATAGATCAACAGATCATCTGCATAGAATGACACCACGTGTGTGCCATTGCCCAGCGTTATACCATCGTGCAGTCGTGTTGTTAGCGACTCCGCCAGCGGCTCTATTGTGAGAGCGAAAAGGAGAGGAGACAATGGGCAGCCCTGTCTCGTCCCACATCGCACGGGGATTGCAGCTGAAACGTATGGTCCTGACTTCACTCTCATCACCGGATTTGCGTAGAGTAAGCAGGCCAACTGTAAAAAATCGGGGCCTAATTTATATTTTTTGAGAGTTGCAAACATATAATTCCACTCAAGGGAATCGAATGCTTTGTCGAGATCGAGCATGAGACAACCTGCTCTTGGCCAGTCACTTACGGAGTAGGTTGCCACTCGGAAAAAGCAGCGTAGGTTAAGCGAGGTACTGCGGGATGGTACAAAGCCATTTTGGTCCCAGAGAGGGGACTACCTCCGCCAAACTGTCCGCCAGTATTTTCACCAGGATTTTATAGTCGGTATTGAGTAGGGCGAGAGGTCAGTGTGAGCCCATGTCTTCTGGGTTCCTGTCGGGTTTGGGCAACGAGATCAGATGCCCTTCACTTAGCTTGGGAGGGAGCCGCCCTTCATCCACAGCTGCATCATATAGAACGCGCAGCTGTGGTACCAGGGACACTTGATATGCCTTGTAATATTCCACCGGGAGCCCGCCGGTCCCGGGGTCTTCCCCATAGCCAGGGTCCTAATTGAGTCACTGATCTCCTCCGCTGAAATCGGAGCATCTAACATTTCTTTGTGTGGCCGCGACGTCTCAGGTAGTTGCACTTGTTCCAGGAAAGACGGGAGGAGTGCTGTGCGTGGCAGCTGCAGGATTGATATAGTCGCTGATAGTGGCGTGTCAGGGCCTCAGGTATGGCGCGCAGCGTATGCGCCCGGAGCCCCGTGTAATTGTGCACTGCAACTATCGGTGTGTGGGCATGCTCCTAACGTATCAGCCAAGCAAGGAGCTGACCTGCACGATCAGCAGTAGCGTGTGTGCAGGCCGTATGCATGGCATAATTGTGACAGCAGAGGCATTCCATCAGCTCCGCATGTTGTGTGCGCAACGTCTCCAGGCGACTACCAGCTCCACCCTCCCCTTCTCCTGCTATCTCGTGGTGCAGCAGTTCTAGTTTGATGCTATTCAAGCTGGACTTGAGCATTTTATGTATGCACCATGTTGCGCCCCCTTATCGTGGTTATGGAGCAGGTAGTGCAAAATTTTGTATACCTCCTCTATTCCTGCATGAAAATACTAATTATATAATCTATTAACTATAATATTATTAAACGAGTATTGCATGTATACTATATCAACATTATTAATAATTTAAACTACACATGGTGTTTGCTATTTGCATGGCTAAATAACTTTTATGAATAAAATCCGTACACATATTAACAATAGTATATGTGGTAATAGAATACTGCATGATATATGTTGCACCCTCGAGGAGGATAACAAAAAAAAAGGTGAATATAATTGCTTTAAATGTCGCTATACGCTTGATAAATACAAGCACATAAAGGGATTAGCAAGGGGTTAACATTAGAATCACCATTTCTATGTATTAATTATTCTTTTGTGTTTGTTTCGCTTAAGTTAACATCTTGGCCTAATCCAAGATGGCCGCTGACAACGCGTGCAGAAGTGGCCACTGTCTCGTGAGGCGCGGAATCAACTGCGCACGCGCAAACATGTATCCTGGACCTCTTGGCGACCTTTGCTCATCGTTTCCCTGGTCAAGGATGGCAAATTGGACTTTCACCAAGAAAGGGAAACAATCAACCTTACAGTATACCGGAACAATCCGACACTTGGGCTAACCAGTGACATCACCCCTCGAACTGTACTGAAAATCTGTGAATAAGAATCGGATGATCCCAACCAGCCAATCACCACCGTTCTTTGCCTAAAATGTGTATCTTGTTAACCTGGCTTTTATTATGAAAATGAGGGGTGGGTTAGAAGAAATGTAGAGCTACGCACGGAAGCTACGGAAGTGCGAAGGAGAGGTGTGGGTCGTGACTCTTTCCTTAATGGTCCGGATGCTGCCCGGTCATTTGATGACTGCGATGATAAATGCTTGCACGACTTCTGGTCCTTTGAAATCTGGGACTGTAGCCTGCTGAGCAGAGAACTTTGGACTTCGAGTCTTGGTCTGCTTATTTGGACAATTTACGACAAAATTTGGTTATGCAGAGATAGCTAAATTAGGTAAATATGATGTTCTGCGACTTATTCAAATTGATCTAAGCTCTAAAAACTTTGACGAGACAAATGCAATTTTGTTTATCTATATTTAAATCATTATGAAAATATAGATAAACAAAATTGATTAACAAGAAATATGAGTTTTGTGATTTCATTTAGAAAGTAAGGATTCTGATTCTTAAAATGTGTTTTAGCTGATTCTAAATCACCATCATCCAATCCAACTAATTGGTCTGTCGACCAAGTGGGTGGAGTGCCTTGATGTTTGAGAATAGGGATCTATAGGTGTCAAAGATTGATGTATATTATGTAAATTGATTTTTGTCTCCCTATAGGTTATAAGGTGTTCCCCCACATATCCAGCGCTTGAATCATTCATCCCTCCTGTGTGCAGACTCGTGAATGGTGAAGTGTGTGAGTTGGTGTTATGGGCCCCACCAATGAATGCATGTATGAATAAGTGTGCGTGATGACGGGTCTGCGACGCAGGGAGGATATCGGTATAAGTTGCTCCCCCATTTCCCCGGTCTCGCGATGGATCAGTTTTTCTGGTAGCACTATGAGGGTTTTATTGTTTTGGTTTGGTGATTATTGCATGTAAATTGCTTATTGATTATTGATTTGTATTGGTTTATGTATTAACACTCTATGTTGAGTCACATCGAGTTCTATGTTGTTTGACGGCTTTTGGGATGTAGGAAGTCGGAAGTTTGTAGTGGTTCCGTAATAGAGCAGAGGTAAGCGCTGTTCTCGGGAAAGACGCGATTGTTGTTGCCCCGTAGTTATCAGGAGTCCAAAATGCACTCTGATTACGCTTATCACTGGAAAGGTAATAGGTGTTCTCTAAGCTTGTTAGAAGGATAAAGTAGAGGGAAGTGCTACTTTATTAACGTGTGTCATAATTCTGTAGTAGGACAGACTATTTGCTGTTCTCGGGAATGACAGAATTCTGTGTGAATGAACTACATTTTCCATATGAAAGTGCGTGAATGGAATAGCATTCGGGTTAATTGCGAAACTCTGGTTTTATTTCTCAGGAGCAAAGCGTCTCCAACTAGGTGTCTTAATTCTGGAGAAACAGTTGGCTAATGCTTGTTAGAAGGGTAAGGTAGAGGGATGTGCTACTTTATCAATGGAAGTAAATATTCCGTAGTAGGGCAGAGGTAAGTGCTGCTCTTGTGAAAGACTGAATTCTTGTGAGAAAGGTCATTTATTATTCTTGGTTAGTGAAATAGATAATGGTGGCGTTTTTATGTCGTTACTAACAGAATTTTTGAAAAAGTGAATGTAAAAATGTTGCCGATAAATTTTATAAAGGAGGGGTCAGCAGGAGCAGGTGTAGGAGCAGCGACAGCGAGAAAACGCTGATTTCAGGTAGACCGCGCTGGGATTGGCCAGTCAGTAAGAAACATAGATGCTCCTGATTGGCATGTTAGTGTACGCCGCGCTAGGATTGGAGAATTACAGGGTGACGTAGACGCTCCGGATTGGTGCGTTAGTGTGAGTTGAGCTGGGATTGGAGAATTACAGAAGTGACATAAACGCTTTGGATAGGTGCGGTAGTGTAAGCCGCGCTACAATTGGTTGAAACAGAATAGTCGTAGGAAAAATCTAGCGGTACTGAAGAGACAAAATGATGTATTACGATCCACCAGAAAAGGAGAAAAACTCCTGGTTTGGAAAAATCAAGAGTTTATTTAAGAAGGACAAACCGATCGTGACTAGGGAGGGACAGTTGCTTCCCCCACCAAAATCGCCCGCATCTTTTATAGTTGCGAAATACGGATGCCATACTTGTATTTGGTTGGACAATTGGGCAAAGTATACAAAAGATGATGGAGTTTTGGCATTTCCAGAACATGGTTCATTTAATTTAGCGGTTTTGAGTAATTTGAGAGAGAGAATGATGAATCTTGAACCGAGACCTAGACCAACACAGTTTGAAGCATTGACAGGATGGGAAGACGAAATGTATGACAGAGAAAGACAGAGGAGTGGCGAAAGGTATAAGTACATGTTTGGTAGATCATATGGACAGGAGAATCATGATGACAGAATGAGGAGATGGTGAAGTGCAAATATGGCTGATGGTTTGTTTCCTGTGAGACATGCTGAAGAAGTTAACAGTAGTAAATGTATGGAAAAAAGAAATAATACAGAGTCAGGAGGGTATGGTGTGCATGAATCGGAGGATGATGTTTTTGATGGCATGTTTTATAAAAATCATCCCCCGTATCATTCAGATTCCAACATATTGACACCAAGTGCCCCAATACGAGAGACTCCACGTAACATAAAATTTGAATCAGTACGACAGGAGGTAGGAAGAAATAATCCTTTCAGAGAGATAGAGAAGAAACAGGATGGTAAAACGGGTAATGAAAATTTGGCAGAATTAGCGAAAACCACTTTAGAGTGAACTGAAAAGATTAGAGAATTAACCAAAAACTTGGAAGCCGTAACTGTTCCTGTAACTATAGGACCTGTAATGCCTATTTTTGATAAACAGAAGGATAGCGAACATTGTCTGACAATTTCCTATAACAGTAATAAACAGACTGAGAAGTCAGGAAAGAATTCAGACGAGTATCCATGGAGACGAACAGTAGATCTTTCAGTTTAGGGGACAGAATAATAATGACGACAGAATCAGTCCCAGGACCCCCAAAATATTCAGGACAAAGTAGTGAGAAAAGACCAGTAGGACCTATAACAGAAGAATTAAGCAAATGGCTGAGGAGCTTACAGCGGAAAGATACAGAATCCCAATCTATAGATGTGGCCAAGCTAAAAATTGTGTTAGAAGAATTAATAGTAGGGACTATACACACGGAGAAATTAAAAACCTATCAGGATGAAGAATTGTTATTTCTATGCAAAAGTATAAATTGGAGAGCAAGGAATTTACACGATAGACTAGAAGAAGTGGCAAATGAGATGGGTATAGACTTTGAGAGAGTAAAAGCCTTACAAAAACCATACCAAGTACATTTTTCTGAAAAAGATATTGAAAATCTGAACACCACGGGACGAACAACTCAGATTAAAGACATAATCATTTTGTTAAGAAAGTGGGGGGATGTAGATAATTGGAAGAGTAGGTGGTTTTGAAGAAGAGATGATGTCCCAGACAAAACGATTGCAGCTTTCCCAATGAGAGAAAAAGAAAAGGTAGTAACAGAATGCCCTATGAGAGAAATTCCAGGTGGAGGATATGTACACGTCCCTTGGACTAGACAAGATATTTTGTCATTTACTAATGATTTCCCTCGACTACGCGAAAAGCCAGTCGAGTGGTATAGGCAGGTAGATAGGTTTGTAAAACTATCAAAAGTTTTGTGAAATGATTTAAATAGTCTATTTGACATAATAGTACCAGCAGATTTATGGACAGAGTGCAAGATTATGATAAACTGGTCTACACAAGAATACCCTAGAGACCCAAAAACAGGTGCCCCTGATCCGGAGGTGATGAAAAAATATGAACAAGTAATTACCTTTCTGAAAAACAAAGTACCTCCCAAAGAGACTGATTGGGTACAAATTGACCGAACTCATCAGGAAGCTAAGGAGTGGGTGCATGCTTACTACGAGAGGCTAATCCTTGCCTTTAAGCAGTTTAGTGGTAATGAAAATTTAAGTGAAAAGGATTTAAGTCACTTTGTATACTGATTTGTATATGGCCTATGTCCAGAAATAAGTGAAATGATTAAACGGCATACAGTGGATTGACAAAATAAGAAAATAGATGAGGTACTGAGACATGCAAAATATTTTAGTGATGAAATTGAAGCCAAGCAGCGTAAACTAAAAGAGAAGGCTATGTGGGCACAGGTAAAAGTGGCAGAAAGACAGGAAGCTCAGCTGATTGAACAGGCAAATGGTGCAGGATCAAAACCTAAATTTAATGTTGGAAAAGGAAAGGGACAATTTAATACAGAAGAAGCCAAAAAGAAATGGCCATGTCATAATTGCGGAACAATAGGGCACTGGAAATCCGAGTGTAAATTTCCCCCGAATACTAATGGTGATAATGCATCATTGAATCCACAGGTGCAGAAAGAGGTGAGTTGTTAACCACAGCGACAGCAGCAGGTTGTTGCCCAACAGAATCAGGCACCAAAACAGCCTTTTCCACAGAGCGTAAATTCACAGAAATACAGTAATGAGACAGGATTCTACAACGAAGAACAGGTAACTAAGCTGCCGCGCGATAGTGCTGTTTAGCAGTATTGGCTACAACGCGATGAGAGTGAGTCAGAAGAAAATTATTGACGGTGCCGAGGGGAGGAAGAAGAGTGCGTACTTGGCGCAACTCTAGAAGTAGACCAGACAGGCCCTTTAGGGGATGGAAAGGTAATAATCAAAATATTACTTTCCTAGCAGATACTGGTGCTACTCGTTCAACTGTTAGGTCAGCTGATGTTAAAAATCTTCCTCTCTCGGACGAAACAATCCAAGTAGTTGGAGTATCCAACAGACAGATTAAAACGTATCTCACTGATCCAGTAAAAGTCAATATAGGGAAATTTTCTGAAATGCACCACTTTGTCGTGTGTGATTCAAGCCCTTTACATTTGTTAGGAGGGGACTTACTGTGCAAAATGAATTGCACCATATTTTGCACCCCTGATGGTATGGCATTTGAGACCCCTGATGAAGATGTACTTTATAAAATGACTATGGCTAATATGGAACCTGAGATTACTGAGGCATTTGCTGTATTCAACCCTGAAGAACTACCAAAAGAACTGAAAAAGACAGGAAAGGCAGAAGTCTGGGATTTCACAGGAGAAGATGTAGGATTAATGAAAAATGTAGATCCTGTTAAAGTGACAGTGAAAGAAGGAGTAAGTTACCCAAATATTCCTCAGTACAAATTGACACCTTAAATAATTGAAGGAGTTACTCCTATAATTGAGAAAATGATCAGACAAGGTATTTTGAGAGATATAATGAGTAGTCCATGCAATTCGCCAAATATGGGCCTGAAAAAACCTAATGGAACATTTAGAATAGTGCAAGTCTTGAGAAAAATAAACCAAATTTTTGTGTCATGTTGTCCGATTGTACCAAATCCATCTGTGATTATTGTATCAGATTCCTCATGATGCAGAATGGTACACGGTAATTGACCTATGTCATGCTTTCTTTTCCATTCCATTACATCATGACAGTCAGCAGATCTTTGCGTTACGGTTTGGTGAACGTATTTTGGCAATGTGTCGAATCCCACAGGGGTATACAGAGAGCCCCTCAATATTCAATCAGATATTAAAAAGGTCCTTAGAAGATCTAGCAATGTCAGAGAGCTCAGTGTTAGTGCAGTATATTGACGACCTGCTTCTGGCGTCAAAAACACGAGAAGCCTGTGTAGTGGATACCATAGCATTGCTGAATCATTTGGTAGATGGAGGACTTAAAGTATCCCCATTGAAATTGCAATTCTGTCAGAAAGAAGTACAATATTTAGGCCACAAAATTGAAAAAGGACTGAGAAAAATAACTGCTGATAGAATCAGGATAATTAAAGGAATGAGAGCCCCAATGACGCAAAGAGAAGTGAGAATGTTTCTTAGAATGGTTAGATATTGTCGTCAGTGGATAAGTAACTTTTCCCTGATCGCAAAACCTTTGGTACGCCTGACGAGAAGTGATGTAAAAGACCCCATTGAATTGAATAAAGAAGAATTACCAGCCTTTAAACAATTGAGAGACAGCTTGTGTGAAGCACCAGCACTTGGTATGCCTGATTATGAGAAGGAGTTTGAATTGTACTGCAGCGAAAGTAATGGATGTGCACTTTCTGTATGAATACAGAAGCATGGAAAACTGCGAAAACCAATTGCATATTTTTCAGCAAAACTTGACCCTGTAGCTGTAGCCGTGCCTGGTTGTCTGAAAGCTGTAGCAGCTACTTGTAAGAGTCTAGAACAAAGCGAAGGAATTGTGATGGGATATCCTGTGCTAGTGTTTGTACCTTATGATTTGGCAATCCTTTTAACAAGGTGCCGCACTCAGTTCATGACACATAGTCGGCTGACTAAATATGAGAAAGTAATTTTAGGTGCAACAAATGTGAGCCTGGTGAGATGTCTGAATGTGAATCCTTCAACGTTATTGCCTGATGCTGAGAATGTGGAAGTCAGAGAAGATGTGGATCATGACATATAAAAGATGTACCTTTAACAGAGAGTGACTTTGTGATGTTTGTGGATGGGTCATGCTTGAGAACAGACAAAGGAATTCTGAGTGAGGCATATGCAGTGTGCACAGTAGCAGCAGTAATGGAAGCATCTTACCTAAAAGGAGTAAAATCAGCCCTGGTTGCTGAACTGGTTGCGTTAACAAGAGCATGCAAGTTGGGAAAGAATGTAAGAGTGACTGTGATAACTGATAGTCAGTATGGCTTTCGTGTGGTGCATGACTTTGGCCAAGTTTGGTCACAAAGAGGGTATTTGACTTCAAGTGGAACCCCTATAAAGAATGTGGAAGTGGTTGGAAAGTTGCTTGAGGCGATACAGCTGCCTAAGCAATTGTCTGTTGTGAAGTGTGCTGCACATTCGAAGACTGGAGATTACATCGCAGCAGGGAATCAATACGCAAACGATATGGCTCAATATTGTGCGCGAAATCAGAATTCTGTGAACAGGGCAAGAGAAAAAGAAATTAATTCATGTCCCTTGTTGTTTACTAATATTGTGAATACATGGGAGGAAGTGAGGCAACTACAGGAAGAAGCAGTAGATGAGGGAATGAGACAATTGGTAAAAGCAGGATGTGCACCAAGGGAAACAGATCATGTGTGGGTTTATCGGGATGGAAGACCAGTCATGCCTGATAGCATGGTGTCTGCCATGGCACGGATGTATCATGGACAAGAACATATAGGGAGAGACGCCATGATTAGGTCATTTAAGCAGACATTGTACAATGCAAAATTTAGACTTGTAGCTGAGAGCCTTTGTCAAAGATGCCTTATATGTCAGCATTTCAATCCTGGAAGAAAAACAGTGGTAAGTCTAAGAACGATAGGTCGAGAAGGAGGGCCTTTCACCAGAATGCAGCTTGACTCCGCTTGAAGGATTGCTGTCTGCCGACTCCTATTCCTGGGACTATCTGGATTCTACTTGCTGAATTGAAACTTGCCACTGCGCCTCGCGGCCCCCGCTTCGCGGGAGCCGCTCGAGGGATCGAGACTCTGCTGCCTACTTTCTAAAGTGTCACCGGTGCTTTCATTCCACGCTGCCCGGTTTGCTGTATTATTTCCGAGTTCAACGAGGGGGTGTACCTGGACACTCTGATTACCGCGAGTGCCCGGCGCATTCGGGACTGCGAGGACCAGGGTGCTGTGCGTGACGCTGATTAGCTGCACCTGGTCCTCTTCCCGAACTCCTCCCCCAACACCTTTATCAAGCACTGTAGCTCTTGCTCTATGGGCTCCGCTTGAAGGATTGCTGTCTGCCGACTCCTATTCCTGGGACTATCTGGATTCTACTTGCTGAATTGAAACTTGCCACCGCGCCTCGCGGCCCCCGCTTCGCGGGAGCCGCTCGAGGGATCGAGACTCTGCTGCCTACTTTCTAAAGTGTCACCGGTGCTTTCATTCCACGCTGCCCGGTTTGCTGTATTATTTCCGAGTTCAACGAGGGGGTGTACCTGGACACTCTGATTACCGCGAGTGCCCGGCGCATTCGGGACTGCGAGGACCAGGGTGCTGTGCGTGACGCTGATTAGCTGCACCTGGTCCTCTTCCCGAACTCCTCCCCCAACACCTTTATCAAGCACTGTAGCTCTTGCTCTATGGGCTCCGCTTGAAGGATTGCTGTCTGCCGACTCCTATTCCTGGGACTATCTGGATTCTACTTGCTGAATTGAAACTTGCCACCGCGCCTCGCGGCCCCCGCTTCGCGGGAGCCGCTCGAGGGATCGAGACTCTGCTGCCTACTTTCTAAAGTGTCACCGGTGCTTTCATTCCACGCTGCCCGGTTTGCTGTATTATTTCCGAGTTCAACGAGGGGGTGTACCTGGACACTCTGATTACCGCGAGTGCCCGGCGCATTCGGGACTGCGAGGACCAGGGTGCTGTGCGTGACGCTGATTAGCTGCACCTGGTCCTCTTCCCGAACTCCTCCCCCAACAACGCCTCCCTTAGCCTTATAAATCGCATTCCCTCTTACACGCGCTAGCGGGACGCGCGCGGGTCTTAGCACGGGGCTAAGACCGGGCAAAGAGCGGGCCGTTTGAGGCCGTTAGAGAACGGAAGAGACCGGACCGGGCCATCCCCCTAAAGCTTTCAATTCTCTGTGAACTGTGTACGTATTACCACATGTAATCTTATTCCATTTTTATCGTTTATTTATGTTTTTAAAAGACTGAGTATTTCCGATAAATACGTGCACTGAAGTTCGTACCCATTTTTACTGGTGTTTAGGAAACATGGTACTAACAAGAGGAAAAAAAACTAAAACTAAAGTAATGGGGGGTGGAGGCAAGCTCTCAGGCCCCATGGATGATTTTATAGTCAAGGCTAACACTTTTATTGATCAAAGTATTAGCTTAATAGAAGGTAGGGTGTCATTGGATCTAGCTTTGGCTAAGAGATCATCTATTGGTACCTTAAGGGACGCGAAAACCCCGGAAACTTCTAGTATCACTGGGCGTAGGTCGCCTTGTGAGGGTAGGCGTAGCTTGCCAAACAACGTTGACCTATCGGCCTCTCAACTATCTGATTTTCAGTTAAGTCTAGACCTAGAGAGGACACCAGAGATGATTCCCCAATTAACACCGGATGATCTGAGACAATCAAGAGGGAGGAGGGAGGGCGCCATACGGAAACGAAAGAACAACTCAAAAAATACTAGCGCCCGAGAAACTTTTGATCAGTGTAGTGGGGAAGAGATTGTACCTTCCAGTGTAGAACAGTTAACTGATCCCATAATGATAAATCAGTCTACACGCGATACTTTAGAACTAATTAGTGAGGAAGCTTCAATGCACCCACCATCTAGCAAAATAAGAAGTGATATTGAAAACTCACAATTGATCAATAATATCACAGCCCTCGTAAAATCTTCCCTCGCTCCACTTGAATTAAGACTAACTCAGATAGAGCACCAGCTATCGAACCTGATTAATATTATGAAACATAAGCAAGCTCCTGGGGACCAAAGCAGAGAAGGAGCAAAGATGCCCCCTCAAAAGCCAGCACACAGACAAAATAAAGCCCCAGAAACTTTACCTGTAAAAGTAAAATCTAAATTACCATCATCTAAAGTACGAAACACCAATAGAGTAGTGGAATCTCCCCTAAATCCCACGATAACTTCGCCCCAGGCCAATGTCCTGATAGAAAAAACCCCTCTCCCGATAACATCGGGACTTAAAAAATTGTTGCCTAACACTAAAACTTTGACCTTAAAAAAAAAACCCTCCCCAAAAATCGCGACGCCTGATACCAATAGAGGTGACCTAAGGAAACCTCCTGAAACTAGTTTGGCTGTGGATCTGCCTCCAGAAGCAAGTCCTTTCGTAGTTGTAATGACAGGTGTCCCGAAAATAGATGACCCAAACGCAGAACCTACGTGGTCTTTGAAAAATAAGGTCCAATACTGGCTAAATATGAATCGTCCTGTACCAGCAAATTGGACTTGTAGGATTCTGATGGTACGTAGGACCCCTTGGGTGGGAAATAGCAGAAAAACAATACCAGGAGACTGCATTTTGATCACATTCGAGGACCCCAGTGTGGTAAACTATATTTGCTCCTGGGAGTTCTCGAATGTAAATGAGGAAATAGGAACTAGGAGACTCTCCTTTTTTTATCCTTCCGGCCTCTATAAAGGGATTCCAAACCATTTCGCTCGCCCCTGGGATGTAACAGCTCCACGTCATGGGAACCATTCCAATCACTGGCAAGTAGCGGGTTCCCGCCACTATGACTACGATGGCCCCTGGCACTTATCGGGGCCACGACATTGGGGAGGAGGACGGGACGATTGGGGCATTCGTATGCCATATAGAGAGTCATCCCAAAGGGATGCTTGGTCCAGTATCCCGACGTCAAATAGGTATAGTGCTCTTGAATCGGTCGATTGACCACCAGCGATGACAGAAATAACTAATCGCAAGTTATGTCATCCAATGCCCAAGGGAAAAACAATTTGCCCTACAAATGAACCTGTGACCGACCCAGAAATGATCAACTCCAAGATATGTTATCCAGCGCCTAAAGAAAAAATGATTCGTGTAGTAAACGAAGCGCCGACGAATATAGAATCGCAGCCCTTACCCATCCTCTTTTGGAACGTAGCGGGCCTTCGCTCCAAAATTGATGATGGGACGGCTGCTACCTTCTTGGAGTCGGGAAAAATCATATGTCTCCAGGAGACATGGTCTACGACCGAGCTCCATCTTCCGGGCTATAAAACTTTTTTTACCCCTGCTCTGGGTACTAGTGTAGGTAGACCTAAGGGAGGGTTGATCACATACATTGCAAATACAGTTAATTTTTTGAAAGTATCTGTAGTAGTGTCTAACCCAAATTTCCAGTTACTCTCCCTTGTGTTAAAAAAATAAAGAGTCGATCCTCCTGCTTAATCTCTATAACAATCTAGTAGAGGACGAATTCTTGATTCTTCTTTCTAACATCAAGGAAAAGCTAACTCACAATCTAAGGATAGGAAAAGGGGCAGTCCACCTTTTATGGGGAGGAGATCTGAATTTACACCCATGCCCACATGTCGGAAAAAACCGTTGCGGGATCGTGGATGAAAATGATACTCCCCTCATGCATTTTTTTCATAGCAGGGGGGGGACGGCTATGAACAATGCCCTATTAGACCTGGAACTTGTAATTGTAAATGAGGCAAGCCCAGGTTCAAATTCCCTGCAACCAACATACGTGGGTCGGGGCTACAAAACGACAGTAGATTACATCCTCTTGTCAACAGGACTGTTGCCCCGAGTCAGGTTGTTCGAGGTCTTAACAAATGATCTAAGTGATCACTCTGCCCTTAGGATGGAGTTTTTGCAACTGTTCTTCAATCTCCAAATGCAGCTATAGCGAAGACTCTTGCACAAAATAATTTAGAGTTAGGAAGGAAAAATGGCTACACATTAAAATGGGGGAAGATAAACCCGGAAGAACTTACAGGAAAATTGGTAAAGGAGGCATACGCAAATATAATTAACTGTTTGGATTTAGGAGCATCAGATGTAGAAGTCCTAAATAATTTCTCACAAATATTAGAGAAAATTAAGGGACTTCTCACAGTAACTTCAAACAATCTAAATCCAACTACTAAAGGGTGGTTTAACCACAGCTGTACTACGGCTTTAACTAAACTTAAGGAGGCCCTAAATAAAACTGTTAGGGATCAGGAGCAGATCAAATCCTTGAGACATCAATATCAATGGGCACGCAAGCAAAGAATTAAAGACTTAAAAGAGAAACTATGGAATGATTTACATTCCAGTGCCGTCTCCAAAAACAGCGACGCTTTTTGGCGAACTGTTAAAACCCCTTATTTACAAGACAAAGATAGCCCAAAGATAGAAGTTGCAATTGAAGAAGATATTTGGGTGTCCCATTTTTCTAAGATTTTTAAAAACACAGCAACACCGATAGGGACACAATTCTTACTCCCAACAGTCGTATACCCAATTCCTCTGCACTTCGACATTTCCGAAGTTATAGTGGCCTTGGTAGCAAGTAAAAGCGGGAAAGCACCAGGCCCAGATGGGGTTCCAGTGGATCTTTTCAAATTCAATTTAGATCTCTGGTCCCCTATCCTCACGAGAGTATGTATAGCAGCCGTAAAGCTGGGTCTCCTAAAATCCTGGACAAAATCAATTATGGTCCCGATTTTTAAAAAGGGTGACCGTCAAGACGTGAAATGTTACCGTCCAATCTCTCTGTTAGACTCTTTGGGAAAGGTCGTTGGCAGAGTCGTGTTAGAACGACTCCGGCTCTGGGCTGAGGAGGGAGACATTATCTCAGATCTTCAGTTTGGATTTCGGGAGGGTTTTGGAACGGTAGAGCAGGCCCTTAATCTCAGTTTGATAGTGGGCAAATATCTCCAAGCAAAGAAGGACACGGTTTACATGGTCTATGTGGACCTGTCTGCTGCCTTCGATTGCGTTTCACACGCAAAACTTTGGATGATCTTGGCCCACATGGGAGTGGACCCCCCTCTTTTAGATTTTTTAAGAGAGTTATATTCAAACGCATCAGCAAGGGTGCGTTTTGGCACGGGGGGGGAGTTGACGGCACCTTTTGCAGTAGAGCGTGGAGTCAGGCAGGGTTGTGTCCTGGCCCCCTTCCTCTTCTCTCTGTACACAAACGGACTAGAGGGGGAGATGTTGAGGGGGGCTCAGGACCTACCACGAGTAAAACAGCGCCTGATCCCCGCTCTGCTTTATGCAGACGATGCCGTCATTTTGGCACGCACGCCGCGAGAATTACAGAGGTCTTTGAATAGATATGTCGATTTCATGGGTGGGCTGGACCTACAAGTAAACGTTAAAAAAACGTTCGTCATGATAGCAGGTAGCGGGAAAAAACGTATAAAGAACATCTGCCTCAAAGATCAAAAACTTGAGGTAACTACTCAGTACTCCTACCTGGGTATCATGATTGACGAAAGACTTAACTGGAGACCAGCAGTAGAGGCCAGATGTCATCTTTTTAAAAGAGCCATAACTTCCTTGATGAGTTTTTCTCATAGACTAGGGAGAAGGCCCCCAGTGGAATTACTAAAAATCTATATTGCCAAGTGTCAGGCGATTGCACTTTACGGGGCGGGAGTCTGGGGATACGTAGATGTCTGTGCCCTACAGGTGGCTGAAAACACCTTCCTTAGATTCCTCTTAGCAACACCGCGTAGTACTTCAACTTACGCTTCCCATCTGGAACTTGGAATTCCCTACTTAGAGGACTTACTAAGGATTCAACCACTATTGCTTTGGAGGCGCATTTGGACTTCTGACAAAAACATCTTAACCCAGGAAATTGTGGCAGACACAATGATCCTTGATCAATCATTAAAAATTAAATGGCTTCGGTATATCAGAAACTTCTTCAATGACCTCGGATTGGAGAAATATTACCTCGAACCCAAAAATATTATCGAAGTATCTAAGCGATCATTGAAACAATTGGCTCTGACACACTTAGAGTCATTGAGGTTGACATCTGAGTCGACAAAATCCTCTGTTCTCCATGCCAACATGACTCAGCTTACGTTTTTTATCCAGCCCTATCTAACATTGCCGATTAGTACCTATGATAGAATGTTATTGACAAGGTTCAGACTTGATCTTTTTCATAGATTAGTATCCTTTCCGGAGAGGAAAAATTGGGATCCAATTCTCCCCACCTGTCCTTGCGATGAGGAATCAATACAGTCGAACTTACATACAACACTGTTCTGTAAATTCCATCATCCACACAGGAGGGTTTGGTTATTACCCCTATTAAAGCAATGGGGATTTAGACAATGTCGCCCAGCGATGCTACGTCTTCAACTGCTAGAATCTGAACTGGTTTGTTACCGCGTCCTTAACTTCTTAAAATGTATTATAAAGCATAGGAAAAATCTGTAAAATATATGTTTAATGTACTCCCAGATACGGCTTTGAAACTATAAGAATCTTTTCTTTGTAAAATATTTGACCTCGCCCTTGTGTAAATTTTACTTTTTATCCTGATTTTCTGTTTTATTGTACATTTGTATTCTTTTTGAAATGAATCTTTTATGGTTTTACAATTTGTAATAACCGAATAAAGAAGTTTATTATTATTCATTGAAATGCCTCCTTATAACAGGTTGAGGTATGTTCTAGTGATGGTCTGTTTGTTTTCTAGATGGATAGAAGCATACCCCACAAGAAGAAGTGATGGAATTACAGTAGCTAAACTACTATTGAGAGAGTTCATCCCTAGATTCGGGTTCCCAGTCTCAATTGAGTCAGATAGAGGACAACATTTCCATAAGGAAATCATGAAGCTAATTTGTGAAGCGTTGAATGTACAATAGAAACTACATTGTGCCTATCGCTCAGAGGCTTCTGGTGTGGTGGAACAAGCAAATGGCCCTATTAAAAACAGATTGGGAAAGATGTGTTTAGCCACAGATCTGAAATGGCCTGATGTCTTGCCTCTGGTACTCATGACTATTAGATCGATTCCAGACAGAAACACAGGTTTGAGTCCCCACGAGATTGTGATGGGGAGAGCAATGAGGCATGTGTTCATACCAGTCAACAAGCTATTGCCTATATCTGATGACTTGGTGTTAGATTACTGTAAGGGGTTGGCTGACGCCGTACATTCTGTGTTTCATCAGGTTGGATCGGATGCCACCACCCTTGAAAAGAAGCAAGCTCATGACCTGAGCCCAGGAGACTGGGTGAGAATTAAAGTACACAGAAGAAGGAACTGTTTGGTCCCACATTGGGGAAAACCAGGACAAGTGATTTTAACTACAACAACAGCTGTGAAGTGTGCAGGAGTAAAGAACTGGATTCATGCTAGTCACACTTTGCGAATTCCAAATCCAGTGGATAACAAGGAAGGAGAATATTTTGAGGAGTCAGAAACTAGTTCTGAATCGGATGCTGAAGAAACAAGAACAAGAGAAAATCCTGAAAGGGTTGAGTCAGAGCCAAATTTGACATTTGCCCCAGAAAATATTCCCTCGAGAAGGAAGTTGCAGATTTCTGACACCAGCTCAGACTCAGAGACTGAACAAGTACAGGTACATTCTGGAAAAGAAAGAAGCAGTAAAGAAACAATTAGAGACATTTTTGACAAGGAAGTTCCTGATGGAAAGCTGAGAAAAATTCCACCTGAAGTAACACAAACAGATGGTCAGGTGCCAGATACAGAAAGTGAGGGAAAGATTGTCGCGGAAGACCCCCGAGGAGTTGTAGGGAATTCAAACATCCAGTTAGAGGAAGGGACGGTTAGTCAGCAGGAAGTTTGTGTGCAAGAAACACGAGGAGGGACAGAAGTAGGGAAAATAAGAGAAGTGGTAGAAAGAAAAACAGCTGAAAGTAAAAGTCAAGTTGAAACAGAATCAGAGGACAGTGATGAAGAAGTACCAGAAGGTCGAGTCCTGAGAAAAAGAGCATGGAGAGCTGAGAAAAACGAAAAGGGAAATAAATTGAAAAGATCAGCAAGAGATGAAATCTGGCCAAACAAAGTAAAAAGATTGAGATACAGACTGACAAGAGTGAATTCACCCAGAGCTGAACAAGTGAATGAAGTATCTAGTCAAGAGAAATTGAAAGTCGAAGAAAAAACAACAGCAGAAGAAAATAAGAGAACGAGAAAACCTAACCAGAAGTATAAGTAGCCAGAATGGTCATATGTGGCCCTGCCGGAAATCCTGAGAGTTATCTTGTCCAATATTGGAGAAGAAATGGATGTTCAGGAAGTTCTGTACCAAGATTATGAAAGAAAAGTAAAAGACAATCAAATGCCAAACTGAACAAGACAAAAAGTGATGCTAATGGAAAGACAATAAAATACTGGAAAAGACATAACTGATAGAACCAGGTAGGTGCTTAGAGCCTTGGGTTAGACAAAACTAGTTGTGAAGTAGAAGAGGCTAAGTCAAAAGACACTGATCAGTTACGAAATGGCAAACACAGAAAATAGAAAATCTAGATGTGTATTTCTTAGAAGATGGCTTAAAATGTGTTGTTGTTGTTGTACAGGATTACTAATGCTTCTATGGAGTGCTTTGGCTTTGATGATTTCATTTAAGGTTACACTAGGAACAATGGAAGGAGATAATGAGAATAAAACTAATTTAGAGAAGATTCAGAAAGTATATCCGACTAAAACAGATAGTAATCACTTACATAAAGATAGGTCTATAAATGATTTTTCTAATAATGTATTTTCAAAATTACTGTATGAATATGTAAAAACAATGGACGTGAGGGACTGGTACATCTGCATGCAGTTACCTGCATCTGTTTCAGAGGGAGTGACTTACCATCACCTCCCAGTAACATATGGAATAACATGTAGTGTAATAGCTAGTTTATTTTACAAAATAGGGAAATTAGAATATTATTTTTCAAATGTAGATAACATATTTTCACAAGTACCTGTAGTTAACAAATTAAATAAAGTAAAACCAGCAAAGATGAATTTTTCTTGGAAACTAAAGAACTAACTTTGGAGTCTATATTTAGAAATAATCTAACTTGCAGCTTAAAGAAGGAAGAAAGGATTTTCTTAGATATGGTTGAGGAAAGGAGATTAAAGATGCAAAGGCAAATACCTGAAGGGAAAGAAGAAAAGACAATTTGGGATGTTGAAAGAGGAAAGCATTTGAAAGGAGAAGCTAGTCCAACAATGGCTTTAGATTGGCCCAAGAAAGGAAAATTGTGCATTAGAAGGAATCAAACTGCATATGATAATTATTTTGTAGACACAAGTGATTGCCATGATATATATCGAATCATGGGTGGATGGGGATTTAAAGGAGGAAATGATCCAGTTTTTCCTGGATTGTATTTTATCTACGGGAACAAAGCATATTACCGTTTGCCAGACCATTGGTATGGCACATGTTATGTAGGCCTGGTTTTCCCAAAGATATTCCATATGGGAAGACGAAAAGATGGTGTACATGAGTTAGGTAGTCAACTAACACGTAGAAAAAGAGAATCTTGGTCAGAAATTGTAGGAGACATTTTTGGAGCATTGATACCAGCAGTGGGAATATCTCTGAGTGCACACAAAATTAGAAAACTATCAACAGTACTGAATCGCTTGTCAACAAGCACCGCTGGAGGATTTTTATTGGTTAATACTGAAATGGTTGCCATGCGTGCCATGGTAATGCAAAAATCGACTTGCCCTTGACATAATTTTGGCGAAAGAGGGTGGAGTCTGTGGAATGCTGAAAGTTCAACATTGTTGTACTTACATTCCTGACGAAAGTCAAGATCTAAAGATCTACATTAAAAATATAACTGATTTGCATGAGGAAATTGCACCACTGGAGGTTGAAGGTGTTTGGGAAAAGATTGGAAAGAAACTTTCTTTTATTAAAGATTTCTTATTAAAATTAGGTAGTACATTTATAGGTAAGATCCTATTTCCATTAACCTGTGTGATGCTTCTAGTATTAATTTTAAGACTAGGATGTCTATGTTATAAAAGAAAGAAAATACAGAAAAAGTTAAAAAGATAAAATTTGAAAAGAAGACAGAATAAAAGACAAGAAAGAATTTGAAGAAGTAGAATTAGAAGGAATGAAAGATAGTATGTATAAAACAGCAAGAAGAGAAGAAATTGGGGAAATAGAAATGTGAACTAATAAAAAAGAATTCATTTCTCTTTTCATGACAAATTTATACAACATTTTAGTAGTGTTGTGATATAATCACCAAAGGGGGGATTGATGGAGCAGGTAGTGCAAATGTATGTATACCTCCTCTATTCCTGCATGAAAATACTAATTATTTAATCCATTAATTATAATATTATTAAACGAATATTGCATGTATACTATATCAACATTATTAATAATTTAAACTACACATGGGGCTTGCTATTTGCATGGTTAAATAACTTTTCTAAATAAAATCTGTACGCATATTAACAATAGTATATGTGGTAATAGAATACTGCATGATATATGTTGCTTTGTGATGGTGCACCCTCGAGGAGGATAAAAAAAAAAGGTGAATATAATTGCTTTAAATGTTGCTATACGCTAGACAAATACAAGCACATAAAGGGATTAGCAAGGGGTTAACATTAGAATCACCATTTCTATGTATTAATTATTCTTTTGTGTTTGTTTCACTTACGTTAACATCTTGGTATAATCCAAGATGGCCGCAGACACCGCGTGAAGAAGTGGCCACTGTCTTGTGAGGCGCGGAATCAACTGCGCACGCGCAAATATGTATTGTGGACCTCTTGGCGACCTTTGCTCATCGTGTCCCTGGTCAAGGATGGCATTGGACTTTTGCCAAGAAAGGGGAACAATCAACCTTACAGTAAACCGGAACAATCCAACACTTGGGCTAACCAGTGACATCACCCCTCGAACTGTACTGAAAATCTGGGAATAAGAATCGGACGAACCCAACCAGCCAATCACCACAGTTCTTTGCCTAAAATTTGTATCTTGTTAACCTGGCTTTTATTATAAAAATGAGGGGTGAGTTAGAAGAAATGTTGAGCTACGCACGGAAGCTACGGAAGTGCGAAGGACAGGTGTGGGTCGTGACTCTTTCCTTAATGGTCCGGATGCTGCCCGATCGGTTGATGACTGTGAATTCTTTCCAAATCTACGGGCTATGATAGATGCTTGCACGACTTCTGGTCCTTTGAAATCTGGGACTGTAGCGTGCTGAGCAGAGAACTTTGGACTTCGAGTATTGGCCTGCTTATGCGGACAATTTACGACAAAATTCGGTTATGCAGAGATAGCTAAATTAGGTAAATATGATGTTCTGCAACTTATTCAAATTGATCTAAACTCTAAAAACTTTGACGAGACAAATGCATATTTAAATCATTATGAAAATATAGATAAACAAAATTGATTAACAAGAAATATGAGTTTTGTGATTTCATTTGGAAAGTAAGGATTCTGATTCTTAAAATGTGTTTTAGCTGGTTCTAAATCACAATCAACCAATCCAACTAATTGGTCCGTCGACCAAGTGGGTGGAGTGCCTTGATGTTTGAGAATAGGGATCTATAGGTGACAAAGATTGATGTATATTTTGTAAATTGATTTTTCTCTCCCTATAGGTTATAAAGTGTTCCCCCACATGTCCAGCGCTTGAATCATTCATCCCTCCTGTGTGCAGACTTGTGAATGGTGACATGTGTGAGTTGATGTTATGGGCCCCACCAATGAATGCATGTATGAATAAGTGTGCGTGACGACGGGTCTGCGACGAAGGGAGGATATCAGTATAAGTTGCTCCCCCATTTCCCGGTCTCGCGCTGGATCAGTGGCCTTAAAAGCTTCCCACTCTATTAGCGCGTCTGCTGCTGTACCCTCGTTTAGTTCAAAATATTCGAGGATTGACGTGCTCAGTGAGGAACGAAAGGGTGGGTCTTTGAACGCAGTTGTTTGGAGCCTCCACGTGGATGCGGGGGAATGCTCAGCTTCCCAGGTAAGCGTCAGCAGCTGAGGGATATGGTCAGAGTGTGTCCGTCCCAGGTAATCTATGTGATGAACTAAAGGGAGCAGCGCAGAGGATCCCACTATCCTGTCTAGACCAATGTGCAGCCAATGCACTGCTGAGTACTGTGAGTAAATCAAAGTCTCAGGGTTAATAGCACACTATATATCTAATAACCCCCAGTGTGTCAGCCAATCTGCGAGTGCCTGCAAATTGGACATGGCTACAGTCCTGTGAAAAGGGTGGAAACTATCTGTCTAAGTCTACGCTGAATTCAGAATTGAAGTCGCCTCCCAGTAGCCAGGGATCCCGCTCGACCCTGCCAGAGTTTTTGTGAGGCCTTCCAGAAAAGCATATGGACTAACGATGAGGGCATAAATGGACCCGATTAGGATCGGCTGACCATTAAGTCACCCGCTCGCAAGCGCATATCTGCCCTCGGGGTCGATTAGCACCTCCGCATATAAACGGGACCCCTGCTCTCACCCAGATTAAGGCGCCCCGCGCATGTGCGGAATAGCTGGTGCCATGGATTTGGCCTCTCAATCGATGACGGACAGCCCCCAGTTCCACTTGGGTAATGTGCGTTTCTTGGAGCAGTGCTATGTCGGTGGCTCTGCGCCGTAGATAAGCATAGATTGAGTGCCTGAGGGACGGCATGTGTATACCACGCACATTCCATATGACTACGTTGACCCGTGCCAGGTATCCAATTTACATTGACCAGGCCAGCATTGGGGGGGCAAGGTGCTGCAGCTCCCAAACTGCAGGGGTATGCTCCAGTTCAGTGCTATGTAAAACAGGGGGGAAACACTTGAACAAAACTATGTAATACCATGAGGGCGAATTCCAAGTGGAAGTTCATCTAAATTGTGGTGCCCAACTGAGGGCTAAAAATGTTCTGTCAAACTAATGTGTGGCACTGGTGTCTGTGCTGGGGCTGTGGTAGAGAGTGGAGCGCTCCTTGTTGTCATATTGCGGCTATGTATCCCCTCCGCCTATCCAGGGCACGCAAGAGGACGGCGTGGATAGTGCAGGCAACCCAGTGTGGTGGCAGTCGTGGATTTGGCACAGCCATGCGCAGGGGAGCGCCGCACCACATGAAGAAATAATGACATATTCAACATATTAAGTAACACACTATTCTGTCTACATGACAGATACTTGCATGCATGGTGGTCATCAGTCGACAAAAAGTGCCTAATGCAAGGCGATGGACAAAAGCTAATATGGGCAGAGAAACCAAAGATAAAAAGAATTGTGTGAACACACAATAAACAATGACATTCAAAGGTTGGATGTTCAATCATTTATGTTGTAGAAAATATTCATAAATATTTTATATAAGCAATTTTATATATAAATTTAAAAAACATTTATTTGTATCAATTGATAATTATTTACAGAAAAAACATGACAATTCTGACAAAGTAATGCAATCTGTGTTGTTGTTATTGCTCTCGATGATACAATATATAAACTGAGTTGATCTGAGCGTAGTAACTATTGAAATTTGTCTTAAAGTCTTAAATAAATAGCAAACATGAACATTTCATTAAACTGGTGGGCAAATATACACACACAAATTAATAGCAAACATGAACATTTCATTAAACTGGCGGTCAAACATACACACACTACGCGCGTTTCGGCTTTGCCTTCCTCAGGGATCCATCTCAGTTAAATCTGCAATGATATAATACAACAAGAAAAAGAGAGTCGGTTTCTTTGCCCATAAATAAGCTTAAAGGAATTAACAACAAGGGAAAAAGATGTATACCAAAGGTGACAGAATATCACAAAAGTGACCACTGGAGTTGGAGATGTGATGAGTAATGACATAACAGACCTATTAAATAATAGGGAAATGTATAGTGAATCTATATTGACACCAATGAGTGTAGAGAAAGAACTGCACATACATACAGTGAATAGATGAAACCCAAACGAACTGGTGTAATTAGAGAACATTTAGCATAATATCTGATGACTGTACCTCTGTAGTATTGTACCTATCGAAGTACGGTGGTTTCTAAGGGTAAAGTTGTAGACTCTTGATATTCGGCAAATAAAGGGTGTCCTAAGTGGAAATACAAAGACTAAATTATCCAAATGGCCAATACGGTTAATAATGCAGGACATTGCTATTTAATAGCAGGAAAGATATAGTATTACATTTTTCAGAGAAATACTGTAGGTGTACCACTTATTCTTTAAATACTGCAGGATGATCTATGGTATATAAAGGGTTTGAAAATGTTTTGGAGAACTGGCAGAGTGCTCTGTTGGGGTTGAAGAAATTAAACTATATAAAAAAAATGGAGAAGCCAGGGGCCGTGTACTTGATACACAAACTGTAAATAAGGTGAGTATATAAATTGTTCTTACCCTAGTGTAGTTGGCCCACTTGTGACAACATGCAGCTGATTTAATGTATGTCCGCTTCAGATGTACTAAACATTTTTCATGAGTTTGCAACAGCATTCAGTTTGGATGATGGGAAAAGCTCTATATGGAAAGGAGCAAAATGTAACACGCATTAACAAGCTGGATCGTACTCCATCCATTTGGTCGATAACAAAGGGTGCTTGGAGTAATGGACTGTTTGTAAGGTGAAAATGACATTATACCGCCCGTGATGGCATAAATTCCCTCTCGGGAGTGGCAGAAAATTAGCTGGAGTACGTGTACAGCCAAGGGTATTCAGTATAACGCTTAGTATGACAAAATCTAATTGTACATATTAAGCCAAAAAGGTCGCAATAATCCTGTGGTGCAGGAGAATCTCAGGTGATCGTTAGGAAATATGCCCTTCAACACGGGGGAGACCCAGTGTGTCACAAGGAAAAGGAACCTCAACAAGGTGATTGTATAGTGAGCAACGCAATTTGAACGATATATTTAAATCATCAAATTGCTGTGTTGGCCAGGCGGTGTGCGAGAAGATGAATTGGATCTATGGCGGTGTCTAATACCTAACCGCTATCGTGCTGCGGGGTGCCTGAGATCTTACAAACAAAGCAGATAAAAATGCTGCAGTGAGGTGCTGCGTTACCTTGATGTCCTACTCCGAGAATTGATACATCATTCGCTGGATGGTCCTGGATTACCGCAATACAGACTGAAGGCTGCAGCTGAAGGTTTAAATGTGTACCTAGCGGACATGACGGTGTTTGCGGAAGGACTGTTTGGGCTAATGTGTGTGCAACACTAGTGCAGCAACTATCTGCGGTGGCGGCCATATTGGAAGGGGTGCAAATATGAAGTCCCGAGAATAATAGAATGTACGATAGTTATATCAAATTAAAAATAATGAGTGATTTTGGAACAGTACTACTGGGAATAGTTCAAACGATGTGAAAACCGATAATAAGGGGAAATATCCCCATATAAACCAGTATACAGGCAGTTGCCTATTTAACTGAAATGGGTCCAAAGGGATAAATGGAGATGGTGAATGGCAACATTGATAGCATCCAAACAGAGCGTCATTTATATGATACAGTTCTAAATATGGATGACGTGTGTGGTTTCTTAGTGAGGATGAACATTCAACCACGTGATAATTCGTCTCAATTCGTCTCAATGCTCGCCACGAAATGACGGTGGTCATCAGTCTGCAGGAGGCCTATTGAAGAGTCATATAATGTCATCAGCCGTTTGCGGCGTAACCTCCGGCATTGCGAACCCTTCCGGATACTCTAGTCTGGACAGCGTGGAGTCTCCAGTGATCGAGGACCTGGTTGGGCTGCAGTGGCTGTCTGAGTGGAGCAGTGCAGCTCCTAGCGTCACAGCCATGTGCAGCACCTCCTGTCGTTCCACCGTCTGCTGTGCCAAGTCAGGTGCCTTAGAGGGAGTCGCTGCGCCCGGGCGACGTTCGCCGCGTCTGTTCCGACGATTTGGTTGTCTGTGGAACTTTCTAGGTTCATCTTCCGCTGGCTGCCTGGGACCCGTCAATGTCCCTGACTCTTCAAGCCAGTCCCAGACCTCAGCGGGTGAGTCGAAGAAGCGCGCCAATCTGTCTGCCACTACTCGAAGTCGAGCTGGAAACTGCAATGAATAATTCAGACCAAGGTCGCATAGTTGATTTTTCACACTTGTATATGCACTACGGCGGCGCTAGATTTGCGCCGTATAGTCTGGAAAGAACATGACTTGGCTGTTTCCCACCTTTATGCTTGCGAGCTTGTGCGTTTTGCGGAGGATCGAGTCCCGGTCCCTGTAGTTGAGGACTTTAAACAGGAATGGGCACGGGCGGGCTCCCAGGGGTGGGTTTTGTTCTGGAACCCGGTGCGCTCTCTCAATCACAAAGTGGGGGACAGGGTGCCAGCAGGAAGCAGATCCCTGGTGCAATGTTTGGCGTAGTTTTCCGGTTGTTGTCCGTCTTTTCCCTCCGGGAGTCCAACGACACGAATATTGTTGCTGCACGAGCGTCCCTCGGCGGCTTCCACTTTGTCTTCAAGCTCGTGCACCCGGTCTATCAGGTCTTGGAGGGCCGCGGTGTGATAGCACGTAACTGGCTTATTTAGTGGATACATTTTCATGTATAGAAACATATATATAATGAATTGTTTACAAAAAGTTAATTAAATTGTGAATCTCAAATACATTTTGCTCACATTCTTAGTATTGCTTGGAAATTCTGAGTAATGCATTGGTGTCCATAAAAGATATGTGGTATTTTGCAAGTATGCCAAAGAATCAATTGCGACAATATCAAAGAATGAGATATCGTTCATATGCAGTTAGTTATTTATAGAAATATGGATGTCACAAATTTCTATAAATTGTGAAGATGGTTGCCTAAACTGGCAAGATTTGTACCATTGCAGTTGAATTCAACGAAATTTACTACACCAATATATATTTTTTCCATTAATATTAAAAACAACGCTTCAAATTAAAACAATATTTTTACCTTCAATATTCCTGTCAAAGATACATATGAGATCCCAATATTCTTGACACAATTATTCTGCAACATAATATTTTTATGCAAAAACCAATCAGGCAGGGCTTGTAATTAGGCCTTAAGACTGTTTTCCTAGGTTCTCCCCAAAGTGCTTTTTCAGATGAAGGAAGGGTTTTTTGTTTGGTCTGTAGAAGACTACCGATTATGGTTTTGCACTCGTTTTTTGCTAAGGTATTTAGGGCCTCAGACCAGTATGTTATTTCCAAGTCAAACACAGTATTTTTCATGAGACATACTGGAAAGCCAATGTGAATTTTTCAGAATAGATATTGTGTGGTTCTTTTTCTTTCTATCTTTTTCTCTCTCTCTTCCTTTCTTTCTTTCGAACCCCATTTCATTTTGGGTGGACTGAAAGTTTTGTCCTGTTTGGTCATGGGTTGCAAAGAAATAAGGGGCTCCAAAAATGGGGTTGAAATACAATGGATTTTAAATAGACTTCTGCATTTCATGTAGTGTGAAAGCTGTCAGCTTGATTTTTATATAATTTGGCCGCAGTAGGGAAAGTGTTGGATAGAGGAGAGGTAAAATGTACTGATCCCACTACAGTCAGTGCAACAGTAGGGAAAATGTTTAATAGCAGAGGGATTACATTTACTATTCTCACTCCAGTCAGTGCAAATGTAGGGAAAGTGTTGCATAGCGGAGGGGTAAAAATGACTATTCCTACTCTAGTGAGTGCAACTGTAGGGAAAGTTCTGGACAGGTGAAGGATAAAATGTAGTATTCCCACTCCAGTCAGTACAACAGTAGGGAAAGTGTTGGATAGTGGAAGGGAAAAATTTACTATTCCCACTCCAGTCAGTGCAACAGTAGTGAAAGTGTTGTATAGCAGAGGGATAACATTTACTATTCACACTCCAGTCACTGCAACAGTTGGGAAAGAGTTGGATAGCGGGGGGGTAAAAATTACTATTTCCACGCAAATGAGTGCAATTGTAGGAAAAGTGTGGAAAATGCAGAGGGATACAAATTACTATTCCCACTCCAATAAGTGCAAAAGTAGGAAAAGTGCTGGATAGCGGAGGGGTAAAAATTACTGTTCCCACTCAGAGTCAGTGCAGCAGTAGGGAAAGTGTTGGATAGCAGAGTGCTAAAAATTACTATTCCCACTTCAGTCAGTGCAGCAGTAGGGAAAGTGTTGGATAGCGGAGAGGTAAAATTACTATTTCCCATCCAGTGAGTGTAACAGTAGGGAAAGTGTTGGATAGGGGAGGGGTAAAAATTACTATTCCCACTCAAGTCAGTGTAACAGTAGGGAAAGTGTTGGATAGCGAAGGGGTAAAAATTACTATTCCCACTCCAATAAGTGCAACAGTAGGGAAAGTGTTAGATAGCGAAGGGGTAAAAATTTCTATTACCACTCCAGTGAGTGTAACAGTGGAGAAAGTGTTGGATTGCGGAGGGATACAAATTACTATTCCCACTGCAATCAATGCAAAGCTAAAAACAAACAAAATATCAACAACAAATATTTGAAAAACAAAAAAAATGTAAAAAAATATATAAATATGTAAAAAATGTCAATACAAATATATTTAATATTACACATTTTAAAAAAACGTATTACAATGTTAAATACATATCACTTTTACCTACAAATATTATATTAAATAAAATATTAAAAAATAAATTCAAACAAAGAAATATTTTTCGTTACAAATTATTTACAAACAAAAACATTATTACATGCATTCATTTTATTTACATCCTACCCTATAACAACACACAATTCACAATCCACATTTGAATTAAAAATAAAATGTACTTCCATAATTGACATAATTCATTATCAACTAAATAAATATTATTATTCAAAAAACTAATTAAAACACATACAAATAATTTATTTCCCACCCTTTACCCCTATAAACCCCACAACCTGCACCTAAAAATAATTACACAATTTCCATATTTAATTTTCAATTAAATAATTGATATCAATTAACAACTAATTGTTAATTAATTAAATATAAATTACATCCCATCCTTTACCCATATAAACCCCACAGCCCCACCTACAATTAATTACACAATTCCAAAATTTAAATTTAAATTAATTATTTAATAGTGATTAAAATTTATAACTACTAAAAAATTAACATATATTACAAAACATAAACAATACTTATACAAAAAAATACATCACATACATTTAAAATAGATACTAAAATTCATAACACTAATTTAAAAATCGATATTTTAAACAACTATATTTTTGCAAACTATATCCTTGACCTATATTTTTGAAAACGATATTTCTTACTTTAAATTCGATATTTGTGACCACCATATTCTTGCTGTCGATATTTTTCACTTACGATATTTAGAGCTCGATATTCCTGTAGTCCGGCATTTCCAACTCAATATTTTGTCTGCACACCCAAATATAGCTAAGGCCTAGCTGTATTATTGGATTGCGGTATCCTTGCACCACTCATTGTGTTGCATGGCAATGCAATACTTAAGTTATTTATCATTTATTTATTTTAAAGTTTTATTGAGCACGAACCAGACCCGTGAGGGTATCAGAGCGCTTTACAGTGTTGACGGGTGGTATACAAAAGACCTAGGAGGGGAGGATATCATTGGGATACAAAGGGGTAGATACAATATACCAGAAAATCAAACAGTCTCAAATCCCGGATACATTTGGGATGAAAACAGGTAGATTCATTATACAGGAAAATAAGCAGTTTCAACTCCCGGGTGCGATGCCCAGAAGGGCCGGGAAGATATCATCTGGAAAAGCCATGGATAATGCCGTATTGGTGGGTGGAACTAGGTCGCTGAGGTGATTGTAATGCGATCGTTAGGCTAGGAATTTGCCCATTAGGAAAATTTTGGTCACCTTTTTAAAACATGCCAAGGGCAAAAGTCTTCTGATGGTGGGCGGGAGAGAGTTCCATATTCTTGGAGCGGTCCCAGAGAAGGCCCGATTGAAGGGTTTTTTCTCCGGAAGCAAGCTGGTTGGAGCAACTGTATACCATCTGCTGCGACAGCCGTGGTTCCAGACAGCTGGAAGTTGGCAATAGTGACACCTCTGCTAAAAAAGGCTTCTTTAGACCCTCTATGCCCGGCCAATTATAGGCCCATCTCGTTGTTACCATTCCCTATAAAAGTCATAGAGAAGTTAGTCACAAGAACCTTATCCAACTTCCTAGAAACCAGCTCATGTCTGGATGCAGCCCAATTTGGATTTAGGCCGGCCCATGGGACTGAGACCGCTTTGATCACCGTATTGGATGATCTACGAACGCGTGTCGACACGGGTAAGGCAGCATTTTTAGTGCTGCTTGACATGTCGGCCGCGTTCGATACGGTGGATCATGCTGTCCTACTGGACCGCCTTCAGAGAGCGGGCGTAGTTGGTTCGGCCCTAAGCTGGTTAACATCCTACCTCTGCAATAGACAACAAGCAGTGGCATTGCCATCTTTTCGCTCAGCCGTACGCCAGGTGAAGCAGGGTGTGCCTCAGGGGTCTGCGATTAGCCCCATCCTTTTCAATCTCTACCTCCGACCCCTAATCAGTTTGATAAAATCATTCGGCATCTCAGTCATCAACTATGCCGATGACACTCAACTGATCTTCTCCTTTGAGGGCAAGGAGGCGGTTCTGAGGGACACCTTTCACCAGTGCATATCGGCAACAGCAGAATGGCTACGGCTTAATTCGCTCCAATTTAATGGGTCAAAAACCGAGGTTCTCCACTGCTCCTTGGATCAGCCCCCCGCCCGCTGCCAGAGGATTTTTGGCCGGCTTCTATCTTGGGCACAGTGACTGCCGCCGAGTCGGCTCGCAATTTGGGGGTCATGTTTGGGCCTAGTCTGCAGCTCGATGCCTCTGTAAACAGGACCACGGCAACGTGTATGGGCTTGCTTCGAGCCTTACGTAAAATCTTGCCGATACTTCCCTTGGGAGCATGAGCAGAAGTGGTGCATAGTACCATCCACAGTAGGTTAGACTACTGTAACGCACTGCTTCCGGGGGCTCCTAACACTCTGGTATCTAAGTTGCAGAGGATTCAAAACATGGCAGCCAAATTGGCCCTAGCTCGTTCACGCTCTGCGTCGTCTTCGGCAGCACTATTCGATCTCCATTGGCTGCCTGTTCAGCAGCGGATCCTCTTTAAGGCCTCGTGCCTTGTTTTCAGGGCTGTGCACGGGCTAGGACCTTTGCCGCTCCAAAATCTTTTCTCCTGGTATCAGGCTGCCAGACCTTTGAGATCCTCCTCGGCGTTTTTGGTAAAAGTTCCTAAGATCAACAGAGTGAGGATGGGCGGCCGTGCTTTCAGCTTTGCAGCCGCTAAATTGTGGAACACCCTCCCCCTGTCGCTGAGGAGTAAGCAAGATCTAACCTCCTTTAAAAGAGATTTAAAGACCCACCTCTTTCCAAGAGCAATGTAGTGTGTTAGATCTGATGAACTGTGAATGTCATAGCGCCAGGATACCCTTGGGGTGGCAGTTGCGCTCAACAAGAACGTATTACATTACATTACAAAAGGTCTCTGGCAGACCGGGAGTTTCTGGCTCCTACGGATATCACAAGTTTCTGGGCGAGGAATGCAGGGGAATTGGAGTATAGAGCCTTGTGAGTAATGCAGACCATCTTAAGTTGAATTTTGGCCTCGAGAGGAAGCCAGTTCAGAGCTTTAAGGTGGGGAGAGATGTGGTTGAATATCTTTGAACCGTTTAGGAGTCTGGCAGCGGCATTGACGCAGGCTTTCAGTGGGGCCAGAGAGCTCTTGGGTAGACCTGCGAGAGTAGAGCATCCATATTCTAGTCTGGAGATTGCCGTTTTTAGGTCGGAAGTGTCGAGGAAGGGTTTCAGATTTCTTAGGTAACTCAGGTGAAATCTGGCAGTTTTGACCATCGAATTGATATGGCCATGCATGTTCAAGTTGCCGTCTAGGGTTATTACAAGGGATTTAGCAGAGTCCACATTGGTAGGAGGGCAGTTTAGCGCTGTGATAGCCTTGATCCATTCCTGGATGTCTGGATTGGTTTTGGGTGGGGAGATTAGAAGAAACTCAATTTTTTTGCCTTGAGTTTGAGCTGGTTAGAGGTGAGCCAGTGAACAGTCAGCTTTTTTTTTATTTTATTTTTTTATTGAAAATCTTGTGTCAAAAATACAATTGATACAACCATAAATTGGCACACAAAAAAAAAGAATATACATTGGCAAGCAGAAGGAAAAACAATACAGAATTACATGAATAAAATAATTTACACAATACGGAAATCAACCATTACACAAAGTAGAGATTCCAAATTCTATCAAACTTCGTAATCCCGCCTATTCGCTGTGCATATCGCATTTCAGACTTTCTAACATTCCTAATTTTTTGCAACCAGGCAGTAAAGAGAGGGACATGAATTGACTTCCAGTTCTGCAGGATTAATGACCTTGCAACTGCCATTGCAATAAATAATAATTTAACCCACTGTTCTGTCAAACCAAGATCAGAATCGTAGCCATACAATATTAAATTAACATTATAAGTAATCCGAATCCCACAATACTTTTGCATATATTTGAATATCTCATTCCAAAACGGGATTATTTTAACACAGTTAGCTATAGTGTGGGACCAGTTTGCGGGAGTATATTGCTGGCATCTAAAACAAGTGGCCGTAGTATTGGGAAACATTTTAGCAATGGCAGCAGGGGTACGGTAGAGGAGCCATTTACTGAAAAACAGCATTCTTCTCCAATTAGATCCTCGAAGAACACTGAAATTCAGCTTATTTATCATTTTCCAAGTATTAATAGTGAGTACATGATTCTCCTGTTCTTGCCATTTTTTCATTGCTTTTTGACTAAGATCATCCGCAGTATATTCTGCAAGAACACGTTTCCATACCCCTGGCTTCCTCGTCCTACAAATCGTGAACAAATCGTCCCATAGTTGATTAGAGGAACCAATGCTGACTGGCTCAACTTGTACCAACGTTTTAAAAATAAAAGCATATGAACCAAGTAACATAAAGTTCCCAGGAATTAGAAGCTGCATCTCTCCAGGTAACAACCATGTCCCTTCCCTCAAAAAATCTGACAAAGAGTGAAATCCCAAAAGTGCCCATTGTAATACAGTATCAACTCCAATTTTTATTCCTAAATAAAAAAGAGCATTCCTTAAGGGAGTTCTAAGATTAAATTGCGGGAGAGAATATCTTTTAAGAAAGACATCCTGACGCTTGAAAAACCAGAGCATCGTCTTATAACGAGTAAGTTTCGGTAATTTAGGAATATGTAACGGAGAAGGAATCTGAACCTCATGACAAATTCTATTAATAAAGAAATTAATAAACACAGTTGGGGTCTGCATTCCGGATTTAAACCGCTCTAAATATTGGGCAAAATATGCGCTATAGTAATCCCCTTGTCCCCTATTCTTTTTGCTTTTTTTATTGAACCATTAGCCATAGCCATCAGGGAATCCGAAAATATCTCTCCTCCTATTTCCTCTATGGCTAAAATCAAACTATATGCCGACGATATTTTATTACTGATTAAGTCGGATATTCAATCTCAAACTGCCGCTCTTCAACTTTTTGAGGAATTCGAACATCTGGGTGGTTATCGCATTAATAAAAATAAAACTGAAATACTAGTCTGTGGGGGGGGTGAGGTTGAGCTACATACTGATTTATCCGGCTGTATTAATCCTAGACCGAAGAGGTATCTAGGAATTATGTACTCGGTTTTTGTCTCTGAGTTAGTTATGTTAAACTTTGATCCTCTTCTACGCAAGGTTCAATCTTTATTTAATAGATGGGAATCGTTGCCATTTTCCATCCTAGGGCGAGTGGCACTTATAAAAATGTCTATTCTGCCGCTATTTAACTTTTTATTTTCTGCCATTCCTTGCTTTTTGCCCAGTAGCTTCTTTTCAAAAGTACAATCACTATTCACAGGGTTCATATGGGCAAAAAAAAGTCCCAGGATCGCAATGCGGATCCTTTACGCCGATACAGATTTGGGAGGTTTAGCGGTACCCAATATAACAGTCAGCTTTAAAGCCTCATTCAGGGAGAGAATGTCCTTAGGAGAAGAGATTTTAATGTAGATGTGTGTGTCAGCCGCATACATGTGGTAAGAGATATTGGCAGTGTGCAGCACCTCTGTGAGCGGTCCAAGGTAAAGATTGAAGAGGGTAGGGGACAGGGTAGAACCTTGGGGAACTCCAACCGTGAAGGGAGAGGGAGAAGATAGGTTGCCATTAATTAGGACTCTCCGTGAGTGATTCTGGAGGAAGGACCAAATCCATTCAAGAACCGTGCCATTCAAACCCATCCTGAGTTTGAGGCATTCAATGAATGTTTTGTGGTTAACCGTTTCGAAAGCCGACGATAGGTCTAGGAGGATAAGGAGAGGGCTTGGAGGGCATCATCCATGATGTGGAGGAGGGTGATTTCAGTGCTGTGTCCAGGTCTGAAACTGGATTCGAAGTCCTCTAGTAAGTGGAAGTTGGTGATGTGTAGTCTCAGCTGCTGTTGCAGACATTTCTCCAGAACTTTGGCTAGGAGTGGGATGTTAGATATAGGTCTATAGTTGTCAGGGGAGGCAGGATCCAGCATAGGTATTTTTAGGAAGGAGGCGACTTGGCCTGCTTTAAAAGAGTCAGGTATTGATCCCTGTAGGAGGGATGCATTTATAATTGCCATCCAGGAAGGGATGATAACCTGAGAGGCGGTGGCTAGGCAGTTAGAGGGGAGAGGATCATTGAAGTGATTCTTCGGGTTTAGGGAGGATAGAATTTTCAAGACACAGTTTACGTCGTAGACTTTAAAGTTGGACCAGTGTGCTTGGTTTTTGGGTGAAGTCTGGGAGGGCAGCCGAGGAGAGGAGGTAGAGCTGACACAGTGTAGTAAGTCACTTCACTTCAGCGTGGTTTCAAGGAATGAGGTTTAATGAATTCACAGGTGCTGCACAGCAGCCAGCTTAAACAGTGCCTTCATACAACTAACAGTCACATCCTTTTCAAAAGGTAACACTCTAAAAGGAATTTTGAGGCCAGAACATCATGGCCCAAGTATTCTAAATCTGGAGGAGAACACTACATTATCCTCTTCCTCATAAACAAATAAAAAGAAACAGAACAGAAAGAAGATAAAACAATGGAGGAAAAAATGAAATCCAGAGAAAATAGAAAGAAAGGAAAGAAATAAAAAGAAGTGGAGAAAGAAAGAAGTTTCAACGATACCTGGCAGGAACAAAACGTTGGCGAGAACTCCTGCGTAACCCAAGCGTAACAGGGGTGGAAGAAGAAACAATATTTTGGTTACGCAAGAGATTTTGATTGATATGCCTATTGACTTTCACAACTCTCGAAACATTCCATCAGTTCTTAGAATTTACTCTTACAGCATTTTTACATACTTTGTCAACAGTGAAAGGTTCAGAAAACTTTGAACTGCCCTTCTTGTTATGGACAGGGATCTTAATACGTACAATATCTCCAACAAAAATAGGTTGAGATAAAGATCTTTTACTTGAGTCAAAATATAATTTTTGACGAGACTGTGTTTGAGTCACATTATCTCTCACAAACTCATCCACATCACACAAAGAATCCATTTTAACCCATTTTGACATCCATCCTGGACAGACTTTGGAACTAGGTTTCCTTCCTCGTAGTAGTACGGAAGGGGAAACTTTTGTTTAGGAATGCGGAGTGGTGCGATAAAACCATAACATTGATCTCACGGCACATGGTACATTGCACCTTCCAGACAAAGCTCATTGGACACAATTGTTAAGTACCCTGTTCATGCACTCCACCAAACCATTGGTCTGTGAATGATAGAGTGCACTCTTGGCATGCGTAATGCCACCTTGCCGTAAAAAACAATCAAATTCATGACTAGTAAATTGTACTCCATTGTCGCTAACAATGGTGGAAGGAAATCCTTCACGCAAAAAAATATCTTTCAAGAAATCAATCACACTGCTTGAATTTGGTTCATTGATAAAACGTATTTCTGGCCACTTAGAGTAATAATCAATTGCCACAATTGCAAACCTAGAATTAGCAGTAAGCATATTAAAAGGTCCAACTAAGTCTATACCAATTTTCTCCCAAGGTCTATTGGGTAACTCAATGGACTGAAGGGGAGGTGTACGAACCTTTAAACTCTTATCTGAACTAGAACAAATAACACACTCTCCAACAAATGAATCAACATCTTTCTCCATCTGTGGCCAACAGAAGTGCTCGCGTAAACTTCTCTTCGTAAGTGTCTTCCCTAAATGACCTTCATGTGCCCCTAAAATTAACCTTGTTCTCAGCATCTCAGGAGGAACTAGCCTATCACCACGTACAAGTAGGCAATCCTCAAGAGGAAACTTTAACAAACATCTGGAGGGAAAAATGTGCATTCTTCTCCCTCGGCCAACCACCCTTCATACAACTGATAACTTCACACAGTAAGACATCTTTTGAAAGCAGATCTCTCCACTCTGCTTCACTAACAGCACACATGTCATCCAGTCCCAGAGAAGCAACAAAACACTCCTCGTCATCATCATCAACAATTTCATTCTCAGATTCAACAGGATATCTAGAAAAGTAATCTGCTCTGACTTTCTTGTTCCCAGGTATAGGTCAACTCAAAATCATATTGCAAAAGTTTAGTAGACAAACGTGCAATCCTGGGAGTATGTTCCTTCAGTTTATCTCCAGAGAGAATAGAAACTCGAGGAATGTGATCTGTGCGCAATTTGAAATGTTTACCCCAAATGTATGGACTACATTTTCTTATTGCCCACCAGCACGCCAACAACTCTCTCTCATTGACAGAGAAGTTAAATTCTGAATCCCGCAAAACTCTAGAAGCATAACCTAAAGTGTTCTCATTCCCATTGATGTTTTGGGTAAGAACAGCACCTAAACCCAATCCACTGGCATCCACTGTGATAGTATATGTAACATGTGGGTCAAAAAGGTTTGAGGATCTTAGGACTAATTAGCTGATGCTTGATCCACTCAAAAACATCATTGCAATGGACTGAAGGGGAGGTGTACGAACCTTTAAACTCTTATCTGAACTAGAACAAATAACACACTCTCCAACAAATGAATCAACATCTTTCTCCATCTGTGGCCACCAGAAGTGCTCGCGTAACCTTCTCTTAGTAAGTGTCTTCCCTAAATAACCTTCATGTGCCCCTAAAATTAACCTTGTTCTCAGCATGTCAGGAGGAACTAGCATATCACCACGTACAAGTAGGCAATCCTCAACAGAGAGTTCAGAGGAAACTTTAACAAACGTCTGAAGGGAAGAATGTGCATTCTTCTCCCTCGGCCAACCACCCTTCACACAACTGATAACTTCACACAGTAAGACATCTTTTGAAAGTATATCTCTCCACTCTGCTTCACTAACAGCACACATTTCATCCAGTCCCAGAGAAGTAATGAAACACTCCTCGTCATCATCATCAACAATTTCATTCTCAGATTCAACAGGATATCTAGAAAAGTAATCTGCTCTGACATTCTTGTTCCCAGGAATATAGGTCAACTCAAAATCATATTGCAAAAGTTTAGTAGACAAACGTGCAATCCTGGGAGTATGTTCCTTCAGTTTATCTCCAGAGAGAATAGAAACTAGAGGACTGTGATCTGTGCGCAATTTGAAATGTTTACCCCAAATGTATGGACTAAATTTTCTTATTGCCCACCAGCACGCCAACAACTCTCTCTCATTGACGAGAAGTTAAATTCTGAATCCCACAAAACTCTAGAAGCATAACCTAAAGTGTGCTCATTCCCATTGATGTTTTGGGTAAGAACAGCACCTAAACCCAATCCACTGGCATCCACTGTGATTGTATATGTAACATTTGGGTCAAAAAGGTTTGAGGATCTTAGGACTAATTAGCGTATGCTTGATCCACTCAAAAACATCATTGCAATGGACTGAAGGGGAGGTGTACGAACCTTTAAACTCTTATCTGAACTAGAACAAATAACACACTCTCCAACAAATGAATCAACATCTTTCTCCATCTGTGGCCACCAGAAGTTCTCGCGTAACCTTCTCTTAGTAAGTGTCTTCCCTAAATGACCTTCATGTGCCCCTAAAATTAACCTTGTTCTCAGCATGTCAGGAGGAACTAGCATATCACCACGTACAAGTAGGCAATCCTCAACAGAGAGTTCGGAGGAAACTTTAACAAACTTCTGAAGGGAAGAATGTGCATTCTTCTCCCTCGGCCAACCACCCTTCACACAACTGATAACTTCACACAGTAAGACATCTTTTGAAAGTAGATCTCTCCACTCTGCTTCACTAACAGCACACATTTCATCCAGTCCCAGAGAAGTAATGAAACACTCCTCGTCATCATCATCAACAATTTCATTCTCAGATTCAACAGGATATCTAGAAAAGTAATCTGCTCTGAAATTCTTGTTCCCAGGAATATAGGTCAACTCAAAATTATATTGCAAAAGTTTAGTAGACAAACGTGCAATCCTGGGAATATGTTCCTTCAGTTTATCTACAGAGAGAATAGAAACTAGAGGACTGTGATCTGTGCGCAATTTGAAATGTTTACCCCAAATGTATGGATTAAATTTTCATATTGTCCACCAGCACGCCAACAACTCTCTCTCATTGACGAGAAGTTAAATTCTGAATCCACCAAAACTCTAGAAGCATAACCTAAAGTGTGCTCATTCCCATTGATGTTTTGGGTAAGAACAGCACCTAAACCCAATCCACTGGCATCCACTGTGATTGTATATGTAACATTTGGGTCAAAAAGTTTGAGGATCTTAGGACTAATTAGCTGACGCTTGATCCACTCAAAAACATCATTGCAAAGATTATCCCAGTTAAAAGGAACACTTTTCTTAAGCATATTCGAAAGGGGTTGGACTCTGGAAGCATAATCCAGTACAAATCGTGAGTAAAACTCACACAGACCAATAAACGATTTGAAGCCAACTTTGTCCTTGGGAGGAGGACACTCAACTATAGCTTTTACAAGACCTGGTCTAGGTTCAACTCCATGTTCGGAAAGGACATGCCCTAGATTTTCTACTTTTTGTACTCTGAAAACACATTTTTCTTTTTTTAAGACAACACCAAGGCCTCCAAAACACAAAACATGGTCTCATCATGTGACTCGCACGTTTCACCGTGAACCAAAACATCATCTTGAAAGACAACAACACCCTTGATATTTTTCAGCAAATTTGACATGATCCTCTGAAAGACTGCTGCCGCAGAGGCCAACCCAAATGGCATGCGGCAGTACTGGGAAGTTCGAATAGGGGAAACAAAAGCAGTTAAATGCCTAGACGAGGGATCAAGAACAACTTGGTGATAGGATGATGCCAAGTCTAGCTGACTAAACCACTTAGAACCATTAATGAGTGACAACATCTCAGGAATCTTCGGGAGGGGATGAGAATCGATCCAAATATTTTTATTAAGACTGCGCAAGTCTATGCAAACACGAATCTCACCATTTTTTTTTCTTAGCTACTGCCAAGGGAGAAAGCCGAAGGGACGATTCTATAGGCTCGATAATTCCCTTCTTGCAAAGGCCATTAAGCTCTGTTCTAGCTGATTTCTCACACTAAATGGTACATTTCTGAGCCTATGTTTAACTGGTATAGCATTATCCATTACCTTGATGACATGAGTAAAGCCTTTAACTTGACCGAGCCCATCTCTAAAAACATTAGGAAAACGTTCTGTCAAGATGTCAATGAAATCGTCAAAATGAAGAATAGAGACTTGGTCCTTAGTGCCTGGTCTAATTACCATTTTGAATAGTCCCTGATGGAACCATCCAAGGATGTTTAATTCCTTGATGGCTACATAAACTTTGTCAACAATTTTCCTTCCCCTAAATACTAGAGAGTCCTCAAAATATCCCGCTAGTTCAATAGTTCTCCCTTCGTAAGAAACAGGAGATCTATCTGGCGGTTGTAATGAACGAGAACTCCAAACTTCTTTGAATTTTTCCTTTGATAACATTGTTATTCTCGCTCCCGAATCAACTAACAAACAAACCTTCTCATCACCAATTTCCACATCCACGTAAGGATCCACACATTCAGAAAGCACGTTAGGTTCCGGAACTATATCTTCCACAACCACAACCATGTCCCTTAAATCATCTTGAATTTTGCTGTAATCATCAGGCTTGGATTCAGACACAGACACATTAGCAACAGAGGAAGAAGAACTACTGCTCTGTTTGACATCTTGAGAAGTGGAAAAACTTCTCCTCCCATTCTGGCAAACTTTTGCAAAATGACCCAATCTACCACACGCTCTACAAATTAGGGGGCAGATTTATGAGCCCCTTGCGCCACTTTTGCGTCACTTTTCCCATGTTAAAAGTGACGCAAGGGGCTCATAAATCTGCCCCTACATTTTTTGCAGGACAAGGTCGTCCTGACTTAAAGTGAGAAAAATGTCCACATTTAAAACAAATGTTTGTTTGAAAAACGTATTGTCATTGCGTGTAAAGGTGTTGTTTTTAACGTCCTTGGACCTTACAACACTGATAGATTCTTCTATGATGGGTGTAGGTGAAGACTTCTCATCTAGTTCTTTCAATGAGAATTTTGAAAGTTCAATGCTTTTCGCGATGCTCTTCTAGCGTGGGATTACCTAAAGAAAGTTGTTTTTGTTGAATGCTTTTGTCAGTACATTTGCAAATATATTGGTCTCTTATCAACTGGTTTCTAAACCCCTCAAACTGACACTCTGCACTTATAATATGCAGTGCAGAAATGAAATCTTCTACTTTTTCACCAACTTTCTGTTCTCTCTTGAAAAATGTATGCCTCTCAACAACAAGACTGGATTGAAAATCAAAACGTATTTCTAACTTTTTTACAGTCTCATGAAATTCATCAATCTCCTCCTCATCAGCAGTACCTACTAAAGGAGGTAAATGTTTAAAGATGTCTCTTCCTTCGAACACCAACACGTTTAATAGGAGACACTTCTTCCTCTCAGCTCTGTAGCGCGAACCACCTATAGCACCAATGTACGTTATGAATGCATCATACCATTTTTTCCATTTGATGGGTGGATCACCTTGTGTCTCAAGAAAAGGTGGAGGTGGAGAAACAGACAGCATAATGAAAGTAGAACTAAATTGGGCAGAACTTGTTAAATGAAAAACAAAATAATAATCCTCACAAGCTTCTAGCTAGGTATACAATTAGTGGTGTGTTTCACCGTAAATATTAATTAAATGTAGATCTAATTTATTGTGCACAAGACTGCGCAAAAGCATTAAAGAAATGTTAAGTCTTTAAGAATGCTTAAGCATTCTTTTGAACAACATACTCATGTGCTTGAAGAGTATACTCAGTTTGGTTGTATCTATATAAAAATGAATGTTGAAAGCTTATCAGCGTGGTCTTTGTGAAGTAGCATTTTTTTTTTCTTTTGGTTTGTTTATAATTCCACGTTTACATTTAAATTGTGAAAGGCTGGCGCGTTAGGTGTGTGCATCACCGTGATAGTGTAAAGACGGTTGAATTTTAAATAATGTCGCTTAGAGTCAACTTTTAACAAAAAGTACCTTCAGAGTAGAAAGTTTGTGCGTGTCACCGGTCATGGACACGTAAATGGACAACAAATGATGTGTGTGTCATTGATGACGCACCTTTGGAGAAAAGAAGAAGTCAAAACGAAAACATTCATGATGACATTCAATAAGAAGAAAATCCAGATCCGAAAGAAATAAAAATAATGTTGAATTGAGAAATTACGCCAACCACAAGATGGCGCCGACGCGAGACGTAACTCGAGACTCCATCGGAACTGAAGAATCCTTTTCACTTTCGACCTTCTGGTGACGTTACGTGTACATGAAAGATGGCGTACAACGTAAAAAAAAATGAAACGCCAACCTTCACTGACGTGGGGATCAACTTCTTGTCCTCTTTTTCCGCTGCTGCGATTATGCTTAATAAGAAAGAAAACAGTACCTCTTTTTCAGCTCAGGAGGAAACACTTCCGTTTCAGCATCCGTCAGTGTGTGATGCTACTTTCCTTCCTTGCGCCGATTGTCCGACTTTCCTTCCTTGCTCCGATTATCCGACTCGTCGAATCGCTGACAAAACAAATTTCTCGTTGGTTCTGCAGCACCTGTGATGGATCGTCGCCATGAAATTTGTAAGTCACTTCACTTCAGCGTGGTTTCAAGGAATGAGGTTTAATGAATTCACAGGTGCTGCGCAGCAGCCAGCTTAAACAGTGCCTTCATACAACTAACAGTAACATCCTTTTCAAAAGGTAACACTCTAAAAGGAATCTTGAGGTCAGAACATCATGGCCCAAGTATTCTAAATCTGGAGGAGAACACTACACAGAGTTTGGGAGAAAGTTGTGGATTTAGGTTTGTTTCCTAGGGCAGAGATTTTGTCGCAGAAGAAGGAGGAAAATTCCTCGCAAGATATTAGCGATTTAGGGGTTTCTTTGGAAGTTTTTGCTACTTTGTTGGGTTGGTGTTTGACCAAATCAAATAGCTTGCGAGGTCTATTCTTGGCGTTCTTTAGTTCTGTTCTGAAGAATTCTTTTTTCGAATTGAGGATTTTCCTATTGTAGGCATTTCTAGCCTGGCGGAGAAGTTTTTGATGGGCTGCAGACGGGTGCTGTTTCCAGGTACGTTCTGTCTCCCGAAGGAATATGCTCTCATTGTTGAGGGATCCGTTGAACCAGGGATTCCTCTCTTTGATCTGGGTTCTTTTGAGTTTTAGCGGAGTAAAAGATATGCAGTCTGCACTGTTGGGTGGTATTGTAGCAAATGGAGAGAGCAAGGTATTTGCAGGAGTCTGTAGGATCAGCCAAAAGTTCAATATCAAGGAGGTTAGAGTGGTAGATGCAGGCAATGCTTCCTCCTCTTTTTTTGATTGCCTGTACAGCCTTACGATGTTGTAATTGGGCAGGACTAAAAGATCCATGCAGGGCGATGAGGATTCGTTGAGCCAAGATTCAGCCAAGATCGCTAATCCAATTTTTGGCTCAGGATGAGATCGGCGACATCAGAGGCATGCTTTACTGCTGAGCGGCAGTTAATTAGGAGGCTGGATAGATGGGGGTTGGAGTGTGTTTCGTGGGTAGGGGCTGAGAAGGGTACTAGCGCTAGGTTGCTATTGACCACTACTCTGTTGCGGAGGGTAGCTGATCTGTTGGGGTTGGTTGCAATCGTGCAGATAGGGTGTTCCTCACTCAGGTCTGAAGGGCATGGGGTTGTCAGGGCAGATTCGTAGCTAGAGAGGAGGGCTACAACTTCTTCCTCCATGAGGTCTAGAGTGCTAGGCGTGACAGGGGTAGGATTGTAGGTAAGGAGGAGGGCCAAAACTTCCTCCTCCGAGAGGTAGCAAGGCTGCTTGCAGGGGCGCAGGTGTCTCAAGGATAGCGGTAATGGGTGAAGGAGGGGCTCGGAGTAAGGGGGTAGAGTTCTGCGAGAGCCTGAGATTCGAGAAAGAGAGTTCGGTGAGGTGCAGGAGGTTCTTTAGATCCAGAATGGAGTTGTGGATGCTCAGGGTTAGTTCAGTAGCTCTGCGTTTGAGAGTATTAATATCCCTATAAGAGGGAAGCACTTGAGGGCAGGGGGGCGATGGAATGGGAGAAATTCTGACGGAATGTGTTTGTAGCCTAGTGGTGAGGCTAAGATGACCAGTGTCCTGAGCCCTTGCAGGACTTTCAAATAACCATATGGGAGGGAAGATTTTGCGGCAGGAGGTTATGGGCTTGGGGATGATTCTGTTGGCATGTGCAGGTAGCATGGTATAGGGGCTATGACGGCTAGAGACGTGAGCCCTAGGGGGAGTTTCAATAGCCATAAGAGAAGGGGGAGCTTGCAGGCCTGAGGTCAGTGGTATAGGCACGCAGCGGTTGACATGCGCTGGCGGTATGCTAGTGGGGCTAGGTCGACCAATGACATGATCCCTAACACGGGTGGTTTGCGAAAGGCTAGGCCCCCTTGGCGGATTGGGCATGGGATGTTGCGGGGGAGCGTGGACAGCGGAGGTTCGTGCACATGATTTTTAAGGAGGGTGAAGAGGTCTGCTAATTTAGTGAGGTCTCTGGGTGGAGCTCGTATCAGGATGATGCCGTTTTTGTATAGAGTGATGGTGAGGTCAGCACGCAGATTTGCGGACAGTGCAATCATGAGTTTATTGCTGTATGGAATGTTTCTGGCTTTGTGTACCTTAAGGAGGTTCGAGAAGGCTTTACGCTATAGAGACGTGTTTCTGGAGTAGAAGATGAGGTCATTATTGACTGTGCCCTTGTCCGCGCTGAATCAGAGGTTGGAGACCAGGGTCTCGGGATGACTTTTCAGGATGGAGTGTTTGAAGGATTTAGAGGCGGTTTTGGAGAGATTAGGAGGATAGACAACAGTGTAGTAGTTGTCGCCCGTGGAGGTCAGACAGGGCCCTACCATGTTGGGGAGAGTGGGGAAACTCCCGCCCCGGAGGTCTGATAAGAATAGTGAAATATAAAGGTAGAGACCCCAAAAGGTCTGTCCTATGAGTTAGGCCTACCTGAAGAGAGTGTTATAGCGCCATGGTGACTTGTCCCATCTTAAATGATCTGCAATAATGCAATTGCAATTTAGATAAAATTAGACCATCCAGTGTTCTGTGGGTCCTCTCTCCATTTCTATTAGCGGGTCCTCTTGTGGTGTAGTCAAGAATCCATTGCCCATGAGGTGGGCGGAAGCCTATGTTAGATTTACAAAGGAAGTCAAGGCCAACATGTGTGGCCCTTCATTGATTGGTAAATCTGGAGATACACATGGCAGTACAATTTGTTGTTTTGTGTTACTTTGCATACCATTATCTACATCGCTGCTAAATTTCTCATACATCTATATGCCACGCCACTGTATCCGCTCCACTATACGCTATTCCACTCTATGCCATTCTACAGTATGCCACTCCACTCTTCTCTGTTCTCCTGTATGCCACTCTACTTTAAAATAATCCACTGTATTCTATTCCTATGCAGGCCGCTCCCCTGTATGCCACTCTACTCTATGCCCATCCAGTGTATGGCAGTCCACTTTATGCCACTTCATTCTACACTATTTTAGTGGATCCTACTCCAATATACACCACTTCACTGTATACTATTATACTCTATCTAATGCCACTGTATACCACTCCAGTCTACACCACTCCATTATATGCCACTCACCTGTAGGCTACTCCACTATACACCATTGTACTCTAAGCACCCTATTACAAGTCTGGCGGTGGCATGGCATTTGCACCGCTGCATCACCGCTCTGCTGAAAGGTTGTAATCGGGCCCTAAGTAATTCCACTGTACAACACTCTGCGCCATTCCACTTTAAGCTATTACACTGTACACAACTCCACTCTATACAAATCCATTCAAAGCTAGTACACTGTATGCCACTCCACTTTGCACAACTTCACTATATGCCACTCCCGTCTATGGTACTCCATTCTGCGCTATTCCACTTTATGCCACTGAATTGTATGCTACTCCAGTATACTCACCTCCACTCTATATAATTGCATTCTACAAAACTCTACTGCACTCTAAGCCTCTCCACTGGACCTTATTCCACTCTATCTAATTTGCACTTGACTCTAGGCCCCTACACTCCGTTGTACAATACTCTACCCCACTCTACAACAGTTTCCAACACTGTATGACACTGTACTCCACTCTACTATATTAAACCTCACTCCAATTTATAACAATTTACTTCCTACCCAGTGCAGTACACTCCACTCCATGCCACTCTGCTCAACAGCACACCATTGCAAACTATTGTACTTTACTTCACACTCTGTTACACTACTTGACTTAACTCTTCTCCAGTATATGAGATCTACCTCTCTCAATGCTACTATACAACAATCTACTCAGCCCCACTGTGTCACAAACTACTGTACTCTAAGCAGTTCCACACTACAAATCTCTACTACACTTTATGTCACTCTCCGGTACTTTACTCATGTGTATACTCTTTATTCCACTGTAAAACATTCGACTCCACTCTACTCATCAATACTCTTGTCCACTATGCAACACCATATGCAACTCTTTGTATGCCACTACACCCCACTTTACTCCATTCAACTCTGACAAAGTGCTCCATTCTACTTCACTATTCCACTGTACGCCACTACACTCTATGCCATTTAATGCCATTGTACTCTATAAAACTGTATATAATACACTGTCCCATCTATACAACACTGTACTGTACTATATACCATTCCAATCTACAAAGATCAACTAAACTGTTTGCCTCTCTACTCTACTGTAATATACATCACTTTTTTCAATTCTGTATGAAACCCCACTACACTTTACTGTACAACACAGTACTCCAATTTATGATACTTTACTCAACTGTATGCTAGCCCACTCCTCTCTGTTCTATACTCCACACTACCATAGTCTACAACACCCCACTGCACTCTGACACATTACTCAACTTTACACTACCCCACTCCAGTGTACTCCACTCGACTATACTCCACTCTACTCCACTTTATCCCACTGTACTATAGTCTGCTCGATGCAGCTCCACTGTCCGACACTGTATGCAACTCCACTCTCCAACACTGTGCTACACTGTACTCCACACTATGCTTATTCCACTCTATGACACTGTACAACACTGCATGGCAATCAAAGACACACCACTCAACTTATCTCCACAATATGCTACTCCACTTTATGACACAGCGTTCCACTCTATAACACTCTCCTCCTCTATACTCTACAACACTGTACTGGACACTAGTCTGTATGACACTCTACTTTACCCTACTCCACCCTAAAACATTCTACTCCACTCTTTGACAGACTACAACACCTTTATCTACTGTTCGACACACCATTCCACTGTACAATCGCTGCTCCAGTCTAACATATAGCACTGTACTGTGCTATATGATACGCTACTACACTGTACTTTACTCCACTCAATTCTAATCTACAATGCTCCACTCTATGACAAAAGACTTTACAACATTCTCCTCAACCTTATTCTATGACACTCCACGTAATAGCTCTCCACTTGCGTCACTGGACTTTACAATTTGAAACAAACTCCATTAAATACTTTTAAAAAACATTTTAATTCAATGAAAAAAACAAAGGTTAAAGCTAAGTTATAGGTAGGAAAACTTATTTTCCCTATGTAAAGCAATTTTCAACTATAGAAACTTTACAAACTCTACAGTTATACTTAAAACTTTCATTTACAATTTAACGACCACCTTCACATTTTTATGAGTAGTGGACCTTGTTACATACTCTTTTCAGCTTGCTAACGAGACAGCAATAACTATAGCTACCTACTCTACCATGCACACTGTGTTCTCACAAATAATGATTCTCCACTGCACAACACTACACTGAACAAGACTGGCTATTTACCCTACCATGCACTGTGTTCTCACAAATAATGATACTCCAACTATGCAACACTACACTGAACAAGACTCTCCAACACTCTATTGCACAACACTACACTTGACAACACTGAACTACACAACGTTCTACTACACTCTATGCCACTCTATGACACTCTACTGGATGTCACCCCATTCCTCCACACTCCATTTCATGACACTCCAGTCGATACCACTCCACTGTACCACACTCAGCTCTACTGTTTGATGCACCACTACACGACAGCACGCCACTCCACTGTATAACAATTTACTCTGCTGCACACAATGTCACTCCACTCTACTTGTCTCCACTCTATTCCATTATACAATACTCCAATCTGTGACACTAGACTCTCCGGCACTCCCCTTCATTCCTGTACTGCACTCCAGTCAATGACACGTTACACTGCAATTTGAAACACATTTTTATCAATATATAAAAACTATGAACATACAAAGAAAAAAACCAAAGTTTAACGATAAGTTATAGCTAGAAATACCTTATTTATTACTCCAATTCAAACCCAACTGAAAATAAACCAACATAAAAAATAGCTAATTTATAATTATAAATTCAATTTAATATTTATGTACCACTTTCAAATTACTATAGCACCTCTGAACATAGTCTAGTCACCTCACTCACCACACTACATTAACTATAACTCATGTCTTTTTGATGCACTGTTTATATCCTTGTGTACTACATTACTCACAGCATGTGAAATCATAATATTAGTAACAACAAATAACTTTTGAAATTACATTATTTGTCACACCACAGTGCATGGTAGAGTGGAGAGTTATAGTTAGTGTTGTCTAGCTATCGAGCTGAAAAGAGTGTGTAACAAGGTTTACTACTTATAATTTGAAGGTGGTGGATAAATTGTAAATGAAAGTTATAACTATAAAGTTTGTGTAGTTTAAATTTGGTTTGTATAAAGGAAATATGTTTTCCTAACAATAACTAAGCTTCAACCTTTGGTTTTCTCATTGAATAGATAATATACATGCTTCCAGAATAGAGGAAAAATAGTATAAGTTCAGACTAATTGGTGCATTGAAAAATATTCCAATATTTAGGAGAATCAAGGAAAAAGGAAACAATTTGTGCGGAGCACTTATAACTAACCACATTTAGGAAGCTCAACGTAATTGTTGAGATCATAATCCGTAAACATAACTAAGAAGCTATATCATAGATACATTTAAACACTACAATGTGGAAGTGGAATTGATTAATATGAATTTCTTATGGGACAGTCGCATTCTATATGAGCATACTAAGTTAACACGCCTTTGTAGAGTTGTCAGCTGTTGGGAATGATCCATTATAGCATTTAAGTTACAACTTTATCCTTATTCTTTAAAAAAAAAAAATTGTTATTGTCAACAAGAGTGGCACAACTGTACACCGTATTACAAACAAAGAAGAACAGTAAGCATGTCTTAAAAACTTATAGCAAACAAACATAAATTGTTTAACCAATAGGGATCATCAAAACAAGACAATTATCGATATCTTAAATGATAATGTACAAAAGGTGTCGGGCATATTTACAAGGGTTTTATCTCCGCCTTTTTGGCTTTTAAAGCCAAAAAAGCAGAGATAAAACTATCGCCCGATTAACAAGAGAGTGCTAACATGCATTAGCGCATGTTAGCACCCTTTTACCCAACTCCTCCCTTTGCATCTCTAATGAGATGCAAAGTGGGTGTCACTGGGTAGGACAACCTTGTAAATATCGCTTATGTTTACATCGCAATATTTACAATGCTGCCCCAGCATTTTAGCACACGTTAGTTTTTGGAGAAAACCACAGTTTTCTCCAAAAACTAAGGGGCATATTAGCAACAAGGCGATATAAAATTATCGCCGCTTTTGCGTCCGTTTTCGGGCGAAAAGCGGCGTTAATTTTATCGCCTAATTAGCAAGGTCACGCTATCGCGTGAAACCTTGCATTAGCACCCATATTCTTAACGCCCAGCTTTGAATCTCTAATGAGATGCAAAGTGGGAGTTCCTGATCTGACATGACTGGAGAAATGTTGCTAAGTGACATTTCTCCTATCATCAAGCCCCACGCTATGAAGCATAGCGGCAAGAAAAGTAGCGATAACCCCTGTTATTGCTACTTTCCTTATGCCTGCTTCAGGACTGACTTGGCCATGATATCCTATGGCGGTTGGATATCATGGCTAAGTATGTGAGGCCCTATCATCAAGCTAACGCCAAACTTCGTGACATTATTGCTGGGTTTCCAGCGATAAACTCAGGTTTGGCAGTTAGCGCTTGGATTTTTATCGCTTTTGAGATAAGCGTTGCTAATAGCACGCTATCTCAGCGATAAAAATCCACGTTAGCCGGCAATAATTATCCTAGCGCTAAGTGCGCTTAGCGATAATTAGCGCCGGTTGTTGCTGATATGCCCCTAGCATCTGCTAAAACGCAGATTTACCTATCCCTAACATTGGGGTGGATTATGCTGATACGACCCTGTGGGTCGTATCAGCAAGGTTATCGCCATTTTGCAGGGAACATTGCTGGAAAACCAGCGATGTTCCCTGCAAAACGGCGATAACCTCACTATCTCTTGAATTTTTATCACCCTAGAGAAACACGTTGTTAATAACGCGCTACCAGGACGACAAATTCCAGAGATAGCCTGCGATAAGAAAATGATCGCTAAGCGATAATTATCGCTGGCCGTTGCTAATATGCCCCATGGTTCTAAAATAAAAAACCCATATTGCATTTAATTTTGCCAGGGAGCAGATAGATAATGCTTTTTCCATTTTGTACGTTTCGCTTACCAACAGCCACCAATCATTTTTAGAGGGAGGTTTTGGAGCAATCCATACCAGAGCAATTGCCTGCGTAGCAGTAACCAGCAGTATTGGAGATTTCCGGGTAAATCTATGCTTCATATTCTTAAAACCCATCATAATTTCTTTGAACGTAACAGGTGTGCCTGTCCCCAGTCTCTGAAAGAATATTTGGCAAACCTTCGGCCAAAATGTCCCTAATTCGGGACAAGTTGCGAACATATGCGTGAACATATGCGTGAATCTAGCCACATACCAATCACATCTAGGACATTTCGTCCGATCGCTGCCTAGACCAAGCGAGGACCATTTAGAATTTTTTTCCGGCGTATGATACAGCCAACATATGGTACGAAGTTGCTGTAGCCGCAAGTTAACAGAGTGTGCTGAGTCATCTGTGGTACTTAGTGCTTGTTCGATAACAGTAGGTCTAACCTCTGTCTCCAAAGCCTTGCTCCAGCGCTCCGCCAATCTTTCAGAATCACTTTGCCTATAGTTATTAAAACACTTATACATATGGCTTATCAAAGATTTTATCTTCTCCCTATGCAAGCAGTCCCAGATATCAGAACTAGTTATTTTTGTCAAGTTTAAATGTTTCACAAGGTAGCCCCTGATCTGAAAATATTTTGAAAACATACAATCAGGTAGCTTATGTAAATACTCAAAAGAAACAAATCCATTTTGATCATAAAGATTCCCGAGACATATAATCCCATAACCAGTCCACTGTTTACTAACAACATCCTGGAACACATCCGGGAATATCGGATTGGCCCATACAGGAAGTTTATCATAGTAAAATGACATATTGCATCTAAAAGATATAGCACGCCATATATATGCTATCTGTTATTGTCTTGAACTTAACTCTTTTGAAATAGTTCAGGACATTGATTCTATATAGATGCATGTTGCTATCTTCTCCCAGTATAAATTGATGGAAAACAAATTGTACGCAGGATTTAAAAGGCTGCAAAAGCGCCCTGCAAAAGCTGCCCCAAAATACATTTTAAAGTCATGAAAGCCAAGTCCTCCCTGATTATATCGGAGCTTTAACAAGTGGATAGCTTGCCGGGCTTTTCTATAACCCCAAAAAAAACTACTTAAAACTCCCTCTAATTTCTTTTTTATAAAAATTGGAACCCGCAAAGGAATGTATTGAAATAAATATAAGAATTTGGGTAATATCTTGATTTTTATAATATTGGATCACCCTATAATACCTATGGGAAGTTTATGCCAGTTCTTTTTTTCTTTTAGTTAAATATTTTTTATTGAATAAAAGAAAACACAGGAATACAAATATAAACTAAAACAATAATGTTTAGAATATAAGCATACAAACGTTCTAAAAAATAGTAACTACATAATAGGATAATTGTACATATAAAGTTACAGAGTATATCAAACATTTATAGTAACTTGCTTAAAATGAAACTGAATTAAAAAACAGGGAAAAAGAGAGTATACCTAAGAAGAAAAAGATAAAAAATTAGGATATTACAGTGGTATACAAATAACCTGTGTGGATGTTAAAATGAATATAATATTTAAAGGGGAAAGAGTAAGTTTTGTAAAGGAGAGAGACAAGAAAAAAGAAAAAGAAAGAAAACAAAAGAAAGAGAGAAGGAAACGAGTGCAGAAAAGAGAAGAAAGAAAGATAGAGAAGGAGAACTCAGTAATAAGAGTATAAAGAGATTATAATGATAATGAAAGATAAGTCGTAAAAGGCAGCCACAGTAAATCAGATTTAATTTGGAGGTGTAAAGAAGACTGAGGAATAGAAGCAATGTAGAAAGGACAATTTAGAATTGTCTTTCCAGCAGGACAATATGCAAGAAATAAATCTAATAAAGCAGATATGGGATTACCTGGAGCCAAATCAGATGACATGGTGCCTAAGAAAATATTACTAATACTAAGTTGATTTTTATAAGAGAAAATCAGAGTACATTTTGCCCATATATCAGTCCAGAATGCATAAACCTTAGGACAATAGAACAATAAATGCAATAAAGAGCCTTCAGCATTAAGACAAGACCAACACAATGATGATGCAGCGTGGTTAAACTTATTTAACAAAAGGGGAGTAATGACAACTCTATTATAAATAAAGTACAGGGATTGTGTAATATTAGCAGCTTTGGAGGTCTTGAATATTTTCTGCCAAAACGTATCCCATTGCGATATCGACCAAGTCAATGAAAGGTCATGTTCCCAATCTAGTTCAACCTTAGATTTAGTCCGAGTATCAATAGGGGTAGACAAAAATTTATAGATAAAAGAGGCACTAGGAACAGTATCAGTAGAGATTTGATATAGTAGAGTATCAGGAAGAAATGAAACAGGAGTTGGTAGAGAGAGAAATTTCTGAACACAAATTTGAAGAGTTAAAGCTAAAATATTATACTGTTGAATACAGGAATCTGCTAATTGAAAAGATTCTTGCAATTGATGGAAAGAAAGAATTTCATTATTCACAACCATTTGGTGTACATAAATAAGGCCCTTTTCTTTCCAATGTTTGTAGTAAAATGATTTGTGACAAAACTTAATGTATTTATTAAACCAAAGTGATGATGCCAGAAAAGATTGATAATCATCTAAATTCGTAAAGAAAAGTGTATGTAACAAAAATTGAGAATATTTCAAAATAGGGTATTTGGAAAGAAAAGTACAATTAGTCATGTGAAAAACATCTTGCATTGAAAAATCATTAAGCAATAAACATTCAACATTGACCCATGAAGGTTTAGGGGAATCCTTATAGTCTTTAGATAGATCATAAAATTGACGAATCAAAAAGGCATTATGATATAAAGCAAAATCAGGAAATCTAACCCCACCCTCATACTTAGGACGAATCAATTTAGATAAAGCAATGCGTGCATGTCTGTTATTCCAGAGAAATTTAGTGCATAATGAATTAATCTGAGACAAATAATATTTAGGAATTTTAAAAGGTGGCATAGATAATATGAACAGAATCTGAGGAACAATCATCATTTTAATTGTATCAAGTCTACCCCACCAAGAAAGGAATAGAGGAGACGAACTGTTTAACAAATTAGCAATTTTGAGTTTATGGGACAATGTGTCACGAATGTTGGGGGAGAACCATAGGCCAAGATATTTAATTTTTTGGGGACACCAAGTGTAATTAGATGAGTCAAACATATAACGATAGCATGAAGGATTTAAGGGTAGGATCTCAGTTTTAGAAAAGTTTAATTTGTAGCCAGGAATCTTAGCGAAAGCTGAAATTTCGTGCAAAAAGGGGGTAGAGAAGACACTGGATTAGACATATAAATAAGAACATCATCAGCATATGCAGATAATTTAATTTGTTGGGTCTTGAAATTAAAACCATTAATGAGGGGGTTATTTCTAATACGTTCCAGAAAAGGTTCCAGACATAACAAGAAAAGTAGTGGTGAAAGGGGGCAACCCTGACGAGTACCTCTTTGAAGAGAAAAGTAAGGGGAGAAGAGACCATTAACAAAAATGCATGCTTTTGGATTGGTATATAACAATTTAACATATGAAATAAACTTTGGACCAAAACCAAACCACTGTAATACATGAAATAAGAACGCCCAATTTACACGGTCAAAGGCTTTTTCTGTATCCAGGGATAAAGCAGCAAGTGGGGCTGGATAATTTCTACTAAGAGCAATAACATTGGAAAACATCCTGGCGTTGTCAGAAGCCAAACGACCTTTAACAAAGCCAACTTGGTCTGGATGAACCAGCAGAGGGATACATTTTTCTAAACGAGAAGCTAACATTTTTGCAAACATTTTACAATCATAGTTGATTAATGAAATAGGACGAAAATTTTTGCAAAAGGAGGGATCTTTATCTGGTTTAGGGATTACAATAATGAGGGCTTCCAAAAAAGAACCACAGGCTTGGGAGTTGGATATAAAGGAATTAAAAAGTTGTAACAATTTGGGAGCAAAAATTGAGGAGAAAGTGGAGAGTAATTCTACTGAAAATCCATCGGGGCCAGGAGCCTTCGCTTTTTTCATAGACTTAAGAGTATCAGTTCATTCTTGTAGAGAGATATCTTCTTCAAGTGGCTCGAAATTATCCTGGGAAGTTTTAGGCTTAGGGATATCTTGGAAGAAAGAAGTAAAATCTACTTCAGAGGGCATGGCAGTTTCTGTATATAAGAGATTGTAATATGATTGAAATGTGGAGATAATATCGGAGTCAGAGGAAAGAAGAGTGTTGTTCGATTCCGAATGAATGGGACCAATAACTTTACGTTCTGATTTAATTTTTAGATAATTTGCTAACATTTTCCCAGCTTTATTTTGTCCTCCATGAAATTTTGATTTAATCCGCAGTGACAATTTTATTCAGGGAGGATTTAGCCTTAATTAATTCTTGTAGTGATGAGGGAGATTTAGAAGAGTAATAATTATGTTCTAACGTTTTTAGAAGGGTTAGGGTTTCTTTATATTTAATGTGCAGTAATTTTTTCTTCCTTGAGGAGTATGCAATAGTAAATGCTCTAAAGGAAGCTTTAAAGGCGTCCCAATTGTTGTGAACGGAAGTGTCTGAGGAGGTATTAAAGGTAAAGAATTCCTTAATAAAAGAAGTCGCTTCTAGAATAAAGGAACGGTCCGATAGAAGGGAATTATTAAAGCGCCATCTGCCTTGTTTACATGTAGTGAGAGATAGGTCGATAAGGGTGGAGACAGGAGCATGATCGGATATAAATATGGATCCAATGTCAGAAGATTGGAGACAAGGTAGTAGTGATTTGGAAACTAAAATATAATCAATACGGGATCTGGTATGCTGCATGGGCGAGAAGAAGGTAAATTCTAAGGTATTTGGGTTACATGTTTTCCACGTATCAAATAATGGGCGAGAGGAGATGGCTGACTGAAATGATTTGTGAGATTTGTCAGGTTTGAACTTACAGTGGGATTGCCTATCAGAAAACGGATCAAGCCAATTGTTGAAATCACCCCCAACCACAATATTAGAATTAGTACATGACAATAGTTTCAGTTTGCCAAAATTCAGAATCTGGTTTAACAGGACCATAAATATTGAAAAAGGTTATTTGTTTTTTATTTATAACAACCTCTGCCAACACTCACCGACCATCAGGGTCACACTCTGACGATACAATCTGTGCATTAATGGATTTATGGAACAATATGGCAACACCACCATGACGATCAATAGCAGGAGAAAAGACAATTTGACTAACCCAGTGGCGTTTAAATTTAAGGGATTCTTTGTCATTACAGTGGGTTTCCTGTAAAAAAGCAACTTGGGTATTAAGTTTAGCAAGATGAGACAATACCTTTTGACGCTTGACTGGATGACCAAGACCACGAACATTCCATGAAGTCACATTAACCATAACTCTGGGAACAGGTAGACATGAGGGAACAGGAGAACAAAACTGCAAAATCGACAGGACAAAAGAAGGAAAGACAATGTTCAATAAGTGAAAAGATAGACATAATACTAAAAATGAAACAGGTACAGAGAAAACGGATTAAAACTGAGTAAGACTGAGTGGATGCAAAGACGAGATAAACAAAATGAAAAAGAAGCAAAAGAGAAAAATTAGCGGAGAAACATAATCCAAAAAGAAGGAGTAAACAAAAAGAGAAACAGAAACGAGAGAAACGAAAGAGAAAGAAAGGAAAGGAAGGAGACAGAAGAAAGAAGTAAGCAAACAGATCAAGGATCAACATCCAGATCTGTAAAGTAGAAGAAAAGCCGAAAAAAGAGGAGCATAGTGACGCCGAAGGACACGGACCACAGTGATAACTACAAAAGATGAATGAGAACCTCATGAATACAAGGAGAACAGATAATCAGAAGATATCAAACAGGCAAATCAATTTATAATCTAATGAGCAATCCTAAAATATAAGAAAAAGTCAAACATTGGTATCCATGCCCTGAGGTGAGAGACTATGAAGAAAAAGTTTAAGTTTATCTGGATCATCAAAGGAACGTGACCGACCATCATGTGTAACTTTGCAAAGGCAAGGGTGGAGAATTCCATACTGAATGTTAAGTCGCCTCATCTGAGGTCGCAAAGCAAGAAATTTCTTGCGACGAGCATTTGTTTCATTGGAAATATCCTGAGAGATGAAGATATTATGGCCTGACCAGGTAAGATGGCGTTTGAGTCTTACAGCCTTCAAAACGTGCATAAGCTCTGTGAATTCCAGAAAAAGTATTATGATTCTACGTGGCTTGTTGGCATGAGGAAGAAGACGTCCCAAACGGTGAGTCTTACAGCCTTCAAAACGTGCATAAGCTCTGTGAATTCCAGAAAAAGTATTATGATTCCACGTGGCTTGTTGGCATGAGGAAGAAGACGTCCCAAACGGTGAGCCCTTTGGATATTGAGGAGGCTCGACGATGGTTGAAGATCTAACAGTTCTGGAAGGAATTTCTGCAAAAAAGAGACCATGTCGGTACCTTCAACATTCTCCGGAAGACCATAAAGGCGCAGATTATTTCTGCGATTGCGATTTTCAAGATCCTCTGTGTGGATTTTTAATTTATGGATTTCTTGCTCCAGTGTGGGGATCTTAGAAGTGATGTCCTGTAAATCACTTACACGCTGTTCAAGATCTAAGACTTTACCTCCATGACAATCCACCTCTCCTCAATCTGCTTTAGCTTTTCATTAGTCGTGGACATGAAGGGTTGAAGGCCACGTACCTCGTCTAGTATAGAGTCCAGGACCGGGTTTTGTGAGGAACGAATAGGAGACGGAGGATCATTTTTATGTCTTTTTGGCTTGGTACCGGAGGAGGAAGAACGAACAGCATGGGAATCATTAGCCATTGTAACTGAAAATTCTCTGCGATGGGTGAAAGATAGCGGAAAAATATAATGAGAATGTTCCAAATATCAATAAAATACAGATATTGTATAGCGCTCACCACGAGAAACAAAGAGGAATAAAAATAAAATTGAGCAATAGTGACATCAAATCCTCCATACAGAACATAGCAAAAAATGACTCAGTTGACATGTATTGAAGCAAAAAATGCCATTCCAATAGGAGAAGCCGCAGTATAGAAGAAGGACGACCAAAAAACGATGCACTGGCAGAAAAAAGATTGTCATGACCAAAAATTGTGGGAGGCGCTGAGTGGCGTTATAGGTTAAGGCTCTGCCAACAGGTAATTTTAAAATGGGCTGCCATTCCATTCAATTAGAGAATACAGTGCACTGAAAAGATCCTTGCCTCGAACAAATCACCTGCAGCATTAGGCATTGGAGCATTGGTGCATTAATACAGAGACATACCACAAATCAACTAGAGTGAGCACTTATGTGGTAGGGAGCACCCATTATAGAATGAATGAGGCCGTAGACAAAGTTGGGCGGTAACATGCTGGATGAATCGGTCACAGAGACGAACAAACGCGGGCGCCGCGATACAAAATGGCGGGCGCCCGCGATTCTCTGAGGAGAAAGTCACCGCCGCAGCGCCTGGGCTCGTCTGACAAACAACGATGATTCCAACGCGTTATGCGGACTCACCGCCTCACCACAAGTCCATGCTCGCCGCCCAAACACATGAACAACATCCTTGAGAGGCTCCGTATAGGTAGAATGTCCCGCGTCGCTGCGGAGCCTACACCAGGTCCGCCATCCCGTATCGGCGCTCAAGCCACGCCCCCTATGCCAGTTCTTTAACAATTTGACTGTGTCGTTCAATAAAGATTCGTAATTTAAAGAAAATATCTTGTCTATCTGTGCAGATAACCTAACCCCTAAATAAGTAACTACGGGACAGACACCAAGAACTGATTTTTGCAGTTTAAAATTGAGTTATATTTGTGTTTTTTTACGTTTAGTTTATACACTGAAATAGAGCCAAACTTAACTGCTTCATCCTCCATGACATTTATCGCTTTAGCTGTTTCAGTTGTAAAAACTGCAATGTCATCTGCGTAAACGATGACCTTAAGCGAAGTTACACCTGACACTAATGGCATATTGAGAATTAGACTATGATAAATGGCTCAATGTATAAAGCAAATAATAGAGGTGAAAGGGGGAAACCCTGCCTAGTACCACAGAGTATTGAGAAAGTTGATGACTGTGAGTCTAAGTATGATAATTTGGCTTGGGGTTTATTACATAGAGCTTGTTTCCATTGCTTAAATTGCCCCTTAGCACCAAACTTAGCAAGTATAGCACACAGGAAGTCCCACCTCACTTTATCAAAAGCATTTTTGGCATCTAAAAGAATAATACCTGAAGAAATTGCCATCCTTCTAGTCATATCGAAGGCACCCACCGCCATATTAACATGGGCTGTAGTGTCCCTACCTTGAATAAAACCGTGTTGTTGAAAAGATACTAGCCCAGGCATAACTGGAGAAAGACGATTTGCTAACATTTTTGAAACAATTTTAGCATCAACGTTAATGAGTGAGATTGGCCGATAAGAGCCGTGCTCATCAGAAGGTTTGTCCTTTTAAAAAAAAAGACTATCAGCATCATGTTCCAGGACTCTGGTATCTTACCGGTGGAGCCTATGCTATGTGTAACCAATCTGAAGAGTAGAGTCAAAATATCTTAAAAAACATTATAAACTTTGATAGGTATAGAGTCTTCCCCAGCCTCCTTTCCAGATGGCAGAGTGGATATTGCCAAATTTATTTCTTCCCTCATAATATCCTTCTCCAATAGAAAAGATGTCTCTTCGGTCACAATTGGAAGATGTCTACCCTGAAGATAACGTTGTATGTCGTCCTCTACGGGATAAATAGTTGGGGTATATAGCTCTTGATGGTAAATGGAAAATTGTTCAAAGATCTCCTGTGGATGTGACTACAGAGTACCATTTGTCCCTTTTATAGTTCTTATTTGAATTTGAGCTCTATCCTCTGCCACTTTATAAGCTAGAACCCTTCCTTTTTTTTCACCGTATTTGTGTTGCGTAAATCAATATTTATTGTATCTAGCCGCAATTCTCTCCCTATAATGTCTCCTTAGCAGCTAGTCTAACATCCATTAGAGAGAGAAGCAGCTGTCCCTGATCATTAGTACCTAGAAGAACTGCCTCAGAATGTTGTTCTTTGACTCTCTGTATTGCATGGATAGCCTCCTTACTTGCAATTGCACGTGCTTTATTCTGTTGCCATACATATTGTTGGGTTGTACCTCCTAAAACAGCCTTCATGGTATCCCAAACTGTAAGTGGTGAGGCTGTGCCTATATTCTCCTTATGAAATTATTCAAGCTGTTTTCTAGTGCTAGTCAAAAACCCACTATCTGAAAGTAGATATCTAGGAAAAGAAAAAGGTCTAAGTGTCTTAGATTCGGCGTTTAACCTAAACGATAGTAGCATAGGATTATTGATCAGAAGTAACTCATGGGCATACTTCTATGTCTGATGACAGCATTATTTGATCCGACACCCATGCCATATCTATTCGGGAATAGAGCCTATGTGGGGCAGAATAGTACGTATACTCTGGGATAGTTGGTTTCAAGTTTCTCCATACATCCCTGATAGACTGGAGTCGTCCCAATTCTATTGATTGCTGCATGAGTCTTCCGCATTCTATGGCTATCTCCATGTCTAGTTGTGTCTATACTATAATTCATAACACAATTAAAATCTCCCATTACCACCCGCTCCCCCTCCCAGTTTAACATTTCCATATTCAAGACATTGATAACAGTAGGATCATCAATACAATGAACAAAAAACATATTTCTTAACTAATTCCCAGCTGTGCAATTGCCCATCTATCCCTCTGATCAGCCAATATCTTATGTATCGTACATATGAAATGTTTGTGCTTTAGTATGGCAGTACCTCTCGTTGAAATACCTTGTGTCATACACATTACTGTTTCATACCCCAAATGTTTAAGAAGATTACGATCTTTATATGAGAGATGCGTCTCTGTAAACAGAACTAACTGGGGATTATACACTTTTAACTCTTCACAGGCAAGTTGCCGCTTAATTCTACTATTGATGCATGCAACATTCCAAGAAAGGCATTTAATCCAATCCATAACAAAAATTATTCCCTTCCATCTTATTACTAAACTGCCCTAAGTACATCTTTATTCTTAAACGTATTCCCTTGTCATACGCTCTGTTTACCAACATGCTTCTAAATTTCCTATATACCCCTTGTTGACTTTTTCCTGCCCCTCCATGATCCACCCCCACCCCTTCCACCTTAGAAACCCCACCCCCACCCTGTGCCATAGAGGAGGAATCATCCCCTTCTACCAGCTGCCGTTGATTTGGCAGCTTCTTGGAGACAGTGCCCCCACGGTGACTCCCAAACTGAACCCACACCCCGTTTATACATTTGCCATTGACACCAAACCAAAATAAAAAACAGCAGGAAAAGAAAACCCCTAAAAAAAAAGAGAAAGGGAGAAAGAAAGAAGCGTAGAACCCCAGAGAGAGGAGAACTATACTCAATTACGTAGTAAAAAACTGTCTCCCCCTCCTCCCCCCTCTTTTTTTATTTTTATTCGCAATTTTGATGTAGCGCGTATGTGGGCAGGAAAAAGGAAAAGAAACTGCAAATAAGGAGAACTCCAGGCAGAGATCTGTCAAAACAACACAGTACTTTCAACTTGCCGTGGTTGCTGTGCAGAATTAAGGCGAGCAGAGACAAGGTGAATGCAGGCAGCAGTGGCAGTCAGCGTCGGACGTCTGATGCGCGTCTCTCGGATTGCTCGTTTGATGGTTGGGCGCTGTTCAGCAATCTACTGGCTAAGACTGCCCTTCAGACTATTCACGGTTCCAGATTTGGACTGTGCAGAGAATATGGCTCCTCCAAAGATGGCGGATGGCGGTGAGCTCAACAGGCACAGCAAGTACTGCACAGGCTGACAAGACGGAAGAGACACAGGTGCCTCAGGGAGGAAATACTACGAAAACTTACCCAAAAGTAGGTAAACTGCTGCTGTGACTTCTGCAATTAGGGAAGGCGGTGGAACTGTTTGCTTCAGGTGCGGTAACAAAATAGCAGATGCCATTCTCGAGGCGATTCCAGTGCAGCCTAGTAGCTGTAAAGATGTTCCTTATAGCTCTGATGCTCTTAGCCTCACGCAAAGCAATATTTCAGAACAGTGAGTGGGGTCTCCACGTTCAGACTATGCCGATAATGCTGATACACATACAAACAAAATAACAGAAGGGCTCATACTATCATCAGGATTAATGGGGCCTCTGTCAGCGGATAATTCTATGGAAGAAGGGCTAATTAGTAAATTGCAATTTGTTGGTGAAGAGCCTGGAAGTGCACTTAGTACACACAAGGGAGTAAGTAGAGCATTAGATGACCAGCCCGGCATAGAGCAGAACTTGGCGAGTTCTGATTGCTCTATTGTTACAACCCCTGCTACAACCCATCTCTTAACTCCTCTAAGAAGGGATCCTGACATGGATAGGTGAACTGCACTTCAGATATCGACTGGAGATAGTGAGACAATCTCAGAGCTACAAGTTTCCCAGCAGGAATCCGGTAAATCTCTGGAAAGAAGTGACTCTCTAGCACTCAATCTGTCTGCTAAAAAAAAGAAAAAAGTCAGACTCAAAATAACGAAGGGCGGGAGGAAAACTCATAAAGTCTGTGCTAACCAGCAATGTACCTTCCCATCATGGGTTAAAGATCCTTCTGCGGATTGTCCCCTGCATCGCTGGGTTCAAGCGAAGGGCAGGGTTAAGACAATAATATTGCGGTTATCAGGTACTAGCCCATTAGATGGTGGTGGCAACATGGAAATGGTAGAACAAGTGGTTGGCAACATATAGATACAATCAGAGACAGCACCTGGTACTTCTCGAGCACTGCAACAGATAGTGGGGAAGATCAATCGGAGAAGGTTCAAGACTATGAGCAGGCATCACTTTCCTTGATCCTCCATGCTTTAAATTATCAGAGATTAGAAGCATAGGAGCATTATGCTCAGGCTAGAGCTGATAATTATAGCATTCAGCAATCCTTAAAGGAAATGACAACCAAGGTTGGGACACTTGCAAATGACATTTTGGAACTACAACAGAGGGTCAAAACTACTGAAGAGACAACTACTCAAGCTGCTAGCTCACTGTAGATGCATGAGGTCCGCATCGCAGCCATACAACTCAAGATGGAGGACCTGGAGAATCATCAGCGGTGACATTGTATAAGGTTGTTCAGATTCCCTGAGGCCGAAGAGGGGTCGGACCCCAGAGCATTTATATTCCAGCTTTTTCAGAAGGCTTTTCCTGACCTGGGGGATTTGGACTGTCAGCTGCAAAGGGTTCATAGGCTCCCACTCGTAAAATATAAGCAGGGGTCTCGCTATCCAAGGCCATTTTTGATTTATTTTTTAAACTTCCTACTTCGGCAGGCGGTATTTCTAAAGTCTCGTCCTAGCTCCCCTGTGACATTTGATTCTTACACTATTTTTGTGTGGTCAGATCTTTGTAAAGTAACAATGGAGAGGCATTGGAAACTCCGCCAATTGATCGATCCACTAAAAGCTACTGGTGCACAAGTATTTTTACAGGAGCCTGCACGTTTGAAAGTTCTGCGAGGGGGGCACTCGTATTTCTTCTTAACAGAACTGGAAGCAAAAGAAGCTATTGGCAGATGGCAAACAGGGGACTCAGACAATAATCGAAAATCTTAGACTGTTTTGATTTGGATTTGTTTTGCTGAGCAAAGCTAAAAGGGGGAAAAGGGGAGGGCAAAAAAACAAAAAACTTTATCTTTATTCTATTATGATTTTCATATGCATGAATAATACGATGAGTCTTCTACATCATCACATTTCCCCATGTGAAATACAACTTTTTCCACTGCTTTGTTTGGAAAAAATGTTAGACAGAAGTTATAATACAGACAGATTATTCATATGTCTTCATTGCTCGACTTTTTTGCATGGGTGCACCAACGGATATAACATTGTTTATGGAGTGGTCATTCACTGAAATACTCCAATTTTGTTGGCACAAGGGCCAAATTGCCCCAAAAAAATTCACAAATTGCATAAAATGTGTGGAATTTTGTCCCACATTTCATAAAGAAGAGAGACCTCAAAGTCTCCAAAAACAGGCAATATACTCAGTTTTTGCATGTAAGTATGTTTTTTCCCACTTTGTGAGCAGAACTAACTATTTTGAAATCAAAGATCTATTTGAGAATGAAAAATTGCCAATTTTGTCCTCAGGAACCCCTCTACTGGCACCTAATGGAAATGAATTTCATAAGAGAATAGACGAGTCATTCTTAAAAGACAATTGCACTGTCTTATAGGTCAAGCCTAGAGTCCACACACTTGCAGTGCTCTGAGAGGCATACTATAATCTTTTGGTGGGGTTTGAACACTCCCACAAACGCCCACCGCTTTTTCATTGGTTGCTTGGTCTGCCTTTAGAAATGCCATTGCTGTTGTTGGTGAAGAGTGTACATTTGTCCCACCTTGTGGCTGGTTTGTTGCTGCCCTGGCAACTACCCCTGCTACATCGATCCTTTCACTAGTGTCCATTTTCTTTGTTTCAGTGTACTACTTTGTTCATTCCACCCTATCTTTGCAGCTCGCTTTCCTTCCCTTTGCTATCTCAGGCTCCCCTGGTTCTATTCTGCCCTCTCCTTGTAGGTCACTCTCCTTCCCCCTGCTATCCAAGGCTCCCCTGCTACTGGGGTAGCCCTTCTCCTCCCCACCCTTTGGAATTTCATTCCCTGTGCTAGCTGTTTCATCAAAGCTTCCATCGGGCATCAAAAAGCTGAGGGTCCTTGAGGCTGCAGGGTTCACATGTTTACAGTACATAAGTATTTTTGTTTTGGCAATGCTATATTCAATTAATAGTGAGGAAGAATGTAACCTTGCCCAAGGTCAGGAGGCTGGAGCCAGGGACTTGATTTATTTGGTCAATGGAAGAGAAAGAAATATGAAAACTTAATCCCTCTGGAGGCCCCTCACAGAAGAACTAGTTCCTCCTGAAATGCACAGAGGTGACCTTCCATTCACTCACGTTGCCCTTTCATGTTGTGAAAGGTGGGTTGGGGGGCAGTCAGACTATTGCCAATGAACCCCTTAGTCCAAAAGAGAACTAGGGACGGTCTGGGTTGTAGGGTAACAAATTTTGTTTCTGGGATTAACGGGCAGGGGAAGAGTCAGTCGTATATCAGGCTCTAACTACATTTCACTATTTGGTGTACGTTGCACTTCATAAATGTTGTGTGAGATGTTGCTCTTTTTCTATAAAGCATGCTGTGTAAAAACGTACTTGGTCAGTATCTTGCATGAAACCTGAACGCTAGGGGACGACCTCCCTTACAGAGGTTGCAGACACCATCCAGGAGACTGGTTCAAAGAGAAAATGTCTCTATGGTGTAATTTCTGTTGCCCACACAACATGTTGTCTCCTCAAACAAGGGCAAAAAAAATCAAAATTGCATGCACTCAAATTTTGAGACATTTTGCCCTTGTTGTTGCCCAGGCATGGTTGACAGCATACCAAAACATTTGCAGGTTACCCACAGGTCTCAGGTGCAGAACCCCGGCCTCCACATTACATGCATGCATTTTGTGCTCGAGTACAGTACTTGCCTCTCAGAAATAAACCTCACGCAGCTTAAAGGGACATGTTAATTCATGTTGGACCAATCTTTGGTACAAATCCTCGAAGTCCAGTTATTTGACGTCCCAGCACTGGTTTGGAATGCTTCCCCGTGTCTTTGATCCGGGCTGGTATCTCTGTCAGCCACAAAGAAGCATCTTCTTAAGCTGAGGCTCGGTGGGTGAAACTCCATTTTGCTTGGGTGCAATTTGACCTGTCGAGGAGGAAAATATTTCTTTTAATTTCCTCTATATAACAAATGACCACGCCTGTAGAACCTGGAAAACAATACTACAAGTAAACATAATCTAAGAAAAGAATTCAGAAAGAAATCCAGCCATTTGCTGACTTCTTTGCTATAGGGAAAGACTTTTTGTGTTTCTAATAAGTTTGCAGATTGTTCCTGAGATGTTTTTAATATAGGTTTAGAAGGACTGGATCCTTGGCAAATTTGAGATATCCATAAAAATTAGATTTGCATACAGTGAAACTCATTCGAACTAATTTCGGCAGCCAGAGGTCATCCTGAAAAGCAGCCTCGGTTTCAGGAACCTTGGACTCAGTTTGGGTATGCCTTCAGAAGAGATTTGCTAAGCTTGATACAGGATGGAATTCAAGCTTCAATCCATCTGGGTGGGGATGAGCATGTTGAACTCTGAGCTGCCAATAAGCATTACATCTGTTGTTTTCATTGTTTTACTCCTCTAATTCCTGTGGTTTGTGGCTCAATCAGCAGCTCTTTGGATTGATCACATGTATCCGTGCTAATGTTTTGGTGCATCACTATTTGATAGATCATGTCATTGCCTCAAGAAAGTGAAATTCATTATCACAAGAGCACAGATCGATTATTCCTCTTGTACAATTTAGGCAACATCTGAAAACTAATCTGTTTGAACTTTTGAGCATGCTTCACAGCAGCCACAATGTTCTACACCATAGCTAAAATTACATTAGCAAGGTCATTAACTCTGACTAAACACTTATAAGGTCCCAAAGGAGAGACCTATTGGCTATGCCAATGCTTGTTCATTCTGCTGGTGTGCAAGAGGGGCTGCCCTTTGCCTCACAACTAATTATTCACCTGATGCAGAACAATGGGCTGTATAAAAGGGCTTACCTTATATACATTCCTGAGATAGGGCTATGCATGACTTAATTTACAGAAGTCAAAGCAGCAACGGTGCTCTGTAATGAGTAGCATGTCTACGGCTCCGATATACAACTTTGCCAGATAACTCTGATCATGTGCAAATAGCTGTTTGTGCAAGGATCATAACACAAATGGTGTGAAGTTTAACTCACCAAGTAATTTCCGGGTGTAATAAAGTTTGTACCTATGTCAAATTTCTGATGGCCAAACCTGCTGAAATGTATGGACAGGAGATTGGGGGGGAGGGGGGCGGGTTTGAAACTACTACTAAATTCAAATTCATGAGGAATTTTGGTGTGGAAAGCACTAAATCTGCACGTTATGCCCCATTTTGTGTCCAAAATGCATGGTAGACAGAAATTGTTGCACCCAATAAATTTCAAACTCAGTGGTATTGGATTTTATTTTGTATGATAAACATCATATACCACCGAGAGACGCTAAGTTTTCTGTTTCTTCCTGGAACAACACTGTGAAGTGTTCCTTTTGAGGGACATTTAGGGAGCAGTCATTTGGCTCTTTTCGATGGTTGCACACTTCCTCTGCTCCCTGGAAACTGCAACATAGAGTTTCTACTTTGCAGAGACTAAGGGCCACATGTATTTGAAAGGGGCATGCCAAGGGCGTTACTCCCTAATAGTGAATCACAGGGGGATGTACGATTCTTTTGTGACTGGAATGCAGTCGCAAAACAATCACAGTTTACTGCCTGTTTCAAGTAGGTGCTAAGCCACTCTCAAATAGGAAGGGGTGTCTAGGAGACCTCTTCCTCTCCGTGACTCCCAGTGAAGACTGATTTAAGAGCAGGCAGTGGCCCCACAGAGACAGAAAGTTTTCATTTTTGATTTTGAAACTCATCCTGTTTTTTTAAAAAGCTAACACAGACTTGGGGGTCTGCTGTCCTCAGTAGGCCACCATCCCTGTGTCATTTCCCATTTCCAATGGGTCGCACATTGCGACCTGCCTCATGACTATTGATGAGACAGGTAATTTGCGTCCCCATTGGGAATCGCAAAATGTGTCTGAGACACATTAGTACATTCCCTTTTGCAAATTGCACGTCGCAAAAGGAAATGGTTGTCCGTTTAGCCCTCAGTGCTTGACCTTGGCAAACAATAACCTTCCAATGCTTTGTGATTGCCAGAACAGTTATAAGATAGTGGTGCTGTTCCATAGTCACATGAAAGGGTGCCCACTTTGGAACAAATTTAATTTGAGACTTGCTTCAATTCCCAATATGGCTATCGAGAGTCACAATGTTGAATTAGAAATGTATTACTCCTTTCGGTTTATGGCTCAGTGCGTGGGAAACCAGCTAGTTTTTCCATAGTGGCTTTGAGATTGTAGATTCTTTTTAGACCAACTGCAATACTGTGAATGTTTGTGATATCTCACATTGTCCAGGATTAATACAATTTATGAAGGTCTCAGTGATACCAGTGAAAAAGGATAAGAAGGTACTATATAACGCATTTTTCTTTTAAGAAAAACAAAATATCGATAGAAATGAGTTTATTTTAAATATATTACTAAGCACTGTTAAATGGATGATACATTTTCACATCTCAGGTGGAGCAGGCACTCTGAAATGCATATTTTTACATCGTCCAGGCTGTGAGTATTCGGTTCAGGAGTTACTGGATTAATTAAGTGTGTCAGGTAGATGCTATAGAATTGCTAATTGGAAGTCTTTGGAGGCTTCAATCAATCACAGTGTTTTTTTCATTTATAGGATCATTTGGCAATGGATAAAGTGCATTATATTTCCCAAAGCACACCATCTCAACATGGAAGCATATGGTCCCTACTTTTACGATGCAGAAAAAAACTGTAAGAACAGTTTGAAAGTCAGCCAATGTGAACTCTTTCAAAGAAGCGTAACTTCTGAAATCAGGAAAAACATATTATTATAAACGTTTCAGCTTGAAAGATAAATCATTTTTCCAATTTTTGACCATATTTATATATTGGTGTTGTTTATGAACTGTGTAGTTAAGTTTCAGTCACACTTTACTTTTAAAAAGATCTTTGTAAGTAATTTTTTATGGCCTTTAACTCTGGTACCCATAAATGCGTCTGCACCGAATTTGCAACTTGCGCTTTGGCAGCTACGCTTTGGTATTTAGGGCCTCATTTATAAAAAGCGTTGCATCACCAGGGGACACCAGCGATGCAACACTTTTCATAGCGCCATCCTTGCGACACCATGGGTGTGCTGTATTTACTGTACAGCTCTCCAAGTCGCAAGGATTCACAAATACGTCAGCATTCCTGGCTCATCTGTAGGCACAAAATTGACACATTGCTGGAGTGTGTCTGAACAGAGACGCAACTCCAGCAATGTGTCCTTTCAGATGGGGCAAGCCCCATCTGAAAGGGCCTGCTTTAGTGTTACGGCTCCTGTGAGGCAAGCGTAAGGATTTCGTGCAGTGGCATCCTAGGAGTGGTGGAGTGAAATCTGATAGATTTCACTGCACCACTTCTGTGACCCTTTTTGCGTGGGAACGCCCACCCTGCATACATTATACCTGACAAAGGTATAATGTAGCTCAGGGGTTTACAAAGTGGCACATCTGCTTAGATGCATCACTTTGTAAATATGTCGCAGTGTGGCGCATATTTTACGCCGCTGGTGCAAGGGGCTCTTAAATAAACCCATCAGTTCAGTGCAGGGCAGAAAAGGGGGTGATAAAAGATTTTAGCCATTTAAAATCCCACAAGATATTCTGTTCAGTACTGCAGGAAAAACTGATTTATACCAAACTTGGCATGAATGTCGAACTGTACTCAGAAAGCATGGTTTGATGCATAACTCATTGAATTTTAATATCTAAAAAGGCTACCAGGTGTATTTGAAAGGCTTAACAACTTTTGTATACCTTGACAGTTAAAAAATGCATTTCTGTACTTTCTTACATGCTTGTATTTTGGCATAGAGTTAGCATGTTAAGCTTACTCTTGATATTTTCGAATTCATGCAGATCTGACAATAGTGGAACAGGTAAAAAGGTTGAGCAAAAAGTGACAATTAGCTAATTACGTTGGCATTGCCTGGATAATGTGCCCAACATTCACAAACATGTATAACAATATGTTTGTTATACTATGTCAAGTTTTATGTCTGCCCTTTAAGTGAAGTGAGAGTTAAGGGGGAGGTGGCAAAACTATTTTATATTTGCGAATAACAAGCATTGTTTGATGAATCTGCAGGAAAAGTGGTAAGTAGTTTGTGCCAAGAGCATGCATTTAAGGTGGAACCCAGTTCAGGCATTTAAGGTTTTGTGCCAATATAATATGGTGGACAAAAGTTAAATGGAGAAATCAAATCGTTTTTGATTTGCTAATAACTTTACTGTTGTTTTGATAACCCTGCATGAAATGTGGCAACTTAGCTAGTGATTCTTTCTGTTGGCATGCCATGTTTTAAGAATAACTGTAAGAAAATGCCTATTATTGCATGGCCACCACCATTGTGTGTGAATGTTTTGCTGATTTTTACGTGTATGTATGCTCACCCCTAAAACGAATGGAAATTGGCTAATTCCTGATTGGCATATTCAACTCTTTTCTAAGGGACAGTGCATGGTGTAGAAATTAAACCCAGGGCACGGAAAGTTATATTTCACCTGTGGTGTGCAGCAAGTATTGTGCATTCCACTAGTATGACAAGGAAAACATGACTTCAGGCCCACCAATGTAGCTTGACAGCTGATGTTTAAACCTGCAGTTATACCTATCAAATAAACCTTTGACAGGGAAAAAAAATATTTTAAATGTTAACAAGTCACACCTGACGGACCGTAATTATCTTAAAATTATTTGTCTCAATAAAATCCTGCTCGCCGGGTAGTTGATACTAATATATACTTAAGAAAAATGACTAACAGTGTGACTCGTGAAACACATGATAGTTCAATCTGCATCTTAAATGCATGCAGTATGATCGCAAAACAGTTCAAGAAGAAAATTATTCATGAGAGAGAGAAAAATGTATAATGTTAATGAATTCACAATACATTTGTGCTATGAAAACTTATAAATGCTGAAATGTGTGACATAATGATGTCGTTTTTAAACAAATGATTATAAAAAAGTTTTAAAAAGTACTCGTTTATTAGCAAAAGTGTATAAACATAAGTTCTTGAAAATGAAAACAAGAAGTGACTTTTGTTCACGCAGCAGAACCATCATGAAAACCTGCAGTTTTAAAATGTGGAGAGAAATGTGTTTGCTCACTTGTAAATGATTTCACAAATGAGTGAATGCTTGATGGGATACAAAATGGTGTTTGATTATACATTTTTATGAAGATTATTAATCACAAATGAAAACAGCTTCATCTATATTCAATTAAATGTTTGAAAGGTCAGTACCTTTTCAATAAATAATAATGTCTTAGTGGGGTTTTTGTGTAGGCCTTAACATGCATTTTACATTTTTTCCATGGAATTAGACCAGAATGTGCTGACATGACTTCACTACAAGTTATGTACTGGTGCTAAAGTCTCTTTTCTCTAGTTTTGAACAAAGGACACTCTCTCTGCTAGCACAAACTGTGCCAACTATGTTCCAAGCTCAGAAGTGATCGCCTGGGAATGGATATGATATGATACAAATGAATTCCTAGTTCCGAGGAAAAATCATGTTGAACTTTGAGAAAGAAGGTGAACCTCAGACAATGGTATTACATATAATTTCCAGATCAATTTTAGTAATGATCACCTAATGGGCAAACCATAGACTATGACCAATAGAAATCATGCAAACTGCCTAAAGGATACTTTTGTGGGAAGGAACTATGCATAATTGGATGTATAACTGCCCTGTCCGAAAGGGACCCTGGCTGGATGTCTTTGAAATTTCCTAAATGCCTGGCATGCTTTAAAAGTGACAATAATAACAGATTTAGACAAACTGCACACCTCCTTTTAAATCCTGATTAATCAAAGAGTACTAGCAGAATGCAATTCTAAGCTTGAACGACTGTCATCCTTACATCAAATTTACACACTCCATCAGTGACACCACCATCAATTATTTGGATATCCAGATTGAAAAACGTAACTCTACATTAACAACTAGGATCTTCAAGAAACCAACCGACAGAAATAATGCATTACATTTCCGGAGTTTTCATTCACAATCCCTGAAAAATCACTTACCTTTATCTCAGTTTATCCGGGTGCGTAGAATCAGTTCTGATGATGACCAAGGGAAAATTGACACTGATATCATGTATCAACAATACTTAGACAGAGGTTATCCAGCACCCGTTCTGGACTCGGCGAAACTTAAGGCTTACAGTATGGACAGAATGCAATTATTGAAAAGAACTGAAAAACCTGAGTCTAAACGTGAAGTTTGTGTTTTAAAATTTTCCACTTCAGCTATGGCGATCAAACGCAGCATTATGAGGAGATGGGAGATTATAGAGCAAGAAAATGATTTCACGAGCGTCTTTCATGCCAAACCTATTTTTGCTTTTTCTAGATCTAAGAACATCAGAGAAATTTTGGCCAAAAGAACTCCCGAATCACACATGCTTAAACACTCAGGGATGCGTAAATGCTACAACTGCGGTCACTGTGGGAATGTCATGGTGGGCGACACCTTTACACATCCACATACGGGTAAATCTATTAAGTTAAAACACTCTTCAGATTGCAACACAGCTATGGTAGTATATGCTATCAAATGTCCCTGTGGCCAAGTTTATGTGGGGAGAACAACCCGGAAAGTAAAAATACGGGTAACTGAACACAAAAGTGCCATTCGCACTTTCAATCAGAAATCGTGTTTAGCATTACATTGGAATACACACAAGCATACCATACCCCAACTTCGTTTTACTGTTCTTGAGCACATATCCGATTTTTCACATGCTGACCCCAATAGGCACTTGGCTCAAAGAGAAACATTCTGGATACGTTTTTTACAGACCATGAGCCCCGGGGGTTTGAATGACAAAATAGAATTGATACATTTTCTGTGATACAGTATGGTTGCATGATTAAAACAGCTTATAGTCATTTTACTGTCAAATATTGAAGATTGCATTTTGCTTTATAGCTGTTCTATAGCTGTTTCATATTTGTTTTACATTTGCTCCATGTATGTTATTGTTATCTCAACCATGTGTTTGGTTTGCTTACTTTAGTAAACTCTGTACTTAGCTCTCTGGCTTTTTAGATACCTTTGAAACGGTTTTTTTTGTTCCTTTCACACTTTATTGTCCACTTTCACTTTTCACTGGGACTGTGGTTATGACCGTTTAGACATGGCGCCCGAAATAGTCCTCTTTCGATGTTCACTAGCTTCCTCTTTGTCACGTGAGCACTGCGGCTTTTACATATTCACCCGTACGCGTCTAGCAACACCGAATCTTTGCCGTTCCAAGATAGGATTCTTTCCAGGTCGCACAGCACACCTAAAGGTATGTGTAGTGGGGACGATTTACTGGTCTTCAATGGATAACCTTAATTGTTTTAAAGCCTGGTCGTTATATGTAGCAAGCTAACGGCACCATGTTTGCACTATTTTTTCACTTCTAGACGTCTTTGGACATGGTTAATTACAGCGCTTATGTCGTTTTGAAGGTGGATGCGTACTCATTATGAACGAGGTGAAGTAAATTGTACTTTGAGTCGAGCACACTGTTTTCTTTTTACTGTTTTCTTTTTACTGTTTTATTTTTGGTAACACTAGAACGTTTTTCTTTTTCTTAATCTCTGAAACTCAGGTTGTGTGAGCGATGACCCGATCGGTTTCTTGTGTTTCGTTTTTTACACTTGAACGTTGGGAGGTGAGTCCTCCACAGGTTATTATGGTCAGACCACGGAGTTTCTTTTGGTTCACTGGAGCACTTGATGCATTAGAATTCACTTTTCACTTGGATAGGCACCTTGCGAGACAGTTAGTCGCTTCGTAATAGACATCTCGATTCAACACCCACTGGTGTCACTTTGGTATCTTCTATTCCCCTTTTGTCTTTTTATCGGTTGTCAATCTTCAGTAAACTTGATCTTCTTCCTCTTCCTTTTTATATCCTTTCCTTAGTTTTTTAAAAAACGGTTCTTACGTCAGTTGCATGCTGACAATGGCTGGTTAGATACTGGATATTAAGGTTCATAAAATACCAAACAATGTTATAGTTAGACATATATATAATTTTGTTGTGATACTTGCATTTTGTTCATTTTGAAGTGACTCATATACCTACATGTATATATTGTTACAGTATTCCCCTGAAGAAGGTGTGTGTCACACCGAAATGCATTGGGACACCAGACGTTCTTCTTTCTGAACACGTTAAGAAAATAAAGATGAATCTCAGAAATTTATGAAGATTCACAAACTACTGTTCTGCTACTGTTTTGTTTCTAAGTTATCTTTACTACTGTTATTGATGCAATTCCAATTGTCAAATTGTTTCAACTCATACCTGGGGTTTAGTTCACCTTATTCTTTACCTATGACACTTGAATCAAAAAAGGCACATTAGGTGCTCTTCGTTTACCTTTGTTTAGTACAGCGATGTACCAATATACTTGTTCACTTGTACAGATCTACTAGTGCACCTTATAGGGCAGGTGGATAGTGCGCCTTTTTTCAAACTTTTTGTTTGAACATCTTATGCTTTAAAAGTGGCCATTCGTCTCTAATTATTTTAGTCCCTATTAGCTTCATTGAAAGTTCCATCAGAGGGCCTAGATGGTTTGTAGATTTGTAGACCTTGGGTTGTAGAGTTTCTATGGGCCAAAGTCTGTGATATCGTAGTTTTATGAGAGCTGAGGTGAGTATGATGTGAGTTTGAAAAGGGAGAAAGGAAATAAACCTTTGTTCACACTGCATCGCCCCTATGTAGATCGTGTAAGTAGGATGCCTAGAATTTAAAAGAGGGACATGAAGAATTATAAGGTCATCATGGCCCTACATTAACAAGGCTCTAAAAACTATTTTAACTGTGGCAGGCATGACTGTCCTATACAGAAAACCAGGGTACATATTAAAATATTGATAACATTGTTTTGTTGGGTTTTGGACCAGATAGAAAATAATGAAACCACTATTTTTCATATTTATTAAAAACCCAATTAAATAGGAAAGTCAGCTTTTAATAAATGTTTAGGAAATATAACTATTGAAAAGTTACCTTTTCCTTGCCTGAAGTTCCTAGTGGCTAATGTTAATAGCAATCCAGCAGCTTCCCAACCTTTACTTGGCCTTTAACGAGGTGTGAAATTCTTAACAGGAGCCACACAATAGACTACTTTGATTAGCAGGTCATCCTGAATGGGCAGGGATGTCTCCTTTGAGCTCAACTGGACATTCAGAGTGGGAACTGACCCCATTCATTTTGCTCAAGAGGCCAAATCCTGCCTGAAAGGCCTGAATGAGGCACATATCAAACTTCTGCACCCTTGAAAGGGATCAAAGAGGACAAGATCACAATTATTGTGTATTCCTCTCTAGTTGCTGAAGGACCTTGCTGCTGTCCTACCAAATGTCTGTGTCTGAGGTTGTTGTGGTATAGTTGCCGGATTCAAATTCTAATTTAGTGTTAGATATGGGAGGATACTGGTAATTTCTCTACAATTCTTCTCCCAGTATTGGAAACGATTATAGAGACTGTCACCTTAGTCTGTAATACTGTATTTAAAACAGGTACCTACCCAGATAGCCTAAAAAACACGACAATTAAACCTCTTCTTAAGAAACCCTCTTTGGACAAAGAGGAGCTTAAGAATTACAGACCTATTGCTGGACTACCATTCCTGGCAAAAGTGTTTGAGAAGGCTATAAATTCCCAGCTGGCAGAATATATAGAACAACATAAATTGCTGGACAATACACAATTTGGCTTCCGTAAGCTTCATGGCACGGAGACGGCCTTGATTAAAGCCGCAGACGACATTAGAGTCATCAAAGATCAAGGTGGGACAGCAGTATTAATACTGCTGGACCTCTCGGCGGCTTTCGACACGGTCAATCATTCCATCTTGATTGACCGTGTCGGAAATCTAGGCATTCAAGCAAAAGCCAAGGATCTGCTCGCCTCCTTCTTATCAGGCAGAACACAGGCGGTAACGCTAGGCCCTTTCAAATCTGCAAGTCTGGCGTTACCTTGTGGGGTTCCGCAGGGCTCATCCCTAAGTCCGACACTTTTTAATATCTATGTGTCGGACTTAGCTAGGGTTATTAAACAACACCGGATGAGCCTGACCTCTTATGCGGATGATACCCAGCTTGTGCTTGCCATTAAGAACGATGGGGAGGAGGTAGCGGCAAGGTTCCAGGATGGTATGCTGGCAATCAGAGATTGGATGGCAGAGAATTGCCTGAAATTAAATTCTGAAAAGACTGAGGTGATCATCTTTGGGAAACTTTCCCCAGGGTGGTCATCCGTCTGGTGGCCTCCATCTATGGGAACGCTGCCAACTCCGGTATCTAAAGTTAGGAACCTAGGTATCGTCTTCGATGATAAACTTAATTTCGCCTCTCATGCAAATCAAACGCCCTCAACTGCATTTCAGAAATTAAGGATTATTAAAAAAGTCATTCCGTTCCTACCTCACAATGCGGCTAAAACAGTGGTGAGCACTTTAGTTCTCTCATCTTTAGACTACTGTAATGGCCTTTTTGCAAATGCTCAAACCCGGGTGATAGCGAAAATGCAGTCAATCCAGAATGCGGCGGCAAGATTGCTTTCTAAAACCCCCAAATTTGCTTCTATTAGTCAAATCATCAGGGATTATCATTGGCTTACAATCAGGAATAGGATCAAATTTAAGACTTTATGTCTTACTTTTAAAGCCCTAAACAAGCAAGGCCCACAAGTTCTTCAAGATCAACTAACCTTATATCAACCCACCAGATCCCTAAGATCTGTGATTAGTTTACAAATCACTGTTCCACGCACAAATACTGTGTCTTGGGGAGACAGACGTTTTGTGGTATCAGCAGCTAGAATGTGGAATATGTTACCACTACACATCAAATTAAGTCAAACTCTCCTTCAGTTCAGGAAATTACTGAAAACTTGGTTATTTAACCAATAATTATGCCTACTGTTTCCGCTATATTTCATCCCTTCTGATTATTGCTGAAAGTCTTAGCGCCAAGACGCCTACGGGCAAACTTTGCGCTTAATATATTGTAAAAATAAATTCATAAATAAATAAACCCTCTCACACACCATCCCCGGGCCTTAGCGTTCAAGTTTAGTGTGGCCAAAGAGTTTTGCTAGCTTGAAAATTACACTTTTTTATTATTCTATTTGGAATTTTTATTGGTTGGTGATTTGACTTTAGTACTATTACCATTTTGATACTGCATACATACTTTACACATTTCTGTAAATGAATCCATGTTGCACAGATACAAGGGGGTTGAACTCTGCTTAATTCAGTGACTATAAGTGTTCACTTTGACAAGACATGCTACTTTTCCTTGAGTTGGGCAGTCACCCACCCCAAATATTAATCCACTTTCCTACAGAGTGCATATGCCACAGTTTGGACATTGGTATAGTTATTAATGTACTTTAGTAGCTATTTAATCATTTGTTTATGTCCTTATTTATGTATTCATCTATCTATTTTGTTGACATTACATTTTGCCATGATAAAAATATGTAAAGCTGGCATTGGATTACTTTGACTTGCAATTCCACATGCAATGTTTTTTCCAAACACCAATCTCATTCTACCAAATTCTGTATAGGCATGATATTCTTTTAAATATTACATATATATATTGAGTATATTTAAACAAAACTGAAAAGATGATTCTACCACTAAATCATTGTCGTAACAGGCTGAATGCTAGGGGGTTATAGCTTGAGTAGTCTTCTTTTGTCATGATCCAATCTTACATGTCCCTACGCTTATAAGGATGCACTCCATAGAAGGCCTGTTTTATTCTCCTTTAACATGGCTAGCCATTTAAAGAAATAATATACATAAGTTCAGCAATACGATATGAAAAATAGAATGTTTAACTTAGACATTACCATGGCAAAGAGCTATAGACGTCTTCACAACTTTGGTCTTTCTACTATTTAACATTTAAATGTTCTTGAAAATATTTTAATTCATGTGAAGTGGGAGACATAGTCACTCATCCTCTTTCTGTCTTTATAGAGTGCAGCACAATGAACATGACATCCAGACCAAGGGCATGGAATAAGATCCTCAATTGCAAGGCATGAGCCACAACCCTGAACCATTATCAAGGAGAAATACCCTACTATCAGCAGCAGGGAGAGAGCACCCACCTGGGGACACACTTAATCTATCACCAAAAGACTCCAAGTGGAGGCTGTTGAGCCCATAATGGAGTGGAAGAGTCGGAACCACCAGCCAGGAGAAGGAGGACAATCAGGATCATCCTGGCATAGAACAAGATATAGCTGTTTGGTCCCAAAAGGAGACCCCATCATCATGTGGGCCTTAACTGTCTAATTCCTTAATTCCAGAGAGGCCCATAACAACGGGTCTTCTAGCTACACCACTGCTCAACTTCCTCATCCTCTTACTCCACGTGCCCTCCCAGAACACCTAATTAAGTCCCAAGAGTTCATGTGGCACTTAGCAGATGGTTAGGTAGTGATCTCTCTAGTTGTATGGCAGTTGATAGATGAAGTGACTCGACAATGCAAGAAATACCATTCAAGCATTCTCCAATCTGTGATGTTTATTTTAAAATGTGAAAGTATTTTAATACATACAACAGAAAATGCTATGTACAATTTTAAAACATTTTTACAAAAAGGTGGATGGAAAACCAAATGAAAGCCCTTCTATAGGGTCCTCACAAATTCTTTAGGGTGAAAAATGCATATCCTAGAAAAACGTCCCAATGAGTACCCTTCACCATTTTGGTACTGCAGAACCTATCCCCTCAACCCACACTAAAGTTATCTAGTTATGAAAGTTCAGGTCTAGTAGCTTTTTCAAAGCTTTGTTCACAGTAGTACAAGCAGGTCTACAGCCTTTTACATTCAAAGCTACCTGCTACACTATAACATTATAGATTTACCATAATCACAATAACCTTTACCTTTCATTATGAAATAGCAAAATGTAGTGCAATCTGAACACCATTGAACATTTCAAAGCCGTACTGTGAGCGTTTTGCTATAATAAAGCTAGCCCTATTGACAATATTTCAAGAAATGCAATGAAAAGCAATATTTTCATTTTTGCTCATGTTTTGTAGCAACATCTTAAAACGCAAAAGATACAGAGCTCCCAAAGGCAACACAAAATCTTAAATCTTGGACTAACTTAAACAAGCACCAGCCTCTCCTGCAGTCAGTAATTTATTTTCCCCAAAGGTTTAGGGTACTGTTTTTCTCCATGCACATCAGGTACTTGTGGGCGCCTGCGGCTGTTCCTGGCAATGTCCCCTGAATCTACAAAAACACTTTGCGGTGCCTCAGTCCTTTAGGGAATAAGAGAAATCTGCAACTTTTTTAGAAGCCCCAGGGACTCATGGTTTGCTGCTTTCAACCAAGGAAATATTTCTGCCCACAGCTGAAAGTATGACTGATCCCAAAAATATTTCCTTTTTCTCCTCCTTTTGTGATGTGTCTACTGAGTGTTCATCCCTTTAGGCTGCAGACCGTGCTGTCACAGTGCATCCCTTCAGAGGGTGTCTGGGAGCTAGTGCCACTAGTTCTCTAGTTAGAGTCCACAGATGTCTAGGAATCTAATTCAAGAGTAAGTTAATCCACACTCAAGACAGGATGCTTTAGCCCGCATTGGTCTGGTGCATTGGGGTTTACAAAAAAACTAAAAAAGCAGTCTTCCTACCTAATCCACCTTGCCACTGGACCACTAGTTGTTTAACCCATTGCACAACACTCTAGGAAGTATCAAAGATGGTAAAATTGTAGCACACATCTCGTCTGAGCCATGGTCTTCCCTTTAAGACTTCAAAGAAACCCCTCTGGCAAATGGGGATAAAGGTCTTTCTGCCCTCTCTTTGTCCCATGTGTGAAGATCCTGCAACCTACTTGACAAGGAGGTATTGACAATCTGCTTAATGAGATTTCATCCATGACCCCTTCTTCTGTGAAGAGAGGTCTAGTATATCTAGGGTAGGCCTATTGTGATTTATCACCTGGGCAAGGTAACAGTTAACCATTCCAGCAGTGAAGCCAAAAGCATGAATCCCACAAAAGGCTCTGGGAAATATGCAAAGTATGTAACTACATGTAGGGACTCATGTGAAGAAAAACAGACTCTTGACTTGAGATAGTGGCCCTTGAATTAGTAGTAAATTACATATTAATGACACTTTACTCAAAGTGCAAGATACTTCATTTTTGAGTCCCAAATGAACTAATTTAATCTGGGTCTCATCTGTGATGATGCTACCCATTCATAGATGCCAGGCCAAGTCAGAAAATAGTCTTTCGTTTCACTGTGTACATATGTGTACACATGTTTAAGTGCAACCTGCACAGAGCCTCTTGTCCAAGCTTCCCAACGGTGACCTTATTGAGCAAACATTGGCAAAGCCAATCGGTTTCACCATTATAAGGCAAATTCCAAGCTATTGGTTTTAGCAATGCTTTTTGGTAAGGCATTGTTTAAAAACAGTTTAAAAAAATCAAAATAATGAAGAAAAAGCAAAATATCTTAAGGTATCTCAAAACTTGGCACTGAATTTAATATTTGCAACCTTTATAAATGGCATAATTTATTTTTCAAATACATTCCATTCCAAAAACTCAAAACAAAATGTAAAAATAAGCAGGAAGTGTCAGAAATGAAGGTAAATGCTTGTCAAGGTCTAATTTACCTTGTACAGGACACAGTAAAAACAAATGTTCCAGTCATCTGGTCCTCAACAGTAGCTGTGGGAGTAGACATATGGGCCTCTAGGAGAAGACACATCCCGGTTTGTGCAAAGAACACCTTGCGCATCAAGTGCCAGTTGATTGAGTCCAGTAGCCGGCATCAAAGCCTTTGTGTTTCAAGGCCTGTGCGTTTAAATAATATGTGGAATGCAAGAGATAAAACAAAAAACCTTAAAGTGTGCTCTTTAGTCATATGCTGGCAAAATGCACTTTTCATGTTGTGAGTATAGGAAAGCTGCTAGGGAAGGGTATAAGTTTTCTAAAAAATCCATCTAGAACACAAACCAGAGTTCAGGCTTCTAGCACTCCCAACGCTGAGAACTTAGGGTCTGATTATGAGATTGGTGATCTGGGAGTGGGCTGCCACCCAACTCCCCGCTCCCACATCGCCAAACCTCACAGCCGGCCACCTGCAAGATAAAGAGTTATCGCATTGTCTGGCAGACAGTCCTTTGGCGTTTCCACGGTGGTGCCCATTAAAAGCACCTCAATGGGAGCGCCAAAGCCTGTTCCTGCACAGCATTGACTGTAAAGTCCATGCCATATAGGCAAGGGGGTGCATGGAGACAGGCGGCACACAATGTGCCCCCCTGAAGGCATCAGTGGCCCTAAGGCCCCCTAAGTTTCCTCACCACCACACTTTTCATGGCAGGACCCTGCCATGAAAAGAATGAATGTAAGGAAACTCGTAATATGCTTGGTAGTGCTGCAGCTGCACCACCAGCATACTGTGGCCCTCAGACCACTGCACCACAACGCCAGGAATTGTGGATCCCTGGTGGTTGCAGTGGTCCTATTGTACTGCACGATGTATTGACCACTGGTGCGGCAGTCCTTGACTGACACCACACCTCCAACACAAGTTTGGTGGTCCTATGGACCACCAAACTCGTAATCGGGGCGTAAGTCAATGTGTCATCCTAGTAAAGTACATCAATTGGACTGCAACCACCCCAAAATCTCCTGAGCAATATTTAGTGAGATGTGTTTCAGGTAATTATCAATCTTATGAGAAATGATAAGTATAGTTAGTGGATCCCAAACACTCTTTAATTAAGAAAGAGCACACTAGGAAATAATGGATATATTTTAAAGATTTTTTTATCAAATGAAAACAATATCCTAGTTCACATTATATGAACGGTTAGTATACAAACTAAACAGAATGGTAGCTGCAACATTTACCAAAGGTGTGAACAACAAATAATACGCCAACATATTAGCTACATCAATTCCACCTTTATACTTTTATTCATTAAGATATACTTTGAACTAAGAGAAAAGCCTATCCTGAGTTTCAGAGATGGTTCACACCAGGATACATATCTGAACAATATAGCTGTATGTTCAATGTAATAGCAAGGCCTGCTATTCTCATCTTGTGTTAGCAGCTGGTCTGATACGATCAGCGAGTGAAGGCTGAATACCTTCCTAATTGCCTTAAGCTAAAATAGGTAATATGATTCTACATGGCCTGCCTAGTTTGTTTGTCAGCGGGCACAACATTTTCTCTCTAATCCTTCACACTTTGCATTTAGCTTCTATAGCATTCTTTAGTTATTGTTGATTGTTTTAGAGTAAACGATTATCAGTAAGTGGCCTAATGCACTTTTACATATTTTCACACTGCAAAAACGTCTGCTTTTGAACTATAAATGAGATACGTAGTTAGCAGCATTTCGTGAAACCTAGGGCCTGATTCACAAAAGTAATCTGAGACAAAATCCTACGTTTACGACTTTCGGTATTCACAAAAGGCATTTAGGAGTAGTAAAGTTAGGATTTTGTCTTAAGTTTGTCTTAGGTTTTGGTTTAAGACAAAATCATAATTAAGTTTAACTTAAGTTGAAGGAAAAAAAGAAATGTCACTATAGGAGCTTAAGCAGTATTATAATGGCTTCAGGTAAGTGCGTTCTTGAGTTATTCACCCTAGTAGCCAAAACCCTCCTGAGTTATGGTGGGCTGGAAAGGAAAGGCTGGTGGTGTCCATCATTTTTCACTCCACTCGTCGGGCCCTTCAATTATCTCTTTGTCCTCTCCTGGGGACATATCTCTTGGTTACCAACTCTCTTTCTCCCATTCAGGGTGCTCCGTTGTCGTGTTGCTGGTTCCTTCAGTTTTCCCCTCACCCTCTCTCAAAGTCGCATCTTCTGAGTTTTTAGAGACCACCACCTCCTTCTCCTCCTTTCTTTCCTCCCCTCCATCCTTAAGCCCCTGGAAATGTAAGTCTGCCTTTCCTTTTAGGGATCAAGTGGATGACTTTAGCCCAATTTCCCCTCTAATACTCTGTTCTCCTGCCTTTTCCAGATGCCCACTATGCTGATCGCAGATCTCCAAGGGAGCCTCATTCCTTCTTCCAGGCAAGTCCAGGGGACAGAGTATCTTTTTTCCACAGGACCCGTTGAAGGCCCCTCTGTGCCACAGGGGCTACAGTAGCCTCTGCTCCACCCCGCTGACAGTCTGCTGGCCAACATGACTATCTGTCTTTTTTCTCAATTTTGCAAAGTCGTATAGAGATCAGTCACTTTTCTATGCCAACTTGATCAGCGATTAAGAAAAAGATGAGGGGGCTGATTCACAGAACTAATCTGAGATAAAATCCTAAAGTTACTACGTTTGGTATTCACAGAAGGCATTTAGTAGTACTATTGTTAGGACTCCTAACTTCACTACCACTAACCTGGGATGAAATCGTAAATTTGCTACTTTTGGTATTCACAGAAGGCATTTAGTAGTAGTAAAGTTAGGACTCCTGTGTGTGCTACACAAAACAGTTTTGCTGCACCAGGAAGTCGGAACGTACAAATCTTCACTGCAACTTCATTCAGTGACTCACCATTGATGATGCTCCTTCCTTAGATACCACCTGCAGCCATAGCCCACTTAACTGTACCTTCTGAGAACATTTGCACCACAATTTCTTCTACTTTTGAAGGTAAGTGTAACTCGAGGTCATTCCAGGTCTTGTATCCGACCTGCTCTCCATCGAGGTTGACTATATTTTTTTACTTTGACCCCTGTCTCGCACAACTGGATGTCCATGGTTGGCGCTTTGATCTTTAAGGAACTAGTTTTTATTAAAAACTTTAACATTCATAACCCAGGTTCTTCTGATTCGATTTTTGTCATTTTGGTGTCAAACTATTTATGCAAATTTACTCTATTTTTCTAAATTATTATGGTATTTTACTAGGGTTTGGTGTTTTCTCTTTATTACTTATAACTCCTGAAACTACAAATACCTAGCAAGGGACCCACTCCTGAGATTCAGGAAAAAGTAGTTTTTTTGGTAATAAAGGGCCTGGAGACCGGCTGGATTTCTAAACATGAGTCAGAATTTCTTATTTCAAAGCAACCTAAAGTACCCCACTTTTACATTCAACCAAGGTACATAAAAACAAATTTCCGCCTTCCGTGTGGCCAGTTGTCTCTGGGATGGCTTCCTTTCTTGAAAACCTATCATAATTTTGTAATATATTCTTTAGACCACTGGTAAAGGAAATACCCACTTTCCTAAAAGACATGAAGTATGTGCTTAACTGACTGAAAGACCTGTCCTTTGACATAGTTTAGTCTTGATGTAAAATCCCTGTACACCAATATTCCTTGAGCTGACTGATAGGATTCTGGGTGAAAAAGATAGGGGTTCAAGGACACGGCCTGAATTTGTGCTCGACCTCACACATCTCTGACAGGGGAATTCTTCTCCTAAGTGCACAGAACTTCCATGGGGAGCACTTTTGTCCCTAGCCTGGCTTACCTGTACATCCACGTCTCTGAGTTCAAATATGTACTCCATCCATTCTGAGAGAAGATTAAGTCTATGGAAATGGTACATTGGCAGCAAACAGGATACAAGGACAATTCTTATGTATCGTCCTACTCTTGTCATACCAGACTTCTGTCTCTGGATTTATTTGTGGGTACAATCCCTGCTTTAAATTGGATTTTAATTTTAGATGTGGAGGGCACTAGGATTACCATAGTAATTTTCCCCCAGCCCCCAGAGCCCATTTTAGTATGACCGAGCACTTCCCCATCTTGGAAATGCCCAGGTACATAGCATTTGGGCATGTTTGTAATAAAGGCAATGGGAACTATTTTAAACGTAGGTAGGCGAGTACCTGAGAACCTTTACTTTGCTGTTCAGTGAGGAACTAAGAGGATCTTAGGGTGTCACACACCTGGAGAATGGTGAGCCCTCAAAAGCTGGAACCTCACCTGCCCTTCCTCAGAAAACTACTTGGCTTGCTAAAGGATACCATTCAGACTGAACCTGTGGCACCTGGCATGTATGACCTATGAAGGGACCTGAGGAGGTTGGACCCACTTGAAATTTAAGGATAGAAAGATCTCCAAGAATCATAAGGCTAAACTCTTCATTGGCTTCAGGAAAATTAAGAAGCTGAAGAGGACATTCATATAATGAATTCCAGCAGACCAGTGGTAACTAAGCCTGGAAAGGATTTTGTGGTTGCCCTCTACCCAATACCTTGAGAGTGTCTAAGTGCCCCACCTGAGTTCCTGGGGATCTTCAAAGTGGGTTTCTGTGAATGTTTGGACACCAGAAGAAGATTGGGAACCTTTTCAAAATGTTTGCTCCATAATTCCAGAACATCAAGGGGTCCAACAGCAAAAAGTATGTGACCAGCAGTTCCATGATGTTGAAACATGGTTGATTAGCATGTGTAGGTAGGTACCTACAACTAGTAATAAGGCCAAAGTCACAACATTAGGCCCAGCCAAGGTCTCAATAAATGATTCCATTGCCCAACCATCGGTAGCTGGCTGTGAGCAGGCAGGTTTAACTTAGGAGACAGTTATATAAAGCATTTTGGAACATCAATACATTAAATAAGTAAGACACAACACACAATTAAAATCCAACACCAATTTATACAAATCGGAAATATTTGTGTGCTTAAACTGACACAAAAAAATCAAACATCCAATGTAGGAACCAGAGATATCCATTTTCAAAGAATAAACACTTTCTAGTACTTAAAAGCACCAACTTGGGTTATCTATTTACGAAAGACCGGGAGGAAGTAAAAGTTTCAGGTGAATCGCGATGGAGCGTGGGTCAGATACAATGAGCAATGGGGCCTTGTCAAGTTTTTACCCTCTGACTTAGACACTTTTGGGGGGCTTTTTCTCTGGACAATGAGTGCATCTCCTCAGCAGTCCAGGTTTGGGTTCGACAACGGAGGCTTGCTTCAGTCTCAGTCGATTCATGGAAGTCTCATTGATGATGAAAAGCTCCAGTGCTTCATAGGGGCAAACCTGAATTTCAGTCACGGTTCAACTTCACTGGCTTGACTCTGTACGACAGGTCAGTTAATTTATGGAGCATTTAGGTTGAAATGAACTCAAACTTCTGGATATGCCTCTAGAACATCCTTTTTGGGTTCCAAAGTGTCCACAAAACCAATCCAGGGTTCCAGAATCGCTGAGTTGCTTCTTTAGCAGTTAGGACTACAATTCCCACAATGCACCTGGAAAATCCTTAAAAGACCAGTTGAAGGTGATCAGCTGGGTTTTTCTTGGTGGAGATGATGCAGATTGAGCCCTTTTAACCTGTTGCCTTTCTTTTGCAGTCCAAGGGTCCAGCAGGGCAGCCCTTCTTCTTCTTGTAAGTTCAAGGCAGGGTCTGAGTTGCTTGGAAGCTCTCCCATATTCATCCATGCTGCTGGGGTGACGAGCAAGGGGGCTACCCTTGACCAATGGGGTACAGGGTGCCACCCTCAGGTATGACAACTCTCTCCAAAGTGTGGAGTATTTGTGTCCCAGAAAGCACTGTTTGTCAAAATCAAAATAGGGGAAATCTCCCTTGGAGCTTAAGGCCTTACTAACCAAACCTATGGATGTGGCTAGCTTTACTTAACACTCCCCTTCCAGTCCCTGTCCTAATTCAATCAATAAATCAATTAGGTGACTTGTACAGAGTGACTTCTCACACGTAAGGGTCTCAAAGCACTGGGGGATGGATGGGAGAGACTGCTGATCTGTCGAAATTCAAAGGCAGGGGCTCCAATCTGCCTGAGGGTGCAGAAAGTGAGTGTGGGCCTAGGTCCTATACAAAGTGTCTTTCCTTCTTTGAAGATCAGTTTGGCTACCCAGCCCGTTTCTACCTTTTGCTCTGCAGCTGCAGTTCTCTTCCCACTAGATGTCTCCATTGACTCACTGCAGGACACTTCACACCTCATCAGAGCAGTTTGGCTCAGTCTCTCAAAGGCTGGTCAATCAGGAGAAGCTCCTAGAAGGCTGGATTGTGGCACAACAGAAAAGCAAGTTCCATCACTTATTTTCTATCATATCTATAACAAATCCAACCTTTGCAAGTTGTTAGATGCATTCAAAATATTATTTTTCATGTTGAATCTGTAAGCACAGCCTTCCCAAGTTAGCCTACGGAGCTAATGCACTACAATGGGGAAAAACGAAATTGGCAGTTTGTCCCTCACCTGGGCCTTAAACCATCTTTTATAATGTCCCTGCCTATAGTTACAAGGCACGTAGGGGAGACCTTAGGGGTGACACATGTAAAAATAAGGTAGTTTATGACTTTGGAAGTACCTTCAATTCCAAAGTTGAATTTGAATATTATTTTTATTTAAAAGCAGCCTGCAAAGTAGGGCTGACTTTTATTCTGACAGCAGTCCACACAGCATTGCACACTTATGTGCATTAAATCTACAGGGCCCATAAACCTGCATGCCCTACCATGTACTAGGTATTTACAAGTAGGTTATCAGTACCAAATGTAATTATACCTACCTACCTACCATGTACTTTTAATCAAAGCACAGGCCCCGGGTCCAGTTAGCAGAGCCCAAGGCACAATCAGAGTCAGCATCTAGATGTCAAAATGGGGCAAAAATGTAGGGGGCACTACAAAAAGTCATGTTTTCTCACACATTGCATTGGGTTGAATTCAGATTTGTTCTTCACGGATAAGAGTTTTTCTTCAGAAAAAAAACAAATGCCCGTTTTTAAATTTGGACTTAAAATCTTTTTTAACTTTCCTACTTCTCGACCCTTGTGGGACCATGATTGGGCTGAAACTGTGCGTAGGTAGATCCCAGGCTTCTGCCTCTTTTGTTGATAATTATTTTTTTTAATAATTATATTCATGTGTTAGGCTCATGTACGGAAGCAGCTTATTTTTTACATTGTGCTATTTTTCTGCAGTAACCTTTTGCACATATTTGCGTGCACAACAATGTTGGATTAATTTCCCTAAAACTAAACTTGTTTATACATCTAGCTTCGCACAGCATTATCACAATGCCCTGAACATCATGTACAAGGTCTCTTCTCACACTATGTACAAATGCCATCTCTATCTTCATCCACGGGGTGACAGAGCTATCTACATATCCATAACATCATTAATCTATATGCATTTTGCAAAGCTGCATTCAATCATAAAAATGAGCATCCCGATAGATTGGGAAAGGAGGCACTTCAGCTGACAACGAGGGTCATTGCAAGCTGAAAATTCGCCACGTAGCAGTCTGACATCTTGTGAGGGGTGTCCAGTTTGTGACCAAGGTGGGGTCCTTCATTCTCTCCAATAAGGTAATCGGGTTAGATTGTCCCTTGACTTTACACCTGCTCACACTCTAGGTACACTTAGAGTAGGCTTTGCATATTAGGAGTACGTTCAATTACTGCCTTGTTTTATTTGCTTGCATATATACATTGTCTTATCACCATGGTAGAGATATTTTTCCTATTCACGCTTTTGGTGCATGTAATCACTTTTATCTGCTTCTGTCTATTAATCATTGCAGCACAGGCATTCTATACAAGAATAGCATCCCACTGTGTATTCTCTGTATACCTCTCTGAGAATAATTGAGCTGAGCGAAAGATTCTTTACTGTTTCCACGATCTCTGAGGGGTCAGTGTTGTCATGCTCAGTGGTTGCCAGAAACCATTTGCTCCCTGGTAAGGTTAGGGGGGCTTATGGTGGCACTATGAGCTAGCTGATCTCTCGGCCAACATATCCTCTAGGGGTGTCAGGAATCAGTCTAGACACCAAGCCCCTAGATTATGTTGTCCAACAAATGTGAAGATCCTATAGATTAGTAGGCACTACACGACAAGGGGTGAGTGCAACTTGTGTGATTTCCAGTAGCATATGCACACGTAATTAACCAAGGGTTTCATGAGATTATTGGGAATAACATAAGAAGAGTATTTCTGCACTTCACACTATTTTCTTAAAGCAAAAATGCCCTCTTGCGTCCAAAATGGTTGTGAGGATACATTTTGCACTAAGAAATAGTGCTAAATGCAAGAGAACATGAATGGCATGTACAAGCTGCCATTAATGCTCTCTAAATATGCACTTGGGTTAGGATTTTATCCCAAATTACTCCTGGCATTTAGCGCTACTTTCTCACCTCAACATGCACGCCTGCCTCCAAAATATATGCAAGACTGCAGATTGCAATAAATGCAATAGAACATGAATAGGGAGTGCTAACTCTTGCAGTAGGATTTTTTCCACCAAAATTACTCTTAATTACATGAGTGGTGCAATCACGTTACTATCACTAATTCTTCATCTAAGAGAAACTTGGAGTTACCATTACAAAGATGTAATTGAAATGCCACCCAGACATAATAACTAACTGACTTGGTTTTGAGATATTGTGCGTGCCTGTCAAAATGATAGAGAGTTCTTGTGAGAATGTTTAAAAGTTCTTGTGAGATTGTATAAAACTTGATCTATTGGTAGGAACGAGTTTTGAGGAAAGCCATGAGGTTGTTGCTATAGTCTGAAGTTTCAGAAGCGCAGCAGAAAACAATGCTCCAGCCTTGACGGTGGTGATGTGGGAAATCGAGTCTGTGAATATTAAGTATTTGGGACCAGATTTAGGGGTCTGCGACATTCAAATAATTTTTTTCTACTTAACTGTGTGAAGTTTGGGTAAACTAGGTGTAATTATGAGAAATTCAAATCCATCATTTAGCTCCATATTATAGTACAATCCTGCTCCATGTGTCAATTTTTGATGCATTTCACTGTAAAACATAGGGTGAAAAACACAAGTATCATGAGCAACAGCTACTCTCGTTCTGGCCATTTGCATTATTCCTGAGTGTTCAGAGTAAAGTTTGCCCCGGATGGCGCGTAATTACTCTACATGGATTACATGAATTTTAAGTAACGAGTGAAACACAAAATTTCCAAAATTACATGAATTATGTGAACGTAATTTAAATTTCAACTAGGAAAAGATCATTGGGATCAGTAACATGACTTACAAGCCCCATCACGATTATGGGGTGTGGTATTAGATTATTTCAGCTGCTTTAAGCACCGAAAATCTGCAAGTAAATCACTGGGCAAAAACATCAAGAAACTGGTGTGGATATTTCTGTCCCACCCTTAGTCTTTTTAACTCGGAGGTTGGGGAGAGGATAACAGGCAGAATTCCACCCAGTACAATGTCCTGCTCTTAGTTTCTGCCAGCAGTAGTTGTAGATAAAATTAAGGATTCCCACTGCATTTTGGTGGTGGGACAGTACATCAAGCTTTTTGGCTGAGAGAGTGGGGTGATGCATGCTGTTGAGTGTGATACCCTAACAGAGTCTAATTGAATTTTACCTACTGTAAGCTCAATGTTAAAATGAATTTGTGCTGTAAACTACAGTGCCTACCTTTTAAGGTCTCGCCTACAGAGAGTTTAAGCGAGTTCAAGCTTTGTACCATCCCATTGCTTCCTATTGTTTGGCTTTCTTGTCACTCTCATTTACTTGCTTCCTTTTTCTTCTTGGGTTGTCCTTACCATGGAGTATAGCTTCTTTACCATCCTTTTGATTGGATCCACTGTCAGACCAAATTTAGGAAACTATGTTTTTGTTTTTCATGCAGCACTCTAGGAGAGTGCATTTGTTTTTATCATACTGTCATGTGATGCTTTTCCTTTTAAATAGCCACCCTCTATACCAAGGGTCTCCAAACCATTCTCTAATGAGAGCTGTTTGTTCAATTAAAATAGTCCAGAGCCACAAATGTCTTTGATCACTGTTGCTATAGTGCCTATATCAAATAGTTACCACCTTTGCTTGTGACCCAACTGGGAGCATTCAAAGTACTTGGGTTGGAAATGGGGCAACCTGGGACTTGCGCACTAGACCCTGACCCCTATTCTTAAAAAGAGCATGGGAACCCTTTCCCCCAAACAATACTAGGACTAGTCTGGGTCACTGTGTACCCCCAGCACTCTGTTAACTGACCCTGAACCACACTCCTTAGAGGGTATATTCCGAGACACTCTGTTACTAAACCAGAGGCCTGCCTCCTTCGCAAGCTCCCTCAGGTCAGTAAGTATGCAGTTAACTAGGTGTTGGCGTATCTCTGGAATATAATGACTGAACATGTGCTCTCTTGCAACTAAATTGTACAGTGCCTCATAAGTGATTACCTCACTGCCCTTCACCCAGCGATCCAGTCCCTTGCAAAAGTAGTTCAATAAATCTACCCAAGGCTGGTTTGGGAGTTTGCGGTTGTTCATGACCCTCTGATAGTACATCTCAAGGGTCAGCCCAAATTTAACAACAAGTATTGCTTTCATGAGGGCATACATTGTGTGGTCACCCACCTCAAGTATGAGGAATGTATCCCTCTCCATTGTAAGCATGTGCTTCCATAAGCTACCCCAAGTACTCCTCTGGGAACTAGTGTACCCTCAGAATGCAGAAACCCATCTATTTATGTCATCCCCATCCATATGATCGGGCACAAGGTCTGGTGGTGTGTGGACTCTCATCTTTCTAGTGGACATTGGGCTAAAGTTGCCACCATTTCTGCAGGACTCTGAGGCTTGTTTTAACTTTAGGTCCAGTTCCTTCAGACTCAGTTCATGAGCCCACTACAGTTTCTTTTCCTCTAGAGCTTGTTGTTTCTCCTGCAGGGCTAGGGCTTTCTCTACTTCTGCTCGTGCTTCTTGTGGAGCCAGTTCCAACTGTGCCGGCTGCAGCTGGCACTTCCCTTCAGTCTCCTGTCCTCCAGGTCCCTGGGGGAACATGGGTGAGAAACACACACTACTTCCTGTTCTGATACCAGGACGGGACCTCAGTCCTGTGGGTCTCCAACTCTCTTCTGGTTCTGGGGCCAAGGGAAATATAAGCTCCTCTCTCTCCAGCTCCACTACTTTTCAGCCTCTAATTCTTCCTTGCCCTCATTCAGTACATCCTCCTCATCACCACCCTCCTGTACTGCAGCTTGCATTCTACAGACCTATTCCCATACTCTAAGGGCTATCTGTTACTCAAACTTTGGAGGTGCTCTCAGTGCCTTCTTCCTGCACAACTTTCTCAGCTCAGCCGTGCCGTAGTTTGCAATGGCATTGATATCCAACTCTATCTTGGCAGGCAAGAGTCACAGGTACACAAAATGTGAGGCAGAAGCCTACTTTGGAAAAAGGTAAAAAATAGAGTCAATCAAGGAAATTTTTAAAGAAAAGTAAAATCTGGCATCAAATTATTTGTATGGAATTTTTGTGTTACCCAAATCACTGTATGGCACTGCACAAACACAAGTCCTGATTTAAACATCAATGGGAGAAATTGGGTTGTTGGATGAAGGGGAGGCGGGGTGACACCTATTCAAGCAACATTCACAATCCCTGTCGGGGCTAACCACAAAAGTCACTAAATTAACCTGTTAGTAAATCTTGGTAGCTTTGCACAGCAAGCAGTGAGGTTTAACATAGAGGTAATCTGTAAAGTATTTATGCATCACACAAACAATAACAAAGTGAAAACACAACACGAGAACATTTCCAAACAAAGTTAGAAAAATAGAGTACATTTTTGTAAATTATTTGACACCAAAACAACAAAACTTCAATCATTAAAACCTGGATTATGAATTTGTAAAACATTTTGAAAAAACTAGCGCCTTTAAGATCAAAGCGCCAACCGAGGACATCTAGTTGTGATAGACTAGGTCAAAGTAAAAAAATATTGCCAGCCGCGGTGGAGTGTGGGTTGGATACAAGAAGTGGTTTGGGCCCGGTCAGCGCTTATCTTCGAACTTAGATGACATTTTGGAGAAAATATTCTGAGAAGGTAAAGTTTAGTGGGGCATGGCTGCAGGTGGTGTCTAAGGAGGGAGTGTCATTGATGGGAAATCGCTAGACGATGTTGAGGAAAAGATTTGTATGTTTGGACTTAGTCACTTTTTTGGAAGTTGAAACTTTACAGCAAGTTGAGGCAGCAGGCTGTAGCCAACAAAAGCTCCAGCAGGCCGGATAACCCCTTTGCAAAGGACCACTAACAGGATTGCTGCTGTGGAGAGAAACATAGTGGGAACATAGCGGGAGCTACTGAAAAGTCAGGCCAACCGGTGATGCACCTTGGGCAGTCAATGAGCAGGCTGGTCCTGGTTTTCCCACGATTCTCTGAGCAAATGTTAGCCACCTATGTCCCAAGTTAAAGATGTTGGCTATCTTGGTACCTTTAGCACCACCACCAAGGGTCAAGGAGAGGAAGGGACCACTTGTGGGGTTAATACTCACTCAGGTTTGGTCCAGGTGCAGGTTTAAGATGGTGGGTGCCTTTTATGTCCTCGCGCTCTGAACAGGAGGTCAACAGACAAGCCCTTGGAGTCACTCAGGTAGCCCTGTGTTCAGGTGAAGAAGCCTGATTCAGCAGCAGGTCAGGTCTCGGAGGGTTCAAAGCAGGTTTCAGGCAGCAAAACAAACCTTCCAGGTAGGGAAGTGAAATGAAGTGTGGGAATGAGGGCTCTAGTTTTATGCCTGATGCCTTCTGTGATGGGGTAGAATTTCCTGGAGGTTTCTCTTTGTAGTGCTTGGATTTTTCAGAATCACCTGCCCTGGCTCCTAGCTGGCTACAGAGACAATACAGTGGTGACAAGTCATTTGTGTGAAGGCAGAGAAAACCATATTCAGTGTGGCCAGATCCATCCCCTTTTGTGCCAGCAGATGGTCCATTCAGGCACACCTAATCACTCTAGTGCATGACTGTCTGGGAGGAATTCACAAAACTGCTAACTGTACTCAGTCATGTGACCTAGGACAGGCTGCAGGCACTAAATGGAAAGGGGCAGGAAAATGCCAACTTTCTAAAAGTGGCATTTTCAAAATTTTAATTTAAAATTCTGACTTTACTGTTAAAGAGGATTTTTAATTACAATTTCATATATACCAAACATGAAATGCTTATCTGTCCCCAAACAAAAGTTAGTACTGATTAATTTTAATAAGGCCTACCTGTCTATGGGACAGGTAGGCCTTATAGAAGTGAAAAATGAATATAGGAGTTTCCACTATCAGGACAGGTAAAATTCAAAATGTTAAATTTCTTTGACATGGTGAAGTAGCAGAATATTAGCATCACGTTGACTGCATGGATTGAGATGTTTGTTGATTTCATAGATGCACTGGAAAATACAGACAATGAGAAAATAGCAAGTAAATCCTGCCGGCGATGGAGTGAATGAAGTGATAAAGAAAATATCACAAGCTGACGAAGTATCATACCATCAAATCAAGGAAGTGTTAGAAGCCATGTTTAATCTGATGTAGAATGTCAAATACAAAAGGTACATTTTCCATCAAGCAAGACAGTAAGCTGCTGAAACCATGTATGAGTTTGTTGAAAGATTTGATATGTGTATTAAATCTGCAAGTTTAGTGAATCCAATGATGAAGAGGCCATACGTCTCAGAGTCATCAATCGCTGTCTTTCACTCTCTTTCAGAAGGCCCATGTTGAAAGAGCCACTCAGTTTAGAAAAAGTGCTAATGGCCGCAAGAGCAGAGGAAAGAGCAGATCAACAAGCCGCTGATATGGAAGCTGGAACAGCAAAAAGTGAATCAGAATTGGTCATGCACAAGAACATGGTAAATGTATGCAATTCGAGGTGTCCAAAGAAGAAATTGCTGTGTTTCCAATGTGGGTTTTCATTTACACATAAAACAGACATCAAGCCATAGGACAAACATGCAAAGGTTGTGGTAAAGAAAACCATTTCACAATGGTTTGAAAAGTGAAAGAAAAACGAACTAAATTAGAGTGAAAAGAGAAAATGGACGCCAGAAGGTTCTAGAAAGATTCTCGCGATGCCAACAAAGCCAAAAAGCAACATCAATTACGACAAGTAGAAACCAGACAAAGTCAATCATCGTCAAGTTCATCCTATAAAGGCTCATCAATGTTATTGTCAAACACCAGTGTAAAAGATGGATGTGCAATGATGGCATCGAGCAAGAAATGACAGGCACATGTAAGTTTGGCTGCTTACACAGAAGAACAAAAAACAAAGGAAACAACGGAATTTATGTGGACGTTGTGCCAAGATTACAATAAAGGTCAATGGTTGCCCAATTACCTTTATCAGAGACAGTGGTGCATCAATTAACATCATGCTGGTCGAAATGTTCAGCAGCCGGTCCTCTCTGCCAGGCATCAACTCATCCTACATAAAAGTATACACGTGGGCTGTTTCTAAAACTTAGCAGAATCAACGATCACTCATAGTGACAAGACACACAATAGTATCAGTGCAAGTGACAAATTAAGTTCTTCCAGGAGCCTCATAAAGTGCAGGCATAATCATTTTTTTTACACCGCTGCTGAGATGGGACTGATATTTCTTAATTACAAGCGCCACACTCAATCTGAGGTTGCGAGCCAGTTTCCATTGTTATTTTATGGCCTAGGTATGCTCAAGACAATGAAAGTGCTACTTCACATCAATGGGGATGTTCGCCCTGTTGCCCAGCGGCACTGCAGAGTCACTTTCTACTTGCAAGAAGCTGAAACTCTGTTGAAGCAAGACTTCATTTAATACTTCAATGGTCCTAACCATGGGTTTTGCTCAGAGTGGTGGTTCCAAAAAAGGACAGCATCTGTGTGATATGCGCCAGGTCACCAAAGCGATCAAGAAAGAAAGACATCTTGGTCCATACATAGGGGACATGATCATGTAACTAAATGGTGCCAAACTCTTCTCCCGTATTGACCTGAAGATGGGATACCATCAACTCAAGTTGGAAGAAAGCTGCAGGTACATCATTACTTTTTGGACTCTTGTTGGTTTGTTAGGATACAAAAGGTTGAGTTTTGGAGTGTCTTGAGCTGCCGAAATATTTCATGTTTCACATCGAATAATTCAACCTGTCACACATGCTTTTAATTACAGTGATGGCATACTGGTATTTGGGACAATGCACAAGGAGCATGACAAGGCTCTTACGCAAGTGTGTGCAAATTACTTGCTGAAGCGGGTCTCACTCTAAATGCAGCAAAGTGTGAGTTTCACAAGAACAAACTCAAATTCTTTGGGCACATATTCTTTGATGGGGGAATGACTCCTGATCCAGAAAAAGTGTGAGCACTGTCAGATACCTACCCCCAGCAAGATGTCACCATGCTGCAATCCATTCCTTCCCATTCCAACAAACTTTTTCGGTCGATGTGGACTATAAAAGTGCATACATAAAAAGAACATTTTACCCAAATAAGAGCACATGCCATAAAACAGTCCACATGATAACTATATGGATTACAAATTTCTGGACGTTAATGTGCATCGCAGAGATCACAAAGTGGTAGATCAGGGGAATTCATACCTACAACCCATCCTTATCCAGCTACCATATCTGTTTCCCCATGTAGAAGCTGCATGGGTGTAAACAGCTGGGAAACAAATTAATCTAGGTAGGATCTCAATTTATCAATAGGCTTGACTTTAAAATATTAAAAAGGGTTAAAAATTAGATTTAAAAAAGTACATGTACAGTGTAGACTTTTAAGATCACAGTGGAGATTTTAGGAACGTCCAGCGACTACGCCACATCAAGGTTAAAAATCGGGGTACAGCAATGACAATGGGTGTGTGGGTGTCATACTTCAGGACTCTAAATGCCTCCTCACAGTGCATAAACCCTAGATTCCTGCAGAGTTGGATTAGCCAATTCTGTCTGTATGATTTGTAGCCAGGACAGAAAAAAAACATAAAGCTCAGACTCTTCCTCGCAGTTGCAGGCAGGGCAACCTAGGGGTACAACTTTTGACCATCAATTGTGTGTCTTTTTCATTTATTAGAAAAGGCACGAAGTGGCAAGGTCCCGATTCTGAACTGGATGTATAATTTCCTTGCCAGAGTTGGTTGGATATCATCCATCAAAGACTCAATTAGATACTCATCTTTGAATCTAAGGAATTCTGCTGTCAAGTATCCTAAGGCCGAACTCCCCTAGATATCTGCTAGTTTATGCAACCTATATATTCTTAAGAGTTCTGGGCGTGAAATTACCAAACACATTTCCTTAGAGTTACTCCATAAGCTCGGTTTACCCAGCCTACAAAATATGTCCTTTATGGACACAAACCATGGTATTTTCCCACACCTGGATGACTCAGTAGCTCTTTTAGCTCTGACTGGTAAACTGCCAGTTCTGAGGTCACCCACAGTCAGCACCGGAAGGTTAGGAGCCTAAGTCCAATCTCATCCCCGATTAGTCTAATTCCTAAATACAGGCGTAGGGAGGTGAGGGGGGTACTAAGGGGAGGCCTAACATCTGCCTCATAAAATTATTCTCTATTTTGCTTAAGCTACCAGAAGAGCAATGACCCTATAATTCTGCCTCATACATTTTTTCACCCCTTGCTTGGACTTTATAAATCTCCGCTATGGGCCCAGTTGGTTTATAGGAGGAGTTTCTATACAGTTTTGCAATTCACCACACTGTCTGGGCTTACTTAAGGCTTGCTTTGGCCATTTGTGGGCCCCACTTCAAATTTTCAGTCAAAGCAGCACTTAGATAGTCAAAAACCGACACCCTCTCAAGCGTGGTGCCATTTAAACATGGGTTAGAACTGGATGTGTTAGCTGGGTTGAAGACCATACGTTTGCTCTTCTGCGTGTTAATCTCTAACCCCCTGTTTTTACAAAAGGTAGCACTGCTTTCAAGAACCCTCTGGATACCCATGGGCGACTTTGATAATAACAGTGTGTCATCCACAAACATCATTGCTGGTACCTTTCTACGTTCTAACTTTGGGACGTTGTTATCCTATACCTCAGTAAGCTGTGAAACCAGAGCATTAATGAATAGGCAAAACAGGGTAGGTGCGAGCACGCACCCCTGCCTTACTCCTCTATTAACTGGGAAGTTACTTTGCCACATTTCCAATACCTCACTTGGGCAAATTGCCCTCATGCAATCTCTCAAACAAACTCAAGAGATAGAGAGGGATCCCCAGGTCTGTAAGTGCATCCCACAATTTAACACTGGGGACCAAATCAAAAGCAGTCTTCACATCTACAAATATAAAATAGAGACTGCCACCCTCTATTGTCACCGTTTTCCAATATAAAAGTTGGAGTCTAAATATTTGGTCGATGGTGGAGATGTTTTTTTCTGAATCCAGCTTGATATGGGCTCAAGATTTCAGGCTCCTCCATCCACACGTGAAGGCGGTCAAGGAGTATCCATGCAAACAATTTCTGGGTGACATCGATCAAATTGATCGGCCTATAATGTGTAGGCAAAAGGGGTGAACCCTTTTTAAGAACTCGGACAATTTCTGCCCCACCCCAGGTTTCAGGGATTTCGATTATTTTCATAATAGCATTAAATAATTTCCATAGGTAGGGTCCCCGTATTTTGGGTTCTACCCAAAAGAGGTCCCCCGGTAACTTCTCCAATCCCAGTGCTTTACCAAAGGGAAGCTTACTTATTGCGTTCAGGACTTCAGTCAAAGTAATACCGGGGGCCTCTTCATATATAACAGTTAAGGGTATTGTAAATGTTTCACCAACTGGGCCAGCAGCTTCCTTGTAGTGTATAGAGCCTGGAATTGTGCCTTCCAGACATCTGCTGCTATGTTTGGCTCTATGGCTGATTTCCCTTTGCTACTGCCTGTACTGACTATAGACCATAGCGCATTCATATCCTTGTGGGTTAGGGCGGTTTTTAGGGCATCCCATCTATCAACTTCCCACCTCTTTTTTGCTTGTTGGATGTTATCTCCATACAGCGCCCCCATTTGTTTGATTAAGGACCTATCCTTTGCTTTGATGGCATCTAACAAAGACAGCTTAGCCTTTCGGCAGGCGTCATTGAGCCAAGATTGTTTGGCCTTGTTACTACCCTTGGCGGATACCTTGGGATAAAATATATCAGCCAAATTAGCTGTTAATTCAGCATGCAATACTGCGACTCTATCAGTGTATAAAAAAATGCCCTTTGTGGTAGAAACCTCTCCTATTTCTAACAAAGACGGGATAATTAGTTTATATAATGTTGCCAGCTTGTCAGACGACTGTTAAATTACCCCCCACCTTACTATTCTTCTGGTGTTAGAGAGTGTTAATCTACTAACTAAGGGGGTATAGCTAACCGTGGCATTTCAAAACAAGGTAGCTCCAGCTCCAAGTTCAGGGCGTTGTAATCACTGTTGTGGCAAGACAACGAAGTCAACAACCCTTTGCCAAAACCGAGTCTCCACTAAGATATAATCCAACAGGGAGGATTGGCCTAGTCTATTAAATGTTAACTTCCCGGGTGTATTCAATTTAGTGCGGCCATTACATGCTCTCAGGGAATAGGTCAGTGTGAATGAATTGATCTGGAGTGCCAGCGGGGACCATGCCTTTATCAGTGGAATTTGAGGGTCGGGAACTAGCCATTGCAGATCCTCCTCACTGGGGATTGTATCACTGGGTTCAGCAAGTGACCCAAATTAACAATTAAAATCACCCCCTACAATCAACCACATATTTGTGGGGACAGTGGCGATGAAATTGTTCAATTGATCAAAGGTTGGGGATTCTTGACTAAGGCTTACGGGTCGAGAATAGACATTAATGAAAGCTATTTTCACTTTAGGAGAGAAAGTAAGTGTTACACACTGAATGTCATTAGAGAGGGGGTCCAACTGTTCCACTGTGCAGCCCAGATGTGTGCCAACCCAAATGTGTAAGCCCCCAGATGGTCTGACCTTATCCCAGAAATGGCGGGTACATTGAAAGATGCGAACCCCGCCTTTACACAGTCTTCCCTTGCCCAAGTTGCCGGGAAAATGCATACATCGTATTGGTCCACAAAAAGCCCCCAATCGGGGCAGGGAAGTTTGCTTTTTAGACCAGCAATGTTCCAGGATAGGACCCTCAACTTGTTGCCTAGATTGAGCTTGTCAGGGGTGGCATCAAGGGTGTAAATGTTGGAAGATTGAATATCCTGCATCTGAACCATGGGAAAATCGTCTAATACTTTCATGAGTTCCCCTTCCCTCAGTGTACTATCACTTGGGGGGACAGGGTCCGGGTCAACGAGTATTCCAAGTGGCTCTACCTGCGTTTCTGTTATACCAGTGGTCATCTGTTGTTGTATTATTTGCTCCTCCTTTAGTTCTGCCACTGCCCCGTGACAAGTAGTCTGGCTCAACGTGCCTCTACCACACTCCCCTAATTCCCTTCAAGATCTCAAGCCACTGGGTCCATGGGCTAGGCCCCCGGTCATTGCATGTCAATCCACTTCTTCTAGTGCCCCAAATCTTTTCGTTACTGGTATATTGAATAACAAGGGTCTGGGGGGGTGGAGCCACTATTTGATGTTCCAGTGGCCACCAGCCTAAATTGGTACTAGTGTGGGCCCTGGATGGCATATGACAGTGGGAATAAAAATAGTTCAATGAAGAGACCCTAACCCCTGTTGGGGATTCCTGGGGACAAGGTTTATTGCTTAATATAGTATGGACAGTCATCGGATTTTTAACATTGATAACTACACAATCCCCTTGTGTTGTTTTTTGTCTCTTTTCCACCCAACCAACTCTGCGAACCATTAAAATCTCTCCTGCCCTATCATAAGGGAGCTGCTTGTATCTTGCCAACCAAAACAGGCATTTGTTCATGAGGTCCAGTTGCGTTTCCCTTTGGCCTTTTTTAATTTCTGGTACTCCTGTCAGTATAATGACGCCTGGAAGTGAAGCTGGGGGTGAATTTATAGTGGGCAGAGTCGCTACTTCAGGACCTCTTGCTATAACCTCCTCCCCACCCAACCCTTCTCTGCCCTCCCTGGGCCCTGGTTGAGTTGGGCTGGTTTTGTTTATACCCCTCATGTGATGTGCTGGATTATTATTCTCAACCTCATGGTTAAAGCTCCTAGGGCCAGTGGCAGTACTGCGGTCTTGAGCCTGCTGAGCACCTAACCTTTCTTACCTATCTGTTAACTATGGTAATTTGTCTGACTGGAACCCGGTATGGTATTAGGGTCTACATCCCTCAGCGCACCAGGCCTATCTAAAGGTGTCAGACATGCACTGTCCGTCTGACAGCCAAAATCTTTCCCCCTCGCTAAAACTTGTTTATTACCAAAATTACCACGTTATCTATACGATCAAGAAGGGGGCAAGTTCTTTCTTCACAATGGCTCGGAATTGGCTTTGTAGATCCATTAACAAATACAGCACCCAAGATGCATAATCCGTGTCTATTCGAGTGTTGATACTGCATCGTACTGCTCACTCAGGGTTACCTAAGTCCTCGACACTAGTTGTTGGTCTCATATTAGTTTTCTTTGGCTGCAATAATTCTTAGGCATTACCTGTTATTGCTAGAGTTACTGTGTGACTTTGCTAGTGTGAGCACCCCACTTGAGAATCTTGACAAAATTAGATGTTCCCTTCCAGTGGTCTGATTAATTTGATCAAAGCTTCAGCAGAATTAAACACACAATTGAAAATGTAAGGAGATGGCCTATTTTGACCCCAAGTTACATACTGAGACAATAATCTATGTAAGCCCGGTAGGACTAAGGGCAATTTTTGCTTAACATAATGGTCACCTGAATGCTCAGAGACTCTTTTCTACCTATGCCAGACAGAGTTTCTTTAATACAGAATGTGCCTATTCTCAGTCGGAGAAGGGGAGCCTGGTGGTACTGTAGGCCTGCAAACATTTTGATGTGTTTCTATTTGGAAATCGTTTTACTATAACTACAGATCACCAAATGCTGCTCACTATTTTTGAAAGCCGAAAAGCCTCCTTGCATTGAGAGCTAGGGGTTGAAACTACAAGAGTATGACTATGTAATTGTTCACAAGCTGGGTGAAGACCAGAACCCTGCCAATGACTTTTTATGAGTACTGTTACAGTAGCAGAGTTTAACATCCAAAACAGCTGAGGAGTTCATTAACTTCCTTGTGAGGTCCAGCACTCAATTGAACAGATCATTGCTGGTACTTATGTTAATAAGAACATGCTTGTCTCCAAGGACATCCTTTCAATGCAATCATGAAAGAAGCATACTTGACCTTTTGATGATGAAGCTGAATTAAAAAAAATAAAGAATGTACAAGTTGAACTGTCTGTTACCAAAGAAGGTTTTGCATTGAGAGGCTCACGAATCATCATACCTGAGAGCCTTAGACAGCAAGTCCTTGAACTACCCCATGAAGGGCATCCTGGTATTGTAGCCACCAAGAGAGCCCTAAGAGACTGAGTGTGGTTCCCATGCCTAGAAGAACAAGTGGAGAGGGAACTAAATGTTGCCATTTCTGTAACTGCCTTTCTCCCAAAGCGACACAACACCCATTGACAATGTCTGACTTTTCTGCGCATGCATGGGAAAGACTTGCTGTAGAATTCTTTGGACCTTTAGAAAATGGACATCTTCTCATGGTAGCCATTGAGGAGTATTCAAGGTTTCCTTTAGTAGATGAGTTATCGTCAACTACCCATAAAAAGATCATTAAGCGGCTAGATGACATCTTTGCAGCATGGGGTATCCCTGTCATTCTCAAATCTGACAATGGTGTGCCATTCAATAGCAAAGAATTCAAGGAGCTTCTGGTCAGACTAAATGTAAAGCATCAAAAGAGCACAAATCTGTGGCCCCAAGCTAATGGTGTTGTGGAACGATTCATGGGTATCCTCAAATGGGTAATTCAACGAGCATCGACGGAGGGAATATAGTTAAACAAGGCCCTGCGTCAAGCCCTCTGTAAATATCGTTCAGCTCCTCATTCCATAACTGGTGAGATTCCTGCCTCCTTGCTATTTGGGAGAGCCATCATCAGAACGAAACTGCCACAGTGGAAGGTAGACCGAACCTTGAATGTGGATAAGGTTTGTGTCAAGGACACTTCTCGGAAGTGCCAGATGAAAACATATACCGATTGTCCTCGATGAGTTCAGGAAACAGCCTTCATAGAAAGTGAGTGGGTCCCAGTCAAGTTGAAACTAAAGCTGTAAACAGACACTGTTTGATGTTGATCCTCTGAGGGTTGTGGCATCTAAAGGACATATAGTGGGGGCCCATCGTCCCAGAAAGTCCATCACATGGGACTCGTCACACTTTAAGCAGCTCCCTGAAAGGTCATTGCCTCCTGCAATTATGAATGAGGCGAGCCTGCCTAACAGTCCAGATCAAGCATCAGAACCTGTGCCATTGGTGCATTATCAGAGTAAATCTCTACCATCTCATAGTACTCGATCTGACCAATTAGTGCGAGCGCCTCAATGCCTTATTAAAGAAATATGAATTGATTGTCCTTTTTATTTAACAAGGGGAGAGATGTAGTGTTGTGAGACTATGTGTGCTAGGACCCTTGAGGTTCTTGGCGGACTCAACAAGGAATTATGTAACTTAGTGGAAGGTGTTAAGATGTGGTTCTTAATGGTTATGACATAATGAGAGTGCAATACATGATTGTATGCAAGGAATAAAGATGTGCAATTCAGAGTTCCGTGTGTGGCGTATTCCATCGCATGCTCCCAGGGCTGGGTACGACTCTACACTGCCTTTCAATTGAGTCTCTACATCAGGCGTGGCTGAGTAGGTAAGAGCAGCGGGTCACTGGGGCAGGGTGGGGGGTGCGACATAGACGGACGAGGGAAACTTAAATTTTGAAAAAAGGAAACAATTGTTTGCTTTTTTTTTATAGAAGCTTCCCTCGTCCTCCTATGGCAAATCCCCCCCACACCGCCCCCTTGCCCCACCACTCTTATCTGAACGGGCCGTGCCTGCTCTAAATTAAGCCAGAAGGGATTCTTCAATAAATTAAGCCAGATGGGAATTTCATTACTGCAGACATAACAGAAACATTTGATGGTTTCCTATTTTTATACCGGACGAGATGAATACCACATTAAAGAAGCAAATACCCTACCTTCGAATTCAGTCTTAGACCCATCCTTATGATGAATACATAATTTGATTATTGATTCCTCAAAGACCGCAATTTTGCAGAAATAGGAACACTAAAGTCCTTTGCCTATGTGTTTCATTCTATAAAAGGTAAAACACTGTGGGAAGTCGCCAGTGCTCCGCAGGACTTTGAAGCACTCCAGTGGGAAATATAAACAGAGGGCATAAACCAAAGTATTCATTTCACGGGGGTTTATTAAAAGGTTTCACCTCGAAAACAGAGCTGTCACACATCACTGTGGAAACATGTTCGCACAGCCTACTTTAAAATGGGCAGAGCACAAAAATAATGAGCTGTGTATTGCTTTTCGTGCAAAAGGCATGACCTCCTATGCAGACCACCAGCAACCGACAGTGCATTTAATCCAATTTGTTGCAAAGTAAAACAGTGCCGCGTGATTTTTCCTCTCCATTTCTCAAAAATGACCCTAACCTTGTTAGCGTGGTGTAAGGCCGTTTACAACCACAGCAGTTTCACTAGAAATCTCACATCCAAGAAAATATTAAGCACTATTAAAGATCACTGTGTAGATGAGAAGGATGAGCAGTTATTTATGAATCATTTATTTGTGGCATTGTCCCACACAGCTTTTAAAGTCATTATATTCACTGCTGTTTCATGTTTCCTTTCAACGGAATGGGTCAAAGGTCAATTTTATTTTTTCCTTATGCAAGCAATTCCCACTTTCTATTGCAAATACTAATTTACACTCTCACAATATCTGCTGAAGTGACACGCACTCTATAGTATTAAAAAACGCAAGTCTCTTTGAAATATTAAAGGAATATATTTAGGTGAAGGTCTTTTTCAGGCAAGCTGCTTTTTCTGTATTCAAAATGACAGAAAGGTTTTGGCTTAGAACGTCAATAGTACATTTTATTAAAGTCATTATTTTTCACCTCACGTCATTTGCTTTAAAAATACTACAGCTGACAATGCTCTTGCATATGGTTCTACTAGAAAATTTCCTTTATCCATTTCCACAGGGAGACCTTGGAGAGAACAAGAAAAGAGTTTTCAGTTCACACTGGTTGTTTCATGTCATCACGTTATTGTTTTACAGAAGGCGGCGTATGTTTTACGATAGATTATTTTCATGTTTGCCAAAATTAAAACACGCTCACAAGCGTGACCTCCAAAAACTTTACCTCCAAGTCAAATCGTATTTATCCTCATTGTCAACAATATTTCATGATAGCAAATTAAAAAAGCAGTCTGCATAACTGTTCAATTTGATGCAATTGCAATTTCAAGCTATGTAATGTACATTGAGGGGCAGATTTATGAGCCCCTTGCGCCACTTTTGCGTCACTTTTAACATGGGAAAAGTGACGCAAAAGTGGCGCAAGGGGCTCATAAATCTGCCCCTCCTGAATCTTTGGCAAAGCAGCGGTGCAGCAATGCACAGCCTTCAAAAACTTGATAAGGCTTTGTTCACTCAATTCCTGGTCCTGGGTCAGTTAGCTTTGAGTCCCAGCGTTCCAGGTGTAAGAATCTTGTAATATGTTAAAACATATACTGTCCAAATACATTTCTCTCACTATATAAGCAAAGGCCTTTTCCAAACAGTTAGAGAACTAGAAATGCCACAGTCTTTCAGCAACTAAAATTACCTAGTCCCAAATTACCAGCCCAGGTCTGGAAACACAAGGGAATTCCGTTTGCCCACTTATACCTACAAAATGTTATTTTGTCCTCAAAAACTCTAAAGTCATTGCCCCTATGACTATCAGAATTTACCCCGGCCTTTTCCCATGCCTTTCATAAAGTTCAGCGAAACGGCCAAACTCAAGCATGTGTAGCGAACGCCCCAGTCCAGTTTGGCTCTCTTGAAGTGGATGCCACTGGTCTGGATAGCTGGATTGAAGAGACTATTAATGAGCTTGGGAAACCATTCTCCTAGGACTAAACCTACAGCCCCCTCCATTAATGAGGGCCTCAGAATAAGCAAAAAACATTGCAAACACCTCAAATGCAAATGGAGGCGTAACTTCAATCTAGAGGATAAATCGACCTATAAATCAGCATTAAAGGACATCCACGCAAAGGTGCATCTTGCCAAAGAAGCCTCCTTTGGAAGGATGATCAATGAAGCCGGTAACAAATCTAAGGCGATCTTTAAAATTGTGAAATCTTTTCTTAGGCCTGAAGTCATTTCTAGAGACTGCCAACCATCGTCAGAATGGTGCAATGAGCTGGAATTATTCTTTCATTACAAAATCGCTACCATTCAGACAGATCTTAAAAACGTGCAATCTGATTTAAATCTTTCTGATTTAATAGAAGTTCCTATCCCCATTATGGGAAGCCGCACTTTGCCCTCTATCTCTTGAGGTTTCCTTGGCAGCTATTAAGAGCCCGAAGTCGGGTTCTGACTCATGCTCTACAGCAATGCTGGCTAAGGTAGCTCAGGTCAATAATCCAACTGTAAATAGAATATTAAACACCTCTTTATCATCTGGCAAGGTTCTGGCACACTGTAAAAGGGAAAACGTGGGACCTCTGCATAAAAAACCCACATCTGATCCCAAACAGCCAGCCAGCTATAGACCTATCTCCCTTCTTCCTGCTTTTCCCAAAATGTTGGAAAAATTGGTTAATGGACAACTTCCGCAATCCTGGAGTAGAACAAGCTTTTACATACTAGTCACTCAGGCTTCAGATCACACTTTAGCACGGACACAGCACTTCTGGGTGTTGTGGAGTAGGTTAGAGGCACCTTGGGCATGGGAGGCAAGGCCATCCTCATTATGCTGGATTTATCTGCGGCCTTGATACCAATTCTCATCAAAGGCTGCTTGAGAGTCTTCAGGCGACAGGGATTAAGAACACTGCCCTAAATTGACTAGTCTCTTTTTTGGACAACAGAAGCCAAGAAGTTTGGCTGCCTCCTATTCCATCCAAAGTTCGTACACTGACGGTGGGTGTTCCTCAGGGTTTGTCTCTGAGCCCCACCCTGTTTAATGTCTATTTTATACCACTGGCGATATTGGCAGAGTTGCTGTGTGTGAAAGGAATCTCTTATGCAGATGACACCATGCTTCTTTTCTCCTGTAAGGAAAGGAGATAGATGAGAAGGCTATTACAACCTGCCTAACACTAAGGTGTTTCAGTGGTTGGCTGTTAAGCAACTAAAATGCAACCCGGATAAGACTGAGATCATGATTTTCGGTGCTTCTTCCCCTAACCTTTGGAGATCTTACTGGCTAAAGGATGCCCCACTCCTGGGCCCTCAACAGAGCTGTGTAAGGAATATACGCTTTAAATTTCATAGTGCCCTCTCCTTTCAACCACAGGTCCAGCCTCTGATAGACTCCTGTTTGGAATGCTTCAGGTGCTGAAAAAATATCTGCCCCTTTTGTCAGAGTCTGCTAGGAAAATGGTAATCCAAGCACTAATACCCTCTAGACTGCCCTTTGGTAATGCCCTTCATCCTGGACTCCCAGAGTATCTTTTGTGTAGACTTCAGGTGGTTCAGAACTAAGCTGCTCGTCTGCTATTTAATCTCTCCATTAGATCACACATGACTGCTCATTTAGAGGCTCTTCATTGGCTCTTAATAAAAAAGAGAATACGATTCAAGGCAGTGGTTTTAATTCATTATCCCTGCACAGCTCAGGTTCCAGCTATCTGAGAGATCCCTGTCCACACCTTGCGTTCCTCTTCTGAACACCTGGCCAAAGTCCCATTTATCTGCTGGCTAGTCAACTGGAACATGCTCCTTAGGGAGCTGTGTTTAACACAGGACATCACGTCTTTAAAACAAAATTTAAACTTGACTTTTCCGACAATCTGCATAGGTCTCATCCATGGGTGCCATCTTGTCTTTTAGCACCGGGACACTCTTGGGAGCAGCTGTGCGCTATATAAATCTTTATACCATAACATAGCACCGTTTATTATACAGTGGTTTTAAAAAGCACAAACCTAGCACATGCCCTCCTTTGGACTTCTGCCCTGTTCCTGCACAAAAGCAAACTACGTTTATCTGACATAGGTAGAGAGCTCTAAGCAGGTTTCAAATCTGCTGTATATGGATTAACTCTTATACAGCAAATTAGCTCATAACTGAAAGCAAAAAATCATGATCAATTTTAGCTTATATTAATCCTGATCAGGCCTCTAAATCAGACTTCCTGGCCTTAAATGATTATATATATCAAATCTCTGGCCTGAGTGGTGTCAGTGCCATCTTGGTTATAAATCTGCCTGAGGTGCTCGACACACAGACCATAAGTGACTTACACTTTTGCGAAACTTTATGTGTTTTTTGATATTCACAAACTATGAGTAAAATGCAAGTTTAAGGCTATGGAGTCTCCACAGTCGTAAACATACTATTCACCCATTGTTGTGAATATCAAACAAGTGTAAACGTACTCAGTTCAGTTCAGAAAGCTTTTATTCGGTTTGCATAACACAACCATATAAGCTAAGCAATTATATCTACATTTATAAAATCCTCCTCATGTATAATTATTACAAAACACAATATTGTCAGTATTCCTCCGTCTAAATAATTGCTATAATACATATTCATAATAAAACATCAAGTGCATTGTGCTATAAAGTGCCAGAATCCAAATATACAAATATCCATTAGTATTATTATTACAGTACATAAAATTGTGCAAATTCGCTATAAAGTGACATATGCTAATGTGCAAAATTGCAATATCTGACTAACAATTACAGTACATAAAGCTGTGCAAATTCACAATGAGAAGACATCTACTAATGTGCAAATTTGCAATATCTATCCAACTATTACAGTACGTAAAGCTATGCAAGTTCGCTATAAAGTGCCATATGTTTATGTGCAAATTTGCAATAAAAACAGGATTTTCAAAGTACTATCGACTTTCTGGCAACTCTGCATTTCATTATAAAATTAGCCACATAAAAACAGATATCTGGGCTCTCCAATTTACATAGTAATCTCATAGCATTTACAGTTAAGCGGGTATTATATTTTAAAAAAATTGGTTTAAAATAACATTTCCTAAGTGATACATAAAATTTACAGAAAAGTAGAAAGTGGCAGCAACTCTGATTAGAAATATTATCACATGGGCACTTTATTTTAGATCGTTTACCCATATCCGGAAAGGCTACGAGATGATGAACAATTCCCAGCCTAAGACGAGATGATACAAATCGATGCGAAGATCTTGTAACATCTTCCAAATACTGCTGGAACCCACTTTTAAGTTCAAGTTGCCTATAAAACACAAGTGTTCTTTGGGTCCCTATTAATTTGTTATCTCGTTCCCCCCTCTTAAAGGATAAAAAAGAAACTTTTATCTCTTTTTTTGATAGTGTTATTGGGTATTCGGACTCATCAAGAACATTAAAATCAAATAACAAATTATACCAGTGGTTAATGTAACTTATCCACGGTATACGGGTGCCAAAGTCCAACTTTAAACAGTCCTTAATTATGGACTGTGTGAACTCAGTTTCGCTCTTGGACCAAATAGAACGCCATAAAAGTAAAGGCCGCAAAGCAGCCAAATCAGAGATATAGTTAAGACCAGTTTCCATATGAATTAATTCAGTGGAAGCTGAGACAGGAGCACTTAGCAGCCGTTTAAGAAAACTATTTTCATCTAATTGGAGTTGGTCGGCAGCGTAATGACCCCATATTCCGGCCCCATAGAGGGCTGAGGAAACACATCTTGCATTATATATGTTCACCATGTCCTTTACCCTCCGCTTCCCTAGTTTGGCTGCAAACCTAAATATTCCATTTGTGTTCCTAATCATTTTATATCTGATATTTTCATGTTCATTGGTCCATTTACCACTTCCAGCAAAGGTAATGCCTAAATAACAAAACGAGGTAACAGCATGAATTTTAAAACCATCTAAGAAATAAGACCTTGATGAGTTCGACTTTTTGCCACATGTCATAGTATAAGTTTTTGATTTATTAATTATGAGTTTCCTACCTTTAATAAAATCTGTAAAATTATTAATAAGCCGTTGAAGGCCTATTGGGGTACGGGATAATAAAACCCGCGTCATCAGCATATAGTAATATTGGTACTGCCTTATTTTCTATCATTGGTGCGTCTGCTGGGATCTGACTTAAAACCATGGCTATTTGATTAATGAATAAGGAAAATAAAAGAGGGGCCAAAACACACCCCTGCCTGATTCCTCTTCTTACATCAAAAAAGGGGGTTCGTTCACCAGTTGGCCCATATCGTACACTACAGGATAGCTTCTCATATACTCCTGCCAAAAAGAATACTATCTCTTTCGGGGCCCCAGATTCAAGCAGTACAGTCCACAAAAGAGAGTGGTCCACTAGGTCAAAGGCACTGCTTAAATCAGCAAAACATAAAAACAAGTTACCCCCTTTCACTAACGTGTATTTATTAATTAACAGATCCAAGTTCACACATTGTTCAAGAGTACCTAGGCCTTTCCTAAATCCATATTGAACAGGAGTTAAAATCTTGTGGTCCATGGCCCAGGTTTCCAATCTTTTTAAAAGGACCCTGCTCATAACCTTTAATGAGAAATCCAATAAAGATATTGGACGATAATTACAGGCTTCGGAGCGGGAACCCTCTTTAAATAGTGGAATAATTAATGATTGTCCCCAGGATTTGGGGAAATTCCCTACAGCCGCAATATTAAAAACCCTCGTAAGAATTGGGGCCTATAGATCCATTTCGTTCTTATATAGATCAATCGGAACACCGTCCGGACCTGGTGCTTTTCCCCCTTTACTATTTATTAACCCTTCCTGTACTTCTACCACATCAATTAACATAGGCACTAAAGGCCATGTAAAATCATTGTTTGATGTTCTGGTTAAGGGCACCTTGTCTGGATTAAAAATGTTCAATCCATTCTGTACAATTCACTTGGGACGTTAATTCCGGTGTACATTTATCTCTTAGAAAGGGACTATTTACTGTTTCCCAAAAGAGTTTGCTATTATTGGTGTTGGCTGCCAGATTTAATTTGTCCCATGCATCCGCTTGGAGTTCTTTTTTGTGGGCCAGTATAACTTGCTTATATACAACTCGCACCTCATGTATGTACAGTTGGTTTCGGGGAATAGTCCTCAGTGCCAATTTTAGTTTTTGTAGTGCAAGTGTACATTTTGAATCAAACCACCTCGGACCTGTTTTTTTCAAATTCTTAGTACTTTTGGTTAATAAAAACTTTATTAATCTGTTAATATCCGAGAAAGCCTCTATCAAGGTGTCAGGGAGGATCTCTTCACTGAGGCAATAATCAATTTCTCCTTTTGAACTTTGGGTGGATCTACTCCAGTCCATTTAATTCTCATGCCATTAGACCTAACAGGAAGAATATTTAAAATACGATCCTCAGTATTCACCAATTTGTTACCCCAGTCTAGAATAACTATGGAAATACTATTGTGATCACTCACCACCTGTTCAGATATCCATAAATCAGTATAAAAACTATTTTTTGAAATTAGGATGTGGTCTATGTTACTAAAAGCATTCCGCCCAGTGAAAGTTGGACATTTAATATGTCCCTTACTAAATGTACAGTCTAATAAGTCAAGGTCAAATTTTGCCATTATCGTAATTAAAATCGTACCCTATCTACAGTGGGGAAAGTGTAATAAATCATCCTCATTCTCATTATTGTTACTATTGACTTTCATAAAGCCACAGGAGTTAATTTGAGTTGAAAGGCATGTTCGTATATTAAAGTCACCTACCCAAAGGATAATGGCAAGTTTACCAGAAAGTGCCAATACCCTATCTATTTCCCTTTCCAATGTTTCTAATAAATCTCCCCTTTCATTGGAAAAGGTAGAATTATAATAGTTTATTAATATCAAATCCTTACCCTTTGGGAACTCGAATCTCAATACTTGGCTGTGATTACATATAGATGAATAGCTTATAATTTTACACCCAAGTATTTTGTTTGATATGAGCAGCAGCAATCCTCCCTTAGCTCTTCCTGTTGTGGACGGTGTCGCACTTAAGCAATATGAAGAGTATCCTTCGACCACGACCGGGACTGTGCTCCATGTTTCCTGTAGACAAATAAAATCATTGCTGCAGGAAATAAAGTCCTGCCAAAAGGGGGTATCCAATTTTTTACCAAGACCTGCAATATTCCAAGTTATAAATGTATAGCCCCCTTGTATTATTGTTTGCATTCTTTGGCTTGTAATAGAGATCGTAGTTGTGGTCACATTTGCTACAATCTCGGCATCCTGTGACCCGACTTCTCGCTCATTGACATTATTTATAACAACAGAAGCATTATACCCAATGCTATCATTGTCTGGAATCACCTGCTTAGCATTCATATATTTGCTAATTCCGTTTCCTCTGACAACTGGCCTGTAGTCTACCCCGCTATCTATTCCATCGATTAGAGATACATACTCGGGACTCTCTCGTCAATCGTTATCCTCCAATGTGCCCAGAGGTTGAAATCTGTTGTACAACGGGATAGAAGAGCATGTAGCTCGGGGTACTAATGAGGGCATTGGGTTAATAGTTGGATGGTAAATCTTTTGGTTTGTAACATAATCACTTGCAGGCAAATATCTATAAAAGAAACCCAATGGCAGTAATGTTGTATTAAAATCCCAACAAGAAGGTGGAGGGGCGTTAATTATGGATTTATTCGCCCAACCTGGTGACCTAAAATTAATTATTATGCAGTCACCATCAACATTTTTTGGTAGTGGGCCTATCCAACCAACCCTTTGGGTAAGTATTATCTGATTGGCCTCCATTGTGGGAAAACCACAATATTTAGATAACCAATGCAAGGTTTTATTTTTTAAAGTTTCGTTGGTTTCTGATTCTCTTCCCGTAATTTGGGTACATTAGAGAGAACAGCAACATATGGCCCGCATTCTGGTGGTAAATTAATGACTGCTGGTATATGAGTAGTATTAAGGTTTTCTATATTACATGGCTTTCTTGCCGGCTCCAAGGTTTCAGTCCTTTGAGTTCCTTTACCATTTAATGGCATGATACTTTCGACTTGAGATGATTTTTTTGGTTCCTCTAGATTTTGCCTATTATCTAAATTATCTATATTACTGGCAGTAATTGGACCTACACTAGGATCGGCCAGTACTGAGTTTAACGAATTGTTAATTGCTGAATTCATGGGGGCATTATTTGTCGTAACATTAGTCTGTTCCCTTGGATTAACTGGTTGAGCTTGCGATCTGTAGTTAACCAGGTACCCACCAAGTCTATGAACCTCACTAGTCAAAAAATCTATTTTCTCGTATAATGGCCGGATTATCTCAGTAATTTTCTCGGTAAGAACCTCCATACTAAGAGAACACACATGTTGCCCGTTATTCGATGCAGCTTTCTGTTTTAGCGACGTCCCTCTTGTAACTATATGCTTTCCTTTAGCTATCTTACTAATTCCCTGGCCTATATTTCTCCTTTTGCCCCCTTTAGTTAAATTCATAAGCTGGGGCAAGGAAAATGAGTTAGATAAGGTTGGTGTAATTGAGATTCGGGGGCTATGTAAATTCTCCGTGTCAACCATAGCTATGTCAGAAGTTATATCCGATGCCCAGTCTGCAATAATCAAACCTTCCTCCCTGGTTGTATGGATCTCTGCAATCACATTAGCTTGATCCCCACCCCTTGTGCCTGTTCCCATTGAGATCCATCTCTCAGTACGATCTATTTCCTCCGCCAGGGCACTGACTGCTTTAGTTAATTATGTATGTATAGTATTAGATTTTTTATCTGTTATAGGTTTTGCTCGACGTCTCGACATGTTTGAAAAATCTATAAGTATATGCTAAATAGCAATATGGACAACCAACAAGTTTAAACCAATATATATGGACATGAATCACAATTGGCAATTACCTAACCCACGTAAACTATTACGTTCTTACTCTGTTTGATAGTGTCAATAGGGTAGCCTAGCCCAGCCCGGCCTCCTCTGGCCTCGGACGGCCACAGACGGTCCCGTCCTTGTCCCGGGCTTCTCACGGCACGACCCGCGCGCGTCCTGCGGGACGAGGTTCCGCCCAGACCTTTATGCGCCTCCTGGCACCCGTTGGCAGCGTCGGCGGCGTCCTCGTCTGTAGCGGGGCTGCTAGGGGATTGAGTCCAGATCACGCCGTGCAGCGGAGCAAAGCCCGGCCAAATAGAAGGTCACACAGGGGGGACAGCGGAGCCAAGCCCGGTCAAAATAAAAGTCAATCAGGGGGGCAGCAGAGTCAAGCACGGCCAAAAATAATCAATTTCAAATTAGTTCCACAAAGGCCTCGGCCCCGCCCAGACCTTTATGCGCCTCCTGGCACCCGTTAGCAGCGTCGATGGCGTCCTCGTCTGTAGCGGTGCTGCTGGGGGATGGAGTCCTGATCACGCCGTGCAGCGGAGCAAATCCCGGCCAAATAGAAGGTCACACAGGGGGGGACAGCGGAGCCAAGCCCAGCCAAAATAAAAGTCAATCAGGGGGGCAGCGGAGTCAAGCCCGGCCAAAAATAATCAATTTCAAATTAGTTCTCAAAAGTGTAGTTTTATCTTTGTGATGTTGTGTCCTTTCCATTTTCCAGCAGGAACTGCACGTTTGTTGGGCAACATAAACTTTGGGATGGTGCCAGATTGATTTTGAACACCCCCTTGGTATATGTTGTTCTGAAAGGCCAGCTAGCTTACAGTGTCAGCATAAGCCCCCCTAAACCTAGATAGGCAGCAAACACTTTTGGCAATCACAGAACGTGCCTACCCTGATAACTCCCAGCAATCGTGGGACAGACATAGAACCCTTTTGCTCAGTGACTCACGCTCTCTTTTTCTCAGAGAAATATACAAGGAATATACTGAAGGGTATATATTATATTTATTGAACCATTGTGATTCTTATATACAATATATGTGCTGCGATGATCAATAGAAGCAGATAAGAGTGATTAGAAGTATTAGGACAATGACAGGATGAAAAGGTCCACCATCTTGCTAAAACAATCTACATATGCAAGCATATAGAACTATATATATATAATGACTCTGTTGAAGACTACGGCTTAAACATGTTGGTCTCATGCCCGCACTCATGGTGATAAGAAAATAATAAATCCACAAAGTTCTGGTGCCTGGCTGTGCTGCATTTTGCCTCATGTAGAGGTGAGTGGTATTATATATATATATATATATATATATATGTATATATATATAATATGAACTCCAAGAAAAATGGAATGTCGATGCCGTGTCGTTTGGAAAATAATTTTATGTCAGCTGAAAAGAGTCAGACGCGTTTCGCCTGCACAGCAGGCTTGCTCACCAGGTTGGTGAGCAAGCCTGCTGTGCAGGCGAAACGCGTCTGACTCTTTTCAACTGACATAAAATTATTTTCCAAACGACACGGCGTCTACATTCCATTTTTCTTGGAGTTCATATTACATTACTGGACCGGGCTTCGGAGGTCCATTAATTCGTTGACGCGCCTTGCGTTCAGGAGGTGGTGGGTTGCAGAAGCAAGTTTGAACCGAATGTATATATATATATATATATATATATATATATATATATATATATATATATCAAAGTACTCCGTCCCTCTGCTGCTTCGCGCCAAAGACGGAGACGGACCACAATTAAGTGCCAGATAGTGTAGTTTATTTAGCTCGTTCGGTCTGACGCGTTTCGGTTCGAAAAATGAACCTTGATCACATGACAGGGGTACAGCGCAACCTTACAGCATTTAAAGTGACAGTGCAATGAGGTATGCATAAACAAGGTAAAAAGACTTGTGAGAGCCTTGCGGCTAATAAACGACATATGTTGATATAAAAGACATATATTATAATATTAAAAGTTTAAAATTACAACAATATATCAAAACATAAGCGTATCAAGTCAGTAATCAATTTGTCAATAAAATTTGTGTCCTAAGTCACCATCGTTCGACTCTGTGACAAGATTTGGACCGTAGTGGTATGCGCCCTCACTGTGGTGCTGAATATGAAGATATAAATAATGTGAAGGAGTGTGCAGAAACAATTGGGAATAAGTGATAGTAATAAACGTGTTAAAAAATGTAAGTGATAGTTCTAAGTCAGATAATAAAGCCAACGATACACCCCCAACCGAGGGTATATGTGTAAATGCTTGATAGGTCAAGTCATGGAGATGTATGTAAAATACATAGATAAAAAGATGTATGCAAGTGCTGAACAAGGAAGAGGTTAAAATGCTCAGTTAGCCCATTTAACATGGAAATGCACAGTGTTCGTTGTGTGTAGCAGAAAGTAGGTCTACATATATTGCAAATATATATACATTGACAATAAATAACAATAAATATGATATATTATTAAGATAATAAATAGCAATATTCAATAACATGGTACAGGAAAATATTTAAAACCTAAATAGTTATTTATAATAAATAATCCTAAAATCCCAATGTTAAAACTTAATTGTAATAATAATCAATGCATGCTTTATATGTAATTCCATATTCCTCCATTGTAATGTGCTTCCACATGTTTAAGTATTCAGTCGTGTATCCTGGCTAATGCATGTAATGTCACTACTCAAGTCAAGAGATGAAGCATGTATTTTAACAATACTAGTTTGGACTGACTTGGTAACTTGTGTCTTGACTTGTCTATGATTTGATGTAGCTTTCAAATGCATTACTTGTATTTCATAGACAGGTGTAAAGGTCCTCCGTAATATTTAATCCATTGGGCTGTTTGGTATCGAGTTCTAGGATATACTGAGTTTCCAAACGTCTAAGGGCACTCTCTCTGTTGCCGCCACGTCTGCTAGGTGGTATCGCATCGATCAGAAAGTATTTGAGTTCTTTGTTATTTGATGAATGATGTTCTTTAAAGTGGCGTGCGACAGGATACGTGTTATCTTGGTTGTTAATTGCCCTGAGATGTTGTAATATGCGTTTATGTGCCGGGAGCTTAGTGCTGCCTACATATAATAAATTGCAGGGGCAAATAAGAACATAAACTACGTGATCAGTTTTACATGTAAGTAGTTTACGTATAACACGTTTTTTGTCACTGAAAGGAGTTTTATATTCAGTCATATTTATGCCTTGTTGGCAGGCCTTACACGTTTTACAGCGAAAGAAACCCTTATGTTGAGAAAGCCAGCTAGAATTCTCAATAGTTTCAGGATTTGTTGAGACCAAACGGTCCCTCATGGATGGCCCTCTGCTGTAAGTTACCAACACTCTAGACGGTAGTTCAGATCCAATAATTGGATCATTTACCACCAATGGCCAATTCTTCTGTAGAATATTTTTGATTTCTTTGTGTTGTCTACTGTATTGTAGCACTACTCTCAATGTATTTGGTTCTCTATTGCTATCCTCTGGATCTAGTGTAATGAGATTCTTGCATGTGTGGTTCTTTTTGTTTTTGAGTAAATCGGCTCGTGTTTGAAGCATCGATTTCTTAATAGCGGCATCAATGTTGTCAGTTGTGTAACCCCTCGCTAAAAACCTCAATTTGCTGTCTTCTTGGGCTTGTTTAAGATCCTTATCATTGCTATGAAGTCTCCTCATCCGCAACATCTCACCGTATGGGATACTGTGGATGAGGTGTTGTGGATGAGCGCTCCCTGCATGGAGAGTAGAGTTCCCAGAGGTAGGCTTACGAAAAAGTTTAGTTTCTATCCTGTTATGCTCAATGTAGATTTCAGTGTCTAAAAAAGTCACGGAATGCTCACTAATGGTGGCAGTAAAATGAAGGTTGAGATCATTAATGTTAATATCTGATACAAATTGTGTTGCTGACTCTTTGGTACCCCTCCATATGACGAACAAATCGTCAATGTATCTGAGCCATGTAACCACTCCCAAGTTGTTCTGTAATAGCTTGTTGAGGACCAGCTCCTCCCATCTACCCATATGGAGACAGGCGTAGCTTGGGGAAAAGCTGGCCCCCATAGCTACACCTCTTGTCTGCCGATACAGTACATTATTGAACATAAAGATGTTATTCTCAAGAATATATATATATATATATATATTACCTACTGGCGGTCGCCAGTAGGTAGTTATAGTTAGGACCACGTTTCCATAGGAAAACCTCAACATTCTATTTTGAATAACTTTGGCGCCGGTCGATGAATCCTCGCGAATTTCTCAAAATAGGTGGGGCGCTACGCTCCGCTCCTACCCTGAAAGTCTCGGGGGGATCCGTCAAGCGGGGGCTGAGATAAAAGGGGGGTCCCAAAACGCGTTTTTCCCATGCATTTTTCCATAGGACCTTTAGAACGAGCTACAGCCCGAACGGCTGAACAGAATTACTCAAAATTTGGCAGAGAGGTAGTCCCTAGGTCAAGGAAGTGCCTTTTGTAGGTTTGGTGTAAATCTGTTCAGTAGATTCTGAGAAAATAGCCTTTAAATCAATATATATATCTGAGCCCGCTTACGGTACGCTTACCGTACGCTTACGGTAAGCGTACGGTGGCGTGCGCGAGCGCGATTCTGATTGGCTCTTAGATCTTAGTAAACATTCGAATCGGTCGAAACCAGGAAGCGGCGGCCGCCATTTTGTGTATTTCACTCTGAAAAAAAAGAGTGAAAACAAGGAAAGGGGGCAATGAGGAGAGTTACAGACCCCCTAACATTTGTAAGGGGGTCAAAGAAGGACAGAAAAGTACAAAAAAAACATTTATTGATTTTAAAAAAAAACACGGGGTACGCGTACGGTAAGCTTACGGTAAGCGTACGGTAAAAAAATAAAAAAAAATAAATGAAAAGCAGATTTAAGAGTTTAGATATTAGGGGGCTCTAAAAAGAGCCATTGTGTTTATGAAGTGATTTTTTAGTGGTACCTACAAGTAAGTACCGATGCAGAGTCTAAGGTTCAAGAGGAAGACTCTGTTCCCTTCATCATTGAAGTGCACACCATCTCCTCTATAAATGTCTTGCATGTCATAACGCAAGTTGTTGTGGTAAATGGCACCCATACCATAGTCACGGAGGAAAGCAGAAACAGATTTGTTGACGTGCTTTCTTGCTTTGTCAATCTGTGGACAGAAATGATTGGACCAGTTCCATTTTTGCCTTTGGCATATGTTGGAAAACACAAAGGCAGTTTTAGGGAAAAGTGTAAACAGTTGTGCAAAGGTGTCCTTCATAAGCATTTCCAGACCTACCCCAGTCAAAGTGCCTAGGTCATTGCCACCACAGTGCACTATTATGAGGTCAGGGTGTTGGATTTGAATGAAGGATTTCACCAATGGCATCAATTGGTGCCACTTTAACCCTCTCTGACCAATCCATTTAATGTCTACATTTGGCAAAGCAAGGTCTCTCACCATACCTGTTTTCTCTGCAAACTTTTCACTCCAGAAGACATAGCTGTGCCCTACAATCCACACTGTGAACATCTTCAAAGGAGAACTGGATGCACTCAGGAGGTGTCTTTCAGTAGAATGGCAATATGAAAAGAAAGACAGTTTGGAAATGGAGGCATACATATTTTTTTCAAAACAAAAAGAACTGATTGGCTGTTTCATACCATTCTAGAATAAAAACTAGGCTGTATGTGTAAATTAATAGAAGCATGTTTTGTATTGGTAAAAAAAAATGTGTAACCAAAGAACAGTACTATGGATTTGCTGTTAGGTTTGAAAAGTCAAGCACTCTTGCTCTGTGGAATTGAAACATTGTTTGGCGAACTTCTGACCTAACTCAACACAGCAGTGTTCCATGAGCTGTTGCTATGGTAGCAGGCAGAAGTCAAGTTGGGGGAAGGGTACTAGGCAGAAGTCAAGTTGGGGGAAGGGTACTTTTGGAAAAGGGTTGGTTTTCAACCAATAGAAATGTGTGATTACATTTGAAAAAAAGGGGGAAGCACTGAGATTTGAAACTTACAAGTATATGTGTGGAAAAATAGAGGGAAAGTTTGCCATTATCTGGTTCTGCTGAGAGGAGAGAGGTGAACACAACAGAGATCCTGGCTCTGATAATCTGCTGTTTGAGTGTCACATTTCTTTCACAACTAACTAATTTTAAAGGTGAGTTTACAGTTTGAGAGGGGATGTATGTGGTAACTTAAGAAATGAATAATAGAAATGGAACTTGTTTTTGTTGTAGTTACACATGGAGGTTTCATAATGTGTCAGTCTGTAAAAGTGATTTTCACTTGCCCAAAAAAAAGAGCAGTAAGTGTGCATTCAAATTGGCAAAGAAATTTCGTTTTGTGACTAATGTGAAAACATGACTCTGTGTGCAGAGAGGAATTATAGGCAGAGATTTATTGCGTATTGCTCTGGTGATTTCACAGTTGCATTAGATGGAAAGGGGGAGCGAATTTTTGGGGGAAGAAGTAGAGTCTTAGCACACACCCATGTGCTTGCCATGTATAGTCATGCACAGTATTTACAAGCGAGTGGGGTTTTCAGGTTTCAGTCTGTAATGCAAATATATTCAGCATCACTAAGGCTGGTTGCCCTTGCTGGAGTGTAGGCAGTCACCGAGAATACACATGGTGGTGGTCTGAAAAATCAGTTTGGACATGTGCATTTAAATAAATCAAAAAAAGTGGTTTCATAATGTGTCAGTCTGTAAAAGTGATTTTCACTTGCGCCGGAAAAAAAAAGAGCAGTAAGTGTGCTTTCAAATTGGCAAAGAAATTTCGTTTTGGGACTAATGTGAAAACATGACTCTGTGTGCAGAGAGGAATTATAGGCAGAGATTTATTGCGTCTTGCTCTGGTGATTTCACAGTTGCATTAGATGGAAAGGGTGAGCGAATTTTTGGGGGAAGAAGCAGAGTCTTAGCACACACCCATGTGCTTGCCAATAGTCATGCACAGTATTTACAAGCGAGTGGGGTTTTCAGGTTTCAGTCTGTAATGCAAATACATTCAGCATCACTAAGGCTGGTTGCCCTTGCTGGAGTGTAGGCAGTCACCGAGAATACACATGGTGGTGGTCTGAAAAAACAGTTTGGACATGTGCATTTAAAAAAATCTGAAAAGTGGTTTCATAATGTGACAGTTTGTAAAAGTGATTTTCACTTGCCCAAAAAAAAGAGCAGTTTGTGTGCATTCAAATTGGCAAAGAAATTTCGTTTTGTGACTAATGTGAAAACATGACTGTGTGCAGAGAGGAATTATAGGCAGAGATTTATTGCGTATTGCTCTGGTGATTTCACTGTTGCATTAGATGGAAAGGGGGAGCGAATTTTTGGAGGAAGAAGCAGAGTCTTAGCACACACCCATGTGCTTGCCATGTATAGTCATGCACAGTATTTACAAGCGAGTGGGGTTTTCAGGTTTCAGTCTGTAATGCAAATATATTCAGCATCACTAAGGCTGGTTGCCCTTGCTGGAGTGTAGGCAGTCACCGAGAATACACATGGTGGTGGTCTGAAAAAACAGTTTGGACATGTGCATTTAAATAAATCAAAAAAAGTGGTTTCATAATGTGTCAGTCTGTAAAAGTGATTTTCACTTGTAAAAAGTGATTTTCACTTGCCCCGAAAAAAAAAAGAGCAGTAAGTGTGCTTTCAAATTGGCAAAGAAATTTCGTTTTGGGACTAATGTGAAAACATGACTCTGTGTGCAGAGAGGAATTATAGGCAGAGATTTATTGCGTATTGCTCTGGTGATTTCACAGTTACATTAGATGGAAAGGGGGAGCGTATTTTTGGGGGAAGAAGCAGAGTCTTAGCACACACCCATGTGCTTGCCATGTATAGTCATGCACAGTATTTACAAGCGAGTGGGGTTTTCAGGTTTCAGTCTGTAATGCAAATACATTCAGCATCACTAAGGCTGGTTGCCCTTGCTGGAGTGTAGGCAGTCACCGAGAATACACATGGTGGTGGTCTGAAAAAACAGTTTGGACATGTGCATTTAAATAAATCAAAAAAAGTGGTTTCATAATGTGTCAGTCTGTAAAAGTGATTTTCACTTGCCCCGAAAAAAAAAGAGCAGTAAGTGTGCTTTCAAATTGGCAAAGAAATTTCGTTTTGGGACTAATGTGAAAACATGACTCTGTGTGCAGAGAGGAATTATAGGCAGAGATTTATTGCGTATTGCTCTGGTGATTTCACAGTTGCATTAGATGGAAAGGGGGAGCGAATTTTTGGGGGAAGAAGCAGACTCTTAGCACACACCCATGTGCTTGCCATGTATAATCATGCACAGTATTTACAAGCGAGTGGGGTTTTCAGGTTTCAGTCTGTAATGCAAATACATTCAGCATCACTAAGGCTGGTTGCCCTTGCTGTAGTGTAGCAGTCTGGACATGGGCTTTTTAAAAAATCTGAAAAGTGGTTTCATAATGTGACAGTTTGTAAAAGTGATTTTCACTTGCCCAAAAAAAAGAGCAGTTAGTGTGCATTCAAATTGGCATAGAAATTTCGTTTTGTGACTATTGTGAAAAGAAATGTAGTAATATATTTAAATACAATAAAGGAATTTTTTTTTAGTTTTTTTCAGGTATTGCTGAAGAGCAGTGAACAAAATTTAAGATGCCTACAAAATCCAGAGTTCAAAAAACGCTAAAAAAAAAACTATATTTGAAGACAACTGGAGGACCAAAGTTAGTAGAAGATGCTCATGTTGAGAAAAAGAAAAAATCTTCTGGTAAGCAGAAAAAACAATTTCTTAAAAATATATTCAAAACAAGGAAAAATGTACAAAATGTCTGTACTGGAAAGAATGTTACGAAACGAACAGAACAGGAAAAAATTGAGAATTTAGTTAATGCAAATATACCTTCTGCAACTGAAAAGATTTAAATAAACAGAAAAACAGCGTTTAAAGAGATACGTAGAAAAATGTTTCAGAGAAGAGTTATGTCCAATTTGATAAAGGATGTGAAGAAATATAAGCAAAAGGCAAAATATTACAAGAGAAAAAAAGAAATTGAAGCCATTGCAGCAAAGGCATTAGAATTAAAAAGGAAACTATTCATATTAATTTTGAATAGGATGCGTACATTAGACAAAATGGTTAATGTACTGAAATCACATAGCAAAAGGAAAAGAGTAGTGAACAGAACAAACTTTTGTAAAGTGTTTTTAGGAAAGTGGATGCATAGTTCAAGTAGTGAACCTTTTTTTAATGAAGAGAGCTATTTTCAAAGTAATAGTTTGCTGCATGCAGTTGACACCAGAGGTCGTTCATACGAAGTAACAAATGGTTGCATAATGGAGAAGGAGATAATGGTTCCAAGAGATGAGGTACAAGTGATGGCAGATGAGGCAATGGGGAGACGTCCTAAAGCCCCAGTGTACACTTGGAATTGTAGTAGTATTTGCACTGTGCGTCAGGAATCTATTGACAAATTTCGTGAGTTTCTAAGAGAATATAGTAAAAAAAGTGTAAAACAGAAGATTAAGGTGCTTCAAAGTCTGGATCCATGCAGAGTGAGAGAGAATACTGGTTTGCAGGGTCATTCTCTGGCTTGTCTATCTAGAAAAGTGTGCAATAGTGTTTTCCATCATTTTAGGATGCTGGCTGTTCATCATACTGAAATGAGAAAGTTTGTGAGACGGTTGTATTTTGCCAAAAGTCCAGCAATAAAGTTAAATGAATTGAATAGGGCTCTGTTCCGAGGAACAGTATCAGATGTAGAGAAGGTTGTTGATGAAATTCAGTTTTGTTACTTTTGTCCTGAACAAAACAGTGCAGAGAAGGACACAGTAAATGAGGAAGAAGTGGAAGAGAATGTAGAACCCTCTGTAAGTAACACATTTAATGATCACATAACAAAATTTGCAATAGTCTCTAATGAAAGACCAAATTTTACTTGTATTTGTTGCCGCAGAACTCATTATAGAAAACAAACTAGGAATGTTGATCTCTACAGAAAGAGTGAAAATGAAGATAATTATAAGTGGAAGGATTTTGCCACATATATATTTCTAGAAAATTGTTTTGAATTGGGTGAAGATCAGCGTATTTGTAAATACTGTTACAACAAGTTAGAGGAAAATAGAATGCCGACCAGAGCTGTACATAATAATTTAGAATTGGATGCTATTCCTGCTGAACTTTCTGAATTAAATACATATGAGTCTATACTCATTCAATGTGTTCATCCGTTCCAGACCATAGTACGTATGGAGCCCAAAACTGGTAAATTACCTCCTTCAGATTTACTGAGAGGTTTAAAAGGTAGAGTGGTGTATTTGCCCTTGGATTTGAAAAAAAATATGGAAACTATTGATGCGGATACTTTGGAAACTGAACCATTAATTATTCTGGTTAATGGTGTACCTACAAAGAATAAGAAGATTTGGCAGGAGCTGGTAGATGTGCGGAAAGTACAAAGAGCAAATTCGTATTTGAAAAAAAATAACAAATGGTATGAATCAATTTATATAGAAGAAGAAGAAGAAGAAGAAGATTTACAAGAAGACACAGAAATACCAACTGGACAAATTGAAAAAGTGGACAAGTCAAAGGAAGAAGAAATTTATGAACATTTTAGCATACATCCTCTTCATTCGAAAGAAGTTATGGGAGACAATATTGATCTCTTTCAGATGAAGAAAGCAAAAGGAAGTCCCGTGAGTGTATGGGAGGAGAGCTTGGAAGCTCGATGTTTTCCCCAGCTGTTTCCTAAAGGAAAAGGAGGACGATACGATGAACGTCCAGAACAGATTCCAGCTTCTGAGTATCGGACTACAAGACTATATGCTGAAGATCCCAGATTTCGACAAAGTATTCCATATTTGTTCCATCTTTTATTTGAAAGCGACTTGTCTGCACTGTCTTATGCAGTAAATCACATTTTAAAAAGTGGAGTACATTTACAAAATGTGTCTGCTAAGGATTTTATGGAGAAAGTGCAGCACTGAGATGATCATTTGGAAACACAACTGATCAATCTGATGGCTTGTCAGCGTGGGACAAATGAATATTGGTACCGACGCCATGGTGAACTAAAATGCATGTTACGGAATTTAGGAACACCAACATGGTTCCTTACCCTAAGCTGTGCCGAGTACGCTTGGGATGATTTACTGGATTTTCTACGAGAGGCCAATTCAAACATTAAAAACATCGAATACAAGACAGCAGGAGAACTGTGCTCATTGGATCCGGTTAATGTTTGCAGATATTTCAATCATAGATTTGAGGCTATGATGTCCTTCATCTGCAATAAAAGAAATCCACCCCTTGGAGAAGTAGTGGATTTCTTTTGGAGAAAAGAGTACCAGGCAAGAGGTGCTCCTCATATTCATATGCTGTTGTGGATCAAGGATGCCCCAAAGTTTGGAACAGATGCTGATGAAGCAGTGTTATCTTACATTGAAGAATATGCAACATGTGCTATACCAAAAAGCACAGAAGAGAACAAGTTAAAGGAGCAAGTTTTACGTTTCCAAAGTCATCGGTGTGGAAAATACTGTCGACGGAAATACAAGAGCAAAGAAAAATACTACACTAAATGTCGATTTGGATTTCCTAGACCTGTTCTTTCAAATGGAAGAGTCAACAGTTTTATGTCAGCTGTGAGACATACTGTCACAAGAAAATCACCTAAGAATACCTACAACCTAAAAAGAAAAGAAGAATCAAAAAATATAAATGACTACAACCCAGTCATTTTATCCATGTGGAACGCTAACATGGATATACAGTATGTAGCTGACAATTCCATTGCTGTTGCTCGATATGTAACGTCTTACATTACGAAATCAGAAAAAACAGAATTGAAGGAAATGTGGGAAGAGATTTCTCACGAGAAGACTGTCAGTAAGAAGCTGTACAGTTTCAGTTTGAAGATGTTATCGCATCGAGAAATTGGATCCTACGAATGTTCAGATAGGTTATCTTCTGCAAGTCTCTACTCGAAGTCAAGAAGAATAATTTGGGCAAGTTTAGGCCTTGCAGCAATGAGAAATCGGGTACTGAAATCTGTAGGTGAAATTGAATATTTGGCCGAGAATGACCCAGAAAGTACAGATATTTTGAAAACAAACATGTTGGACACATATTATCCCAAGAGAAGTCAACATCTGGAGAACATGTGTCTCTATGAAGTGCTGCAGAACTACATTTATTCACGGAAAGCCACAGAAGACATCAATAATGGAAAATATAAAGTCGTTGGTGAAGAAGGATGTTTGGTGAAGCAAACAAAAGGAAGTTTGATAAATCACCGGAAGCTGAGTTGCGACACTACTGACAAGAAGGAGTTTTACTACTTGGCTCTTTTACAGTTGTTTAAACCATGGCGTACAGAGGATGAACTACTGGGAGAATTCCAGAGCTATGAAGATTCTTTTAATGCTTGCAAAGACAGCATACAATGCAGTACATTCTCAACTTATCTGCAAATGTTAAATGAAGAAATTGATCAGGAAACTACAATTGCAGCAGAAATCGCTAGAGATAGTTCTCAGGACAGCCAAAGTTCAGGAACACTCAGTCAAGATCCCCTAGGACAACCAATCATTGAAAATGAAGCATCAATAGCCATGAATGAAGTGGAAACGGCTATGAATCAAGCTCAAGAAGAATTTATAGACTTAGAAAATTTGGAAAGACAACTGAATCAAGAGCAGCAACAAATTTATGAAGAGATCAAAAACAAAATTGATCACGGATTTCTACATGAAAAAAAAGAGTGCTCATGCACATCATTTCATCCAATCAGGATGTATGTAAGCGGACAAGCTGGAACTGGAAAAAGTTTCCTAATAAAAGTCATCAGAAGCTACCTAAAGCAAAAAACGGATTCTACTTTGTCTTGTGTGGTTACTGCTCCAACTGGGTTAGCAGCATATAACATAAAAGGAATCACTTTACATCGTTTGCTAATGTTACCAGTGGAGCATGAGAACAAAATACAATTCAACAAGCTAACTGGAGAAGCATCCTTGGAAGTTTCAAGAGTATTGAAGAAGATGCAAGTTCTCATTATTGATGAGGTGAGCATGGTATCAAACTTAATGCTTGCCTTTGTGCATTTAAGAATGCAGCAAATTTTGAAGACAGACTATGACATGTTATTTGGTGGAAAACACGTCATAGTTTTTGGAGATCTTCTGCAGCTTACTCCAGTTAAAGGACAACCAGTGTTTAATACTGTCACACATGAAGACACGAAGAAGTCATTGGGAAGCATCGGAAATACAAATATTTGGTCCTTCTTTGAGTACAAGGAACTTACTACTAATATGAGGCAAGCAAGCGATGAAGAATATGGAAGTATTCTGAAAGATATCAGGATTGGACTACTCACAGAAGTTGGCAAAAAAACATTACAGAGTCGGCTGCTACATAATTTATTTCCAAAGGAAGAAATAGTTGCAGAGAAGATATACAAGAACATTGCAGAAAACAAAAGTGTCATCTGCTTAATGCCAACTCTACGTGAATGCTCAATATTCAATGAGGAGCTTTTGAAATTGGAAAAGGAAGAGATCAGGAAATTGGAAGCAGTGGACAAAATTGAGGATGGAAGAATTAGTGTCACAGTAACAGGCAAACTGAAAAATAAATTGGACTCACTAGAGAAGAACATCTCCAAAACAGCTGGATTAGAAAAAAATCTATATGTTTGCATGAACTGTAGAGTATTTTTAAGGAGAAATTTGGATGTTGAAAAAGGTTTAGTTAATGGAGCAATGGGAAGAGTTGTGGGTTTTATTAATTACCAGAAAAAAGAAGGAGTTGAATGTTTAAAAATAAAATTTGATCAGATAGAAGAAGTTAAAGATATTTGTCGTTGTACAGTACGTTTTATGCTTGTGAAAGACTTATATGTACGTAGGAAGCAGTTTCCGTTTTCTCTAGCATATGCTGTAACTATTCACAAGTCTCAAGGATTGACTGTAGATTGTGCATTTGTGAACATTGGTTCAACTGTGTTCAAAGAAGGTATGGCATATGTAGCTTTGTCACGAGTGAAAACATTATCAGGTTTATTCATGATAGACTTTGATGACTCAAAAGTTAGTGCTGATACAAACTGTGTAAAGGAGTATAATAGATTAAGAAGAAGCTATGCTCCTCATTTAGGTCAGTATCCTGTGTTGGAGAAACGTGTAGTTTCTCGTAAAAGAAAAAATGAGAATATCTGTAATGAAGATGTAGAGAAGAGGAAAAAAAAAGAGGAGTGATGTAATTGCAAGCAAAAAGAAAAAGGAAAATGAAGAACAGGTTGTAGGATGTCATTTTGAAAATAGCTCTGGTGTCAACTGCTACGCAAATGTAGTGCTGAATGTTGCATTTTATCTGAAAAGTTTGCAAGAGCAGATAATAGTAAATCAGGGAAAAAGATTCTGTTCAGAGCTGAGTCTCCTTTTTCAAAAGCTGAGTAAAGATAAAACTCAAATAGAAAGTGCTACTGAAATTAGAAAACTTTTAGATGTATGTTCAGGACGAACACAGTTTTCTCAAAATGAACAGCAAGATGCACATGAATTTTTGATGTATTTTCTTCAGGTAGTGGAAGAAGAAGGAGTTCCCATTGACATTTTTTTTGGTCTCTCTTATAAATGGGAACATAGTTGTGATAATTGTTATAATATATGTGGCTCTATTGTTGATGATGAAATATTTATTTATTTGACATTGCCAGAGAGTAAAACAGTCACTTTTGCAAAATTAGTTAAAGATGCTAATCATAGCATGAAATGTAGTGAGTGTAATTCTGACATGTTTTCAACATTAATTTTAAAGGAATACGGACAGTATGTAATTTTAATGATGCAACGATGTAGAGCTGATGGTTCAAAATTGGATACTTTAATAAAGAAGTTTACAGGACAGCAATTATCAATTTCTGGAAAAACTTTTGTAACTGTTGCTATAATTTTTCATGATGGACCTACTGTTACTTCTGGACATTACACAGTTTATCTTAAATGTGAAAAAGGCTGGACACTGTGTAATGATTCCCAATTGATTTTCAAACAACGTTTGCCTTTTGATTTAGCAAATTCCTATCTAATCTTCCTGAAACCTAAATTTTAGACAGATTTGGCAAGATCTCGACAAAATAATTTTACCATTTTACTGGATTACCATTGCAATTTTGTAGAAAAAAGATTTTTTAAATTATCATTTGGCCTAATGGAAAGATAACCAATTGTAATGTGGACTTTTTAAATTTTAAATGAAACTTTGAAAAACCAATAATTTAGAGATTATCGGTAACTTCTGCACATTTTAAATTTTGGAATGTTATTGGACTGCCATTGGAAATTTTTTCAAAAATGATTTAAAAAATTACTATTTGGCCATGCGGAAAAGTAACCAATTCTATTGTGGACTTAATAAATTATTCCAAAAATTTTCGTGAACCAAAATGTTACAGAGAATCGGTGAGATCTGGACAAATTAAACTTTAGAATTTTATTGGATTACCGTTGGAAATTTATTCCAAAAAAAAATTTAAAATTACTATTTGGTCTAAAGGAAATGAAATCAGATGTATTTTGGAGTTATTTGAGATATAATATTGTGATTATACTTCTGAAACAAACATATCAGACGGTATTTTAAAGAAATAGGTATTGGTATTAGATGATATTTTTTTAGAATATTATGCATTTCTATAATGTTAAGTTTAAGTAAAAAAAGAATCAGGGCTTTTTTAATACAATCTTTGTGATTGTTATTTTTTTTTGCCCGCTGTAAAATGATGAATGCAATTGCTTTCACAATTTATAGTGAAATGCAATATATTCTGAAAACAGCAAAAATAAGGCAAAAATATTTTTTGGAAAAAAATGTAAATATGTGTACTGTATTATAAAATGTTTTAAAAATATTAATACTTTTTTCTTTTTTTCCAGATAGATATAGAAAATTTTCGAAAACTACAAACATTTTTAAAACTATTTTTAAAAAAAACAAATGAATAAATATTTTTTCAGTGAGTATGGTAAGTCAATAATAATAATTGTAGTCTCTCAAGGACCTTGTAATGTGTTTATTGATTTTTAGTGTTTTTTAAAAAAAAAAAAAAAAAAGTACGCGCACCGTACGCGTACGGTAAAAAAAAATAAAAAAAAGTTTTTAAAAACATATGTAAAAAAAAGATGAAAGATAAGGTTGGCTCTCAAAAGAACCGTTGTGTTCATGCAGGGACAGAGGAAAGGAAGCATGGGAAAATTATTCAAAGCGACAAATGTGCTGATCTATTTTGTTGTTCACTAGGGAAACACTGGTCTCCCTATGGCAAATTAGATCTTTACAAAATGTGCAATGAATATCAACCTTCCGAAATCGAGGGTTCATTTCCAGAGGGCCAGCAAAAGGAGATTCTCCCCCCACAGATGAAGGGCTCACCTGACCTGCAGAAGAAGGAGTCAGCCCTGCAGATGATGGTCCAGGCTGAGCTACTGTGGATGTACTGGCTCGTCTTTCTGAAGAGTTACCTCCAAAAAGATGACCATGTGTCCTTCTGTGTACATCCTGGAGGTGTCTCTTCATGGTGTGATTCCCAAAGGAATACTTCCTGTTAGGATTACCTCTAGAAAGTACACGCTTACACAGCTTACAAGTCACTAAGGGTGCATTTACCTTTTGCTGGCCTTCAGGAAAAGTAAAATAATCCCATACATAAGAGGGCTTTTGTTTCCTCGATCTCTGCCTCAAGACAGTGCTGCTAGTGCTAGCCTCACTCTCAGAAGAGCTCTGCTGTTCTGCCATCGTATCCCAAAGACAAACCAGCTCCTTCTCCCAAGGGATCACAAGCAGAAATGAGGGGAATGGGTGTGGTGTAGGAGAGTTCTAGAACTGAAAGTAGTTTCAACCAATCAAAAGTTGTGTTTCATGATCACATGACCTACCGTACGCTTACGGTACGCTTACGGTGCGCTTACGGCAAAAGTACGCATGCGCGTAAAAAAGACACGCGCTTGCGCGCATGCGCATAACAGTCACTCCCCGACACTTCCGCGTAACGTGCGGGTGTAGCGTAAGCGCGCACGCGTCCCACGCGCAGTACGCGCGGCTACGCAAAGTGCGTAACTATACGCAAGCAGCGTAGATAGATTACGGACGTTGCGTAAACCGTACGCTTACCGTGAGCTTACGGTACGCGTACTAAAAAAATATTTTTTTTTTAAAAAAAGTACTGCAAATAAATTTTACATGTTTATTTTAAAAAATATATTTAAAAAAACATATTAAAGAATTTTAAAAATTTAATCATAGTCTTTATAAAAGGTAATATAATTAAATTAAAAATATGTTAGAAAAAAAAAAAAAAAAAAAAAAAATTAGCATTTAAAAAACCTTGCAAATTCACTGAAAAAACCATGGGTTTCACACACGTTATAGTTAGGAATTAGCATTTAAAAAACCTTGCAAATTCACTGAAAAAACCATAGGTTTCACACACGTTATAGTTAGGAATTAGCATTTAAAAAACCTTAGAAATTCAGTGAAAAAACCATAGGTTTCACACATGTTATAGTTAGCTGGACATTTTACTCGTAAAAAACCAATGAAATTGCCCCGTTATAGTTAGTTCAGCTAACTATAACTCGCGCGCCCGAAATGCACTGCTGATGACGTCACATATTACATCACTCATGACATGGTCAGTGACATCACTCATGACATCACTGATGACATCTCAAATGACATCACTGATGACATCATCCAGTGAATGTGGGTGTTGGACTTGGCCCTTCTGGCAGGTTCACCCCTGAACTTTTTTTCTTTTTACTGATGACTTGGTGTGGTGATTTTTTGGTTTCCTGCGCACTTTCCCTGTGTCCCAGGGTAAAGTGCGTGCGTGCTCTGAGTGCATGTGGTGAGATAGGCCTGCCCTCCCATAGGAATGCATGGGGAATGTATGTGTCCCTAGTAGTTCCTGATGCGTGGGGTGTGCAGGCCCGAGTTTGGTATGTGCGGACTCGTGGGAGTGAATGCTGCGCGATGATGTGTGCGGCGTGTATGTACCTAGTGTGGAAGTGCCACTTCTAGAAGTGGGCACTTCTGTGTGCAGTGTGTCTGTCGCGTGATTGGCTGGTCATGTCATGTGACGGGCTAGGGATTCCCCAGTGTCAGGATGAGTCACCCAGTGGTGAATGGGGAGATCAGCAGCTAGATGGGTGGGAGGAGTCCACCTGGGTCCTGAATAGGACAGGGTTTTCCAAACACAATGCTGGCCCCGCCCCCTGTGGTGCGACTGACGACCCTAGCCCTGCCAGTGAATAGAGTGAGGGGCTGAGCACATCAAGGGTGCTCCCCAACCAGCTGCGACTGGTTTTCCCCCTCACCCTGAACCCAGAACAAAGGGTTTGCCTGTATAAAAATGGGGCTGTGTCCCCACAGAAACGGTTCTCTGCCAGGATCCTGCCTAAGGGGGCTGCTGCTGTTGCTGGGCCAGAGGACCGCCACTTGGACTACCTCCCTGCCTGGAGGCCCAGTGAGCTGGCTCTGGGCCCAGCCTTGCCCCCTGCCTACCTTCTTAACAACTTTGCCAGGACTTTGTGCTGGACTTTTACTTGCAGCGCCTGGGAGCGCTTTTATCATTGACAGCGCTAAGAGCGCTTTATTTTGTGGCCGGCAGCGCGAAGCTGCATCCTAGGGATTCCCCCGCTTTTCCATCCTCGCGGGTGCCTACCCCGCTTATTTTAATATTTCCATAGCGGGAGCCCACCCCGCGTTAGTGTGCCCGATAGCGGGTGCCTACCCCGCTTTTGCTATCTAAAGGAATCACCGCCGCAGCCCGAGATCCGTATCGACTGCCGCCCCGGCCGGAAGACAGGCAGCCTTCGTTGGGACGGGGGCGGGACTTTGCAGCAGGAAGCAGCCAGGAGCCTACCCCGCGCTGTCCCGGACAAAGCAGGAAGTGAGTTGTAGACCGGGGCTCCCGTGAGCTGAGGGAGCCCCGCGCCGTTGCTGCCAGAAGGAAAGGAGAGGCATCCAGGCGGGAGCCCACCCCGCGCTGGATCTAACAAGAGGGGCAGCGCCACCCCCACGGAGACGTCCCGCCAGAGAGCCCAGGTGAGTGGGGCTCGGGAGCGAGGGTAGCGGAGGCACGAAGGCAGGGCGGCCCCGTCTGGCAGTGGGCCGCCCCCCCACCTAAGAGGAGCCTGGTTGTGTAGAGCTCCGTGTAGCTCCAACGGCGGGGGCAGTATTTTGTTGAGTCTAGAACGACTCCCACGAGGCACCTTTGTTTCAGAGCGCTCGGAGCGCTCCAACTTCGGAGGCATTCTTGATTTAGAGCCCCGAGGCTCTAACATAGAGGGGCATTTATTTTTAATGATAAGAGCGGCCCCGGAAGGCAGCGGGCCGCTCCAACGTTGCCCCCACAGTTGGTCCAGAGCCCACGAGGCTCCAAAAAAAGGCGCATTCTCTCTGAGCCTAGAAGGCTCCAAGGGGGCACAAGTATTTAGAGCGCTAGGCGCTCCAACGTTGAGGCACATCGTTCTAGAGCCCACGAGGCTCCCGCGCTGTTTATGGGGCATTGCTGTCCCAGAGCCCAGAGAGGCTCCACGTGAGTGCTGTATATTGTTTGAAAAGGCACAGTGGTGCCCCAGCATCTCCCCAGCTGCCCAGCACTTAGTGGGCAGCTGCAACGTTTAGGTTGTACATTGTGCGCCTGGCTTGCGCAGCCTGCGCAGTCGCGCCCTGACATTCTTGTATATTGGGTATTTCTGCATCCTGAGAGGCCAGTTGGCCTGCGGACAGTTATCTTGTGTTGTGCCCTCCCCTAGGGCACTTGGTGATTTTCATACATGTACTTTTTGCGCCTGCGCAATGCCGTCATGATATTTTCTGTCCTGAATTGTGTTTACACCTCTAAATGTATTTTATGCATCCTGTGTTTATGTGCTTAGACCCCTACAGGTAGAGTGATACTTAGGTGGTTGTTTTTCCCCTAGTACAGGTGGTACTAGTGAGGTCCTAGTTCCCTGCGTGGTATTCCTAAAGGTGGTTAGGGTTGCGTAGGTGGTACGTTCTGATACCAGTAGTTACTGGTTGTGTGCTACATGTTCTATTTTTAGTGCTACAGTGATTGTGTGCTATGTTCTCAAATATTATTCCTACAAAGTGCTAATTCCTGACAGTGGTCCATGTGGCCCTGTCCCCTGTATATATAATCCCTTGTAAATTCTGCCCGTGCCTGTTGGCACATTGTAAAGTGTGTGTTTTTATCTAATGTGTTGTGTATAATACAAAGGTTATTTTTATATAATACCTTGTGTGGAGTTTCCTTTGTGGTGGGCCTTGGGTGTTGTTGCTGGGTGCGTGCGCAAACGCTTTACACATCGCCTCAGGGATAAGCCTGTCTGCTCGTGCCAAGCTACCAAGGGGGTGAGCAGGGGTTATCTTTGGCGTGTAACTCCCCAGCCCTGACTAGAGTGGTGGTTTCTGCCTGGCTTTGGCGCAAGCCTCAGCCAACCAGAAATCCCATTTCTAAAATTGGTGATCAGCGGTGGGATTTGGACTTGCGTTTGCGCTGTACCACAGCGGCAACTGGCCGCACTACAAAACTCTGCATTTAGATAAATCACATGGTATAGGGATTATTGTTTTAAAATTGTTTTAATTGTCATTTCTTTGGAAATGTGTTTTTGTGCACTGTGAGTTAGGTGTCCCTAGCTCGGGAGGGTAGATCATCCCCCTTAGTGCATTGTGTTTCTGGATTCACCAGAGGGTGGGATCCAGTGGTGGCAGTGTAATAGTGTCCTGTACATTTGTCCCCCGCCCTGCGCCCAGAGTTGGTACCTGTGTCACGTGGTGGTCAGGTTGAGGAATCAGGGGTGGTAGAAACTGCCTTACCAGTCCGAGGGGAGGGTTGTGTGTGGATGAGTGGTGAGTGGCACTAGGCAAGTGAGTGTGAGTTCTCTGGGTTAGAGAGCTTGCTGAATCTTTTTGTGAATTGTGTACTCCTGTTAAACTCAGACCCCTAGGTTCCCTGTGTGATCTTTTCTCTAGAACGTCTGCCAGAATGGAGCCTGCTTTTGATCTCAGTGATCTAGTTTATTACAGTATGCAGGAGTTGGAAAGGTTCTGTAGAGAGAGAAACATAGGGGTGAGAGAGTCAGACACGGTGTACGAATTGAGGAACTACATGATTGGATGGCAAGCAGATGAATGGAAACGTGAGCGCAGTGAGGAAGACAGGGCCCGGGCCTCACACCTGGAGGGTGGTGGGTCTGTGGGGAGCCCTGAAGATTTAGAAGAAGATGACAGTACCTGGACTCCAGTAGAGAGTGAGGACCCCGTAGGTAGGGAGTCCCTTGCTGGGTCCAGCGTAGAAGATAGCGCCTCACCCCTTTCCCTGTCCCCTGTGCGCAGTGGTAGTTTTCTGGATTCCCCAGTGAGGGTGGAGTCCAGGGGGGGCAGCAATATAAAGTGCAGTATAGAGAGTCCCAGTCCCAGTTCCCCGAGTGTGGTACCTTGTTCCCGAGAGGAGGAATGTAGGTTGAAGTTCAGGGGCAGTAAGAAGCTGTCTCACCAGTCTTGGGAGGAGGCTGTGGAGGAGTGTCATGATGCCCTGGTGGACTGGTTGGTGTTTAACCCGGAGCAGGATTTGGATGGAGTACTAAATATGATTATCAAGGAGCAGATGCTCAGTAGTTGTTCTCCAGGGTTGCGCCAACACCTGTTGAGGTATAACTCTTTTTGTCCATGGAAACTTGCAGAGGAAGCAGAGCGCTGGGAAAGGGCCAGAGGTTCTCTAGTGTCATTAGTGAGTGATTCCAACAATAGTGGGTCAGAGATCCTCCAGCCCAGCGTGGTGGAGGAGGCTCAGTGTAGCCCAGCTAGGTCCCAGGATAGCGAGGAGGGTGTAGGGGCTCACTGCCTGGCTCAGTGGAGCAGGAGTGAGGGGGTGACCGAGGGTCCCCAGACGCCCGAAACCCTGCCTCAGGACTTGGATGGTTTCATGAGGGAACACCAAGTTGGGGACCTAGGCTGTCCTGTTAGTCCACTTGAGGAAGATCTCTTAGTGAGTGGAGGACCTGGGGCACCTGTAACCAGGGCTCCTGTGGTTCTGGAGTCTGGCGGTACTGCTCCGGTAGGGAGGGTACAGGAGTCCAGCGTGAGTGATTGGGGGATGAGTTCCCCAGTGGAAGAGCCGGTGGGTCAGGGACTTCCCAGTTGGGCTAGGTTCCCGTGTAGTGACCAGGGTGACACCACTTCTGTTCTGGGGGATCTCCGCGCACTGTCAGGTGGACAGGGGACGGGAGATCAGCGCCAGACAGACAGTCGCTCGACATACGTGTCATTTGATAGCCTCAGGGGGATGGAGTGGAGATCCCCAGAAGTCCTGGAGTGCCAGGCAATTATTCCACCAAAGGTTCTAGGCCGGAGGTTGGAAGGCCAGGTTCGGGATCAGCCTGACCTGAAGGGTGGGACGTCTGTAATCAGCGTCCCGACCAGTTCTTCTTCCAGAGGTACCGCCCCAGTTGGTAGGGAGCAGGGTTCTGGAAGGGGGTGCAGAGGGTGGGAGAGCCCACCTCTGCCCCCGGTACAACCTGAGGGGTTAAACCCTGGGTTGGAATGGCGTTCTAGGTGTACCCCTCGCCAGAGGAGGAGGAACCCTAGGAGAAGAGGTAGGGGGAGGAGAGCCTTCCCTGAGACTCCTGGTCCGCCTGAGGGTGTAGACCCTAGGCTGGAGAACCAGTGGCAGTCTAGTCCTGTCTTTCAGAGAGGAAGAGTGGAGAATGGCCGCTATGTGCCAGGGGTTACTACCCCCCACTCTGTGGTTAGGCAAAGACCAGTGGCACCTGGGTGGCCTAGGGCCTGGTCTTGGCCGCGGACAGCTTGGGAGTACCAGTGGGGTAGCCCAGTTGGTCCAGACAGTGGTGTTAGAAAGAATTCCATGGGTTCACCGTGGCGTAGAACCGGAGGGTGTCCCTGCAGTTGCGGGCCCGCGTCCGTGTTCTATCGCCCCAAGCAGGGAAGTCCATCACGGTGGTGATTGGGCTGCCCTGCGTTTTGGCTGGAAGGGGGTTGTGTTGGACTTGGCCCTTCTGGCAGGTTCACCCCTGAACTTTTTTTCTTTTTACTGATGACTTGGTGTGGTGATTTTTTGGTTTCCTGCGCACTTTCCCTGTGTCCCAGGGTAAAGTGCGTGCGTGCTCTGAGTGCATGTGGTGAGATAGGCCTGCCCTCCCATAGGAATGCATGGGGAATGTATGTGTCCCTAGTAGTTCCTGATGCGTGGGGTGTGCAGGCCCGAGTTTGGTATGTGCGGACTCGTGGGAGTGAATGCTGCGCGATGATGTGTGCGGCGTGTATGTACCTAGTGTGGAAGTGCCACTTCTAGAAGTGGGCACTTCTGTGTGCAGTGTGTCTGTCGCGTGATTGGCTGGTCATGTCATGTGACGGGCTAGGGATTCCCCAGTGTCAGGATGAGTCACCCAGTGGTGAATGGGGAGATCAGCAGCTAGATGGGTGGGAGGAGTCCACCTGGGTCCTGAATAGGACAGGGTTTTCCAAACACAATGCTGGCCCCGCCCCCTGTGGTGCGACTGACGACCCTAGCCCTGCCAGTGAATAGAGTGAGGGGCTGAGCACATCAAGGGTGCTCCCCAACCAGCTGCGACTGGTTTTCCCCCTCACCCTGAACCCAGAACAAAGGGTTTGCCTGTATAAAAATGGGGCTGTGTCCCCACAGAAACGGTTCTCTGCCAGGATCCTGCCTAAGGGGGCTGCTGCTGTTGCTGGGCCAGAGGACCGCCACTTGGACTACCTCCCTGCCTGGAGGCCCAGTGAGCTGGCTCTGGGCCCAGCCTTGCCCCCTGCCTACCTTCTTAACAACTTTGCCAGGACTTTGTGCTGGACTTTTACTTGCAGCGCCTGGGAGCGCTTTTATCATTGACAGCGCTAAGAGCGCTTTATTTTGTGGCCGGCAGCGCGAAGCTGCATCCTAGGGATTCCCCCGCTTTTCCATCCTCGCGGGTGCCTACCCCGCTTATTTTAATATTTCCATAGCGGGAGCCCACCCCGCGTTAGTGTGCCCGATAGCGGGTGCCTACCCCGCTTTTGCTATCTAAAGGAATCACCGCCGCAGCCCGAGATCCGTATCGACTGCCGCCCCGGCCGGAAGACAGGCAGCCTTCGTTGGGACGGGGGCGGGACTTTGCAGCAGGAAGCAGCCAGGAGCCTACCCCGCGCTGTCCCGGACAAAGCAGGAAGTGAGTTGTAGACCGGGGCTCCCGTGAGCTGAGGGAGCCCCGCGCCGTTGCTGCCAGAAGGAAAGGAGAGGCATCCAGGCGGGAGCCCACCCCGCGCTGGATCTAACAAGAGGGGCAGCGCCACCCCCACGGAGACGTCCCGCCAGAGAGCCCAGGTGAGTGGGGCTCGGGAGCGAGGGTAGCGGAGGCACGAAGGCAGGGCGGCCCCATCTGGCAGTGGGCCGCCCCCCCACCTAAGAGGAGCCTGGTTGTGTAGAGCTCCGTGTAGCTCCAACGGCGGGGGCAGTATTTTGTTGAGTCTAGAACGACTCCCACGAGGCACCTTTGTTTCAGAGCGCTCGGAGCGCTCCAACGTCGGAGGCATTCTTGATTTAGAGCCCCGAGGCTCTAACATAGAGGGGCATTTATTTTTAATGATAAGAGCGGCCCGGAAGGCAGCGGGCCGCTCCAACGTTGCCCCCACAGTTGGTCCAGAGCCCACGAGGCTCCAAAAAAAGGCGCATTCTCTCTGAGCCTAGAAGGCTCCAAGGGGGCACAAGTATTTAGAGCGCTAGGCGCTCCAACGTTGAGGCACATCGTTCTAGAGCCCACGAGGCTCCCGCGCTGTTTATGGGGCATTGCTGTCCCAGAGCCCAGAGAGGCTCCACGTGAGTGCTGTATATTGTTTGAAAAGGCACAGTGGTGCCCCAGCATCTCCCCAGCTGCCCAGCACTTAGTGGGCAGCTGCAACGTTTAGGTTGTACATTGTGCGCCTGGCTTGCGCAGCCTGCGCAGTCGCGCCCTGACATTCTTGTATATTGGGTATTTCTGCATCCTGAGAGGCCAGTTGGCCTGCGGACAGTTATCTTGTGTTGTGCCCTCCCCTAGGGCACTTGGTGATTTTCATACATGTACTTTTTGCGCCTGCGCAATGCCGTCATGATATTTTCTGTCCTGAATTGTGTTTACACCTCTAAATGTATTTTATGCATCCTGTGTTTATGTGCTTAGACCCCTACAGGTAGAGTGATACTTAGGTGGTTGTTTTTCCCCTAGTACAGGTGGTACTAGTGAGGTCCTAGTTCCCTGCGTGGTATTCCTAAAGGTGGTTAGGGTTGCGTAGGTGGTACGTTCTGATACCAGTAGTTACTGGTTGTGTGCTACATGTTCTATTTTTAGTGCTACAGTGATTGTGTGCTATGTTCTCAAATATTATTCCTACAAAGTGCTAATTCCTGACAGTGGTCCATGTGGCCCTGTCCCCTGTATATATAATCCCTTGTAAATTCTGCCCGTGCCTGTTGGCACATTGTAAAGTGTGTGTTTTTATCTAATGTGTTGTGTATAATACAAAGGTTATTTTTATATAATACCTTGTGTGGAGTTTCCTTTGTGGTGGGCCTTGGGTGTTGTTGCTGGGTGCGTGCGCAAACGCTTTACACATCGCCTCAGGGATAAGCCTGTCTGCTCGTGCCAAGCTACCAAGGGGGTGAGCAGGGGTTATCTTTGGCGTGTAACTCCCCAGCCCTGACTAGAGTGGTGGTTTCTGCCTGGCTTTGGCGCAAGCCTCAGCCAACCAGAAATCCCATTTCTAACAGTGGGTTTTTCTGAAAATTAAATATGTTTTATATATGTATATCTCAAGGTCGATGGAAGAATAAATGGGTATATAAGTGTCTAAATGGATGATTTGTTTTTGAAAAATTGATTGTTTAACTGACTGATTAAGTGTATCATAGTGAATACATGTTTTAGTGAGTAATGTTTAAATATGTATATATGTGTATCAGTCTCTCACTTTGTGTATAAGTGGCTGCATGGGTTGGTGAGTAGCTACATGGGTGTCTATATAGGTTATTAGTTGGTTTTTTGAGTATCAGTCTGAGTGTCTGCATGGTTCGGTGGGGGGTATTACGTAGTGCACAGGTGCATGAATGAGTGACTCACTGTTTGTATGTGTTGAACAGACCATGTGTGCAGGACTGCATGGGTGGATGAGTGTGTGTATGGGTGTGTTAGTGAGTGAATGACTGTCTCAATAGTGTCTCCATGAGTAACTACATATGTTTTAAACTAGTATATGTGACTATTGGTGTATATATGTGAGTATATGCAAGGGTGAGAGATTGGAAGAGTTCCTGTATGAATAAGTATGTGTTTCTATAAGTGATTGTTTAAAAGACTAAGTATGTGTAAGTTTCCTTAGAAGTAAGTATGGTGGTGTGTGTATAACTGTATATGCAAGTAAATGTATGTTTGATTCTTTATTAGTACGAGTAACTATGTGTGTGAGTAACTCTATGGATGAGTGGCATTGTGTAACAGGATGTATAGGTGTATGAGTAAATATGATGAGTGAGTACATGTATGAGTGACTGTATTGGACTGTTGGTGAATGAGTGGATGTGTATGTGGATCTTAGAATTACTGAAGAGGTTGTTGTAACTGGTATTGGTATGTCCATTGTTTTGAAAATTTTAGTCTCTATTTTTGAATGTGTGTGTCAAAGGTTATATTAGGGTGAGAGGAGGTCTGCCACTCTATCACAAGGATGATGTCATCAGTGATGTCATCAGTGATGTCATTTGAGATGTCATCAGTGATGTCATGAGTGATGTCACTGACCAGGTCATGAGTGATGTAATATGTGACGTCATCAGCAGTGCATTGCGGGCGCGCGAGTTATAGTTAGCTGAACTAACTATAACGGGGCAATTTCATTGGTTTTTTACGAGTAAAATGTCCAGCTAACTATAACATGTGTGAAACCTATGGTTTTTTCACTGAATTTCTAAGGTTTTTTAAATGCTAATTCCTAACTATAACGTGTGTGAAACCTATGGTTTTTTCAGTGAATATATATATATATATATCGTTAGAACTCCAACCTTTTCCCAAACTCACAGGAACAGAGGAGCATGGACCACAGAGTAGGTGCAGATGTGCAGATTTTCTATTTATTCCATCATCATATTCACCATCACCATCAGCATGACACGTTTTGACCCCAGAGGGCCTTGATCACATGACAAGCAACACAGTGCATGATTGGTTTAAATACCCCGTGCAACATTTCTGTTTTTGTAAAGTGACAAGTGCCTGAGCAAAAGCTGTGCAAAGTACCACATAGAAATAAATAGAGAAATTCTCTTCATAGTGTGTCCTGGTAAAATTGTGACCTTAGACTTGGATAAATTGTTTGGCGTTCAGGTTTAAATATCCATTCCAAGGACTACTAGCAGATTAACACCATTAAGGACACAGCCTTATCATTGATAATCACAGTGTTTTGTCATGTTGATAGATATTTAAATAAATATATAAATAAATATATAAATATATAGATATAAATATGTTGCATCACTAAAAAGCATTGTTAAAACCTATAAATAGTTTCATCATTATATACTTTTTTATAAAATTGGTAACACATGTCAACAATATTAGTAATGTAAAAACATTATAAGAAGCTTTGTGGTCAAAGTGCAGATGCATAATACAGTACTAGCAATTTTGCGAGATATGATTTAATATACTTGAAAGTAATGTTGCAGATGGCCCATTAAAAGTGCAGTGCATAGTTAATAGTGCATCCAATGTAGATAATGTAGAATATATATATATAGCATACTCCTTCTGTGCATTTCCTAACCTAAGTGTCTATGGTCTGTGTGTTCTGCCAAGAATCCCCCATTGGATAATCAGACCCAGTTACCTGAAGGAAAGGAATGAAGGTCACCGTCTTGGTCACGGGTTGGGCATTACTCCTTGCAGAGGGATCAGCCAGCAGCTGGGCTGAGGTTTCAGCGTGTAGTAACCTGGCAAATGATAGGATGTCCTCCTCTGCCTAAAACCTGGAAATGCATGTGTATTTATAATAAAAAGCAACCTTGCTCCGAACCGAGACCTCTAGTCAGGCCGCAATTGTTTATGTTCTATAGATAGTTGCGTCGCCACATGGACAAACAATAAACAACCACATTTGCACAATGTATATTCAGACCTTGTACGAGATGTTTGAGGTATCGTAATACTGTTCTTACTAAGTGGAATTTGTAAGCAATAGAGTTTCAGAGTAACTACACCCGCATTTTCACGTGCGCAAATATGTATTACAAGTCATCGTGTGAAAGTGAAGGCTACTTAGGAAATATGAAAATATTTAAAATGGCAGCATTTCTCCCCAGGCATAAGTAAGACACATGACACCCACTCCACGAACATAAGTCGACTAACAAGCTTTCTAAAATAAAGAGAAAGCCATGTCAATTAATCCCACAGAATTTGTTTATAAAATGTTTAAAAATCTATCTAAAAATCGGTTTAAAAAGGCAGTCATTGACTTTGAGTGCCCCAACCACACAGAAGCAATTAAGAATATCAAAATATAAAAGTTAATAAAAAACAAAATTTTAAATCAATTTAAGATGTTAATACCAGGCCAAATTAAAAGTTTCCACCAAACGGAATAGCCAAATGTTTATGTGTTCCCTGAGGTAGACAAAACATTTTTGTTCCTTGCAACCACAGACGATCATAGAGGAGCACCTCGGAGCAGGTTCATGGAGCAAATGTGCCATCCAGCTCCAAAAGCAGCCCCTGAGGGAGTGACCACAGCCGGTGATGGTTACGCTGAACCAGAGCCAAGGTCCAATTCACCAGGAGAAGAAGCATCCCATGAAGGCTCCTAGAATGCAGCCAGGAGCAATGGAATATGAAGTGGATAGCTTCACAAATGGGCCTTTAAGGGGTCCGTCAGTGCATTTATGCCTGAAGGCTCAACCAATTACATTCCCAGGCACAAGTTGAAGGCACACTTGAAAGTGCACAGCAGACAGTAGAGTATGGGCTGCACGCAATGAAGCCAAACAGGCCGAAATGATGAGAACCAATCAATGCTCATTCAGTTCTTGAAGCAGCGATGCACCGAAGCAATGCACCATGTGCTCATGGCACAGTGGCATATGTGGTAGCACAAGCTCCATTTGATCTTGAAATGGGACCTCCATGTGGACCAGTGAAATTTAAATCACAGTCCCAACAATCAGGAGCAGAACCAACAGTAGACCTCCAAAAATGCTTCAGAGCACAGAGTGTATTAAGGATGGAATGACTCTGAAAACTGTCTGAAAGGTGCTAATCAACCCAGAGCCTATACTTTTTTTAAAATATGCTATTCCTGTCATACGAGACATGTTAGAAATATGGTGCACCAGCTTTCCACAATGATGTGGGAAGTTAATGCGGAGTAGCGACTGTATCTCTGAAGAGGACCTTGCATCCTGAAGATCAAACGCCTCCTTGGCAGATGTTAAGGCCACATCTTTCTGAAATAGTAAGGCCTTCAGTTTGCTCAGGGCATAAAAGTGCTTAATATTAAGATTTATTGAAGGCCAAAGCGTTGCCTCCTTAGCTGTATATGCAGGTAGCAGCAGTACTTCTGACGTATCACAGCCGCTGGGGAACATTTCATGTAGGAAGATAAGTTTGCCATGGAAGCATTACAGGCCCCAAAAGCAAAATATTCAGGCACACTTAGGATCAACTTAAAGTATTCTCACAGTCTGAACTGCTGAAAATAACTTCAGTTTTCCTATTTCAACACCGACATTTGAAAGGTAGTTCCAAATACTTGTGTACAATTCCTTTCGCCAACGCTTCATATCTGCCTACTTGGTGGTGTTGCGGACAGTACTGAAAATGAAAGGCCGAAATTGGCAGGGTTATTACCCAATCCACAGAAGGTGTTTCGATAATGGTGAAAGGTAACTTCTCTAGCTTTTCAATGTGTAACATAGTACATCTTGCATCCTTTTGTGCCATGATTAGTTGCTGTTTTGTAAGGTGGGAAGGGGCAAAGAGACTTGTGACATTAATATTTTGCCATGGCACGTGGCCAGAACAAAGTGTTTGTAGTATCAAGCTCAATAGCATAATAGAACTAAGCTGTGACTTTCCATGTTGTAATGCGGGCATGTCATGATGGACAATATCTATTGCTGATGAAACTATGTTTCCCAAAAGAGTATACTTTAGATGATAAGGAGGTCATACCATTGTCAACCACTGCTAGAGTTTTTTCTAAATTGGCCCTGTCTATTTCATGCAGTCTTTCAGCAGCTTCTTGCTGAGAAACTTTCCATATTTCATTGCATATATGAAGTCTTTTTGATGTGGTTTTTAAGGACCTAATGAAAAAGTTCCTGAGTTCCAGGTCATCACATAAAAGGGACAAGTATTGTTTACCCTGGGGCAGCATGGAGGTTTGTAATACAATTAGTACAATGGTGACCATTGACTCCACTTTGCATGTACAACTTCATTTTCTGCTTTCTTGCAGCTACAGGGCGGGATTGCTTTCTTTCTGCACATCACTTCACAGCACAGATCAAAACAGATTCTGAAACATGTATTTGTAGTGTTGGATGTGTATTTGATGCCATTCACAAGTGTGAGATTGTTAGAAATGGAGGTCTCTAGTTGGCAATGGCTGGCCACTGTCCAAGTAGGGACCCTTCTTCCTAAGTCAGAGTAAGAGGGCTACACCCTTTGATAACCTCTGCTCAACCCTGTGGTAACGTAGCACAAGCAGCTAGGCTTATCTCAGAGGCAGTGTGTGAAGCATTTATGAACATACACAGTAACACAGTGAAGAACACTACAAAGGGACACCACACAAGTAATTATAGAAAAATAAGTATCTTTATATATAGACTTATCACAAGACCAATAACTGTAAAAAGCCACAATGCTAGAAAAATAGGGTTACTCTTGAAATGCTGCAAAAATAGTTCAAGTGTGCAAATACGAGTTCAGTTCAAAGCAGTGGTCTCTGCGACCCTTTTACTTACAAAGTACCTGGGTTCTGTAGCAAAACAACCAAAATGCCGCTAAGGAGCTGTAGCAATGATTTTCCTCACATGAGGCCAGCATTGCGTTGAATCCTTGCTGCAAGTGAGGATGATGCGCTGATCTGTGTGCAGGACAAAGTGACAAACTTCTCCACGCTATGCCAGCGATATGTTGAAATCCTTGCCGCAAGGAATGATGATGCGCCGAGCCTGTTGCTTGTGCGACCCTGTTGCGATGAGAAGAAATGGCGCTCCGCGAGGGAGCGACGATCCGGGTGCGATGTGATGAAAATGGCGGATGCCCGGCTTCCGCGCGCCGATATTGTGAAGCGAGGAACTCGATGCGATGATCTTTGGTTAGCGAGTGCTTGGAGGTCCGCAAACATGCGATGCGATGATCCTCGGGTTAGCGAGTCTTTGGCAGCCCGCAAGCATGCGATGCGATGATCTCCGGTAGCGAGCACTCAGCGGCAGCAGCGCAATGATTTTTCGTACGCACTTCAGCTGCGGCAGCTCGCAAACGGGAGTTAGCGCCAATTTTTAGCACTCTCTTCTCTGTAGTAGAACTAGAGGCCCTGGAACTCACAGGGGCCTCACCTGCAGAGGAAACAGGAGGCTGGTGGTGGTGTCTGATGTGCCTGAGACTCCAGCAGGAGGCTAGCTCTCTACTAGCCGTTGCGTGATTGCTTTAGCAAGTTGAAATAAAAGTTCTCTTCAAAGTCCTTTTCCTCTTCTTCCAAGTCCAGTGAAAGCTACTGCAGGCCAATCCAAGAAACAGCACACAAGCACAAGGACAGTCACCTCCTGCAGATTGCTTCAGTTACACGGACAGAGGTTCCCCTTGTTGTCCAGGAGCAATACAAATTGTAGGGGTTTCAGCACAGATATTTATACCCCAAAAGCCTTTGTTCTCAGAAGCTACAAGTCACTGAACCCAGCCAGAACCAGTTCTACCCAGTCCTGGAGCACTTTGTTTACCAGTCTGCATCCTTTATTTCAGAAAGAGGGGGTCTACCATCAGACGCACAGTAGGAGGTGGAGCCAGCATTCACTTTGCCAGGCACAGCCCTATTCAGGTCAAGGAGCTACCCCGCCCCATACTCCAATGCAGATCTCTCTATTCAACCCAGGTCTGACTCAGCCTGCCCTGTCCCTCCAAAACCAGACAGCCAATACACATAACAGCAGAGCACACTGGAAGGCTTAGGCAAGAAAATACCTACTTTCTAAAAGTGGTATTTTCAAACACAGAATATAAAAATAAACTTCACGAAGAGATGTATTTTAATATTCTGAGCTCAGGCATACTAAATTCGTTTTTCTACCATGTTCTTTTGGTCAGTTAGGACTATAGAATGTAATAGTCCAACCTCCCATTCTGGCCTATGTAGAACAGGTAGCCTTACAGTAGTGAAAAACGAAATTGGGGGTAATTCACTACCAGGACATGCTACACACATCAGGGCATGTCCTACCTTACACATACAATGCACCCTACCATAGGGGTGACTCACATGATGCCAAGGGAAGGTTCAGGGGCTTAGAAGTGGGTGCACTTTACAGCGAAGATGGCAGTTCTGGACTGCACACAGACCCTGCAGTGGCAGGTCTGAGACACACTTTACAAGCTACTTCTGTGGGTGGCGCGAACCAGCATTGCAGGCCCACCAGCAGCATTTGACTTACCAGCCCTAGGCACACACAGGCCACGCTACTAGGGACTAACAGGTAAACCAAATAAGCCAATCAGGGATATACCAATTCACATGTCATATTTACACAGGGAGTATTTGCGCTGTGGCACTGAATGGCAGTGGCACAGCACCCAGAGCATCTAATACCAGCAAAAACAGAGGAGACAACAGCCAAAAATGGAAGGGAGACCCACGCCAATGGTGCCAGGTCTAACAGAGAGATAAATGTACTCCTCTGCCATCGAGCAAACACTGGAGACAGGCCAGCTCCTGTGAGTGACCTAAACACAGAGTGGTACGGCCTGCCAGTTTTGACTGCAAAACAAAAGGAAGGAGTGGAGGTTTCCCGAAATCTCTCTTTGAGTTGAGAAAATGTATTAAAGACAGGGACTTTTGGCTCTCAGATTGGAATTCGCCTGTGGAATGGACACGCTGCCCGGGAATGTTTTGTGATCCCAATCGAGACTTCCTCCTGACTGTGAGGGCACCCCGGTTGTGATTGCCATAATGTTGAGGACACTTTATCGGTGATGTATACTGAGTTTTGATTGATATTTTGCCTTCCTCTTAAGAGTGCTGCATTTATATATAAACAAAAATATATATACATTTTTAACATTGGCTATTTTGCACATTTATGTAGTAATAATGTGAAACTGGTCAACATTTTAAGGTTTCATCTGTGTCTATAACCCAACTGAATTTTTGCGTGCATGTCACTTTAAGTTAAAAGTAAAAAAATGCAATATAAAGTACCGTGAGATGTATGGGCGCGTCATGTGATCAAGGTCCTTCTGGGATCGAAACGCGTCATGCCGACTGTGTTTGCCGTGGCTGATTAAATCTTGGATGGTAACACGATTCTTGTGGTCTGCACTCTGGTTTGTGACAGCGAAAACGACGACTGTTTACGGAGACAAGGCGATATATATATATATATATATATATATATATATATATATATATATATATATATATATATATATACGAAACTGCTAAGCTCCTCGAACCTCCGCTTTCAAACCACAACAGCAGCAGCGGCAGCGGCGAACAAAGGAGAGCGGACCCAGATTGCTGGCAGGAAGATTTATTCTTGTCCTTCGCTTAGTGACGCGTTTCGGGCACAGCCGTACCCTTGATCACACACTCATAGCAGGCTGCCAATACATTTTAAATAAGCCACGTGAGTTTCACTTCCTGTGTCACATGATCATGGACATAGGCAACAGACTAGTAAGGAAGACAGATATCGTATAATCGACAATACAGCAATCTTAACTTTCCTGCAAACTTAAATAATTTGCTAAATTGTTTGTATATATATATATTCACTGAAAAAACCATAGGTTTCACACATGTTATAGTTAGCTGGACATTTCACTTGTAAAAAACCAATGAAATTCCCCTGTTATAGTTAGTGCAGGCAACTATAACTCACGCGACCGCAATCCTCTGCTGATGCTAATACTGTATTTAGACACTTATTTGCCCATGTCTTCTTCCATTAAATTTTAGCTATACATATATTACAAATATTTTTTTTTCATAAAGACACATATGTCATCAGCAGAGGATTGCGGTCGCGTGAGTTATAGTTGCCTGCACTAACTATAACAGGGGAATTTCATTGGTTTTTTACAAGTGAAATGTCCAGCTAACTATAACATGTGTGAAACCTATGGTTTTTTCAGTGAATTTGCAAGGTTTTTTAAATGCTAATTCCTAACTATAACGTGTGTGAAACCTATGGTTTTTTCAGTGAATTTGTACGGTTTTTTAAATGCTAAGTTACTTTACGCCATTCGTGGCGTGCGCGCCCACTTAACGCAGTTCTTTCCGTGCGCGCACGGTGCGCTTCGCGCACCGTGCACGCACAGTGAGCACGCGGTGCGCTTTGCGCACCGCGCGCCCACTTTACGCAGTTAGTGCCGTGGATGGGCCATGTACGCTCGATGCGCTTCGCGCACCGTGCGCACGTGGTGGACATATTATGCGCTTCGTTGTGAAAGATAAATATTTATATACAGTTTAAATTAGATGTTGTATGCCATGCACAAATGGTGCCCTACGGGCACCATTTGCGCACGGGGTGGGGAGATTGTGGATATATATTTTTTTTTAATAAATTTTTTTACCGTACGCGTACGGTAAGCGTGATCGGCGAATTTGCGTAAAAAAATTAAAATGAATTTTTGGCCTTGGGGGTTCTTTGGGGACACATTTAGCAAGCCTAGGTGGTTGGGAGCTGTCTAAACAGTCCCTTTACATGTTTATTCTCTTTGTTTTTCATCCCCCCCTCAGAGTCCGAGAGAGAAAATGGCGGCCGCCGCTTCCTGGTTTTGAGCGATTCGAATGTTTACTAAGATCTAACAGCCAATCAGAATCGCGCTCGCGCACGTCACCGTACGCGTACGGTAAGCGCACCGTAAGCGCACCGTAAGCTGGCTCAGATATATATACATTGATTTAAAGGCTATTTTCTCAGAATCTACTGAACAGATTTACACCAAACCTACAAAAGGCACTTCCTTGACCTGTAGACTACCTCTCTGCCAAATTTCAAGGAACTCTGTTCAGCCGTTCGGGCTGTAGCTGTGTCTAAAGGTCCTATGGAAAAATGCATGGGATAAACGCGTTTTGGGACCCCCCTTTTATCTCAGCCCCCGCTTGACGAATCCCCCCGAGACTTTCAGGGTAGGAGCGGAGCGCAGCGCCCCACCTATTTTGAAAATTTCGCGAGGATTCGTCGACCGGCGCCAAAGTTATTCAAAATAGAATGTTGCGGTTTTCCTATGGAAACAGGGTCCTAACTATAACTACCTACTGGCGACCGCCAGTAGGTAATATATATATATATATATATACAGTGGAAAAAAGCTCGAAGCCGAAACTCGTCCTGTGCTTTACCTCGGTAAAATAAAATAACCGAGTTCACCCTTGCACTGTTGCACTCAGGGCGGGTGCTTTTTCCCAGTCGCGAGTGGAGAGCTCGCATGCTACACAGCAACTTCAAAATGAGGTGAAATTTTGGCTCTCAGATATGAGTTCGCCTGTGGGATGGACACATGGACACGATCCCGATCGAGACTTCTTCCTTACTGTGAGGGCTCCCCGGTTGTGATTGCCAGAATGTTGAAGGACACTCTATCGGTGATGTATACTGAGTTTTGATATTTGTCTTCCTCTTAAGAATGCTGCATTAATATATATATATATATATTCACTTATAAAACCATAGGTTTCAGGCACATTATAGTTAGAAATTAGCATTTAAAAAACCTTAGAAATTCACAGAAAAAACCATAGGTTTCAGGTGTGTTATAGTTAGGTGGACATTTCACTCGTACAAAACCATTGAAATTCCCCCATTATAGTTAGTTCAGCTAACTATAACGCGTGCCGCCGCAATGCACTGCTGATGACGTCACATATTACATCACAAATGACATGGTCAGTGACATCACTGATGATATCACTGATGACATCTCAAATGACATCACTAATGACATCATCCATGTGATAATTTGATGCATCTTCTCACACCCTAATATAAACTTTGATACACCCACTCTAAATTACAGTGAATTTCAAAGGTTTTTTAAATGCTAATTTCTAACTATGCCTACAGAGATAGGACATGTGAAGAAAAAACACTCAGAAAGAAGAAAAAGAAATGCAGAAAGAAGCTACAGAAGTCCTCAAAGACAAAGAAAAGTGCCGGAAGAAGGAAGACGTGCAGAAAGAACAAACAGAGGAGGAGAAAGAGTCTTTGTTGCAAAATCATCCTGTAACCTCAACTTTTTCAGATGGGTACTGGTGGTAACTGACTCTGACTAACCAGTCCTAGAGCCAGTGCTATGCTAAAAGACACTTAGAATACAGTTAAAACACCTACATACACTAGGGAACACTATGCGTTGGGGTACCCCGGTTATTTACATGACCTCCTCTGTAAGCCCCTAGTATATAATAGGGCAGGGGTATTAAAACTACCTCTTTTGTTTTGCACACCTATCACCTCAGGCCCTGCCTCCTCCCTTTACCACTGTGCAAACGTTCCCCGTGGCGCATTTTAAGTTGGGGGATTAACCCCCCTTGAATCCTGAGGGTCCCTGGGGTGCAACTACCCCACCAGATACCTCCATTAAGCACCACAGAGCTGCGTTGCAGAGAGGTGTAAAAAGGGGCTTGGCCTCAGAACCCCTCTCTGCAACGCAGCCCCCTGGCGCATACTGGAGGTTCCTGGTGGGCTAAATGGCCCCCAGGAAACCCCAGTATTCAAAGAGATTTCGTTCCCCATCCGCAAACGCACCAGGGGGCGCGTTTGCAGAGCGCTGAAACGAGGGTCGTGGCCTCCGGCGCGATGCCTGTATTTCTTTTTCTTATTTTTTGGCCCATGGGACCCCATCCCCCAGGGCCTGCCCCCTAATTTTTTATAAACAAATTTAAAATTTGGGAAGGGGGCCACGTGGCTCCCCTCCCGAGGCCTTAATCAGCCCCGGGGACACCATCCCCCAGGGCATGGCCTTTTTAAAAAAAAGAATTTGGGGGAGGTGGATGCGTTGCACCCCTCCTCTGGCCACAAAAGGCCCCGGGGACCCCATCCCCCAGGGCCTGCCTTTGTAATTTTTAATTTTTTTTAAATTCTTTTTTTGGGGAGGGAGGCCGCAGGGCCCCCCTCCTGGGCCACTAATAGCCCTGGGGACCCCATTCCCCAGGGCTGGCCCTCTCCATTGGGGGTCGTGGGGGGTCCCCAATCCTCCCAGGGTCCCGCCGGCATCCCGCCTCCTGCGGGAGCCGGCATTGCTTTTCCACATGGGGAGCTGCTAACATGCAGTTCCCCACGTGGAAAAGCAATTTGGTTTGAATTTTGAGAGAAGGAGCAGGTTTCCCTGCTCTCTCTTTCAAAATTCAAACCAAGTTTACTATGGCAGGGCAGGAGCCGCTCCCGCCCTGCCATAGCAAACCGCAGTGTCCCGGGGTGGGCACCCCGGGACACTGCAGGAGCCGGCCCTGGAGGGTGGCAGTCCTCAGGGCCATCATTGGCTCCAGGGGGGGGGCCGCGTGGCTCCCCTCCCACCTCCCACCAATTTAGAAAGCCCCAGGGGTGGCGGTCCCCTGGGTGTGTGGGGGGGCTTAAGCCCCCCGCACAGGGTATTTCTTTTTTTTATTTTAAAAAATACACAAGCCCTGGGGGGTGGTGGTCCCCGGGGCTGCGGGGGGGGCTCCTGCCATTCATTTTTGAAGCCCTGGGGGTGGTGGTCCCCAGGGCTGGGGGAGCAGTGAGCCCCAGGGGGACCTCCACCCCAGAGGCTGGGGGGGCTGTGAGCACCCCCACATATTTCCATAAAGCCCCGGGGGTAGTGGTCCCCAATACTTGCATAGCCTCCTGGATTTGGCCCCTCCGGGGGCATATTATCAGCGAAGCGCGGGAGACCGCGTTTTTTTTTTTTTTATCAGCAGGATCCGCGCACACAGGATCTGAGCAGGCCTACGGGTTCAGGGTGTTTCTACCCTGCCCCCTTTTTGCGTTCTGCGCATTTTTTCTTCCCTTCTATTGTGCCTCGGTTCTACCTAGGCACAAGATGGCTGCCAACACTTCCTGTATGGATTTACACCATTTAAGCAAAAGGCACGAGTGTGAACCAAGGGCTACCCTTTTGCCAAATTTGGTGTAATTCCGTTCAGCAGTTCGGGCTGTAGCTGCAACTAACGATCCCTATGGAAAATTGCATGGGGAAAACACATTTTGGGACCCCCCTTTGTTCTCTGCCCCCGCTTGACGAATCACTCCAAGACTTTCAGGATAGGAGCGGACCGGAGCGGGCCACGAGTTTTGAAAATTTCACGAAGATTCGTCAACCGGCGCCAAAGTTATTCCAAATAGAATGTTGCGGATTTCCTATGGATAATAGGTCCTAACTATAACTACCCACTGGCGACCGCCAGTAGGTAATATATTTATAAATATATATATGTATATCACACTCCAGCTTCCGTCTTCCTCCCTTCACTCATGGTCAGGTGCTGTACAGCGTGGTGACGGACACCGCAGATAATTTCAGGCTCGGGGTAAAATGATTACCAGCACTCACAGGAACAGTTCCATCCCAGATTTTATTGGGAAAAAAAAATTGAACCCGACAAGACAAGTTTCGGCAACCGCCATTATCAATAGTGTCAGGTGCCAATTAGAGTCAGCATTTAAACATCTCTTTCATAAACATCAACATAGGACACCGGACTTCCTTCAGTCCACAATTGCGCACACTGTTGAGTATTGGTGCTTGGTCCAAACCACTGGCTTGGCAGAACCATATGTGTATATGATATAATCACAGTGTTCTAGGGGCATTATTTCATTAGGGCAGAGGATATTCTTGTTCGTGCTGCAGAACGTCTTGTGTTTGTAGTATGGAGTCAAACTTGTACATCTACATCTGTTGTGGCGATCGAATCCATCATGAATGTAATGCTTTAGCATTTGGGATGCTTGCTCTGGTGACGACCTCTAAGGTTAGCACAGGGGTCACTACAATATTGCTTTTAACATGAGCCAGGACTCGCTTTCATCAAAGCAGTTTGTACTGCTGTCAGGATTTGTTTCTGTAGATGCAAAACACATTTCAGCATTAATGTATAAATGCGATTTATATGCAATCGGTACGATGTCACCTTCATTGAACATGACGTAAGTGAACCCGGAGGTCTCCGCTATGACACGAATCACCAGGTTTGTGATCTTTACACAAGTCTAAGTGTTTAGAAGCTATATTGTCAGCTTGTATAGAATGTAAAATATTTGTGTGTTCTTGAGTCCAATGTAGACTAGAAAAATCTGGATGTATTACGTCGTAAAATGGTTTCACCCTTTCTTCATAATTGGGAATGTAAGTTCTGCTAAAATTTAGAAAACCCAGTATGAATTGTAATCTCTTTAACATAGTTTGAGGAGGAAGTAGCGCACACTTTTCTAAGAAGTGTATCGAAAGGCTTTTGCCTTCACTTGACAGCTCATAATGCAGAAAAAGGAAGATGAGATGGGCAATTTTAGATTTTTTTAATTAAATCTGTAGCCCATGTGAGCAAACTCCCAAATTATGCGATTTACTCTTGACAAGTGATCCAGAAGGTCATCATCCTTCAAGGAAATGTCATAGACATAGGAGGATGCCAGGTCATCAAAATGTTGTAGTAGCTCTGTTACTCTGGCAGGAAACAGTCTGGGGCTATATTCTTATGACCCTGGGATAATCAACAGAACTGCCTCTGAGAGCCTAGCACTGAAAATGCAGTCAGGTATCTGCTTCCAGGCACTATATTTTGGCAGGAAAATCCATTCAAGATATCCAGTGTTGTTGTGTATTTATTTCCACATTGTGGGCCTCATGATGATGCCGGGCATAAAACCCTCTTACAGATTGTCAGAGGCTTTTCACCCAACATCAGAGGGTTCAGGACGACCGCCATATTATAATACAGGCAGTCAGAGGGAGCACGCAGGGTCATACCACTCTGCTTCCGATGGACTCTTTGAGCACGTCGGGTGGTGGTTGGAAACAGGGCTGGACTGGCAATAGCGGGCACCAGGCAATCCCCCGGTGGGCCGCATGGGTGGGAGGCCAGTTTTGGGCCCCTGGAGGCCATTTTTGTTACAGGGCTATTTTTGCAGAATAGCTGCAAAATCTGCCCTGTAACAAAATCGGCCAAAAACTGGCCCTGGCAAAGAGCTTGACGGCACCCCAACCCCCAGGGGGGTGGCCAAGCACTTTGCCAGGGCCGGTTTTGGATCCCAGTCCAGCCCTGGTTGGAAAGGTAATCCACAAATGGCAGCAGAGCCATCCTTGGCTCCACCATGAGGATTACAATTTTGCTTTTCGCCTGCCATAAAAAGGCAGGCAGAAAGTGATTTTGGCGGCCCTTAGCAGGGCCCCCCTTCCCCTTCTCCCTCAGCTATAGGGTATGGGGGTACCTGTGGTGCCCCTAAACATGTTTAACCTCTGCATTTTTTCCATTGCAGCTTGTGCTGCAAGCGGCAGCACAAGCTGTAATGGAAATAATACAGGATCTGACCACCAACACGGCAGTCAGATTGTCATCTGGGAAGCCAGACCTCCGACTCCTTGTCAGGCGGTCCCACTTCTGCTACGTTGCTGGTCGGATGCGCGTCTGCCTGGCATTGTACTCGGCCCCTATGTTGTTCATAATGCGGCACTGTGTGCATTTTGGACTGCAAATGTGAGAGTAGCTATGTTTAAGTGTCTGTAATCTAATACCAGACAGTATGAATAATGGAGGTATTATTATGGGAAACAAAGGGTACATTTATTGTTGAGATGCAACTTTGTATTACACATTACCATTCAAGTTGGAGTATTTCCCTAACTTGTTTTTTAGCTTCATGCTTTATTGGGTATAGTCTTTGAGGTTGTGGGGTTGTCCTCAGTGGTATTTCATGATAAGGGGAACCATCATCCCACCCCACATGGTTGCGGGACAACAAATGAGCCAGCGCTAGTGCCCCTCCTTAGTGTATGAGTGTTTAACTGATTCTGGAACGAGCTCATAAAAAGCAGGTCAAATTACTGTTCCCCCTTTTGGGCACTCCATTATGAAATCAGGAGGCCAATCCTTTTCAGCCAACAAAATATCATAACCCTGTATTAAGACCTCCCAAAAGAGAACATACATGTTTCTGGGTATGCTCCCCCCCTCCAATTGGAGCTGCATTTTGTATAGACTATGTGGGACACATACTCTAGTCTAAGGTGTTTCCATCGTGATATACTCACTCCCCGGTACTCCCATCAGGCAATTCATCAGGTTCTGGTAAACTATCATGACTTCTGCCATGCTTTTCAGCATTGTCACGGCCCTTACCCGATCAGAAGCAGAGTCCTCAATATCCGGGGCATGCCTGACCTTAATACCAGCTACCTTATTCTTTATTTAATTAAGCCTTGGAAGGGTTGGGGTTGTCTTCCTGTTTAATGATGTAGCCAGATGAGTGTTGTGAGTCCTTCTTCAGTTTCATGTGCTCCTCTCATCTACACTCTGAACGTTCACCTCTCTCTGAACATTTATCGGATGATTCCTGCAAGGAACAAGATGAAGGTGTATCAGTATCCTAATATCAGTCAGGCAGTCTAATATTATCACAGTTTCAGAGGTTATATCATTTTTCAGTGGCTTCCTGTTGAAGAGACCCACCCCCGATTTTATTTTGCCCTTGTTTTTCTTATTCTCCCACTTCTTCTTTGTAGAAGACTCAGGTGCTTTAGAGTTATCCTTTTCAGAATTACTCTTTAATTGTGGTTTACCAGGCCTGGCTTCCAAATTATTCAGCTCAGCATAGGTTTCTTTCAAATTTGAGGTAATTAACCCTCATGTTGTGCTGGAGGAAAATCCCTTGGGCGTTGGTGTATAGCTAATGCTGCTGCTTCCTTCTTTATGTTGCTTAACATAATGGCAGATACTGCGCAAAATTACCAATTGTGTTTCAACCCCAAGTCCAGGGCAGGTGCTGCCCGGTACTCATTCTGGATCTGTTTTAGCACTTGAGGCAAAACAGCCAACAAAGGAGTTTGTATTGCAACAAACACTGCACCCCAAGTTGTACAGTCTTCTACAGGGGGAGACATCCCCATTGGCAAGCAAATAGTCAGTATTTTGTGTTTTTTCCTGCAGGCCAGTATGGAGAACCACTGCTTCAAGTTGACTTGTGTTTTGTAAAATCCAGAACGGAATCTCCTCTAGTCTGATGGGAACTTTCGATGCCCAGAGTAGCCAATTGTGATTGCGCAGCTTGAAAAATCCCCACAGGGTTGAGAGTTAGTATTTACATCACAAACTGTGTAAGGCATCTGCATATTGTTACTAGATGTTTGCATAATGTTCACACCTGTGCAACTGATAAATTATCAACATTAGGATGCTGTGTGTATTTGGCTAACACTGACCATGTTGCTCCCTCATTGCTGAGATGACTGAGTCTAATGTTTTCTGTTGTGTCTGGTAGGGCGCAATTAAGCCAATTTATGCATTTTTGATATATCAGTGGTATCTCCATTGCTTCGTATGGTGTATAACTATCTGGTTCTTCATCCTGTTTGTAGCTGTGAAATACCAGTGTTATGTTATCTGCAGCCAGGAAAGTGTCCCAGGAATAGAATACCTCTGCCCTAACTGCTTCGTGAGCCTCAACCATGAAGGTGACATCTCCACCCACAAGTGCAAGACCATGTTGTAATTGTTTCCGAGTAGCCCATGTCTGCAGTTTTCAGCAATGTTAAGTGCTGGAGCTCCTTTGTCTCCAAACATTACTGTGTCTGAAATACAGAGAGGGTAACATAGTGGGAGATAGATCCTTTGAAGATTTCAAGATTGATCAGTCCACAGCCAATACACAGGGGTTAACTACTCAACAGAGGAGGACAGTCCCTACCACCACATACATCTCTGGTTAGTTGGTAAGTGGGGGTATCTGAGAAAGCACAATATAACTACTCGGGTGATCCATTATATAAGAACCAATTCTACCAACATTGGCAGCACCATATTGCGCAGTTTCCACTTTCCAGTAGGAACTGCACGTTTGATGGGCAACATCAACTTTGGGATGGTGGTAGACTGATTCCAAGTACTCCCTTGAAATATGTTGTCCTAAAGACCAGCTAGCTCACAGTGCCATCATGAGCTCCCTGAAACCCAGATAGGTAACAAACGGTTTTGGCAACCACAAAACATGACAACCCTGATTCCTCACAGGAATCGTGGTGACAGATCTAGAACTTTTTTGCTCAGTCAGTAGTGCTCTGTTTCTCCTGTTGACCCACTGTGGTGCTTGTATAGAAAATATGTGCTGCGATGATCAATAGACAGAAGCAGATAAAACTGTTTAACAATATTTGGACAGTGAACAGAATGAACAATTCCACCAGCTTGCTAAAAAAATGTATATATTCGGGCATGTAGAACTATATATACATATATATGTGTGTGTGTGTGTGTGTGTGTGTGTGTGTAGAGAGAGAACTCCTACCGTACATTCCCTAATCTGATTGCCTACGGTGTGTGTGCATTCTGCTAAGAATCCCTCATCGAATGATTCAGCCCCGTTACCTTAAAGGAATGAATGTATGTTCCCATCTTGGTCATGATTTGGGCATCACTCCTTGAAGTGGCATCAGAAAGCAGCTGGGCTGAGTTTTAAGCGTGTAGTGACTTCACAATTGTGAGCAAGTGCTTCTCTGCCTAAAATCAAAAAATTAATGTTTAATTCTAACACAAAGCATTCTTGTTTCGCGCTGAGACCTCTAGTCAGGCTGCCATTGTTTATGTTCTATAGATAGCTACGTTGCCACGTGGGGGAACAACAAACAACCACATTTGCACTATGTATGTTTAGACCTTGTACTGGATTTTCAGGGTGTTGTGATAATATTCTTGCTAAGTGGAATTTGTAAGCAATGTAGTTTTAGAGAAACTAACCCTGCATTGTCACAAGTACATATGTGTATTAAAAGTCATTGTGTGAAAGAGAAGGCAACTTAAGAAATATGCACATATTTAAAATGGCAGTTTTTCTCCCCTGTCCTAACTGATAAAACATGATACTGAAACAGACTCCATGAGAGGCTCCTCAAGGGACTTGAACAAGCTGAATATGGAAGGACACGTGAATGTGGAAATAGATGAATCCTTCTTGCAGAAACATGTCCAAAAAGATGCAATTTTTTTCTATGTTTCAAAATGGTCATCTTTGAAATTCCCTAGGGTTCCTCCCTGATTCCAGGACTTTAAAAAAATGCCTTACCTAACTGCTGTATTGATGTCAACTTTGGGTTCAAGTTCTTAATACTTTGTTAGAAATTGTGTTTCTGGTTGGCAGAGGTATGTACCCTGTCCAAGCATGGACCCAAATCCTAGTCAGCGTAAGTAAAATACACACCATAAACAAACGTGTGCTCACCCTCTGTTAGCCTAGCACAGAGCAGGCTGACTTTACACAAGAGGCCATGTGCAAAGCATTTGTGCAACACTTAGAACAGTAACAGTGAAAACACCCCAAATATACTCCACACCAGGTTAGAAAAACATTTTATATTTCTATGAACAAAACAAGACAAAAATGACAACATTCCAATAAATATAACCAAAGTTATTAATTTTCAAAGAATAAATAAAAATGTAATGCTTAAAGGCTTAAAGCACCAGTTTTGAGAGAACAGGACAAATTGAACAGTTTAGGCTGACTGTGATGGAGCACAGGTTGGATACAGAGATCAGCCTTGGACCACTGAAAAGTTCCTCAGATGCATCGTCGACGGAGTCGAGATGCGGGAAGCAATTGGCAATGCATCATTGTTGAAGCTCAAGAATGAAGGCGATGCGTCAGCGCCGAACCGCGCAAAGTCGGAGAAACATCGGAAACTAGAGATGATGTGCCATGCCATTGGAATTTGGAGTGCCTGCAGTCCTCGCTGCAGTGGCAATACATCAGCGTCGAGGGAGATGTGCCGGTTCCAATTGGTGCAACGGCGTCAATGCATGCTGTCATCTGCTCCAGACGTGTATTGGAGACAGTCTGCAGGCACACAGGGCTAAGAGCATAAAAATGCCATCTTTCTAAAATTGGCATTTTTAAAGGTTAATGATAAATTTGACCATTCAAGTGATATGAAACATCACAGATCTACTCCTTCTCAACCAGAACTTACAGTTTATAAAGTGCAATGAGGAAGTCCCTCTCTTAACCGACGAGAAGGGTAGGCTTCACAGTAGTGAAAAACAAATTTGGTTGGTTTTCGCTACCAGGACATGCAAAACTTAAAAGTACTTGTCCTACCTTTTGATTAGGCTTGGCAAAGGGTCTTAAATGCTACGTCAACATGGCAGTGTAAACTACACACACAGGCTTTGTGGTGGAAGACCTGAAAGATGTTTAAAGTGCTACTTGTGTGGGTGGCACAATCAGTGCTGCAGGCCCACTAGTACCATTTCATTTACAGGCCCTCTGTACATATAATGCACTTTAATAGGGACTTATAGGTAAATTAAATAAGGCAATTGTGGATGGATCAATAATCAAACCATGTATAGGGGAGAGATCTCATGCACTTTCGCACTGGTTGGCAGTGGTAAAGTGCTCAGAGTCCTAAAGGGCAACACAAAGAATTCAGCAAATTTGAATGCAAGCAGGCAAAACGTTTGAAGGTAGTTCACCCTAAGGCTGACAGGTCTAACACATTTCATATGTATTGACCAAGCAGACTCAATGGCCACAGATCTCTTAAGATATGATATGCTGACAATAAGTGATTACCCATTTAAGAGATTTTGGAAAATGGACCTCTTGTTTAATACACTAATACCCTGCTGCTATGAGTTATAGATTGTGCTTCCTACTATAACTGCAGATGAGTGCTTCTTGTAGGTTACAACAGAAACATCTTGCACTGATTTTATTTAAGATATAGAGGCTAGAGTTTGGCAGCCATGTCTTTTAATGCTACTTCCTCAACAATTTAAAAAGACAATCACTAAAAAGAACAAAAAAGAGAGTATTGGCAATAACCATATTTTGTGAAGCATATCCTCCTATATTAGCCCTCACTTCCCTATTTTTGCTCAACACGTTTTTGTTGACATTAGGACACTGCAGCTAACCAATGGCAAAAGGCTTGTGCTTTCCCTTCCAAACATGGCAAAATTGGTATGGCCCTAATTGATACATTCAATTTACTTTTAAGTTCCTAGTAAACTATACAACTTGTACCCAAGGCATATATATTACATAATAAAAATGGGTTACAGCACTCATTGTGCCAACCATTAAAGTAGCACTGTACAACATGTCTAAGGCCTGCCACTGCAACATCTACTGCAGTTTAAAACTGCCATCTCATCCTGGCAAATAAACCTTTTGCCAGGTCTAAACCTTCCTTTTTTAATACTTATAAGTCACTCTTAAGATATGTCTTAAAGGCTCAAAGAGAAGGGCCCATGGTATTAAAAAGTAGCCTAGGTGTGCTTAGGTTTCTACATGTCCTGGCAGTGAAAAAACATCAAAGTCATTTGTAGCAAGGCTAGGTCTTCCATAGACAAACAGTGGGTTACCTTATTACACCCAATAAGTCATAACTTCGGTTAAGGAGCAGATAGAAAAATACTTCTTCCACTCATTTGAATTGTAATTTAAAATCCTCTGTAATAGTAAAGTCAAATTGTAAATTACTATTCTGAAAATGTCACATTTAGAAAGATTACATTTTGTGGCCTAACCAAGTGTGCCTTTCTGCCAGTGTCCAAGGTCACATGGATGTAAATGGCTCTCCTTTAATGTGATGTGCATTCCTGCCAGACAGGGTAGAAAAAAACCTTGGGTATGGGTAAGTGTGTGCCCCTCCTGAACAGAATGCTCACAGGCAGCTCACACTTGGGCCTGCTGCCCTTTGTTTAACTAGTCAGGCTGGAGCCAGAGCTAGGAAAAAGGGAAAAACTGACCAGAACCAATTTAGGGTTAAACAAAGGGGCTTAACCGAGCACGAAGGCTTGCACTGGGTATAAAAGTGGCACCCTCAGAACCCAATGTCAGAACACTCCTTGACCTGTGAACCTCAAAAGAAGGACTGCTCTGCTATTTGGAGTCTTAAGGAAGACTGGACCTGCTTACCTTGAACCCAGAACCCCAGAAGTGACTCCCAGGGTAAGTTGGCTGACCTCTGAGTCCAACGTGGGACCTGCATACGACTGCTTACACTACCTCCATGGACAAACACCCCGGACTTCACTGCCTGCAGCTTTTCGCATCAACAACCATGCCCCATATTTCCCGCATATGTGAAATATCAATCGTCAACCAGTTCTTTGCACCAAAAACGACTACACCACCAACATTAAGTTCAGCTCCAGGCCTGAGGCTCCAACAACTCATGGTCAACCAGCCCCCCTCCAGCCTCCTTCTGGATCCCACTTGTAGCTCGACTGCTATTGATGAGTGCTTCCTGGATAAAAACTGGACTAAGTTAGAAGGTAACTGCTCCAACCGACATGCTCGCTGTATCTAATCCTTGCTCCATCGTGGTTGGCCAGAGCTTTTGACTCTGAAACAGTCCTGAAGGACCAGATAACATCAATTCGCGTGTTGCGCTTGTTGGCACAATTTTTTGATAAAAACTTTAAAAATTCATAACGCTGCTTCTACTTATCGGATTTTTGTTGTTATTTTATTTATTACAATTGACTCTACTTCTTTGAAATTGGTTTGGAATTTTTCTTGTGTTGCGCTTTCATTCTATTACTATTTGAGCGTAGCATACATACTTTAACTATTGCCTCTAGGTTATGCCTGACTGCTTGTCTTTAATAAAATCAAGAGTCTGTAATTATCAGTAGACCATAAAAAGCATTCCCCTCAAAGGAAAACACACATCAGCTGCGCTCAGCTCCTCTCTAAGGGTGGGCGGAGTTCATGGAGTGTCACTGCGAGGAAATCCGTGGAGTTGAATAAAAACTCCATGGAATCTCGCTCTGCCCCTTGTAACTTAGACTGCGGCGGAGCTCGGCCAGCACATCACACGCCCCCTACCTTCTCCCTGGCTGCAGAAGGCAGATCGTCTAGGTCGACGATGAGTCCACGATGCTCTCCCACCGCCTCCTGCATCCAGCCTCTGGATGATTACCTCATCCTGCCTTGTCTGCAGCGGAGCTTCTCTTGTGTGCGCATGTGTGTTCTTGTTTGAGTGCGCACTAGAAACCTGAAGCAACTGCGAGCCCCGCCACAGCTCTGCACATGTGCCCTGGCACCCGGCTCCTTATTCTATGCTGCACAACACTAAAGGAAATAAGGTAAGTTATTTTATTTATAACTTTAAGGCGATTGTGATGGTGGGTGATAAACTCCACTACGCGGTGGCGAAATGCAGAGTTTTTTGCCAAACTCTGCATTCCAAATGGAACATGGAGTGGCGAAAACTCCGAAAACTCTGTAGGCAGAGCAAAGTTTACCACCTGACCTTACTCCTCCCATTCCAGAGTTGGCTCGGTATCAACTATTGGCATTGGACTGGATGCTGTGGCAGTAAGGCAATGTGGAGGTCTCTGTCAGGATCTCTGTTCAATAACCTAGGCGGAGGACCTCTATCTCTAAGTGGCCATCTGATAAGCTTTTACGGTTGCCCACTGATCTTGTCTTATATGGGGGAATCTTGAGGACTTTCTAGCATAACCTGTATGCATCATTATGCTAGTCTTAAGACACACTAGTATAAATCAGTATGGTTAAAATTATGTCAATTCAGACCACATTAATTATGTTATTTTTGTTATCTGACCATAAAATACAGATAGCAAGGCACTTGTTCCAAACTGATGTTGCATTAGGTGTCTTTTTGATGTTATTGTGTGGATGATTTGACATTTTCACAGGTTCCTTGAAAGATAAGGACAAAGGGCATCTAGGTCTAAGCTAGACAGGCAGACGAACAGGCAGAAAATTAAGTCTTGGCCTGCTCAAAATGGAGTCTGGAATATACTAGTTTTAAATAAAATCTTGTTGTAAGTACCAGAATTCAACCAGAATTCAACCAGTTTGCAACGTTCGAACTCGATTGCCCATGGGCAACAAATTGTCCACTTCAGTTGCATCGAATTTCCCCAGCCATAAACATTCTACTCACCATGACTTTATGGGCCAATGGACTGAAACAGACTGGACTTGTTTCTTCTGTCAAACCATGTCAAAGCTGGGGAATGCGTCTTCTTACAACTACCCCACTTCAGATGTAGGCACCTACTGCATTCTTTCATTCTCTTTCACAGTTCACCACAAACAACTTCAGAAATTGATCATACTTTGGTTGAAAACTCAACACAGACATAGTCTTTGCATGTGGCAAATGTGAAAATGAACTCCATCTGGAGGAATATTTCAGGAGTATATTTAAAATGTAACTTATCTTCAATGCATGCATACTTGAGAGCCTTAAAATAACAAGGTCAACATATCAGTAGATATTTAGGTAACTATTAGTAGGACACTACCTTAGCAAAAATACAGAACTTCAATCACATCCCAAAGTTTAATACTTTGGTTTTAGTGACTTTTGAAACTCCCTTCTTAAATCTGCAACCCAAACTTGCAGACCCCTAGTAATGTATTGTCCTATATATCATACCCATTCCACATAAACTAGATAAAGCAATCACTGCATTCACAGCAGCTGCCTCCAAGGAAGTCAACTTCTTGTTCTCTATGCCCCTGAATGCCTCTGTCTTGCCTCTGGTGCAAATAACTCCGGAAGGAAAATTCAAATATATTCCAAACAAAATGCATCAGGGACTGTGTAAAAGTAAAGGAAGTGCTTCATTGTCTTGGGGTCAACATAATGGCTGGAGTCTGTGAAAAAAATCTACTCTTTCATCGTTATTACAACATTCAAGAAACAATGATAGTGACACTCAAAAAGGTGTCAACAACACCAACTGAACCATGAGCCTGTAAATAAACTGCATAATTCTCTGAAAATCATGAAGGGAGGAAACACATATGCTTTCAACTGACTCTATCCCTTTAGGAAAAATACCTATTGCCAGCTCCCCAGGATCAGTTTTTCAACTTTAAGAAATTTGAGCAGTGAGACGGAACACAAAAAGATCTGTCTTGAACAGCACCCATTGACATTGGATCGCTGTTAAACAAATCAGATTAATCTGCATCTCACTGAAACACCACAGGCATCTTGAATTCCACTCTGCTACCTGATTCTGCAGATCCAGAAGTTATTTTACTCTCAAGGAAATGCCCTTCTAAAGAGTAATGGCATAGCTGCCTTGACATTGTACAACTTAACAATTGATATAACACATTTCAGACATATTGTACATGGGTAACAAAATAGTGCACTTCTGTTACATCATCTGAAAGCTTTTTGTCAGTCTGCAATTACAGACAATGTATGTGCATTTCTTCCAAGATCATCTGCCTTCCTGTCACTAGTATTCTTAACTGACATTCCACCAATCCGAAGAACTTGTATCTGAATCTGTCATGAAATATACCAGTAACAAAAAAAAAAAGCTTTCAATTCCATGGCTCCAGATTTTCCAACCACCAGATCAACCAGCTCCTCTCTGGCGTCCTCTGACATAACCACCAGGTTTTCACATCAGAAAACCCTGGGCAAACTATGCTCAAGGGTCCTGTGATGTAATGGACCTGGACATACCAACTGAATGGAAGCCGATAGTAGACCAATCAACAAAGCCAGAGAGCATAAAGTGGAATTCTTTACAAAAAGGTACTGATGAATGTCTGACTTGATCATTCTTACCTTCTTGTTTGGCAACTTCAAAACAGTAACCTCCACATGTAAAAAAGCAAAACTTCTGTAAAGCTTCATCACTGATTTGTCTCCTCGAATAACTCCTTCACCATAGCTAACAGTCTTCTTCATTCCTTCTTCCCCTGAAATATTCATAAAACGTTGGCTAGATATACATTCAACTGACTACTGCTTCCTTTCAAGTAGGACTTGCCACATTCTAAAAAAAATAAAATAAAAAAAAACAGTACTGAAGGGATATTGAATGGCAATGCCTGATTTGTTACGATCTGCCTCCCAATGAAAGAGCAGAAAATTCTTGCTTTCCTCTGCTATTTCAATTGTAAAATTAATATCCTTTAAATCCAGCTTTATTTATCATTTTTCTTTGTTTTAAGTATCTCTCAAATTTGCATCACCTTGATCTTAAAGTGCCTATATACCAGATGGTTCACCACCGAACTTCGAGAGTCCAGATGCACCTGCCGCTACCTCAAAAAGGCCTGGAGGAACACCAAATCCACAGAAACTCACAACAACTTCAGAGCCACTACCAACGCCCACCACCAACTCATCAGAAAAATGAGGAAACAAGAGATTGAATACAGAATCTCCACACACGCACACAACAGCAAAGAACTCTTCAACATCATCAAGTAGTTCGTCCAACCCACCAGCGAGTCAACTGACATCCCTCCCTCACAAGACCTCTGTGACAAATTCAGCACTTTCTTTCACCACAAAATCAAGAGCATCTACGACAACTTCGACAAAGACAACCAACACATGGAACACCCACTAACCACCCCCGACACCATGAAGCCAACGATTGACAGATGGACAGCCCTCACCACCGAAGACACACTGAAGACGATTAAGTCAATCCACTCCAGGGCCCCCTCAGACCCCTACCCCATCTTCAACAGAGCCGCCAACACCATCGCACCCATGCTCCGCTACACCATCAACCGCTCCCTGGTGACCGCCTCATTCCCCGATGACTGGAAACACGCTGAGGTCAACCCCCTCCTGAAGAATCCCTCGGCGGACCCTACTGACCTAATAAACTACAGACCCATCTCCCTGCTCCTGATCCCTGCAAAAGTTATCAAGAAAGCCATCAACATCCAACTCGCCACCTTCATCGAAGAATACAACATCCTTGACTCCTCCCAATCCTGCTTCAGGAAAAACCACTGTACGGAAACCGCCCTCCTTGTGGCAACAGACAACATCCACACCCTACTGGACAAAGGAGAAACAGTAGCCCTCATCCTCCTCGACCTCTCAGCGGCATTCGAAACAGTCTCCCACTGAACCCTAATACGCAGACTTCACTATGCAGGGATCCAGGACAAGGCCCTCAACTGGATCAGCTCTTTCCTCTCTGGCAGAGCACAGATGATCAGACTCCCCTCTTTCCTCTCGGCTCCTGCACCAACCACCTGTGGAGTCCCGCAGGGGTCCGCCCTCAGCCCGATGCTCTTCAACGTCTACATTTCTCCACTCGCCCCCATCATCATAACCTACGGACTCAGCATTGTGTCATACGCAGATGACACCCAACTCATCCTCTCCCTATCCAACGAACCCAACACCGCCAGACACAACTTTCGAGAAGGCATGAAAGCTGTCACCAAATGGATGAAAAATAGCTGCCTACAACTCAACACCAACAAGACGGAAGTACTCATCATGGGCCCTAATCCCGACGCCTGGTGGCCCCCCACCCTCGGAAACCCGCCCACCCCCACGGACCACACACGCAACCTGGGCATCATCCTGGACTCCGAGCTCAAAATGGACCACCAGATCAACTCAGTCTCATCCTCCTGCTTCCACACCCTTTATCTCCTACGTAAGACCTTCAAATGGATCCCTCTTGAACACAGAAAGACCGTCACTCACGCCCTTGTCACCAGCAGACTCGACTACGGCAACGCACTCTACGCCGGAATAAACAAAAACCTCACCCACAAGCTACAGAACGTCCAGAACACCGCCGCAAGACTGGTCCTCATACTGCCAAAACACTGACACATTTCCCATCACCTGCGTACGGTCCACTGGCTCCCCATCGAGGCAAGAGTCACCTTCAAGATTCTCACCCACATGCACAAGGCCCTGCAAGACACCGGACCAGCATACCTGAACGGCCGACTCAAATTCCACACTCCCCGTAAGTCCCTACGATCAGCCCAGCTCTCCTACGCCGTGGTCCCATGCACCAGGAAAACCAGATTGAGAGGCTGCTCCTTCTCCCTTGCGGCCAAGGCCTAAAACGCCCTTTAGCTCCACCTCAGGCAGACATCATCACTTCCCATCTTCATAGGAGACCTCAAGACCGGGCTCTTCGATGGACCCCTCATAACAGATCGGACCCTGCACCACCACCCCCAGCGCCTTGAGACCCTTATGGGTGAGTAGTCATGCTTTAAAAAATGACTGATTGATTGATTTATACCACATATTTGTAAAACTCTCTCAAATTTCTTAACCAACTCCAACCCTTGTTCTTCTCTGCTAAAAATTGAATTATCAAAAAACCTATTATAGTAGGCTAACTATAACAAAGCAGACTTCAGTGTCAAGCATTCTTTCTTTTCTGCTCAGCACATTTTCATTTGACCAAGATCTTTTTTGTTTGTGGATTTTGTTTTTGTTTCGGCTAATCTTCTTTTAAGCAACCAATAAAAAATCCCTTATACGGTCAGATTTCTTTTTTTCCTTTAATTTCTCGATAACAGACTCGGCAAATGAGACACAGCAGCCCAACTGTCAAGTTATCAACACATTTTATTTAACTTGATTTCTCCCCTAATTATTTGACTTTTGTTAAAAAATAACTGAACAGATTTTTCACCTAAAGATAAAAGCTTTATGAGTTGCAGCGCGCTGTAGAAGCAAAGAAAATTCCATATGAAGTCTTTTGAAACTTTTGGATCCCCTATATATTTTTACTCCAACGATGGATCATTCTGTAATTTCAATCTCAAGACAACGTGGATGAAGATAACTTTATAAATCATCCATGCATTTTTATCAAATGGCGCCAACATTATTTAAGAATCTAAAATTGGAGAGATTCATAAAGGGACTGCAGAGCAAGCAACATCCAATGAGTAGTCTGATATATAAGATTGGAGAGGCTGAAAAATGTTGGAACAGGGACACACTGTCCACAGTGTTACAGCTGACCATTGTTTAATTTCATGAAATGCAAACACTAAACCTTATAATTCCAATCAGTACACACTCTCAGCTGCACATAGTTTATTTTATTTTATTTGTAAAGTGAAGAAGGAAGCAACATCCTTATAGTTTTACAATGAATTAGAGCCAGTAGGGAAAGGTTAGACTGCCTATTGGATTGTATAGCTTGACAAACTCAAACTGTTTTTTGGAGCTTTTTGCTTTATTCAATTGGTTTCTAAAAAGCTCTCTTTTGAGCTTCTGGTGCTTTTTTTGTAAATGCTTCTGAGTATTCCCAAGTGTTGGAAGTGTTTGAGGGACAGTGAGAGTCTCCATGATCGTTCAGCTAATCTGAACTTTCGTCTTTTTGTATTGAGGCTGTCATTTAACCATGGTTTTGAGTCCTTGGTGGACATTATTTTTAGCTGTAAAGGAGCTATTGAGTCTAGAATTTTCAGCATGGAGTTATTGTAGTAATTTGTGAGGTCATGTCCAAGGGAGGTGGCAAGATGTTATTGCTGAGGGATGACAGTCATTCAAGTTGAAAATGTTCCTTTTCAATTGTGTAGGTTTCTTTAGTTGTGCCTAAATAGTCTTCACAGATTGTGTGATGAGGAGATTAATACAGTGATGATGTGACTATTTGAAAGGGATGATTGACTCCAATTGGATGGCGTTACTCTTGGCAATAATAAGGTCCAGGGTGGCACACATGTTGTGAAAGGAGTGTCACAGAATTGAGTCAGTTTGAGGTCAGCTATAAGGGTTTTTAGGATGTTGATTGATGGGTCATTAAGGTCATTACAGTGGAAGTTGAAATCACTGAGGAAGATTTGGAAGCAGTGTTTTCCTTCGTTGGTTGAAATAGTTTCTATGATTTATTCTATAAATATGATGTTATCTGCAGGTTGATGGTAGATTGTGTGCATTTTGCATAGTGGAGTCTTGTTATTCAGTTTATAAGTATTTGCATGAGGATAGGTCAATGGAATGTGACTGTTTCATAGAGAGATTGTCATGGTGTATGCAAGCAATACCTTCACCTAGACTGTTGGGTCTATCAAGTTTTATGATGTTGTGGTTAAGTGGGACTAGTAATTCAAGGGTGGGAGTGTGGTCATCATTTAGCTAGGTTTCGGTCAGGAGTAGTAGGTCCTGCGCATATGCAAGGACGAGGTATGTGATGTCCACTGCAGGTCTCCCTGCTGATCTGCAGTTTAGTAACATGCATTTCAGGTGAGGTTTGAGGTCAGCATATGTAGACTGAGTGATGGGCACTTGCTTAAAGTTAGACTTATGTTCGGCTCTGTGGTTCTCTGTGTGGGTTTGTAAAGATTGTTTGGAATTGGTCTAAATCAATTTTGTTAATGGAGTAAGTAGAATTATATGATAGGAGGAGGGAATGATTATCACTCAGAAAGAGAATCATTCATTTTGACGGGTTGAGTGTAGGCATTAGGGTAGGGAATCGTTCTTGATCTAAGGTGGGGAGATACCACGCTTGTTTTTTGTGGTTGTTGTTTTTTTTTATTTTGAAAAACCTTTATTAAGGAGATTGCACAACATGGTATATTACATTGGGCGGAAGGTCCGCAGTCAGTTAATAAAACCACATCTGTCACATATACTGTAGAAACAATCATGCATGAGCAGTTCAATACATTACATGGAACTGAGCTGTATGGAAAAAAGCGGGTAGGACGGGGAGGCGCCTGGGGGAGTTCAGATGCGAGTTGGGATGCTTGCAAGTTATCGTTGGAGCATGTTGATGGAGGCGCTGTGTATCAGGAGCCAGCCACCACATCAGCCCCCAGCAGAGCGCCAGCAGAGGGCACGGGAGAGGACAGAGAGGGCAAGGCGCCAAGGCGCTGGAGATAAGAAATGAGGGGACCCCAGATGTCAATCTGTCTGCTGGTTGCCGGCACTAGGTCCCAGAATTTGGACAGAAGTGTCTGACAGTGCGCAGCATCTTCGAGCCAAGCCTTAACCTTGGGCAACATAGGTGATATCGGAGATGACGGCGCACACATCGCACCATTAGGCAGAAACATTTGGGCATAACCAGGCTAGGTGGGAAAAGTTGGCAGCGGGAGCGGAGCATCACAGACATTTGTCGCAAGAAATTAGGCCCATTTTGTGCAGTGTGACAGGTGAGCGGTATAACCTGTCCAGATATTTAAAATGTATGAGGCGCAGGTGGTAATTTGGGGACAAACATTTGGTCTGATTACAACAGTACAGCCAGACCTCCTGGGAGAGGTCGATGCTCAGGTCCTCACTCCAGGCAGCACCGGCGCGGTCAGTAGTGGTCTGAGACGACGCCAGTGTGTGGGCATAAAGCCTGGTGACTAACTTGAGGGGGGAGCTGGATGTGTATACAAAGTCGAGGGCAGCCATAGCGGGGGGGCTGAGGAAATGTGGGGTGAAACTCCCTGCATGATGCTCTAATTTAGTAATACAGCAGCGTGTCCATGGGGCCGGACTCGGCAGGAAGAGAGAATAAGGTGTTTCCAGGGTAGAGGTCCGACACCGTGGCTATCCCCAGGCCGGCGCACCTTTGACCATACCGGCAGTTTGTAGAGGGGTAAATGCTGGGTAATGAGCGAGGGGCATATCATTGTCAGAGAGTATGCTAGAGCCAGAGTACATCCGGAGCCTGTCCCATGCCCAGCGCAGGGTCTCCACAGTGTCTATTTTGCAGCACTGGGGTTTTGCGGGGGCAAAGAGAGCAGTCAAGAGCGGCTAAGGGGTTGCAAGATCGGCCTCCACTGCCACGTGAGATTGAAAAGGCGTTGGGAGCAACCAGAAGTGAAGAAAGCTGGCTTGGGCACGGAGGTTGTATAGTTTGAAGTCTGGGGCGACCAGTCCCCCATGCGACAGAGGCAGTGTCAGAATGTTGTATGCGATTCTGAGCTGACGCCCGGCCTAGACAAGGGTGATCGCAAGTGGAGAGATACCAGGCTTGTTGAGGACATGTTAACAGTGTTGTGTGTCAGTGGCGTAATGCAGTAATTAGAATATAGCCTGTGGTTGTATCTATTCATCATAGGAGATTTATTGAGCTGTCTATTATGCACCAACTCTGAGGTGATGCTTATTAAGTTTTGAAGATCATGTGTAATCTCAACAAGTCAGTATACTAGAGAGGTGTGAGAACAAGCGGTCTAGGATTAGGTCATGAGTTAATTAGATGAGGGGGTGCTTAAGCCAGTGGTGTTAGAGTGTTGTTGCCTGGTAGAATCAGTGGGATGGTGGTCAAGTTAAAAATAGCAGAAGGCATGGGGAGGTGGAGTGTTTGTGAGCGGGGTGGGTAAAGCTGGAGAATTTTGGTGCATGATATAGGGCAGATTTGCATTATCGAGAACTGATGGAGGCATTGTTTGGCCCAAGGATAGTAGGGGAGATAATGTTTTTATGTGATTGTGTGTTTCTGGAATCACATTCCAGAGGTGCAGAAAGGACGTTGGTTAGTTTTCAAAAATCATTCCCTTCTACAGACACAATGTCTTTTTTTAACAAAGCAAAGGATGTTTATTCTCAGATTTGTCATTCTTATCTGAAAATGTAAGTATTTGGTCACCTTTTATTTCTACAAACAACCAAACAGTATAGTCCAGTGTTTCACTTACTCTTTACAATAAAGATACCTCAGTTTTAAAAAACAATAGATTTTTCAATCGACTGCTGCCACAAAATAATCAAATACACAAAAATGCATAAGGGATAATAATGAGTGAATCAATGAATAAGTTGTATTGTGTGATTACTTAAAATCATTACAATATAAAGGTAAAAGAATATGTTGTGAGTTAAACCGTAATCAGACATTAAAATCATATCAGCGAGAGGGTATATACCAAGCTGGTGCTGACTGAGTGGTTGGCAAATAAAGACAAAATATCACCATAGTTTATTTGTTGAGTCCCTGAGAAAAGTATTCCTTGAGGAGGGGGGTTTTGTTTTGGTGGAGCACGTCAAACTGTTAGTCACTCCCTCCGAGTGCATTTTTTCTTTCAAGAGTGAACATACTTGGTAGATGAATTTGCCAAAATTGGCCATGTTCTGTGCTGCATCCAAGGTGTAAAATTGGCAGATGGCATCCTTTGTGGTGCATGTGCCCAGTGGGGGAAGTATGGGCATAAGATAGATTTGGCGGGCTTGCCGCAGATCCTGCACCATAGGAGTATATGTGCCGGGGATTCCCTTCTATAGTTGCATAGTTGTCGTACTGTGATATCTGTAAGCGCTTTCCAGGTTGGGTAGAGTTCTTTTATGAGAAGCTGGTGTAATCTTATAGCTAAGATATGATATAATGCCTGACTCCCCAAGGCCTGCGAGAGATGGTGCTGGTTGTTTGTAGGATTTATGGAAGTCATAGAGTTTTGTGAAGGTCACTGGCAGCAAGGGATTCTATGTCCAGTTTGTAGGAGCAGAAACGCAGTTGCTTTTTTATAGTTAATATGATGGTGGCTTAATCTTTTATACTCGGGTCCCAAATCTCAATGGCTAGTTGCAGTAGCTCCTTTGATGCTGAAAGTTTAACAGACCAGGAATTATTTGATTTTGAAAAGATGGTTTTTATGACAGCCTTCATAGAATTAGCTGGTGCCATGGTTTCCAGATGGTAGTATTTTGCTAAGGTAGCCAGTTCTTCTAATTTTTGTTGTGTGAGGTCAAACTGAAGACAGATCAAGGTGTTTCTTGTGGGTGTAGGCAGCCGATTTATTTTTGTGCACGCAGTGCATTGAATTTTCTCCAGGTCCTCCGCAAGCATTCCTGGAAATGCTTGTTGCACATAGTTAAGTGATGGTAGCAGTTTGGCCCGCATTACTCTTTGGATAGCCATAGTTGCTGGGCTGCCTAGCGTGGCATGCAGCTTGTAGAGGGAATGACGTGGCATGCAGCTTGCAGAGGGAATACATAAGGAGTAATATGTAATGTGATTGAATATTTCTGTTGCAGGGTTCCGGTGACATTAACAAACTTAATTCCACATTTAGTGGAGGAAATGTTACATAGTTATCTATCTGTCTGTCTGTCTGTCTGTCTGTCTGTCTGCCTATCTATCTGTCTATCTATCTATCTATCTAGCTGTCCGTCTCTCTAGTACCACATGGTAATCTCCACTGTGCAGTTATATTTCAGGTGTACATTAAATAGACATACATTTTTTTTATTTGCGTGTAACTTTAGACCTCTTAGAGGGATGTGCACTTAAAGTGACCCTTGATTAGCACAATCAAGGTTTAGGATGCCAGATTTTGTGCAGTTCCATGCAGGGAAAATATATTAGGAGGGGGCCCCATAGACACCTTGCTCTCTGCTATCACAAAAAACAAACTTGGCATGAAAATAGAACTTTACCAAAAAAGCAGGATGCTGTTGGTTTGCTTTAAATCAATTTGGTATTTTTTGTGATATTAGCATTTAAAAAAGATGCCAGGTGTCCTTGAAAGTGTTAATGTTTTTATATATCTTGATAGATGTAAACATATTTTTTTATTCCTTACAATTGAGCACTGTTTGACAACTGTGAATGACATTTGGCAGAAGCTTAGGACCTGATTACCAGTTTGGTGGTCCTACAGTGGACTGGTGGACTGCAACGCATCGTCCGCTATAGGACCTCCAAACCCGTGGTGCGACCGCCCGCCAGATCAGGAGTTTATTCCTGGTCTGGCAGGCGGTCCTGTGGCTGTTTGACAGTGGTGGTCTGGTAGGCTCATAGAAGAGCATACCATGCAGACCGCCGCTCTCAGAGCACAACCTGCACCTTCCTGCTCGGTCTGCCATACATGGCAAAACATGAAGGAACAGGGGGGGGGGGGAAATTGAGGGGGGCACTACATGTGTACACCCATGCACCCCCTGGGCTCTATTAGGGCCCCCATAGTTGGTTCACCACCACCCTTTTCATGGTGGCCTCACAGCCATAAAAAGCATGAAAAGGGTGGTGGTGAGGCAACTCGAAATGTGCTTGATGGTGCTGCTGTGGTGTTCTGGATCCCTGGCAGTCGCAGTGGTACTGTGGTGGTCCAGCCCCCACAGTCATAATACTGCAGGTGGTCCCGCGGTGCACCGGTGGTCGGACCTCCACCACGGGCTTGGCAGTCCTATGGACCATCAAGGATGGCTTAGTTAATGGGGGGAACGTATACATTTGCTAAGAACTTTGCCTTTGTGCAGTAAATCAGCAAAACATTTTTCGAAGATTAGAAGAATTTGTTTTCTCTTGGTATGCAAAGTTTTGTGCCAATCAAGAAGGGGGTAAAATTAAAGAGCGGGGGTAAAATTTTCTCTGCTAATTACTTTGGATCTGTTTGATGGATCCGTACATAACCTGGCAGAGACTTAGGGACTGATTATGAGTCTGATGGTCCGACTGCAGACCGCCATTGCAGTGGTCGGGAGAATGCCACAAAGCAAGTGGCATCCCGACCAATGCATTACAAGTTAACCACCTGGCCAGAGGTATGCTGGCAGTGGTCTTGAGATGGTGCCATGCTCCGGCACACAGAGTGAGCCTTAAGGCAAAGTCAACACACTGCAGCACCTGCACTGTTATGTGCGCACTCTTGCCAAGCACCATGTCATGGATGGCACAACAGTGCAGGCTTATGGGGGGCACAACATGTGTCCCCAGCCACGATGCCCAAATGCAATCGGGCCCTGTTTTGGCCCCTTTCCTGCCTTTCCGCCAACCTTTTCATGGCAGGGTCTTTAACATGAAAAGGTCAGTGGAAATCCAACTCATAATTGCCACAAAGGTGCCACTGCCGTTGCCACAGGATCCTGGCTGTGGTCTTGTGACGGTCCAACCACCATGTCTGTAATTGGGCAGTCAGACCGCCATCTCAGTGGCAGTGTTCCCGCCACTGATGCCTCTGTGGTCCCCAGATTACCAAGCTCCTAATCAGCGCCTTAGTATGTTTATCTTATTCCTGATGTTCTCAATTTTAATGCAATACAGTCAAGTGAGGCAAATTTAAAGGATTCATTGTTGGGCGGATCCGGGTTACCGGGAGGGTTTGGGCTGAGCGCCATCTTGGAGTGGGGAGTAGTGCGAGCGCCATCTTTGAGCGTCCAGGTCACCTGGGACGCCGAGACGACGCTATTTAGGGCGAGCCAGCTGCAAGGTGAGCCTGCTTTGGGTTCCTGTGGCCAAGATCTCTCTTGGCACCTCGCTTAGGACCGCGCTGATCGCGCGCTTGTTTGCTCTGTATTTTTAAAAAAAAAAACCTTAGTTTTTTGGATTTTGTTTCTTTTACTTTTTAGCCTGCTTCCCTGCCTCTAAACCATTTCTGGCCCTTACTTGCACTCTAACTTTGGTGAACTCCACCGCTGTTGGGCGGATCCGGGTTACCGGGAGGGTTTGGGCTGAGCGCCATCTTGGAGTGGGGAGTAGTGCGAGCGCCATCTTTGAGCGTCCAGGTCACCTGGGACGCCGAGACGACGCTATTTAGGGCGAGCCAGCTGCGAGGTGAGCCTGCTTTGGGTTCCTGTGGCCAAGATCTCTCTTGGCACCTCGCTTAGGACCGCGCTGGTCGCGCGCTTGTTTGCTCTGTATTTTAAAAAAAAAAAAAACCTTCGTTTTTTGGATTATGTTTCTTTTACTTTTTAGCCTGCTTCCCTGCCTCTAAACCATTTCTGGCCCTTACTTGCACTCTAACTTTGGTGAACTCCACCGCTGTTGGGCGGATCCGGGTTACCGGGAGGGTTTGGGCTGAGCGCCATCTTGGAGTGGGGAGTAGTGCGAGCGCCATCTTTGAGCGTCCAGGTCACCTGGGACGCCGAGACGACGCTATTTAGGGCGAGCCAGCTGCAAGGTGAGCCTGCTTTGGGTTCCTGTGGCCAAGATCTCTCTTGGCACCTCGCTTAGGACCGCGCTGGTCGCGCGCTTGTTTGCTCTGTATTTTTAAAAAAAAAAAAACCTTTGTTTTTTGGATTTTGTTTCTTTTACTTTTTAGCCTGCTTCCCTGCCTCTAAACCATTTCTGGCCCTTACTTGCACTCTAACTTTGGTGAACTCCACCGCTGTTGGGCGGATCCGGGTTACCGGGAGGGTTTGGGCTGAGCGCCATCTTGGAGTGGGGAGTAGTGCGAGCGCCATCTTTGAGCGTCCAGGTCACCTGGGACGCCGAGACGACGCTATTTAGGGCGAGCCAGCTGCAAGGTGAGCCTGCTTTGGGTTCCTGTGGCCAAGATCTCTCTTGGCACCTCGCTTAGGACCGCGCTGGTCGCGCGCTTGTTTGCTCTGTATTTTAAAAAAAAAAAAAACCTTCGTTTTTTGGATTTTGTTTCTTTTACTTTTTAGCCTGCTTCCCTGCCTCTAAACCATTTCTGGCCCTTACTTGCACTCTAACTTTGGTGAACTCCACCGCTGTTGGGCGGATCCGGGTTACCGGGAGGGTTTGGGCTGAGCGCCATCTTGGAGTGGGGAGTAGTTCGAGCGCCATCTTTGAGCGTCTAGGTCACCTGGGACGCCGAGACGACGCTATTTAAAGCTCGCCAGACTAGCGCAGCGGTGACGCGCAGCGGTTGCGCCATCCCTGCGCCTGAGTCGTGCCAGAGTCCTGCCCGTCTGCGCTCGTCAGCGTCTCGGAGGCGGCCGAGGCGGGACTCTGGCATCTTGGGTAGGTGTGTAGGATGATTAGGTATAGTGCGGCCGCTTTATGTGCGCTCCGTCCCCCCAAGAGCGGTTGTATTTGTCTTTTCCCTGGTGGTCGACACCTGGCTAAAGGGTGCCCTGGATGTTCTTGGCGTCCCATATCATCTCCATCTCGCGCTCCCCTCTCCCTCCCCTTGGAATGTCAGTGTGCCTTGTTAAATACCAGATCCTTGGCGCGTCATTCCATGGAAATTTGGGACCTCCTTACGCTCTCGAAAATCTCCTGTCTTTTTTTGACAGAGACTTGGTTGGGGGCTGGCTCGGAACCTGACATCGCTAGTGCCCTTCCCCCCAACTTCACCATCTTAAGGAGGGATAGAACTGGAGGCAGAGGTGGTGGGGTGGCCTTAGTTGTTGACAAGTCCCTTGTCTGCACCTCTTATCCTGTAGATAATATCGCTGGTTGTGAAGCTCTGGGCTTTATTCTCCAGCTGTCGGCTTCACATACCTGCACAGGAATTTTGATCTATAGACCTCCAGGGCCTTTAGGCTCGTTTTTCGAGGATTTACAGGTGGCACTGTCAGTACCCTGTGTGCGCTCGGCACACTGTGTACTGCTGGGCGACTTAAATCTGCACATGGACTCGACAACTGACGCCGATGCATCTAAATTACGGGACATTACCGAGATGCTCGGACTGTCCTCTTTCATCGATAGTCCAACGCACGTGAAAGGGCATACGTTGGATTTAATCTTTTCCACTGTGCCAATTAAGGTGTCCTCCCCTTTGCCGGTTCTATGGTCCGACCATTATTTAATTAATTTCGTGTTGTTAGCTGAGCACCAGACGAGTCAAAGAGCTCATAAGGACGGGTCTCGTCAAGCTAGAGCCTTTCACCTGGTGTCAGCTGATATGCTCGCTGACGCACTCCATGCACATCCTTGCATTACGACTGGGAACTTAGAAGTCGACCTGCCGCTAGTCCAGGACTGGCTTCGGACAAGATTCGAGGAGCTTGCCCCTCGGAAACCGGTCAGGACAGCCCCCTGCCAGGATTCCGCTCCTTGGTTCACCGCTACTCTGCGAAAAGCGCGCCAGGACTGCAAAAGATCTGAAAGGCTCTGGCGGCGCAGATATGCGCCTGAGGAGAAACTGAAGTACAGGGGTGCGATAAAATCCTATCACAGACAGATTGCCGAAGCTAAAAAGACCTACTTCAAGCATAGAATAGACCAGGCTGATAACACGAGCCGGGAACTATTCCGAATTGTGAAGGAATTCGTAGAGCCGGTGGCGGCCGCTAGGGTTCACTCCCATACTGAGGAGTGGATCAAGCAGCTTGCTGACTTCTTTGTGGACAAGATCCGTAGGATTCAGGACTCTTTCGATCGGGTGGGGTCCCTGGAAGTGGCTGCAGCTGTGGAAAGTGATCTGAAGGTCCTTCCATCCGCTGCAGCCGAGCTGGCGCCCACTCTTTCGACGTTCCCCCCGCTATCCTGCGAGTCCTCTCTGGAGCTGCTTTCCCGGTTGAAATCTGGATCCCCTTGGATGCGTGTCCGGCTAAATGCCTGAGCTCGGTGGCACCAGCTATTAACAACTTGCTGAACCCCTTGCTCAACATGTCTCTGAGTTCTGGAGTGGTCCCTAAAGAATGGAAGCATGCTCTTATTCTCCCGCTCATTAAGAAACCTCTGCTCGACCCTTTACAGTGGGCCAACTATAGACCAATCTCCCTCCTCCCTGCTCTGGCGAAGGTGGCGGAGAAACATGTTCAGCATACTCTTACCACCTTTATAGAGAATAACAAACTGCTGCATGACTCCCAATCTGGTTTCCGTGCCAATTACAGTGCGGAGACAGCTCTTGTGGAGGTGACCGACGCCATCAGGGAAACGCTTGATCTTGGGGGAAAGGCTATGTTGGTCTTGCTGGGCCTGTCGGCGGCATTCGACACCGTCCCACACGCCGGCCTCCTCCTAAGACTCAGGGAGGTAGGTCTGCGGGGGATGGTGTTGGACTGGTTTCAATCCTTCTTAACCGACCGTCGGCAGGTGATCTGGGCTCCTCCGTTCTCCGCAGAAATGCCTTCGCTAGAGGTGGGGGTGCCTCAAGGATCCATCCTGAGCCCCACCATATTTAACATTTATGTGGCCCCTTTGGCGAAGGTCGCTGAGGCATTTGGAGCCCGGGTCATCTCATACGCTGATGACACCCAGCTCCTGTTTACCTGCAGGAAGGGAGAGGTTTTTAATGGCGACAGAATCAGAGACTGCCTGAGTGCTGTTTTTGCATGGTTTCAGCACCAGAACCTGAAATGTAACTCGGATAAGTCCGAGTTGCTCTTTTTTGGCTGCGCTGAGGACCCTGGCTGGAAATCGTGGTGGCCTTCCGACATGTTCCCCCCTGAGAAACCATCTGCCCAAGTAAAAAATCTGGGTGTGGTATTTGACGACAGTCTTTCTTTTCGTCCCCACATCACGGGCCTGGCGGGGAAATGTTTCGGTATCTTGAAGATGGTGAGGAAATTTCTCCCACTGCTTTCCCCTCAATATCGCAAGAACATCGTGCAAGCACTTGTGGGCTCGCGTTTAGACTACGCTAACGCACTTTTCTCTGGTCTGCCTAAATATCTGGTATCCAGATTGCAAGTTGTCCAAAACTCGGCGGCCAGAGCCATCTTTGGCCTTCCACGGAGAGCCAGTGCCTCTCTACTGCGCGGTAGGCTGCATTGGCTGTCTATCCCTAGCAGAATTAGTTTCAAGGTCCTCACGTTGGCGTTTAAAGCCCTCCACTGCATTGGCCCAGCTTACCTCAGGAAGCGGATTGCTCTCTACGTTCCCCGGAGGAGTTTGAGATCTGCTGACCTGGCTAAAGTGGAGGTACCAGTGATCAAACGCGTGCGGATGGGAGGCCGGTCTTTCCAGTTTATGGCGGCCAGTTTGTGGAATGAGCTCCCTCTGTCACTCCGCAAGGCTAACAATCTTCTGGCCTTTAGAAAGGAGCTCAAGACGCTCCTCTTCTCCGCCTAACCAGTGGGCCTACAGTGTTTCTGCCGCTGGGTTTTTCTTGGTTGTGTTCAGGACTCTCTGCCAAAGCGCCGGGACACCCGTTCTGGGTAGCCGTGCGCTCAAGAAATATAGTTCTAACATAACATAACATTGTTTGATGAATTCACTTGAAATATGGCAGACATGAAGGGGATTTGCTTTCTGTGTGTTGATAGGTCAAGTTTGAAGCAGATATCTCAAAATAAAAGGGGGCAAATAAAAGGTACCTCTATTAATCTCTTTGTGGTTTGATAAATCTGAATGTGGAAGACAAATAGAAAAATAATCCCTTTGCATGAATATCAGGTTTCAGTCAAATTAGACAGGGGATGACCAAAGTTGAATGTAGAGGCCCTGAACCCATACTCCAAGGTGCATGGCCGAACGGATACATGGCGATAAGGCAAATACCAGGTCTTTCTGCCAACTCTTGCTTTCCTATACATCAACAAATCGACAAAAAACGTGAAATTTACTAAATCAAAAATGTAAACGTTAGTTATAATTCAGTGAACAAAAAACTGAGAATGCCCCGAAATTCGCCAATAATATGCAACACACACTACACACTCAGTTTTTCTTTTAGTTAGCTGCTGTTATTGTACCAGGGATGAATACAAATCTGGTAACAGCAAACTATATTACCTCACACGATCTAGGAGGCATAGCATGGTCATTTATCTTCAAGTCTGGTTCACTCAAATGCTTCCACCTTCCAGGAGCTCTCCTGGAGTAACCCAAGCCTCAGATTCCAGAAGAGAACAGACTTGTCTATCCCTGCTTCAAGGAGACAGCCAAAATTGTCGGTTTCAACTTTTCAGGTGGCTGGAAATGTTCTCCCTAGTCTCTCCTAAATGAATCATACTGTGAGAGGCAGCACTCTGGATACCAGGGCACAAAGAACAGTTGGTGGAGGGAGTGGTCAAGTAAGGCTCTGCAACTCTCTTCAGCAAAGCACTTCAGTAGAGGTGCTAGTTCCAACAGGTTCTACTGCAAATATGCCTTTCATGTTCTTTCTATTCCTAGAACCACAAGAGGCCAACTGCTCTGCTCCATGAGAAGTATTTTAAAGCTTGGATAGAAGATAGAGCAGGGTTCAATGCCTCAGTTCTTTCCACAGACAAAGTATTAATTCTTCTGCTCATTGCCAGTCGTGTTCTGAGGTGCTGGTAATAGGACCCCCACAAAATAGAAGTAGCTCAGTAATGGTTGGTGGAGGACCCTAAACCTATCACTGATATTCCCCACACTTGACTCCATCCTACTTTTGCAGCAGGTCAGACTTGGGGTAAAACATTCACATGCGTGCGGTCCTCAAAAGTAACGTACCCCAGACCAACTGCCTGGTTCTCGCCCATAACTGGTTTTGTTCCCATTTTGCATGACACATAATCAATCTGGCCTTGTGTGGAAATGTTTTACACTCACAGTCAAAGCTTTTATCCAGCTATTTCTGTTGCAAACCGCTACGGTTTGTTTCTCTTGTCTCATAGGAAATGCAGTTATTTTTTTCTGCTATTTAAATAAAAAGTCTTTAATGCAACTCCTCATTAATAACAAGGAGAATCTAACCTTGTATGAATTTTTGCCCCTTTATATATTTTTAAGTACATATATTTTCAGATTTTTGTTAATGCATGTGAGTTAGAAATAAATAATTATTACTGATATCACCTCTCTCATACCAATGTCACTTTTCTTTATATATGGCTAAAGTAATAAAAGATGTCTGGAGAAGTTGCACAATGGTTTTCAATTTAATTTTAAGTGTGTTTACAGGTCCCCAGGATCAAGATTTCAAATTGTACTCAGACTAGTTGAGTATTCACATGTTGGGGCCACCTTCAAAAAGTCTCAGCTCAATGTTGTGTCAATTACAGTACAATAAAAAAAAAGACTTAACTAGCATAGTAGTTCGAAGAATATTCTTCCAAAGGGAAAAACAAACACAAGTATATTCACACTTTTCCGGATCGAATTTTTGTAATTGTCAATATCCTTATAATCTTAAATAGATAATTCTCATAGTGAATAGTTATGTTTAGAAACGGTGTACTGTGCGTTGGGAAAACACCTACACCAAGCCTTTCACAATTACTTACATTTCTAAAAGAAAGAGAGTTTGATAGATAATTAATAGCATAACAGCTAAGTGAAAGATTAACATGCAACATCAAAGGCATATTGCGAGAAGCATCTGTGTGTGGCTTCTTCCCCCATTAATGACCGTCTCATCAATGTGCATCCATCCATCATCTCACACAACTATTAAGCATTGCACTTACTGCAGCATCCTGAAGCAACCTAACGACCTTTCCTATTGGCAAACAATCTTTTCCCATGAAAGGCAACTAATGTGGTCCAATCAGCCAATTAAACAAATTAGGTTGATACACAGCACTGTGTACTTCAGTTGCGCGCCATATTGTTACCACTTAATTCTCAAGTAGAAACTGTACAACTTTCTCCTGCAAATAACTGCACCTACGAATCAAGCTGCCAGGCCTAATTAGCAATAAAAGTAAAGATATACCAAAACATTATCCTCACTATTCAGGCTAATGAGCTCTTCGGTGCCTAATACGATACAATCGTGGTTCTGGGTATAATGTAGCAATTGCAGAGAAACCTTGAGAATGAAAATAGCCTAAGCTGAGAGGAACAGAAAATAACCTTTCCGTTAATAAAGGGTGCTCTAAGTATACAGGCCCCCTCCTCGGGCTTGGCAGTCAAGAAATCAAAATGCAGGCTATTGGGTCGTCCAATTAAGAAGTATGGGCTTCAAGATTTAAAATGGAACACTTTTGTTGTTTTTTTGGCAGCGAATGACTGGGGAAAAAACAAAGGTTCTGAACCTGTGCCTTACAGGGCTATAATATTATCAGGATTTAAAATTAGCATAAAATACAATTCTGTGATCTGCGAGTTACACTGACTTTCCAGCTGGCACATTAACCCTCTGCACTACTTTATGATGAGTCAAAAATTCTAGACAAAACTCTGATCTCTTCAGCAGGTGCATTATTCCCCATAGTTATCTTGACATTTTCATTATATTCTGAAATTTTGTGGGCACCCAAACAACTCTCCAGCAAGTGGTTTCAAAACTGTCAGATATTTAAAAAAGCAGCATCCCTCGAGCTCGGCGCCCAGTGCGGTGGCATCGGTCACAACACTCAAAGGCTGTCCCTGGTCAGTACTAATAGATATCATGCCTTTGTGCATGGACATACTCATAGTAGTTCAGAGTTTGGGCGAAGGCATGAGAAAGAGGTAGATTTAGGGCCTTATTACGAGTTGGTTGGTTTGTGTACCACCCTATCTACCAGCTCTGCGGTCCGACCGCCGTATTACAAGATGGGCGGATTGCTATTGCAAAGACCACGGGTGAACATCCGAAACTGCCCTCTCCAGTGGAGAGGTGTGGCTCACTGGTTAGAGGCGGCAGATCCGCAAGCAGAGAATCGGCCAGGGACCAGGGTTCAATTCCCGACGCGGCAGGGTCATGGACCAGGGTCAAAACGGACTCGATAATTCTCGCCTCGGTACCTACTCTAACCAGGAACACACTCGGCAACTCTGGGCATTAGCTTACCTCATCTCCACAACGGCCCCCCACATTCGCTGGGGATGCCTGGTTTCACCTTGGAGATACCCAGGAGGGACCATCTCACAGGGATAGCCAGGACGGGTTCCCCAGCGGTCTACAGCGCCACGACGCCTCAGGGCAGCAGTGCGCTTTACAAGACACTTACTTACTTACTTACACTGCAGATGGCAGGGGTCAAGGTTGGAGAAAAGCAGCTGCCAAATGGAGGAACAGAGAAGTTTCACTGCGGTCCGTGTTTTCCAATGAGCTGACCACGGCGTTGGAACCGCTGGCTTCGAGTCGACGGAAACAAAGGATTTTGGGTGCACACTCACCCCTCTCCTGTTCGACCAGTCAGAGTTTCATGTAGATCCCTTTCTCTAGGTCCCCCCTCACAGCTGCATTTTCACCCCGAAGAATACAATCCTGCTTGTGGTGAAATACAGGTAAATCCATTTTATACCATAGACCCATTGCCTGGACTGGCCACATATGGGTGAGACTCCGGCAATGGGTAGGTGGTATTTTTCCACATGTATCATGCATATGTGTACATTTCACACATGTGCAGTCGAAATGTACACACAGGCAGCGATAGATATGGAAAACCATTCCCCACTGCCACAAGACCGCCAGAGCCACCCTGCGGACCCCGCGGTCAACTCGTTATAAAGCAATCAGAAGACTGCCAGCGCTGCGGTCTTCTAGCAGCCTCAGCTGCGGTGTTCGGGCAGTCAGAACGACAAACTCATAATCAGGCCCTTAGTGTAATTAATGTCTTCTATCTCTTAAAATTACGTTTTCAGAAAATATGCGTTGTTTCCATGGATGATCCAATCACAGTGAAAACCTTTCTATATGGGAACAAAAGCAATTTTCCACCATCCTTGGGCTCTCCCCAGTCCAGCGCTAATTTGAGCCAGCGGTTGCCAGTGTGGCCCATAGCACTTATTTTTGCTCATCAGATTTTAACACAGAACAAGAAAGGGGAAAAACACAAAACAGGGAAAGAATAAGTTCTACAGAGCCACTATTGGCTAGAGGAAGGGGGCTGTGTGCCCCCTCCCCTAATTAAAAAAAGACCCCTGGGGATGATGTCTCTGGGGCCAAAAGTGGCTTAAGAAGGGGCCTGAGCACCGCTCCCCTTAAAAAATAAAAAAGGTCCTCTGGATGAGGTCCCCAGGATCAGGTTTCCTTGGCCCAAAGTGGCTTCGGAAGAGGGGCTGCACTAATGGGCTGGATGCAAGACCTGGCCGCAGGTCACTCCATTCATGCCGAAAGGTAACTATAACTCGAGCCCTCACCATGCACTGCTAATTACCCCACATATTACATCCCTCATAACATCTTCTATGACATCATGAATAATATCACTGCAGCATTTGAAATAACATCATTGATGCAAAGATTGTGAATGGTGGGGGTATGAGCTATACTTACCTTAGGGCATTAGTTAAAGTTACTTAAGATAACTATAACTTGTGAATTTCAGCTTGTTATTTTATTTTAAAACATTATGTTGTCACCGAAATTCTCACCAACTATAAGGTTACTTCAAATATATATCTCCAAACAGAGATCCGGCAACAGGAGGGAGTGTCTCAGCCTTGCGGGTCGGGGCACATCACAGGTGTGCCAGACACCTCCAAAATGTTCACAAAACACACGTACCCTTCCGTGACGTGAGACAGGCCATACCAACAGTGCTTTTCACTCTTCTTTATTGGGAGGCAGAATAAGCATTACGCGTTTCACCTCCCATGAGGCTTAATCATATGCAATTTTCTCTGGGTGGGTTCGTTGGCTCTTATCAATGTGACTTTAAACTTTGAAGAAGGACCAGTGTCCACAAATTCAATTTAAAGCAGCAGTAGGTGTTTCTATTCTGTGTAATTCTTTTTGCCGAGATGATGAGTACCTCAATTTTTAAAGATTTAATTCAGGAATCCCTTTGGAAAATAAAGCATTTTCATCTTTACAGTGTCTCATCTCAGCCTTATCAGATTAATGTATTCAATTGTAGTTGCCATGACCGCAATATCCACAATGCACCAAAACTTCAGTTTTTTAACTCACTTGTTACTTCAATGTCAATTTTGGCAAAAGTTCAAACTTGCTTTCACTTCGTACCTTTTGCATTCAAAATGCCTTTAAAAGGAATAGTTCCATCGTATGGCTGAATCACAGGGGGTCACAGTGAATATCAAGTCCATTCTGCTACCACCAAGTTCTTAAACAATTATATTCATTACCTTACACAGCGCTCATAAGCACGAAGTGCACGGGAAAATGCCTTTGCAAACCCTGGCTGTCTCAGTGTTCATCTCCCAAGTCGAGGCGGGCCTCTCAGTGTGGCCCTTCCATCATTACTTCGATGACGTTCAATTCCACAGCCGGCAAGCACTCCTTAACGATAAATCCAAACAGAGATCCCGCAACAGGAGCGCCTCAGCCTTGCGGGTCGGGCCCATCACAGGTGTGCCAGTCACCATCAAACTTTTCACAAAACACACATACCCTTTCGTAACGTGAGACAGGCCACACCAACAGTGTCATATGCTGTGAAGTCATGTGCTCTGGCCGCTGCGCCACATCTGTCAAGTAGTGTCAGCATGTAGTTATACCTACTCGGAGGAACTTTTGTTTCGAACATTGTAACTTGTATATGGTGCTTAGGGGGTTTTATATCAATCAATCAATCAATTAATCAAAGACATTTCTAGAGCGCACTACATACCCGTAGGGTCTCAAGGCGCTGGGGGTAGGGGGGGGGCCGCTACTGCTCGAACAGCCAGGTCTTCAGCTTCTTCCTGAAGGAGAGGTGGTCTTGGGTCAGGCGCAGGTCGGTCGGGAGGGAGTTCCAGGTCTTGGCGGCCAGGTAGGAGAAGGACCTTCCTCCTGTAGTCGCTCTTCGGATGCGGGGGACCGCGGCGAGGGCGTGGTTGGCTGAACGGAGGTGGCGTTTGGGAGCGTAGAAGTTGATTCGGCTGTTGAGGTAGCTCGGGCCTTGGTCGTGTAGGGCTTTGTGTGCGTGGGTGAGGAGGCGGAAGGTGATTCTTTTGTTGACGGGGAGCCAGTGTAGGTCTCTCAGATGTCCGGAGATGTGGCTGGTTCGTGGGATGTCGAGGATGAGTCTGGCTGAGGCGTTCTGGATCCGCTGGAGTCTCTTCTGGAGCTTGGCGGTGGTACCGGCGTAGAGGGCGTTGCCGTAGTCCAGTCGGCTAGTGACGAGGGCCTGGGTGACGGTCTTCCTGGTCTCGGTGGGGATCCACCAGAAGATCTTCCGTAGCATGCGTAGGATGTTGAAGCACGCCGAGGAGACGTTGTTGACTTGTCTGGTCATGGAGAGGGAGGAGTCCAGGATGAAGCCCAGGTTGCGTGCATGGTCTGTCGGTTTGGGTGCGGTGCCCAGGGCGGGAGGCCACCAGGAGTCGTCCCAGGCGGAGGGTGAAGAGCCCAGGATGAGGACCTCCGTCTTGTCTGAGTTCAGTTTCAGGCGGCTGGTCGTCATCCACTCGGCTACCTCTTTCATCCCTTCGTGCAGGTTGGCTCTTGCGGCGGCGGGGTCGTTGGTCAGGGAGAGGATCAGCTGGGTGTCGTCGGCGTAGGAGAGTATGCTGAGGTTGTGTTGGCGTGCGATGGCCGCGAGGGGGCTCATGTAGACGTTGAAGAGGGTGGGGCTCAGCGAGGATCCTTGGGGGACGCCGCAGATGACTTCGGTGGCCTCTGACTTGTACGGTGGTAGGCGGACTCTCTGTGTTCTTCCATCGAGGAAGGAGATGATCCATTCCAGAGCCTTGTCCTGGATTCCGACGTTGCTGAGGCGCTGTACTAGGGTGCGGTGGCAGACAGTGTCGAATGCCGCGGAGAGGTCTAGGAGGATGAGGGCCGCTGTTTCTCCATACTCCATCAGGGATCGGATGTCATCAGTGGCGGCGATGAGGGCGGTCTCGGTGCTGTGGTTGGCTCGGAAGCCAGACTGTGAGGGGTCGAGGGATCCATTCGTCTCGAGGAAGGCGGCCAGCTGCTTGTTGACGGTCTTCTCGCTGACTTTGGCTGGAAACGGGAGGAGCGAGATGGGGCGGTAGTTCTTGAGTTCGGTGGGGTCCGCTGTGGGTTTCTTGAGTAGAGCGCTGAGTTCGGCGTGCTTCCAGCTCTCGGGGAAGGTGGCGGTGTTGAAGGATGTGTTGATGATGTCTCGCAGGTGGGGTGCGATGACAGCGTCGGCCTTGTTGAAGACGTGGTGAGGGCAGGGGTCGGTCGGTGATCCGGAGTGGATGGAGTTCATCGTGCGGATGGTGTCTTCGGTGCTGATCGGGGTCCAGGCGTGGAGGGTGGTGGTGGGGGGTGGTTGTTCGGTCGTGGTGTGCGTTGGTTGGTTGTTGAAGCTGTTGTGTATGTCCGCGATCTTGTTGTGGAAGTATGAGGCGAGGGAGTTGCAGAGGTCTTGCGATGGGGTGATGTCGTTGTTTCCTGCGCTGGGGTTGGATAGCTCTTTCACGATGTTGAAGAGTTCCTTGCAGTTGTGTGCGTTGTTGTCCAGCCGGTCCTTGAATGCAGTTTTCTTGGCGGCGCGGATCAGCTGGTGGTGCTTCCGGGTGGCAAGCTTGAAGGAGGTCCTGTTGTCCGGTGTAGGTTCCCTTCTCCAGACTTTCTCGAGGGCTCGGCAGTTCTTCTTGGAGCTCTTGAGTTCGTCGGTGAACCATGGGGCTTTCTTGCTGCCGGGTCTGCTGGGCGGGGTCCTCAGCGGGGCGAGCTCGTCCGCGCAGTTGCTGATCCACTTCGTGAGGTTGTCGGCGGCCTGGCTGGGGTTCGCTGAGCTGGCAGGAGGGTGCTGGCTCAGGGAGGTGGCGAGCTGGTCGGCTGTGATCTTGTTCCAGCTTCTGCGGGCAGCCTGTTGCTGGTGGTGGTGGGTCGTCGTTCTTTTGAAGGTGAAGTGGACGCAGCTGTGGTCCGTCCATTGAAGCTCTGTGGCGTGGCTGAAGTCGATGTCTGTGCAGGAAGAGAAGACTGCGTCGAGTGTGTGTCCGGCGAGGTGGGTGGGGGTGGACACCAGCTGCTTGAGTCTAAGATTGGCGAGGTTGTCGAGCAGGGTGCTGGTGTTGCGGTCGTTGTTGTTCTCCAGGTGGAAGTTGAGGTCCCCCAGGAGGATGTAGTCAGCGGAGGGGAGGGCATGCGGGCTGACGAAGTCGGTGATGTCCTCGCTGAATTGGGTGCGTGGTCCCGGAGGTCCGCAGATTAGGGTGCCTCTGAGGGTGGTCTTCGGGTCGGTGTGGATCTGGAAATGCAGGTGTTCGGCAGTGGTCAGGGTGTTGTCGGTGCTGGTCGTGAGACGGATGGTGTTCCTGTGGATGATGGCGATGCCTCCTCCCATCTGGTTGGCGGTGCGATCCCTCCGGGTGATCTTGTAGCCCTCTGGGATGGCGATGGCGATGTCGGGAGCTGAGGAGGCGTTCATCCAAGTCTCCGTGAGGAAGGCAACGTCCGGGGCTGTGGCGTCTAGGAGGTTCCAGAGTTTGATGGCGTGTCTGTGGACGGAGCGGGTGTTGAGCAGGATGCACTTGAGGTGGGTGCTGCTGGTGTTCGACTTGGCGGGTGCTGGTGCGAGGCAGGTCCGGATGCAGGTGAACTTGCAGGCGTGGCAGCTGAAGGGTCCGTGGGTGCGCCGTGGTGTGGCTCGGTAGCATCCTGGGAATCGGACGGTGTTGAGTGCGATGAGGGTGGCGGCGGTGTACGTCAGGCGGGTCGGTCGGGGTCCTCGTGGGCCAGGGGTCCTGGCGCTGGGCGCGATCCGGTCGCGGACGGGCACAGACGGGCTTACCTTTGGCGCACCTTCGGCGCTCAATAGGAGCTCCCGCTGCGCTCGTCCGCTGCGCGGTCGCTCTGGGGATGTCATATACAGGGAGTGCGAAGGTAAATTTGCACGTATCAAATCAATACGGTATTTTTAAAGCGCAAACTACTCAGCCCTATGGGTCTGAAGGCCCTCGAGATCGGCGTGGAAATTATGTGAGCTATTATGTGAGCTGTTGCCCAGAGTCACATGGTGCTGAGCTGAGGTGTCCAAAGGTGTCCTTCATAAGCATTACCAAACATACCCCAGTCAATGTGCCTAGGTCATTTCCACCACAATACACAATCATGAGGTCAGGGTGTGGAAGATGCAAAGAGGTTTTAACCAAAGGTAGCAATTGGTGCCACTTTAATCCTCTCTGTGCAAACCATTTAATGCCCACATTTTGTAAACCTAGGTCTAAGTCAATACGTCTGTGTTCTGCATACTTCTTTCACCAGAAAATATACTTATGTCCTACGATCCACACTAGCATTTTGAAGGTATGGCTGGAAGGTATGGAAAGATGTCTGTAGCTCATACAGTTCCTTGGTAGAATAAGAGATATGTTTAAAGATGGGGAACTACTTTTTTTGCCATACAAAACGATACGTGATTGGTAGATGAAAAGCATTCTTTTTTAAAAGTAGGGTGCACATTCGTTTTGTGGAACAGCATCTTTGTGATTGGTTGAGAAAAAGCAGTTTCAACATGGAGTACATATCATAGGATAACATTTGCTCAACTCAACCACACCTGCTACTTGTATTTGGAAGGCACTGTTTGAACTTAAAACAATCGTGAACTTTTAACCTGCACGTGCCTGTGCGGTTGAACAAAGAACAATCTTAGTCATGTATAGATTTACATATAAAAAATGTATTTCAAGAAAAGAACAAAAAATAAGACTGAAGGGATTCTGGTGCTGTGGTCGCTGCCACAAAGTTGGGGTGACTGCCATTTAGGACTCAGGACACAGTTACACATGTGGGATCGGCTTGTGTTAAAGAGGGTTAGTGGGACTACGTGTCACCTGCCTTGTATATCAAAATATGCCTCACTGATCGAAGGGAGTGTGGTGCTGTGGTCGGTGCCACGGACTTGGGCTCACTGCCATTCAGGACTCAGGACACAGTTACACATGTGGGATCGGATTGTGTTAAAGAGGGTTGGTGGCACCAGAAGCATTGAGACTGTATGAGCCTTTGATGATGCTTAGTGTGGATGGACCGCACTCGGAGCAATGTGTCTTGGCTATTGGACTGCGTCATGTGGAATCAGGACTCTATCTGAATTGTGAGGCCTGCTGACCGTAGTGTAGGCCAGAGGTAGCCGTGAGCAAGGGCCCACAGCCACGTGCATACGTTGGTGGCCCCACTGGCCTGCGTAGTGCAGGTTCAGTGGCACCACGTGTCGCTGGCCTTTCATATGCAAATACCCCTCACTAATCGACTAATCATGAAGTTCGGATCACTGACGTTCAGGACTTAGGACACAGTAACACATGTGGGATTGGCTTGTGTTGAACAGGGTTAGTTGCACCACATGGCCTTGCATATGGAAATATGCCTCACTGATCAGAGGGGGTCTGGTGCTGTGATTGCTGCCACAGACTTGGGGTGACTGCTATTCAGGACTCAGGACACAGTTGCACATGTGGGATCGGCTTGTGTTAAAGAGGGTTAGTGGCACCACGTGTTGCCGGCCTTGCATATGGAAATATGCCTAACTGATCAAAGGGAGTATGCTGCTGTGGTCGCTGCCACGGACTTGGGGTCACTGCCATTCACGACTCAGGACACAGTTACACATGTGGGATCAGCTTGTGTTGAACAGGTTTAGTGGCACCACGTGTCGCCAGCCCCACATATGGAAATATGCCTAACTGAGCAAATGGAGTATGCTGCTGTGGTCAATGTCACAGACTTGGGGTCACTGCCATTCAGGACTCAGGACACAGTTACACATGTGAGATCGGCTTGTGTTGAACAGAGTTAGTGACACCACGTGCCGCCGGGCTTGCATATGGAAATATGCCTAACTGATCAAAGGGAGTATGCTGCTGTGGTCGCTGCCACAGACTTGGGGTCACTGCCTTTCAGGACTCAGGACACAGTTAAACATGTGGGATCGGTTTGTGTTGAACAGGGTTAGTGGCACCACGTGTCGCTGGCCTTGCATATGGAAATATGTCTAACTGATCAAAGAGAGTATGCTGCTGTGGTCGCTGCCAAGGGCTTGGGGTAACTGCCATTCAGGACTCAGGACACAGTTACACATGTGGGATTGGCTTATCTTAAAGAGGGTTAGTGGGACTATGTGTCGCCGGCCTTGCATATCGAAATATGCCTCACTGATCGAAGGGAGTCTGTTGCTGTGGTTGCTGCCATGGACTTGGGGTCACTGCCATTCAGGACTCAGGACACAGTTACACATGTGGGATCAGCTTGTGTTGGACTGTATTAGTTGGCGCCACGTGTCCAAAATTCAAATTGCAAGGTCTGCTGCCCGCAGTGTAGACTACTGAGTGTTCGTTTGTACTTGAAAATGAATTTGGTGATTGTACTAAAGCTATAACTAATATAAAAAATGTTCAAGAAGAAAGGACACTAAAAGGATATTATGCAGATTTTAGGCCTGTAATAGTTACTTGCCTAGTGGCTCTGTAGTTAATGAATGGAGAAATATTTTTCATTGTGAGCACTACTGACTGCATTGTAGGGGTATCATGAAAAGATGAAATAAGTATAGAATACACTGACGAAGTGCTGTATTTTCTGAGTACAATGTTGTTGTTATAAATTAGCATTTAAAATTGGAATTGCGAGCTGTACTGCCTGCAGTGTAGACTGCTATTCCATGTTAGTTTGCATTTGAAGATTAATTTGGTCATTGTAGTAAAGCTATAACTGATATAAAAAAAAAATTCTTGAAGCAAGGATACTAAAAGGATAATATGTGGGGTGTAGGACTGTGATAGTTACTTGCCTACTGGAGTCTGTAGTTGCATATGGAAATACCCCTCACTGATCAAAGGGAGTGTGGTGCTGTGGTCGCTGCCACGGACATGGGGTCACTGCCATTCAGGACTCAGGGCACAATTACACATATGGGATCGGCTTGTGTTAAAGAGGGTTAGTGGGACTACGTGTCGCCGGCATTGCATATCGAAATATGCCTCACTGATCGAAGGGAGTGTGGTGCTGAGGTCGGTGCCACGGACTTGGGGTCAGTGCGATTCAGGACTCTGCACACAGTTACACATGTGGGATCGGCTTGTGTTAAAGAGAGTTAGTGGCACCACGTGTTGCTACTGTTGCATATGTAAATATGCCTAACTGATCAGAGGGAGTGTGGTGCTGTGGTCGCTGCCACAGACTTGGGATGACTGCCATTCAGGACTCAGGACTAAGGGTGGGTGACAAATTCCGTTCCGCTCGCGGAACTTGCGAAATTTCTGCATTTTTATTTCCGCGCGGAGCGCGAAAATGTCGAAACTTCCGCGATCCGCTTCGGAACGGAAATATGCAGGGCAGGATTCATTCTGGCACGATGCTCCTGTCACTAAACCTCAACAGGAAGCACTTACAGATATAAATAAAGCAGGTGCACGAGTTGAAGCTCAAATTCTGGAACGCATTAATCTGCCAAAACATTTGTGAGCGTGGTGGTGGATAAGCAGATGTCAGTTCTCCCCATTTCCATTCTGAAATGTTAGCTGTAATCCTTGACAGTGGTGTTTGCATCCTTCATTTTCTCGAGCGCAATCCTCGTGTAGAATTTGTGAGCGTGGTTAAGCAGATGTCAGTTCTCCCCATTTCCACCCTGAAATGTTAGCTGTAGTCCTTGCCAGTGGTCTTTGCTTCCTCGAGCGCAATCCTCGTGTACTTCCTGTGACAAGGCGGTTCTTTCTCCTCGTCTACCTCAGAGACCCTGCTCTGATCCTTTATAAACAAGAGGCATGTGAACTGGCCTAGAAGCCCCGCCTGTTTGGCCCCACACACACTAGCGGTGTGCAAGGTCTTCCCGCCCTTTCCCCACTATCATGGACAGCTCACTCAAGGGACCCCGGCGCCCATCGGCGCGGTGGCAAAGTTACAGGCACACATGGTCACTGGAGACAACTCTTCTGGCCCTTTACGCAGCTGTAGTGTAGGAAACAGACTATGCATTTCCCAACAAGGTAGTACTTACTGATTAGCCAGTAGAAAGTACTCCAGTTGAGTAGAGGTATTGCACAAAACGGTGGCATTTTCTTGGATAAACATGCAGGGAAGGATTCATTCTGGCACAATGCTCCTGTCACAAATATTAAACCTCAACAGGAAGCACTTACAGATATAAATAAAGCAGGTGCCCGAGTTGAAGCTCAAATTCAGTAACGCATTAATCAGCCCAAAATCTCCGCGAGCATGCAAAATTTCGCGTGTTCGCGGATATTTTTTGCCATTTTGCGAAATTTTGCAAAAGGCAATTTCGCAAATTCCGCCCCCCCCCTACTCAGGGCACAGTTACACATGTGGGATCGGCTTGTGTTAAAGAGGGTTAGTGGCACTACGTGTCGCCGGCCTTGCATATTGAAGTATGCCTCACTGATCGAAGGGAGCGTGGTGCTGTGGTCACTGCCACGGTCTTGGAGTGACTGCTATTCAGGACTCAGGACACAGTTACACATGTGGGATCGGCTTGTGTTGAACAGAGTTATTGGCACCACGTGCTGCTGGGCTTGCATATGGAAATATGCCTCACTGATCAGAGGGAGTCAGGTGCTGTGATCGCTGCCACGGACTTGGGGTGACTGTCATTCAGGACTCAGGACACAGTTACACATGTGGGATCGGCTTGTGTTAAAGAGGGTTAGTAATACTACGTGTCGCCGACCTTGCATATGGAAATATGCCTCACTGATCAGAGGGGTCTGGTGCTGTGGTTGCTGCCACAGACTTGGGGTCACTGCCATTCAGGACTCAGGACACAGTTACACATGTGGGATTGGCTTGTGTTGGACAGTGTTAGTTTGCACCACGTGTCCAAAATTCAAATTGCGAGGTCTGCTGCCCGCAGTGTAGACTGCTGAGTGTTCGTTTGTACTTGAAAATGAATATGGTGATTGTACTAAAGCTATAACTGATATAAAAAGTGTTCAAGAATAAAGGACACTAAAAGGATATTATGTAGATTTGAGGCCTGTAATAGTTACTTGCCTAGTGGACTCTGTAGTTAATGAATGAAGAAATAATTTTCATTGTGAGCCCTACAGAGTGCAGAGTAGGCATATGATGAAAAGAGGAAATAGGTATAGAATACACTGATGAAGTGTTGTATTTTCTGAGTTCAATCTTGCTGTTAGAAATAAGCATTTAAAATTGGGATTGCGAGCTGTACTGGCTGCAGTGTAGACTGCTATTCCATGTTATTTTGCATTTGAAGATTAATTTGGTCAGTGTAGTAAAGCTATAACTGATATAAAAAAAAAGTTCTTGAAGCGAGGATACTAAAAGGATAATACGTAGGGTGTAGGGCTGTGATAGTTACTTGCTTACTGGAGTCTGTAGTTACATATGGAAATACCCCTCACTGATAAAGGGAGTGTGGTGCTGTGTTTGGTGTCACAGGCTTGGGGTCACTGCCATTCAGGACTCAGGACACAATTACACATGTGGGAGAGGCTGGTGTTAAGGAGGGTAAGTGGGACTATGTGTCCCCGGCCTTGCATATCAAAATATGCCTCACTGATCGAAGGGAGTGTGGTGCTGTGGTCGGTGCCACGGACTTGGGGTCAGTGCGATTCAGGACTCAGGACACAGTTACACATGTGGGATCGGCTTGTGTTAAAGAGAGTTAATCGCACCACGTGTCGCCACCATTGCATATGTAAATATGCCTCACTGATCGAAGGGAGTGTGGTGCTGTGGTCGCTGCCACGGACTTGGAGTGACTGCTATTCAGGACTCAGGACACAGTTACACACGTGGGATCGGCTTGTGTTGAACAGAGTTATTGGCACCACGTGTCGCCGCCGTTGCATATGGAAATAGGCCTCACTGATCGAAGGGAGTCTGGTGCTGTGGTTGTCTGACGGAGTTAGGGTCACTGCCATTCAGGACTCAGGACAAAGTTCCACCTATGGGATCAGCTTGTGTTGAAGACGGTTGGTGGCACCATTTGTCACCAGTCTTCCACAGTGTAGGCCAGAGGTAGCGGTGAGCCAGGGCCCACAGCCACATGCATACGTTGGTGGCCCCACCGGCCTGCGTAGTGCAGGTTCAGTGGCACCACGTGTTGCCGGCCTTCCATATGCAAATACCCCTCACTGATCGAAGGGAGTATGGTGCTTTGGTCGCTGCCATTCAGGACTCAGGACACAGTTACACATGTGGGATCGGCTTGTGTTGAACAGGGTTAGTTGGCACAATGTGTCGCCGGTCTTCCACAGTGTAGGCCGGAGGCAGCGGTCAGCAAAGGCCCACAGGCAGTTGACATTGACTTGAGCTGCACAGATTGGGAGCATTCAGTCTTCTTAACCTATTATAGTCTCTTACACAACTTGCGTCGCTACTAATCTTGAATTGTGAACCGTGTAACCCCAGGGTAGGGCGGAGGCAGCTGTCAGGATGAGCGCACAGCCATGTGGCGTTGAGTTGAGCTGCACAGTTAGTGGCACCTGGAGTACTCAGTGTGTGCACACCCTGTGATGATATGTGGTCCCGGTGGGCCGCACTGTGAGCAATGTGTTTTGTCTAATGAATCCTGCCTTGATAAGGCCACGTGGCGATGACTTATGGTGCAGTGAGTTACTAGCACCTGAAGCACACAGCGTGTGCGCACCCTGCGATGATGCGTGGTCTGGGCGGGCCGCACTGGGAGCAACGTGTTCTGCAAACTGGACTGTGACATCTGCAATTGCCACTGCATCTCAATTGTGAACCCTGCTGTCCGCAGTGTAGATTAACGGCAGTAGTCGGTACAGACATAAGTCTGCGGTGCTATGTCGCTGGGTTTGCAGGGGGCCTGTGTCAAGGAGGCCCGCGGTTATGGCGGCAGCCACGTGCCAGGGTGAGGGCTGCTGCTCGGACAGACTCGGTGGTCTTGCAAAAACAACAGTTGATGGACAGAATGCAGAACAATGTCATACGTTCACCCCAGTACAGAGATCTGAGCCTAAATCCATTGTTTTTTTGCTCACCATGCCGTTCCAGTTTGAACCCAGCCATATGCAAATCAGTCTTGACCCTGTGCCTCATGGGAACAGTCCAGCCCGAACTGCCAAGCTAGATCCTCCCTGGACTGGAAACACGCATCCTAGGACCGGTTTCGGGGTTTCACCCCTCTTCAGCCAGGATAGCTTGACTCCAGTGGCATAGTGAGCACGGGACCCATGTCTGGGCATACCCTTCCCACATAGGGCGAAGAGCAAAACACAAAAGATGATGGATGGAATGTTGCACATTGGCAAAACATTCACCCCCAGTCACAGATCTGGGTTTAATCCATCGTTATTTTGCTCACCATGCCACCCCAGTTAAGACATGGCCATATGCAAATCAGTCTTGACCCTGCACCTCATGGGAACAGTCCAGCCCGAACTGCCAAGCCATGTCTTCCCTGGACCGGAATCAAGCATCCTAAGGTCCGGTTTCAGGGTTTCACCCCTCTTCAGCCAGGATAGCTTGACTCCAGTTGCGTAGTGAGAACGGGACCCACGTCTGGGCATACCCTTCCCACATAGGGCAAACAGCAAAACACACAAGACACTAACTGGTATTGGTGTGTTTACAGTTTCGAAAATTATAGTCTGTATTTTAGAGTGGGTGTATCAAGTGTTATATTAGGGTCTGATGAGGTGCATCAGATTTTGATGTGGATGATGTCATCAGTGATGTCATCAGTGATGTCATTTGAGATGTCATCAGTGATGTCATCAGTTCATCAGTGATGTCACTGACCATGTCATGAATGATGTAATATGTGACGTCATCAGCAGTGCACTCAGGGGGCGCGAGTTATAGTTAGCTCAACTAACTATAACAGGGGAATTTATATGGTGAAATGTCCAAATAACTATAACATCCCTGAAACATATGGTTTTTTCAGTGAATTTCAAAGGTTTTTTAAATGCTAATTTCTAACTATAACGTGCCTGAAACCTATGGTTTTTTCAGTGAATATCAAAGGTTTTTTAAAGGCTAATTTCTAACTATAACGTGCCTGAAACCTATGGTTTTTTCAGTGAATTTCTAAGGTTTTTTAATGCTAATTTCTAACTATAAGCGAGAGGAGAAAAACCTGCTCTCGCTTCAATGAAGCAAAGCAGGATCTTTTGGGCAAGGGGACTTGTATGTTAGCTCTCAGTGCGGCCCACTAGTATTAACGCGATGGGTACACGGCTTCTTAGTGTGAACGCGATGGGTGCGTGACTCCAAGTATAAATAATCTAAACATGTTTTTGTAAAGCTAGGTTATATGTTGGGTTATTGGGTGGCCCTAAAAAGAGCCCTTGTCTTTATTGGGAGATTTTTGTAGCTACATGTAAGTGGCGATGCAGAGCCTTATGTTATTGAGAAGAACTCTGTTTCCCTTATCTGTGAAGTGTACACCATCACTCCTGTAGATGCCATCCATATCGAAACGTAGACCTATGGTCTCTGAGATAAGCAGAAACAGCTTTATTAACATTTTTCTAGCTTTCTCAATCTGAGGACAAAATTGATTGGACCACTTACATTTCTGTCTTTGGCATATGTTAGAGTATACAAAGACAGTTTGGGGGAAAAGCAACATAAATTCTGAAAAGGTGTCCTTCATTAGCATTTCCACCCCTACCCCAGTCAATGTGCCTAGGTCATTGCCACCACAGTGCACAATCATGAGGTCAGGGGCTTGAAGATGTAAAAAGGTTTTAAACAACGGCATTAATTGGTGCCACTTTAATCCTCTTTGTCCAATCCATTTAATGTTCACATTTGGTAAAGCTAGATCTTTGTCAATACCTTTGTGTTCAGCATATCTTTTGCACCAGAAAACATAGCTGTGTCCTACAATCCACACTCTAAACATCTTGAAGAGAAGTCTGGATGCACTGAAAAGATGTCTGTAGTTGAAGTAGGCAGTTGCTAGAATGAGAGGTATCTAAAATGGTGGATAAGATGCAGTTTTGTAACAAGAAGAGGAATGATTGGTTGTGTAAACACATTGTACAGTGAAAAATAGGGTGCATGTTTCTGTCTTTAAATAGCAGGTTTCTTATTGGTTAGTAAAAAATGTTTGAAAGGTACAGTAGATATAATTAGCTCATATTTTGTAAAGTCAAACACACCTGCAGTTTGTATTTGCAACATTGTGTGGTGAGCTAAGAAATGTGCTGAACTTGTGACCTGTGAGTTCAGTTTAGTGTTCCATGAACTGTTACAAGGGAAACAGGTATTAAGCAGAATGGGGGTAGAGTTGAAAGTTAACTGTGGCATTCAAATGTGAATTTGTTATAAATATTAAAGTAATATGTTTTTGCAGTGAGATTTTCCAATTCAGTTGTATGTTTAGAAGTGGTGTGTTATTAAAAAAAAGTGGTAAAATTATTTGTAATATATTTTGGAACTCCCGTGTGGATTCGCGGTGCCATCGCTTTCGGAGCACGGTGGAGTTGCGACTTCATAAAATTCCAGCAGCAGTTTGCGTTCAGTTAGAAGTTATTTGGGAAGGGTTGAAATATGTAACCAATAGAAATGTGTTTTAGAATTTGAAATAATCTGGGAAGCAATGTGATTTGTTATTTACATGTATATGTGTGGAGATAGAGAGGGAAACTTTGCCATTTTTGGTTTTGCGTTGGTGAGACAAGTGCTATACATATTGATTGTGTGCATAAGAAAATCTTTTCTGAGTTTCTGATATTTCATAATCTACACATCAATTTGAAAGGTGACATACATTTTTGAAGTGTATTATGTGTTGGCTTTGTTTTTAAAGGTAAAATATAAATCAAGAACTTTGACATGTTGTAATGTACTGAAATGTTGTTTGATATAGATACTGTATAGTATTATGTGTATTTTGGAATATGGATTACTGATTATGTGGATATGTGTATTTGTAGTATACCGCATCATTTTAGGTGTTGCTTTCAAGTTGGTAGTGTATATGTTCAGTTAAAGTATTAGTAATTAGACTAGTTTTTATAAGAGTTTAGAGAGGTATAGTTGAAATATACCACATCATTTTTAGTGTTTGATTTAAATTTGAAGTTTGTTCTGTGAATTTATGAGGTGTACATAGTGTTAAGGTATAGATATATCCATGCATGTTTTCAGGAATATGGTGTGACTTATAGCGGTCCCTGCTTAATATTTGGCTAGGTGTAACATTATAAGAAGTTGTAAAATGGTAAAGCAGCAGCACAAAAGTGATGTGTGAGATATGTTTGTAGAGATATACTCACTCAGGCACCTTGTATGCAGTACCGGCCCATGGTAAATAAAACAAATTTCGTTGCGCGCGCTGCATCACATTCGTTTTATGGATTTGTTTATGTACTTACTTCTGTGTGGCTGTATTCTGCAGGTTACTACCCCCACCCTACGTCAGCACCCGGCAGCACTCCCACTACGGGCCACTACTGCCCTAAGCACTACTCTTGCAGTGCAGTCATCGTCCTGTCAGTATCCTTGCACTCCTCCAAACACCCATCCAGCGCCTTGTACTTATTCAATCACTCGGCCAATAGCCAAGCAGTTATAAATTTACCATGTACTCTCTTCGCAGCACCGTAATCATTCAGTCACTACTCACGTACTCATGCAAAGACGCAGGCACTCACATATGCACTGCGACAATCCTCTGTGCACTATCCGTGCAGACTTCTAACCAGCTACATACTACTGATTCACTCCTCGAATTATCTAGGTTGTACCCGTGCAGTCCAGAAATCCCCCTGGCAGTCCCAATGCACTTCTCTAATCACCCATTCACACCATGTACTTATCCAATCAGTCTGCCAATACTGAAGCACTTATAAATTTACCATGCATTCTCTTTTCAGCACTCTAATCATCCAGTCACTACTCGCGTACTCATGCAAAGACGCAGGCACTCACATATGCACTGCGACAAACCTGTGTGCATTATCCATGCACAGTATGGGCCCGTGGTGGGAGTGCTGCCGGGCGCTGACGTGGAGCGGTGGAGTGGCAGGGTGGGGGGGTAGTATACTGCGGAATTCGGCCACACAGAGGTAAGTACACAAATAAATAAATAAAACAAATTTCATTGCGCGCGTTGCATCTCGTTTGGCGATGCAGCGTGGGCAACGCAATTCGTTTTATGTATTTGTTTGTGTACTTACCTCTGTGCAGCCATATTCCGCAGTTTACTACCCCCCGCCCCACATCAGCGCCTGGCAGAACTCCCACCACGGGCCGGTGCTGTCCATGCAGACCTCTAACCAGCTACATACTACTACTGATTCACTCCTTTAGTTAACCCGGTAGCACCTATGCAGTACAGCAATCCCCCGTCATTCCCCATGCACTCCTCCAATCACCCATTGAGCAGCATGTAGTTTTACAATCACTCTGCCAATATCAAAGGACATATAAATTCAGCATCTACTCTCTTTGCAGTGTTGTAATCATCCAGTCACTACTTATGTAGTCATGCAATGACTCAGGCACTGACATATGCAGTGCTACAATCCTCTATACACTATCCATGCAGGCCTCTAACCAGGTACACACTACTGATTCACTCCTCTAATTAACTAAGTAGTACTCATGCATTCCAGCAAACCCCCTGTCACTCCCCATGCACTCCTCCAATCACCCATCCAGTAGCATGTAGTTTTCCAATGACTCAGAGAAGACCCAAGCACTTATAAATTCGCAATGCACTGTTTTTCCAGCACTGTAATCATCCAGTCACTATCCATGTACTTATGCAATTAGTCAGGCAGTAATTTGTGCACTGCTATAATCCTCTGTGCACTATCCATGCAGACCTCAAACCAGCTACACACTACTGATTCACTCCTCCAATTACCTGGGTAGTACTTATGCACTACTACAATTTTTCTGTCACTCTCCATGCACTCCTGCAACCAGCCATCCAGCAGCATGTACTTAGCCAAACATTCTGGCAATACCGAAGCAATGATAAATTCACGATGCAGTCTCTTTGCTGTAGTGTAATCATCCATTCAGTATGCATGTACTCATGAAATGATCGAGGCACTAAATCATAGACTGCTACAATCCCCTAAGTACTAGTCTTGCAATGCAGTCATCACCCTGTCAGTATCCATGCACTCCTCAAATCCAGCACCATGTAGATTTCTAATCACTCCGCCAATACCCAAGGAGTTATATATTCACCATGCACTCATCATGCAGTTTTCTAATCATCCAGTCAGTACCCATGTAGTGATGCAATGGCCCAGGCACTAATACATGCACTGTTACAATCTTCTGAGCACTATTTATACACTCCAGCCATCGCTCTGTCACTATTCATGCACTCCTCCAAATACTCAGAAAGTATCATGTAGTTATCCAATCACTCTGACAATACCCAAGCACATGTAAATTCACCATGCACTCTCCTTTCATTAGTGTAATCGTCCAGGCATTACCCATGTACTCATGCAATGATCCAGATACTAACCATGCACTTATACAATCACCTGTGTACTATCTATGCTGTACTCTAATCTCCTACAAACTACTCATGCACTCTTCCAATTACCCATGTAGTACCATTCCACTGCTCTAATCATTGTGGTATTATCATTGTATACATTTCTATATTTAAACATGTGAATATTTCAATATAATTATTTTAATTATACTAAATTGTTCTTAAAGCTTTTCCTTTTTTACAGGCATTTTACATAAATATTAAGACAGAGTTACAATGACAAGAAAAGAGCAAATAAAAAGACAAAAAAGAAAAGAGGCCTATGTAAAAGAAAACAGGAAAGGAGCAATTCGATCAAGTACAACATGGATCCTTAAAGAAAAAGCATTCTGGTAAGAGAAGTAAATAATTTGTGAAAAAAGTTTTAAAGAGTCTAACAAATTTTGAAAATAAAGAAGAGAGACACAAAAGATGTACAGAGAAACAAAAGGAAAAGAAAAATGTACAAGAAAGTGCAAAATTGTATTATCAGAAAAAAATATGTTGAAAGGAGGAAGAAACAATTTTTTGAGATTCAAAAAAGATTATATAAAAATAGTCTTACAAAATTTGTTAAAAAATCAAAAAAGAGATCGGCATTTTACAAACAAAAAAGGGAGATTCTAAGCATGATTGAAAATACATTTGAATTGAAAAGAAAATTGTTTACCTTAGTTTTAAACAGATTGAAAACTTTAAATACAATAATGAAGTCCATGAAAGACAAATGTAAAAGAAAAAGAATTGTGAATAGAACTAACTTTTGTAAGATATTTTCTGGGGAATGGAAGCATACTTCTAGTACGGAACCTTTTTTTAATGAAGAAAGCTATTTTCAACAAAATACATTAGTTCACGCAGATGATACCTGTGGTTGTTTTTACGAACTTGAAAATGGTTCTCCAATTGAAAAAGAAAAGATGGTTCCTAGAAATGTGGAAGAAGTAATAGCTGAGGAAGTGCAAGGAAGACGTACCCAGGCTCCAGTGTTTAAATGGCAATGTAGTAGTATTTGTAGTATACAACAGGAATCTATTGATATATTACTAAATTTCTTAAGAGAATATGGTACAAAACTGTGAAATAGAAGATTAAGATATTTCAAGGACTGGATCGTTGCAAAGTGAGAAAACATACAGGGTTGCAAGGTCATTCTCTGGCTTATCTTTCTAGGAAAGTGTGTCAAAGTCATTTTCATCATTGAAGAATATTAGCTGTACATCATTCAGAAATTCGGAAGTTAGTCAGAAAATTATACTACTTGAAAAGTCCTTCATTATGTCTAAATGAAATTAATACAGCTCTTTTGCATGGTTCAGTTTTGGTTGTAAAAAAAGTTTGTGAAGATATAGAGTTACGTTTCTTTGCTGGTCAAGAGGAGTGTAGAGAAAGTGAGAGTTTGATAGGTGTAGGTGTTGAAGAAGAGATGGAAGATAATACTGATGTGAAGTTTGAAAAAGAAATTACAAAGTTTAAAGTAGTTTCTGGTGAAATTCCCAACTATGTTTGTATTTATTGCCGACGTAGTCACTATAAAATTCAAACTAGGAATGTAGATGTGTTTTTAAAAAGTGAGAAGGAAAACAATGATAAATTGAAGGAATTCGCTGTTTATTTGTTTGTGGAAGGTCGTTTTGAGTTGGGTAGTCGACAATGGATTTGTAAATATTGTTACAATAAATTAGAAGAGAACAAAATGACAGCTAGAGCTGTTCATAATGACCTACAATTAGTAGCTATACCTCCAGAACTTAAAGATTTAAATACATATGAGTCCATCCTTATTCAATCTGTGCACCTGTTTTAGGCTATAATTCGTATGGAGCCTAAAACAGGTAAGCTGCCTCGAACAGATATACAAAGAGGTTTAAAAGGAAGAGTTGTGTATTTACCTTTAGATTTTAAGAAAAATGTGGAAACTGTTGGTGTAGAAAGAGAGGAAAGTGAACCTGTAGTCATTCTTGTTAATGGCGTACCTACAAAGAGTAGGAAAATATGGCAAGAGTTAGTCAATGTCATCAAAGTCCAAAAGGCTACATTATATCTGATGCAAAATGTAGAAGAACATGAAATATGTTCAGAAGATGAAACAGATATTGCAAGTGGACAAATCGAAAAAGTAGAGAAGTCCAGAAAAGAAGACATTTATGAACATTACACTATACACCCTCTACACTCAAAAGAAGTGATAGGTGACAGTATTGAAATGTTCCAGATGAAAAAAGCAAAAGGAACTCCCATGAGTGTATAGGAAAAAAGTTTGGAAGCTTGTTGTTTTCCACAGCTGTTCCCTACTGGAAAAGGTGGATGATATGATGAACAACCTGTTCAGATTCCAGCTTCAGAATATCGTACTTTACGACTGTACTCAGAAGATGCAAGATTTAGACAATTTATTCTATATTTGTTTCATCTTTTATTTGAAAGTGACCTTTCTGCACTTTCATATGCAGTAAATCACATATTAAAAACAGGGATTCATTTTTCGGTTGTTTCTGCAAAGCAATTCATGGACAAAGTTGAAGAAAGATGGCATGTCAACGAGGCACTAATGTATATTGGTATTGACGGCATGGGGAACTGAAATGTATGTTAAGGAATTTAGGAACCCCTACCTGGTTTGTTACACTTAGTTGTGCTGAATATGCATGGGATGATTTACTAGATTTTGTTCGACAAGCAAATTCAAATATACAGGATATTGAATTGAAGACAGCTGGAGAACTGTGTTCCCTGGATCCTGTAAATGTGTGCAGATATTTTAATCATAGGTTTGAAGCTATGATGTCTTTCATCAATAATAAAAAAAAATCCACCTGTTGGTGAAGTTATTGATTTCTTTTGGAGAAAGGAATATCATGCTAGAGGTGCACCTCATATTCATATGCTGTTATGGATCAAAAATGCACCAAAATTTGGAACTGAAAGTGATGAGACTGTTTTGTCTTTTATTGAACAATATGTTACCTGTGCGATACCAAAAGAAAAAACTGTTTTATGTCAACAGTGAGGCATACTATCACTCGAAAATCACCAAAACATACTTATCATTGATCAAGCTTGTGTTTGTACATTTGAGAATGCAGCAGATTTTTAAAACAAATTACGATATTTTATTTGGAGGAAAACATATAATTGTATTTGGTGATCTGCTACAACTCACACCTGTGAAAGGCCATCCAGTTTTTAACACCCTTCTTCATGATGACACTAAAACATCAGTGGGAAGTATTGGAAATGTGAACATTTGGACTTATTTTGAATATAAAGAACTTATTAAGAACATGCAACAAGCACATGACGAAGATTATGGAAAACTTCTCCAAAATATTAGAATTGGTGTCTTAACAAAGGATGGCAAAGAAGCTTTAGAAAGTTGGCTACTAACACACTTGTTTCCAAAAGAAAATATTGCACCTGAAGCTATCTACAAAAAATTGCAGAAAATAACTCTATAATGTGCCTTATGCCAAAACTGGAAAAATGCTCGGCATTCAATGAATAACTGTTGAAACTGGAGAAACAACCGATAATGAAAATGGTAGCTACTGATTAAATAGAACATGAAGGAGTAACTATTCTTCTGTCAGATAAATACAGTTAAAATTAGACTCTTTGGAAAAGACCTTGTATATATCTGTAAACTGTCGGGTAATATTACGGCGTAATTTAGATGTTGAGAAAGGTTTAGTAAATTGAGCAATGGGGAACGTTGTTGACTTTGTTAGTTATCCAAATAGAGATGGAATTGAATTTTTGAAAATTAAATTTGATCAGATTGAAGAGGTGAAACTATTGGACGTTGTGGTGTTCGTTTCTTCCTTGTAAATGATTTGTATGTTCGTAGAAAACAGTTTCCTGTTTGTTTAGCATATGCAGTGACCATTCATAAATCTCAAGGTTTTAGTGTTGACAGTGGTTTGGTAAACATTGGAAGTTCTGTGTTTAAAGAGGGTATGGCATATGTTGCATTGTCTCAAGTAAGAACATTATCTGGATTGTATTTGATTGATTTGATGAGGAAAAAGTTAGTTCAGATGTAAATTGTGTAAAAGAATACAATAGGTTAAGAAGACTGTATGCTCCTAATTTAGGTGTATATCCTTTTTTTGAAAAACGTTTGATACGTCCAAAATGAAAATATGGCAAATATTCTAGTGAGGTTACAAAGAAGAGAAGAACTGAAAAGAATGATGAGGCTGGAAAGAAAATGGAAGTGGACATGGTTGCTAAAATTGTAGGATATCAGTTAGAAAATAGTTCAGGTATCAACTGCTATATGCTAATGTAATCGTGAACGTTGTGTTTTTAAAAAAAATCTACAGCATGCAATTATGGAAAATCAAGGAAAAAGATTCTGTTCTTTGTTACATTCTGTTTTAGAAAAGTTGAAAACTGATAAAACAAATATTCATACTGCTTCTGTCATGCGTAATCTTCTGGATTTATGTTCTGGTTCTTCACAATTTACACAGAATGTTCAACAACATGCTCAGGAATTTCTTATGTTTATGCTTGCAGTATTAGAAGATGAAGGAATATGAATTGAAAATATGTTTGGACTACGTTACAGTTGAGATCATACATGTGACAGTTGTTCATTTTCATCTACCACTAAAATAGACACTGAACGATTTATATATTTGACAATACCAGATTGCAAAACAGTGTCTTTCAATGAATTAGTGAAATCAGCAATCAAGATATGGAATTTACTCAGTGCAAATCAGAAATGTTGTCAACATTATTTATAGCAAAATGTTGACAATATCATTCTAATGCTACAACGTTGTAGAGCAGATGGAACAAAATTGGAAACCAAAATTAAAAATGTTGTGGCAGGTCAAGTGTCAATTTCAGGAAGATCTTTTAAAACAGTGGCTATTGTTTTCCCTGATGGACCTACTTCAACATCTGGATACTATACTGTGTATTTAATATGCAATAAAGGATGGACACTTTGCAATGATACCCATTTGGAGTTCCAATGTAGGTTGCCTACTGAATTACCAAATTCATATTTAATACGTTTGATGTCAAAATTCTGAGAAGATGTTAACATAAATTACTGAGTATATTTTGGATATTTTAACTGCAAATAATTTCAAACACAACTTTCAGCCTGTTGGGAATATGTAAATATGAATTCAGAAGTTTATCTTGGATATCCTTAATGGAAATGTTTTTAGAAACATCATTCGGCCTATTGGGAAGATGTCGAGAATTACGGTTTGAATTATTGATTCTGTTCTTTGATATTGCATTTGAAAAATTGTGTTCAAAAGAAGGTTCTGATATATTTGAATTTTGTATTATAAACAATATTAATGAGGATGTTCATTTGCGAAAATGTAAATAGATAGTTGAATTTCATGTAGATATTTTGAACACAGATTTGTTTGTTTTTAACAATCTTGTTGATTGTATTTTGTTGCCCACTGTTAACTGATGATCAAAATTGAAATCACTGTGTATGGTGAAATTCAATAGAATCTGAAGACAGCAAAAAAGGCAAACTGAATGTTATGTAATTGTAAAATAATGTTGTGTTCTTAAAACTATAAGATTAAAAGTAACAGGATTTTTTTCTTCTCTTTTACAGGTTCGACAACTAAAGTTTAAAATATTTTAAATTTACATTACAAAAAAAAGAAGTGAAAAAATATTTAAATCAGTTTTATATCTACTTCAAAACAGGTAAGATTAAGTCACCCAAGCACTACACATGCACTGCTCCAATCATCTGTGCACTACCCATCAGTAGCGGCTCATGGTGGGAGTGCTGCCGGGTGCTGACATGGGGCGGGGGAGGGGTAGGGGGTAGTAAACTACGAAATACGGCTACACAGAGGTAAGTACATAAACAAATCCATAAAATGAATTTCGTTGGACACGCTACATTGCCAAATGTACTCATGCAATGACCAAGGCACTAACACATGCACTGTTACAATACACTGTGTACTACCCATGCAGATGTCTAATCACCTACACTATACTTATTCACTCCTTCAATTACCCAAGTACAATCGTTGTAGTCAAAAATTCCCAGTTGCTTCCAATGCAGTCCTCCAATCACCCATCGAGCATCATGTACTTATGCAATCACTCCACCAATACCAAAGAAATTCCAAATTCTCCATGCACTCTCTTTGCAGTACTGTAATCATCCAGTCAATACCCATGTACTCACTACTTATTCACAGCTTCAATTACTCAGGTAGTACGCATGCAGTTCAGCAATCCGCCTTTTAGTACCTATGCTCTCTTCTAATCAATCAATCAATCAAGAAATTTGTATAGCGCGTTACTCACCCGGGGGGTCTCAAGGTGCTTGGGGGGGGTCCGCTACTGCTCGAACAGCCAGGTCTTGAGATGCTTCCTGAAGGCGAGGTGGTCTTGGGTGATCCGGAGGTGGATGGGGAGGGAATTCCAGGTCTTGGCTGCCAGGTAGGAGAAGGATCTTCCTCCCATGGTGGGTCTTCGGATGCGTGGGACGGCGGCGAGGGCGTGGCTGGTCGATCGTAGTTGGCGGGTGGGAGTGTAGAAGGTCAGGCGGTTGTTGAAGTACCTGGGGCCCAGGTCGTGGAGGGCTTTGTGTGCGTGGGTGAGGAGGCGGAACGTGATTCTTTTGCTGACGGGGAGCCTGTGCAGGTCTTCCATGTGTCCGGAGATGTGGCTGTGGCGGGGGATGTCCAGGATGAGTTGTGCGGAGGCGTTCTGGATGCGTTGGAGTCTTTTTTGCAGTTTGGCTGTGGTTCCGGTGTAGAGGGTGTTTCCGTAGTCCAGTTGGCTGGTGACAAGTGCCTGGGTGACCGTCTTCCTGGTTTCAGTGGGGATCCATCAGAAGATCTTTCGGAGCATGCGAAGGATGTTGAAACATGAAGACGAGACGGCGTTGACTTGTTTGGTCATAGACAGGGAGGAGTCCAGGATGAAGCCCAGGTTGCGTGCGTGGTCCGTTGGTTTGGGTGCGCTGCCTAGGGCCGGGGGCCACCAGGAGTCGTCCCAGGCAGATGGTGATGATCCGAGGATGAGGACTTCCGTCTTGTCTGAGTTCAGTTTCAGGTGGCTGTTCTTCATCCACTCGGCTACTTTTCTCATCCCTTTGTGTAGGTTGGATCTGGCGGTGGCGGGGTCGTTGGTGAGGGAGAGGATCAGCTGGGTGTCGTCAGCATAGGAGATGATGTTGAGGCTGTGTTGGTGTGCGATGGCTGCGAGGGAGCTCATGTACACGTTGAAGAGGGTGGGGCTGAGTGATGATCCTTGTGGTACGCCGCCGATGACTTCGGTGGCCTCAGATCTGAACGGGGGGAGGCGGACTCTCTGGGTTCTTCCGACAAGGAACGAGATGATCCCCTCCAGTGCCTATCGAACGCTGCGGAGAGGTCCAGGAGGATGAGGGCCGCTGTTTCCCCGTTGTCAAGCAGGGTTCGGATGTCGTCGTGGCTGCGATGAGGGCGGTCTCGGTGCTGTGATTGGCTCTAAAGCCGGACTGTGAGTGGTCTAGGGATCCGTTCGTCTCGAGGAAGGCGGCCAGCTGTCTGTTGACGGTCTTCTCGATGACTTTGGCAGGAAACGGGAGGAGCGAGATGGGGCGGTAGTTCTTGAGGTCGGTGGGGTCTGCTGATGGTTTCTTCAGGAGGGCGCTGAGTTCGGCGTGTTTCCAGCTCTCCGGGAAGGTGGCGGTGTTGAAGGAGCAGTTGATGATGTCCAGGAGATGGGGCGCGATGACGGAGTCAGCCTTATTGAAGACGTGGTGAGGGCATGGGTCGGTTGGCGATCCGGAGTGGATGGTGTTCATCGTGCGGATGGTGTCTTCGGTGTTGACTGGGGTCCAGTCGCGGAGGGTGGTGGTGGGGGGCGTTAGTTCAGTGGTGGGGTGCGTGGTCTGTTCGCCAAAGCTGTTGTGTATGTCTGCGATCTTGCTGTGGAAGAACGTGGCGAGTGAGTCGCAGAGGTCTTGTGAGGGAGTGATGTCGTTGTTTCCGGCGCTGGGGTTGGAGAGCTCTTTGACGACACTGAAGAGCTCCTTGCTGTTGTGTGCGTTGTTGTCTAGTCGTTCCTTGAATGCTGTCTTCTTGGTGGTGTGGATCAGCTGGTGGTGTCTGCGGGTGGCGTGCTTGAGGGCGGTCATGTTGCCTGTGGTCGGGTTCTTTCGCCAGGCTTTCTCGAGGGTGCGGCAGTCCTTCTTGGAGTTCTTGAGGTCGCCGTTGAACCACGGGGCTTTCTTGCTTCCGGGCCTGCTGGGATGGGTTTTCAGGGGTGCGAGGTCGTCGGCGCAGTTGGTGATCCACTGCGCGAGGTTGTGGGCTGCTTGGTTGGGGTCCATTGATCTGGCGGGAGGGTTGTGGTTCAGTGATGTGGTGAGCTGGTGAGCTGGTCGGTGGTGATCTTGGTCCAGTTCCTGCAGGGGACCTGTTGCGGGAGGTGGTGAGTGGTGGTCTTTCTGAAGCTGAAGTGGACGCAGCTGTGGTCTGTCCAGTGGAGTCCGGTGGAGTGGCTGAAGGAGATGTACTTGCTGGAGGAGAAGATTGGGTCGAGTGTGTGTCCGGCGTAGTGGGTGGGGGTGTTCACCAGTTGCTTGAGTCTGAGGTTGGCGAGGTTGTCCAGTAGGGTGGTAGTGTTGCTGTCGTTGTTCTCCAGGTGGAAGTTGAGGTCCTCTAGGAGGATGTAGTCAGCGGAGGGGAGGGCGTGTGGGCTGATGAAGTCTGCGATGTCTTCGCTGAATTGTGTGCGGGGTCCTGGTGTATCTGGAAGTGAAGATGTTCGGCGGCTGTGAGGGTGTCTTCAGAGTTGGTCGTGATGCGGATGGTGTTCTTGTGGATGATGGAGATGCCTCCTCCCGTCTGGTTGACGCGGTCCCTCCGGGTGATCTTGTATCCGTCCGGGATGGCTATGGCGATGCCGGTTGCTGAGGAGGCGTTCATCCAGGTCTCCGTGAGGAAGGCGACGTCCGGAGATGTGGTGTCGAGCAGGTTCCATAGTTCCACGGCGTGTCTGTGGACGGAGCGGGTGTTGAGCAGGATGCACTTCAGGTGGTTGCTGTTGTTGCTTGGCTTGGCGGGTGCGGGTCGGTTGCAGGTCCGGATGCAGGGGAACTTGCAGGATTGGCAGGTGAAGGGTCCGTTGGTGCGTCCTGGGGTGGCTTGGTGGCAGCCGGGGCGGCGTCCGGTGTTGAGTGCGCTGAGGGTGGCGGCGGCGTACGTCCGGAGGGTGGGATGGCATCTGCGGGGGCCAGGGGGTCTGGCGCTGGGCGCGGTCCAGGCGCGGACGGGCTTGCCTTTGGCGCACCCGCTGCGCCTGAACGCTGCGCGTATGTGCGGACTCTGCCATAAATGGAGAGTGGAGGGGGCGGAGCGAGGGAGGAGCAGCTGGGAGGCGGGAGCGGGGTGGCGAGTGGGGAGGGGAGCGATGCGAGGTGAGGCTGAAGGAACGGGGGTGGGGCCGCGGGGAACAGCGGCAGGGAGTGGGGAGCGGGGTGGATCAGCGGGGGAACGGAGAGAACAGAAATGCAATCAGGGGCACGACAGTGGCAAACAGGGGGAGGAAAACGGCGATAGCAGGCAAACAGGGGCACAACAGCGGGAGAAACAGAGTACTGGCACAATGCAATAAAATAAAATACAATAACAATCCAAGAAACAGTTACTGGCAGTGGTGGCGGCAAACGGGGACTAGGCACACGCAGGTGGGCCACGCGGCGGGTGGAGCGACCGGCACTGACCAGGTCAGGTCAGGTCACCCATCTAGCACCATGTATTTACCCAAACACTCAGCCACAACACAAGCACTTATAAAATCACCATGTACTCTTCTTGCAGCACTGTAATCATGCTGTTAGTACCCATGTACTCATGCAATAATCTAGCTACTAACTCATGCACAGGTATAATACTCCAAGCACTATCCATACAGACATCTAGCCACTTACATACTACTAATTCACTCCTCCAATTAACGAAGTTCTACGCACGCAGTCCAGGAATCCCCCCGTCAGTTCCCATGAAGTCTTCCAATCACCCATCCAGCACCATATACTTATCCAATCATTCTTATAATAGTCAAGCATTTATAAATGTAATATGCACTCTCCTTGCAGCACTGTAATCATCCAGTCACAACCCATGTACCCATACAATCACCCAAGCACTAACACATGAAATGCTACAATCACATGTGCACTACCCATACAGTCCTCTAACCACCTACACGCTGCTCATTTACACGTTCATATTCCTAGGTACTAACCATGCATTCCAGTAATCACACTGTCACTCTCAATGCACTCCTCCAATCACCCAGCCACTACCATGTACTAATCCAATCACTCCGTCAATACCCACACACTTTTAAATTCACTATGCAGTCTAATTGCAGTACTCTAATCATCCAGTTAGTACCCATGTACTTATGGAATGACCCAGGCAGTAACACTTCACAGCTATAATTACATGTGCACTATCCATGCAGTCCTGTAACCACATAGACACTGCTCATTCACACTCTTTCAATCACTCAACCACCACTTATATACTAATGCAATCATCCACGTATTATCCATCCACTCATGCAATAACTCACAGATTACAGATACACTTGTACAATCATGTAGGCAATACTCATGCATTCATACAATTACCATGCGCTACCCATGCAGTCTTTGAATCAATCATGCTGAACACATATACTCCAGCTATCATGCAGACATTAGCATGCAGTTATTTCTGTTTTTAAACCAGATAATGTAGTTCTGAAAAGGACTCTGTTTGCCTTCTTTTTTGTTTTTAATTTTGTTGGGTGTTTTTTTAAAACTATTTTGTAAATTTTTGTTTGGTGTTTTTGGAAAACTGAAAAAAGCAACAGGCTAAAGTCTTAACTTTTGGAATTGTAAAATCATTTAAAAAAAAAAATAATAATTAGCAGCGATGGTTCTGTGCTGCTGAACAAACAGCATCCACAGATTGTTCACCACAACATAGGATGGCATTGCATTTTATGCATAGCTGTTTTAAGTTTCCAAACTCTGAGCGTATGACCGGTCCTCGAGATATTGTACTTGACGTTCTCGAAGTACTGGGACCAGCTGCCTGGTCACCTTGTTGCATATTTTGTTGTGCACGTCGCATCTGCTCCCGTGCAAATTGTCTGGGGTGGATTGTCTGGAGGTGCTTGTACATGTTCGACATGCCACAAGACTATTTTTTGTCACTACCTCTAGACAAAATCCGTGGACAGAAAGTATAACTGACCTTCCTTGCGTTGACTTTTTTTTCACCATCTGGGATGGTGAAAAATTTCTAGACGATACATTGTGGTCTCTCTTCTTCTATCTCTTCTTCATCAGAAGCATGTTTTGTTGAGGATTGGAAGAAGCCATTTCGAAGTCTTTCTAAAAACACCCTAAAAATGTATAAGCTGGCTGCAAAAACACAACAGGTGTCTCTCCTGTGAGGCTGCAGTGAGAATGACTAAAATGGTTGGGATCCTTCAACTTTTAGAATGGGAAATCTTATGAACCAATGAAATGCTCTCTTTTAAAGTTAGATGGCAGTCGCGCACCATGGGTGCGCAACCAGAGCACCTGACGCGAATTCGCAAATAAATATTTAAAATAATATAAGTTTAGTACACGTACAAATATATTGTTTTTATAAATAGTTTAGATAATCTCTTGCCCTCATGTATACATTAAAGTTAAATATATATAGTTTTAAATAAAAAAAATTGCAGGGGTGGCGCACCCGGCGTGATCCCACCCGTCGCATATTAAAAGGTGCACATGATGCGATCCGATACGTATATGACGTTATGTGGGGCCAGAGACCGCGCACCCGTTGCACATCAAACGTGCATCCTTCACGACTTTAGCAATATGGCGGCTTGAATCCGCTCACCCACCGAGATGGGTACACGATGGGTGTGCAACTTCACTTTTATATACATATTTTAGAACACAAAAGACATCACATAATTTTGAAACATAAATAAATAACTAAACGAAAATACAATTAAAAAATATCACTAAAAAATAATAATTTACATAAAAAAAGGTTTTAAAATATTAAACTTTCAAATTAGCAATTAAAAAACCTTTGAAATTCACTGAAAAACCCACAGGTTTCAGGGATGTTATAGTTAGAAATTAACATTTAAAAAACCTTTATAATTCACTGAAAAACCATAGGTTTCAGGCACGTTATATTTAGTTATTAGCATTGAAAAAACCTTGGAAATTCACTGAAAAAATCATAGGTTCCATTGACGTTATAGTTAGTTGGACATTGCACTCGTTTAAAACCAGATAAATTCCACCATTATAGTTAGTTCAGCTAACTATGACTCGCGCCCCCGCAATGCACTGCTGATGACATCACATATTACATCATTCATGACATGGTCGGTGACATCACTGATGAAATCACTGATGACATATCAAATGACATCACCGATGACATCACTGATTACATCATCCACGTGGAAATCTGATACACCTCCTCACACTCTAATATAACCTTTGATACACCCATTCTAAAATACAGACTACCATTTATAAAACCATTGACACACCAATACCAGTTACTACATATGCACTTACTGATTCCTAGGTCTACACACACATCCACTCATTCACCCATGCAATCACTCATACATGCAGTCACTCATCAATACAACACTATCATATGCACTCATACATCTATACAGACACTCACACACTGCCACTCATCCATGGAGTTATTCACACACCTAGTCAGTCATGCAAATAATCAATCACACTCCCATTTACTCACCTATACAGTTATACACACACCACCTCACTTATTTATACAGATACGCATACTTATTCTCTTATGTAATCAGTGATACAAGTACACACTCATCCATACAGCCACTCTCACAATCACTGACTCTCATGTATAGTCATTTATATACTCCAACTCTCACATACACTGCCTTTTACATAAGTAGTTAGTTGGAGATGTACGACTGAGACATCCATTCACTCCCCAATACACCCATACAAACACTCAATCACCCATACAGCTGTTTCCACATGCACTATTAAATCCATACACCCAGTGAATCAACCACTCATACATCTATGCACAGTCACACACCTCCCACCGACCCACACACACACTCAGTCTCACATACAAATACTCAGGCAACCAATCAATAACCCATATAGACACTCATGTAGCTACTGACTAACCCATGCAGCAGCTTACACAACAACAGACTGATACTAACATTCACACAGTTTTGTCACTAACCCATGCATTCAGTAAGACACATTTCATCACTCACTTATACAGTCAGTCACACACCTAGTAAATCATCCATCCAGACACTTATACACCCACTCATTCTTCAATACACCTTGGCATATATATAAAACATATTTAAACTTTATAGAAACGCACAGTCACTTGATGATGTCATCAGTGATGTCACTTGAGATGTCATCAGTGATATCACAAAAAAAGACCACTTGTTGCGGAATGACCCAAGGACACAGCGGGGATTCTTTTGTGAGTCCTTTTTTCACAAATTGTGCAGCGTTATGCATTTCGGCCTGAACAGCCTTCCTCAGACGCTGTTGCAACTGGATGGTACCCACTCCCTCCTTCATTTATTGGTACGGTGTTCCCATTGGTGGGAGAGCAGCTGACCCTGTTCAACTTTCGGCAGCTGTGATCAAATGTGAGACCACAACTCTCAGAATGCAATATCTTGGCAAGTGCGTTGACAGGGAAGATGAAAATTCTCAATAAGCGCTGCAATTCCGTGTGAAGGGGGGCCATGTAGTGGCAGGAAACATCCTCAAATTATAGTGTTGGGGCTCCCTTGAGTCCCCAATGCCACAGCCACAAGTTCAATACAAGCCGGGCCGTAGAGAGCGCTGCAGTGAACCCTCTCTCCCATGCAGTCACGGCCTGCCACCTGACAGCAGCCTCAGACTTGGTCTGTTCTCGTGGCGGTCCTGGTAATCACCAATCCCTTGGTAAACACAAGGTTCAATATATATGATATATATCTCAATGGACTGCACTTTTCCCCTCCCCTTCAAAATAGATATGGCCCTCAGGGCTGGTGTCCCCAGGGCCTGATGAGGCTTCGGGAAGGGGCCACACAGCCTCCCACCCCTTTTAAAAAAGATAGGCCCGTGGATTGGGTCCCCAGGGCCTAATTAGCCTCAGGTAGTGAGGTCATGTCCCGCTCACTTTATAAAATACTCATCCCCGTGGGATGGGGGTCCATGGGCCTAATAAGGATCAGGGAGGTGGTGCGTGGCCCCCTCTCCTTTAAAATAAGGATCTGCCCCTGGGGCTAGAGTCCCAGGAACTTAATTTAGAGTTTAAAGCTCTACATTGTTATTGAACATTTTATCTAACTATAACACTACTTAAACCTTTTTTTCAGCGAATATTTATTTCTATATATTTATGTATTACACAGTGTGTAGTTGTACTTAGGTCTAATTTTCCATTGGAAGACTGGTATTAAAGTTTATTCAGTGCAGCTTCTTCCTGGAAAGTTTCGGGGTGGTCTGTCAAAAAGGGGCCAAGAAAAAGGGGTGTCCCACAATGTTGATTTCCAAAACTTTACTCAACAATATAGGAAAAACAGCTGAATAGAATTATATCAAATTTGGCAAAAAGTTAGAATTTACTCAGAAAGTATGCTTTTTATTTTTTGGTGTAAATCAGTTCAGTAATTTCCAAGAAATATGCATTGAATTAGGCGTCCGGGTGGTCTGGAAGGGGTCTGGAAGGGTCTGGGTCTGGAAGGGGTAAAAATGTAGCAATTTCTGAATGGACTGTCCTGCAGCAGTCCCGCTGGAATCTCACTTAAAGGGCCCTACGATTGGCCAAGGGAGCTTTTTCTCCCATTGGCGTTTTCAGGACTGGTACCACAGAATCAAGATATCTGATTCGATGGGAAAACTCAGAGAAAAATATTGCAGCTGTTATTACATGACTCAGGGACTCAGTCCCTGAGTTATGAAGTTAGAAAAATTATATTAGGGGCAGAGTATGGACTGGTAGTGGGGACATAGGGAACATCCCCTAGCTTAAAGAATGAAAAGAAAATGTGTTGTCAGTACCAGTGGTTCTCCTGTGGGACCTAGTGCAACTCTACCATGCGGTACTAGAGAACTCCTTTGGGAGCTGGCACTCAAATATCTCCTCCATGGTACAATGACACTGTGCAAGTTTCACCCAATGAAGCTTGCATAGTTTTGGCAAAATGTTAAGTAAAGTTACCCTCATCTCAATCTCCCCCTTTCACTCTCCTTCTGTGTCCTCGGTGTCTTTCCTCCACTCTTTCTTGCACTTTTGATGCCTTATTGGCACTTTTCTCTCTCTTTTTGCCTTTTTCCTTATGCCTTTTTCAGCCTGTTTTTCCTGCTGCTGCTGCCCCCGCAGCCCCTCCCCCCAGCATGACCCAATCCAGCTCCCCTCCCCGCTCCCGCCTCCCAGCTGTCCAGCCCTCCCCGACCCCTACTTAATGGTGGCCGCTGTGGGGACAGGCGAGCAAGACCACTGACTCATTTTCAGTGAAATTGCTCTCTCTCCCTCGCAGCTCCACCATTAAGTGAAGCCTTCCCCCGAGCCCCTGCACTCTCTTGAGTGTTGGTGTTCGAGGCCCTCCTCCACCCGCAGGTTTCACCTGCGCCTCATCCCTGGTGGTCCAGTGGACCTTTGTCTCCATTCTCTCGCTCTGCTTTTTCTCTCCTTTTTCACTTGTTTTTTCCCTCACTTCTATCTCCCCCTTCACTCTCCTTCTGGGTCATTCCTCCATTTTCTGTCATTTCCCCTCATTTCAAGCTCCCCCCTTCACTCTCCTTCTGTGTCCTCTGTGTCTTTCCTCCACTCTTTCTTGCACTTTTGCTGCCTTATTTGCACTTTTCTCTCTCTTTTTTCCTTTTTCCTTTTGCCTTTTTCAGCCCGTTTTTCCCCGCCGCTGCTGCCCCCGTGGCCACTCTCTCCAGCACGACTAGTGCAACCGGCCCAATCCAGCTCCCCTCCCTGCTCCCGCCTACCAGATGTCCAGCCCTCCCCGACACCTACTTAATGGCCAAAGGCAAGCCCGTCTGTGCCCGTCCGTGACCCGACTGCCACCAGCGCCAGGAACCCTGGATCTCTGCACCGCCAAAACTACGAACCAGCGGCACTCCACGGTCTCAACCCAGGCTGCAACAACATCTGCAAACTAGCATCACCAGCCGACACCCACGGACTCTTCAGCTGTCACTGCTGCCGGCACACCTGCAGCACCACCAAGACCACGGACCCAGCACAACCCATCCACAAGAACACAACCGAACCGAAGACACTGCAATGCATCATCCTCAACATCCGATCCCTCCACAAACACGCCACCGAAATCTTGGACCTCCTCAACAGCACCACCCGGGATGTAGCAGTCTTTCCTGAAACCTGGACCAACACACTTCGGGATCGGATATCGCCATCGCCATTCCCCAAGGATACAAGATCTCCAGTAAGGACAACCCCACCTGCCCGGGTGGAGGAATCACCATCATCCACAAATCCACCCTCCGCCTGAACACACTCCTCAACGAGCCCACAGACCTGATGGAACATCTTCACTTCAAAATACTGGCCAGCCCTATCTCCACCCTCAGAGGAACCCTCATCTACCGACCCCCTGGACCCCGCAAACTTTTCACCAACTCCATCATGGACATCATCTCCCCGCATGCCATCGTGTCCACCAACTACACCCTACTGGGAGACCTCAACTTCCACCTTGACAACCAACTGGACCCCAGCACCACATCTCTCCTGGACAACCTCCACAACATTGGAATCTGCCAGATCGTGACCGAACCCATGCACTCAGCAGGACACACCCTCGACCCACTCTACACAACAGGAAACTCCATCACCTTCAGCCACACACCCATGGACTGATCATCGATGCGTCCACTTCACCTACAGAACACCCACCATCCACAGACACCAGCACCTGCTCCCATGAAGAAACTGGACCAGAATCACCGACGACCAGCTAACCTCATCACTCAGCAATTCCACCACAACCATCGCGGAAAATGATGACCCCAACACCACAGCCCGAACCCTGCACAGATGGATCTCTGACAGCGCCAACACCATAGCCCCCTCAAAAAAAACACAACAACTCCCATGCCAAGAAAGCTAGATGGTTCACCACCGAAGTCCAGACGCACTTGCCGCCGCCTCGAAAAGGCCTGGAGGAACACCAAATCCACAGAAGCCCACAACAACAACAGAGCCGCCACCAACGCCCACCACCAACTCATCAGAGAAGTGAGGAAAAAAGCGATTGAAGACAGAATCTCCACTCATGCGCACAACAGCAAAGAACTCTTCAACATCATCAAGGAGTTCGCCCAACCCACCGACATCCCTCCCTCACAAGACCTCTGAGACAAACTCAGCACCTTTTTCCACCACGAAATCAAGAGCATCTATGACAACTTTGACGAAGACAACCAACACACTGAACCCTCACCAACCACCCCCGACACCCTGAAGCCAGCGATCAACAACTGGACAGCCCTCACCACCGAAGACACACTGAAGACAATGAAGTCAATCCACTCCGGGGCCCCCACGGACCCCTGCCCTCACCACATTTTCAACAGAGCCAGCGACACCATTGCACCCATGCTCTGCCACACCATGAACCGCTCCCTGGCAACCGCCTCATTCCCTGATGACTGGAAACACGCTGAGATCAACCCCCTCCTGAAGAAACTCTCAGCAGACCCCACCAGCCTAAAAAACGACAGACCCATCTCCCTGCTCCAGTTCCCAGTGAAAGTCATTGAGAAAGCCTTCAACAGCCAACTCGCCACATTCATAGAAGAGCACAACATCCTCAACTCCTCCAAATCCAGCTTCAGAAACAACCACAGTACGGAAACCTCCCTCCTCGCTGCAGCAGACGACATATGTACCTTACTGGACAAAGGAGAAACAGCAGCCCTCATCCTCCTTGACCTCTCAGCGGAGTTTGACACAGTCTCTCACCGCACCCTAATACGCAGACTCCACGATGCAGGGATCCAAGACAAGGCCCTCGACTAGATCCACTCCTTCCTCTCCGGCAGAACGCAGTGGGTCTGACTCCCCCCTTTACTCTCAGACCCTACACCTACCACTTGTGGAGTCTGCCAGGGGTCCTCCCTCAGCCCTACGCTTTTCATCATATACATGGCTCTGCTCGACCTCATCGTCAGAACCTACGAACTCAACATTGTGTCATACGCAGACGGCACCCGACTCATTATGTCCCTCTCCAACGAACAGTCAGACTCAACTTTCAAGAAGGCATGGAAGCCGTCGCCAAATGGATGAAAAACAGCTGCCTACAACTAACCACCAACAAAACGGAAGTACTCATCATGGGACCAAACCCCCATGCCTGGAACAACACATGGTGGGCCCACGCCCTCAGAAGCCCGCCCACCCCCACGGACCACGCAAGCAACCTGGGAATCATTCTGGACTCAGAGCTCAAAATGGACTGCCAGATCAACTCCGTCTCATCCTCCTGCTTCCACACCCTCCGCCTCCTATGTAAGATCTTCAAATGGATCTCCCTCAAACACAGAAAGATGGTCACTCACGCCCTGTTCACCAGCAGGCTCAACTATGGCAATGCACTCTATGGCGGAATAAACAAAAACCTCACCCGCAAGCTACAGAACATCCAAAACGCTGCTGCAAGACTGGTCCTCAACCTGCCAAGAATCTGCCACATCTCCCAGGACCTGTGCACACTCCACTGGCTCCCCATCGAAGATAGAGTCACCCTCAAGATGCTAACCCACGCTCACAAGGCCCTCCATGACACCGGACCATCATACCTGAACAGCCGACTCAAATTCCAAGCACCCCCAAGGACCCTACGATCAGTCCAGCTCTCCTATGCCGTGGTTCCCCACACCAGAAAGACCAGATCGGGAGGCCGCTCCTTCTCCTTCCGTGCGTCCAGAGCCTGGAACGACCTTCCGCTCCACCTCAGATAAATAACATCGATCCCCATCTTCGCAACAAACCTCAAAACCTGGCTCTTCGACAGACCCCCCTCCTTGATGGACTGGAACCTGCGACGCCCTACTCCCCAGCGCCTTGAGACCCTCACAGGTGAGTAGTCGAGCTTAACAAACACCTGATTGATTGATTGATTGATTGATTGATTGATTGATTGATTGCGTACCTGATAGAAAGGTATTGGAGCACTTTACATGTGCACGAGTGACAGTACAAAATGGCACAATAACCCTCTGCACAATTTTAAGGTGCATTTCTGCCAAATCATGCATGGTGGTGTCCTTGCCAGGGAGAGTTCAGTAAAAAGGCACTTCATGATCAGCCTGGGGGGAAAAAAGCCAGCACCAACATTAATGAGCTGCCTCTCCCGCTGCCTGGGGAGCATAAATGTCAGCGTAGGCGGTGGTCTTGAGGCAGTGTTCCAGCTCACTTCCTGATCAGGCTGTTAGACCACAGAGGAAGCAGTTAGAAAGACCTCTGAAAATGTGACAACAAGATTCTTTCTTCCATCATCGTAATCGGCCCTTTAGTCTCGATGTTAGGGGTGGGCGGAATTTGCGGAATTAACCTTCGCAAATTATCGCGAGAATGTTTAAAATTATCGCAAACAAGCAGAAATATCGCAAAGATGCGGAAGTTTTTTTCCGGCATGTTCGCGAGATTTTCTGCATGGTTGCGGGTCGCCAACTTACCCATGTGGTTGCTTGCGGGCGCGGCCATCTTGTTTTGAGTTGTTCTCGCGGTGCATGATCGCGAGAAGAAAGACGTGATCGCGCGACGCATGACGTCACTGCGGGTGCGAACTGTCGCGAGACAGCGCAAATGGCTAAAAACAATACAACATCTCATGGAGAACGCGACCGGATCAAGAAAACTTGTCGGCGAACGCAGGGATTCAGGTAAGGCGATCGCGCGCGCGCGAGAATGTATCATTTTACAGCGCGAGCAAGAAACAAATTATCGCCAAGCTGCGGAAACCGGAATTTTTGACATTTTCGCGCTCTCCGCGGAACGCAAAAATGTCAAATTATCGCAATTTCCGCGAACGGAACGAAATTTTTGCCCAGGCCTACTCGATGTACAAATCTCCACTTGGTGAGGTGGTGAAAAGTATTCGCCTGAACCATGGACTTTCTTGGGTAGAAAATATTTACTTCAGAGCTTTCCGCAAAAAAACAACAGCTTCAGCTGGACCGTTTCCAAGGCTATCCATCTTTAAAAGAACTTTGGCGGATACCGCCTGCAACTTTGCCCTGATGGAGGATTTAGAGGTCTGTTTCAGATGTTACAATACTTGAGTGAAATTAACCTGCTTGATGTATCCGGCCTGTGCTTCAAAGCAGTCAGCTTGACATCATGCATAGGTCTCAGTCAATCTTGAACAGTGACTACTAGTTGATGCTTTACTTTTACATGGTGATTTTTACCTTAAATATTTTTTGATATTTCATGTCTGGTTCTAGTTCTCAATATTATTTTTTTGGCATTTTGGTGTCATTTTGTTTGGTCATTTTCTCTCTATTTTTATGAACTGTAATGAAAATGTCATTGTGTTGTATTTCAGACTTTCTGATTGCTGTTTTATTTCTAAATTCTTTAAACATTTTCTCTATGTTAAGCCTTTCTGCTCTGTGCCATAGGTATCAGGGGTTCAGATCAGGTGTAGATTACTTAACCTTAACCTAACAACTAAGTAATTTTATTTATTGTTGTGGACTACAATCCGCCCCAATTAATAATTCACGTTCGTATGGAAACATGTATGAAAAAATGTTGCATTATTAGGAAAAAAAATGTTTTTCTAAAAAATAAACTAAACTGTTAAAATATACAATAAAAAAGAAAAATGTATACATAAAAATTAAAACGAATAAATGTAATAAAAGTAAATGCATTTAAAAAAAGTAACTGTAAAACTTCCCTTTAAATTTGTAAAACTATTTAGAAGGAGCTCTCTATATCTTGAGTATCATTGCGTAATTGACTACATTTTTATTGTAATTGATCAAATTTAACATTTGCTTTCTTGTTCTAAAAACAAGATTGTATTAAATGAATATAGCATGACTGCTACAAAATGAAAATGTAAAAACAAGTAATAGAAAAAACTGCTTAACTTTGAATTGCCAAATTTTGTTTCATTAAAAAATGAAGTTGTTACAATTTTATTATGGTGCTAATAAATGTATAATTCATGTGTTACTAAAAAATGTAATATTATACAATTATTTATAGCATTATATACAATATAAATGTGAAAACTGTAGACAAACTTTTCCTGAGGGGTTTGAAATTTAATATTCACAGTCCACAATTAATCAGATTTGGGAAAGATTTGGACTTTAAAAAATGGAAAAAATGTATTACAAGAATTATTTGAAAAATATTTTAGTAAATTAAAAATAGGTTAAACACTATATATGTATGTATTGTTGTTACATGTGAAACGATTATGCTGACCAACATTATTCTATTCCTTGACATTCTACTATCCACAATATTCTAACTTTAATATCTAGTACTATGAGAATTCTGACTTTGAAATTAAGAATCTACACCATGTGCTGGCTTACAGCTCTACTAGCGAAGTTAAGTTTACCTACATAGATCTCTGCACATGCAGATCTGCACCTACATCCTTCCCTAACTCCACTTCACCTAGAGCTATCACATTAACAAGACACAAGAAGACCTTGCTTGGCTCAACAGGAAGATGGAGCCTCTGTGACACTCATACTGTTAGATTAAAGTGTGGCACCTGTTACTGTTTCCCATAGTGTGCTTCTGAAATGACTTCTGGGATCTGTGACAATGCCTTATCATGGTTTACCTAGTTATTGAAAGAGCGCTCCTTTCATGTGATTAACACTCTGTTCTTCTCCATGAAATATCAGTTAGCCTAAATTGTGCCTCAAAGCTCCTCTTTGAGCCCTGTACTCTTCAACCTATATGCACACCCATTGGCAGACATTTTTTAAACCTTTGGTTTCTTCCTGATGTCAAACACAAATGTGTGCTCCCATTGACATAACACCTGAGCTGGTGGTTTCAAAGGGATATAGGTTAGAAATGTAAATGTCTTTCTTTTTTCCACTTCCCTTTCCGTCATGAACATGATCACCTAATTTCTTCCTTTGCTACTGCTGCTTGACCACAAAGCAAATCAACCCCTTTGTCGCCGGAATCAAAGGTAAAGCTTCATTTTTACTTGATTTCTTTTGAATTGGCCGTTTACATGTGCTCTGGACTTGTGCATTTTAAAATTTCTCTTACAAGCATTTTTTTCTAATGTGTAATGCATATATGTTTATTTTTTCACAAAGTTAAAATAAACACACCTGTATTAACACTTAAAAATACAAATTTCAATAGTTTTTTTGGTGTCAGTTTCCATTATCGTGATGAATGCTTGCACCAAATGTTTAATGTCCATTACATTTCTTTTTCTAATGTTTGGAGTTTACAAATATGTCATCATAAAAATCTTTTGTATTTTCTGTTATAAATGTGACTAAAAATAAGAGTTTCATATTTTCATATTTACCATTTTTAATAATCAATGAATTATACTTGAATAATAATGTTCGGACAAACTGTAAAAATAGATTTTTTTATTTATAATTGAGATAATTCTCTGACAAACTTTTTTCAATTAGAAAAAATAAGATAAAAAGGGTTTTCCACAACAACACAGTCTGGCTCTGTTGCCCATAAATTGCCTCCTTAACATAGTACAAAGGGTAACCTCCTCAAGAAGGGGCACAGAGCAGGAACCTCAAGGATTTTCCTGGTAGGGGTGGGTTTAGGTTTTGTAGGAATCAAGGACAGATTAGAAGTGAATTCGGAAGGAGGAGTAAGGGTAGTAGTTGGTAGAGGATTAGCTTTTGGAGGTAGAGGCAGCATGCAGTGTGTGATGTGCTTGTGTCTGTATGTTTGGCATTTGCATGTGGGTCTGGAATTTGTTGTGTATATTTGGATGTGTGTTTCTTGGCTTGTATTTGATAATCTGGTGAGTGTGCGCTTTTGCTTTTGATTGGTGTTGTTTTATGTGTAGGTGTGCTTTGTGTGAGCGTGTTGGTTTTGAGGAGTGTTGTTGTGGTGGTTGGTGTGGTTGTGGTGCTTGTGGGTGTGGTGGTGGTTGTGGGTATGGTGGGGGTTGTGCTTTTGGGTGTAGTTCCAATAGTATGTGTATGTTGTTTGTGTTTCTTTGTATGTGTGTTTATGTGTGTGTATGTGATTGTGCTGCTTGTGTCTGTTGGAGTGGGTGCCTGCAAAGAAGTGGGTGTGCTTGAGGTTGGGGAGGGAGTTTGGATTTGCGTTGAGGAAGGGACCTGAGTTGGGGAAGAGGTGTGTGCTGGTTGGGAAGCTGAGGTGAGTGAGCAGGCTGTTTTTTGGCAAGCAATCTATGTGAATGGCACCCAGAAATGCAACCATTCCTTGCATATGGCAGGTCAGCCCCTGGATGCCATTCACTATCGCAGTCTGGCCTACAGGGGAAACAAGAGAATGAAAACATACAAAATTAAACAAAAAACGATTTCAAAACATAGCATAAAATAGAAATTGGGAAATACATAACACTTTAACATATGTGAAAATATGAAAGGAAAGAGAGAATGACCAATGCAATATTATTTTAACAGACCAAAAAAATGCATGGCAGCTGTAGTCATTTCAATTAAACATTAAAAACACTTGCAAAATTGTAAGTTAAGAATACCTATTAAAAATATGTAGTAAAGATCAACAGACATTTGCAATATAAAACACATATTTGAAATACGTTATTAAATGACAAAACACTTTCATGCACCATAACATCATGTGAAATTTAGTAGAGATTGAAAAGCCACAGGAATGGTATAATGTCAAACGCATCCTGTGATGGAATCCCTCCATCAGGAATCCACTGCAAGGACAATGCCAGCGCAACTGAGAAATCTAAATAGGCACTGGTGCAATCCTCCCACCCTGATGGCAAAGGAGTAATGCTAGACGGCAGAGAAGCCTGCCGCATCGACAGAGGTGAGCTGCCTTCGTGACGGAAAACACTCTGCCGACATGGACAGAGGATCAGGCAGACCACATCTAAAAAGGGTGGTCAGGAACCCGTCATCTTAAGGAGTACTTGTAAACACTGCCACAGAGGGATGACAAGAGTGCCGCCAAGATCTAAATCAGGCCCTATGTCTTTCCACCCTCAATAGGACTTCTTCCATGGAAGGGGACTTTCATGCAACTCAAAGTGAGTGTTTGTATGAAACTCACAGGGCTCCTAGGAAACACACCAGCCAAAGCTTCTCTAATCACAACCTGTCATTACTACACAGCCCCATGTCCTGAAAAAGAACCCCTGAGATGCTTTCAAGTAACCCCGACCAACAGGGTCAGAACTTCAACGATAATGAAGCAAAAATTCACCCCTGGACTTCTAAGAAATCTCTAGATGCCCCTCTGGATGAGGATTCATTCATTTTGTTTTGGACAGACAGCTTGTAGGCTGCTTAAGCCCTGCTTTGTTCAATATTTTATTCTATTTTACATGTACAGTCCCTTTACCCTTCACTGTTCACTCTGAATGAGCACTGATGTGATACTGTTTCCACCTAAGGTGCAACCTTAATATTATTGCACATAGAAATGCTTGTGTACTTGCTCTAAAATACATACATTGTGCAGTAATCATTTTCTCTGGTTCTGTTTTTTATTTACCCATGTTTCTTCTGGTTGGCCTTTAATTTTGGTCATATGTGTAAACAGCAACCAACAGGATTTTTGTTGTTCATACTAATTGTTACCCGGATCCTGAGGTTTACTGGGTCACCCCATTAGATTGTAATGGGTTCCATCAAATCTAGCACAAAGCGACACAAAGAGACACGAAACCCCATTAAGCTACGCTGCAAGCTGATATCTTAATCGGAGCCGGCATCGAGAGACTCCGTGTCCCTCAAAGCTTTACTCTACAGCTGAAAACTTCATCGGAACTGAAGCTAAGCTACGCAAAGCATCGCTGCACGGCTGTAAGCTAAGTTCATCGGAACTGATGCAGAGTGATGTAAAGCTCTGAAAAACCTCTCCACACACCTTTTACAGAAACCAACACTGGACGATGCAAAGCATCGCAAAACGTTGCTTTGCAGACTTCGCACCCAGGACAGAAGGTATAATTCTCAGCGGCCCAAACTTGGCTCTGTGCCTGGCCTGCACTCCATCATGTTCAGTGTGAATGTGTGACTTTGTTCCAGGCCAGTGCAACAAGATATCCACAGTTAACTCTTTCTGCTTCTTGGCGCTATTTTTACATAAAGCTTTAAATTCAGTATCTCTGGTTCTACTGTTTGTCATTCTAGTATCATTATATACATTAAAACTTTCTCTATTTTTCTATATTGCTTTGGGATTTTTCTTGCACTGTCTTTTCACTTTATTACTGTTTATTTGCTGAATAAACACATTACACTTTGCCTGTAAGTTAAGCCTACGTTAAGACTGACTGCTTTTGTGCTTTTTATGTGTATATATAAATATATATATAAAGTGCAAGGAATTTTGCTGCCCAAGTTTTAAACAGATAGCAGCTTCTTGAGATGGAGCACTGTACAATGGTACTGACTCTCCAAATCTGCTGTCTAATTTTTTATTTTTTATTTTAGTAGCGTGCACTTTTCTGAGCGAAATCGAAAATGACAGCACCTTTCTGCCCTTAGACCCTGCTGCTGTGCAGCAATATAGTTGGGGAAACAAGCAGTACCCTCCACCTCAACTGCACCAAATTAGCTCTGGTACCAGATCTCCCTTCCATTGGGATGGTGTCAAGCTTGGTACAGATGGCTAAGTTAGCAAAACCTTCTGTTCTCTTTACACCTAACTATGAATAGGTCCCTTTCCAGTTACTGAAGTTCCTAAATTCTCCTAGCTGCCCTTCCTGAGCTGATAGGTGTCACATAACTCACACCCAGGTCTTCTTGCCAAAAAGCTAAGCCATTGTTTCTGCTCTGGGATCTGTTATTACACCTCATGATTTTGAAGCATTGAAAGGAGCCAACTGCTAGTAGCCTAACGGAGACTCAGGCAGACAAAGTCTTACATTTAAAAAGTTACTTTTCCTAAATATTTCTTAAAAATCTAACGTAACCGCTGAAATGGTTGACTTATTCTGGTAGCTCATCTCAAACCAAAGATAGTAGAATTATAATTTTATTGTGAAGTTTAGTTTTTTTTGTGTTTTATGGTGAAAATATCCTTTTAGGACTAGTGACTGTAAGCACATGCCAACACTAAACTTGTGCATGTTCCACTTTTAAGTGCCAGGCACCCGAATTTGTTGGCTACAAGTCCTACTTACGGGTGCATTATTTAATATTTTAAAGTAGGGCTCTTTCTGGTCAAAAAGGGATATAGTTGTAGGTTTACCAGCAGGTTTAAACCCTGCAGGAGACAGGCGACACAGGTAGGCCTGAAACCATGCTTTCTTTCTCAGGTCACGTGATTGCCTATCATGTCCCGAAGTCCGTAGGTAACAGTTGACTTGTCATGCAATTGGTGTATTCCCTGCACAATGTACTATGCCTTACTAGAAAATGAAATAAGGCAATTAGCAGTTAGGCAATTTTACCATGGCTTAGGACTTACAGCACATATATTAGGGTCTTGATAGTAGTGGCTCTGCGTGCAGAGTTTCAGCTGTATCAGCCCACAAAAACTGGGGCTAGCCAAGCAAAAATACACACTTTCGCACAACTGTTTTAAGGTTGAGCATGGCATGATGCACCAGCGCATTCTTAGCCAGTGTGGCATCATCTGCCAGTCCCTCAAACTTTATGGTTCTATGTGATGGTCACGTTGCGTCTTTGGTTGTGATTGTCTTAATTAAGAATCAGAATTCTTATGATTCAGAAGACTGCGAATGCTTGTGGTTCTCAAACTTTATTTCAAATCGATCGAGTTCTGACCCATAATTTTTAAAAGAATTGATAGCTCACAGGATTTGTCGTCTGTCTAAATGTAGGTGGTAAAATAAAAACTATCTGTGACTGCTGCAGCTTACATAGATGTAAATGTAACATTGTAAAAGTAGGAGAAACAATATATGGCATTGAATGACTAAAATAAGAGTTAGAGAGAAGGAATAAATAACTTTATTATTTTAGCTTCTTAAATGCCCTCATGATATTTTTTTAACTTGCACAGTTTTCACTGAAAAGTACTTATACCTATACCTTTTAAAATCTATCAAGAATATAGGAAACTCTCGTGAAATTGGTTTTCTAAACCAATTTGTGAAATTGTTTACATATTTACCATATTCCAATAATTGAAAATTGGGCAAATTATCCAAACAACATCAGCATTCGTAGAAAGTCATATGGCAGTCTTGCATTTAAATCTAGCAAGGGAAGGTTGAAAGAGCCACGGGCATTTTTAAAATGTCCCTCTAATTTTGTCGTCTTTCCAAATCATAGAATGTTGATTCTATCCATGACATTGACAGAGTACATTAGGTGAAATGGGTCCATGCGCTCACAAATCTCTAATAAACCGAGTCATATCAGAAACGAAATACAATCTCGACTACAAAGAAAGTAACAATTCTGTATCACCGGTGCTTCCGCGAGAATAAAACGCGTCTGGAAGATAAACACATCACTTGTGCTTTAAAAGTTAGAGTGGAGAGCAGAGAGTTTAGTTCTTAACCAATGACTTGATAGAAATATTGAATACCCAAATGGTTTTCCAATTGGAATTTCAGCGAGTATATGTCACACTTGGTTTCTTCCAATTGTATTACTTGCAAAAAGAGGAAAGGCTGTAAGCAAGGACAGCACAATGAGCAGATTCTCCGTGAGGTGCTTTGGTGTGGGTATACTGTGCACGAAAAGAGCTGTCCTGTCTTCATTAATACTCATAAAGTGATTTTGTTCTCAACAGCCCCGTGGCAAAGTAAAGCCTGGATTGTTACAACAAACACTGAAGGAAGAATCCAAGCCTTTGAGGTGAGATGTCTCCGAAGAATCCAGTGGATATCATACACGGAGAGAAGGACTAACTACTATGTAATAGCAGAAGTAACTGCAATAATTGGATCCCTGGAGCCTCCCCACTTGCAGCTGGAGGAGGCGGAATCCTGAACTGACAGTAAACAGCACGAGCAAGAAGAACACTGGCACCTGGAAAGAAAAGAACACAACATTCGCTCATTTACAACACATCCAAGTGTTCGTATTCGTGCTGGCAGATGTAAACTATTCCACTTTAATGCAATCAAGTGCTGTTATGAACATTAAGTAATGCGTTTCATTAGCAGTCTGCCTGTGTGGTTACTCGTGCACAGACAAGTGCGCACAGATTTTTTTGTAGTGCCTTGATGCCTTGTTGCCTTTATTCTGCGCTGAATTCCCTTCACAACAGGCTACAGCTGGCCTTTGTCGTGTGTGCATTTCAATGAGTAATAAATGTTTCTTCTGCACTCCATAGTGGGTATCTTTTACATATATTGTAATTCAATACTATTTCAGAAGTCAGTTATGTATTTATTGATAACTTTTCAAACACCCTTGCTTTTAAAGCTTGCAATTTACTTAATAACAACGGGATCCAAAGAAGATAACCTGTGAGTGTGTGTGTTTCTACTGAATGTCTTGAGGTGATGTCTGGTGTTGACTAGAAAAACAGTTTTTCATAGAATCCGTTATTAGAAAAAATAATGTGGTCTAGTTTGTTTGGGAAGTGTGTGTGCTTAACGAGCTCACAGAATGTTAAAATTCAGAAACACAGAGGTGTGTGTTTATTGCAAAGTAGGGTCCATGGCTGTACAACACAGGTAGTGACCAGTCATAAGGGACCTTTTAATGGCGCAGTCTCATTACACGTGATCTAGAGGACAAAGTTACCTCAGAAGGAGAGTGCACTCAATGGGCCCTATCCACAAAAGCCATTTTGCAGAATTTAAAGAAGTATTTTAAGTACTCCAAAATGCAATTCAACAATTCACAGATCTTTGTCTGAATATCTGCTCTCCATCTTCTGATTTTTCAGTATGGAAATATTTGAAACGGAGTTAAGTTGAGAACCTCACTTGCCCAACCACTGGTCCACTGTTAATGTAACTCAGTCGTATAGAAATCAAAGGAGGCAGGGAGCAACAGTAACAACATATAGGAACACATATACAATACATTAAAAAAACATTACATTTTAAATTAAAATTCGTTTTAAATACTGTCAATGTTAGTGTAATTTTTTGTTAAAATAATTGTTTAATAGATTTTTAAATATTCAGTCGTATGGGTAAATTACACATACTTTTCAGTCTATTTAATTTTACTAGTGACTTGATGTAAAATACATTTAAGATGATATCTAACAAAAAATATAACCTGCAATCAAGTTTTAAACACATTCAAAATACCTGATGCTGTAAAAGGTGGAAAGGAAATAATTATTCAAAATAATGTAATTTAAAAAGCCAGGCCTGGTGTTTGTGAATTGTCAAATGTTAGGGCTCGATCGCATATGAATTGGTAGGCTGTTCCAGAGTTTAGTGACAAGAAAGCAGAATGAGCGACCTGCCTACAAGGAACCATGTATTTCAAAACACAAGAGCGACCCATATGTCCTTGTGAACTGGGTATTTGCAAGAAGCAAGAAACAATGTCCAAAAGGAACTTATTATATATACCACATTGTCAATAAAAAGCAAAAATTACTTGCATCTGGTTAAATTAAAAAGAACATTCAAATAATTTGAGACCTTAAATCAATTAAATCACGGCAAGAATTAATTACCATATATAACTGTAAATGAATACTAGAGAAGCCCAGAGAAAGGTTATTTACTTCTGCCGAAGTAAATATAATTTATTTCATGTTCTTCAACTGTGATTATCGATCTTACCACAGTAACATTTTTATTTTTGCACTACAAGCACAATATAGTGAAGGGTGAAACAGTGAGTCCCAGTGAAGTGATCTTAGCCTAAGAAGGAGAAAATTAAGTGAAATTGAAACAGAAGGTCATTAGAACAACAACGAGGGGCTTCCAGTAATACGATGAATCATTCTTGCCCACTCTTTGTAAATGTCGACGGCGATTTGACCCACTCTTGATATGGGGTCTCTTCAGGATAGCTTATCTAGGGACTATAAATTACTTAGTCTGGTGTACTGAGGTTCTGTAGCGATCCGAACCCGTGAATTCGGTAACGTAGTACCGACACGATTTTGGTACCAATGAACCGCAAATGATCCATTATATACATGACAGTGTTTTCGCTGCGCAACTAGCATGAATTCACTGGAAAATAGGGCATTCTGTCATAAAAGTCATGGCATCCATTTTAGTTACGGCATCCATTTTGTTTCTTGCCCTCACATAGTCAATGAACGGACGATGACCCCGGCAGAGTCACCTTGTTAAGGACACGTAAGCTCGAGCCCCGAGAAAGGCTGACGCTGCATGACTAGGCAGAATCAAGCTACCTCCCTTGCCTGGGGCCACTCCTGCTATACCCGTTCTCGTGTCCGTTGTCCCGACTGAAAGGCCGAAGACGGTAGCCATGCCCGTTTATGATCCATAAACACCTCTTATCCTACATTTCAATCCTTTGCACCTGGCTCTGCCCCTTACCTTCTGGGCTTTTACAATGGGGAAGTTACGATTTTTATGATGGGGAGGATCGGGCAAAGAATGGAAAACTGTCGAGAGGACCTGATCGAATACCGAAAACCTACGACTAATTATTGTTTGATGTCAAATTTACTGTTTGTTTGGGATACCGGGTTAGGCATGAGAAATATTCGTGTAATGTAGCCTAAAGACATTTTCCGTGTATTTAAAGAGTAACCCACTTAATGCAATTTGAACAGTCTCGTAGATTCTGCCTCTGTGTGGTTCCTATGATTTCTGTGTCCCTGCAGTAAATAAACCTTGGTCTTTGACGCCGCCATCGAGAAGCCCGTGTCTCTGTTTATTTGTGCACCGGGACAGGAGGAACTCAGGGGTCTTCGGGTGTTGTTTCCCTGACACCTTTGGACTCTTAAAAGTCCAGAACCTCAAATTGGCGCCCAACGTGGGGCAACGTCATCCGGTACCGGTCCAAAGCCTGAAAAGTTCGAGAAGTTTCGTGTGAAGATTCCGGAGGGAGGTACCCCGCTTCATCGATCCCTGCATGTCGTAAAAGTGGCCCGACGATCTCTTCCACGAGGGTTCCCGTTCCCAGACGGCTACAGAGGACCGCTGCCTTGACTGTCGCCCTGTCTTGGACCCGAGGTGCAGACCTTAGTACAGCGAGACGTAAACGGGTTCTCCTTGGTGACGTCTTCCACATTTCAGTTAAGTATTAAGTGGGCTACGCTCAGTTTGGTTGTTCCTTGTTGCTCTGGTTTAAATTCGTAGATTATCATTGGTTGCTCTTGTTTAGATAATCTTTGTTTTGGTATTGGTTCATTTTGGTAGGCCTAAGTTCGCTGCGTGTTTTGGTTGGAATTTGTCTTTGTTGCCATGACTACCAGTAGTAACTGTTTCTTGTCCTGGTTACGTTGCAACGGGGATTCCCGGTTGGAGGATTCGTGTTCGGTCCCTCCGATTGGAACTCCTACATATGAGCTCTATTGTAAACATGGTGTTGGTCCTATTGCGTATAATGAAGTATGGGTCCGTTATACCAGAAGAGATGGTGTCCTTAGTTGGCCGCCGCATGGTAGTTTCGAAACGGAAATACTAGACAATCTAGAAATGAAGTTGTTCAAGAAAAAAGCCCGGCCGGCAATGTTTGATTCTTTTCGCGTATGGCGCAAAGAAGCCAAACAGAGAGAAATTAGGAAAACGAAGAAAGAACAGAAAGAGAAAGGGTTGACTTTAATGGAGTCTGCTAGGCAGCTGCATGTCAACGAGACTGAGAAAGCAATGGAGATGGCGAATAGAAAATATAATTTGGCAATTGATAAATGTTACCCTGTATTGCCATCTTGTCCTACTAAGCCGATGGAGGATCATGAAAAGGATCCTTTGTTGTCTTACCTGTTGAATTCACCCCCACCGTATGCACAGGGTATTACAGTACCACAGTTGCTACCTGTTGTACAGCCAGCTGCTGGTCAGCCTGGTATAGTTGCTCCACTTCCTCTGATTCCAGCTCCTACCATTACCGTGGTTAATGTTCCTTCGGCACCCCCTCTTCCTGGGGCGCCCGTTTCGCCTTTGCCTGTCGTTTCACAAACTGCTTTACCTGCTACTCCTACCCTTACTATTTCATCTGCTTCAGGTGTTCTGTCCCCGAACCCTGTGAACATTCTGACTCCGCTTTCCGTTCGTCGGAAAATAACCGACTCTGTAACTAATATCTTAACTCCTCTCTACAGGTCTTTAATTGAGACCCCCGGTTTCTGACTCTATACAGAGACGTAGCCAGCTTCCTGGTCCCCAGGAACGAGACACGTTAGATTCGACAGCTCTTAGGTGGATGTCGAAAGCTGCGAAGTATGATGCACGAAGAGTGTTAGATACCTTTATGCAATGGAATGAACCAACCCAACGTTATGTTTTTGACGTGATGTGTTCTCTTGTACATGAAGAATGGGAAGATGATGATTTAGACTCCGTCCCCTCTGACCTGACAAATATTCAACAGAAATTTGCCGCAGGAATGGTGATAGGTCCAGAAGTAAGGGGAGCGATAGAACTGATTTTAGCTTATAGGGATGAGTCCCCTCTTCGAGCGACAAGAGACCCTGATGGTTCACCAATTACTACCAGGAAACGACGAGGACAATATCCGATGAGGGAAGTTCCACCGATATGGCGTGATGCAGTTCCAGCTGATGGGGCTAATAATATTGCAGCTGCTCCGGCACATTTCCAGAGAGTGTGGATACACATCCCTTGGAAACGGGCCGAAGTGTTAGCCGTAAAACAAGCATTACCAGACCCACGTAAAAATCCTGCTGGTTATTACAAAGAGTTAACGCAAACAGTTCAAGTGTGTGTCATGAATTTAGCAGACATTGAAATGCTATTTGGTAATGTGGTACCACAGCCTATATGGGCCAAAATTCGGCAAGAGAACCACCCAGTCGCCTTAGGAGGTGATTGGGCAGCTATTATAGTGGCAGATGCGCAACAAATTGGCGGTGCCAAACCTGAACCTCTGATTGCTGCTTTACCTGGCAGAATAATTACTCTAATGAAAACGCTGATGCCAGCGTTACCAGTCAATTGGGATAAATTATCGGCATGCAAGCAAAAGAAGGACGAAAGCGTCTCTGACTTCTTCACTAGATTTGAAGAGACCTTCGTAGACCACAGTGGGCAAGATATGAGTACTGAGGGAGGCCAGAGATTGTTTGTCGACAAATTCGTGTTTAATTTACTACCTGAGCTTAGTAACAAGTTAAAGGATTCTGAAAGTGCATGGGCAGTGTCGACAACAGCACAGATACTTGCAACTGCTCAGTATTACGAGAACAGAGAGAAGGAAGAGAAGGAAAAGTCAGAAAAGAAAACAAAAGATTTAAAGACTAAAGTTCTTCTGCAACAGGCGTATCCGCCTCGTTCGAATCAGTCTGATTTACGGCAGCGACCCCAGTTTCAGCCACAACCACAATTCCAGCAAGGGACGGCCCAAGGATTTAATTATAGTTTTCCACGACAACAGTTAGCATGGAATCAGTGTGCTTATTGTAAAAAGGAGGGTCATTATAAGAATGAATGCCCAGTACTGCACCCACAAACTAGTGGTGTCCCAGCTCAGAGAGGTAATGTTGGGTTTATGCAAGCTCCTAGAGGTAGAGGACGTGGTACGATGACACCACAGGCCGATCGTCAATCGAATTATTTCGATCAGCGAAATGCACAATCTGCGCAAACAGGTAGATCTCCACAGTACCATGTTGAAGATTACTATGATCATAATGAGGAGATTCAAAGAAGCGAGCACTAGGACAGCCGCAGGCAAAGAGAGGGAGTAGTATCAGTTCCAGTTGATCAGAGTGGACCTTATGTCGCAGTAGTTACCTCAGGCGTGGTCGAACCGTTTCTGTTGGATACTGGTGCGGCAAAAAGTTCAATTATGCATGCGAAACTCCCTGGCGCACCTTTGTCTGGCTTAACGAACACTTCGGTAGGATTCTCAGGCGCCCCTGTTCACAATCCTGTTTCTAGTCCTTTGTCAATATCTGTTGGGCCACGCGAACTAGAAGCACCCCTTATCTTAACAATCGGTTGTAATGAGAATCTGCTTGGTTTAGATCTGTTGAAACGCCTGCATGCGACACTGTACTGTTCTCCTTCAGGAGTACAGCTCACATTAGGCAAAAGAGTCATCTCTCCAATGTATATGTCGATGGATAAGCTCCCACCGGAGCTGCGTTCTCTCCCTGATACTCTTTGGGCGACTGGTCCTAACGATGTAGGCCTCTTGGAAATTCCCCCTTATGTGGTAAGTCTGAAAGCTAATGTTAAATTCCCACGAATCCCACAGTATCGGATTTCGAATGAAGGGGAACGAGCACTCTTATTGATTGTGAAAGACTTAATACAGAAAGATGTGATTGAGGAAACTAGAGGGAACGTCTGCAATAGTCCTGTTCTGCCGATTTTGAAACGTACCGACCCTTCCAAACCTCCAATTTACAGATTTGTGATTGACCTCAGAGAGTTAACAAAATAGTGATCCCACAGTTTCCTGTAGTCCCAGATATCACCGCATTACTGACGTTGATTCCTGCCTCAGCTTCATGGTTTACAGTGATCGACTTGAAAAATGCCTTTTTCAGCATTCCCATAGCCGAGGAAAGTAGAGACATATTTGGTTTCTCCTTAGGAGGTCGCAGTTTCAGATTCAAACGCGCTCCACAAGGTTATTGTGAAAGCCCTTCAATTTACAGCCAAGCATTGAAGAGTCAATTAGATGCCCTTGTACTACCTCATGGTGTTGCTCTGATCCAATACATAGACGATCTTTTACTGGCTGCTGATGACAAGGAAACTTGCAAAGCAGCTACAATTTCTTTATTACGTCATTTGTCAGACTTACATCACAAGGTGTCACCTTCTAAACTGCAATATTGTTGCCAAGAAGTGACCTACTTAGGTCATCTTTTGTCAAAGGAGGGAAGAAGGTTGACCCCAGAGAGAATCAAAGCAATTTCACAGATGACTGTACCAAGCACACAAAGAGAAGTGCGTGCGTTTTTGGGTATTACGTCATACTGCAGGCAATGGATCCCAAATTTTTCTCTCATGGCGAAACCATTGGTAGCCCTGACTGGAAAAGGTGTTCCAAGCCCTTTGCCATGGTCTGATGAATGTCAACAGAGCTTCTCGAGCCTACGTGATGCGCTGTGTTCAGCTCCTGTGTTGGGTACTCCTGACTACAGTAAGCCGTTTACTCTATATGTCCATGAAAGAGAAGGTTGTGCATTGAGTGTATTAACGCAACAATTTGGTGACAAACAGCGGCCTTGTGCATATTTCTCATCCACATTAGATCCGGTAGCCAGAGCGTTGCCAAGTTGTTTGAGAGCTACAGCAGCAGCTGCAGTGTCTAGTCGACAGTCTGCTGGACTAGTCATGAACAACATGTTAGTAGTCATGGTTCCACATGCTGTGGATACACTCATGAATCGAACGAAAACTCAGCACCTCACCAGTGCTAGACTATCAGGCTATGAGCTGATGCTTTTGGCAAGTCATATTCAGATCAAGCGATGCAACATATTGAATCCAGCAACACTGTTGCCGACTACTCAGGAGTCGAGTGATTCAGAGCCCCATGACTGTTGTTTCAGAACTGAGGAAGAGACAAAAGGTAGGATTGATTTAAAAGACACTCCGTTACTAGACCCAGACGGCACTTTATATGTCGATGGGTCGTGTTTCAAACTACAGAATGGCGATGTGACGGCCGCGTATGCAGTTACGACTTTGAGTACGATTGTTGAGACTGCAAGAGTAAGTCAGAATTCTGCCCAAGCTGCAGAATTAATTGCACTAACAAGAGCGTGTGTTTTAGCTGAGGGAAAGAGAGTGAATGTGTTTACTGATAGCCAATACGCCTTCGGCGTTGCCCACAATTTTGGGCGTCTCTGGAGAGAAAGAGGTTTTCTCACGTCCCATGGGACTAAGATCCAACATGGGTAGTTAGTCAGCGATCTATTGGAATCCCTGACTCTACCGAATGAAGTTGCAATTGTGAAGTGCAGTGCACATCGGAAGATTACGGATGATGTTGGCCGTGGAAATGCGTTTGCTGATGAGGTCGCCAAAGAGACGGCCAAGAACATGACGAGCCGAATGTATGTTGCAACGTCTGCAAGATGGATTGCGGAATCAGGAATGTGTGAGAATACGATTGAAAGTGTGAAAACAATCCAGAATGAAGCAACTGAAAATGAGAAGAATGAATGGAAGGAGAAAACGGGTAAAATGGATTCAAGTGGATGTTGGGTCGATTTGTCTGAGCAGCAGCGTTGGATGTTGCCTGATGCGTATGTACTTGCAGTAGTCACGATGGCGCATGGAGCGGCGCACATCAGTTCGAAAGGGATCTGTAAAATGTTAGCTCCAGTATGGAAGAACGATGGAATTACTAAGTGTGCAGAAAGAGTGGTGAAAAATTGTATGGTATGCCTGATGCATAATCCTGGCAAGGGAACCCCAACCCTAACTGGCCATTTTGCTCCCCCTTCTTGTCCCTTTGAAGTGATTCAGTTGGATTATATTCACATGGATAGATGTAACAATCTCAAATACGTCCTAGTGGTAGTCTGTGCCTTCTCAAGATGGATTGAGGCATATCCGTTAAAGGACAACACTGCTATGTCCACTGCCAAAATCCTCCTAAAAGAATACTTCCCCAGGTATGGTATGCCGCGGATTGTTTGGTCGGACAATGGAAGTGAGTTTGTAGGGAAAGTTATGAAGAGTGTGTGTGCGGGTCTGGGTATTTCCCAAAAATACCACAGTGCGAATCACCCACAATCAGCGGGTTTGGTTGAAGGGTACAATGGCACCCTGAAGCTGAAACTTGCGAAAATTCAAGCTTCCACTGGTCTCTCTTGGCCAGACGCACTGCCTTTAGCTTTACTGTCCACCAGAGCGACTGTACACTCTCGAGTAGGGCTTAGCCCATATGAGATTGTGTTCGGCCGCCCTGCTAATGTTTGGGGAGTCCCTAGGCCAAAGGAATTCAAACAGATTGAATACCCAATGTTGATTGATTACCTTCATGATCTGACTGCTAAATTGAGCCTTATTCATCAACAGGTATTCGAATCCTTGCCTAAACTGCCGGAGAGTCCAGGCCACACGTTGAAACCAGGCGACCAAGTGGTAGTTCGGAACTTTGAACGTACTCGGAACCTCCAGCCAAGATTCGTGGGTCCGTTCCAAGTCCTCCTCACAACAAGAACTGCAGTCCGCCTAGCTGGAAGGAAAAACTGGGTGCACGCCAGCCATACGAAGCGTGTCCCTCTTCCACTCCCCTATGATAACTGGGTTAGACAGGGAATTGGTATATCTGAGACAGAACCTGTTCCTAGGCACATCCCTTTCAGTGATGCAGAGTACATAACGGACCACCCACGAACGGGAACACAGAACTTTGACACCCCAGCAGGAACCGCTCCTTTGAATCCTGAACCGAGTACTGTACAAAGTGAATATTTGTCACCTGTGGAGTCGAACATTTCCGCACCTGTAGACCATCTATTTCAAGACCAGACAAGACCCGGAAAGTGCAGATATAATCTACGTTCTCATGTTATGAACTAATGACATTACATAATTACCATTCTGTTTGAAAACTGTTTTGATCTTACTGCATTCCATTCAGTCAGGAAGTTTGCTCAAAATTTTTATCTTTTTGTTTTTTTTTATTATTTCTCTCACCTTGCCATCTGGGTTACCGTAGGGTCGTAACGTGTGCCTTGTTTTAATTTGCAGGGAATCAGACACTAGGTCGGTTTCTTCTGTTTGTCTTGGGAACTCCCAGGATAAACAGAGGCAAGTTTTAAACAGGTACAAACCATCCGTTGCGAACGGTTGTAGAAGATGGAGCTTCCTGAATTACGACGGGTTAATGTCATAAATGTGCACAAGACAAAGCTATATGACATATTGTATAGCAAATGCTTTCTAATGCAATGTACTCTGACACTTCTAATTGTTTTAATAACTTTGGCAGGCGGAATTATTTTTGGTATTCAGTTGATCTTTACACCTGTTGCATCTACAGTATCTCCCCATGCTCCTGTTTCTCCGACTGTTGTTTCTCTTCATTCTTTCCATCCTTTTCCTGCCCACGAACAAGCTCGACGCTCTGAGTTTATAAATAATACTTTCATTCAACTCTTGCACCAACATCAACTAGTGGTTAATACAACAAACTGCTGGGTGTGTGGTTTGATACCACATACCATGGACAAGGGCATCCCCTATTTGGTTCTGCCTTTTAGTTATAATGGATCATTCTGGGCATTTCAGACCATGTTCGCTTATGCCCTAGAGACCTATCCTCCACGACATCCGCGTTCCACCCGGTATAACTCTGCTAACAGAGCCTTGGTAAAAGGAATCACCGACATGGTGAGAGATGTCAATAATACTCCGTTCATTCCCAAAGATGAATTGCGAGTTTACATGGGTTGGAATGTTACGGAATATGGCATTACTCTGGGTGAGAACAAACGTAAGAGCTCAACTCCGATCTGGGTCGTACCCCACCAAGGTCAAGTCTGTTTGCAAGGAAATGGGAGGAATCCGAAAGCTCGACTAGGGAAGAGTGACTGTATCGAAACATATGTTTTTCCGTCACAGTCTTCCCCGGCATTCTTAGCTGCTAAGGGTACCTATTTTGTTTGTCAAGACAGAGCATACACATGGCTGCCTGCTGACTTCTCAGGCTCATGTTACATCGCTCAACTGTTACCTCCGACATATACTGCTGCACCGAACTATCACAAAACTAGAGTTGTGAGAGGTGTTTTCAGTAAAGAAGATACTGCTTGTCAAGAAGCAGGAGACTTTTTCAAGGGTTTCCTCCCATTCTGGGGGCCTATGGCCAACAGTAGAAACTTACGTCAACTAACACGGGTAGTTGAATCCACTATCACTGAAACGGCGGGTGCTCTTAGTAACCTGACAGCTGAGCTTCAAGTGGATCGCCTCATGACGTTACAGAACCGTATGGTCCTTGACGTGTTACTTGCAGATCGAGGTGGAGTATGTAAGATGATCCAATCAAGTTGTTGCGTTTTTATTCCAGATAATGCGCCAACAGTATACAAGGCCATCTCTAAGTTACATAAGATTTCTGACTCTATTCATGTAGAGGAAGGTGACTGGTCATTAATGGGATGGTTCTGGAGCCTGTTGTCTGCGTTGGGATGGAAGGTTCTGATAGTCACTGGTGTTGCATTAGTATTTTTATGTTCGTGCTGTCTCATTGTTCAGTGTGGTCCTGCCTTATGTAATCTCTGCATTTCTACATGCGTAAGAAGACCACCTGTTTTTAGAGATACGCCACGGGATAGAGTAATGCTCCAACAACATATCAGTGACCTGATGAACATAGAGATGGACTCTGACATAGAGTGAGTTATTGCCTATGTAAGGGCAAAAGGACGGTCTGAGGTTCTGTAGCGATCCGAACCCGTGAATTCGGTATCGTAGTACCGACACGATTTTGGTACCAATGAACCGCAAATGATCCATTATATACATGACAGTGTTTTCGCTGCGCAACTAGCATGAATTCACTGGAAAATAGGGCATTCTGTCATAAAAGTCATGGCATCCATTTTAGTTACGGCATCCATTTTGTTTCTTGCCCTCACATAGTCAATGAACGGACGATGACCCCGGCAGAGTCACCTTGTTAAGGACACGTAAGCTCGAGCCCCGAGAAAGGCTGACGCTGCATGACTAGGCAGAATCAAGCTACCTCCCTTGCCTGGGGCCACTCCTGCTATACTGGTTCTCGTGTCCGTTGTCCCGACTGAAAGGCCGAAGACGGTAGCCATGCCCGTTTATGATCCATAAACACCTCTTATCCTACATTTCAATCCTTTGCACCTGGCTCTGCCCCTTACCTTCTGGGCTTTTACAATGGGGAGGTTACGATTTTTATGATGGGGAGGATCGGGCAAAGAATGGAAAACTGTCGAGAGGACCTGATCGAATACCGAAAACCTACGACTAATTATTGTTTGATGTCAAATTTACTGTTTGTTTGGGATACCGGGTTAGGCATGAGAAATATTCGTGTAATGTAGCCTAAAGACATTTTCCGTGTATTTAAAGAGTAACCCACTTAATGCAATTTGAACAGTCTCGTAGATTCTGCCTCTGTGTGGTTCCTATGATTTCAGTGTCCCTGCAGTAAATAAACCTTGGTCTTTGACGCCGCCATCGAGAAGCCCGTGTCTCTGTTTATTTGTGCACCGGGACAGGAGGAACTCAGGGGTCTTCGGGTGTTGTTTCCCTGACACCTCTGGACTCTTAAAAGTCCAGAACCTCAGTACCCACAAATCTGGGGACAGGAACCACTGGACAATGCAGAGCTACGACTGGCACTTGACCGTATTCATAAGGGCACATTCGGAATGGCGTGTCACCATTGATTCAATAATACGGCAGCGTATAAGGAATCAAGCGGTTTAGCGCTTCTTCTTTAGAGTTGTAGATTAACTCAAGGAAGGCAGGATACTTCAAGTAACTAATTAATCGTCAGATGGTCAAGGTTCTCAATGGGGATTCAATGAGGTCTCAAATTATTTGAATGTTCTTTTTGATTTAACCAGATGCAAGTAATTTTTACTTTATTGACAATGTGGTATATATAATAAGTTCCTTGTGGACATTGTTTCTTGCTTCTTACAAGGAACCAAGGCCAGTCTGAGATTTGATGAGTTGAGGGACCTGGCAGGAGAGTAGTCCCACATGAGATGTACAAGGTATTGAGGGCCAATTTTATTAATGGCAAGGTAAGCAATGACAACGTTTTGAATTGAATGTTTTTCTCAATAGGCAGCCAGTAAAGGCTGCATAACTAATTTGAGACTGATTGCCATTTAGTTTTATGTCCAAGTAATCTAGCAGCATTTTAATTGGAGTCTCTTGATAGATGACTGACTGATACCTAAATATGAGATGTTCTCATAATCGAGGTGTGATTTAATAAGAGCTTGAAAAATTGTCTTCAGGGTAGAAAAATAAACATTCCAGGATCTTTAGGCATCTGAGCACACCAAAGTAACATGTCATAACAGTTTTTATTTGGCTCTCAAAAGATAGGTTATTGTCTAGTCAGATACCCAAGTTCTCCATGGCTGGCTTGGGAGTGGGCTGGTCCCCAACACATCCGGCCACCAGTATGTGCTCCACAGGCGGGGTTGTTCCTCAACAACCAGGACCTCGGTTTTGATAGCATTTAATTTTAAGAAATTTCATTTCATCCATTTAGCAAACAAAAGCATGAAATCCCTAAATTACCAAGAGCACCTCTCCTCTGAGGGAGGATGGATAAACTGATGGAAAAGTGACGGCCGGACCAGATCCACCAAAATCTGAATCAAGACCATAATCAAAGTAATCAAAGAGGAATAATATGGCGATAGCCTGTAGGTAGTTACAGTTAGAATAAACTTTTACCAAAGATGAAGCATTTTATTGTTTTGCTAATAACTTTGTGCCGTTTAACAAATCTTCACAAAATTTACGAAACTAGTGAATAAATCACTTCAGCAGCTGTCTGGAAAGTTTTGGGGTGATTCACTAAGCGGGGGCTGAGAAAAAGAGGGGTGCCCAAAACGCTTTTTCCCCATGTAATGTCTATGGGGATTTTGCACTTTTTGAATACGACTACAGCCCGAACCACATTATGAAATTACACCAAAATTTACAGAAAGATAGATCTTGGTCTAGAAAAAGCTCTTTTTGAATTTTTGTGTAAATCTGTTTAGTAGTTTGGGAGCTATGAGGGAAAAAATATTTGGATATCTAGGGATGCGGATCCACTTGCAGTGCGGTCCGGGGGCAAAACAAGGCTCTGATTGGCTGGCCGCAACGTAAAAGGAAAGCCGCCATTTTGTTTCTCGACTGGGCCCCAGGGGAAAAACCTGAATAAAAAGTCAAATAAGTGGTCAGGATAGAGGTATCGTCACCCCAAAGGACACATGTAGGGGTCTCTGAGGGACCTCTCATGGGCAGAAAAGGGCCCAAATATATTTTGGGGGGGCAAATATGTGGATACACCTCAACTCTCTCCACAGCCCCCAGAGTAACTCTGTGAAGGATCGGTGGATCCGCAGCCCAGTACAAAAAAAACACTCCCTCACACATCAAACCCCGGCCACATGAAAGTTATCTTCCTGCCAAAGTCCGTGCGTGCCGGTGGTTGGATTAAGAAATAGCAATTAAATATCACTTTATGTTAAAAAACAATAGAAATTCACAGAACAAAATAAAGGTTTCTGGGCTTTATAGTTAAATTCACCTTTTACACACACAAAATCATTGACATTCAGCAGGTATAGTTCAACTTATCTGAGTACTTATAGTTACACTTATCTCAAGAAACTATAACTCATGCTGTAAAGTAAAGTTAGGCCATGGGTACAGTTTCTTAACAAGAGTATAACTATAAGTGCACAAATAAGAATAACGATAACTGCTATAGTTCTATGGTTTTGTGTGTGTAAAATGTGAACCTAAATATAACGTCAGTGTAAGCTTTGTTTTTTTCAGTGACTGTAGATATAGATATATAACATTCTATCACTCTTCTCTCAATCAGGAAGAAGCCAGCAATCCAGGAACATTAAATTGTTTTAATTAGATGCCGACATGATAAAGCATCAATGTGTTTCGGATCCTACACAAGCCTTGATCACGGGCTTGTGTATGAGCCAAAACGCATTGATGTCCTATCATGTCGGCATCTAAATAAAGCAATTTAGTGTTCCTGGAGTGTCGGTTTCTTCGTGATTGAGAACAGAGTGATTGGATTTACTATTTAGGACCACGTCATCCACCAAGCACCACAGTGGTTTTGAGCCCACTGTCAGTCACTCACACACACACACACACACATAGACACACTCACTCACACACATATATATATATTTCAGAAAGTGTGCACCATTGATATCGATACACACAGATCGCACTCCAGAGTCGTGTTTAAAATTGTTTATTCACAACAGCTAAGCATTTCGACATTGTGTTTTTTTCAAAAGCCATTTTCTTGGTGACCATTCTCCATACATATAGTACACAGTGATAAACAGTAAAAACAGACCTGCCCAGAGCACCTGCTCCTCACACTAGACCATTGCCAAATTTACATCTCTGGTTGTGAAGCAGGTGCCCATATCAGTGCACTGTATTAGTCTAAAAAGTTGATTTTCAAAGATAAATAATTTCTCATTAAGACATATAATAATCACTTCTACAAGCATGTGTTTGTATGGTCTAATACATGAATGCCTCTTGCTTTAGTGTTGGCATGTGCTTATACCATCACTTTTTTTGCTACTGGTTTAAAGTCCATTTACATTTACATTTAAGGTGACCAAAATATTTGAGTGTTCCTATACAATGTTCTGGATTCTGGTCACAAAATCCTTTTTACAAAGCAGGCGAGGTTCTAAACATTTGGAAACAGGAAGTGATCCATATAGATTGATGTGTTTCCCAATAGACGATTATTAGATTAAATGATGGGCCAGCCTGGAGGGTTTCATGGATTCTTGTGAATTTTAGGTAGAAGGCATCATTTTGGCATCGTGAGTGAATCATCCTTAAGGAACTGGAATTCATCCCATACAATAATGGTTGCACTGTATCACTTTATAAGTTTGTATCTGTTCCTTACTGCCACATAATACTGTTTGTCTATTTTCTCATAGCACTCAGTCATTTTCAATTGTTTGCAAGCTTCTATTATCTACTGATCCTTTGATAACGCCACAATATTACCCCGTTTATCAAAGGGATTCATTATTATTTCCTGATTATTCTGAAGTTAGATGAGACCTTGAAGTTGTTGGATAGTCAAGTTCTATTTAACCTTTCTTTTCATGTTACCATTATACTTACACAGAAGCATCAGATCTTTGTAACTAGGGGCTTGGTTACGATGGTGGAAGGCCTGCTACGGACAGCCTGTTGGTGGTGGGCCCTCCGCCATCGCACTGCACTTTTTTGCCCGCGGGGGAAGCATTGGGGAAGCGTGACAGTCAGAAAGACTGACCGCCAGGGTTCTGACAGACAGTCCTTTTCTGACCGCCTGTCGGAGCACTCACATTGCCCAGCATTATGGCGGTGCATGCCAGGCACTGTTGTTGGGATTATGATATCCCTTTCTGCCAGTCGTTTTGTAGTGGTCAACCCCCCTCCTTCATCCCTGGGCCTGGGGGGCACCTATGGTACCTACCTACATATCCCTGCACCATGTGGCAGGGATATGCAAGTGCTGACCGCACCCCCGCCACAATGCAAAGTATAGATGATGTGGCCGCAAAGGCGACAGTCACATCGTAATTCGGATTGTGGGGAGGCCACCTCATAAGCAGCCGGTCCCAAATCCGAAACGATGGTGGATAGACTGAAGTCCATCTGCCATAGTAATGAGCCCCTAAATCATTGAAAGTATCAGTGTTATCTTCAACCATTTGGGGGACAAATGTGGACTTAGGTGTAAAGTTTGTACCAGCAAAGGAATTGATGCAAATCTCATACTCATTTGGGATTAGTGTTTTCTACCAGAGGTCAAAGAATTCAGTATCATCTGGAGAGTCAGGACTATTAATCAAATTGAATAAGGCATTTGGCATCTCAATGCCTGTGATTAGCAGACTGGATTAATCAATAGATAGCAACATCAAAGGTTCAGTTTCATTTTAACACATTATATGTCATTTGTGTAACCAGAGTTTACGTGTGAAAGCGATAACATGTAACTCTGCGTGCAATGGTTGATCGATGTAATTCTCAACACAGTTCAGATTGTTAGGATAGTCGGGGTTCTCTGGCATTGGCCAACCCATGCTTGATCGCTTCAGCTGTCTACCAGGATTGACATGGATCTTGAGCTGGCTGGAGTCTCTTAAACATAGCTTCCATGGCATGAAATTGCGACGAAGGAGACTTCCAGCTCCAGGGGTCAGGGCACGGCGTTACGGTTGTCTTGGACCCGTTTACATCAACAATAGGTATCCTTTTGTATTTTGGAAGGAAAACGAGGTGAGCCACACTGGAGTACCGTGTTGCTATGACATTTATAGCCAGGCAGAGAAACTGGCTTGTTTCGACCCATCCGGTTCTTGATCATATAACACTTCCTGAATAAAGTGTGTATTTATAAGTGACCAGTTTTGACTGATCTCCAGTCCTTGTGTGAGAAAATCACCCAAACAGTGGATAACAAGATCAATAGACCACAAACAATGTTATTCTAATTTTACTGAGATTTTTACAATCATGATTATCCTGATACATTTTCCTAATATTAACATATTTAATTGTAAGTAATTTATCATCACTAGTACTTCATTATCACAATACTGTGATCCATTCCAACTATAGAAGAAATACTACTGGTTGGTATATTTGTAGGTTTTCAAGATATTGCAATGTTGTTCATCGACCTAAATTCAGCCTTTGTGGCTCAAATACACCAATATATACAAGTAAATATTCAGCTAAATGATACATTATTTATAAGTGCTATAGTGGCCTAAATTACAACAGTGTACTTGATAAAACAAAACATTAATTTACTTAGACATGACGGCTATGTTAGCCACTTTCTGAAAATGTCTCTGATTTACATACATTTCAAGCAGATAAAAGCAAATTTTACTTAAATGATGACAGATCTGATATTGATACAGCAGGGTTCCCCGAGGATCAATGACTAGGGATTTTGATATAGTTTCCTGTCAATTAATTCATTGTGAAACTTCCCTGAGAACAAAAAAAGAGTATCAAGTTGGCAACAGGTGGCCTCTGATCTAAATATGTGACTGATACATAGTAAAGTCAAATCTCATTAAACAAGAGTTGTGATTGTTCTTTTAGGTGGACTATCATCTACCCTAAATAACAATCCAATATCTTACAGTTTTCCAAATCTTGATTAGCTGGTGACCATTGTGGGAACCTACAAGCAGTTCCTTTTGTTAACAGCATATGGTGTTTGTTGGGGTAAAAATGTGGTTTCTCCTGTCCATGCAAAGGTAGTAATGTTATATTACGTTACCCTATGTTATGTTATGCTATGTTACGCAATGTTATGTTAAGCTATGTTGTGCTACACTGTGGTATGCTATGCTATGTTATGTCACTCTATGTAATGTCACACTATGTCATGTTGTGCTATTGTTAGATTGGCCCCCTTTGCAAAGTCACCCCTAACTGTCTGCCTTCATCCCTCCTATTCTTGTGAATTTGTCTTTTGTTTGCCCTAGGACTCAAGACACTTTACCACTGCTAACCAGTTCTAAAGTGCCTGTGTTCTCTCCTTAAAAATAGTAACATTGGCTTACACTCAATTGGCACATTTAATTTACTTGTAGGTTCCTGGTTAAGAGGTACTACATGTACCCAAACATTGTAAACTAAATGCTACTAGTGGGCATGCAGCACTTACTGTGCCACCACTTAATTAGTCCTCTAAAACATGTCTCAGTCTGGCCTTTCGTGCCTGCCAGCAGTTTAAAAGTACAAATCAGACTTGGCAAAATATCTACTTTGCCAAGCATTAAACTCTCTTTTTAATACATATAAATATGTACATATAGGTCACCCCTTAGGCTGGCCCCAAACAGTCCATAGGGCAGGTTACTGTATATTTAAAAAGTTGGACATGTACTTTTAAGTTTTACATGTCCTGAAGTGAAAAACAGACACATTAGTTTTCACTACTAGGAGGCTTATCGCTGCCATTGGATAACTTTGGGTTACGTTACTATGTTTAAAATTTGATGGCTTCTAAATGGGAACAGGTGACCAGATCATGTTTAGTGTCTTTGGAACTGCTCTTCTGCCTGCAAGACACTGCTTCTATAGGGATTAGATAGTTTAAAGAGGCAATGGTGGTGGCACATATTATTATCATGGGTTACCGAAGTATAGGTTGGAGAGGGAGGGGGGAATATTACTTTTCTTCCTGTTTTTCCTTTTCTTAACCTTTTATATATTGCTTTTCTGTTTCCCATCAGTCTCCGGGTTGTAGGTGGTGGCTTTGTGCAAGTTTCTGAAAATATTTTATTAACATATTTGTTCCATAAAGGAATATCATTTAGCTACATATTGAGAAGCAGCAGGATTAATTTTCACTGGATGCAGTTTATAATTTACTATGAACCATGGTTGCTAATATTTATGTCCTGAAACTTATTCTGTTAACCTGATAACAATATTTTTGGGGCTCTAGATGAGAATTATAATTTATTTCCTAGGACTCGGTGCACAGCGCGATTCAAGATGGCTGCCTAACACGGAGCTCTGTGCCGCAACCGAATACTGTTTCGTTTTTTGGGGGCTTTTACCCGCTTTTATGCCTAAAAATGGGATGCTGCTTTTGCTGAACACCTTCTGACCACCAGACTGTCCCTCAATTCTTTCTAGTGGCTTGCAGCTCTATGTGACATCATGGGACTACTGCTGTTACTCTCTGGCTGCCATTTTGAATGTCTTTCTGACTGGAATTCTTATCTCCAACGTCAAAACTTGACTTGACTGCCGCTGCAGGAGGACGTGTCACTAGGTTTTGACCGACCTGCTTTCAGGGAAGCATAAAAAATGTTTGCTCCACCATGGCTGATGTTTAATCACTTCTGCCCGCATTCTAAATAAATGTACACTGTGATCTGACGACTCACAAGACCACGTTGTCTCCACCATCAAACTTCTACTTAATTGGTCCCGAAGTTTCCTGAATTTTATCAGGCTACCATTAACCTTGACCTGAAGAGGTTGCTCTGAGGGATTTCACCCCTCCGTGTGGGCAGTCCACAACACCTTAGCCTTGAAGAAGATACGCTTAGACATCTATCAATCCGGCTGTTGTCTGGGTCGAAACGATGGCGCAAAATGTTGGCTCAGCTACAATAAGTCTCATGGTTGTAAATAATGAGCACTTCTGCCAATTACCTGAGACATTGATTAATGTTCTTCTGACCATTCTTTCTCATTTATAAATCCATCGTGATTATTTGTATATATTCAATTTTTACACCTGTATATAATATGTTCACGTCACCAAAGTCACTGAGCACCTCACCTCACTATGATCTATGTCACTGTTTGCTATACACTTATTTCTTGACAGCCTTTTAAATGTATATTCTGATTGCCTTATCCAGTAAGAAGTAAAATTGATATTCTATGAAGTGCAATTTTGTATTTTTTGTGTTCCATTAGTATCATAGTTGAATGAGACCATTTGATTTCACGTATCTTTGTAAAGGATTTATCCGTTTACCCAACAGAACCGCTGTAGCTTTTCTGACAAATACCCAGGTTCTGAGGGATACAGGGTTACCCTATTGTATTTGTACAATCCCCTAGTACATGGGCAGAAGCAAAAAACGTTTGCATTCAATAAGCCACTTACTCCTGGTTTTTCTGTGTAGGATTCTTCTTCCTTTGATCCCCTGTGGATTATTTGCATACTCCTGTCAGTATGGCTCAATCTAATTCTTCTAAGACAGTTTCTTCACCCATTGCTCCACCAAAACTACAGTCGCCCTCTTCTGCAAAAAAAGACTCAAGCAGGATCCTCCTTCTCCACCAAAGGCTGTCCTTACTGTATCATTGCACACTTTCTTGGAGGAAATAAGGGCCCTGAGACCATCTGTAAAGGAAACCAACACTTGTCTACAGGTTATGGACACTAAATGGTTGTCGCTTTATTCCAGAGTCTCCATGATAGAACAACAGGTTAGTGATATGCAGGACGTTCCTGCAAGAATTTCATCTTTGGAAGAGGATTGTTCTGTTCTTAAGAAAATCTGCTGAAGACCTTGAAAACAGGAACAGATGCAATAATCTTCATTTATATGTTCTTCCGGACGGTAATGAGGGAGGAGACTATGTGTCCTTCTGCACTTCCTTTCTCCCAAAACCTTTGGACCTACCTTCATCATTGTCTCTGAATGTCCAAAGAGCACACAGACTGGGCCCCTCCTATCTTCTTCATCTATGCCTTCGAAACCTCATGGTGTGATACTTTTATTCTTGCAATTTATTGACCTTCTATAAGTTCTAAATGCAGCCAAGATTAAGAAACAACTATCTTGGTCTGGAGCTAGATTGTTTTTTATCTCAAGATGTTTCTTCAGCAACTGCCAAGTGGCGAAAAGAGTTCCTTGAGTTTTGACTAGCCCTGCGTACCTTAGGTGCATGTTATGGCGTATTTAATCTCTGCTGGTTCAATGTGACTTTTCAGAATCATACATCTACTTTAGAAGAACCAGCGTACCTTCGGAAATTCATCCATTCACAATCTGCGGCTTCCATGGAGACTGCTGGTCCCTCCTTTAATACTTAACTTTTTATCTAGTAGTCAGGGCTAAGTTACTTCTAATCACTACTTTTACTTCCTTTGCAGGTTGTTAAATGATGGTTCTATCCTATTAAGTCATCTATTTTTCTTCGATTATTATTATTACAGTTCATCAGATTTACTTCACATTCCCGTCTTCTGTTTGTTTGGCTTCCCTATGTGGTGTGTTTCCCTCCATTGGTCGTGCTATCTTTAGTGTCAGTCGCCAATCCTTATTCCTTTTTGTGCCCCTCGAAAGGTATATATGACAGTCATCAGTTACCTTTTGGCATGTACTTTCCTCTCTTATTGTATCTTTTTCTCCCTCTTTCCCTTTCTCACTGTCCTTTTCTAAATTGTTCCCTATTGTTCTCATTCTATCTTTTTTCTTCGACCTTTCATTTTCTTCCTATACTCCTTTACTACTGTTGATCATGTTGTTTCATACATAGCATTATTTTCCTCCATCCAGAGTTGTTCATTGGAATGCAAAAGGTTTTATTAAAACTATTAAGAGGCAAATAATGATTTCACATTTAGCCTTCAATAATCCAGATTTTGTTTTATTAAAAGAAACTCATTGGACAGAGACTGAGGCTCTCAAGCTTAAACAAAATTGGGTTGGTTCAGTTCTTACTTCTCCTACAATCACAAAGAAGAATGGTGTCATTAATTTATGTCATAAAAAAAATTAAATGCTCTGTTATTGCTCAAGACATGGACACAGAAGGTAGATGGATATTGGTTAAAGTACTTATTGGTAACATTTCTTTAACTGTATTTAATGTATATGGTCTGACTCAACCGGATTACACTTTCTGGCCTGCTATTAGAAATAAGTGTACCCAACACAAAGATGATTTTTTTATCCTTTGAGGTGTATGTAACCAGGTTATTGACTCCTTTATTGACCGCAAGTCCTAAATGTGTTTTATTCCTCACAAAACCCATAAACAATTTCACAATACTATCACATATACATGTCTTGTAGATGCCTGTAGAATATGTAACCCAGATCTGACAGAATTGTCCTTTTTCTCCCCTCCACATGGATCCCTGACCTGTTTGGACGACATCTTCCTATTCAAGTCTTTGGTTCAAAATCTCATTTCTTCTTCGATTGAACCCATTTTGATCTCGGATCATGCTCCGGTAATTGCCGATTTTGATTTGCTCTGTTCGCAACCCAATTCTTCTAGGTGGAGAATTAATAACTTTCTTTAACAGGATCCGTATTTTAATTCCTCCTTCACTTCCTTTGCTGATGAACTCTTTTCTTTAAATGAGAATCCCTCTATACCACAGCCTTAGTGTGGGATACTTTTAAGGCCACCGCTCGTGTCTTCATTATTGATTTTGTAACCAGGAAAAAAAAAAACCCTTAATCAAGTCAAGTCAAATAATGCTTTATTCGAGTGATTACTCATAAAAGCAGACAAACACTCATAGTTAAAATGCAGTTGAAATACAATCGATTCAAATAAAATAATACAATATTAAATCAACTAAGATACATTCATTTGCAGACAATTTCCCATAATACCTGTTTAACAAAAAATATGATAAAATACAGATACATCTTAAAAATTTAGCCAACATATAAAACTAATTATCTAAAATTAATTAATGATAATATCCATGGGAAACATTTTCAAACAGAGAATAGTTAAATAACTAGCAGTCTCTGCCTGATCGTCCATGCCCATCCCATATATTTAGCGGTGGCAATTAATATCCAAGTAACTGGGCTTGTGCATATAATACGTAGAGCAACAGAGCTGCAGGTAGTCCCAAGATTCCTGCACATAGGTGATAACCAAACACGTCTTGGCTCACAATAAGCCTGACAGACAAACAGAAAATGGCCAAGAGTTTCTTTCCCCTGCCCGCATACCGGACAAGAGTCACACCCCCCTTCTACCCATTTTGATGTGAAGGACCTTATGGGAAGAGCTCCCACTCTCAACTGAAAAAGGAGCTTTCTGTCTCCCGGCTTTGTAATAATGTCCCAATAGGGTTCCAAAGAGGGATATAATTTGACTTCCAGAAAGCCAGCAGTCAGGGACCCAGTACTAGCTTTACTCAGACTCCTATGCACAACATATTCCCAAAATATATTTTTTATGACAGATTTAGCAGGAAAGGTTACACCAGCTGGGTCTGCCCATAATGAGGTTAGCCCAAGCTCAATCAATGATGCTTTTAATGATTTAAGCCATCCGATCTTATGGAAACGGTCAGCCTTAATAACATCAATAAACCCTTCCGCATAATGAGAAAGCTCTGGAGTTGTCCAGAGCCTTCGCCAGTACAATATTGGGCGGAGTCTAGCTAGGTCCGTGATTTGTTTCCTACCAAGGTCATACCTTAAAGGCAACAATGGGCTGCTTTTCGGTGTACCTGTAATGGAACGTAGAAACTTGTTCTCGGAGATTTGTAGGGAACTCAATTTTTCGAACCCCCACATCTCCGCACCATAAAGAGCGGAACCAATTGCCTTTGCTTCGTAAACCTTCAGTACTGGCTTAATAGGTTTAGTCAAAGACTTCCTATGTTCCAAACTAATGGCACCAGATAATTGCTTGTGTCGCAATGTAGCGGTGTCTATGTGCTCGCACCACCTATTATTATCTGCAACTTGTATGCCCAGATACATAAATGATTTCACCACCTCTAGGGACCGGCCATTCATGACAATTTTTGGTTTAAAATTACGATGCAGCTCAAAAAACATTAATTTGGTTTTAGTGACATTCACCTCTAGGACATGTTCGCCACAAAATGTATCAAAAATAGTCAGAGCACGCTGTAAACCACTAGGTGTTTTTGATAAAATAAGTGTGTCGTCCGCAAACATTAAAATGGGAATTTTTAAATCTGCAAGTGAAGGAGCATCCACTGACGCTGATAACATGCGGGAGACTACACCATTAATAAATAGAGAGAACAAGGTCGGAGCCATTGAACATCCTTGACGCACTCCACGCTCAACGGAAAAGTCCGCAGTGACCATCCCGTATCCACCCCACTGAATTTTCGCAAAAGTTTGCTTGTGGAGCCGCATTATCAGCGATAATAGCTCCGGTGGAACCCCTATGCTATGTAAAACTTGCCACAATTTGGCCCGTGGCACCAGGTCGAAGGCAGCCCGTAAATCGACAAAGGCCGCATAAAGGCTGCCTTCTCCCAGCACCACAGTCCTCCATTGCAGTAATTGAAAGCGAAAGACCTGGTCTACAGTACTCGTCACTCTTCGGAACCCTGCTTGGAAGGGAGACAATATATTATTCTCCTCTGCCCAGTCAAGGAGCCTGTTTACAACAACGCGGCCAACTATTTTTTGTACGGTGTCAATGAGGCGTATTGGCCTGTAATTACCTGGCTGAGCTCTATCGCCCTTTTTAAACACTGGGATGATCACAGCACCCCACCACGATGCCGGAACCTCAGCACCTTTTGCGATGGAGTTAATCAATAAATGAATATATTTACACCATCGCACCTTATCGTTTACAAAGATGTCAGCAGGGACACCATCTAAACCAGGGGCACGCCCTCTTTTTACTGTGTTGAGGGCAGACATTGTCTCCTTATAGGTGAAGAGATTCTCTTGAGAAAAAGACCAGGCAATACTATCCTCACAAGCTATCTGATTATTACTGGCGTATTGAGAGCTGAAAAATTTCACCCAGTCTTCTTGGGGGACATTGTTACTTGGGGGGTCCGCTGCTTTCTCACAACCCCACATAACAATATTACAGAACAATCTGGAATCCCTATTGTCACTAGCTCTTTTCAGATTTAACCAATGCTGCTCATCCCAAGCTTTTTTGGCATTTACTATACAGACTTTATAGTCCTTCCTGGCTAGGGATCCCTCTTTTTGATTACACGGCCCAAAGCGAGCCGGGCGGCTCTGCAATTGGCGTTATACCATTTTGCATTTTTGCATACTCTTGCCCCTTTACGTGCAACGGGTTTCAGGAAATGTTTTTTTATTTGACCAAAGAGAGAATCGTGGATCTTAACCACCTCAGCCAAGCCAAGAGGAGCACTAATCAATTCCATGGCCATAATAGATTTATCAGTTTCTTGGTTAATAGTGTCAATCACCTGTTGGTTGGTCTCCACAGTAGTCCATCTTAACCTGCGCAAATCATTGCCAGGAATGACAAGAGGAGGGGCAAGGACGTTAGAGCAATTCAAATCGTTCAAAGCTGTCCACCATTTATGCACCACACACAGAGGGTGATGATCACTCTCAGGTCTCTCAACAACCTCCATGTCACATACAGACGACCATAGATTCATGCTACAAATTACGTAATCTATTCTACTTTTGTGTCTCCCATTATCAAAAGTCATAGACCCTTTTATATCTGATCTTGTTCTACCATTTAAGGCTCTTAGTCCCTTTTCGAGACACATAGCATTCAGGCCTATTATGTCCTCAGTCCAACGTGTGACTGGCTTCAGTTCTAAAGCAGGGATACCCCAAAGTGAATCCTCTTCAGCTCCAAGAAAAGCCTTGCCAGTCGCTAAGGGCTCAAAGGTCTGGTTAAGATCACCTGCTATAACAATATACTTGCCTTGTGAATTAATGTCAAGGAGGTCGCCCAGGGCATTTAACACTCCTGATTGTCCACCCTTGGTGGTTCTAGCATACACGTTGTAAACATTAAGAGAACCTGAAGTATCATTAGTTATCCTAATTAACTGGATATCTTTAGAATTAGTCACCATACATTTAATAGAAAATTTGAGGGACTGTCGAACCCAGATGGTAAGACCCCCCATTGGTCTCCCTCTTGGTCCTTTTATAGCTGGTACAGAAAAATGTAAGTACCCCAAGACAAAAACAGGTTCACATGCCCAGGTTTCTTGAAATAAACATACATCAAATGAGGTAACAAAACCAAGCCAATCCCCACACTCAATTGTAGAGTGAAAACCTGCCAAGTTCCAAGAGATTAAGTTTGGTGCCCCCGTCATAGTACCCACTAACGTATTAAGGATAAGATTAGGAGTGCCAAGGTTACCCATAACTAAATCCACAGCACTAGGCTGGCCCCTATTACAGATAACCTTACAAGGAGATAACTTATTTCCACAATCGATACCCTGAAATGTAGATGGACTGCTTCTAACCTGATCATTTGACTCAGATAGAACAATACTTTCGGCCCCAAGAAGTCAGTCGCATTCGTCTAAGTTTGAAAGAGCCGAGAACCTATTTTCTAAATGTATTCCCCACTCTTCAGAATGTACAACCCTTCTTCCTGTGTTAAAGCCGCATTCGGCAGATTGTGACCCCCTTCTCCCCAGTTTTGACACCATGCTCCATTTCGTCCACAGCATAGACGGGTTGGGGCCCCTCCCTCTCCGGTGATAGAAAAAGTCTAGGGTCAGAGGGATAATATCAGCAGTTCTTCGCTGTGGCGGTAACAGATTCGGAAGAATATCGATTAATACTTCAGGATTTGAAAAATTTAAAACAACACAATCACCCTGAAATCTTTTTGGGCTGCTTCCAATCCACTCCACCCTCCTTGCCATAACTAATTCTGCTGCCAGCTGTTGCTTGCCCCAGGGAGTTATCACCATGTTGTTAGACAGCCAGTATAGAGCCTTAGACAACAGAGAAGGAGTAGACTCTTCCTGACCTGGAGACAATATGGGGAAGTTGGCTAACACAAGTACCAGAGGGGAAGCCTCAACAATGAGCTCAGCCGAACCCTTTGCTGTGTTCACAGCCATAAATTCACCTTGAGGGACAGCATCCCTTGAAATAGCCACCCCTGTGGCTAGCTGTGGAACCACGGGCTGGCTAGGCAAAGCAGTCACTGCTCCTCCATCATCCGGACTACCTGTACCCTTTTTAGTCTCCACTCTAGTTACAATTTCGTCAGGTAGACTCCCTACTTTAACTAAAGTTTTGTCCAAGAGATCCCCCAGCCTGTTCACTTCTGCAGTTAACTGTTCTATCCTGCCAACCAGGGGTTTAACGATGCCACCAATTTTCGAGTCAATCATACCCAACAGCTTCTTAAACTGAGCGTTGGATAGGGCCATACAAATATCATCAGTCGACCCCTCATCCTCAACCCCAGCTGCTTTATTAGGTGGGGAAGCCGGCTTTTTCCGACTTGAGCGTAGGCCTCCACGAGTAGGCTGACCCTTTCCTACTCTTCTTGTCATACGTGGAACAACCACTGGGGCTTTTTCCCCTATTGTATACAATTCAGTCTCCTCCTCACTATTACTTGCCACAGCAGCACAACTAGACTGGATCAAGTTGGTGCTTTCAGCAGATTCAGATAGTATCACATTATTACTGCTACTAGCTAAATCAGGTAAATCAGCTGAGGGGAAGTTCCGGGGATACATCCAACCCCAGAGAGGCTCTCCTCTCGGAGTTGATTTTAGCTACTACCTGCACCAGATAGTTATCCATAGTATTTATGGCCGTAGGAAGCTTTGGATTAGACATAATGCACCACAATACACTATGGACACGATTACCCTTAGAAATACAAAAATAACGTTTTACCAAAATAAATGGGCAGCGTAAATAGCCCAGTCCAGTCTCTGCCAGTCGCGGACTGTCCTGCCCTTGTCCCGGGCTTCTCCCGGCGCACTCCCGCGCGCTCCCGTGCAGCGTCAGCAGCAGTTCCAGGTAAAGGAAATAGGTGGTTGGAGGCGGGGCAAACAGGGAGAGCGTCCAGGTGCAGGTGATACCAAACGCAGGGACTCCTGGGAAATGGAGTCCCAGCCCTGGCGCTCACAGCCCTGTTGCTCTAGTCTGATGTAGCCTCAGTCCCAACAAGGTAGGCGATGCGGGACCCGTGGAGCGGGTACCGCAAGGATCAGTGATATGGCAGGCAGGCTATAGAAGTCAAGAAAACGGCAAGAGAACGGCAGCCAGCACAAGTTCTCCACAGCGTCTCCTCACTCAATAGATGGTTGTCTCCCAATGTTACTAGTGCAAGCCTGCACTCTTCAGTCGGTGGTCGGAGGCGGGGCAAACAGGGAGAGCGTCCAGGTGCAGGTGATACCAAACGCAGGGACTCCTGGGAAATGGAGTCCCAGCCCTGGCGCTCACAGCCCTGCTGCTCTAGTCTGATGTAGCCTCAGTCCCAACAAGGTAGGCGATGCGGGACCCGCGCAGCGGGTACCACAAGGATCAGTGATATGGCAGGCAGGCTATAGAAGTCAAGAAAACGGCAAGAGAACGGCAGCCAGCACAAGCTCTCCACAGCGTCTCCTCACTCGATAGATGGTTGTCTCCCTTAATCAATAGAAAGACCTGTTAGCCAACATTAAATACTTAGAACACCAATGTTATACTTCTTCATCGGATTCCACTTTGCAGAAGCTTGTCCGTGCAAAGCTAGATTTTAACAAAATATCTACTGATAATGCCTCCTCTATTCTCCTTCGAAGTAGTGCCCGTTTTGATGGTGGATAAAACAAAGTTGGGTCACTTCTAGCTAACTATCTCAAGTCCAAGAAGGATAGACTCCATCCAATCAACAGATGGAAAACATCTTTTTAAAGATTAGGACATTTTAGATGAATTTACAAATTTCTATAAAAATGTATATACTCCTGAAATCCCTACATCTGACCCTCTTATCGATATTTACCTTAGCAGTATTTCTCCCCTTCTTCTGTAGATCTTGACTTTGCCTCCCTGGATTCAGATCTATCGATTCAGGAGATCTCTAGATCTATGGGCTCCACTAAAGAAAAATAAATCCCTTCATGCTATTGGATTTTAGGTAGAATTCAAATGTATTACTCCAAAAAATCTTCAAACTCTTTTAATACTTTTGTACTACCGGCAAGGTGTGTGGTACCTTCCTAGAGGCCACTATATATCTCATTCATAAAGAGGGCAGAGATTCTAAGCTTTGCCAAAACTATCACCCTATATCCCTGGTGAATGTAGACTATAACATTCTCGCTAAACTACAGGCATTATGTCTTGAATCTCTTTCACCACATTTAATTGGTTCAGAACAGTGTGGTTTCGTTAAGGGCAGATTAACTTCTGATAATTTTCGGATGTTTTTTAACGTTTTGAATAAAGCCTCTACTCTGTCTTATTCTTTACCTGCTGCATCTATTGCTGCAGTCAAGGCTTTTGATAGGGTAGACTGGTCTTTTTTATTTAAGGCACTTCGTTGGCATGGCTTTGATCCTGAATTCATTTCCCTTGTCTCTTTACTTTACATGATGTCTACTGCTTCTATTATAGTTACGCCTGGGTGGCAAATTCCGTTCCGCTCGCGGAATTTGCGTAATTTCGCGTTCCGCGGAGGACGCAAAATTGCTCAAAAGTCTGCTTTCCGCGATTTCGCGAAATTTTTGCTTGTTCGCGTTCTCAAAATGCATGTTCGCGAGATATTTCTCCTCGAGCACGCAAACAGCAATTGCGAACAGGAAAAAAGCATCGCGAACAAGCAATTCCGCGTGTTCGCGGAATTTCTGCGTGTTCGCGGAGATTTTTTACCGTTTCGCGGAGATTTGCGTAACGCAATTGCGCAAATTCCGCCCACCCCTATTATAGTTAATGGACTTATGTCACAACTTTTTTCACTTCAACGTGGTGTCCGGCAAGGTTGCCCTCATCTCCTCTTCTATTTATCTTATCTCTTGAACTCTTTCAATCTCATATCCGCCATAATACTTCTATTTCTGGGTTTCTTTACGATGATCATTATTTGAAACTTTCTGCATATGCAGATATCTTACTTTTCATATCAAACCCAGAATATTCTATCCCACTGTCATTACAAGAATTCTCAGATTTTTCAGCAGTTTCAGACTATAACATTAATTTTGACAAGACAGAAATCCTTCCCATTACTAAATTTTGCCTCAAGCAATACTTTGACTTGACTGGATTGCGTCGGAATAGCTCTAGAATCAAATATCTTGGTATATGGTTTACTAACTCCATAGTGGATTCGGTCAAAATAAATATGAAAGAGGGTCTTGATCGTATTTCCAAACTCCTTTCCTCCTGGAATACCCTTTTTCTTTCATGGTGGGGGCTCCTTGATTCCATCAAGATGATGATCCCTCCAATTATGTCATATTTCTTTTCAATGATACCAGTACACATTCCTTCCATTTATTTAAACACAAATGTATTCTCTTCTCTCCAACTTTTTATGGAATAATAAAAAATCTAGAATTTCCTTTTCTCATCTTAAAAAGCTAAAATCTAATGGAGGAGGGAACTTTTCGGATTCCTGGTTGTATCGTAAAGCTTTTTGTCATAAACCAGCTTCTCATTGGCTTCTTACGGACATTTCTCCTTTTACTCCTTTATGGGTTACTATTGAACGTCATTACTTGCTCCTTTTTCTATCACAGAGAATCTTGCCTTACTGCCAAGACTAATCTCACATCTATTCCGTTGTTTGAACATAATTGCTCATTGTTAAGACCTCACTGTCAACCAAGAATAATCTCTAGAAACACTTTTCTGCTTTCTCCTCTTTGGTATAATCATCTCATCACTATTAACAATAGACCTTTGTATTGGAGTTCTGGGAGGATTGTGGGTATTATCTGGGTTCAGAATCTGTTTCATGGCATGACTCCCTGCTCTTTTCCCCAATTCTAGGCTACTTTTAAATGTCCTCGCTCATTTTGCCACAAATTCTTGATGGTTATGGAAGTAATTTCGGATTTTCTTTATTCCTTTCCTCCAGAGGATTCCTTGTCTTCACAAGATCTGCAAATTATTTCATTCCACAGATCTGGAGAGTGCTAAGTCTAAGATGGAACTTACTTGGGAGAAAGATTTGTGCTGTGAATGGAGCATAAATTTCTGGAACAAGATTTGGGCTAGGTCTTTAAAAAGTTTGAGATCTGCATCCACCACTCATCTATGTTTCTTCTATATCACCGACTATTTTTTACTCCTATCTGCATAGCTAATTTTGCACACACTAATAATAACACTTGTTGGTCCAGGGACTATCCTTTGGCTGACCTGATGCACCTCCTGTTTTCCTGCACCCCCCCGGTAGCCTCCTTTTGGGTACAATTTTGGTGTTGTATTTCAATTATTTTGAATTTTTATATCCCTAAAAGATGTTCTTTTTACAGGAAGTTTATCAGAGTTACCATGGGTTGTTGACTCATGAAAAAGGGTTGTTTGTCCTGATGCTACCTTTAGCTTTTCAGCATATTACAACAAATTGGAAATGCTCAACTAAACTCTCAGTCAGGTCTTGGTGGAATACTGTTTGCCACTACCACAGATTGGATATGGCTTTTGCCGCCTCTTGTAATCTACATGTAAATAGAGACCTATTTTGGTTTGATTACCACTAAATATTTATTTGAATATGGTTTCAATCATTCAAGTCACCTGTAATCATTCTGAAAACTTCCAACCACCATGATTTCTTACTTCTTTGCCCTTTTCTCTTCATTGAATTTCAGTTGTGTAATATTTCATTTATGAATATTTCAATTGAGCCTTTATTATCTAAGAGTACTTACTGTTACTTGATCTTCAGATCCAAAGTATATTTTATTTTCCCCCTTTTCCCTCCCCCTTCTTTCCTATGTAATCTTTAAAATGTACCCAGCTTTATGCTCTGTTACATTAATTCAATAAAGCTTATCAAACTGAAAAAAACATTTTTTCCTAAGGTTTCATTTCATGCACTTTTCAGTCCTCAATAATTAAGAGTTTGGGTTTTTAATATAAAAATAATTTAGCATTTTAGACTTGGATCTTCTGTATTTTTCAACAAATTGTGGAAGAAAAAGGTATCTATCCTGCGCCCAATGTGAGCACATTTGTTTGATTTCGCCCTCAAGTTTCTATTCATGGTATTCAATCCAATGTTATTCATTGAATTCAGTGCAGAGACATCGTCTAGGTTGTGTTACATAATTTTCCTTCTTCAAGAGTGATCCAGACCTTCTTGGTGTACATGACTTGGCTATTTGTCAGGCGTCATCAAAGTCTTGCTACAGGTGCTCCCTAAAGAAATCCTTTGGTGATGATGATTCCATACAGTCCGTATTAGGTTGACCATGACAAATTTCACCGATTAGAGCTAGGCATGAACCATACAAAACGAGCTTCAATTACTTTGTTTTTCTAGAATTGTCCTGGTATTGATCAAATATAATTAATTTGCAAGCTTTGATTGTTGTTCCCCAAAGTTGTTACCATTGCTGTTGCTTTTCAAATAAATTATGATGCTTAAAGTACCTGCTATTCTATTACAATTTGCTCTTTCATATAAATTATTATGCTCTCAGCTGCTTCGGGGGCACACTGCCCATTAATAATTGTTCAGTATTGTTCAGTATAGTTCACAACAATGCACAGAACTTGAAAGGATTAATTTACATTATGTAAGTATTGTGGTTTGGGTCCGGCTTCCCCTTTTCTAGGATGAACATTTTCAAGTTTTTTAAAGAATAATGCAGAGTCACTTGACAACTGCCCAGTTAATGTCTAGCATTTGAAGAAGAGATAATAAAGATTTATCTTTGAGTCATCAAGCTGCTTCTGTTTATATGACTTCATTATTTAAATACTGTGGGGCATATTATCAAGATCCTATTGCCACCACAACATCACTTTTTGTGAAGTTGTGGTGTCAATAGGGTCAGCTCCCTATTATCAATGCAGCGTTAAGCCACTTAACGTGGCTTAAAGCCAGGTTAAGTGTCTTAACGCCGCCTTGATAATAGTTGCCCTTTCACTCAAAATTTAGCGTAGTTTAGTGTTGCGGTGGGCTTTCCACTGCAACACTCATTGAATTTGACGCTGCCACCTATTATCAAGGGTGGCAATAATAGGTGGCAGCTCCAAACTTAAGACCAGAAAAATCCTGGTTTTAAGACGGCGGAAAGAGGAGAAATGCTTTATTTCTCCTCTTTTTTGCATTTTCCATGTGTGCTGCCTTGTGCAGCACACATGGAAAAAGCAAAATGCCATGGTTTGTTTATGTACAGGAAGGTGTCCCTTGCTGTACATTAACAAACCTTTTTTTTTTAAATGCCATTTTGTAACTCATATGTGTGCTGCATGAAGCAGCACACACGTAGGTTACACACTGGCATTTGAGGTTTTATTATGTGCAGGAAGGGACACCTTCCTGTACATAAACAAACCTCCCTGCTCGCAGACACCCTTGCACTCTGGTGCAAGAGTGCTTGTGTTGGCGCTAAGTTGTAAAACTTAGCGCCATCGCAGGGGGAAATGCAAGGCTGCACCATATCCTTGATAATATGGTGCAGCCTCGCGTTTCCGAAGTGGCAGAGAGAGGTGTTAAGCCAAGAAGGCTAACGCCTCTCTCCGCCACTTCCTTGCTAATATGCCCCCGTCTCTCATTTTAATCGATAACAGTTTTCTGTTTGGGAAATTCTGCAACACATTTTGAATGTTTTGAATGGTGATTTTCTGAAGCATAGATACAAACCCCCACCCACTACGCCGGTCACACACTCGACCCAATCTTCTCCTCCAGCAAGCACGTCTCCTTCAATCACGTCACAGAACTCCACCGGACAGACCACAACTGTGTTCACTTCAGCTTCAGTAAGACCACCACCCACCACCACCCACAACAAGTCCCCCGCAGAAACTGGAACAAACTTACCACCAACCAGCTCACCACATCGCTAAGCCAAAACCTCCCCGCCAAATCATCGGACCCAAATCAAGCAGCCACCAATCTCGCACTATGGATCACCCACTGCGCTGACGAGTTAGCACCCTTGAAAAAGCAACACAACAAGCCAAATAACAAAAAAGCCTCCTGGTTCTACGACGACCTCAAGAACTCCAAAAAGAACTGCTGCACCCTTGAGAAAGCCTGGCGAAAAAACCCAACCACAGACAACATGACCGCCCTCAAGGACGCCTCCCGCAAACACCACCAACTGATCCGATCCACCAAGAAATCAACATTCAAGGATCGACTCGACAACAACTCACACAACAGCAAGGAACTCTTCAGCATTGTCAAAGAACTTACCAATCCCAGCGCCGACACCAACGACATCACACCCTCCCAAGACCTCTGCGACTCTCTAGCCTCGTTCTTCCACAGCAAGATCGCTGACATACATAACAGCTTCGGCGACCAGCCCACTCCCCTCACTACCGAACTGAAACGCCCCACCACCACCCTTTGTGCCTGGAACCCGATCAACACCGAGGACACCACCCGCTTGATGAACTCCATTCACTCCGGATCCCCAACCGACCCATGCCCTCACCACATCTTCAACAAGGCCGACTCAATCATCGCACCCCAACTCCGGGATATCATTAACTGCTCCCTCGACACCGCTACCTTCCCGGAAAGCTGGAAACATGCCGAACTCAGTGCCCTCCTGAAGAAACCTACGGCAGACCCCACTGAACTCAAGAACTACCGCCCCATCTCGCTCCTCCCTTTCCCTGCCAAAGTCATAGAGAAGGCTGTCAACACTCAGCTCGCCGCCTTCCTCGAGTCCAACAACTCTCTCGACCCCTCACAGTCCGGCTTCCGAGCCAAACACAGCAACGAGACTGCCCTCATTGCAGCCACAGACGTCATCCGAACACTACTCGACAACAGGGAAACAGCTGCCCTTATCCTCCTGGACCTCTCCACGGCGTTCGACACAGTCTGTCACAGCACCTTGATACAACGCCTCAGCAATGTCGGGATACAAGGAAAAGCATTGGATCGGATCATACCATTCCTAACCGGAAGAACCCAGAGAGTCCGCCTCCCCCCTTTCAGATCAGAGGCCACCGAAGTCATCTGCGGCGTACCACAAGGTTCATCGCTCAGCCCTACCCTCTTCAACGTCTATATGAGTCCCCTCGCATCCATCGCACGCCAGCACAACCTCAACATCATCTCCTACGCTGACGACCCCCAACTAATCCTCTCCCTCACCAAACACCCAAACACCGCCAAAAACAACCTACACGAAGGGATAAAAGACGTAGCCGAATAGATGAAGAACAGCCATTTAAAACTGAACTCAGACAAGACGGAAGTCCTCATCCTAGGATCATCACCCTCCGCTTGGGATGACTCATGGTGGCCACCGGCCCTAGGCAGCGCACCTAAACCAACGGACCATGCTCGCACCCTGGGATTCATCCTAGACTCCTCCCTCTCGATGACCAGACAAGTCAACGCCATCTCATCATCATGCTTTAACATCCTACGCATGCTCCGAAAGATCTTTCGATGGATCCCCACCGAAACAAGGAAGACGGTCACCCATGCACTGGTCACAAGCCGACTGGACTACGGAAACACCCTCTACGCCGGAACCACAGCCAAACTACAGAAAAAACTCCAACGCATTCAGAACGCCTCCGCAAGACTCATCCTCGACTTACCCCGCCACAATCACATATCCAGTGACCTGAAAGACCTTCATTGGCTCCCCGTCAACAAGAGAATTACGTTCCGCCTCCTCACCCACACGCACAAAGCCCTCTACGACCTAGGACCCAAATACCTCAACACGCGCCTGACCTTTTACACCCCCACCCGCCAACTACGATCGTCCAATCAAGCCCTCGCCGCAATTCCACGCATCCGAAAAACAACCATGGGAGGAAGATCTTTCTCCTACTTAGCGGCCAAAACCTGGAACTCACTCCCCACCCACCTCCGCCTCACACAACACCACCTCTCCTTCAGAAAACAACTCAAAACTTGGCTATTTGATAAATAACGACCCCCCCCCTCCCTCAAGCGCCTTGAGACCCTCCGGGTGAGTAGTGAGCTATACAAATTTTTTTACTTAACTTAAACTTAACTTAATTAACTTTAACACAGACAAGGTGGCTTTTTCAAATTGTTTGACTGTGACCAATGGAGTTTTATTTCAAAGCAAAAGAGTTTAAAGTATCTGACAGGTGTGTATTTTGAGATCCTATTTGCTTCCCTTTAAGGACTAAACATAGGAATGACTTGCTTTCTTGTTGAAGCCATTGTTAAAAAGTGGTGATTTCTCTATAGCAACTTGGGCTAGGAATTAGTGGGATCTGATTTGGGAGAGTAGTAGTAAGAGTTATTGTAAAGAGGATATAACTAGCTGCTTAGACCTGATCAGCATTTCTAGGGTTACAGAGTGCAGTGAAATGTGTAGACAGTCATATGAGTATGTGCTTTCCAATGCATGTCAGTAGTGAGAATGGCAAACCGTGATTGTTGCAGTAGAATGAGAACAGATTCAAAAGAATGTAAAATCTGAAAAAAATTAAATGGTGAAGGTAAAGCAAAAGGCACAGAAGGCGTGGGTGAAAAGGGAGGAGTGACCGGTGTGGTCTAATGTGAATATATTAATGAATTTGCCTTACTTATCACTGAATGAGGATAGTTGACTTGGAAGTTGGGTCATTCCAGACATGGAGTATTAAGAATTGATTGTTTATGCACTTCTTCATCCCAGTCTGTATTATTTTATGACTTTCATTTTAACCTCAGCTGTCTGCAATCTGGCTTTACTGCAACAAAATACTCTTAACTAGTTTATATCTGATGAATAGTGGGCTTTTCCACAATGTGTTTCTATGATTCAGCAGTTCACCAGCAAACACCTGCAAGTATTCACTATAAATGACTGTTGATGTCATACTGCCTGCTTGCCTCTTGTGTTGTGCCAGCACTGCGAGGACGTATCTCGCGCCTCACCTACCGGGCTCAGAACAGCAAAGATGCGGTTCATACCAGAGGCTGAACAGGACCTGGGAGTCATGGAGATATGTCAGGTCCCAAACTCCTCTCCATCTGTTGACGTCTGCACAGGTGCTGTTCAGAAATGAGGCAAACAAGACCTATATGCTGCACAATACGGAACTGCTACACACCTCCTCTTAACCTGTAGAGTTGAGAGCAGCACTGCCCGGGATTCCATTCAAGCATAACAGGGCCCGGCAGACACGGAGAGAAGATGTGCCACAGAACTCCTTCACACCTGCTGAGCACAAGGAGGCTGACATACAGACTGAGTCGGACCTGACATCGCCGAGAGCAGGACAGCCTCATTCCACCAATGTCACCATATCAGAGCGGAGACACTGACCGAAAGTGGCCTGCGGAGGTCAGAAAACCAGCACACCAAACACTCCCCACTTCCTTACTGCCAAGAGATGTTGGCACTAAGATTACGTGGTATATATCCTATCTGTGAATTCAGTGTACCAGGTGCATCATAAGAACAATCCTAACAACAACAGTAGCAATATTATCCATTTCCACAGGTCAGCTGCTCAAAATTATAAATACTTTTTTTGCCCATAAGCTCCATTGTGAGGAATAAATCCCCACAGGTGTACTTGAAAAGGATATTGCAAGTCACCTTGAGGCAATGTCCTTGTAAAGACACGCAGCCTGTACTCCTCCTGTCTTGCAATATCCTTATAATGTACTCTTGACAATACATATTGGCATGTCAGAATAGTCAAATAAATTACACAACTTAAAATCAACAAAGGTGCAAGAAAAACATTGAACCTATTATTTTACTGGCACAAATGTGTGTTTTCTTCTTTTTTCCTTATATGTAGAGCCACACTTATAAGTAACTTTTACATTATTTCTTCTCACCCACATGCAGCTATTTGGTATTATCTTCATTACCTACAAGAGTGCATTCTGCCTTCCACATATTCCAAGATAAGAGAAAAACTCTGAAGTGAGGGCTGTGTTCATTGCTGAACACCACAGCCTGAAACAAACTGCCCTCAGCACTCAAATTAGAGCAGACTGAAGGGACATTTAGGAAGCATATAATGACTGTTCCACTTGTTTTTTCCCCAAGCTACCTTTCCGCTCCTTCCTTTAAGCAATCGTTGATGCCTTCAGCATGCCCTTGGACACCCTGTGGGTTTACATAAGAGACAAAAATGCAGTAGAAATAAAGATGTCACTGTCAATGGAAAACTAGTGGAGCGCTGCCACGCCGCCCTTCTATTCCTGGTCAAGCCAAGTGAGCAAGCCAACATCAGCCCCCAATGTAAAACGGAAATTAGATAAGAGCGAAGGGTGAACAAGCACCCGAACATAAACATGAACAGGACTGGGCGATCAATAATGTTGGGAGTAACCACCCTCTGAACACTTAACCAACAACCATCACTCCACTGGCAAGAGTTAAATTCATTCAAGTGCGCATGATCTATCATTGTTAAAGTACACAGAATGCAGTGGCGGCTCGCATAAGGCGTGCTGCGGTGCGGTGAGGTGGACGGGAGAGGGGCAGGGAGGGGGGTAGTAAACTCGGACATACGGAGGAAAGTAATAATTACTTTCCTCCGTTCTATTGTCTGTCCGAGTTTACTACCCCCCACCATGCCCCTCCCCTCCCCCGCCCTGCCCACCACCCCGCAGCACGGTCTATGCGAGCCGCCAATGACAGCATGCCATGCTAATGCCTCTAACTTGCTGAGAATAATGTGTGGCCAAAGAAAAACAGATATTCAGCAACTATTCCTTCCTTTTGAAACAGGGAATTCCTGCAGATGAATGTGCTAAAGAATGAAAATGAACCTATAACTGATCAGTAATCTTCATTACTCTGAGTCAGGACCTCCTCATCCATGTCCTAAATATTGAGGGCTGTCCCCCAGCCAGTGCCTATCCACATCTGTTTCTTTAAAAAAAACATAGTCCTGCTTCTTTTCTGGACTTACAGCATTAAAGCCATGCCTGTCCTCGAAACTTCCCATTTTGAAAAAGCTAAAACTAGTGCCATGCCTGGAGGGAGGCAAGCGGGCTGGGATGAGGAGCTCTTCATTCACAGTAATGTAGATCACCTATACATTTTAAGGTTTATTACATCCGCGTTGTCTCTTTTTGGCCCAGTTCTAAAAATTTAGGAAGTACATAATCCTCTATGGCACCAATAGATCTCCAGAAATATGTATTAACAGTTCTAACCTACAACGTTTCATACAAGTACTTCATTGCAACTCCCATATCAAAGTTTAGTGAGTCATCCTTTTTTAGCTTTATCCTACAGTGTGTTATGAATGTGCTAGGTGTGGACTATGTGGCTGCTCTACCTGTCTCCTGTAAAGAAACAGCAACTGACTTGGCCCAAGAAATGGAAACAGCTCTGGTAGAGTGAACCTGCAACTTCTCTGACACTATTCAATAACCACGGTATCAGGCTGCATGATAGCTAGCTTTTACCCACCTACTCAATTTCCCTGTTGTTTCTTTTTCCCTTTATGAGCAGCTCTATAGGCCACAAATAATATTTTAGAAGAACAAGGCTCTTTAGGTCTACTCAATCAATCAATCAATCGATCAATCAATCAATCAATCAATCAATCAATCAATCAATCAAAGACATTTACAGAGCGCACTACATACCCGTAGGGTCTCAAGGCGCTGGGGGTGGGGGGGTGCCACTACTGCTCGAACAGCCAGGTCTTCAGCTTCTTCCTGAAGGAGAGGTGGTCTTGGGTCAGGCGCAGGTCGGTCGGGAGGGAGTTCCAGGTCTTGGCGGCCAGGTAGGAGAAGGACCTTCCTCCTGTAGTCACTCTTCGGATGCGGGGGACGGCGGCGAGGGCGTGGTTGGCTGATCGGAGGTGGCGTTTGGGAGCGTAGAAGTTGATTCGGCTGTTGAGGTAGCTCGGGCCTTGGTCGTGTAGGGCTTTGTGTGCGTGGGTGAGGAGGCGGAAGGTGATTCTTTTGTTGACGGGGAGCCAGTGCAGGTCTCTCAGATGTCCGGAGATGTGGCTGGTTCGTGGGATGTCGAGGATGAGTCTGGCTGAGGCGTTCTGGATCCGCTGGAGTCTCTTCTGGAGCTTGGAGGTGGTACCGGCGTAGAGGGCGTTGCCGTAGTCCAGTCGGCTGGTGACGAGGGCCTGGGTGACGGTCTTCCTGGTCTCGGTGGGGATCCACCAGAAGATCTTCCGTAGCATGCGTAGGATGTTGAAGCACGCCGAGGAGACGTTGTTGACTTGCCTGGTCATGGAGAGGGAGGAGTCCAGGATGAAACCCAGGTTGAGTGCATGGTCTGTCGGTTTGGGTGCGGTGCTCAGGGCGGGAGGCCACCAGGAGTCGTCCCAGGCGGAGGGTGAGGAGCCCAGGATGAGGACCTCCGTCTTGTCCGAGTTCAGTTTCAGGCGGCTGGTCGTCATCCACTCGGCTACCTCTTTCATCCCTTCGTGCAGGTTGGCTCTGGCGGCGGCGGGGTCGTTGGTCAGGGAGAGGATCAGCTGGGTGTCGTCGGCGTAGGAGATTATGTTGAGGTTGTGTTGGCGTGCGATGGCCGCGAGGGGGCTCATGTAGACGTTGAAGAGGGTGGGGCTCAGTGAGGATCCTTGAGGGACGCCGCAGATGACTTCGGTGGCCTCTGACTTGTACGGTGGTAGACGGACTCTCTGTGTTCTTCCGTCGAGGAAGGAGATGATCCATTCCAGCGCCTTGTCCTGGATTCCGACGTTGCTGAGGCGCTGTACTAGGGTGCGGTGGCAGACAGTGTCGAATGCTGCGGAGAGGTCTAGGAGGATGAGGGCCGCTGTTTCTCCGTTGTCCATCAGGGCTCGAATGTCATCGGTGGCGGCGATGAGGGCGGTCTCGGTGCTGTGATTGGCTCGGAAGCCGGACTGTGAGGGGTCGAGGGATCCATTCGTCTCGAGGAAGGCGGCCATCTGCTTGTTGACGGTCTTCTCGATGACTTTGGCTGGGAACGGGAGGAGCGAGATGGGGCGGTAGTTCTTGAGTTCGGTGGGGTCCGCTGTGGGTTTCTTGAGTAGAGCGCTGAGTTCGGCGTGCTTCCAGCTCTCAGGGAAGGTGGCGGTGTCGAAGGATGTGTTGATGATGTCTCGCAGGTGGGGTGCGATGACAGCGTCAGCCTTGTTGAAGACGTGGTGAGGGCAGGGGTCGGTCGGTGATCCGGAGTGGATGGAGTTCATCGTGCGGATGGTGTCTTCGGTGCTGATCGGGGTCCAGGCGTGGAGGGTGGTGGTGAGGGGTGGTTGTTCGGGCTTGGTGTGCGTTTGTTGGTTGTTGAAGCTGTTGTGTATGCCAGCGATCTTGTTGTGGAAGTATGAAGCGAGGGAGTTGCAGAGGTCTTGCGATGGGGTGATGTCGTTGTTTCCTGCGCTGGGGTTGGATAGCTCTTTCACGATGTTGAAGAGTTCCTTGTAGTTGTGTGCGTTGTTGTCCAGCCGGTCCTTGAAAGCAGTTTTATTGGCGGCGCGGATCAGCTGGTGGTGCTTCCGGGTGGCCAGCTTGAAGGTGGTTCTGTTGTCCGGTGTAGGATCCCTTCTCCAGACTTTCTCGAGGGCTCGGCAGTTCTTCTTGGAGCTCAGATGTAATAACAATGCCCTTCTAATTATTCAGGAATTTCTGGCCCCCGAATAACCTCCAATTACGAGAAGTACATTCTCTTGAGAGAGAAATAAATGCTTCTGCACTTTAGACCTAAACTTAGGGTCAGGTCTCAAGACCATTCTCTCTGGTAAAAACTTCAGATAAGGGGTAATTGCTTATTAGTGAGCCTAGCTCATCCTATCTCTTTCCTGAGGCTATCTCCAACAAAAGATACCTTGGTGGAAACCTATGAGATGGCCGATGCAAATAGAAGTTCAAAAGGTTTCACCTGCAAATCCCAGGTAATGTTAAAAAGGTTTCTGAAAGGTTAATTCCCCAGGATAATACACTTCAGGGCACGTGGGGCAAGCCTGTATGCACCATAGGTAGTGAGAAGGGCTACTGCGTACCAACTGCCTGACAGCCAGAGGTCCAGGTGGAAAAATCCACCTTTTCACTTCTTTTAGATCCTCCCATTGTAAGGAACCCTAGACGTCACTAAAAAAATGAATTTGACTAAAAAATAAGATCGAGGTGGTGTACTGTTGTGTCACGCCTAACTGTTCAAGCCAAAAAGAGTAACTCTCTATGTTATGTTATGTTAAGTAAATTGCTTAAGAGCTATGGTTACCTGAAGGTGTCCTGGTGCTGAATTCTGCCTTCCAGTTGTCAGGGAGTGAATTGGCCTAGGAAGTAAAAAGCCAGGTCTTCAGTCCATTCCTGAATGTCAACAGCTCTGTAGTGTTCCTGAGATGGAAAGGACGCTCATTCCAAGCCCTGGTGGCGCATGTGGTGAAGCTTCTAACCCCCCAATTTGCTTTTTCAAATGTGGGTACTGCCACAAGTCTTGTTCTGGTCGATCGGGGTGCTCTCTTTGGAGCATACCATTTAAAGCACTGTTTTAGATGTTCTGGACCATTTCCTTGGAGGGCCTTAAAAAATGTGCATAAGGATTTGAATTGAATCCGTTGTTTGACAGGGACCCAATGCAGCTGTTTTATTCCTTTTTGAACTGAAACTAATTTTGGTGTTCCAGTCAAAAGTCCTGCTGCTGCGTTCTGCACAAATTGAAGCCTGTTTAGATGTTTCTTCTGGATTTTTAGGTATAAACTATTGCAGTAGTCCACACGTGATAGGATTAAGAATATTATCACTACCTTGTGGCTGTCTGCCAGCAAAAAGGTCATAATTTTCCTTATCATCCTAAGAAGATAGAAACTTGTGGAGGTAACCGCATTTACCTGGTCTTCATATGTCAATTTATTATCTATGAAGACTCCAATGTTTTTTGCCTTCCTAGATGGCTCTACTAGCGTCCCTAGTTCTTCTAGCCACCAATCTGGAGTCCAAAAGTTGGCATTGCTGCCAAATATGAGGACCTCCCTTTTGCTTGTGTTCAACTACAAGCAATTCATGGTCATCCACAGCCTTACTGCTTTCATGCAGTCATTGAACTTTTTCCCCTTCTCTGCCTCTTGTCCAGGTCATAGTGATATTACTATTTGCGTGTCATCTGCATAGGACGTCAGCTGGAATCCAAAATATCTAATTAGTGCAGCCAAGGGTGTCACATAGACATTAAAAAGTGTGGGACCTGTGGGGGTCAGGGGTGTACTGCTGTGTCACGCCCAACTGTTCAAGCTAAAATTTAACCCTATATAACAAACCAATGGTCAGGGGTGCACTGTTGTGTCATACACAACTGTTCTTTGCTAAAAAACTGTAGCTACCTTCACCTTTCTGTAGCGTACTGACTAGGGAATACATTATCTATGTGCTTGTCCTAGTTTGCCATACGTCACATGCTGGGACTAAGGATCAGATGTAGTCTCTTACACTTGTGACGGCCGCCTCCAGATGAACATCTACTGCGCAGATTGACCAAAATTTCTAATCAATTAGGGCATCTGCTCACCAATCTAGTTTGTTCAGAGTTGAATCCGTTCGTGCAGGGGTCCTTGCCCTTCGGCAGCAGTCGGGCTTAAACCAATCTCTCCTGGATAGCTCACCAAAATGTGCTCAGACATACATTTACCTTACAGAAATTAAAAGCCAAGAGCGTTTTGCAAAACAGAAAAAAATTGGTTTAATTAAATGCAGCGGATGGGTGAGTCTGGACAGAATGCATCTGAGAAAATTCTCTTGGCGTACAAAATTTTAACTGACATTATATACATCCCATGAGGTAGAATAAAGTAATTTCTGCATCTCAGTCATAAACAAGTTTGGGCACAAATGGCTCTCAACCTCAGGTGAGCTAGTGTGGGTCAATGTGTATGTGTCCAGATGACAAGCATGAGGAGCTACGTGTGGAGTGCATGTTGTGCCCTGAGTGGCTGAGTGTTCCTATCTACATATGGTATCTAGCGTTTTGGTATTTTTGGGAAACGTGAGCCTTTGGCCAAACGTGTTTTAGTTGTGGTCAATTTCTATGGATCTGTTTGTGGTGCAACTATCTATCTGTATGATTGATCAGGGTTTTCCCTGAGTGCACGCTTGTCTTCAGGTTAAGAGAGACCCAACCTGTGACCTATCATTCGATAGACGTGGGTCACAGGATCTGCCTCACCACGTATCTCTGACTTGCGGTTGATGGGTAGGTCACCTTGGGTGAATCCAACAGCAATGATACAAGTTCACTGGAACTCCCGAAAATAATATGTCATTCTCTGGTATAATTTTTAGCGACATTCTCAACATTTGGCCTACAGTTATCATAGTGTACATCAACATTATCTTTACTGATATTGACATAGTTATGCGTGTCTAGATCATGGCGTATATTGACATTGTTTCTACTGGTAACACCATTGTTATTCACGCATGGATTATGGCATACACTGACATTCTAGCTGCCGATGTCGACACATTTGTGGGGGCATAAATTATGGCATTGAAAATATGGGTATTGACATTGTTATGCAGGCACAAGTTATGGGATATGTGTGCATTTATTGCTATGGCTGTTGTTGGGCCTGCAAATATTATGGTATTCACTGATATCGTATTTACCCATTCCAACATATGCAGTTAAAAAAAAAAGTAATCTACATCCCTCACTCCTAATCATACAAGGTTATCATGTTGGAAGTCAGACGCATGTACAATGTTTAGATTTCTGTTTCACAATAATGAAAAAGTGAGAAATTAGATATTGTCTTACAATGCCATATGCTTTGCCTTACTTCTGCTTTAGAGCCCCTTTAAAGCGTAAATATTTTAATCTTCTTGGTATACTTTATGTCCATTTTACAATGCACAATTTTGTTTATCATGCATATTGCATTTGAATGTAGTCACATCATTCACAGCATGCTATTTAGATAATGCTTTCTGATAGTGTATCAGCAGTTCAGGTTAAATATTTATGTAGCATGATATTTAGAATAACCTCCAACAATAATAAATGAATGCACAAGAGAATTGACAAGTTTATTCTCACGCCTTACATCACAAATCACGAGGCTAATTTTTGTCATAATAATTCTGAGAAATAGTGTGCACAGCACGAACAAGAACCTCTTGGTGAGAGTGAAGTTTCAGGTATTCCAGAAGAATCATCCCTTAATCCCTTAATAGTCTGCATCTCTGCATCGAGGTTGCATACTGATGCCTGCAATCACTAGATAGCTGCTTTTGGAAAGAACCATGTCATAACATAAACAAAGATTGGACTTACTCTTTGATTTCGGCAGATGACAGAGAAAAGGACAAATGTGGTTAGAGCAAGTAAAGGGCAGATAATCTTTAATATCAACATTGTACATTTGGTAAAATTAGAAAATGGTGTGTATCAAACTGTCAAGCTCTTTAAAACTTTGCACTAAATCAAAATGCTAGACTATTATCAATTCTAGCAATTTGGGGCTAGCAGTCTACTTTCCATCACCAAACCTTCAATTGCCACATATCAAATGCATCATGTCGGAAAATGCCCCTCTCTGCAGGGCCATCCAATCTTTTTGCCTTCCTCCTCCACTGCTGGCTTTAGGACTCTGAGCACTTTACCACTGCTAACCAGTTCTAAAGTGCAAGTGCTCTCTCCTCTAAACACGGTAACATTGGCTCGTACCCAATTGGCATATTTAATTTACCTATAAGTCCCTAGTAAAGTGCACTACATGTGACCTGGGCCTGTAAATCAAATGCTACCAGTGGGCATGTATCACTGAATGCTCCACCCACTTATTTAGCCCCTTAACCATGTCTCAGTCCTGCCAATGCAGAGCCTGTGTGAGCAGTTTTAAACTGCCATGTTGACCTGGAAGTTAAACTTCTTGCTAAGTCTAAACCTTCCTTTTTAATACATATAAGTCACCACTACGGTATGTCTTTGACAGCCCATGGGCAGGGAGCAGTGAATTGAAAAAATAGGACAGACACTTTTAAGTTTTACATGTCCTGGTAGTGAAAAACTCTGAACTTAATTTTTAACTGCTGCAAGGCCCATCCCCCATTGGATAACAGTGTGGTTATTTTGTTACATTTTATAAATGTTATTTCCAGTTGGGAAGAGATAAGATCTCCAAGTTTGGTGTCTCTGAACTCACAATTGAAAATCACAACTGATGGTGTAGTTGGAGTTTAAATTGCAAGTTTAATAATGCCACTTTTAGAAAGTTAAAACGTGTAGGATTACAGCTATGGTGCACTTGAATTCAATTCTAATCAAATAAACTTAGTACTCAAAAGATAATCACTGTTGGTGTGCACTTTTTGAGGTGGTTCCACCCTACAACCGGTTCTGAAAGAGAAAGGAAACTAGAGCCTAAATGTCTTAGACAAAGTGAGCACTACCTAAAACACTCAACTGAGATTATATAACATATTGTTATACCAATGTTAAATACAATTAATCATCTTAAATGTTTAATCATCATAAACATAAATGTGATGCTATAAGTCCAAAAATCCGAAGAGAGACTGAAGTTCAATGCTATCCAGTGCTTCTTTATTCTGAAGTGAAATTCATATTTGAAGAGAAACTTCAAAAAATATAATAAGATGGCTTGACAATCATGGAGAAAACCATTCCCAATGCATTTCGGGTGTTCTATGCACCCTTCTTTAGGGGAAATCTAAAATAAATATATACATAGTAAATACACACATATATAACTTCTCATTTACAAATAATAACTGTGCTGGCCTCTCAGTATCCGGAAGAAGAGCGAATAAATGAAACATCGAAAAAAGTAAAGATGATAGAACCAAGGAAAGCCAATGTGGTATTATCAGAAATAGACTTCCAGAATCCAGGTGAGTTAGTGAAGTCAAAAAGAAAAATGGGGAAAAGAAGAAGCGAAAAGACAAGATAACTATGCCACCACTCCGGTAAATTATATGGTTACTAGTCTAGGTGAAGTTAGTTGTTGTGATAATCACTTCTGTTAGCATTCACTGGCTGAAATGCTGAGTTCTGTACCTCCACTAGTCTAGTGATGTCGGACGTAGCGCACTGATTTCTTCGTTTGTGGAACTAACGAGAACGGTGATGTTCAGGAAAATGTTCCTTCTGTGCTCTGGAATACACGGAATCCAATTATATTATAAAGTGCTGTCTGAGGTATAATGTATTAATGAATATCTTGGTGTTGGTAAAGATCTCACCTGCCACTGGAATGGCGAGTCTATGAAATAGTCTCTACTTTAAACCATGACGCTGCGCTTTAGTAGAAAACTTCTGCCTGTAACCTGCCCATGGGTAAACCAAAATAAAACTTAGTGTTGTGAATGGTGAGAATACAATATCCCAAAACACGACTGTGGTTTTAATTAATACTTCTCACCTCTCAGTGTAAACTCCGGCTGCTCAGGTGATAAAACGAACAGTGAGCAAGCAACAAATGCTGAAAATGAATCTGCGTGAATGATAAAAAAGGCAATCTATCAGTTGCCTGTTCATGTAGAGGTAATATGAAAAATGCATAATGCGCTCTCGACTTACCCTAGGGGATTGAGATTACCTTTAAAACCAATGATGCTCAAAATGAATAGAAAATTCATGGATAAATGGTACTCCATTTTAAATTAATGCTCACTAGACTTAATTCTCTTAATCGTAGAGGAACTATCGAGTGTTCTGGTGGGTTTGGAACAGGAGATACACAAACTACAAAGTTCTTTAAATTCACGTATGGAGGGTGAGAATTGAAAGCGTCATTAGAAGAAATCAATAAGAGGTTGGATTCTTACGTTAAGGAAATTCATGAACGCAAGGTGCGCAAATTTAGACGTGATACCATAGACTATAAACTCGACGAGGTATACTCATGGGCAGAAGTGTATGCACAGAAACGTACATACCAGAAACCAGGTACTACTTCCTCTGAGGAGAGTCTTGTTTCCATAAGTGAGACTCGCATATCACGTCCACCGGTGCCCGCACTGTCAGACATTGTGCCTTCAGAGGTACTTTCAACATCCATTTCTAAGGTTTCTTCTTTAGAGACAAGTCCATCAGCAAACAATGCACCAATGGGTACAGAATCAACACACACAGACAAAACAAAACCCACAGGAGCCGTGGACAACACAAAACACACGAGTACCGGGCACAGACAGAAGAGGAATTAGTGGTCAACATTTCCACAACACCACTTACTAAATCACAAACAGCAGTACTAAACAAGGGCATATCATTTGTGCCCACATTTCACAATAGGGCTTTGGATACAGAAATAGATTTATACAAGTTCTTAAGAAAATTAAGATTAAGATATTTCTTTTCCAATCTGGAGCAGGCTCAAGAGGACCCACTAGAGTATAAAAATTCAGACCCAAAAGCAACTTTTTAGCCCCTACCTCGCACAAGGTCATAGATTCTTTTGATGCATTGGTCAAAAGAGATTTGGCTCAGTTACCCACTACACCCAGCAATCGCAGCAATTTAACAGCAACTGAAAGAAACGCCCTTAAATCACTGAGGATGAACGAGTCCATAGTCTTTCTTCCAGCAGACAAGGGGGGAGCACTGGTTGTAATGGATCGCAGCTATTACGAATCAAAAATCGAGGCCATGCTTTCAGATCAAACTACATATCTTCCTTCAAGTAAGGACCCCACACCAGAGTTTCAAGAAACTCTATGGAAATTGTTGACACACGCTGTAGACACACCATTGATTTCTGAGAAAACACAGGAGTATTTATACTCGAAGTTTCCATGCAGGCCCACCATTTACCTGTTGCCTAAGATACATAAAAATCTCATGGATCCACCCTTTCGTCCTATAGTGTCCGGATGTAGGTCGATACACAAACCACTGGGACAATATCTCGACACGTTCCTACAGCCATTTGTACAGTCGGGACCGACATATGTACAGGACACTACTCTTTTTTTTAAGTTGCTCAAAGAACTCGCACTGCCACTCACCAAAGAAATTTGGTTAGGTACAGTAGATGTAGTGTCACTCTACACCTCGATACCTCATTCTGAGGGAATCGAGGCAATCGACTGGGCACTACTACAGCAAGGAAACATACAGGCCAATAAAGTTTTTCTCTTGGAAGTTTTGCAGTTCAGCTTGTTTACCAGCTATTTTAACTGGATAGAAAGATTCTTCCTACAAACCAATGGTACTTCCATGGGATTCACAAGGGGCACCTAGCTATGCCAATAATTTTATGATGAAATTCGAACAAGAGAACATACTAAATGATTCATCTTGGTCAGACCGGCTGAATATGTATCGCAGATACATCGATGATATATTCATCATCTGGCAGGGAACTAAAAATGATTTGGAAACCAAACTCAAGGGGTTGAATGACATAAACCCCAGAATTCAATTTACATACACTTTGGATACACAGATAATCTCATATTTGGACATTAGCGTGGAATTGCATGGCACAGAAATCACCACTACGGTATTTAAAAATTCCACAGATCGCAATGACACGTTACTGTTCAGTAGCTTTCATCCAGACACTTTAAAGAAACATCTTCCTTATTCTCAATTTTTGAGGATTAAGCGTATCTCATCAGACAATCAGCAATATATGACAGCATTTACAGAATCCAAAAAGAGTTTTCTAGACCGGGGTTATCCCATTGATATGGTGGAGGCATCTGCCAGACGGGCAGAAGAGATTCCAAGAAAAGTCATTAATTGAGAAAAAAGAGAAACAACAACATCAAAGAGAAGTGTTTGTATCCACATTCTCGACTCTATCGCCAGCTATAAAAAAGATCATCCTACACTGATGGGATTTGTTACAATCAGAGCCTGACTTTAGAAATCTCTTTCAGAATCCTCCAATTGTTGCCTACAAGAGATCCAACAATCTTCGAGAATTACTTAGAAACAGATCTTTGACAGGTTCAGAACAACACAAAGGCATGCAAAAGTGCTACAATTGTTCACATTGCAATAATGTCCTTACCGGGACATCCATATCACATCTATGGTCAGGGAAACCTATAGACTTGAGGTTCACTGCTAATTGCAACACTCAGAATGTCATTTAGGTAATCTGGTGTCTGTGTGCTCCATACTATGTAGGGAAAACAGAAAAAACATTGAGGACACGTATAACAGAACATAAAAGCAGAATTAGAACAAGAGCATTGAACTCACATTTAGCCAGTCACATCATTCCATAGCACAACTTAGATTTTCAGTATTAGAAGTTGTAACATATCGGAACGACAGGGACATGTCTAAGTACATCACAAAAAGGGAAACCTTCTGGATCAGACACTTGGACACCATGACCTCCAAAGGGTTAAATGACAAATTGGAATTATCTTGTTTCCTTTAGGGCTAGCCCTGTGAATTGACCTGGAGTTTTCATTTGTTTACTGTTAACGAGTGTTTTAACTCCTTACGTTTTATGTTGTATTATCACATAAAAAAAATGTGTTTACTACTATCAGTACTTCAATCACTTGTTATTTTTTGTAAGTTTATATTGAAGTAGACGGGACACTTGTGGATTCTCAGTATTATATGTGGAACGATGTAAAAATGATGGACAGTTTGCTCTATAAACTGTTGTACACATATGACTGCTATATCACCACAAGAGTATTGCTTACATGAGAATTTTGTTACAAACCACAATTTGATGTATGGTTATATTCTTACTGTTTGATTCTATTGGAAAACCGATCTAGCACGATCTAGTAATGTAGATTACTTTTTTTTTTAACTGCATATGTTGGAATGGGTAAATACGATATCAGTGAATACCACTAGATAGCTGCTTTTGGAAAGAACCATGTCATAACATAAACAAAGATTGGACTTACTCTTTGATTTCGGCAGATGACAGAGAAAAGGACAAATGTGGTTAGAGCAAGTAAAGGGCAGATAATCTTTAATATCAACATTGTACATTTGGTAAAATTAGAAAATGGTGTGTATCAAACTGTCAAGCTCTTTAAAACTTTGCACTAAATCAAAATGCTAGACTATTATCAATTCTAGCAATTTGGGGCTAGCAGTCTACTTTCCATCACCAAACCTTCAATTGCCACATATCAAATGCATCATGTCGGAAAATGCCCCTCTCTGCAGGGCCATCCAATCTTTTTGCCTTCCTCCTCCACTGCTGGCTTTAGGACTCTGAGCACTTTACCACTGCTAACCAGTTCTAAAGTGCAAGTGCTCTCTCCTCTAAACACGGTAACATTGGCTCGTACCCAATTGGCATATTTAATTTACCTATAAGTCCCTAGTAAAGTGCACTACATGTGACCTGGGCCTGTAAATCAAATGCTACCAGTGGGCATGTATCACTGAATGCTCCACCCACTTATTTAGCCCCTTAACCATGTCTCAGTCCTGCCAATGCAGAGCCTGTGTGAGCAGTTTTAAACTGCCATGTTGACCTGGAAGTTAAACTTCTTGCTAAGTCTAAACCTTCCTTTTTAATACATATAAGTCACCACTACGGTATGTCTTTGACAGCCCATGGGCAGGGAGCAGTGAATTGAAAAAATAGGACAGACACTTTTAAGTTTTACATGTCCTGGTAGTGAAAAACTCTGAACTTAATTTTTAACTGCTGCAAGGCCCATCCCCCATTGGATAACAGTGTGGTTATTTTGTTACATTTTATAAATGTTATTTCCAGTTGGGAAGAGATAAGATCTCCAAGTTTGGTGTCTCTGAACTCACAATTGAAAATCACAACTGATGGTGTAGTTGGAGTTTAAATTGCAAGTTTAATAATGCCACTTTTAGAAAGTTAAAACGTGTAGGATTACAGCTATGGTGCACTTGAATTCAATTCTAATCAAATAAACTTAGTACTCAAAAGATAATCACTGTTGGTGTGCACTTTTTGAGGTGGTTCCACCCTACAACCGGTTCTGAAAGAGAAAGGAAACTAGAGCCTAAATGTCTTAGACAAAGTGAGCACTACCTAAAACACTCAACTGAGATTATATAACATATTGTTATACCAATGTTAAATACAATTAATCATCTTAAATGTTTAATCATCATAAACATAAATGTGATGCTATAAGTCCAAAAATCCGAAGAGAGACTGAAGTTCAATGCTATCCAGTGCTTCTTTATTCTGAAGTGAAATTCATATTTGAAGAGAAACTTCAAAAAATATAATAAGATGGCTTGACAATCATGGAGAAAACCATTCCCAATGCATTTCGGGTGTTCTATGCACCCTTCTTTAGGGGAAATCTAAAATAAATATATACATAGTAAATACACACATATATAACTTCTCATTTACAAATAATAACTGTGCTGGCCTCTCAGTATCCGGAAGAAGAGCGAATAAATGAAACATCGAAAAAAGTAAAGATGATAGAACCAAGGAAAGCCAATGTGGTATTATCAGAAATAGACTTCCAGAATCCAGGTGAGTTAGTGAAGTCAAAAAGAAAAATGGGGAAAAGAAGAAGCGAAAAGACAAGATAACTATGCCACCACTCCGGTAAATTATATGGTTACTAGTCTAGGTGAAGTTAGTTGTTGTGATAATCACTTCTGTTAGCATTCACTGGCTGAAATGCTGAGTTCTGTACCTCCACTAGTCTAGTGATGTCGGACGTAGCGCACTGATTTCTTCGTTTGTGGAACTAACGAGAACGGTGATGTTCAGGAAAATGTTCCTTCTGTGCTCTGGAATACACGGAATCCAATTATATTATAAAGTGCTGTCTGAGGTATAATGTATTAATGAATATCTTGGTGTTGGTAAAGATCTCACCTGCCACTGGAATGGCGAGTCTATGAAATAGTCTCTACTTTAAACCATGACGCTGCGCTTTAGTAGAAAACTTCTGCCTGTAACCTGCCCATGGGTAAACCAAAATAAAACTTAGTGTTGTGAATGGTGAGAATACAATATCCCAAAACACGACTGTGGTTTTAATTAATACTTCTCACCTCTCAGTGTAAACTCCGGCTGCTCAGGTGATAAAACGAACAGTGAGCAAGCAACAAATGCTGAAAATGAATCTGCGTGAATGATAAAAAAGGCAATCTATCAGTTGCCTGTTCATGTAGAGGTAATATGAAAAATGCATAATGCGCTCTCGACTTACCCTAGGGGATTGAGATTACCTTTAAAACCAATGATGCTCAAAATGAATAGAAAATTCATGGATAAATGGTACTCCATTTTAAATTAATGCTCACTAGACTTAATTCTCTTAATCGTAGAGGAACTATCGAGTGTTCTGGTGGGTTTGGAACAGGAGATACACAAACTACAAAGTTCTTTAAATTCACGTATGGAGGGTGAGAATTGAAAGCGTCATTAGAAGAAATCAATAAGAGGTTGGATTCTTACGTTAAGGAAATTCATGAACGCAAGGTGCGCAAATTTAGACGTGATACCATAGACTATAAACTCGACGAGGTATACTCATGGGCAGAAGTGTATGCACAGAAACGTACATACCAGAAACCAGGTACTACTTCCTCTGAGGAGAGTCTTGTTTCCATAAGTGAGACTCGCATATCACGTCCACCGGTGCCCGCACTGTCAGACATTGTGCCTTCAGAGGTACTTTCAACATCCATTTCTAAGGTTTCTTCTTTAGAGACAAGTCCATCAGCAAACAATGCACCAATGGGTACAGAATCAACACACACAGACAAAACAAAACCCACAGGAGCCGTGGACAACACAAAACACACGAGTACCGGGCACAGACAGAAGAGGAATTAGTGGTCAACATTTCCACAACACCACTTACTAAATCACAAACAGCAGTACTAAACAAGGGCATATCATTTGTGCCCACATTTCACAATAGGGCTTTGGATACAGAAATAGATTTATACAAGTTCTTAAGAAAATTAAGATTAAGATATTTCTTTTCCAATCTGGAGCAGGCTCAAGAGGACCCACTAGAGTATAAAAATTCAGACCCAAAAGCAACTTTTTAGCCCCTACCTCGCACAAGGTCATAGATTCTTTTGATGCATTGGTCAAAAGAGATTTGGCTCAGTTACCCACTACACCCAGCAATCGCAGCAATTTAACAGCAACTGAAAGAAACGCCCTTAAATCACTGAGGATGAACGAGTCCATAGTCTTTCTTCCAGCAGACAAGGGGGGAGCACTGGTTGTAATGGATCGCAGCTATTACGAATCAAAAATCGAGGCCATGCTTTCAGATCAAACTACATATCTTCCTTCAAGTAAGGACCCCACACCAGAGTTTCAAGAAACTCTATGGAAATTGTTGACACACGCTGTAGACACACCATTGATTTCTGAGAAAACACAGGAGTATTTATACTCGAAGTTTCCATGCAGGCCCACCATTTACCTGTTGCCTAAGATACATAAAAATCTCATGGATCCACCCTTTCGTCCTATAGTGTCCGGATGTAGGTCGATACACAAACCACTGGGACAATATCTCGACACGTTCCTACAGCCATTTGTACAGTCGGGACCGACATATGTACAGGACACTACTCTTTTTTTTAAGTTGCTCAAAGAACTCGCACTGCCACTCACCAAAGAAATTTGGTTAGGTACAGTAGATGTAGTGTCACTCTACACCTCGATACCTCATTCTGAGGGAATCGAGGCAATCGACTGGGCACTACTACAGCAAGGAAACATACAGGCCAATAAAGTTTTTCTCTTGGAAGTTTTGCAGTTCAGCTTGTTTACCAGCTATTTTAACTGGATAGAAAGATTCTTCCTACAAACCAATGGTACTTCCATGGGATTCACAAGGGGCACCTAGCTATGCCAATAATTTTATGATGAAATTCGAACAAGAGAACATACTAAATGATTCATCTTGGTCAGACCGGCTGAATATGTATCGCAGATACATCGATGATATATTCATCATCTGGCAGGGAACTAAAAATGATTTGGAAACCAAACTCAAGGGGTTGAATGACATAAACCCCAGAATTCAATTTACATACACTTTGGATACACAGATAATCTCATATTTGGACATTAGCGTGGAATTGCATGGCACAGAAATCACCACTACGGTATTTAAAAATTCCACAGATCGCAATGACACGTTACTGTTCAGTAGCTTTCATCCAGACACTTTAAAGAAACATCTTCCTTATTCTCAATTTTTGAGGATTAAGCGTATCTCATCAGACAATCAGCAATATATGACAGCATTTACAGAATCCAAAAAGAGTTTTCTAGACCGGGGTTATCCCATTGATATGGTGGAGGCATCTGCCAGACGGGCAGAAGAGATTCCAAGAAAAGTCATTAATTGAGAAAAAAGAGAAACAACAACATCAAAGAGAAGTGTTTGTATCCACATTCTCGACTCTATCGCCAGCTATAAAAAAGATCATCCTACACTGATGGGATTTGTTACAATCAGAGCCTGACTTTAGAAATCTCTTTCAGAATCCTCCAATTGTTGCCTACAAGAGATCCAACAATCTTCGAGAATTACTTAGAAACAGATCTTTGACAGGTTCAGAACAACACAAAGGCATGCAAAAGTGCTACAATTGTTCACATTGCAATAATGTCCTTACCGGGACATCCATATCATATCTATGGTCAGGGAAACCTATAGACTTGAGGTTCACTGCTAATTGCAACACTCAGAATGTCATTTAGGTAATCTGGTGTCTGTGTGCTCCATACTATGTAGGGAAAACAGAAAAAACATTGAGGACACGTATAACAGAACATAAAAGCAGAATTAGAACAAGAGCATTGAACTCACATTTAGCCAGTCACATCATTCCATAGCACAACTTAGATTTTCAGTATTAGAAGTTGTAACATATCGGAACGACAGGGACATGTCTAAGTACATCACAAAAAGGGAAACCTTCTGGATCAGACACTTGGACACCATGACCTCCAAAGGGTTAAATGACAAATTGGAATTATCTTGTTTCCTTTAGGGCTAGCCCTGTGAATTGACCTGGAGTTTTCATTTGTTTACTGTTAACGAGTGTTTTAACTCCTTACGTTTTATGTTGTATTATCACATAAAAAAAATGTGTTTACTACTATCAGTACTTCAATCACTTGTTATTTTTTGTAAGTTTATATTGAAGTAGACGGGACACTTGTGGATTCTCAGTATTATATGTGGAACGATGTAAAAATGATGGACAGTTTGCTCTATAAACTGTTGTACACATATGACTGCTATATCACCACAAGAGTATTGCTTACATGAGAATTTTGTTACAAACCACAATTTGATGTATGGTTGTATTCTTACTGTTTGATTCTATTGGAAAACCGATCTAGCACATCTTTCATTAGTTAACATCCCCGTAGGCAAGCTGGATTTGCATTGTTGAGACATAACTCGGTCATGAAGCTTTTGCAAATATACGTTGTTGATTATCCAGAGTTATTACTGGTGACACACCCACATCATGTTATGTAATTTGTTTTCACCTATTGGGGATTTGTATATGGAGACCAATAATCAATCATTAATTTCACTCAACTTGACATTAGATCATGCTTTAAAAAATTGCATTTAGACAATGATATTATTGAACATGTGCCTATACTATCAGCTAATATATGATGTTGCAAGCACGATTGTTATTTCATTCCCTTACATGCCAGTATGATTATCATATAACATAATAACTCTTAAGCCGTTTATGCACCGAGATTCATACAGTTTTGTAATTGTTTTTTAATCTCGCAAGAATTACATTTTTTGAGTTCTGAGAATTAATTCATTCAATTGTACTAAATGATTACGTCTTCTTCTTTTTCTTCTTTTTTCCATTTTCTTCTTCTGCATCATTCTGGTTGACTATGTTAGTGGTAATCTACATTTCACCTTACAAACCAGCAGATTTACATGGCCGCCACGTTACACTGCCCTAACGCTAGATGCTCATGTCCTCTTTCTATGTTCACTGCTGCAGATGCCCGCCGAGAACTCCTCAGCGTTTGCAGGAAATTCACGTTACACACTGATAAAATTTCATGCATCTTCTGGTTCAGCTCAGTGTTATTTCGGAAGGCTTTACTCTAACTCAGACGGTTTGACAACAAGTAAGTCGAGAGCGCATTATGCATTTTTCACGTTACCTCCACATGAACAGGCAACTGATAGATTGCCTTTTTTATCATTCACGCAGATTCATGCTCACAGTTCGTTTTATCAACTGAGCAGCCGGAGTTTACACTGAGAGGTGAGAGGTATTAATTAAAACCACAGTGGTGTTTTGGTGTATTGTATTTTCACCATTCACAACACTAAGTTTTATTTTGTTTTGCCCTTGGACAGGTTACACGCAGAAGTTTTCAACTGAAGTGCAGCGTCACGGTTTAAAGTACATACTATTTCATAGACTCGCCATTTCAGTGGCAGGTGAGATCTTTACCAACACCAAGATATTCATTAATACATTATACCTCAGACAGCACTTTATAATATAATTGGATTCTGTGTATTCCGTGTATTCCAGAGCACAGAAGGAACATTTTCCTGAACATCACCATTCTCGTTAGTTCGACAAATGAAGAAATTGGTGCGCTACGTCCGACATCACTAGACTAGTGGAGGTACAGAACTCCGCATTTCAGCCAGTGATTATCACAACAACTAACTTCACCTAGACTAGTAACCATGTAATTTACCAGAGTGGTGGCATAGTTATCTTGTCTTTTCGCTTCTTCTTTTCCCCATTTTTCTTTTTGACTTCACTAACTCACCTGGATTCTAGAAGTCTATTTCTGATAATACCACATTGGCTTTTCTTGGTTCTATCATCTAGATTTTTATTCGATGTTTCATTTATTCGCTCTGCTTCTTCCGGATACTGAGAGGCCGGCACAGTTATTTTTTGTAAATGAGAAGTTATATATGTGTGCATTTACTATGTATATGTTTATTTTAGATTACCCCTGAAGAAGGGTGCATAGAACACCCGAAATGCATTGGGAATGGGTTTCTCCATGATTGTCAAGCGATCTTATTATATTTTTTGAAGTTTCTCATCAAATATGAATTTCGCTTCAGAATAAAGAAGCACTGGATAACATTGGACTTCAGTTTCTCTTCAGATTTTTGGACTTATAGCATCAATTTATGTTTATGATGATTAACCATTTAAGATGATTAATTGTATTTAACATTGGTATTACAATAAGTGATATACTCTTTGTTGAGTGTTTTAGGTAGTGCTCACTTTGTCTAGGACATTTAGGCCCTAGTTTCATTTCACTTTTAGAAAGTTGCCATTTTGCTACTTTAGCGATTCTGTGCATACTGCCTGCCTCTAAATACACGCCTGAGGTGGGCAAAAGCTGGGCTTTGCGCATTCTCTCTCGACAGCAACACACAAAAGGAGCTTAGGTAGTCCATCCTGGGCAGGATGGGAGGGAGGAGCTGGACACAGCCTCACACTTAAACCTGAATAGGCTGTGTCCTATCCCCACACAAAGGGCTGCTTCTCCCCTGAAGTATGTTTGGAGCCAGGACATGAAGGGAGGGCATCTGTGCACTTCAGAAACCTTTCTTTGAAGGTCCCCTACTTCAAAGGTACAACTGGGTATAAGTACTGGACCTTTGACACAACCACTTCAGGATGAAGAGCTGCTGTGCTGATAAAGGACTGCTACTCTGCTGGACTACTACTTTGCTATGCTGCCCTCCTGCCTTTTCTGGGTGAAATGGACTAGACCTGTATCACTTGAGCCCAAAGTGACTCCAAGGACTTGCTTGCTGCCTTCTGATTAAAGTCTCAGGGACATAAAAGACCTCCAATTCACCTGCATCTACACCTGGACTCTGCCACCTGTGAGTCTGCCCTGCCAAGTGGTGCCACCCCTATCCTGGACCCTTGTAAGTGAGGCCTAAGGTGGTTCTACTGCCAAACCTCACATCTTCATTGGAACCAACACATCTTTGCCATTGTGGGGATAAGAATCAGCGCATCTTTGCCTTTGCGTGGATCGGAACGAGCACATCCTCGTCCTTGTGTGGAGTGGACCTGGCATCTCATCCTCAAAACAAGCATATCACCCTCAGAGTCAACAAAATCCTCCCCGCTACAAGAGCAGATCCAACGCATTTAATTTGGGATCGGAAATGACGCATTTACTTGGCTGCACCCCAAATCTTCTGTAAAATAGATGTAAACTAGGATCAAGGTATTTTTGTTCAGCGGGCCCGAGTGGGTCCCCGTATCTGGCCTGCGTTCCATCATGGTCGGCCTGAACTTTTGACTTTGCTCAGGTCTAGCGTGACCAGATATCACAAATAGAATTATATACAAGTAATATACAAGTAATGCCTGCCTTGTATATAATTCTGTTTACTTACCCAGATGCTGGAGGGTTATTTGGGGTACCCCCTGTTTAGAGCAGATATCACAAATAGGCACCTGTTGCTTCTAAGCGCTATTTTACAGTTTATTCTTTAAAAATTCATATCTCAAGTTCTACTTATTGGATGTTTGTCATTTTGGTCTTGTTGTGTTTATATCATTATTCTCTATTTTTCTAATGTGGTGTGTATTCTTTTTGTTTTGTCTTCACTTTGTTACTGTTTGAAGTGTTGCACAAATATTTTATACATTGTCTCTAAAGTTAAGCCTGACTGCTCAGTGCCAAGCTACCAGAGGGTGAGCACAGGAAAATTTAGGGTGACTAGGATTGTGGTTCCTGCTTGGACAGTGTGCATAGGTCTGCCAACCAGAAACCCAATTTCTAACATTGCATCCAATTGTAAATAACCTTAACCCACTATTTTTTGTGGCTTAAACATATTTCTGAATTTGCCTGTCTATCTGCAGTCCTATTAGCACACCACCAAAAGGCATCTTCTTCCTGAAAGGAAGTAGGATGCATGCAAAGAGATAACACTAACAGCCTGATTACGATGTCGAATGGACCAGAGTCCATCCAACATCGTCCTGGAAATGGGACCGACTGACCTCCTGTTGGCAGTCCATCACCATTCTTGATCAAAATCCATCAAAATGTTTGATTTATTAAATTGATTTTCCGGCTGGACACTCGCATTATAATACTGATTCAAGTCTATAGTTATCCTATTTACTCAACTGTTGCGTTTAAGGACCACTATGTTTTGTAATACAGCATTCTAAAATGGAAAAGTAATTCAAAATGCCAAAATAGCTCACTTGCATCATAAGGCATGCATACATCAGTGGACATCTTGGGATTCTATTCAAGATAGTCACCTGTTAGACCTGACACCCTTGTCGTAGTGCTCGCCCAAACATTTTGCCTTTACTCCTCCTCTTGTGCTGAATTCATTTGTGTTGGCTCTAGGACTCTGCACACTTTACTACTGCTAACCAGTGCTAAAGTAGTCGTGCTCACTCCTATAAACATGGTAAAATTGGCTTACATCCAATTAGCATATTTAATTTACTAATAAGTCCCTAGTGGTATACCATATATTCAGGGCTGATAACTTCAATGCTACTTGGGGGCTCGTAACACTTATTGTGCCACCCACTTAAGTAGCCCTTTAAATATGCCCCAGGCCTGCCATTGCAGCCTGTGGGTACAGTTTTGCCATTTCAACCTAGCAGAATAAACCTTTTGCCTTGCCCTAAAATTCCCTTTTAATGCATATAAGTCACCCCTATGGTAGGCCCTGAACATCCCAGAGGGCAGGGTGTAGTGTACTTAAAAGGTGGGATGTGTAGCTTTTGGTTTTACATGTTGTGGTAGTGAAAAACTTTAAAATGTGTTTTTCTCTACTGCAAAGCCTGCCGATCCCGTAGGATTACATTTGACTTACCTTAATTTCATCTAATAAGTGATAGCTTCCAAATAGGAACAGGTAAACAATTCATGGTTGTTGTCTTTGGAATTGCAGAGAAAAATCCTCACTTATGGTAAAGTCAGGCTTTAAATTATTATTTTGAAAATGGCACTTATAGAAAGTTGACATTTTCCTGCCATTCTATGCATACAGTCTGTCTCTGGGGCATAAGACTGGGTGTAGTTGGCCTTTGGGCTTGTATATTTCTCGTAGACAGCCTCACACAATGGAGAACTTGGCTGTGCCATCACTGGCAGGATGGGACAGTGGAGCTGGGCACAGTTCTACTTACACTTAAATAGGCTGCATCCTGCTTCCATACAAAGGGTTGGCTACTCAAGTAGTTAGTCTAGAGACAGGGCAGGAGAGGCAGGAAACCTGAACACTTCAAAGCAGTCCTGATGCCTGGACCTGCAACGGGACCTGCCTGAGCTCTCCTTCAACTGGACCTGTCTGAGCCCTTCTGGCCTCTGCTGGACTGAGTTCTAAACTCCCACCTAGTCACTTAACAGGTCCTGGACCTGTGGTCAGGCTCAGTTGAGCTCTCCTGAGGTTTTTAGGCTCTTTAGGAACCAGCCCATTTCTATCAAGAGCCCAAGACATTGCACAAGCTGCAAACGCGAAGTTCTGGTAAACCAACTCTTCCCACTGCAACGGTGACCGACAATGTGAAACTCAAGCCCAACGCTGACAGGATCTTTGCACTACAACAATGACTGCCTGCGAAGCCAGACCGTTCTCCACGCTACTTTGACAAATGACGGCAATGGTCTCCCTGGTCCTCGTGGCCCCCTCCACCACGACCAGAAGTTGTGATGCTGGACAGAGAAGGTAAGTCTTTTAGCTGGACAAACCTGTTCCCTATATTTGACCTGCACTCCATCTCGATTGGACAGAACTTGTGAGTTTCTCTCAGTCTCTCATGACCAGGTAGACGACAGTGGCGCTTTGGGCTTTTTGTCACTATTTTTATTTAAGTCTTTAAAAATTCATAGCACCCGGTCTACTGATTGGATTTTTGTTGTTTTGGTGTCAAGTCATTTATTAAATTTTGCTGTATTTGTTGGTGTGGGATTTGTCTTGTGTTTCAACTTTATTACTGTTTGAAGTGCTGCATAAATACTTTACACATTTCCTCTTTTAAGCTTAGCTGCTGGAGGGTTGAGCAAAGGTTAATATGGGGTTTGCTTGTGACTTCACCCTTACAAGGATTGTAATTGCTGCCTGAGTAGAGTTTCACTCCCTGAACCAGTAACCTAATTTCTGACATGGGTGATCAGAGGTGAGGATTAGGGATTGTGTTTGTGCAGTGCTACACAGAGGGTTTGTGTTACATTTAAAATCCCAGATAAATAATGTGAGACCAATTCAAGTTGTAAATTTCCCTTGATTGATCTTTTAGATTTTTTTTCCCAAATTCACCCTTACTCTACCTTACTGTGACTGTGAATCCAGAGGGCTACATTGCAGCTCAGATCAAGGAATTCTGTAAGGAGAGGGGGCTACCTTTGAAAGGGAGCACCAGGAAGGCAGAGGTCTAAAAGGATCTGTGAGCATATGTGGAAGCCTACCAGTTTCCAGTCACAACAGATAACCAGGCTGGGGAGGATGATGTGAAGGCGCCAGAGCAGCGTCTGGAGGAGGGTCATAAGATGTAGCAGTCACCTGAGGGGAGTGACTTGTCTCTGAGTTGGAGCTCCCTTCCAGAGCAGAGAGCAGTGTGTCATATCAAATCCTGTCCGTAGAGGAGCTGGCAGGCAGGAAGGCCATACAGGAGTTTAGTCTGCAGATGGCACAGTTAAAAATGGAAGAGAAGAAACTAGCAATGGAGGCAGAGCAAAGGGAACTGTCCATGGAAGAAAAGAGACTAGCCATGGAGGAGAGGAGAATGGGCCATAGCTATGTCTCACAGAGCTGGAAATCGGAGCTAAGCAGGTGGAGTCCAGCAATAATGGTGGCAGCCTACCTACAGTGCCCACTGGAGACAAGAAGGTCCACCATGCTAAGGATCTGAGACCTGACTTTGTGAGGAGAATGACAGGGACAAGTGGTTTGAAACGTATGAGGTACAGATGCATAAGACCCTTGAGGAAGTCACTGGAAGCATATCCCTATTGAGGGGAGAGACGTTCCACTGGCCCTAGAGAAGGGAGACAGGATGAGATATCCCCCCATGAAGGAATCCATTGTCAGGAAATATGGGCTCACCCCTGAAGGGTATAGGCAAAGGTTTAGAGCATCCAGAAGTTGGCATATCAGTCCTGGGGGGATTTTCGAGATTCCTTTTGTAAGACACTGGACGGTTGGGTGAAGGGCAGTGATGTGAAGATTGCCAAGGGCTGTATAACTTGATTGCAAGAGAGCATATTTTTAGTCTTTGTTTTTCAGATCTGTGTCAACACCATATTGATAGTATGCTCACTGACTCCAAAGAGCGTGCTAAGGAGGTGGACCGCTGGCTCAGCAGCATTGTCCACAAGAAGGTATCTGGGTGGATCATCACAAGGTTGGGCAGGGTGCTCACCAGAGCAGGAGAGGGAAGGCATAAATAAATACAAGGAGTTCTTTAAAGGTCCCCATAATAGGTTTAAGGATCAGGACTCCCAGTCCCTGCCTGAGCAGAAAAAGAAATGGTTTCCTGATAACAAATCCTCAGGGAAGACACCTCTGAGTGCTTTGAATGCTAACAAGCCAGGCATTTCAAAGGCAATGCCAGGTGTCCCAAGTGGGCACAGCCTCCCACTGGTGGGCAGACATCAGAGCTGGTGGGGTAGCACTTGGTGAGGAGATTGTCCCAGATAGTATGGGGGGAGTGCAATGGTACCCTAGTGTCCCTGGGTAATGGAGAGATGTTGCCAAGAGCTAAAATGCCTAGGAAGACTAAGAAATACAGGCAGTGGGTCATCATCAATGGGCAGAGGATGGGCAATTTGAGAGACACTGGAGCTAGCATGACAACTGTCAGATGTCATCTGATGACCTCAGAGTAACTGGTACCTAATGTCTTCCATCAGGTTATTGTAGCTGACAACCACAAGAGTTGCTATACAGTGGCCTTTGTTCCCTTTGAGTGGGTCTCAGGGTCCTTGAGGGTAGCTGTTAGTTCATCCATGCTTGTGAGTTGTTAGCTTGGCAATGACCTAGAGCATACCCTCTGGAATGAGGTCGAGCTCAGGTCCCACTTGTAGATGTTAGTGTTGCCTGAGTGGGTGTGTCTGATCACCTAGTCCTTGGTCACCTGAGAGGGGAATCCAAGGGAAATGGAGCTTGGAAGAATGGCCCAGGTACCTGCCAAAAAGAGAAAGGGCAGGGGGCATGGGAACAACTCTCTAACTACATTGCGTCCAGGCAACTTCTCCACGATTCGCAGTCCGGTTTTAGATCCGGCTATAGTACCAAGACTGCACTTCTGGAGGTGTCAGGTACTATTCGTGAATGCGTGGACTCAGGCAATGTTAGTGCTCCTTGACCTGTCCACGGCATTCGACACGTTCTCTCATGCTATATTGATTGAGATACTGTATAGTCTTGGGATTCAGGGCACCCCTTTGGCTTGGATTAGATCTTTTTTAAGTGATCGTACCCAACAGGTCTACCTCTAACCTTTTGTCTCAGAAAAGAAACCACTTAGTTATGCCCTGAGCCCACTGTTTTTTAATGTCTATGTTTTGCCGCTGGCTACAGTGGCAGAATCTTGTGTGGTCAGAGTGATCTCTTACGCTGATGACACACAATTAGTGTTTTCATGTAGAGATCACTCTGATGCCAGGTTTTTGAACTTCAGACGCTGTCTCAGCAACATCTCTACCTGGATGTCACTCAACACTCTCAGGCTTAACTCGGATAAAACCGAGGTGCTGCTTTTTTTATCAAAAAGATCCCCCTCTACCCCTTCTCTGGTGGCCACCTGAATTGAATCCCCCTCCAGCATCGGTGGTTTCTGCCAGGAATCTGGGATTCTTATTTGATAATGAGTTATCTTGCAAGGCTCAAATAATTAAGGTCACATCTGCATGTTTCGGTAAACTCTGCATGATCCGGAAAATTCTCCCTTTTCTCCTGTGGATGCTCGCCGAACCATTATTGACGACCTTATGACATCACATCTGGATCACGCAAACAGCCTATATGCCAGAGCACCAGCCTATCTGGTCAAACGTCTTCAGATCATGCAGAATGCGGCGGCAAGAATGATCTGTAACATCCCATATCATCACTCAATCTCTCCTCACTTAAAAAAATTACACTGGCTGCCCGTGTCCAGCTGCATTCAGTTTAAATCTCTGGTCCTGGCATATAGAGCAATGCAGGGTCAGGGGCCGGCCTATCTTAGAGCCAGACTGAAGCATGCTGAGTCCAACTGTTCTCTCGGATCAAATCATCTTTTCCTTTTACGTACTCCCCGATTTCGCAGCTCTAGAATGGGGGACAGAGCATTCGCAGTTATCACGGCTCGATCCTGGAACAACTTGCCACTGTCCCTCCGCTTGACAGAATCAGAATGCTTATTTTGACGCAACTTAAAAACCTGGCTGTTCACCAACCCCTAGTTTTAACTGTTTGCTGATTGTAGTGCCGGGACACCCCCGTCGGGGGTAGCTGCACGCTTTATAAGTTTCTAAATAATAATAATAACCCAATCCTGAAACTCCCAAGGTCTGGGAGAAGGCTGAGGGAGATGCCCCTGAACATACAGGGGAGGACATTGCTACCGTGGGAAATCTACCTGAACAGACAAACTGGCAGAGGGAAGGGGGTCCCATCAGGAAAGAGTTCTGCAGAGTACAGATGGAGTGCCCTACTCTGAAGGGCCTATGGCGGCAGGCTGAGGCCCAGGCATCTGGCAACATCTCTGGTGTTCACCTGGTCTATTGGGAGATTGGTCTCCTGTATAGCAAGCCTAAGGTTCCTGATCCTGGTGAAACCAGTTTGTTGGTGGTCCCCCAATTCTACAGTGCCTTCCTACGGGAGCTATCTCATGATGTTCCCCTGGCAGGTCATCTAGGGTAGGATAAGACATTTGGAAGGCTTCTCACCCACTTTGATTGGCACCAGATGAGGATGGCTTCAGATTCATTCTGCAGATAATGCCCTACCTGCCAGTCTAGTGGGGCTTTAATAGCACATCTTGTCACCCTGGTGGTTTCCAGGCATTGTAAGGTGTGAGCTATCCTCGGTTTGAGAGAGGTGGAGGTCAAAGGGCCAGGTCTTCAGCTGCTTCCTTAATTCCTTCAGAGAGGGTGATGTTCGCAGGTGGATGGGGAGGTTGTTCCAGTACTTGGCTGCGTAGTAGAAGAAAGAGCAACCACCACATTGGCTGTGATGCATGCGTGGGACATGGGCTAAGGCAATGGTGGAGGAGCGGAGCACTCTGGTCAATCAGTGGAAGGTCAGAACGTTGTTGATGCAGGTGGGTCCGGTATTGTGGAGGGCTTTGTAGGCATGTGTGAGGAGTATGATGAGGCATTTTTCCTGGACAGTGAGCCAGTGGAGGGCCCAGAGGTAAGAGGTAATGCTGGATTTTATGGGAAGGTCAAGGGTGAGGCTCACCGCCAAATGCTGTATGGTTTTGAGGCAGTTGAGGAGTTGTTTGGTGGTTTTGACATAGAGAGAATTGCCCTAGTCGAGTCGGCTGGAGATGAGGGCCTGGATTACTGTCTTCCTGGTTGAGATGGGGATCTAGTGAAAGATCTTGCGAGGGCATGAAAGCAGGCAGTGGAGATGGCAATGATTTGTTGTTTCATGGTGAGATAGGAGTTGAGGGTAATTCTGAGGTTGTGTGTGTGATCCGACGGGGTGGGTGATTGGCAGAGAGCAGAGGGCCACGAGGTGTCATCCCAAGAGGACGGCTTGTTTCCGAACATGATGACCTCAGGCTTGTTCAAGTTGAGTATCAGGCAGATGGTTTTCATCCAAGTGGGGATGTTGGTCAAGTTGGTTTGGAAGTTGAGTCTTGTGGTGTGTGGGTCTTCAGAGAAGGAAATGAGGAGCTGAATTTCATTGCAATACGAGACTTCTTTGAAAGGGTGGGAATCAACATTGTTGGGCCTGTGGACGACAGACATGGGCAACAGGTTCACCTTGGTCTTGGTGGACAATGCCACTCAGTGCCCGGGGCTATTTCTTCAAGAACAGAGATGGCTCCCACAGTGGACAGGGTACTCATGGTGATATTTATCTCAGTAGGGTTCCGCAAGGAGGTAGTATCCAGACCAGGGTAGCAACTTCACATCTGCATACATGAAGTTCATGAAGTTCATGTGGAATAGATGTGGGGTAACCCACACATTTTTTATACCAAACCATCCCCAAATTAGAAGGTTTGTTGAAAAGAAGGGGGTGGATTATGCCCTTTTGATCTTCTCTATGGGCACCCTATGAGATGACCTCTCAGTCTGGTAAAGGAAGGTTGGGCACAAGCTTTCAAGAAAGCCCCCCAGGATGTGGTCAGCTACATGCTTGCACTCCATACCTAGATAAAGCACTTCTGTAAGAAGTGTAGAGAATCTAGAAACCTTCAAGGAGGTCATGACAGGGTTTAAAGACCAGAAGGCCATTTTAGTCGAGTGTCAGCCTGACCAAAAAGTATGGGTGATGGAGCCTGTGGAGCCCAGGGCCCTACAAGACTGCTGGTCTGAGCTCTATGAGGTCACCTACCTGGTGGACATCAAGAATCCCTGGAACCCCTTAAGGAATTTGCATGCCAATCACTTCAAACTCCACTTGAGAGGTCCAATATAACCATGCTTGTGGTCACAGATGATGGAGTGGAGGAGGCGAGTGAACCTCCCCCTGAACTCTTTTCTCCCAAAGAGCAGGATGGGTTAGTTGAGGGTGTCAGACTCTCCCAAACTCTGACCCCAGAGCAGCAGATGGGCTGCTGCAAATTGTTTGGGCAGTTCACCTCTCATTTCTACTTTATCCTAGGATTCACTACATGGTGTGCCCATGATATTGATACTGTTACAGTATGCTTATGAAGAGTACAATCTACAGACTATCTGATAAGGTGAGAAACAGCATAAAGGAGGAAGTCTAAAAAATGATGGAGCTAGAGATCATTGAGTCCTCAACCAGTCCTTGGTCCAGTCCAATAGTGCTGGTCTCTAAGGCAGCCTCTCCAGATACCAACCCCCAAATTAGATTATGCATGGATTAGATCGGTTGGGAGCTTGGTTGGGAGCTTCCAGATACCTTAGCATGTTTGACTTAATGTCTGGGAACTGGCAGATCGCCTTAACTGAAGGGAACAAATAGAGGTTTGCACTCTCTACCCCAGAAGGCCACTTCCAGTTCCAGTTCAACTAGGTCCTGGCTGGGTTGGAGAACTTCATTTCCTCCTAACTAGAAGACCTTGTGGTATTTAGTTCTAGCTGTGAGGACCACCTGTGTCACCTCAAGGAACTGCTTCAGGCTCTGAAGAGAGCAAATCTGATTACCAAGGCCAGTAAGTGTCAGATAGGGCAGGGTTCTGTGGTCTGCTTTGGACATTAAGTGGAGGAGGCAAGGTGCAGCCCTTCCAGGCCAAAATCCAAATAATTCTGGCTAGAGAATCCCTCAAGATCCAGACAGAGGTGAGGGCCTTCCTGAGCCTCACTGAGTACTACCTGAGATTTGTCAAGTGGTATGACACCATTGTTGCCCCCTTGACAGAATTCACCTCCAATAGGCAGCCCATACAGGTGATCTAAATGGAGGTGTACCAGAACCGTTTTGGCAACCAGAAGAAGACCATGTGCACAGCACTTGTATTCAAGGCCCCTCACTTTTCTAAATAATTCTTTGTGTAGACAGATGCCTCAGAGCATGGCATGATTGCTGTGCTTTCACAGATAAACGACAATGGCCTGGATCAACCTGTAGCCTTTATCAGTAGGAAGTTACTTCTCAGGGAACAGAGGTAGAGTGCAATAGAAAGGAAATCCTTTGAACTGGTATGAGCATTGACGAAGAGAATCACAAATTGTTGAGGTGGTCCATCTCCTTACAGGGAATGGACTGTATGGTGGAACACTGCCTTGGAACAGACCACACCAATGCTGATGGTCTCTCTAGGTTTTCTGCCTTAGTGATGAAAACTACCAGTGGGTTGGGTGGCTCTCCCCACTTTCAGCTTATGGGGACAATTGTGAGAACTGGCATCCTTGGCATGGTCCTCCTCTAACTTTTTTGCCTTCATCCCTCCTGTTTTGCTGACTTTATTTTTACTGGTTTTAGGACTCTGCATACTTTACCACTTCTAACCAGGGGTAAAGTGTGTGTGCTCTCTTCTTTTGTTGTGTAGTTCTCACTAATCTGTAGGACCTGCGTGTTTGTTTGGACAACATAAAATATTGGTGAGGTGCCTAGACTGATTCTGGGCTCCCCAGCAGGATATGTTGCCATGTAGACCAGCTAGCTCACAGTGCTATTGCAAGCCCCCCTAACCTTACCAGGGAGCAAATGGTTTCTGGCAACCACTGAACATGACAACCCTGACCCCTGAGGGATGGTGGAAACAAGTCCGAACCTTTTGCTCAGTCACTCGTGCTCACGTTGTGCTCAGAGAAAATATACAGAATACACAGTGGGATGTTTTCAATATATTTATTGAAATAACGTTATTCTTGTCTAGAATACATGTGCTGCGACAATCAGTAGACAGAAGCAGATGAAAGTGATTATGAGTATCAAAGTAGTAAATAGTAGGTACAGCTCTGCCATGGTGCTAAAACAGTATATAAGTCCAGGCATATAAAGAATGCAGTAATCAGGTGTACTCTTACTATGCAAACCCTACTCTAAGTGTACCTTGAGTGTATGTAGGTGTAAACCCAGAATTTCCTCAAGGGACGATACAACCTTATTACCTGGTGGGAGAGAATAAAGGACCACGTCATGGTCACAAACTGAACACCCCTCACAGAGATGACAGACCACTGCGCAGTGAAGTTTCAGCATGTAAGACCCTCGGTGACAGCTGAAGTGCCTCCTTGCTAATCTATCGGGATGCTCATTATTTATAATAGAAGGGAACCTTGTTATGTACGTTATAAATTAGCAATGTTAAGGATATGTAGATAGCTCTGTTGTCCTATTGATGAAGATAGAAGGACATTTGTACCTAGTGTGTATAGAGGCCCTGTACATAAAGTTCGAGGCATCGTGATAATGTTTTCTGAAGCTAGAAGTGTATACAAAGTAGTTTCAGAGAAAATAATTCAACATTGTCGTGCATGCAAAAATGTGCAAAAGGTTGCAGCAGAAATGTTATTGTGAAAAATAGGACAATGTAAGAAATTAGCAGCTTCACTACATGGGCCTACCCCGGGAACATAACACTTTAAACATGTTAGAAATTGCTTATAGTCAATTAGGATATTTAATTTTGTTGTAAGTCCCTAGTAAGGTGGTACTACATGTACCCAGGGCCTGTAAATTAAAAGCTACTAGTGAGCCTGCAGCACTGATAATGCCACCCACTTCAGTAGCACTTTATACATCTCAGACCTTCCACTGCAGCCCGTGGGTGCAGTTTTAAACTGACATTTTGACCTGGCAGAATAAACCCTTTTTCAGGTCCAAACATTCCTTTTTACATATGTCAGCCCTAGGATAGGCCCTGATCAGCCCAGAGGGCAGGGTGCAGTACGCTTAAAAAGTAGGACATGTATTTTTCAAGTTTTACATTTCCTGGTAGCACTCTACTGAAAAATTCTACCTCTCCTATAGGATGACATTGGAGTTACTTTATTACATTTAATGAGGGATAGCTTCCAAATGGGAACAGGTAACCAGTCGTGTTTGGTTTCTTTCGAATTGTAATGAAACATCCTCTTTTATGGTAAAGTCAGATTTCAAATTGCAATTTTGAAAATGGCAGTTTCTCCTTGCCTTGGCCACTCAGTGCCTGCAGTCTGCCTCTGTTTCACATGACTGGGCGTAGGTAGCAGTTGGGCCTTGTGAAATTCCTCCTAACAGCCTCACACTATATAGAGAGCCTAGGTGTGCCTGGATGGCCCATCACTGGCAGGATGGGTGGAATTGGGCACAGCCCCACTTATACTAAATAGGCTGTATCCTGCCTCCACTCAAAGGGGTAAATTGCCCTAGTAATTAGTCTGGAGCCAGGGCAGGGAAGGCAGGAAACCTGAGCCCTTTAAAGGGAACTCTCTAAAATGTTTCTCCCACTTCAAAGAAGGCACCAGGTATCAAGAGTGGACCTCGGACATCAACCCTTCTGCACACTCCGGGACCTGTGGATGTTTCAAAAGAAGGACCGCTGTGCTGCTTTGTTGCCAGAAAGACTGCCACACTGCTGCCCTGCTACTCTGCTACTTTGCTCCCTGCTGCCCTGCTTGCTGAGAGGGAAAATTGGACCTGCACCCTTCATCCCAGGCTGAGTGACTCCAAGGGCCAGCCAGGTGACCTCTGCTCTGAGCTACAGGGACATAACATGCTCCAGAGTCTCCCTGAAAACCTCCCAGCTGGCCTGCTGCCTGACCTCCCAAGTGGTGCCCCTCAGGCCTTGGACCCTTGGGGTGGCTTAGTTGAGCTTCACTGACGTTTTTGGGCTCTTCACGAATGCAAACAGGCCAGTTCACATTTATACCTTTCTGCCTGTGCCAGACACCAACACAAAGTTCTGACAAACCGGCTCTTCGCACTACAGCATCGACTGGGTGACAACCAACGTGAAGCTCCAACCCCAACCATCTGTGATGCTGATGGATCTTCGCTCTACAACAATGACTGTCTGTGACAACTGGCTCTTCACACTACTTCGACAGACACCTTCGACCATGAACAGAACCGCAGGACTGAGAAGATAACACTTTCAGCGAGACTAACCTGGTACCTGTATCCGAGCTGTTCTTCATCACAGTCCACCTGTAATTGTGACTTTCTCCCAGTCTTGCATGGCCAGATAGCAACGAGTGGCATTTTAAATGTTTGGTGCTATTTTTACCTAAAACTTTACAAATTCATAATAGTTTTACTGATTGGGTTAATGTTGTTTTGGTGTCAAATTATTTTTTACATGTTGCTCTATTTTATAATTCGGTGTGGGAATTTTCTTGTGTTGTGTTTTCACTTTATCACTGTTTGAAGTGCTACGTATAAATACATTACACATTGCTAATGGTGACAACTGATAATAATAAGAAGAAAACGGTCTCAACTCCAACCTTAACTTTTACCTTGAGTATTCATGATAAAGAGTAGTTTGCCAAAGCTTTGGTATTAAACAAAGAGTCCCATCCTTTTACACATCCAGATGACCTTATAGAAGACCCTTCGAATGGAGAGATTTCTTTGTCAACAAACCCTGGACCTAAAAAGAGAAGGGAAGAAAAGAAGAGATCAAAAATAATTAGTGGGTAGAAAATAAATAAAACTAACTTGCCTGAAGGAGCTAAGGAAATCAGAAAAATGCTACAAGAATACAGTCATTTGACCGTGATGAAAGAGCTACTGGGAGATTTTCTTTCTCAAATGGATTCCTTGTTAAATTATTTATTTAAGAAAATGGAGGGAGATATAATAACATTATTTAAAGTTGAAATAGGCCATTAGTAATTTTACCCTGGAAACTCAAACAATTTTGTCTAGCTGCCATGGTTTAGAATCAATACCATTATCTCATGATCCCACTAATAAATAAGTCAACCCTAAGGCTGTTATGGCACCTGATGGAGAAACAGCCCACGGCTGTTCCACCCAATCACCAAACAATGGGGCAAACCATATGGACATGTATATGGCAATGAGTCTGGTCATGCAACTGAATCAATAGACATGTAAGAAGGCCCTTTGCAATACCAACTGAGAGAACTCCATACGTGGTGATACTGGAAAATGTTCCTCCTTTATTGTCGAGTAGAAGTGAAGATACTGAAACTTTGATGCACAAATCTGCTCATTGGTTACTTGTAAAATCTAGATTTCAAGGAGACCTGAATAATAAGATTCTGTATGCTCGAAGGGTGAGCTGGGTTGGCCAATCAAAAAAAACAACAAAAGAGGATTGTACATTGTTTCATTTCAAATATCCAAGCCTTTCTCAATATTTATTACAACGTTTGAGTTATCTTGCAGAAAGCCATAAGGGAATCCGAGCTCTGCCACTCTGCTTCCTATATAAACAATGATTGGCATACCAGTTTAACCCTCAATCAGCCCCAAATTCTCAAGTCATTTCATCGTAGGCCTAGCACCAGCCTACTGTACCCATTTTCAATCATTTTAAGCCACTGGGTGATCAGGCCACGATTGGGTGACTCCCTGCTGTTACTGGGCTCACATTTTATTACAGATGTTGAATCTAAGGACCACCCAAAAAGTTTGACTTTGGTCTTGGAACATTGTGGGTACCCGCACAAAGTTAAAAAACCCTGACTGGATACTTTCTTTTCCAAGTTTGATATTATTTGTGTTCAGGAAACCTGGATGACTGAGTCATTTTACATAGATGGTTCATATGCCTTGTTCCAACCAGCTATTTCTTCATCGTCAAGGAGGGCCAGGGGTGGTCTTGCCCTCTTTGTCTTCATTCAAAATCAATTGTCCAAGTTTGACTAAAATGGTCCTCACCATATGCTTTTTTTTTCTTTGATTTTTCTTGCAGGTGAGTCTGATTTCTTGTTGATTATTTTTTATAATAAGGTTTTTAACCAAGATATGTGTGATATATTTGATGATTTGGCTAATTTCCTGGAGAATTTCTATCTGTATTTTAGTAGAGAGGTTGTTTTGTTGTGGGCAGGGAATTCTAATATTTGATTTTGCCCCCTGGAAGACAGCTAACTGTGAGATTTTCCTATTGAAAACAATGTTAATAGGACACACGATAAACTTAAAACACTACTGGATGCTGTGAACCCCCTATATTTAAATATGATTTAATATTCGCATCTGAGGTTATAGCAACAGCCAGTGAAACCATCCCTACATTTACAGAAAGTTCCCCTTGGATTACTATTGATTTTATATTAATATCTGAAGAAGTTTCTTCACTTATTTTAAATTGTTCCCAAATCTTTAAGTGACCATAATCCGTTGATCATTACACTAAAAAGTAAAGTAAAGACAACCCTTGACGATAAAAGTCACAAATCAATTTACTCAAGAAATCAAGGGCTGAGAGTCCAATGGGACAAAGTCGATTCTGTGAAGTGTGACCAAAAAATATTTAAAGATAATATGGAGCCTGTTTTGATTGGCTTGTCAGAAAATCCAAACCACTTCACTATATTAGTAGATTTTGACCATTTATATAGGTCAATTGAAGTTGGAGTGCCTATAAACAGGCCAGCTCGTGAGATACCTTTGCATCAATTGTTTAGTATGGCCTGCTCCGCGGTTCGTAAATGGCTGAAGTCCACACTTAAATCAACCCCCTAATCCCTAGTTGATGTTCAAAATGCCTGATGCCAATATAAGGACACACTAGAATAAAGGAAAAGGGGGATAAGAAACAAAGCAAGGAGTACTTATCAGCCACTGCAATGTGGAAGGACAGCCCTACGTTTTTGGAGGTAACAAATCACCTGTTTTATTTATGATTATGATACGTCAAAAGTGGAATCTCTGATTCCGAAAGATGAGTGGATGAGTCACTTTACTGTAGTATTCCAGCCAAATAACGGTGCCTGCAGGCTAGTCATGATCCAACTAGGATTTTCATCTCAGATCTAGCCCCACGCTCTCTTACACCTACATAATTAAGTTAAGTAGTCATGACTATCAACCAGACCTCCCCAGGGAAAGCACTTTTTAAATCAAACATACTTCCATGGGGGCTGTGTTATCAAACGTGTTACAGAGTGCTGTGGAGGGCACTATTCCTGAGTGCTGGATATTGCCCATTTTAGTCCCCATTTTAAAAAAGGGAGACAAACTAATGCCAGTTTGTTACAGACAATCTCCCATATTGACTCAACCATAAAAATTCTGGGGTGAGTAATTCTGTCCCGAATGGAGACTTGGGTGAAAATAACAAGATTTTGTAATCAGCCCATTATGATTTCAGACCTGGCATAGGCACAGTGGAACAAACATTAAACCTCCATCTCATCACAAGTAAATATTTGAGGGCAAAAAAGGATGCTGTACATATCGCATTCATTGACTTATTGAGTGCTTTCAATTTAGTCAATCATGAAGAATTATGGGAAACAATGCAGAATATGGGGGTTGACTAAGAACCTCTTAATTTATTAAAGCGATTACATTATGATCTGAAAGTCACAGTGCAATATGGCCCACAGGGTGAAACGAGATCCCAAATAAACTCATTAAGAAGAGGGAGACAGGGATGCGTTTTATCCCTGTACGTTTTTTTTTGCTTCATATAGATGGAATACCAGAATGTTTAATAAGGCTAGGTAAGGGCTTGCTAAGAATGGGAGAGCAATTGATACCAATCCTCCTATATGCAGATGATGCAGTATTGATTTCTCGCACTTCAAATGGCATACAGGGGGTAGTGAACCATTTTGCAGATTTTATGCTGGAATTGAATCTAAAAGTGAATTACTCCAAGTCCTACATAATGACATGTGGGCCTTGAGCACTAAAACTAAGCACTTTAAAATGGGGGAAACATCCCTTACAAAGACAAACAATTCTGATTATTTATGGATAATATTTAGCTCTTTCCTTTCATGGAAATCCCTCCTTTTATGGAAAACTCAACAAATTGTCAGGAATATTGAAGCCATCTTCTGCTTTGCTTGGAAACTAAAACATAAACCGTTAGCTAATTTGATAACCCTCAACTCATTTGGCTGCCCTCTATGGTGCTGAGGTATGGGGGTTTCACAATGCAGATTCACCCCAACGTGTGAAAAATAGCTTTACCAGCATGTTGCTTGCTGTCCCTAAAGAATTCTGTCAATTGTGTCTGCCATTAGGAGCTGGGCCTGCATTCTATGGTGGACCAGATAGGAGTGGCTCCATCCCTCCTAGGGATTAAATGTTGGCAGAACACAGAGGCAAGGCTGATAAGGTTATGTTTGTCTGACTGTTTATCCCTAGATAAGCAAATATAATACTCTGGCTTGCATATTTAAAACCATCCTTCAAGAAATTGGGTTTAAGTGAAATTTTTCTGATCCATAAAATCTTGGTGTAAATTCTAATGAGATTGTGAAACAACACTTTACTGACGCCCTTTGGATGAAAGATTACAGAGAGCACAGAAAATGAAGACTGTTGAAACTTATTTACAAATATCAACTGATAAAAAGGTAGCCCCATATTTATTATGGATTGAAAATCCAATTTATTGATCTTATCTTAAATTTTTTTAACTGAATTTAATTAATTTCAAGGTTGCCTTTCCAACGCAGTGTGTTTGGCAGTATGAATTACCCCCATGTCATTACGACAATGTAGTGAAACGGAGCACGTGCCACTTTTTTATGTTTTGCCTCCTAAACTCAGGCCTAGGATCCTCCTTTTAAGCTCCTGTGTTAGGTAAGGCAAATATTAGGCAACTCCTGATATCCTTCGAGTATTTACAAAAACTACCTTTGGTAGACATATGTTACTCATTCATAAATTTTATCAAGAGTACACTAGATATTAGAAAACAGTATGAACTAATAACTTTTTAACTAATGTATAAAGCCATTTTTTTTTACTAAATATTAATATTTAGATATGCTGTAAATGGCATGGAAAACAATATTTTTAGGTTTTGTTTTAGATTATGAGGAATGCTTGCAGATTATGTCATCATCTTTCTTTTATTGCATATAATGTGTTTTGCTTGATACGAAATAATTTGTGTATGTTACCATATTGTATACAACAATATTATTATTGTTTATGGAAATATTTAAATGTTTTTATGGCAAATACCAAATAAACATGTATGACCTGAACTGAACACCGGTGTACACACTAAACTCTTCTATGGCATGGAAAAATGTAGAATAATTTCTCTACCGAGATTCTGATAAAGTTCTGGACAGTTGTGGATGGTGTAAGGTCCAATATTTGTCAGAGAAAATAAAGTGACTATTTTGATGAGCCCTTTGACCTGCCTGATCTGATCTTCATGTCTGGAAGCTGCACCAATAATGTTGTGGCATACAGCTGTGTGAAAACTATGGCATCAGCGGCTTCACTCAGCTGTGCCAATGCCAGCCTACCCCCTACTCTTCCTACACTGTGAAATTGGAACAGTGTGCACCGTAACAGTGTGTCCTGGCTCAACTGCAGATGTTGTAGGTGTTGGCAATACAGGAGTTAGGACTGGAGTACACACTACAGAGGTGATGATGGATGTTTGGCTACAAGGAGCAGAGACAACTATGGGCTGTTAATTAGAGAGGGGCTGGCACTAGATTAATAGTTGTTGTATGATTGATAGGCTGGGTAAAGCTCACCCTTGCAGCCTGACAAACTTACGGACTAGGCTGTTTCACCTCATGATCAAGACCAGCAGGATATGTGTTTCCACTGAAGGCTTCGGAGAGTAGTAGTGTTTGTTTTTGAGAGTATCAGAGGGTTTATGGACTTCACCTCTGGCTGATGGCCCTACAATATTAACCCCTTTGCTGCTAGGCCTTCCCCCCCCCCCCGTGCTAAGCCTTTTTTGTGCTAATTGGGGTAGTGCGCGCTTAGGCCTGTGTAACTTTTTGACAACATAAGGTATCCTCGCCAAATTTGCATCCTTTTCTTCCAACATCATGGAGATTCTAAAAGTACCCAGGGTTTGTGGATTCCCCTGGAGCGGTCCCAGACATTTGCCAAAATACAGCTAGATTTTGTTTTTTGGGGGAAAAATGGGAAAAAAAGGGCTGCAAATGAAAGCGTCTGGGTTTTCCCCTGCAAATGGTATCAAAAAAGGGGTTGTGGGGCTGAAATCACCATTTTCCCAGCTTTTAGGGAATGACAGACTTTTATCAGAAAACCAACATTTTTTACACAGTTTTGGCATTTTTCTGGGACATAGCCTATTTTTGCTATTTTTTGTGCTTTCAAACTCCTTCCAGTTAATGGTAGAAATGGGTATGAAAGCAATAATGGATCTTGGAAAGCTACACATTTTAGAAAAGTAGACCAAATTCTAAATTCAGTAAGGGGTCATTTGTGTAGATCCATCAAGGTTTCTTTATAGAAAGTAACAGTTAAATAAAGGAAAAATTGAAAATTAGTTGAAAAAAACAGCCTTTTGTGTCAACGTTTTTTACCTGTAACTTCTTCTAATTATGACAGCTCCTTGAAAGCAATATACCGGTACATCCGCTAGACCATACTGGTTGTGGGGATATATAGGACTTGTAGGTTCACCAATAACCCGACGAACCCTGAGTCAAAAACTGAGCAGCAATTTGAAATGGCTTTTTATAATGTACCGGGTATATAGCAATTATTGTGGGAAAATGTATACATGAAAAAATCGGTATGAAAGACACCTATGTATTGCTGAAATGGGAACAAAATATAGAGTTTAGAAACAGCAGATATTTGCATATTTCCGAAATTGGGAATACTCATACTAGCATGAGAATTATCAGTCATTTTTTAAAATTACTTCTTTTTTACACAATGTCTTTCATTTGGAAGGCAGAAATGCATCGAAAGTCAATATTTAATAACAGTTGCTTTACAAATCCGAATTACCCTAAGTCTCCCGATAAAAATGGTACCTTACTTGTGTGGGTAGGCATAATGTCCACGACAGGAAATGGCTCAAAACCCAACGCGAACACACCAAATTTTCACAATGAAAAATTACCCTTGTTTTGCAAAGTGCCTAGCTGTAGTTTTAGAACCCTAGCTCTGCTGACACCTAGGGAAACCTAGCAAACCTATACATTTTTGAAAACTAGACACCCAGCGAAATCCAGGATGGGGTGACTTGACTGCCTCTCACCAGGTTATGTTACCCAGAATCCCTTGCAAACCTAACATTTTGTCAAAAAAAACAAATTTTCCTCACATTTCTGTGTTGTAAAGTTCTGGAATATGCGTGGATCCACAAATTTCCACCCACCCTGCATTCCCCAAAGTCTCCCAAGAAAAATGGTACCTCACGTGCGTGGCTAGGCTTAGTGCCCGCGACACGAAATAGCCCAAAACGCAACGTGGACACACCTCAATTTCACAGTGAAAAATGACCCTTTTTTGGCAAAGTGCCTAGCTGTAGTTTTTTAACCATAGCTCTGCCGGCACCTAGGGAAACCTAGCAAATCTATAAATGTTTTAAAACTAGACACCGAGGGGAATACAGGATGGGGTGACTTGACTGCCTCCCACCAGGTTCTGTTACCCAGAATCCCTTGCAAATCTAAAAAATTGTCAAAAAAACACATTTCCCCACATTTCTGTGATGGAAAGTTCTGGAATCTGCGTGGATCCACAAATTTACACCCACCCCGCGTTCCCCAAAGTCTTCCAAGAAAAATGGTACCTCACTTGTGTTGGTCGGCCTAGTGCCCGCGACAGGAAACGGCGCAAAAGGCAACATGGACACACCTCAATTTCGCAGTGAAAAATGACCCTTTTTTGGCAAAGTGACTAGCTGTAGTTTTTGAACCATAGCTCTGCCGGCACCTAGGGAAACCTAGCAAACCTATACATTTTTTAAAACTAGACACGCAGGGAAATCCAGGATGGGGTGACTTGACTGCCTCCCACTAGGTTCTGTTACCCAGAATCCCTTGCAAACCTAAAACATTGGCAAACAAGCATTTGCAATGCAATAGGTCTCGCATTTCCGCGAGTTTAAGCCATTGGCATTGTAAATGACAATGCCTTTTATTTATGTTTTAAAAACGAAAACAAAAATAAAAGGCATTGTCATTTGCAATGTCAATAGCTCAAACTCGCGTATATGCGAGGCCTATTGCATTGCAAATTCTTGTTCACGTAGACAGCAAGACAGTCCGGAAAAACCCGAATTCCTGACAAACTGCTTATTTTACAGCATTCTACTTCAAAGCCTCTTGCTTTCTGGCCAGTAATTAAAACATGGTGAAGTGTAACCTTGGCCAGTAGTTCTGGCAAGTATATCTCTATTTTATGAATTCTGATGTTATGTATAATTTGAAAGGACTATCTATGCCCTGGTCAGCTGGAATTATGTTTCAATGGAGGACCAAATTATGTGGCAGAGCTAAGCTGAATTATGTAGCAAATATATATCAAGAAAACATAAATAAACTGGCACATTCTGTGGAAGCATTATTTTGTCTTTTTTACCAAATGCCTGGGCAAACCTTTAACCACAAAAGTACCTATTAAAACCTGGAGTACAGCTTTTGTCACGTCTAAGGTAAGCAGATAACTTTTGCAAAGGGTCTGTCAGGTCACAGCACCACGCAATGCTCCTTATTTTGCGATTTCGATCAATTTGAGCTCGAAACAGCTGGTTGAAATAGACAAATTTGATAGTACATCGTGGATTATGTGACCAGTGCAGTAAATCCATACTTCTGCTGAAAACATTGCGGCTGCAGGGTTACTTAAGTCCGGGGACCATGCTCTATGCCAGGCCATGCCATATCACCGGTTTAAGGGACACCCCACCCAAATCACCCCACTATCTCATACGTAGCGGCCGGTGAAGTGTTCTGTGTATGCACGTGATGCTAAAATGTGAAATTATACGTAATAGTACCTAAATGAACTTGTAGATGTTCCAGTTAAGAGGTCCTAGGATGTAACGATGACGATGCTCTCTAGCCCTGGCTTTACTGTACTTGGCGGTAGTGGTGGTTACAAGTGACAGCGGTCAGTATTTGTTAAAGTAACAAAGGCAGCACGAGTGTGTGATTTACGTACGTGGGCCATTTGAGAGGTGTAGCATTACTTGAAGATCACACAGTGCGTCAAGATGTGAAACCGCCGTGATCACACAAGTGCATTGCCTATTCAGGCTTGGAGTAAGTATTGTTCCTGCACCTCTTCAATGGGTCAGTCAGTATTCCTGTCCATTACTAGATGTAGACCCTGTTCACAAGTCTGTTAAGGGACAGTCAGTTAGTAATTTTATGCGAGGGGCTATCCTTTTCCGACTATTATTGCCTAGAGGTGAAGGATGAAGTGGCACGTATTCGAAATTAACTAGAGTGCCCTCATGCGGACAAACACACACACCCACGGGATTGGGAACGTGTGCATCAGTTAGCCACTTGCAGCGACCCCAGGCTGAACCTGTGTGTAAAATACATTTTAAAAGAACGAGTTTAATATATTATACTCACGACAAACACATTGCGTCAGCGCACTAAATGGAAATACAGCAGTGCCTATAGTCGGTCTCCGATAGGATCTGTTTGTGCTGAGAAGTGTCATACTCTCCCACTGAAAGTATCGCACCAGCACAGGAGTGGCGGAACTCTCCGTTTTATATTTACGAAGTCCAGGTACTCGGTACCAAACAGTACCTTCCCATATCAATGAAGTACATTTTTTATACAGCAAAACAAAACAAGCATTGGCCGCACGCGCGCCTCGCGCTTAAAGTTAAAAAAAAAAAGACAAGCCCGGCGGAGCGTGGTGCGCGCGCGCTTGGGGGCTGGGGAGCGGACCCTTTGAAGTGCTCCCAAAAGGCGGATTGCATGGCGGCACGATGCGCGTGATTGTGCGCGTGCTAGCCATGCAATCCGCTTTTTGGTAGCACTTTTCAAACCCGCTCTCTATAGTCTCGCTTTGCGATCGCTTACGCGATAGCAAGGTCGAGACCTAATAAGTATGGAACCGTGATCCTGGGTAGAATGGGGGCGGGGTCATTAAGCTTGAGGGAGGAATCAAAGACGTGGCTAAAAACAACAACATTTTCTGAAACTACCTTCAAGTAACTGCATATAAGATAACACGCACCTCAAATAAAAAATGAATGCCTGTGCACTAATCAATGAGGGATGCACTGTTGTACCTTGGAATTACTGCAGATATCTGTGTGTAACAGAGAGCCACAGGAGTGAATTCTGGTTGGTGCAGGGGGGAATAGTGATTTGTGTGTTGTTTTAGTGTTACGAGTTCCAGAATGTGACCGAAAGCCCTGTGAATATGTACATCATTATTTTAAACTTTCATTACCCACAGTAAAATATAGGCTGCCACAAAGTGCACAAAAAGATTTAGAGTTAAAATAAAATAAGCGCTTCCAAAATATAGATCTGAGTAATATGTAGACTGTCCCTCGTGCAAACAGGGGGAGAGGAGTTGGCCTAATGGCTAGGGCGGTCGACCTCGAATATGGAGAACCGGTTTCGAGTTTCGGCAATGACGCTGAACATTCTGTGATCTTGGGCAAATCACTTAATCTACCCCTGCCAAACAAAATTAACGCGTCCTTATGAAACGCAACTGGTGTTATGGAAAGCGCTCTGATACTCGATACCGTTGGGACAAGTTCACGCTATATAAAACTCTGTAAAAAAAGTGGAGGAGAAAGTGAAACCACTGACTCCTAAAAAATGGCGCCGAGACCTGCGATCTACAAGCGAGGAGTGAAAGCACCATAGCAAGAACGCACACACCAGTGACACACCTCTGTTAATGCCTGGGACTGACGGAGCCTCGTCACGCGCCTGTAGCCGCTCATGCCTGCAGGCGCTCAGCAACCCTCTGCAGGTCACCCAACAACTGTGAGTAGAGAGCAGCGGCAACGAAAGGGTGGCTGAGTGAGAGCAGACATTTACCGAGGGGGCGTAGGCCGACAGAAAGAGCAAGCGCACTGGAGCCTGAGCGCATTGAAGACAACACGAAGGGAGCGAGTATCCAGAAGACTGAGACACATGGGGAGGCAGTTAAAGGGGGGGGGGGGGAAAAAAAAGGAGAGTGAAACCGTAACAGACACACACTTAATACATCCCAAAAAAGCACCCCCCCAAGCCGGAAAGGGTGAGAGGGATTACAATCAGGAGCACAGAGAGAAGGCGAAGTGCACTACTGCCGGGATATTCTGTTGTCTCACTCGGAAAGTAGAAAGGATAGATGTGAAGAAAAAAAAAAAAAGCCCTAGCAGTGCCAAGCTCCGTGGCTGTGCAGAGGGAAAAACAATGAAGCCCTGACGCTGGCGTCACTGAGGGTGTGAGCGTTCCAGCGTGAAACCATGATGCCTTAAATAAAGAGGCAGGGGGACGCGGCTGAGGCGACCGGAGAAACTCCAAAGTGCTCAATATTACGGAGAGACAACAGAGATCTGCTACAGCAGAGGTACGGCGGCATAGAAACATTGACGTGCAGTGGATTTTTAGCCCGACCTCTTCTCATGCACACGACTTACTTCCTCAAGTATCCTGGCCCCGAGGATTTACTTACAGTGTCCTGTAGCTCCCGGCGTGCATGCCAGTAATGTGAGGAGGTCGGTGTTTTAAAGGGAAAACGTGTTCTCAGGTGGTTCTAATCTGTGATCAGTGTGGCGCCCTATGATTGTGCTCAGCGTCAGTCGAAAACAAGCCCGGCGGAGCGTGGCGCGCGCGCGCTTGGGGGCGGGGGAGCGGACCCTTTGAAGTGCTCCCAAAAAGCGGATTGCATGGCGGCACGATGCGTGTGATTGTGTGCGTGCTAGCCATGCAATCCGCTTTTTGGGAGCACTTTTCAAACCCGTATTCTATAGTCTCGCTTAGGCGATCGCTTACGCGATAGCAAGGCGAGACCTAAAAAACCACATTTTCCCGACATTCCTGTGGTGGAAAGTTCTGGAGTCTGCGTGGATCCACACATTTCCACCCACGCCACGTTCCCCAAAGTCTTCCAAGAAGAATTGTACCTCACTTGTGTGCAGTGCCTAACTGTAGTTTGTGTGCCGACACCTAGGGAAACCTACCAAACCCACACATTTCTGAAAACTAGACACCCGGGGCCTTCTAGCAAGTATGGCTTGCCTGGATCCCCCAACGTTTCCTTACCCAGAATCCCCTGCAAACCTCAATTTTAGCAGAAAAAAACACTTTTTTCACACATTTTTGTGTGGGAAAGTTGTGGCATCACCGGGCTCACACAAATTTCCCACCACCCAGCGTTCCCCCAGGTCTCCCAATAAAAATGGTGCCTCACTTGTGTGGGAGGCCCAAGTACCCGTGACAGGCAAGGGCCCAAAACGTTGTGAGGCGACATCAAAATTGCCTTTCTCAAAACCACCTGGTTTTGCAAGGGGGATGGGGTGTCCAACCTTCCAACAATTTGGTTCACTGAACTAAAAATCTTAGACCAATAATCTGTGAGTATCGGACAGGACCAAGCCACATGTAGAAACGAGGCAGGGGAGAATCCACATCTCCAACAGCCATCGTCCTCCCTGAGCCCCATCCTGTGCAAACTAATGGGTGCTCTATCTGTGTAAGTTTTTAAAGTGAATCAGACGCAGTCTGTAGCTAGGAGAGAGTCCTGTAGGCTGTCCGCAACAGAATTCCCATTGTGCTTCGGTTAGTGGGGTAGGAAGAGCATCGTTCCAGTATTGCAAGGATTTGGGCTTGATCACTGGGGTTGTGTTTTGCATGTGTTTATAGAGTCTGGTAACCAATTTGCGGGGGAAAGGGGGATCTCACCAGGTTATCCAATGCGGGTAAAACTGGGGGGGCGATGGGAAGTTCCTGCTAAGGGCACAACGCGCTGCTTGAAGTCTATGAAACAATAATAGTTCAGAGAAGGGCAGGGTCTGACCCTCATCTGCTGTTGGGGAGTCTAAATTAGTTGTCGGGGAACAGATCAGCGAAGGTGTGAAGGTGCAGTTTCTGTTCAAAGGATTTGCTAATCCCATCTTCAATATAGGGTAACAGTGGGTTTTATGTCAGTGAGATCGAGGGAGCATATAGTACCGGGACTCCCGCCCTCTTACGCAGCTCCTCCCATGCCCATCGCAGCGATCCAGCGGTCTCTATATCCCCCTAGGGCATCGCGCCGGTTTATAAATGGCTACCTTCAGCGGGATAGGCGCAACAGCATCTTGCTCTACAGCAATGTGGGGTTGAAAGAGGGTCGGTGTACCCAGAAATGTAAAGATTGGGCCTTGACGCAGAGCGCATAAAGATGAATGTCTGGGGTGCCCATACCTCCCTGCCACAAAGGAAGTGTCAACATATCCCAGGAGACCCTAGCTTGTCCGCCCGCCCATGCCAAAGACATAAGATGTGATTTGAGAGTGTTAAAAAATTGCGATGTGAGTGGGATCGGAATATTTACAAATAAGTACAGGAATTTGGATAAGATTACCATTTTAGCTAAGGCTATCCTCCTAGTAAGGGACAGAGTCAGCTTCGCCCATATTTTGACCTTCTCCTCTAGCCACATGACAGCTCTCCCATAGTTTAGATTCCAGATTTCCTGAACAGCCCGGCTTATCCACATACCCAGGTATTTGACCGCTTCTGCTTCCCACTTTACGGGATACTCGGAATAGATCGGTGGTGTATTATCCGTCAGGGGGAATATCACCGATTTTGACCAGTTCTCAAAAATTCCAGCCAGTCCCCCAAATCGAATAAATTCCCGCAAAACTGGGTCTAGATTGTCTTCCGGGTTGACAAGATAGCGGGTCACATCGTCTGCGTATAGCGATATCAGGAGGCTTCTGGAGCTGAATCCTATGCCTCGTGCTGTGTGATGTTGTCGGATTCGGGCGGCCAAGGGCTCCATTGCTATTGCGAACAATAGCGGGGAGAGTGGGCATCTCTGCCTCGTGCCTCGTGATATGGGGAAGGGATCAGATAATAATCCATTCACCCTAATCCTAGCGCTGGGCAGGGTGTATAGTAATCGTATCCTGTTAATGAAAAGCGGACTGAAACCCATACCACCCAATATGGCAAACAAATACGGCCACACGAGGGTATCAAAGGCTTTAGTAGCATCTAAGAACACTACTGCAGCATAAACTTCTTGGTGTAAATAGTGTAAAGTTGAAAAGATGGTTCGTATGTCATGTGAAGTCGATCTCCCTGGGATAAACCCTGATTGGTCAGGGAGCGCTATCATAGGCAGCATTGGCTGTAACCAGTTAGCGATCAGCTTGGCAAAAATGTTTAACATCCACATTTATCAAAGAGAGTGGTCTGTAGGAGTCCATCTCCGTTTCTGACTTTCCGGGCTTCAACAAAGTGACGATTATGGCTTCTTTCATGGTGTTGGGCAGTATTCCCTCCTCCAAGGCCTCCTCGTACACTGCCAGCAATCTGGGTGCTAGCTCTTCAACATAAGTTTTATAAAAAGCTGTGGTTAGGCCATCTGGGCTGGGGGCCTTATCAAGAGGCAGGCTCGTTATAACCTGGGCAACATCCTCCGTGGTGAACGGGAGGTCCATATATTCTCTGTGATTGTTATTGAACCAGACGGGTGCAATTGAGTCCATAAAGGACTGCATACCCTCGGGACACGCTTCCTGGGTGGCAGTGTGCAGGTGGGAATAGAAACCGGAGAATGCATTTAAAATTTCTACCTGGCCTCTGACTGTGGTGTCTGGTGCAGTGTGTATTTCGTGAATGAATGTTGTGGATCTGGTTGGCCTGATCATACCAGCTAGCGTGCAACCTGGCCTGTCTTCTTGCCTCCGCATATTTACCCTGGACCATAACCTCGCGTTGCGCTTCTGCGGAATAATATATTAACTTGGCTTTCATCAGGCGAGCGGTTTCTGGATTGCCAGTGGCATAAAACTGCTCTTCAAGTTCCTTTATACTAGTCTCTAAGGATGTAAGTGTGCCTCTTATGGCCTTCAACACTCCCGCCTGTCTGGCAATGCATTGACCTCTGATTACAACGTTAAATGCTTCCCAGAGTGAAGCCTCGGTGTCTACCGAGCCCGTGTTCAGCTCGAAATACTCAGCGATATCTGTCCGAATCTCTTCTTTAAAGGCTTCATCAAGGAGAGCGTGTGGCGGGAGACGCCAGGTGAAGGCACGCCTTGGCAAGTTCGGCATCAGTAATTTTAATAAACATGGAGAGTGGTCAGATAGTGATCGCGGCAAGTGCTCTACGCCTGTGGTCCAAGTAGCCCCGTCTCAAGACACTAACCAATAATCTAAGTGGGACCATGCGCTGTGGGGATCAGAGATGCAGGTACCTTCCCTGAGTGAGGGGTGCCTACTGCGCCATATGTTAATCAGACCTCCGTCAGTCATTATTGCCTTCAGGGCGGTGCTAGCTGCTGGGTGTAGCGTCCGGGCAGCTCCTCGCCTGTCTAGGTCGTCATCTAGGATGGCATCAAAGTCTCCCCCCCATAATATCGTACTGCAGCCAGTCGCCCTGATTTTCATCCAAACAGTGTTAAAGAATTCTGGAGAGTCGACATTAGGGCCATATATGGCCCCAATAGCTATGGAGACACCATACAAAATCCCCTGTACCAAGGCGTATCTAACCTCCGGATCTCCATGTACCAGCACTTCCTTCCAGTCCAACCCACGTTTGATCAGCACAGCTAACCAAAGTGCGTATTTGGAGTATACAGAGGAGTAAACATGTCCCCATCTTCCATGTCGGAGTCTCTGTGATGGCGAAATGTTTAGATGTGTCTCCTGCAATAAGCATATATCTACATTATGTCGGAACAAGTAAGCATGAACCAATCTTGATTTTCTACCATCATTAAGCCTTCGAACATTACAAGTGAGGCAGTTTAGTGTGTTAGTGGGCATATGTGTGTCGCTCACTTACAGAGTCCTTATGTGTAGCAACGACGTGATTTGCTTCAACCAAGGATGACATAGTTTAGCCACCAAATTACATTTACACTGGCAATGAACAGTGAAACAAACCCTCCCCTCCACCCACTACCCACTCCAACCCCCCAATCAGGTTGTAGAGTACCCACCCTAAATAGAGAAAACCACAAATGTGTATTCATCAAAACAGGGATTCTCCCCATTGGGGCGTAGCGGCACCGGCAAACTACCTTGTTTTATACAAGGTGGCTGGGAGTTCTGTGGATGTCACTATATGCCCAAGGCCGCAGCAGTACAGAACAGTAGAAATCAGCATAGCAAGGGGCAACAAAACATGTATTAATCGCTAAATCGACAGTGCACAAAGCCCACATCTTAGCAGTATAACATGGTCAGTGTGCATACAATACGATACCCATATTAGTCATTATCACTGAGATGATCTCCTGCTGCCTTTGCAACTTCATGATTTCCATTATTCTTCCCTCCTACATGCTTAACAAATTTCTGTGCAGACTTTGCGCCTGTAAAAAAATGGGCAGTTCCATCGAACGAAACTTTTAATTTGGCTGGATATAGCAGGGAGTATGGGATCTATGCCTGCAAAAGGATGCGTTTTGCCGGGAGAAACACCCGCCGCACCGCCTGCACCGCCGGGTTGAAGTCTGGGTAGAATTAGATAGTGTTCCCCTTATGCATGAGCTGGCCTTTCTCCCTAGCCATCCGGAGAACGAGGTCTCTGTCTTGATAATTTAAGAGCTCCACTATAATAGGACTGGGTTGTGCACTTACAGGGGGTTTCTGTCCTAGCGATCTATGAGCTCTCTCCACCACAAACACCAAGGAGAGGTGGGGGTCAAAGAGTTCATTCAGTAGGTCTGTGATGTAGGTCTCCATTTTAGATATGGCGGTTGTCTCCAGAATTCCAGTGATGCGAAGATTATTGCGTTGCGATCTCACCTCTACATCATCATTTTTAGCTCTGATGACCCCTAGCAGCTTGTCCATGTGGAGCAACTGCTCCTTTGTCTCCACCTGGAACTCATGGAACTCTGTGTGACTGTTTTCCAGTGCATCAAGACGCGTCTCATGCGCCGACACCTGTGACTTGACTGAGTCTAGCTGTGATGTTGAAGTGTCCAGTTTGTGTCTATGTTGCGGAGACTGGACCACATCTCCAGCATGAGAGTTCTCAAATCCTCACCTTGATCCTCTCCATGTGAGTCTTGCTGGCCATCCACCTGTGCCTCATGTTCCGACTCTGCATGTCGGGTGGAGCGTTTGTTTTCAAAAGTCAGCTTTGGTTGTTTAGCATCCTGCTTACCCATGCTTACAAAGGTGCCGGAGATGTGATAGGGAGGCACAAATCAAGGCTGTCCTGGCAATTCAGTGGGAGATCACAGTTTCACGTCCCCCTATGTCACCAATACACAATGCTTCTCATATGTAGCGCCACCACCACACTTGGCCTCCCCGTCATACCCTGCAGTGCGTGCAGCTAATGAGTTTGCCAAGCCTGGATCTTGCCTCCTGTGCCTGAGAGTACTGTGTGGCAACTACATAATCGCACAGTCTGGCCTCCATGGTGTCACTCGTGGCGGAAAGTAGGTCGAACCGCCCTCGGACAACATCCATGCATCCACACCTCCACAGAAAGGGTGTCGGCGGTGAAAGGCGACTACGCGATGTTGCTGGTGGTTACAGTGTGTCAGCCACCCAGTAAGGGGCCGCCCCACAGAGTCCGCCGTGCAACCAGCGATGACCAACACTCAATGTAGGCACTCTGCTCCCAAGACGGACAAGGCAGTAGGCACAGCGGGCCCGCCGATTGAGCTGTGACCACGAATAGTGTCAATGTGCACCACAAAATGGCGGTCAGGGTCCCGCCTGCAGGATGTCATTGAGCGTTGGACCTCACACAGAGCAGGTACTCACAGTTTGAGGGTGTGTGGGCATCTTCCAGCCTCCGCAGCTTATCCTCAAAATGCCACTCCCCAAGCCCAGGTGCAATCAGCCAGGATGTACTCGCCAACCACCAGCGGCCTACGGCCCGCCAGCAACCGTGGGCTCGATTTTTGCGTCTCCTCGGGGCTCAGCACCGGATGGCCTCAGACGCTCGTCCTCCACTCGACTCCCACCTCCGCACGGTGGCGCGCGGATCCACAGCACCTCCCCTCACTCTGCCCGAGAAACGTCACATCGCGGTCTCAAAGTGCAGCCGGCAGGAATCAGGCAGATCTTCTCACACCAGTGTATGGCTTGCGGCCCAGCGGTAGCCACAGGCTCAATTTTCAGCGCTACCGCCCGGCAGCACAGCTTGAGATCACGTGGTTCTCCGGCGCCCGTACTTTCACTCATTTATCGCGACTCCAGAGTGCAGGCGGGTCTTCGGATCACCCCCCTCAGAGTCCCTGCACATCCAGCTTTGCAGGAAGTGGGTCTGGGCAGTACAGCACAGATCCAAAGTGCAGGATTAATTCAGGATTCAGTCCTGGCCAGCGGAGCGCACTCAAAGAGCGCCCATTCCGCTGTGCAGCAGGCCACGCCCCCCCGAGATAGGCAATTTTGATGTCACCTCATTACATTTTGGGACCTTGCCTCTCGCGGGGACTTGGGCCTCCCACACAAGTGAGTGTAGGTACAATGAAACAGGAGTACACCCGTTACCCCAGTTGAGACCGGGTAAGTAATATAACAATAGGACAATGACTCAACTGGTATATCAAGCAGGGGACTGTTCATCAAATAGTATCAATCATATAGCACAGGAAAGGGACAAGGGAGACCGAAGTAAGGTGGAAAGGTTGTTATTTACATATAAAAGGACAAATTGTAGTAACCATAACAACCAAATGTGCACTGGAACTGTCCCCCTCCGGATTCACGCCGGCTTTCTGGACTCAACCCAGCAGATCTTGCCTCCCGCCTTGAATTATTGAGCAGCTCCTGTAGCCATGTTAATTGACTTCCAGCCCGGCCCCTGACTCGCCTTCTCTTGACCTTGAATATCCTCCACAAGAACTCAAACAAGCCACTAAACGCTGTCCCCTTCAAGTGACGAATTCTATACGAGCGGGATTCACCCTCTGAACTCTCGCTCCCCATAGTGACCTCAGAGCACATTTCAAGAATAATGTAACCATCGTCCTGATGATGACCATTAGTTATACTGATTGAAACGCCGTCGACTCCACAACGCCATTTGCAGCAAACGAAGGGTCTCTTTACTAACTTTGAAATTGTACTTCTTCATTGTAAATACTTTCGTTTGACCCCCACTGTATATTGTTCCGGCGCCGCCTCACGTTGTTTCATAATCACTTGTGTCACTGCGCCGTTTATTCACTACAACACTTCCAGTGCACATTTGGCTGTTATGGTTACTACAATTTAGTTGTCAATTCGTGCTTCTATATGTAAATAACAACCTTTCCACCTTACTTCGGTCTCCCTTGTCCCTTTCCTGTGCTATATGTTTGATACTACTTGATGAACAGTCCCCTGCTTGATATACCAGTTGAGTCATTGTCATATTGTTATATCCCACACAAGTGATGCACCATTTTTATCGGGAGACCTGGGGGAACGCTGGGAGGTGGGAAATTTGTGTGAGCCTGGTGATGCCACATCTTTCCCACACAAAAATGAGTGAAAAAAGTGATCTTTTCAGGTAAAATTGAGGTTTGCACAGGATTCTGTGTAAGGAAACGTTGGGGGATCCATGCAAGCCATACCTCCCTGGAAGCCCCCAGTTGTCTAGTTTTCACAAATGTGTGGGTTTGGTAGGTTCCCTATATGGCTACCGAGCATGAGGTAAAATTCCCAGGTGACCCCCCATGCAAAACCAGGTTGTTTTGAGATAGGCAATTTTGATGTCTCCTCACTACGTTTTGGGCCCTTGCCTGTCGCAGGTACCTGGGTCTCTCACACAAGTGAGGCACCATTTTTATCGGGAGACCTGGGGGAACGCTGGGTTGTGGGAAATTTGTGTGAGTCTGATGATGCCACAACTTTTCCACACACAAATGTGTGAAAAAAGGTGATTTTTTCAGCTTAAATTGAGTTTGCAGGGGATTCTGGTTAAGGAAACTTTGGGGGATTCACGCACGTCATATCTCCCTGGAAGCCCCCGGGTGTCTAGTTTTCAGAAATGTGTGGGTTTGGTAGGTTTCCCTAGATGGCCGCTGAGCACGGGGCCAAAAACCCAGGTGACCCCCCATGCAAAACCAGGTTGTTTTGAGATAGGCAATTTTGATGTCGCCTCACTACGTTTTGGGCCCTTGCCTGTCGCGGGTACTTGGGCCTCCCACACAAGTGAGGCACCATTTTTATCGGGAGACCTGGGGGAACGCTGGGTGGTGGGAAATTTGTGTGAGCCCGGTGATGCCACAACTTTCCCACACAAAAATGTGTGACAAAAAGTGATTTTTTCAGCTAAAATTGAGGTTTGCAGGGGATTCTGGGTAAGGAAACGTTGGGGGATTCACGCAAGCCATACTTCCCTGGAAGCCCCCGGGTGTCTAGTTTTCAGAAATGTGTGGGTGTGGTAGGTTTCCCTAGATGGCCGCCGAGCTCGAGGCCACAAACCCAGGTGACCCCCCTTGCAAAACCAGATCGTTTTGAGATAATTAGCTGTTTATTTCTGCACCGTGAAAATTTTGGCACAATATTGCAAGGAAAATGTGACCGACTTTTTGAGGTTTGCAGGACATTGTGGATAAAATAACTTGCTGGGGCTCTCATGGGTTTACGACAATATCTACAGTTGATAGGTTATTCTTAGATGGAATGTACAGCTTGGCAGAGAGACTATTCCTCAAACACACACACATACTGGTTGGATTTTGCAAGAGGGCGAGTGATGGTTCAGTATACTAAATTTTATTAACAAGAGATTTCCCAAAAATGAAATGCACTGTCAATAATTAAATGGACAAAAAACTGGTCCAGTGACTCGCAGCTCGGGACCTGTACAGCCACGGCAAGGCACCAACCGTTTTATAGGCCATTCACACACATTTCAAATGTGATACACACCAGACCATTCACAGCACCAGGCACGAAACCAACACATCACAACATTCACAAAAAGGGACAAGGTACACCCTGCTTCAGAAAGACAAAAAAGACAAATATTACTGCAATCCTCAAGCACACACACTTACTGGTTGGATTTGGCATGAGGGTGAGTGATGGTTCAGTATATACAATTGTATTAGCAAGTGATTTCACAAAAATGAAATGCACTGCTAATAATTGAAAAGATGAGAACCTGAACCATTGACTCACAGCTCATGAACTGTAAAGCCACGACAAGGCACCAACCTCTTTACAGTCCATTCATACACCTTTCATACGTGTGACACATACAAAACCATTCACACCGCCAGCCACGGGCCCATCACATTACAACACTCACACTAGCACACAGCGCCATTCAAGGGCCCATCCCTTTCACACGCCAACATTCCTGACACAGCAGCCACACAAGCTGATGGATTGTGTGGAGTGGCGCTCAGCTAGCAATGTGTGTAGTGACCAGCAGTCACTACACACACACTGCACGCCGAGCGCCAGTCCATGCACACTGCCAGCCAAGCACCAGTCCACGCACACCGCCAGCGAAGCGCCAGTCCACGCACACCACCAGCCAAGTGCCAGTCCACGCACACCACCAGCCAAGCGCCAGTCCACGCACACCACCAGTCAAGCGCCAGTCCACGCACAACGCCAGCCAAGCGCCAATCCATGCACACTGCCATCCAAGTGCCAATCCACGCACACAGCCAGCCAAGCACCAGTTCACACACACCACCAGCCAAGCACCACAATCATCCTCTCATAAAGGGGAGCGACCCTTGCCCAAGGGACCACTCCCCACAAACAAATCCCTAGTGGTCTAGTGGGCCCAATCATTACAAGCCCAAGTGCCAGTCCACGCACAATGCCAGCCAAGCGCCAATCCATGCACACTGCCATCCAAGTGCCAATCCACGCACACTGCCAGCCAAGCACCAGTTCACACACACCACCAGCCAAGCACCACAATCATCCTCCCATAAAGGGGAGCAACCCTTGCCCAAGGGGTCACTCTCCCCCCAAAAAATCCCTGGTGGCCTAGTGGGCCCTAGATTTAAAAAAAGGCGAAATCTGCACCCCACAATGGGGGCCGACAGCCAAAAACATAGATCCAAAAGGGAAGTGACCCTTGCCCAAGGGGCCACTCCCCACAAAGTATTCCCTGGTGGTCCAGTGGGCCACTTTAAAAGAAAATTGCAAAATCTGCGCCCCAGAGGGGCAGAAAATACCAAAAAACACTGCCCCCATAAGGGGAGCGACCTTTGCCCAAGGGGCCACTCCCCACAAACAAATCCCTGGTGGTCTAGTGGGCCAAATATGGAGAGAGACAGCCCCCAAAGGACAGCAACCCTTGCCCAAGGGGTCACTCTCCCCAAAAAAAATCCCTGATGGCCTAGTGGGCCCTCGATAAAAAAAAGCCAAATCTGTCCCCCCATGGAGGCAGACAGCCAAAAACATACCTCCAAAGGGGAGTGACCCTTGCCCAAGGGGCCAGTCCCCACAAAGTATTGCCTGGTGGTCTAGTGGGCAGATTTAAAAAAAGATATTGATAAATATGCCCCCTCAGGGTGGCAGACAAAGCCAATTATGTATGCCCCCATAAGGGGAGCGAACCTTGCCTAAGGCGCCACTCCCCCAAACAGTAAATCGTTTTCAGATTTAAAAAATCCCTGGGTCTAGTGGCCATTCCTGCTGCACGATCGCACGATCGTTCAGCAGGAATGCACAAAAGAGGCATCGGGGGAAAGGAAAACCCTTTCCTTTCCCCCGATGCCTCTTTTGGATAAATCCCCCCTCCCCAGCCCCAAAACTTACCTGTTTGTTCCCCGATGCACTGAAAGCATGTGGCTTCCTGCGTGTCGGGGAACAAAGGGAAACCTCTGATGAAGCTAGCGCGCCTCGCGCACTGATGTCATTGATGACGTTTACGGGGCGGGGGGGAGGCAGGGGAAGGGCTTCCCCTGCCTTCCCCAGTAAAAATACCATGATCGGTGTCCCACGGGGGCCATGACGAGTCCAGCTCTTCATGAGCACCCAAGGGGTTAAAAAATATAATGATCACTTAATCGTAATTCATTGTAGAATATTTAGATAAATGCTTTTTTGTGTAGAACGCTTTCTCCAAAGGGTAAGTATTCTTAGGGATATTCAAATGCTCCTTTACATGTCCCTAAGGAATACATAACAGATAGTAGTTCTGGCTTAAAGAAACAAATCTTTAGTGTGATTGTGATTGAGATGAGGTACTGTATTAATATCTATTGATACTTGTAAGACATGAAATACAACGTGTAAGATGTGGAAAGTGGTCTTCCTAACATACGCACCTGCCCTCAGTCCTGTTCAACACAAAGTAAGATGGATAGTTTTCCCTACTAATCATACCTTCATTTGTAATAATGTGTTTTAATACCTATATAGTAGCAATTTTGTTATTACATACTATTTTAACTGTTCACATAGGTGTAACATGGCAGATGTATTTGGAATGAGTAAAGTACACACACCCATTGGCTGAGAAATGTTTGTCATAAGTAGTGGTACATACTGGTATAAACAAGCTGATGTTAATAACTATTTATTCTGAATGTTAATTAAAGTCGCGTATGATGTGTACCCTCTGTGGTTTAAGGGCACAGAAGCAGGTACATATTTTTGAACAACAGTGGTGCATTTTAGGCTTTTAACAGTGAACCCACATATACATTCCTCAAAACAGTATTGGCACAGGACACTACCTCATAATGGTGTACTATATGCATGAGTTGAAAAACCTATAAACAACATGAAAATGCAGTATTAAATCTAGTAACCTACAGAGAACATGAAGCACCAATTACATAGGAATAAAATAAAGCGTGTCAGACAACAGGCTAAAGTAACACATCTTTCAGTATTAACACTTTGGCAACATTTTGATGTATGCATAACTGTCATATGTGCCCAAAGCTGTTATCACTGTAACATTTAGCAGTATTGAAGTCTAAAGTGGAAGCATGACCTAGAATGACGTTGAATTTAGGGAACCGTGACCTAGAATTTAGCTTATGGGAGATGTAGTCATTGACCCCTAACACTGTCTCCAAAGATGCACCAAATGATACATAAATAGCCATCTGTGAAAGATTGTGCATATTAGTTTTTGTAAGCACAAAAAACATCTTTCGTTTTTTTAGAAAAGCATACAATCAAACAGACAGATGTAGATGAACAATAATGAAGATGGTGATAAAACTCTTATGGATATTTCTTGGCAGGGCATAACACTAACAAATGAGAAAAGATACATGGCTGTACAAATCACATCACAATCATGGAGAGATGATATCTCAAATTAAAACCTTTATTGTTACAAAAGTGACATTTCAAAATTAGAACAAAAATGTAAACTTAATTAAGGTCAAACAAAACATTTGTAAAAATGATGAGACTACTTAATAATACATAGAAGTGAGAAATTTAGTTGTTTTTTTGACTGAGGTATGAGCCCTAGTCAAGCAACTGCCAGAATCTCTTGTAGGATGAACCACAAAAAGTAACTAAAATAACCTGTGCTTAACCCTGTATAGCTTGTCACAAAAGGCAGTCAGGCTTAACTTACAAGCAATGGGTAAAGTATTTATGCAGCACATAAGCAGTAATAAAGTGAAAGCAGAACACAAATATACTCCCAAACTAATTTGAAAAAATAGAGTACATTTTAATAAATTTTTTGACACCAAAATCACAAAAATATAAGCAGTAGAACCAGAGTTTTAAATGTTTTACGTTTTTCATAAAAACTAGCGCCTAAAAGATCAAAGCACCAACCATGGACATCTAGTCAAAGTAGAAAAAGATGGCAGACCATGATGGAGCAAGGTTCGGATACCATAATTGGATTGGACCTGATCAGTGCTTACCTTCGAACTTAGAAGAATTTCTGAGTAAAATGTTCTGAGAAGGTAAAGTACAGCTGGGCAAGGTTGTGGGAGGTGTCTGTGGAGGGAGTGTCATTGTTGGATAGCCCTGAGTCAAAGCAGTGGTGAAGATTTCTATGTTCAGGCTTAGGCCCTGATTTAGATCTCGGAGGACTGGTTACTCTGTCACAATTGTGATGGATAGTCTGCCCGCTGAAATACAAATCCCATCATATCTTGTAGGATTTTTATTCTGGCGGACGGGATATCTGTCACCATTGAGAATGAGTAACTTGTCTGCCAAGATCTAAATCAGGCCCTTAGTCTCTGAAATTGAGTCAAAAATCTTCAGCTGGACAAGGTAGAAGGCTGTAGCCAAAGACAGTTCCACGAGGACGGAATATCCCTTTGGCATAGGATCTCTGAAAAGGATATGCTGCTGTGGAGGATAATGTATCGGAAGAAGCCACAAAGTCAATCCAACTGGAAATGTACCTGGGGCAGATAGGCGAGCAGGTTGGTCTCGGCCCCCTCTTGACTCTCAGAGCAGTTTTTATCCAAAAAATGAGTCCCCACCTTTAGATTTTGGATATCTGGTCATCTTTAGCACCACTTCAAATGGTACAAGACTGGAGGAGCAGCACTTGGAGGGTCAGGATTCACTCAGTCTGCATCCCGGTGTGAGTTCAAGGTGGAGTAAGTCCTTTGTGTCCATGTGGCTTTGAACTGGAGGCCAGCAAACTAGCCCTTGTGAGTCACACTGGAGGTCCTGGAACAATTGAAGATCCAGACTTTATACCCAGGCAGAAGTAGTAAAGCGCCAGAGCCACAGAGCAGCAATCCAGCTGGACAGCAGTCTTCCAGAGTAGCAGTCTAGTAGAGTAGCGGTCCTTCCACTAGCACAGCAGTCCTCTTCCTGGCAGAGCATCCACAGGTCCAGAAGTGCACTGAGGAGTTGGTGTCCGAGGTTGCCTTTTAGGTTTCGCCTTCACAGTGCCTGCGCAGGACTTGTGAAATCTATTGTGTTTAATATAAATCTTATAAAGGGCTGGCATCCCCCCTTCACTTTTCATTGATTTGCGTGCTTGCTACATACTTTTCCTCTGTTTCTATTGGCTGCGCACACTATTTCCTGTTGTTCCACAGGTGTTTTCTCTTATCAGTCTCCCGAGGCCCAAGTGCTCATCTGCTTTGGTGAAACTTCTCTTTTATGAGACAGCCTGAGAGCACCTCTGCTTGTCCCCTCCTTCCTGACCTCTTCCACAGGTGCAGCAGCTTGTTTTTGTAGGAGAGGAGACATTGAGTTTCCCAGAAACATATGTTGTTGAGCTCACAGCGGGACTTGAATCTGCCTACCCGGGTCCCAGTTTTCTTAGTTTAAACGCATCATCTTCAACATCTCCAATGTTCTGCACTGCATGGCTGCTCCCCATGCCAGATGTACTTCTTACATCTATGGCAGCTTTTAGGTTAATTGAAACATTGTAACTCTGTGTGCAACCCACACAAAATGTTAGCCACCTGCAAGACTTTGATCATAAACTGCTGCTGTTTCTCTCGGTTTGCAGATTGTTGACACAAGTGTTGTAAGTCTATGAGTGTGCCTGTGCCCCCAGGCCACTGCTGCTGCACAGGTGATTGGTCTCTTGGCATTTACTTCTCAACCCTCTCGTCTTCCCATTCCAGCATGGAAATCCCAGTGAGTGAGTCTCTGAGTCTGTTACAACACTGAGGGTCAGTCTCGACCATGAGTGGCTCTGCCAGTGCAGCACCAAGAGGCAGGAAAGGAGTCTGCTGATGTAGTGGCTTTTTACCGATCAGGTGAGGCCAACACGCCTGTAATTCCATGTAGTGGCTCACAAATGGAAGCTGCAGTGCAACCTAGGTCATCATGCGTGATTTCAGTCTTGGTTACTTATTGTGTTTAATTAGAGGTTGTGCTGCTTTGGGAGAGGGGTAGTTGGCACAGACGAAGCGACACTCAGTCTTGCATGTTACCCAGATGTGTTTTTTTCTCGCCTCACCCTCAGTGTTGCTGTCTGGACTTTGCAAGGACTCCAGCCCGCGGCTTCTAGTGGTCTGAAAGTAGATATGCACCTTTTTTGATGGCGCTGGGCGTGCACATGTGCCTCCATGTTGTTTACGGTGGCCCCTGGCAATGGTCTCACTCATCACAAATATGGACCCCCATATCCATGCGATGGATCAATTGCCCACCTAGCATCAGTTCTTGTGATGGCAGTGATATCTCCAAGAGCCAAAAACTTGAGGCGTACCTAATCTCAGCACAGTGTAGGAATTGCATCATGATGACACCAAGTAGTACTTTTTGTGAAAGTAGTTATAATTGTGCTTTGTACATGTATTCATCCACTCTCAGCTTTTGTTGCATAATTTGTGATTCGAGGTGGACACCTTGTTGCAAATGTACAGCATGCTTATTACATTAGAATCGAGAAGCAATAGCTTCTCAACTCACCCTGCGCTGAACCTCATAGTCAAATCACGGGGTAAATCTTTGTGGTGTACTTTTTATAAACTAATTTACAGACCAATGTAAATGTAGTTTTCTTAATGATTGCCCATGTATCATGAGTACTCATAGTGCATGAAGATTTGAGTAACCACTGCCATCATCAGGATTTGAATCCTCTAACTTGTTTTGAGAATAACGGAACTGATTGTTCATAAATACACCTGCGGGTGCACGTTCAGAAAATCGCTTAAAAGGACTGAGTTCTGTCAACACTCCCGTATTTACTGAGTGACTAACTGCAGTGCTGTATTTTTTGTGGAAATTGCTTTATTTTATGCCAACAGTAGGCCTGGGCCAAAATTCCATTCCGTTCGCGGAAATTGCGATAATTTGGCATTTTTGCGTTCCGCGGAAAGCGCGGAAATGTCAAAATTTCCGCATTCCGCAGCTTAGCAATAATTTGTTTCTTGCTCGTGCTGTAAAATAATACATTCTTGCGTGCGCGCGATCGCCTTACCTGAATCCCCACGTTCACCGACAAGTTTTCCCGATCCAGTCGCGTTCTCCACGAGATGTTGGATTGTTGGTAGCCATTTGCGCTGTCTTGCGACAGTTCGCGCCCGCAGTAACGTCATGCGTCGCACGATCACGTCTTTCTTCTCGCGATCATGCACCGCGAGACAAGTGAAAACAAGATGGCCGCGCCCGCGAGCAATCGCATGGGTAAGTTGGCGAGCCGCGACCACGCAGAAAATACCGCGAAAGGGTGGGAAAAAACTTCCGCATCTTCGCGATATTTTCGCGTGTTTGTGGAGATTTTTAACATTTTCGCGATTATTTGCGAAAGTGAAGTCCGCAAATTCCGCCCACCCCTAGCCAACAGTGCTCATTCGTGTAAACGTTTTGTGTTGGGTAGGTGAGTATCTTTGACAGACTTGTCTATTGTGTTGGTTTGTTTTAGGTTGAAGCCTACATCCTGGGGACATTTGGAAAGATTCCCTGGAAATGTATTCCACCAATTGCTTGTTGCATTTGTGTTTCCATTATTTAATTACTCCCCAAATTATTGCTGTTCCAAGTATGACACTATTACTTGATGAGGCAAGGACATTTTGTTACCCTATCCTCTCTTTTTATTGTCCACTAATGGGATATAGTAAGTTACTTATGCTGCTGGGCCCTGGTGAAACTTCTCATGTTTCATCATTGATGAAACTCTCTTCTCTGCATAGACATGCACATAATGTTACCCCTCAGTAGCATTTTTCAGTTTTTTCCAAACATATTTCATTCAGGTTTACTCTTCCTGCCCAAATTGTTCCTTTTATAGAAAACTAAAAGTTGCTATTCAAAAAAGCAATAAGGGCCTCATTATGGGTATGGTGGTCCATAGGACCGCCGAACCCGTAGTGGCGGTCTGACCACCACTACATTGCGGTACCACCAGCTGTATTCTGACTGCGGTGGTTGGACCACCATGAGACCACCAGCTCCGATCGGATCAAGGATCCCGCTGGCCTAGTGGTCTTTCATCAGCAGGGATATGTTGGTGATGCTGCAGCTGGCACCACCAAGCATATTCCGAGTTGCCATTTCACTGCCCTTTTCATGGCAGTGATCCTGCCATTAAAAGGGTGGTGGAATGGCAACAAATGGGGCCCTAACAGGTCCTCCTGATATTTGGGATGCAAGTGAATATGGGGGGCACATGTAGTGACCCCCTACATTTGCAACCCCATTTCCTGAATGGTGTGGTATATATGCAACACCGTGCAGGGAGGTGCAGTTGGTTCACTGGCAGAGGCAGTCTGCATGTGAGGCTCTTCTATGATCCTTACCACCACCATCAGACCACTGCAGGACCACCTGCCAGACCAGGATTTGACTCATAATCTGATGGAAAGTCACACAACAGCTCTGACAGGCAGTCACATGAATCCATGCATCCAATTCTAACCGGACTTTTAGCAAATCATTCCACATATGTCCTTCGATGTCCAGCATTTCAGGAAGAAGTCAAGCGTTACTTCACATAATGTTTCTACCATATGTCACAAGGTGCCATTCAGTCACAATCATTGTGCTTTAGATTTTGCATGCACAGTGCTTAAGCTGTGCTTCTTTGTTTTTTTCCTCCCTTTACCTAATCTTCCCATAGCTGCACCCATTTCAAGCATACTTGTTGGGTGCAATTGTTTTATTCTTTGTCCTCTGCCCAATCTCCCCGCTTTAGAGTACCACCAGTAACAGCACAATATATTGCCTTTCTCAATTAACAAGTCATAACACTTTAACAGAGTTTCAGCAACTTGTATTGCACAACTGCTCACCAAACTAGAATTTACAACAAAAAACAGCTCATTATTAAACACATAAGTGAAACCTATTCTACTTACCAATGCTTGTTGTACCCTTGTGCCCTCCTTCTGAAAGGTGGGAAAACTTCTCGAAAGGTTTTTTGAAGTGCATGGAATTTCCTGTCTCTCCTGCCTTGGATTCAACCTGCCTGCAGTGACAATGTGAAGTCACTGGGCCTTGTGTGTGAAGGCAGAGCACAACCTATTCAGGTGCAAGTGGGGCTGTGCCCATCACCCCCCCCCCCCCCATCCTGCCAAAAGATGGCCCATTGAGGAACACCTAACCCCTCTATTGTGTGACTGTTTGGGAGGAATTCACAAAGCCTAACTGTCAGCTACACCCAGTAATGTGACCCAAGACAGGCTGCAAGCCCAAAAGCGCTAAGGGCAGAAAAATGCAACTTTCTAAAAGTGCAATTTTGAAAATTGTTATGAGAAATCTGACTTTACCATTAAAGAGGGTTAATCATTACATTTTCATAGATATCATTAGCTAGCTGCTACCAATTAGGAATTACAGCTCATTAAATGTAATACAAATCCTGAATGTTATCCTATGGGAAGAGTTGGCTTCACAGTAGTGAAAAACGAATTTAGGAGTTTTCCACTACCAGGGCATATAAAACTTAAAAGTACATGTCCAACCGTTTAATTACACAGCACCCTGCCCTATGTGCTACGTATGGCCTAACATAGGGGTGACTTATATGTAATAAAAGAGGAGTTTAAAGCTTGGTAACAGGGTTTGGTTGGTATTATTGCGAAGTCAAAATGGCAGTTGAAAACTGCATTCAGACTGGAGTGGTGTGGCTCACTGGTTAGAGGCGGCAGACCCGGAAGCAGAGGTCGGTCAGGGACCAGGGTTCGATTCCCGACGCGGCAGGGTCTTGGGCCAAGGTCAGCGGACTCGATAATTCTCGCCTCGGTGCCTACTCTAATCATGGATCACACTCAGCAACTCTGGGCAATAGCTTGCTTAATCTCCACTAACGGCCCCATCAGCGCCGGGATGCTTGGTCTTCACCTTGGAGATGCCCAGTAAGTGACCATCTCACAGGGAAAGCCAGGATGGGTTCCCCAGCAGTACACAGCGCCGGGACACTCTGCTTGAGTAGCTGAGCACTCAATAAAACACCAGATAACATAACATAACATAACAGTGGCAGGGAAGACGGCAGCGTGCACGACGCAAGATGGCTGCTGCAACTTAGAGCGTCTCACTCACCTGCTCTTCGATGACGTGTTACTGCCGATTGGGGAGTTTCTGTTGGTTGCCTTTTGAGCCCTTTGTCCCTTGTGGAAGCTGCTAGATGGATTTTGGAAAATGTTGGAAGATGAGTGAAGCGCGGTAGGCTTCTTTAATTTCACCTCAGGTGAAACTCCTTCCATCTGCAGGGCTCTGTTAGAACTACTGAGGAGGGGGGCATTTCCTTCTCAGCTCCTCCCTTCCTCAGCTGCTTCTGCCCCCTTAATGGGATTTTTTTAAACTTGACATGCCTGTAACTTTCTCATCCTAAATTTTTAAGGGAAGTTTCTTAATTTTGCAATGTTTTGACACTAAAATGTTATTAAAGCTCTTTTGTTCTGTTTTTCCCCAGCTAAAATTGATATGTCATTAAAAATAACCATAACATACTTCAAGGTTTTGAATATTGTCTGACATTGCAGCTTTTTAATTTATCATTATTTAACTTCTCTCTGAATTACAACATGGATTCCAAATTGTTGTCAAATTTTTCAAATAAGTGGAAGCAAGCTGTTTCACCACTATGAAGTCTAAAGCTATAGATTCACAAGACACCTCATTATCAAGAATCTTGGAGGAAATGCAAGATATCCGTATGAATACCGACACTATATGCTCAGATACTAAAAATATTCAGAGAGACATTGCCTCCCTATCTATGAAAGTAGCAGACAATGAGATTAAGATCTGTGACAATACCAACAATATTACAAATATGACTCCACGTATTCCTCTGGTTGCTTCTCTACATAGATCGTTACTAGATTTGGAAAACAGAAATATGCAGTACAATTTATACATATTTAATGTTCCAGAGGGAGTTGAGGGACAGAGCTATTGTCTTTTCTTGGAAAATCAATTGCTCAATCTTTTAAACATCAAATATCCAGAGCGATTTGAAATTGATAAAGTTCATCGAATCCCCTCTATTCAGAAACCCCATCAGGTTAAACCGCGAAAATTATATTTAAAGTTTTCAGACATCATCATCATCTCCTTCTCATTAGGAAAACTGCACAAGAGATCCCAACTCTTTTCACAGAAATTAATAATATTTTTATACATCAGGACTTTGACAAAGAAACAGTTCAAATACGACGCCAATTTACTGATTTCGGGCTGCGTCTACAAGAAGCTGGATACAAGCAGGGCCGGACTGGCCGTAGCGGGCACCGGGCAATCCCCCGGTGCGCCGCACGAGTGGGGGCCGGTTTTGGGCCCCTGGGGGCCGTTTTCGTTACAGGGCCTTTTTGTTGCAAGATCTGCCCTGTAACAAAATCGGCCGAAAACCGGCCCTGGCAAAAAGCTTGGCGGCACCCCGCTGGGAGGGGGGCCGGCCGAGCACTTTGCCAGGGCCGGTTGTGGTTCCCAGTCCTGGATACAAGTATGGCTTTTTTAACCCTTCTGTCATGCGCATTTGCAAGAATGATGTTTTCGAATATTTCTCCTCACCATCAGATCTGATATGATTTTTGGACGAGCATGACCCTATTGTCATGGACTCTCAACCTTCTGGATCTGCAGGATAATGTCTATTCCCCTTATTCATTGATGTTATTCTGTTTTTATAGCTGGTGCATACAGGGTGGCTACTCTTGCTTTGTACATCCGTCTCTATAGTTCTATTTGGTATGAGGTCTTGGAGGTCAACCCCTTTATATTTTGGATGTTTTGTTTTGTCTTTTTATATGGGCTACTTTCCTTTTTCTCTCTCTTTCTATCTATGTTTCTGTCCTCCACAACTTGTTATGCCTACACCACATATGTTAGTAGTTGTTTCTTTAAATGTTAAAGGTATGAGGCATCCTGTTAGAAGGCATAACATTTTAGAATAAAAAAAATAATAATAATGCACATTTTTTGTTGCAAGAATCACGTGTGAATGATAAAATGTTAAATACTATGTCTAAGGGTTGGGTGGGAAATATAGTTTCATCTCCTCCTGCAAAACATTCAAATAGTGTAGCTATACGTTTCTCCCGTATGGCACAATTACAACTATTGACTCACCATAATGACTCAGATGGTAGATATGTTTATGCTCAAGTTAAAATCAACAAATATATCTTAAACTTTGTTAATATATATGCCCCTACATTAGATGATCCTTCTTTCTGGTAGTATGTTTCTACTGAAATATTAAAATTAGGTAATGAGTCCCTTATTGTGAGTGGTGATTTTAATCTCATTTGAGAGCCTTTGATGGACTGTTCCTCTACATTTAAATTTCGGCCTAACAAATCCTTTTTTCTTATGTAATCATTTTTCTCTTCTACTAAATTGGTTGCTTTCTGGAGGTTAGCACACTCTAGAGACAAAGAATTTACTTTTTTATTCTAATGCCCATTCTTCATTGTCTAGGATTAATTACCTATTGACTTCACATTATCTATGCCACATGATTAATGAATCTGTTATACACCCTATCACAATTTTTGATCATACTCTAATCTCCTTTTCCCTATACCTCCCTGACTCTCATACTTCCAATAAAAGTTGGAAAATGAACTCTGATGTAGTTCTTAATCCAATTAATTCTAAAAAAAACTTGCCTCTGCCATTCATGAGTATTTTTTGCATAATGATCCACATGATATCTCCAAAATTATCCACTGGGATACCTTTAAAAATATATTCGCTGGGGCACAATTTCTATTATGGCTCATGACAATAAAACATTCTATGCTCACCTTTCCAAATTAGAAAAACACCCAGCAAACTTGGGAAGACTTTTCCTTTCATCTCCTATTCTACTTTCCCTATTTACAGAGTTTCAGCACAATGACATGATGGGCGTCTTTTTTAATGATGCCATTATCATTGTCCTTCCTAAGCCATATAAGGATCCTACCTTAGTTTAAAATTATCGTCCCATATCCATAATTAGTCAGGATTTTAAAATATATGCCAAACTTTTAGCAAATCGACTATCACCCCTCCTTTCCTCAATTATTCAACCTGACAAGACTGGCTTTATGAAGTGTAGGTTGTCAGCCGGAAACACACGCTTACTTTGTCATGTTCTATCTCTCGCTAAGGATGCTAATTGTGCAGTTGGTGTATTGGCCTTGGATGCGTAGAAGGCATGTGATAAAGTAAACTGGAAATTCTTATTTAACACATTGGAAGTTTTTCAGTTTGGTCCAACATTTCTCAACATTTTTGAAGAATACTACTATACAAGTTTCTGCATTTGGGGATAATAGGATAGAATAACTTTATTGGACAGTTAATTAAAGCTCACAATAATAAAACTTCCATCATTAAAAATCATTCAAACCTTGTTTTACACTTATATTATTTGAAAAAGAAGAAAAAAGTATTTTACACTCTATAAAATCGAGACAGTCTCAACTACATTGTCTGTATAGTCCTTTTCTAAGTTTATAAAGTGAATGTGCTTCTGTTTGCCGGAGTGTAATTATGACTTGGTAAGTGTCTTGGCGGACTGTTCCTTTGTTTGGTTGAAATGCTGTTGCTTGCTGTACTTCAGATGTACCGTATGGCTAGCTCGTGAGTCTTCTAGCCGTTATATCAAAGTACTTTGTTAGTCTGCAATTTAGCTGGATCTCTTCAGGTTTAAAGCACAGCTTCACAGCATGCCTGCAGCTTGTAATGCCCTTTTGGTTCCATAATACTCGGAGTAAGGCACGCCTCATGTCCATCAGGTTTGGGCAGATGCAGTTTATATGTATTAGGTCCTCTTTCCCTGTTCCACAAAGATGGCAAAGGTGTTCTTCTGTTCCCTTTTTCCAAGATGCAGGTGAGGTAGTATTGGTAGGATGCCAAAGTGCAGTTTTAAAAATTTGTCTTTTGTCTTCTGCGTGAGGCCCGTTTTCAGGTATTCCTACGGCTCTAAAACTTTATAATCTTTCAGCACTGTCCATCCATGAGCCCTCTTGGCCAGAATTTCTTGGTCTTCTATGGATGATATCATTTTGGTTACTTTTGTTACCACCTTTTTGAAGCTTTTATTGTCTGTGGATGACTCCCAGAGATTTGTCAATTCCAGGTACTCCAGTGATTCTAATAGATACTTCCTGGCGGGTGAGTTCCCTCGGGTGGACAGTTCGGTCCAGAGATGGGCATTTAGAGATCCTTGCTCCACGCCTCTAATTTTGCACCAGCTTTTTATATATGCGCCTCTTCTCTCCACCGTTTGTCTCTGGAGACCAAATTTGAGGCGGATTTGGGCAGGGGACACGTAGTTCGGCAGATGGAAGATTGCCCTGTATGCTCTACTGATTATTTTGTCTAGAGCCGTCGCATCTTTCCCTTGCATGGGTTCACTGCCGTATGTGAGCATTGGCTGTAGACGTGTTCTGATCACCTGTAGAAGGGGATCCAGTGATCGATCGGGAAGAACTTTCTTCAGGGACTTCATTGAGAAATAGAATGTTGTGCCCTTCCGACGGATGGCCTCTAGTTGGGGTTTAAACAAACCTCTACTGTCTAATAGTACACCTAGGTATTGATAATTGGCTACATGGTCTAGCCTCTGTCCGTCGAGGAACCATGCACGTTCCTTTGTTTTATTATGGTTCACAGACATAACTTTTGATTTGTTTAAGTTGATCTTTAATGCATTATTTGATGAGAATTTCTTGGTGGTGTCCAGGAGGTGTTGTAGTCCAATCAGACACCGACTAATTAAAACCAGGTTGTCTGCATATAGGAGGTTTGATAGTGTGATGTCTCCCAACCGTGGGGCATGCGATTTGGTTTTGTCCGGTTCTCTAGGAAGATCTGCAAGAAAAAGGTTGAACAGTATGGGGGCTAGAACGCCTCCTTGTTTAGGCCTTTGGTGGTGATGATTTGCCTAGAAAGGTGCGTTCCAGTTCCCAGTTTAATCTTGACCCAAGTGTTGGTGTGCAGTAGTATCAGGTGTTTTAGAAGTGGAATCCCCCATTTTTACAGTTTCTGCCAAAGTTTGCTTCGGTCTAAATGGTCAAACGCAGCACTGTAATCTATGAAGCATAGAAATAGCGAGCTCTTGGCTGTCTTAACCACGTCTATCAGCAGGGTTAGCACCATAATATTAGTTATTGTGCCCTGACCTCTGCAGAATCCGGTTTGGTTTGCTGGGATGATGTGTTTTGTAGTTGCCCAGGATGGTAATTCCTCCAAGAGGAGTCCCGCATAGTACTTTACCTCTGTGTCAATAAGGGCGAAAAGTCAATGGTTACTTGGATTGCACTTTTCGCCCTGTTTATAGATCGGACTTATTATTGATCCTCTCCAGGATGATGGACATATCGCTGTTTCCCTAATTTCCTGGAAGACTGGCGCCAGTGTGTTGCTCCAGAAGTCAGCGTCTTGCTTGTACATTATTGGCGGGATTCCGTTGGGGCCAGGAGCGCCTTCTAGTTTCCCTTTTGATATTTGTGGCTTAATCCTAACCGCTGTTGCTGCATGATTATTTTCCTTGCTGTTTGAGGTTAGTTTGGAGCTTGTTGTTCCTTTCTCCTCCGGATTTGCAAGCTTACGCAGGATCTCAGTCTGGTTGGAGTCGTCATATACTTCATGTTTGTGTGTTCCTGTTTTGTTACTGCTTGGGTAGATCTTAATTGTCCGAGTGTTTCCTCTGAGTGGGTCCCCCTCTGGGTTTTTATTATTGAAGTGATTTGATAAGTAGTGTGCCCATTCGGATTCAGATATATGTGAATTTATTCCTTTGTGTCCTGGGCGTTGGAGGCTATGGATTGTTTTCCAGAATCTGGCACTGTTCCTCTGTTTCGAGTCCTACCCAATTTTCACCCAGAGTTCCTCGTTCATTTGCCTTTTCCTTTCCCAAGTCTTCTTTTTGTGCTGAGCCTTTAGGGTCCGCAGCTCTTTTTGCAGGGCTTCATTGTTCGATTGTTTGCGGAGCTGCCTTAGGATCTGGTTTATTTTCTGTTTTAGGTTTTTTATCTCTGGTGTAATTACCAGATATGCTGCTTGATATGTTCCCTTTGCTGGTTTTTTGCTCTGTGGCGTATGTTGTTCCAATTCCATTCCGAATTCTTCACAAGCCTCCAGTGGGTTCTTTGTCAAACTTGTTATCTGGTTGAAGATTATCTTTGCATTGATTGTTAGTTCTTCTACTTTATCGGTCTTACACCTTATCCGTCTGAAGTTGGAGGAATACTCTGTCCCGATGCTTTTTCTTGCTTCCATGTCATTCCCACTACTGACGCCTAGTTTCACTTCTTGCGGTAGGTGGTCGCTTTGGCCGTTTTCTCCAACCTTGAACGAACATGGGGGCATATTATCAAGCAAGGCGTTAACATTATCGCCGCTTTAGCGGCAGGAAACTGCCGCTAAAGGGGCGATAATGGGCTTGATAATATGCCGCAGAGAATTCCCATAGAAGCCCATGTTGACACCAGAACATGGGCTTCTATGGGAATTCTCTGCGGCATATTATCAAGCCCATTATCGCAACTGTAGCAGCAGTTTTTTGCCGCTAAAGCGGCGATAATTTTAACGCCATTTCTTGATAATATGCCCCTTATTATTTCAAACAGTGGTAGTGTTGCAAGGGTGAAGTTGAGGTGAGAAGAAGTGGTTGAGGAAAAATATGTTAGTGCTGGCGGTGTATCCTCTTTAAATCGACCATTTAGTACTCTTAGATTTAGCTGCTCCAGGTCTTTCAGTAGTTGGTTTGAGCATCTTGTTTTATTGTTTGGGGAGGCTGGGAATTGGTTTGGTATTCCCCATGCAATGTTCAGTTCCTGTGCTAATTAATCTTCTGATATTTTTCCAAAAAGGTGAAGATTGAAGTCGCCTGCCAGAAGTAAGTTCTCCATTTTCCTTTCTTCCATGAGTCTTACCAGTTCGCTAACAAGTTCTCTAGCCCCTTTTAATCTGTGCCTGGGGTGTATGTTTGTATTTATTATATATAGTGGTTGAAACACCTGGTTGTTTTAAATTCTTATTGCTATTGCCTGTATGGCACTAGGGGGAGTGATTTTTGCCTTGATTTCTTCCATTGTTCCTATTGTTAATATTGAGGCGAGTGACGCCAGGCCTCCTGAGCAGTGACCATAGGAAGAACCTCTAATTGCTGGGTGGGTTTGAGTTGTGCAACCTTGTAGGAGTAGCTCTTTCTCTTCCCAGGATTCTTGGAGTAAAATCAGATCGAACGATTTTAAATAGTTTGATGTTTCTGGGTCTTCCAGTTTGCTTGACGGAGCGTTTATGTTCCACATGCATATTTTAATATTAGAGGTTTCAGCTTTTGTAAAAGTTTGGCCTGGTGCCCTTTGTCACTTTATGTCTTCTGTGATTATTGTCCACCGTATGTTTGCCCAGCTAAAGTCAGGTTGCTGGGTTGGTGAATGTTTTAAGTGTGGTAGATTGCTGTCAGGTCCTGGGGAGTAACTACGTGCTCCTTTTAAAATCGATTTGACTGTATGCAGACGTTCTTTTTTACTATCTTCTAGGAGCGGGTGGGGTAGGCTGGTCTTTTTCCTGCTACAAGCTTTAGTCCCCATTGAGAGAATCTGAGCGTTTCCCCCCGGATTTGATCTGCTAAATTGTTTGTTTTCCATATCGTTTTTGTCATTTCATGTCCATGTTGGTCTGGGGAAGAGTGAAATTGAATTGCGAGCAAGTCTGTTGTGTCAATGTGTTTTAAATTTTCAATTGAGTGGATGAGTCTTAGTATATTACCCCTATTTAGGGTGTCCACTCTTCCTCTGGATTTGAATTCTGTGATAAATAGGATAATGTCTATCTCTTTTTTTCCAGGGGTCGGTGTTTGCTGATGTATGGATGACTCGTGTTGTTTCACCCTGTGTGGGGGCTGGAGTTTATTTGTTGTGTCATAGCTTACTGTGCTGACTCCGTTGTGGTCCTCTTTTGCCTGATCAATGGCTAGCTTGTTTGTGCTTTGTGTGCTTTCCTTCATCTTTTGTTCCTGGGTGGTAAAATCCTTGCGATGATTAATACTGTTTGTGGATGGGTCTGTGTTTATTACTTCGGTGTTGATGTGGGCGGACTCCTCTAGGGCCTGCTCTATGACCTGTGTACTGGTTTGTATTTTTCCTGTTGGCAGATTTTCTGCGATACTGCTTCGTGTGCCATTTGCCGGTTCAGGTATGTTACTAGGTTGCTTGTGTTTGACTTGGCCGATGTCCTTCTGCTCTATCTGTTTACTTTTTGTCTCTTTAGATAATGTCGATGTTGGGGTCTCTGCTGCTTTTAAGATCTTTGTGTCTAATGATTTTTTATCCTGAGGTAATGCCTTTTTTTCTTCAATGTACTTCATGATTTCTCCTATTTGCTCTTTATCCCTAGATGTAGTCATTTGCTGGTTCTCTTCAATGTAACCTGCTCCTGTTGTCTTTCTGTTCCTACCCTTCCTTGTTTGTTTGCAGCGGGCTTGCGCATTTGTAGATGTCTCTGCGCCGGCCCTTTCCTTGATTGAGATGTTCAAAAAGGACACTTCTGGTGTGTGTTTGGATTTTGGAGATAAATCCCCTTGCTTGATGCCAGTGTGATGGTCGTTGCCGGTTCCTGTTGGTTTTTCGCTGAGGCCTGTTCTTCCGGACCGGACCTCCATTGTAGGGTGCGTTATTGCGTTTAATTTTAGATCCGCACAGAGGTTCCCTAGCATCGTGGGTAGGGTAGATAGCTTATCGACTATTGGGGAACAGACGCAGTCGGTTCTTACTATTTGAGATAGTTTTTCTGCTTCTTGTCCTCTTTTTATGAGGCCATTAAGATCCGCAAGTTTTCTTTCTATCCCGGAAGTAGCTTCTGCTAGCGTTTGCAGTACGGTCAGCTGCATGTCTAGTTTATCGGATTGGTCCTGCAGTGCTGTTGCCGATAGATGGATTGTATTTAGTAAGGTTACCCAGAATGTGTCGGTGGGCCCTCTACTCCCCTCAATGTGCGGGTGAGATCGCTCTTCTGTGGAGCTATTGAAGGTTGGTTTTACATTATATGATGCAACTAGGTCCTCCCATTCGTATGACGCCAGAAAGGCCATGTCACTTTCTATAGTGCACGGGTCCTCGTGTAGCGAGTGTGGGGGGAGATTTGCTGGGTCAATATTCCTTGGCTGTTTCTCAGCTGTTGGAGTGTCGCCTTGTATGGTCAGTTGTTTATGTGAAGAGCTATTTTTTGCGTAAGATGTTGTGATCGCTCCATCGTGTTTGCTCAATATATTCTGATGGGATGGGGAAATGTAGATGGAGGATGACTGACCTCTTGAGTCATTGGGACTCTGGTGCTCCGGGAGCCCTTCTAGTTCTGTGGCCCTTTTGCTCTCGTTCTCCGTCCCGTGCACGAGCCCCCTAGTGTTTTTTTTCTGATCCCCTGTGTCTTTTGGTGAGTTGTTTTGGCTGCTGGCCCCCTCAGTTGCTTCTATGGTGTCAACAACATTTGGGGATAATGTTTTATTATATGTTAAGGATCCTCTTGCTTCCCTACCTATTATTCTTAATATTATTTATAAGTATGCTGCAGTTTCTGGTTTCTCCTTGAATATTAATAAAACAGAGTCCCCCCCCTAAATATTCTCTGTAATTCCACAATGTTGGCAAACACTGATATATTATGGTCTCCAAAGACACTCAAATATGTAGGCATATCATTTACTCATTCGATTAAAAGTACAGTTGAAACCATTTGTTCTACAGTACTAACCAGTACCAAAGAGAAACTTGATAGATGTCCACTCTTCATTTAAATCGGTGGGGACATATCAAGGTACTTAAAATGACTATAACTCCGCAAATACTTTATTTGTTGCCCTTTCTTTTCCTTCTACTTTTTTTTGTAAACCTTTACAAATTGTTATATTTGGAACAATAAGCCTGCATGCATTAGTCTCAAAATGTTACAAATGCCCATATGTGAGGGAGGGGTTGGTCTTCCAGATTTTGAAAGATACCATGTATTGCTTCTTGTGGCACAATGTTCATTACGGTTCCATAATATCCCTCATTCCAACTCACCTAAATGGCTTATTTTGGAGGAAAATATACTAGCACCATATTCACTACTTGCATTCCTCACCATAGCCATTAGTTCACTTGGCAAATGACCTTCATTATTGCAATTTCTAAGATTGCTCTCTTATCCGTTGATTAAATATTTTTTAGAGCCATTGCATCTACTAAGAAAGTTTCTCTTTGCTTTCATCCCAAACTCCAGTACCATAAACATATTTTCTTTTGGAATGTATGGATTTTTGCTGGTATTTTGTATGTTGCTGATATATGTCAAGCAAATATGTTTTGTTCATTTGATGATCTTAAAGCAAAATATATTAGACCTTTATCTGAATTTACTAATTATGCGTTACTGTGTAAAACCATTCTTAATGCGTATCCTCAACTGTTACCTATGACTCAACTTTCTAATATGGAGTTTTGTATTAACATGTTTAGTCATACAGGACACAAAGCCTCCAAAGCCGTGGTACTCATAGTATGACCCGGGGGACACCAGCGACCCGCCAGGCCTTTAATGGCGGCCCATGGACCTTGCCTTGTCGATTCTACGTTTCCAGTGAGGCCAGCAGTAAACAGAAGATTCCGCTGGAGCATACGTAGTGAGTACGTTTTAATTAGGTATTCACTACATATGCTCCTGTGGCCATCTTCTGTGTTTACTACTGGTCTCTGTGACATCACAGCACCATCGGAAAGCTTCCCAAAAGGCCCTTTAAAAGTCAGCTGTAAGCGCTTTCACAGCTAACTTTTAAAGGGCCTTTTGGGGGGAAGCTTCCTGTTTGGACAGAGACAGATAGAGGCAGAGACAGATAGAGACAGAGACAGATAGAGACAGAGATACAGGCAGAGACATATAGAGATAGATAGGGATAGAGATAGAGACAGTGACAGAGACAGAGAGAGACACAGACAGACAGAGACAGACAGAGACAGTCAGAGACAGAGGCAGTCAGAGACAGATAGAGATGGCGACAGATAGAAACAGAGACAGACAGATATGTAGACAGATAGAGACAGAGACAGATAGAGACCAATAGAGACAGAGATAGAGACAGAGAGAGACAGGGAAGACAGATAGAGACAGATAGAGCTAGAGCCAGATAGAGATAGAGACAGATACAGACAACTACAGATAGAGACAGAGACAGCTAGAGACAGAGACAGATACAGATACAGACAGAGACAGATGGAGACAGATAGATAAAGACAGAGAAAGATAGAGACAGAAACAAATAGAGACAGAGACAGATAGAGAAAAGTACAGATAGAGACAGATAGCGACAGAGAGAGATAGAGGCAGATAGAGATAGCGACAGATAAAAACAGAGTCAGATAGAGACAGAGACAGATAGAGACAGATAGAGATAGAGACAGATAAAGACAGAGACAGGCAGAGACAGATAGAGAAAGAGAAAGACAGAGAGAGATAGAGATATAGAGAGATGGATAGAGAGAGATAGAGTGAGAGATAGAGAGAGAGACATAGAGAAAGAGAGAGAGAGTGAGAAAGAGAGAGAGAAAGCGAGATAGAGATAGATAGAGATGAGAGAGAGAGCGAGATAGAGCGAGATAGATAACGAGAGAGAGAAAGAGATAGATAGATATATAGAGAGAGATAGAGCTAGAGATAGATAGAGATAGAACGAGAGAGATAGATAGATAGATAGATAGATAGATAGATAGATAGATAGATAGATAGATAGATAGATAGATAGATAGATAGATAGATAGATAGATAGATAGATAGATAGATAGATAGATAGATAGATAGATAGATAGATAGATAGATAGATAGATAGATATGTGTATGCCGGGTCTGGTGGCTCAGTGGACTAAAGGGGCCTGTGTTCAACCTCATGGCACAGGGCTCTAGCCCTGCTCCCCCACTGAACATGTCCCCACTGGTGCGGCCCACAAAGCACACTGTATATTTGGCCCCCAAGAGAAATTTTGTGAGTAACCAATAAGTGCTGCAGGCCTACTGGTAGCATTTAAATGAAAGGCCCTAGATATATTGTATAGCACACTACAAGGGACTTTTAAGCAAGTTAAATAGGCCAGTTGGGTATAAGCCAATTTAACCATGTTTAAATTTAAGAGCACACGTACTTTAGCCCTGGTTAGCAGTGGTAATGTGCACAGAGTCCTAGGACCAACAAAAACAAATTCAGCAAAAATTGGAAGGTAAAAGGTAAACCGTTCACGCATGAAGACATACAGTAGCTTCACTTATCAGTCTTCACTCCACCAGGGATTCCTGCAAAACCTTCAGTGTGTAGGATTCCATACACCTTCTCCTCCCAGATAAAAAGGTTCATGGGCCTGGATGAACCACTACCTGTCTGCTGGGCCTTTAGGTTGGCTTTGTAGCCCAGGCAGCACACCCTCCCCAGCAGATCATTCAAGAGCTTCCTAATTTCCTCCTGTGAATGTCTGCTGTTAAATACTCCATTCATTCTTGGGCCAATTCTATCCCACATTTGCCTTGTCTGTGTAATAGTGGTATTCTGAGCACTGGCACCAAATAACTGAGGCTCTACCTTAATAATCTCATCTACCATGGCAAATGATTTTGTGTCTGAAAATCTTGGAGTCCTTCTTTCAGCTATGGTAATAAAAGAAAAGAATATGACAATTAACAAAAGCAATAAAGGTAACAAAAATATGCAAGATGAAGTAGGACAAAAAATTGCCTCTATCTTCCAGCTTTCAAATGACAAAGGAAAAGGATAGTTGTTTTAAATGGGGTGTTTTAGATAGTGTGGTGTGCAGATGTGATTAATTTGCACATTATTCACAGGTGGGATACGTATGCATCCGTCATTAAGATGGAGGGATATGTCAAAGGAAAACATGCCAGGGACGTAATTACTCCATCAGTACCAACCTGAAAGGTCACCAAAATGATAGACACACATAATTCTGGTGAACGTCAATGGAGTATTATCAAACACCAGAGGTCTGTAGGCCGACGATGGAGGATAACCACAGGCCGGATGGATACACTTCTGTCAAGGATGATGGAGTTTCTTCCGTCAAATATATAAATACAGGGGGATATGTACAAGGGGTTAACGCCGCCTTAACAGAACTTTTCTGATGTTTTTGCGGCGAGATTTTTATCGCCTTATGTACAAGCTGCAGCTAAACTCTGTTAGCGGCAGTTTATGGCAAAAACATCCATTCTAAAGATCGCCACTTCTGTTAGCGATAATGACATTCAAGGGAGGCGTTCCCGTGCAAAAACGGCCACTGTCCCCACTTCGCGATTTTTACAAAGGGAACTTTAGAGGACCAATAAAACTGCTGCTAACTGCAGTTGGAGGCAGTTTTTTTTAAGACCAGAAAATAGCTGGTCTTAAAAATGGAGATAACACTTGGGGCCCCTTTTCAGCGGGTTTTGGTGCTGGACAGCACTGCAAGCAATGTTGCTGCACTGCCCTGCAACAAAACTACAGGGCAGGAATGCACACCATCAATAAGATAGTGGCCATTCCTGGGCCTCAGTCATGAAAAGTGTTGCAGCGCTGTGACAAAACAACATTGCAACACTTTTCACTACCCCCTTTTTGCGACACCATGGATGCGCTGTATTCACTGGACACCGCTCCATGACACAACGAATCCTGACGTATCTGTCTGTGCCAAACTCACGCATTGCTGCAGTCGTGTCACAACCATGACGCAACTCCAGCAATGCATGGGGCCAGCCTATCCCTGTGGCACTGCATCACTATTATGCCTGCCATTAGGCAGGCGTAAGGTACCGATGCAGTGCCATTCTTGAGGGGTGCTAGGGTGGAGATCCATCGGTGGTGGTTTCGCGCTGCAGTGTCATCGTCCGTAGGCGTTGGCGGAGTGGTGGTGCTGAGGGAGTTGACAAAACAGTTTTCGGTGGCCTTGGTTCAGCTGCGAGTGGGGGCGATGATGGCAGTGGTGTACAGTGGGCATGCTGAAGATGTGATGTATACAATAATGGTCGGATCAGGAAAGTCCGGTGGTGTGGCTAAAGCTGAAGTTTCCGCTGGCGGAGGAGACGTGCTTTTCTGTGTGTCCTGCTATGTGGCTTGATGCAGTGACTAGCTGCTTGAGTTTGATGTTGGGGACCTTCCCCAGGAGGGGGTGGTGTTCTGGTCACTGGGGTTGTCCAGGTGGAACTTGAGTTCACCGAGTAGGATGTCGGCAGTGGATGGCAGAGTCTGGGGTGCAATGCGGTCTGCAATGGTATCGGAGAAAGGGGACCATTGCCCAGGGGGCCTGCAGATGAGGGTGCTGCAGAGGATGGGCTTGGTCTGGATCTGGAAGTTGAGGTGTTCCATGGTCCCCATTGGGTCATTAGAGTGCATGGTCAGTTGGAGTGTGCTTCTATAGGTGATGGCAATGCCTCCTCCTGGACAGTCGGGTGGTCCTTGCGGGTGATTTAGTAGCCATCAGTGATGGCGATGGCGATGTCCCGTCTGGAACAGAGGTTGGTCCTGGCAGGCGATGTGACGTCCAGGGTTGATGGCGAGGAGGGTGCTGGCGTCGTAGCGGTGGAGTATCCAAGAGGAAGGGTGCATGGTGCTGAGCGAGTTCCAGCGGCAGACGTACGCAGACGGGCTTGCCTATGCCTTGCCTTTGGCATGGGAGACATCCTTTACAATGCAGGAATTACATCTTAATGCCTTTACAACGCAACCCCAACAACACAGGTGCATTTACATCGCATTCCATTACAACGCATTGTGATGTCAGTAATGGGATATTTTTTAAGTTTTAGGTTGGGTATAGGTTTTGGGTGTCAGAGATGAAATTTGGGGTGTATTATGGGGTAAATTTTTAAATTTGGGGTGTGTTTTGGGGTCAGTTATGAAAATTGTGTGGTGCATTTGGGTTAAATATGATTTTTAGGGTGCTTTGGGGGCTCAAAGATTAATTTTAGGGTTCAGGGTATGCTTTGGGGTGCAAGGATTAGAATTAGGTTTACACTCACTGAAGTGGGATTAGTAATATTTACATCTCTGCTATCCAACACCTTCCCTACTGTTGCTATATGCCTAATATTAGTTGTATGTAATGGAGTGTGATGTAATGGTATGCGTCATAACTTCATAAATACCTTAAGCACACCAGTGGTATGCCTGCTGCACACTGCCGCACAGCGGCCGCCATTGAGAAATACTGCGGCAGGACTGGACAGCAGGGAAGTGGGAAATGCCAGAAAGGACACTGGATGGGGAGTGGATGAGGGGGGTGTGTGTCTGAGGGGATGTTTTAAATATTTAAATGTGAGAAATCTTACCTCGAGGCCGGGTCCTGTGTCTTCGTTGCTCCTGCTCTCCTGAGTCTGCTTCCAGTAACAGGAAGTAGGCAGCCATGCTCCCTCCACTAAGCCAATCACAATGCTGCAGTGCAGCGTTGGGATTGGTCATTGGCGCCAGTACAAGGCGTTCAGCCAGGGGCTGGAGGGGTGGGCATGTTCGACATGCAGGCTGTAACGCAGCCTGCATTGCGAACAGGACAGTGCGCATGACTGCTTTGGGTGGCCTGAGTGGGCCTACCAAACAGTCATTGGGCACTTGAGTGGGCATGCCACTCTGCCCCCTCCCTGCTCCATGAGTGGAGAAGCCCTACCCACCCTCCCACCCGAAAAGGAAACATAGCATGATTACATCAGGAAAGTTATCATCACTTGATGATTTTTCCTCTTCTTGCACTGCTTGAAAGCAGTGGGGTGATGATCTTTAGCCATAGTGGATGAGCCGCCACAGGGGTATGTGTCATCTACAGATGCTAGGTCTGGGTGACTCGACCCCCAGTCCTCCTCTGCTACACATCCCAACTTCTCCTTACTTGGACATTGACACCGTGGCGCAATCCGCTGCACTCTCTCCAAATCTGTGACTCAGCCAGCAGGAGCCTCAGCCAGGTGGGATTTTACAAGATTGGGTACAGCTGTCGCCGACAGGTCCACTGGTGAACATCCCAATGCAGTTGATGCAGCAGGGTCCCCTTAGGAGTAAAGTTGCGGCGCTCCTGCCACACAAGTTCGGTGCAGCTCAGGGGCCTCACCCTCCACAGCGTCTGGCCAGCGCAACATCATCCGGCCTGTGGTGCAGAGACGCGCCGCCCACCATTAGCAATCCCCCTCAGTGCACCCCGGTGTAGTGGTGGATCGTAGTATGTGATGCAGACCTTCCTATGTTGGTGGTCTACGATTCACAGCTCCAAGGGGCTCAAGGCGGTCTTCTCACACAGATCAGCAATGTGTCTCCTTACGACCTGAATTCGTGCATTTCCAAAGGCGTTGACCCCGTGATTTCTGATTAAAAGAAACAGATCCCGGTTTGGACTATATTTATTTCAACGCGGGATTTTATCTGACCACGTTGTTCCAAGCTTTAAACACTTCGAAGTTGAATCCTTCTTACTCGCGGGACTTTAGACCTGATTTTCATCAAGTGGGAACTCATTTGCCGGGTCTGTGGCAGCCGAGTATCACAAATAAGTGCATATACAGTGCTGTTAGTGGATTCCACTGGAGACTGGTCGTCCAAATAATAGCTCACAGTCATTTTTGGAGGCCTTTCTGCCCCGGATTTCCAGATTTTAATAGTTATTGGGAATATATATTGTTTTCCTGAAGAAGGTGTTGGCTGTATATTGATTGCCCACCGAAACGCGTCGATGCTTTTAGAAAAGAATACCACATTAAGTTTGAGGAGACAATTGTACTGAATGATATAATTGGAACAATAATCTCAGTAATCACAAATTGATCTGTACTTTACTGATGTAGTGTTTCTTTGAAAATAGGAATCGTTTTTCCGTCATCTGTGTTCCCAATTGTGTATATCAATGTAGTTTGTTTTTAATTGATGTAATTTAGATTTACTGTATTTTTATGAATATTATTGTTTTTAACATCACTGTTTGAAGCATATAGGGAGCACGATAATTTGATAAAGTACATTGTATATTGTGCTCTCAATAATGCTGTGAATAAATTTGCATTTTTAATTTTTTGTTTTTACTTGTTTGATTACATTTCCCTTTTTGCTCATTCTCATCTCACTGGTGGATAAAGGTCGTATGAGGTATTGTGTTGTATTGTTTATGATATTCACCCGAAGGGGACTTTTTTCAAGACTTTGGTCTCCTTACGACCTGCCAGACTTCAGCACCAAGTAGGGGCAATCGCTGCACCTTAATGTCTAGCCCACAGCTCATCGACTCCACAGCTCCTCCGCATCCCACTCCAGGCTCCAGACGCTGGTCCAACGAGGCATCCAGGCTCCAGCGCAGGACCATCCAGGCATCCAGGCATCCAGGCACCCAGGCATCCAGGCTCCAGGCGCAGGTTCAGATTGGCATTCAGGCTCCAGGCGCAGATCCTCCGAGGCATCCAGGCTCTCATCCTGGTCATCCTGGATGTTGGGTGGCTTGAGGGGGTTGTTGATCGTGCTGCACTTGGCCCTGGCTGCTCCATTCTGCAGTTCATTGGTTTTTTTGTGCCTATTTTCTATTGGAGGTTGACTGATAGGCTGTTTTTTCCAATAGAGGCAAAAAAACTCACATTGGGCTGACTAATGTGCGTTTTATTGCCGCTAATGGGCCTTTCGTTGGTTTTCACACGCTAACGCTAGAATTCCTATCGCCATCACGCTAATGTTAGTGGCAGTTTTCGCCGCCGATCCCTGAAGCGATCACCATGTGAATACGTCGCTAACATGGCGATAGTTTTCAGCAGTACACGGCGGTAAGAAAACTGCCGCTAACTAACGTTAGAGATAGTTTTGTCCAGTCCTTGTACATATGGCCCAGAAAGTCAAAGTAACTAACCCTGTGTTTCAAACCCAGATGCATTCTGATCATTCAAGACTCTCGGCATGCCTCTCAGAAATGTAATACTAGCAGTGACAACTAAAATAAATACGTGATTTTGACTTACAAAAAGATGAAAGGACCCATTAAGTACTCCAATGAAGAAAAGAGAATCTAAAAGTAAAGGTTGAAAGTTCTATCATATACAAACAGAATTTGTTGTCAAGTGTACAGCTGTGCCTACTACGTAAGTGCAATTAGGACAAAAAGAGAACATGAAACAAAATGTGTCAAAAAAGTAGCTGATAAATTACCTGAA